>NC_133622.1:93402123-95822123 GCF_048593235.1 Sminthopsis crassicaudata
AGCAGAATCAATAGAACAATTATACAATAATACTATAAAGCTCAACTATAGAAGCTGTAAGACCTACAATTAATATAATAACCATGCATTATTCAGGTGGATGGATGAGAAGGCATTTTTATCTATGACAGAACTGATAGATTTGGGGTGCACAATGAAACATAAGTTTTATTTTTTTATAAATAGTAAATGAGGGAGTTTATTTTACTTAAATATGCATATTTGTTACAAGAAATTGTTTTCCATCTTTTTTTTTTCAATTTAGGACAAAAATTTCTTTTTAAAAGATGTGAATGGTGGTACACATGCAAAATATTATGTGTATTTTCAGATAGTTTAACTCAATGTTTGACTTTGTTACAAGAGACTTCTCACGAAGTTGGAATGATCTGTAAATTTTTTCAGTTTAAAAAAGGCAATAAAATTTCTTTTAAAAAGAAGTAAAGGTTTTCTCTGATCTATACAAGAGAATGACAAATGGATATTAAGAACACAACCCATTTTGGAGTTGGGGACATGAGGATCTATTCAAAGAGAAGCATGAGTATAAGTTCAGACATTGCTCCAAACTGAAGTCTTAAGGGAAGTATTCATGTAGGGAGCAGAACTTGTGCTATGGTTAAAAAATTTAGAATTTAGAAAAGACTAGAAGAGGTTTGACACATTGCAGGAGAAAATTCAATACACGCGTGTAGAAGCAATGAGTAGTTGCCTAGAGGAGCAGTACTCATTTAAATGAGTAACATGAGGTCATTTCTTTCATATTTTGAAGGACCTTGAATGCAACTCTAAAGGAATTTGTATCTTCTTCTGTAGGAACTAGAGAGGTTGTGGAAATTCTTGAAGAAAAAAAAAACAAAACATGCTGGCTTGGTGTGCATGCATAATGGGTTACAAAGGTGAGATTAAAAGCAAAGATATCTTGGTTTTCCAAATCTGACATTTGCATTGACAGTGCAAATATTCATATTGCATTGATCATGTGACCACATGGCTGATAAGATAAGACTATAGGAGGAAAAGGTATAAAGTAGAGAATAAGAATTATGCATATGAATCTGGCCATCATTTGGGAATCAAGTTTGGGATCTTGATTTCCTTGAAAAAAAAATCTATCCATAAATTACTTCTGTTTCTTTTCTTGTGTCTTTATAAACTAGCTAAACTTGAGCTTCCTACCACAACATTTTTAAATTGATATTTCCAAAGTTACCCAATGATCTTTTTATTTCCAAATTTAATGACCTTTTCTTTAACCTCAAACTCTTAGCCAGTAATTTCAAAGTGAAATAGAAATGGGGCTACTAATCTGTACCTCAGGATCCCTGCAGGCCATATATTGACTTAGATTTAACATGTTAAATTATTAATGTTTTGTTGAATTTTCCTTATTTTATTAAGTATTTCACAATAACATTTTAATTTTGAACTTCTTTGCTTTTGACCTCTCTTTAACTTATAAACTGGATCTTTTCTACTCTCTGGGTTTTTGAGACATTGTTCTGCTTGTCTGATTGATCTTTCCTCAGTCTTTGATTATTATCACTAACATGGTCATTAATTGGTTTTAATGCAAAGTCTATCCTGGGCTTTCTTCTGTTTTCTCTTCATTTTTTAATCCATTCAGCGACCTTATTGAATATTCTGTATTTAAGTACACATCTCTATGCAGACATCTTTGAGATCTTTTTGTCCAGCCCTAGTCTCTTTTCTGAATTGCAGTCTTGTATCATTGACTATTTGGTACCCCCATTTGAAGATTCAATATCACTTCAAATTCATCCTGTCTAAAACAAAACTTGTTATCTCCCAATATAATAAATATCTCCCAACCTATCCTTCTTCTGAATCTCAGTGTTTAGGATTACTTCCAACCTTTCGGTTATCTGGGTTTGTGATTACAAAATATTTCTTATCTCCTCTCTCTAACTCCATATATCCAGTCAATTGTTCTATTTCTAACTGCAAATCATCCCAGTTTTGAGTCAATCTTCTTCAAACCATTCTCTACAAAGCTATCAAAATGACCTTCTTAAATTGAAATTCCAACTATATTCCTCCCTATTTAATCAACTCCAGTTACTCTCCATTTCTTCTAAGATCCACAAACAATTCTTCTGGCATTTAAAGCTTTTCATAGCCTGGCCCCACTTAACTTTTTGGCCTTCTGATATTTATTATTCCCTTCTGTATAATCTGGGGTACAACCATAATGATCTACTTGTGGTTCTTCCCATATGACTCTCACTCTGGCTGGTGCTTGAGCATTGCATCCTCATTTTGCAATCATCAGTTTTCTTTCAAATATAGTTGAATTGCCACATATTCTATGAGACATTTCCTAGCTGTAAAAGCTACTGTTGTCTTTTCCTTCCAGATTGTTTTGTATGGGTTTTAGATATTCATGCAGGTACAGAGTATCTTTCCCATTAAACCATAAATTCCTTGAGATTAAAGATCATTTCATTTTTTGTTTTGTGTCACCATTGTCTAGAACAGTACATGGACTATGATATATAGGTTAACAAATTTTTGCTTAATTGCTTAAATTGTCTATAGAACATTTTGGGAATGTCAGGTAACTGGTTAGAAATAAGAATAATTCTGTAAAGAGTACAGTTGATCTTAAAGCACATATAAGAAAAGGAAAATGGAATACAACTCTGGAAAAACAAGACTATTTTGGGCCATATGACAATGAATAAAGCTACTTAAAAAAATGGAATTAGAAGCCATTTTTTTAGATTAATTTATTTGGGGATTAAGAGATGAACTAGAAGAAATGCCTTGAGATAGGGATCACTAACTTTTTCAGGAAGTTCTTGTCAGGTCGGAAATAAAGTACAATAGAAAGCATTTTAGTATATTGCTCTAGTTTTAAAAGTACTTCACAAGTATAAGATGTGAGTAACAATGTCAAAGATCTAGAGATTCAGTGAGTTATAATGCAATTAGTTAGCTGTGTTATGTGGTAGCTAAATAAATTAATATAAACTTAGCTACATTTAAAGAGGAATAAAAATGTAAGATGCTTGTTCCAGTATACTTTGTTTTGGTTAGCTCACATCTGCAGCATTTTGTTCAGTTTTGAACATCACATCTTGGGAAGGCTACAAATAATAACATCTAAGGGGAAGCAACCAGAATGAGTAATCTCCTCAACGTCCTCTCTGTAGAGGATCTGGGGAAATTAGCCTGGAGGAAAGAAGATTGAGGGGATCTGGGTTGTTGTCTTTCAGTATTTTAAAACACAGAAACCAGTAAGTTTAGGTTGCAAAGCTGTATATTTAGGCTCAACCTAAGGGAAAACATTATTAACAATTAGAATTACGCTGAAATTGAATGAGAGGTCTTCATTTTGTGGTACTTTACAAGGCTAGATAATCACTGATTGGGATAATTATAGAAGGGATTCTTGGTCAAGTACTGATTAAACTAATTGATTTCTATAGACCCTTCTAGTACTTATGTTCTGTAAGTTGGAAAATATCAAGATTTAGAATATATAATTACAGAGTATAATGAAACCAAATGATTTTGATATATTTAATTGCTAAGTTTTATCTAATCATTTTTCCATGTTAATGTTGTTGCTTTTAAGTTGTAATAGAATGCAAAATATATTCCACAGATTCTGGAATATATTCTGGAATATCTCTGTCATGTGCTAGGCCATGGTTAAGAAAGCAATCTTATATCTGCATGTTTCAGTTCTTTGTAAGACAAAAAAACAGCAGCAGGTCAATAGGTAAGTTCTGTGGACACCTATCCTCACCAGGTCTATAACAACTTCTCTTAAGTGGCTCTTTTCCCTGGGTGTATCTTTTTTTTTTTTTTTTTTTTTTTTTCCCATTCACCTCATGCTATTCCTGTTGCCCACTTCCTGCTCTCACGCTTGTACTGCGGCTACTCTCCAGTCCCAATACTAGCATTTAGTTTTCTTCATGATTGGTTATAAGGCTGCTTAGAGTTAGAAAGAGGCAAGTACTATGTTAGGATTCTTACAAGGTGCTAAGTCATTGGAATGAATAGAGACAATAATTATCTAATTCAGTATGATTGATCTGATCCTACAAGGAGATGCTATGGGCCAGAAATTGAGACAAGGTACTGAGTGGAATTGAGGAGACAATGGTTAAATCTAATTTAACATTGATTTAATCCTACAACAAATAATGGGTTTCCTAGTGATGTAAGGATTGGTGTATGCTCAGTGTACAGCATATAAGCAAGGAGGTCCCACAATCCCACACTCAAGGAGATTCATTCTAACTTCCACGTTTGTGCTGGCTGGAGGCTTTGGATTCAGAGGGAGTTAGAGGCTGAAGCTAGAAGAGACAAAGGACTAGGGCCAAGATCCAGAAGGCCTCCAAAAACCAGCCTAGCCCCAAATGAAGGAGACAAGATTTTGGGAGAGACAACAAAGGAGCTGGACTTTAGCTCTGGGCTGCATTTTGGGATTATTGAACTGAACTGAAAGGAAGGCTGCCTCCAGAAGTTCCCCAAGAAATCTGCTCCCACAATTTTCAGATGTTGAAATTGAAACTATTTCCACTCATATGAAAATGTTCCAAATCACTACTGATCAGAGAAATGCAAATGAAGATACCACTACACACCTGTCAGATTGGCTAAGATGACAGGAACAAACAATGATGAATGTTGGAGGGGATGTGGGAAAACTGGGACACTAATACATTATTGGTGGAGTTGTGAAAGAATCCAACCATTCTGGAGAGCAATTTGGAACTATGCCCCAAAATTTATCAAACTGTGCATACCCTTTGATCCAGCAGTACTACTACTGGGCCTATATCCCAAAGAAATACTAAAAAGGGGAAAGGGACCTGTATGTGCCAAAATGTTTGTGGCAGCCCTTTTCATAGTGGCTAGAAACTGGAAGATGAATGGATGTCCATCAATTGGAGAATGGTTGGGTAAATTATGGTATATGAAGGTTATGGAATATTATTGTTCTGTAAGAAATGACCAGCAGGAGGAATACAGAGAGGCCTGGAGAGACTTAAACCAACTGATGAGTGAAATGAGCAGAACCAGAAGATCACTATACACTTCAACAACAATATTGTATGAGGATGTATTCTGATGGAAGTGGAAATCTTCAACATAAAGAAGATCCAACTCACTTCCAGCTGATCAATGATGGACAGAAACAACTACACCCAGAGAAGGAACACTGGGAAGTGAATGTAATCTGTTAGCACTACTGTCTTTCTACCCAGGTTACTTATACCTTCAGAATCCAATTCTTACCATGCAACAAGAAATTTGATTTTACACACATATATTGTATCTAGGTTATACTGTAACACATGTAAAATGTATGGGATTGTCTGTCATCTAGGGGAGGGAGTAGAGGGAAGGAGGGGAAAATTTGGAAAAATGAATACAAGGGATAATATTATAAAAAAATTACTCATGCATATATACTATCAAAAAATTATAATTATAAAATTAATTTAAAAAAAAGAAATCTGCTCCCAAAGAACGATTACAATTTAAAGAAGAACATTACAGTACTGAACTCGAATTCTCCATTCATTAATTCCATTATTAATTCTATGAACCATTCTATGAACCATTATGTAAAATTTTAATGTGGAACTTTTATAATAATATAATCTCATCTACTGAACATTATGTTATCTTGGGGCTTTTTCACCATTTAAAAAGTAATATAGGCAGACATACATAAAAGTAGAGTAAATATTATGTTCCCAAATAGGCAGGCAGTATGTTTCAATAACTGAGGTTATTGGGATGCCTTAGCAAAATGATGGTTTCAGTCTACAACTTGACTCCACCCCGGCAATGCTCTTCTACTTGGATCTTGCCAGATTTCCCTCATCTGTCATACAATTAGAGGGTCTTTGAAGATAGTTATCATTTTTTATTTCTTTTACCCAATCTATGTGATTTTGATCTCTAATATCTATATATTCCACTTTATTATATATAAGAGAACTTTAGTTTTGTTCTATCAAATCAAATACTCTCAAGAAACAATAAATTTAAAATGGAATCTATTTTCTTTGTATTATTCCATTGTGTGACTGTAGAGATGTATTACCCCCAAACCCATACTCTTTTTTTTTTTTTTCTTTTTTTCTGAGGCTGGGGTTAAGTGACTTGCCCAGGGTCACAGAATTAGGAAGTATTAAGTGTCTGAGACCAAATTTGAACTCGGCTCCTCCTGAATTCAGGGCTGGTGCTCTATCCACTGCGCCACCTAGCTGCCCCAAACCCATATTCTTCTGCTCAAAATGGCCCTTCTTTTTTTCCTCACATCTGTATTCCATCTCTTCTCCCTGTGCTTAAAATGCATACCTTTCTCACCTATGCTTCAGGAAGCCTTTTAAGACAGTTCAAACATCATTTTGTACATGAAACTTTTCTTGATCCCTTTTCTCCCAAATGTCCCCTTTTCTAGTCCCTTACTATTATTTGATATTTGTTCTGTTCATATTTATGTATTTGTCTTCCCCATCACCATCCTTTCTCCCTCCCCCCTCCCTGCACACACAAAATGTAACCTCTATGATGCTGAGTTGTTTGATTCTGTTAGTCTAGGGCCTAGCACAATGCCTGCTACTGAATAGACTCTTCATGCTTGTTGACTGATGGATTAGTTTGATCATTCTGTAATTGCTGTGTAGTAGTGCGACACTGGACGGTAGCAGAATGCACCTGCTGCTATTCCAGGAATAGGCCATTTATCCTGAATAAAGGTAAATTCATCGACCCTATTACTGAACATGATGATTGCAGTGATCTGGGACACAGATAAGGTTAGCACTCTAAAAGGACCTTGAGATGGCAATGGTGGGGAGAGATCAGATGAGGAAATACTCTCTTCCAAGTCAGGTCCGGGGGTACTCTGGAATTTTTTGTGTTAGTTCAGGGAGAGGCTCCTTGATTCAGGGCAGTGTTTTTATGTGCAAAACTGTATTTCAGTACAATTGGTTCCTTTTGTGACCTTATCTATTTTACTTTATACATTGAAAAACATTTTAAAAGCTCTGAAGGATTCACCGGACTGCCATATACCAGACTTCTAAAAGGATCAGTGTCACCACTGCCTTACACAGTCCGTGGCACATCATAGGTGTTTAATAAATACTAGTCGATTGACTGTCACAAAGAAAAGTTAAGAATCCCTGCCTTAATTGTTTAAAGCATTTGTGTAAAACACCAGAATATGTTAGAGGCAAGGCTTGAATCCAACTTTCTTTTTTATTGTGAGAATAGCTGTCTAGGCAAAATAACTGTATGGACATGTATACATATGTTGTATTTAAAAATTATACTTTAACATATTTAACATGTATTGGTCAACCTAGATGGGGGGAAGGAGGGGGAAAGTTGGAACAAAAAGCTTTGCAATTGTCAAGCTGAAAAATTACCCATGCATATATCTTGTAAATGAAAGCTATAATAAAAAAATAGCTGTCTAGGATTTTAGAGATAGGCTCATTTCATTCTTCCCTTTATGGGTTGCTATCGGGTTCTTGGAAGATATACCTTTGGATCATAAGCATAGCTGCTCCTTTTAATTTGGAAAGTTGTTCAATAGTCACTTACTGATATACTATAGTTCTTGTCCAAGGCAAAGAAAGCCTAAGGAAGTCTTTAGGCTAACTAGTAGTTAAAAATATTTTTGGTCATGGTGCTACTTATGATTTCTACAAGATTTTTGTTTTAAAATCTTCAAGTAGATTAGGGTTCCCTAGGGGTTAGGAGAACAGGAGAGGAAAGGAAGTGTCTGTATCTACTTTTCAGGAGGCTGTTATGATTAACTTGGAGCAGGGGTATATGGGAGAGAAAGAACATATCTGAGAGGAGTGTTTCTAGGTCCCAAGCTCACAGAGCCAGTCTTTAATAGAGAGTCTTGTAATTTCTCAACCATATGGCATCTGTAAAATGGGGATTCTTCATTGGTCTGAGAAATGGACGTTAATGCGACTACATGTGACATTGCAACAAGATTTGATATGGTAAGACCACAAAGGTGAGCATTCCGAAGATATCAGATAATTCTGCAGGCTTTAATATGTATCTAATATTAAGATACCAAGAGATACCCTGTTTTCCAGAGATAAGGCCCAGCAAGCAGGCTGGGCTCACAGACTGGTATAATACAACTATCCTTTGTCCTCTGGATGATCTCAGCCACAACAAAATCCCACAGTTGTTTTACACCAGCATCAGGTGATTTCTGAGCTTGGACAAGTACCTGTGGTACCCATGTTCCATGCATTAAACTCTTTTACAAATCAAATTTGTCTCACTATTGTTGTTATTCTTTATTGTCACAGCATAGCCATAGATATAACTGTTGAACTCTCCCCATGCTGTCTCATGCTCTTTCCCATTAGATTCAGGACTCCTTACTTGCAAATCATTTTCCTCATTTTGAAATTAAACTTCTATGATTCCTGACTCTTCTGTCTTTAGTCTGCTTTATTCAATTCAGGCCAGCCACAGATTAAACGTTTGCTTCTATCCAATTGACACTAAATCTAGGTTTAAATATATCCAATTTTCTGGATGGAGGAGGGGACATTTTCTGAGCAATATGACCTGAAATCTAATTTTCTAATGAAAAAGAGGGACTTTCTTGAGGATAGTGCTAACTTGAGATGTTTTATGTCTAATATGTCCATATTTAAGAGAGAGCCTTATATTTGGCTTTTTAAATATTCATTTTTTTTCTTGTAATCTTATCCTTTCTTGTAGCTGCACCTCTTTATGGTATTTGATTTGGCGCTCTTCCTCTGTCTTCTGTATTTTTGTTTCACAAGCATCTTGATCTTAGTATGAGACTTCAGTTATATGTAACTTTACCAATCTTCATTGGGTGGACTCAATTCCTGACCACATCATTCCTATTTTTGAGGTTTGGTCCAAAAATTCATGTCCAGTTTAAAAGATTGCCTTTCTCTGTGAAGCCTTTCTATCTTCAAGTAATTCGTAGTAATTATGAAGACATCATCTGTGACCCTCTTAGTTCTTCATGTCGTTCTCTGTATTTCATAATCTTATAGTGATGCTGAACACCCATCTTAATTATGAGAAGTGAGTAAAAGACAACAGTTTTAGATTGTTTCTCCATAGAAATGCAGAACATTTAGTTACCACTATGTGCAATATTCCAATGAGATTTGATGTCATGAGGTCACTAAATAAACAAAGGATAGAAGTCTGAAGACATCACATTTTTCTGAAGTTTGTGGGATGTATTTAAATTTGGGATTTAATGCAAAGAAATTTTACTGTACAAGAAAAAAAAAAGAGAGATTTATCTAGAAACAGCCCCACAATTGTTTACAAATTCTTTCACAGAAAGTTTACTTCCAAAAGGCAGATCTGAAAGAAAAAAAAAAATCTGCCTAAAGCAGAACATTGAAAATTTCTTAAAAGGCAAAAATATTCCTGCTTCTCTAGGAGGATTAACCTTGAATATCATTACTAATAACTTTTCAGCCAAACAGTGAATTTACAGAAAGACTTAGAACAACTGTCTTTCTCTATAACTTTGGTATTATTTAGTGTCCATCTTTTCTTTTATGAACAAACTGTGAAAATGACATATTACTAATATTTGCATTTGTACCAATATCTACCAAAAAAATGTGTGACACAAAGCAGATTTTCATCATTATAAATGTGTTTTGTTTGGTAAATATTTTGAAGGTCCTCCTTGCTGGGTATTTATGTTTCAAGATTAAGGCCAAAGTATCTAAAGAAATGGTAAGTTTGTAGAACTAGAAAGAACTTTGAAAGTTTGATTGTTGTTGTTTTTGTTTTTGCTGAGGCAATTGGGGTTAAATGACTTGACCAGGGTCACACAGTCAGGAAGTGTTTAGTGACTGAGATCAAATTTGTACTCTAGTCCTTCTGACTTCAGGACGGGTGCTCTATCCATTACACCAACTAGCTGCTCCACTATGAGCAATACTTTATTATTATTATTATTGCTTTTTATATACAAAACATATGGTTGGGTAATTTTTCAACATTGACCCTTGCAAAAACTTCTGTTTTAACTTTTCCTCTCCTTCCCTCCACCCCCTCCCCTAAATGGCAGGTACTCCCATTAATGTTAAATATGTTAAAGTGTATGTTAAATACAATATATGTATACATATTTATATAGTTTACAAGAAAGAATGGATTTAAAAAGAAGGTAAAAATAACCTGAGAAGAAAAAGCAAAAATGCAAGCAAACAATAACAGAGTAAAAATGCTATGTTATGGTTAATGTTCATTTCCCATTGTTCTTTCTCTGTGTGTAGCTGGTTCTGTTCATTACAGATCAATTGGAACTGATTTGTATCCTCTCATTGTTGAAGAGAGCCACATCCATCAGAACTGATCATCACATAGTATTGTTGTTAAAGTATATAATGATCTCCTGGTTCTGCTCATTTCACTCAGCATCAGTTCATGTAAGTCTCTCCAAGCCTCTCTGTATTCATCCTGCTGGTCATTTCTTACAGAACAATAATATTCTACAACACTCATATACTGTAATTTATTCAGCCATTTTCCAATTGATGGGCATCTATTCAACTTCCAGTTTCCAGCCATTATGAAAAGGGTTGTCACAAACATTTTTACACATACAGGTCCCTTTCCCTTCTTTAATATCTTTTTGGGATACAAACCCAGCAATAACACTGCTGGATCAAAGGATATGCACAGTTTGATAACTTTTTAAGCATAGTCCCAATTGCTCTCCAGAATGGTTGGATTTGTTCACAACTCCACCAACAATGCATCAGTGTCCCAGTTTTCCTACATTCCCTCCAACATTCATCATTATCTTTTTCTGTCATCTTAACCAGTCTGAGAGTTGTGTAGTGGTTGTCTTAATTTGCATTTCTCTGATCAATAATGATTTGGAACACCTTTTCATATAACTAGAAATAGTTTCAATTTCTTCATCTGAAAATTGTCTGTTCATATCCTTTGACCATTTATCAATTGGAGACTGGCTTGATTTCTTATAAATTAAAGTCAATTCTCAATATATTTTGGAGATGAGGTCTTTATCAGAACCTTTAGCTATAATTTTTTTCTCAGTTTATTGCTTCCTTTCTAATCCTGTCCAAATTAGTTTTGTTTGTACAAACGCTTTTTAACTTGATATAATCAAAGTTTTCTATTTTGTGAACAAGAATGACCTCTAGTTCTTCTTTGGTCACAACTTCCTTCCTCCTCCATTGGTCTGAGAGGTAAACTATCCTATATTCTTCTAATTTGTTTATAATCTCATTCTTTATGCCTACATCATGAACCCATTTTGAGCTTATCTTGGTGTATGGTGTTAAGTGTGGGTTAAATGCTTAGTTTCTGCCATACTAATTTCCAGTTTTCCCAGCAATTTTTGTCAAATAATGAATTTTTAATCCAAAAGCTAGGGTCTTTGGCTTTGTCAAACACAAGATTGTTATAATTATTGACTATTTTGTCCTGTGAACCTAACCTATTCCACTAGTCAACTAGTTTGTTTCTTAGCTAATACCAAATGATTTTGGTGACCTCTACTTTGTAATATAGTTTTAGAACAGGTATAGCTAGGCCACCTTCATTTGATTTTTTTTTTCATTAGTTCCCTTGAAATACTTGATGTTTTGTTCTTCCAGATGAATTTTATTGTTATTTTTTTCTAGGTCATTAAAATAATTTTTTAGGAGTCTAATTGGTATAGCACTAAATGAAGAGATTAGTTTAGGTAGTATTGTCATCTTTATTATATTCACTCGACCTACCCAGGAGCACTTAATATTTTTCCAATAGTTTAGATATGACTTTATTTGTGTGGAAAGTGTTTTATAGTTTTGCTCATATAGTTCCTGACTTACCTTTAGCAGATAGATTCCCAAATATTTTATACTATTGACAGTTATTTTAAATGGAATTTTAAATGGAATATCTCTTGCTGTTGGATTTTGTTGGTGATGTATAAAAATGCTGATGATTTATGTGGATTTATTTTGTATCCTGCAAGTTTACTAAAGTTGTGGATTATTTCTAATAGCTTTTTAGTAGAATCTCTGGGGTTCTCTAAGTATACCATCATATCATCTGCAAAGAGTGATAATTTGGTTTCCTCATTACCTACTCCAATTTTTTTAATGTCTTTTCCATCTCTTATGGCCAAATCTAGAAATTCTAATACAATATTGAATATTAATGGTGATAGTGGGCAATCTTGTTTCAGTCCTTATTTTATTGGGAATGGTTCCTGTTTATCACCATTACATATGATGTTTACTGATGGTTTTAAATAGATGCTACTGACTATTTTAAGGAAAAGTCCATTTATTCCTATACTTTTTAGTGTTTTTAATAGGAATGGATGTTGGATTTTATTGAATGCTTTTTCTGCATCTATTTAGATGATCATATGTTTTTGTTAATTTAGTTATTGATATAGTCATTTAGGCTAATAGTTTTCTTAATATTGAACCTGCTGTGTATTCCTGGTATAAATCCTACTTGGTCATAGTGTATTATCCTGGGGATGATTTTTTGTAACCTTTTTGCTAATATTTTATTTAATATTTTAGCATCAATATTCATTAGGGAGACTGGTCTATAATTTTATTTCTCTGTTTTTAACCTACCTGGCTTAGGTATCAGTGCTATATCTGTGTCATAAAAGGAATTTGGTAGAAGTCCTTCATTCCCTATTTTTTAAAATAGTTTATATAACATTGAAATTAATTGTTCTTTAAATGTTTGGTAGAATTCACATGTAAATCCATCTGGTCCTGGGGATTTTTTCTTAGGGAACTGATTAATAGCTTATTCTATTTCTTTTTCTAAAAAGGGACTATTTAAGCAATTTACTTCCTTCTCTGTTAATCTGGGAAGCCTATATTTTTGAAGGTAGTCATCTTTTTCACTTAGGTTATCAAATTTATTGGCATAAAGTTGGGCAAAGTACTTCATTGGTGGAAAGTTCTCCCTTTTCATTTTTAAGACTAACAATTTAATTTTCCTCTTTCCTTTTTCTAAGGATTTACCAAAGGTTTATCTATTTTATTGTTTTGTTTTTTTCATAAAACCAACTCTTAGTTTTATTTATTAATTCAAAATTTGTTTTTTACTTTTAATTTCATTAATTTCTCCTTTTAATTTTAGAATTTCAAGTTTATTGTATATTTGGGGGGTTTTAATTTGCTCTTTTTCTAGATTTTTTAGTTCCAAGCCTAATTAATTGATTTTCTCTTTCTCTATTTTATTCAAGTAAGCCTCTTGAGCTATAAAATGTCCCCTTATTATCACTTTGAGTGCATTTCACACATTTTGGTATGATGTCTCATTATTGGCATTCTCTTGGGTAAAATTATTAATTGTGTCTATGATTTGCTGTTTTGCCCAATCATTCTTTAGAAAGAATGAGATTATTTAGTTTCCAATTACTTTTTGGTCTATTTTCCCCTGGCTTTTTATTGAATGGAATTTTTATTGCATTGTAATCTGAAAAGGATGCATTTACTATTTCTACCTTTCTGCATTTGAATTTGAGGTCTTTACGTCCTAATATATGGTCAATTTTTATATAGGTTCCATGAACTGCCAAGAAAAAATTGTACTTTTTTCTGTCTCCATTCAGTTTTCTCCAAAGATCCATCATATCTAACTTTTGTAGCATTTTATTTACCTTTTAAACTTCTTTCTTATTTATTTGTGATTTGATTTATTTAGTTCTGAGAGTGCAAGGTTGAGATCTCCCTCTATTATAGTTTTGCTGTCTATTTCTTGCAGCTCTCTTAACTTCTCCTTTAGGAATTTAGATGCTATACCACTTGGTGCATATATGTTTAGTACTGATATTACTTCATGCTACCCTTTAGGAAGATATAGTGCCCTTCCTTGTCTTTTTTTATTAGATGAATTTTTGCTTTTACTTGATCTAAGATAAGGCTGGCCATCCCTGCTTTTTTTACTTCACCTGAAGCATAATAGATTCTGCTCCAGCCTTTTACTTTTACTCTGTACTTTTACCCCGCCTCAGTATTAAACTTATGAGCACCACTTGCCTCATGTAGTCCTCCCTCTTTAGAATCCCTCCCTCCCCCTTAAGGTGCCTCCCCTTTTCTTAAACCTTTCCCTTACTATTTCTGTATTCCCTTCTATTTAGCTCATCCCTTCCCTTTTTCGCTTTTCCCCTCACACTTTTCAATGAGGTGGGAGAAATTTCTATATAAACCACATATGTCTAATATTTTCTCTTTGATCCAAATCTGATGAAAGTAATATTCATACTATGTTCATCTCCCTCCCTTCATTCCTTCAGATATAATAGATTTCCTTTGCCTCTTCATGATATGTCAAGACTAATTCCAAGGCTGAATTTCATTAAAATAGATTGAGGGTAAAAGAGAGTTTAGGAAGAAGAGACATGTGTCCTCTCAAGAATCTTGAATCCACCTGCCTTTTTTTTTTTTTTTTTTTTTTTTTTTTTTTTTTTTTTTTTAATGGGATTTAAAACTGGAAGGGATTTTGAGAGCATTTGATCAAATCCTCTCACAGGGAAGGCTAAAGTCTGTAAAAGTTAAGCATGTACTGAACTTTATACAGGCATTAAGTAATAATTCCTCTGATTCTAAATCCAGTCTTTGCCATTCTTAACCTTTTCTGCCTTTATACAGAATTAGAAATTATAAGAAATAGTTCTGTCAATAAGCTGTTCTGAGAACCTGAACAAATTATTCCTTTTCCATCAGTTTCCCTTTTTTTCATTTTATCAACTGAGGAGTGTTTAGAGTAGATGATCATTCGGTCCCCTTTTGAATTCTTTAATTTTCTGATGAGCTTTTTACTTATCTATTGTCTTTTAACTCTTATGCCAGATGAGAATCTTTCCTGTTTTCAGGGGGCTTTAAGAAACAAACCTACAGTTTTTATCAAAAATGCATTAAGTGTGTGACTATATAGTCAATTCAATCCACCATTTGAGCTAAATACTCTTAAGTTACCCTAGTTTAATAAATATTTGAAACACAGTGGGAGCAAAATCTTTGTGGTTTTTCGATATACATTATATAAATCACTCCAAATAGGCTTATTTTTTGTTAGTTTATTATGTTTGATGGAAATTAAATTAATCAGTACAGCTGCTTAACCTCAAACTGTTCCTAATATCAGTGGTATTTGTTTAAAATTCAATTAACAACTCAAGATTTTGGTAAAATCTGATCATTCAAGACCAAATCAGGAAAAAAATATTCATTATTACATCAAAAGATATAGAGGGCCGGAACTCTGGAGAAGTATACTTGACACAAGGATTCTTACTAGGAGATGTTAACTCAGCAGAATTGATGAGATGATGTTTCTTCAGTATATATACATTTAGTACTTATTATGGTGATGTAATGGTTCTCTAGTTTACATATACATAGTTTGCTGTAATGTAATCATACCAAGGTATTTAAGGCTGAGAAGAACTAGAAATGAGACATTCTATTTTTGACTATGCTCCTGGTGGCTCTCTTTCTTCCTGTACTTCTCCACTAAGATAAAGGCTGGTCCTAAGATCCTTCAGAAAGCTAGTCTGAACATTACAAAGAGATCTGTGATTTCATTGGTATAGTCATTCCAATAGAGATCATGATTTTCTTAGTAGATACTGTTATAAGTTGCTGTGGGGAAAAAAGTTATTACCATAACACTAATCATTTAGTGATGAACTATGAATTTTAGGTAGTATCTGAATATAAGACTACAGCCTATATTTGAATCTTTTCAGTATGGTATGACCTCAAGAATCTGGGGTCACTATTTCCCAGTGAGTTATATAAGTAAGGCTTGCATGAAAATCTTCATCAGTAATTCTAGAGATAGGAGCTTTCTAAATGCATCTAATAGAACAAAGCACATTTGAATCCAATATTTGCAAGCTCTATGTATAAATGCAGTGTATTTCTGTGTCCTTCAACACTGAATATTGTCATTTTTGCCAATTTGCAGGTTTTGAAAGGAAATTTCAGGTTTGTTTTGATTCACTTTTCTCTTTTTATTAGTGATGATTTGAAGCATTTTTCCATGTGGTTGTGAATATTTTGAAATTATTATAAACTGTTTTTATCCTTTGGCCACTTATCTGAAAGCTATTGACATATATTTAGTAATTATTGGTATATCTTGGATACTAAATTATTATCAGAGAAATTTGATACAAAAATTTTTTTCACCCTTCAATCACTTTTTTTGTATTGTTAATTTGTCTTTATAGCAGCTTTTCAGTTTTAAATCATCAAAATTATTTTATTTTCTCTTTTGTAATACTTTTTTCTCTTATTGAGTTAAAAATGCATCTCCTTCCTTCCTGAGTGATGATGATCCTTTTTTTCTTGTCCATGTTCTTTGTCTCTGCTTTCTAGGAGTTTAGGTTTCGCTAAACCCTGATGGACAGAGTTTTCCACAGTTCCAAGTTATATAACTTACCCAAAAATATCATTCCTTCTAGTTCTTAGCAGTTTGATACTTTTCCAAGTAAATTATTATATCAGCAAGAAAGAATAGTTTTATCTTCATTCTACTGATCCATTGCATTTAATTTCTTCCTCTTTTTTGCTGTTGTTATCATTTGTCAACTAATATCAACTAATCATAGTAAGAAGAGTGGGCATCCCTACTTTACTCCAGTTCTTACTGGAAAAGGTTATAGTGTTCCTCCATTGCATATGAGATTTTTTTTTGGTTTTAGATAAATGCTTTTTTGTGATATCAAAAAAGATCTCTCCATGCCTAGACTTTTCAAGGTCTTTAGCATATAAGAGTGTTACAGTTTGTCAAAGACTTTTTCTGAATCAATTGAGATGATCATGTGGTTCTGAATATTCTGATGTTTAATATGATTAATTCTGTCGATGATTGTTTCCCAAATGTTTAGCCAACCTCATATCCTTAATATAAATCCAACTTGCTTATAATGAATGATTTCTTGGATAAACCATGTAGTCTGCTCTGGCAGTATGTTGTTTAAAAAATGTCAGTCAGTGTTCAATAATGATATTGGTCTTTAGTTTTTTTTTCTCTGTTTTATCTTTCCCTCGTTTGGGTTTTAGGACTATATTATCTCATAAAAGGATTAGGGGGAGGGGCTATCTTTCTCATTTTTTAAGAATAATTTGTGAATATGAGTGTTAAAGTTTAATAACATTTTTATCTCAATCCATTTGACCATGAGGTTTGGTAGTTCCTTTATAACCATATCTATTTTCTTTTCTAAGATTTGGTCTTCTGTCTTCTCTTTTGTGTTTATTTGTCGGATTTCTAATCTTTTAAATTAGTTCATTAGTTATAAAGTCCAAGCTAGCTCCCTGGAGGTCTCAGGATCAGCCAGAGTCAGGATAAGCAAAAGTCCTTGGTCGTTAGGGGGAGAATAAAGGAGATGGACAAAACTGCCAGGAGTTTTGACAAGGATCCCTCCTTGATTCTAGAGCCCAGAATCTCCATACTTTTCACCTCTTCGAATAATAATAATCAATTAATCATAATAATCAATTGTTTCTACTATTTGCTCTTTGGCTCAGCCATATTTTAGGTGTTCCTTTTTTAAGTCTCCATCTGAGTTTGTATTTTTTTTGCATTCCCTGAATCAGTTATTATATTTATTATATTATAGTCTATGATGAATTCTTTTCACATTTTTTTCAATATCTCTGTGCTCTCCTTGCACATGGTCAGTTTTTTAAAATTCCCATGAGGTGTAGAGAAATATACATACATATAAATGTTCTTTTGCTGTTCCATTTAGAAGATGCTGAAAGTCTTTGCACTCTAATTTCTCCAGAAATTCATTCAGTTCCATGTTCTCCCTTTTGTTCATCTTTTATTGTTATATTATCTTTATCTGTATATTAGATCTTTCTAAATCTGACAAATACTGAAGTCTCCTGTCACTCTTATATTACTCTCCATATCTTTTTAAAGCTCATCTATTTCCTTTGTGAATTTAGATGGCAAAGTATATTGAATATCTAAGTTAATTTCTAACATTGATTTATTGTTTATGGTTCCTCTCAGCAAAATATAGTTTCTTTATTCATTCCTTTTTATTTTTTGGATATTTGTTTTTATATAGTCATGTGGCATGATTGCAAATCCTGATTTTTTGCACTCATTTAATGCATAGATTTTTTTTTCATCTCCCACCCACACACTAGTTTTATTTTGTCTGTGTCTTTGTTTTTTTTTTTTAAATGTGTTTCTTTTAAGCACCAAATTTTAGGGTTTTGTTTTCTTATCAATTGTCACTCTTTTTTTTTGTTTGTTTGTTTTATTGGATTGTTTGATAGTTGCATTTAAATTTATGAAAGTTAGGTTTATATTCTCTCTGCCTCTATTATTGGAAAGCTTTTTTCATGTTATGAATTTTTCTACTGTAACATAATACTATATTTCTTCATTTACTTTTTAAAGTAGCTGTTTCCATTGGCTTTCTTACCCCACTCCTGATTCTTTCATTTCACTTGTTACTCCTTTCCCTTAGAAATATGGCTTATTAATTCCTTTCTTTCTCTCCTGATTTTATGTAAATAATTATTTCTCTTTTCTCCTCAGTCACAATTCTCCTTTTATTTTTCCCTTTCAACTAATCCTCTTCACTAATTTTAAAATGTTCATTCTTGTGTTCCTTTTAAAAGGGGAGTTTTCTCATTCTCTCCATTATATATCATCTTTTCTGTCTTCTCCACACTCTGTCTCTGATTTATGACCATTATATTTATCTGGATTCTTTTTTCTCTATATTCTCTTTGCAATGTTTGGTGGGGGAGGGAAAATTTCCAAGAAAAATAGCTTTTCTCCTCTCTCTATTTACTTTCTATCACTTACTTATAGAATTAACCCCAGGGATTCCCCTTTTCCATTGTGTCTCACTCCTAGAACAATAATTATTTCAGGAGTCAAAAAAGACACTGCCCCATGGTAGGACCTTGTCTGGTTACCATTCATTTCCCATTTCCCCCAAATTTTCTCCTTTGGTCCATGGTTCTCCACTCCCCAGGTGCCAGGTCCAATTCCATTTCTCCTGATATTAGATGAGGAGACTTTTCAAAGACTAATTCCCCATACTGTGCTCAGTTCAAGGTCTCCATCTCCCTTTATAGACCATCTCTCTTTATTCAGTAGGAGCATTCATCAGTGGAATCCCATTCAAACTACCAAAAGGAGACCTCCTTTTATCTCCACTTCCCTTTCAATCTGTTTCTCTTCCTCATCCACTCTCCTTAAGATTTTTCTCTTTGTGAGAAGACACAATTGCTAGTCCTCTAGTTACTAGCTCAAACCTGAGTGCATCACACATTCTTTTTCCCTCCTCGGCTCCTCCCTGTTTCATGAGTTCTCCAATGTATGAATATTCAGGGCACCTACTCCCCCCCCCAAAGAAAAAGACAAAGAAAAACATTGATTCACTGTAGATAAGTGTTTCTAGGTTTTATCCCTATTGCCCTCCACATATCTCTTGGTTGTTACCTCCACTAGACTTCCATCTTAATCCCTATTTCTTTATGTATATTAAAAAGACATTTCTTACTTTCACCTGTCACTGTCATTGTTGCTCTTGCTGGCCTTGCCCATTATTTTTATTCTTTACCTTGCAATTTATTGTTTGGGGTGTTTGAAAAGCAAATTATTTCTTCAGTTCTGGCTTTCTTTCTAGAAGAAAGAAATGTTTCAAATACCTTGTTATTATTGAATATATGTAGTTAAGAACAGATTTGCAGATGCGTTACTACATTCTAAACTCCATTGCTCTCCAGAACACATATTTCATTCCCTCCTAGTTTTCTGATGGGTGCAGAATTGTCTTGTATTGTTCAAATCTCCTTTCCTTTGTATTTGAAGATCGTTCTCTTAGTAACTTACAAAGACTATTGTTTTTTAATTGAATTTTTACATTTTCTATTTTACATCACACAGAAACTGCTTGTTGTGGTTCTATGTTCTCAAATATCACAGGATACTGTTTCATCAAGTGTTGGGTCATTTTCATTAGTTTTGTAGTATTCATGGATGTTTGAATTTATTTACTGGATCCAGAGGTCACATCTCCTGTTGTTAATGTATTCTCTGCTTGTGCTCAAGGTCTTTGAGTTTTCTGATTCCCGAGATCATTTGTAATTTCATTACTTCCATACACACCTCGATTTCCCCCTATTTACTTTCTGACTCTGTCCTTTCTGACAGTGTTTTCATTAGGGCTGGGTACCAAAGCATCACATCTGCTTCCAATCATAGTCCACTGGGCTAAATCTCTGGCCCAAGTAATTGTTGGGTGATCAGAATTAGCCTCAGCTAGGTTCTATGCTCTTTCCATCAGACTTAGTGGAGGTGTGTAGCCTCTCACCCTCAAGTGTCCCGTCCCCTTAAGGACAATCACTTTAGCAGTAGTATGGATGGAATGGAGGCACAGAGAAAAATTAGGAAGTTATTGCAGTAATCTTAGCAAAAGGTGAAAAAGGCTTGAATTAAAGTGTTGTCTCTGTCAGAAGAGATTGAATGTGATAAATATTGAGGGGAGTGGGAAGTGCAGGATGATGATGAGGTTATGAATCTAACAGAATGGAGTCATGGGGCTGTCATCCACAAAATGTCTAGAAGAGCTAAGTTTGGGAACCAAGATAAATAATTGTCATTAAGTTATCTTCCTTGGCACCTGCAGTTCTGGTGCTATTGAGTTATGGCTCCAGAAGCCTTTTGCTGCTAAAAGACTTCCAGATTTCTGCAACCTGTGGTGGAAGTGTCCACAGCACTGGACAGAGAGAGAGAGGGGAATTGCAGTGTGGGAGTAGATTTTATTGTGAGCCTGTATTCTGTTCTTGGATCTGCCATCTTGTCCTGGTAGCATGAAATGTAAAGGAAGGGTGCTGAAAGACCTCAGGGTGAGTGAATTCATGGGTTGTTTCAGGGTTTATTGCCCTCCTTTGGATTCTGGCTTATTTTATCTTTAACTCTTATTTTTTTTGGAGGGTGTGGAGAAGGGAGTATAAGGAAAGAATTCTGAGAGGTAGTGAGATTCAAAGAAAATGTCTCAATTCTCCATCCTGTTACACATGCGACACAGGCAGAAGTCCACCAGTAACATATTAAAACTGAGTATTATGTTTTTTTCTTAGTTTTCATTCTTGATTTCTGTGCTACATTTTGATAGTTGACCATTATCTTTTCATGGACTCTTCATGGATTTTTGTGACATAATGCTCTCCTGATTCTCTTCCTACCTGACAACCAGTTTTTTAGTTTCTTTTGCTATCTCATTAATGCATGTCACTGGAGCTATTCCCAAACTGTGACTTTTTCTGTGCTCATCCTCCATTATATCCCATGTTGTTCTCATCAGTTCCCCTGGGTTTAATTATTTCAGTGCAGTTGATTCTTTGATCTCTATGGGTTACCCACAAAGTCTTAATATGGTTTTAAGCTTTTCCACACCACTGACTACCTATCAATTATTATGCATTTGATGACCCAGACACAGTTCAAACCCAGGTCTAAAAGAGAACTTTTTAATTTTGGTCCCCAAACCTACCTGTTCTATACTTTTTTGTTGGAAACATGGCTCCATTCTCTTAGATTTATAACCTTATCATTATCCTGGATTCTTCACTCTCCTTCAATATTTATCACATTCAATATTTCCTCACAGATATCACTTTAATACGAGCCTTCTTTATCTTTTTCCAATATTAATGGGATAGTTCCCTAATTGTTCTCTATAGCTCAAGACTCGAGCTACTCCTGTCCATGATACTGCTTCTAAAATGATTGTCCTTAAGCACAAGTTTGATTATGACCTTCCAGTGGCTTTGTATTGCTTTAGGGATCCAATCTAATCTCAGTTTAACTTTTAAACCTTTAAGTACTTGTTACAGATTTAACTTTCTAGCCTCATTATATATGTCTGTGAACAAAACAAGCCTTCTTTCTGTTTATAACATTCCATCTCTCATTTTTGTGCCTTTTAATTGGCTATCTCTCACCCCTGGATTGCTCTCCCTCATCCCTGGATTGCTCTCCCTTTTCTTCTTTTTTAAGGCAGAGACCAAGTACAAGTTTTTGCATGATGGCTTCCCTGATCCCAGCAATTGTTAGTTCCCTCCTTTCCCTATTTTGTATTTATTATCCTTGTGCTTCAAGTAAAAAATTTAAGGACATCCGCAGATGAAGATATGATACCTTATGAGGACAGAGGAGAAGGCAAGAAAGAAAAGAAGGAAGGATAGGAAGGGAAGGAGGGAGGGAGACAAAGAAGAAGGAAGAAAGGAAAAAAATCATTGTTATGAATAATTAGAATGTTGTTATATGAGAAAAATTCTCTAAGCCTGAGCTAGGGATTTTAGAAATCTGAATGATTATTTTAAAAGAGGCTGTCACTTTGTAAATAAGTGTCTCATTACAAGATAACATCCCTTATTATTGTTAATATCCCTTCATTAAGAATATAAAACAGGGAATTGTTTTTATTCTAGAAGAATTAAATCCTTCTTGCTTGTGAATAGGAGACTAGAAAGGATTTGCAAGTCTATATCATAATAAAGAATAGGTAAGTTGCTTCATTTCCTCATTATCAATTTCAGGTAGGGATGCCTAGCATTAGCATACCTTCTATTTACCAAGTCTTTTCTCTTTTTTTCTTTTCCTATTCAAGACTTTCTTTGTGATCTGGGGAACTCAACCAGTACATTTGGCAAAAGCCACATTCCCCTATTCTCAGTCTTCGGTCTTTGTCCGTAAAATGTTATTATGATAATTGCTAAAGAAACAAACAGTGGAGTTATTTTCTATATAATCAGATAGTGGAAGATAGATACTCAAATAATTAAAAGCCATTATCTGAACACGAGGATAAAATATTGGAGGAATAGAGTCGATTATAACCTTATGCTTAAATTTACAAAAGATATCTGAATGATTTAGAGTAAATATTTTGTTTTCATGAAATGATAAATGATATTATTTTAGAATTTATAAAATACTCTATAATAATCAAAGCTACTTATATTCTTTAAGGCATCCATGATGAGTGTGGGTGCCCCTAAAGCTCACTGCCACTTCTTTATGCCTTCTCAATGCATGATACTTATCTGTGATTGTTCCATTAATCTTCTTTCCTTGATATATCTCTTGTGCCTGAAACCTGCCTTTTATCCTTAAACGTCCTCGATAAGTTGCTGTACCAAGTAGGCTTTCCATCATTTGTCTTAACCTCACTAATTGAGGCAATGATTACTCTGTCTTTCTGAAAGAACTTGATTAAAATACCTGCTCTGCATTATCCTGAACCTATTTTTTTGACATCTTTGTCCTAAATAGGAATTACATTAAAATCCAATAGCAAAAGAATTGTGAAAAGAAAACAAAAACCATCCAATCTTATCTTCAAGTTGTTGAATATCGTGGATTTTTTAAACTATAGTTAAGATATATTGATAGAAACATGCATACCTGTCTATAGAGATGCATGTACACATTTATTACTATTCCTTTCACACATTTCTCTTCTTGGCCTAGGGAGTTAATGCGGATAGAATGGAAATACTTTTGAATTAGAGTTGGAAACTGTGGTTGATCCATCTAAGCTACTTAGTCATTGTGTCACATGTGTTAGATCACTTTGTTTTCATTTTCTTTGTCTATGAAAGGAATGAGTTGAACTAAAAGTTCTGAGGTTCTTTATGACAATATATTTTATGATCTTCTTATTTCTGCTTTCAGTCATGTGAAACTCTCAGGATAGTGCTGAGTCACATAAAGGAAACTGAGGCATAATCTGAATCCTTATTCCTTATATCTTATGAAAATTGGGTTTTCCAGGAGACTGGCTACTTATTTCGAAAGTTTTAGGAAATGTGTTATGCTTTCCCAGTGATAGATGAACAGTATCTGAAAAAGAAGAATTCATTTTTCCTTCTGAATTAAATTTTATGGTGCTAAATAAAAACAGAAAAAAATGGATGAGGAAAATATAGTAAATAGAACAATTTTGCTTTTCTGGCCTAAATTATCCAACCATATCACATCATTCTTTCTATTTCTTGACTTTTTTGTGTCATAGATCCACTTACATGCTTAGCATTGACTTTCAAAGCATTGGTTCAGTTCTTCAGGAGTAAGGACCAAGTTCATATTGAGCTCATTTCTTCTATTAAAAAAAATCACACACTTGGAAAAGAGCAAAAACAAAAAACAGCAAGGACTAACAAATAAATACACAAAGTACACAAGTGTGTTTATTACGTTTTGCAAGCACTTTGTTCTACATTTCAAAAACGCCACCATCAAGCTGTTGGCACATTTATATACAAAACAGATTAATTGTAATGCCTGCTACAAAGCATTCTTTGTGAAAATACAAACTAATACCAGAGAAAAGCCAAAAGCATCAACATCATTACATGAGTTTAAAAGACAGTTTTAAAAATTATCACAAACTGTTTAAGACACAGAACTGAAACACTACAACAGAGAATCAGAAGGAGGTTCATAATACTTTTTTTGTTGTTGTTGAAGAACTGTAATACTGCACATATCAGAAAATTGTTGATCCGGTAAGACAGCCTAAGTGTAAATAAAAAAAATACCCCAAACCCAAATCCAAAACCAACCCCAAATCAATCAACTAATACTACGAAATGCAGGACCATGCCACAAATAACTAGAGTAATAGCCCCCCACCCCCACCTATTATGAGATTTTAAAATTCACTGGTGATGCATGATTAGTTATTGTACAAAGATGTTTAGTCATGAACCTTTATTAGAAATGCACTTATACTGAGAGAATTTCACAATGGTTCAAGAAGTGCACAAAACTATCTAGGATTTTTGACACTGACAAAAATGTCAGGCTACATCAATTTAAAAGACACTTTACAGCATTCTTGTAGCATTAGAAATAGGCAAAATAAAAAATGAAAATGAACACCAAATTTGGTCCAGTAATACTGAGTGCTTTTTTTTTTCTTTTTTTTCCAATCTTGATTACAGGTACTTCTTTGAAATGAATATGACTGATCTTTTAGTTGAAATTGACTTAAAATAAAACTCCAAATCTGTTATATGTTTCCAAACAATTAGTTCCATAGTGACTTCTGACCTCTCTTTAAACATACTACAGGTAAATTGATAGATGTCAGAAAACTGCAAGCAAAGCTATTACATTTATGGAAGCCTTTACAATATGTCATATACAGTTTTACATAACGTTCATATAGGTGCAATCTATTAAAGTTTTTAAAGCAGGTAAAAAGACTTCTGAGGGGTAAAAGTGCTGTATAGTTTTGAAATATCACTCTTATAATTGTAGTTAACTCCTAACATTAACACATGAATCACCCTTAATTCAGCTTAGCCATTGTTCCGATCACAAAAATTGTTATTTGGCAGCAAGCTATTTCCATTAACAATTGTCTACATATGCTGTCTTTAAAAGGTAATCATGGTGTCACATCCTTGAAAAAGGCAAGTGGCCATGCATTATTAGCATCATTGTCTACATGCTCACAACAGAAACAAGAAAAATCACCAATAAAACTTTGAGAGAAATATCCTTTAAATACATCAAGAAAAATACAATGTTAACAAAGATAAGAAGCACTTTTTTACCTACTGTTATAAATTTAGAAATTGCACCTTTAGTTGTTGAAAACATTATCGAGGGCCTGCAGTCAAGATGGTGATTGATCCATCTGGCAAGAGCTTCAGATTTCAAGGAAAGTCATCATTGTGTCATCTCTGTAATATTGTACGTATTGTACAACAATGGTCCCTTTGAAGTATACCTGTAGTTACTGAAATCAAAACTAAAAAGTATAAAAAAGCTATTTTTTTTTTCTTTTCAAAAACATAGGAAACAATGCAAAAGGTGTTATGCATAACACATACAAAATGATTAAAAAAATCAAACAAATCTTCATATTTGACAATATTAGTATATTTGATCTGACAGAACTAATTAGTTGGAGAAGATTCGGGAAAGGCTGGATAGGAGCTTTGTAGGAGAGAATACAATCACATAAAATTAACTAATTAGGAAAAGAAGTGCTTAACAAGAAAGACTTGGATGATTCACTAGTCACCCCACCTATCTTATTTTTGAGAAGCACTTTTGTTTTGCTTAGAAATGGTTTGGATGGCCTTTAGTTAAACAAGAAAGCATTCAAATGTTAGAAAGGAAGGAGATGGTGGGTTTTTTATGTGTAGGCATTAAGTCGTTCTTTAGAGCGGGTAGAGTGAATGTCATGAAGCTCTTGCTCCTCCTTTGATTTGATGTCCTCATACTTTTGCATTCGGCAGGCGTCCTTCACATAGGCCCAGTTGGCAGACAGAACCATAAGGTAGTGAACCTATCAAAGACAAAAATGATATATAACCAAAAAAAATCCATCCAAGATATTTGATAAAAGACAATCCAGACAAATAACATGATACTGGGTAAAAAGCACTGATGCTCCCTAATTCCACTGATGGGGAATCTTCATAGGAAAAAAAAAAAAAAAAAAAAAAAAAAGATTTTTTTTTCTTTTTTCCTGAGGCAACTGGGGATAAGTGACTTGCCCAGGGTCACACAGCTAGGAAGTATTAAGTGTCTGAGACCAGATTTGAACTCAGGTCCTCCTGACTTTAGGGCTAGTGCTCTATCCACTGCACTACCTAGCTACCCCTTTAAAAAAAAGATTTTAAACAGTATGTTAGACTTGTTTTTTGACTCCCTTGTACTTTAAGTTTTGGCGTCCTTTTGTTCAGTTTAGTTTAACAAACATTTACTAAATGCAGATTATATACAAGGCTCATATATATTTATATATACAAAACAATTTAAATTTCAAGTTTCTTTAGGTTAAGAACAACAGATCAGCAGAGAGGAAAGGAGGGAATCGGTGAGGAGAAAACAAAATGTAATAAGAGAATAAAAATCATCTATTAAAAATGAGAAACCTTCTTGTTTTCCTAGCAATAATATCTCACCCTTCAGTCTTTTATCCTTAATCCCTTTTTCTTCTTTAAATCTGAAATGATCAAGATTTCCTGCCATAACAATAAGTTCAATAGTTGTAACTCCCTATTATTCACCTTCATAAGATTTATAACATAATTACATATAAAAACTTGTATTCTTTGATTACATATTTTTATTCATATAACCATGTTTTAAATTTCTTCCACAGAGTACTGAAACTAGCACAGCATTAGACATATAAAGAAGAGTTAATTCTACATATAGAATATATTATTCTATTATATTTTATAAAAAAAATTCTATCTTTATTGATAAAGGCTATTTGTTTTTAACAGCTGGTAGCTTATAAGATAGTTTACCTCATTATGTGGCTTCTTATTATGCTGAGGAATACAATACTTGGATATGGCTGCTAAGAATTAAAAAAAAAAAAAGCTAAAACATTAACAGACTTTTGTAGGAATACTATTTGGAGTTGGAAAATATCCCAACTTCTTAATATAAGTAATACAATTGATGCCTACTTCTTGTCACCTATAATCCCACTAGCTAATATGTTAATTAGCATAGCTTCAAAGATACAGGGTCTGAAAGGCATTGGCAACTCCGAAATGGAAAATATGATCCAAAAAGCAATAATGTTTTTCAGCAAATCACATGAGGATGCTCAGTGCTACCAGATGTACTACCATTGGGAAATGTGGTTAGAACTAATGAATAATTTTTTTGAACATTGAGTTTGGTGTTTGCCTTGTTGGTTTTTTTTAACCATTCTGAAGGATTAATGGAAAGGAGAAGATTAATTTTATTCTATTTTATTTTATTTTTTACCTTTTTTTTTTTTTCCTGAAGCTGGGGTTAAGTGACTTGCCCAGGGTCACACAGCTAGGAAGTGTTAAGTGTCTGAGACCAGATTTGAAATCTGGTCCTCCTGCATTCAAGGCTGGTGCTCTATCCACTGAGCCACCTAGCTGCCCCAAGAAGATTAATTTTTAAAAAATTTATACTTTTTCAAAAATTGGAGATGACAATTTTTATTTCAAGGAAGGGGAAAGAGTAAAAATAAATAATTTAACTAATAAATAATATAAACTTTTAATAGGATAAGATACTAAATTGGCAAAAGATGAAAATCACTAATTTCAATTTTGGTTTATTGATTTTTTTGTACCCATACTTTGTGACACTTACATTGAAATTATTCTAGAAAGTTACAGTGGCATTGATTTGACAAATGATTATCTTTCAGGTTCTTACAACCCTCTGCATATATATAGCATGATGTTAAAAAAGAACTGCTTTTTACTGAAAAGATTGTTAGAGGATCTTGATACTGTCTATCATTTTATTTCTTTGCTTAAATAATGTCTGTAGCTCAGTTCTAGGCTTTGTTGGCTTTCCCTTTCATAGTAATTTTTTTATTTAATATCAATTTAAGTATTTATAAATGGACTTTTGATTGTGCAAAATGTAAAATAAAAAGTTTAAATCAATCAGGTTCAGAAGTATTAATTTCCATTTTAATATCAAACTTATATATGATTTAGGGTAGCTAGAGGGCACAGTGACAATGTGCTAGGCCTAGAGTCAAGAAGACTCATCTTCCTGAGTTCAAACCTAGCTTGCAGAAATAGAGGACCAGGCCCAGAATTAGGAAGATCTGAGTTCAAATCTACCTTTAGATGCATACTAGCTGTGTAACCATGGGCAAGTCACTTACCCCACTTAAATGAATGCCTTCATTTCCTCATCTGTAAGATAAGTTGTAGAAGGAAATAGCAAAACACTGCTGGAACTTTGCTGAGAAAACCCCCAAAAGGGGGCACAACAGAAACAACTAAACAAAAGTATCATACTATTATACTGAATTTGTTAGAATTTTCTAGTTTTAGCAGCTACCCTAAGTGGCTTAAACACTTTCTGTGCATTTTTATGTTCTTTGTTGCAGAATATCTCTTGGTGCATGGTGCATCAGATATAATTCAAGTTCTCAAGCCCCACTATGGCATTCCCTTCCCATGTGGTTTTCATTCTCTGTTTTCCCTACTTAATTAGGCTGCAATTTCTAAATATCTTAAATTATTTACCTTCTCATTCCTTTCATTTATTTAATTTTCCTCTGTTCTCTTAAAAAAAATCTACTCAATCCACTTTTAAAGAAGGCTTTCTCTTTCCAATTTGTTTGCATGCTCTCACTGTACAAAATACTGAATAGAATCATATGTACATACATATGACCTTGATTGATACGCAGCAATTGTTATGTATTTTAGAAAGCTACCATGTTGCTTTAAATTCATTTTCTTTTAAAGTGTTTGACAGAATAGAAAAAAAAAAAATTGACTGCACCTTTGATGTGGAATAAACTTCTATTTTGCCATCTGCTGCTCTAGCTGGTTCCAACTCCAGGGAACAAAATGCCTCTCCCATAAACTCATCATTTCTAATCTCACCACCAGACTGCTAACTCAAATCTAGATTGAATCCACTTCCTTCAGCTTCCTCTCCCTTCTGATTGGAGAGCTGGAAGGTAAAATACCACATTTTTCCCAGTGCCTTCTTTTATATAGGGCAGAAACTGGACTCTTGACTTTGCAATTGTTAATCTGCCTGTATGGCCTAGTGCCTCTCAACGCTACCCATCTCCAGCTTTCCTCTATTATTTTCTTTCATTCAATTGTAAACTTTTTGAGACAGGCTTTCTTTTTATGAATTATATCCCCAGTGCTTATTAGCACAGTGCCTGGCATATAGTATGCACTTAATAAATGTTTATTAGATTAATTGGATTGGAAATCAGAAAGTATGATCACAAACCATCTGGAGAGCAAGACTAGAAAACATCTTGATCCTTCAGGTGAAAGAGACAGGACTGAATATCAACTTTTCTTCCCCTCTGCTCCCTCCCATTCTTAAACAGCTTTCAAAACTCTCCTATCACTTCCCTTTTCACCACCAAACTGTCATGAAGTGCTGAAATTTGTTGCCTTATCCTCCATACCCGCTCACTTCTCAACTCCATTCTTTCAAATACCACCATTCTCTCAAAGATACTGATGATTATTAACCAAATGTCCTTTTCTCAACTTTGATCCTTTGTGACTTCTCCACAATTTTTAAACCTTCGGCCACTACTAGCTCTACATACTTCCTTCTCCACTAGCCTCCATTCTTTCATGACTCTCCTACTATTTGAATTCTTATTTGCAGTTGACCTGTTGGCTTCTCATTCATTTCTCAGCTTCTAAGTGTGACCCTGTTATGACCTAGTTGTCTTCTCAACTGCTCCATGGGGTCCATTATCATCTTTATAGCAGTGATTCTTCAATTTACATTAGTTCTGCAGAAGCATCAGTTGAAAAATAACTTTTCTTGGGGATCACAAGCATATTTTTAATGCTACATTTTGAAAAAAATGAATTCCTACTCCATCTTCCTGGACTATGTAGCCATACATAGTGCTCTTTCAGTATACTGTTTCCTTTGAGGGTATCACTATATAGCCACCCCCTCAGTTCAGGTACTCATCTTCCCCTTGCTTTGACTTCTTCGAATAGCCTTCTACTTGATTTCCCTGTTTCCATTTTCTCCCTTCCCCATTTCATCTTTCATACACCTGACCAAATAATTTAAGGTACAGAAGATCTAACTATGTCATTTCTGCACTTTAAAATATTAAGCAAAAAAAAAAAAAAAAAAAATATATATATATATATATATATATATATATATATATATATATATATATATATATATATAGTCCAAACATAATGCTCACCTCATGACATAGAGTAATGGTCAATGAGGGTTTTTTTTTTCTTTCCCATTTTATTTGAATAGGGAGGAGGAAGAGGAAAAGAAGGCATATACTTTTGAAACATTTAACAACTTATAGTTCATTGCTTTAATTATCTTGAAAATATCTCTTTTTCCATGAAAAATCATATTTCAATCAATTATTAAATGCAATTTTATTTTAGTCTAGAAACTGACAATTTTATTGTCATGATCAAGAAGAAAAAAAAAAAAAAGAATTCCTCTGGTCTTCTTTGTTCAGAGGAACATGGTCACCCTTATGAATAAATTGAATCAGGAACTGAAATACAGTTTGAACCATGAATAATCATTCAAGAAGAATAAGGACTTACCATAGCAATGACTGCTGCTCCTGCTCCGGCAAGGGCCACGATAAACAAGTGGAATGTCATGTTCAGCTGCAAAGAGGTTCAAAGAAACATGAAACAAATAGTGGTAACATCAGAATTAGGAGAGCTCAACATAGATGACAACTTTATTCATGAAGAATTTCATTTAGTGCTTCTCTGACTACACAGATGACCTAATGATACAGCCATCTGTATCACTTATTTTACTCCAAAAATGCTATTATCTATTCTGAATACTTTAAATCCCTATAACTGTTTAACATTAGTTTAATAGCATTATAAAGATTAAGATAAGGGAATTAGTGATATTTGTGATCAGCATGGAGTGCAATATTTTTTAGTGGTGATTTTATAGACTTGCTTTTTTACTCTTCTATAACCATGGGTTTTTGCAAATTCACAAATAAATAGGGGAGGAGGAAAGTATTGTTTTCCATGAGAAGAGCTATTTTCTTTTTCCTTCAAAATATCAATCTCAGCTATAAAAATACATCCTTTCATACCTCTTTTCAAGGTATTACAGACCATGTACAGAAAAGTTGAACAAAAAAATAATGCATATTCAAGTTTGAAGAACTTTTGAACTCTCAACAAAACAGTAATAGAAGACCAAAAAAAGGAGGTAAATCTCCCACTCACCTATTGATAAAAAGGTAATGAACTTAAAATGCAGAAAGAGGAATACTCAGAATGGGAGAGGATAATTAATACAATATTTTTAAAGCAACCAATACAATGAGTGTTAAAAACTTGACAAATCTTTAGCAAATAGCCTATTTTTAAAAATCTCTCCACATACCTCAGTAGATTCACACATCCTCAGGAAATTTTCAGACATGGTACAGATTTTCTTCTCCTCTCCAATTGTCACAATTCCTACAACACATGAAAAATGTGAGAAATACAATATGAAAATGCTAGTATTAACTAAAGGATAAAAGACTGTATGAACTTAGCTCAATCAGTAGTGACCTTAATTTTACAGATGCAATATTCCCCCAATATGTTATTTAGATTATCACAGCACAAGTTTTCATGATGGATAAGTTTTGAATGGAAGATGGAGGCTCATTGGCCCTCAGGCACTATTTTTTAAAAATTCACCTTGGATTTGATTGAATCTAGATATAAGGGTTTAGTATATTGGAAAGTAACTTGCAGCCATTGCAAGCACTTGGTTTATTAACATGATAACAAATTTATCATAATAGTTTCTGTCTCTGGGCTGCAGAAGTCAAGTTTCATATTTGCTTGCCTGGTACAAAGCTTCTGCTAAAAAGTATATAAGTCTGTTGCCTTAAGGAGCACTTAATCAGAATGTTGATAAGGAAAGCATTTGCTGCTTGGAAGGACAACAAGATGCTTTTACTTCATTCAGCTTTGATGGTAGCTCCTCTTTAAATCATTTCAGAAGACTGGTGAAAAACCAGTATTGAATAGGCAGAGGTAGTAGTGACTTCTTCCAACAAAGGCCTTTAGTCCTGAATAGTTATCAAAATCCACATATGTATCAACAGAGAACCTTAACCTCTGGTCAACATACTAAGTGATATTAGTTATCACTCAACACAACCAGAATTCATGAGTCACAAGAAAGGCACAAGACCTAGGCTTGAATATGCTTTTAATAAGCTACAATTTAGTTCTTTACATGTTTGGATTCTTTCCCAAACTTACCTATTCTTCCCTGATACCTGGAATCTGTCTCCTTTATCCCTACCTCCTGGGTCCCTTAAATTCCTTCAAATCAAAGTCCATCTTACTGCTCATAATTCCACTAAGAGATGATTTCCAATGTTATGTATTTGTTTGTTCATAGCTATTTCCATATTGTCTCTCCCACTAAAGTGGGAGCTTTCTGAGGAAAGAGGCTGTGTTTTGATGGCTTTTGCTTTTCTTTTTATCCCTAGTGTTTAGCGTAGTGCCTATTGCAATAAGTGTTAAACAACTGGTTTTTGGTATGACATGACTTATCCTATTGCTTGCCCTTTCTCAAACAGTTCTGTCAGACTGGTGTGCAGCAGCTCATGCTTGGAGAGTGAGTTAAAGTTTACTAAGTTCCTTCCTCTGAAGAGCAACATATATAATACAGGAAGTGCTATTTGTTTTATGGTTGAAGAAAAAGAGGCTCCAAGGGTGACATGATTTGACTTTGGCCACAGAACTACTACTCTGACTACCACCACCACTGCTTTCACTGCTGCCACTATGACTACCACCACCATCACTGTACTTTTACAGTGTTTTAAGGGCAGCAAAGCACTTTACCTATGTTGTCTCATTTGACATCACAACAATGCTGTGAAGTGTTATTATTATCCCCATTTTACAGATGAGGAAACTGAGGCTAAGAGGAGTTGAGTGACTTATCCAAGGTAACCCATCTATAACTTTCTCACTAACATTTTCATGTATATACAAAGCTCCAGACTTGCAGAGCAGTTTTCTTTGATAAAAGCTACCTTTCTCTAATTCCTTAATGAGAAGAGTTGTCAAACTTAGCAGGCCTGATGGAGAGAACCAGATTTAAAATGTAATCAGGAAATGTTTAACGAAAAATAAAAATACAGCACAACATAAATAATGATAATTTAAGGTTTTCTATATTAATATGCAGCCAGCAGGAATCTCTTTATTTAAGCTTGATACTACAACTCTATAGTATATATTGAAATAAATATCTATATCTTGACATACCACATAAGCTCAGATGTAACACCCAGAATTAACATTCAATTTCCAAATTGGATGGAAAAATAACGAGAAAAAATAATGGCACAAATAATTTAAAACAGTGTATAATGTAAATCCAACTCATCTTTGGCTTTGGAATGAATAATTTGTTCTTTAACAGCATACTTGCCTTCCTAATTACACTTTCATTATGTTGAATTAAAATAAATTTGTATTTCTTCAGCACATATCAAATGGGTAGTAAAGAGGGGGATGGTAAGGAGCAGAAGACATTTTTAAAAGCATGCTGAGCAGCAGAGGGAATTCAAGTTAGAATTAAGAGTTTATTCCCCCAAAATGTATAGATCTCTTGTGAAACATAAACAACTAAAATGGATATGGATAGAAAAACCTTCATGAATTTATATAGGGTTTTAAAATTTAGAGGTGCTTTCCTCAACATAATCCTGTGAAATAAATATCAAAATTGCTAATGTTACATAATTGCACCGTGTTTTTTTAAGCCCAAACTTTTTTCTGAAAAGACCCCATTTTAAAATATCAGGATTCTTTAAGGCACTGAAGATAACATAATGAATAGAGAGCACCAGGCCTAGACTCAGCAAGGCCAGAATTTGCATCCATCCTCAGACACTTCCTGGTTGTGTGACTGGCCCTATTTAAACTCTTTCTGCTCTGTTCCCTCAACTATAAAATGGCAGCGATGATAATACCTATTTCATAGAGTTGTTAGGAGGATCAAATGAGATATCTTAAGTGCCTGGCACATAGTAGGTACTATGCAAATATTTGTTGATTGACTGGTTACATATATGATCTTGGGTAAGTCACATAACTAACTCCCAGGGCCTCACTATAAAATTAAAGCAATCTATGATCTGTTCTTAGATGAGAAAGCCTGATGAGTTGCAGTCTCCATAGTTGGAAGAAATACAGAGGTGAAAGAATTAGAATTGACAGGGACCCTAGACATTTTCTAATCCAGTATCTCATTTTACAGATAAGAAAACTAAGGCTTAGAAGGTTTAAATGACTTGACAGAGGTCCCACAACATCTGAGTAGCAATACAAGGACATTAAAACATACTTTCTGAATTCAGGGTGTATGAAAGTATAGGGATACCCCCACACCTTCCCATTCACAGTCTGATTGGCTGTTCTATGTATATGGAACACAGAAGTCATCCAAAGCAATGAATCTATAATAGCAAGTATTTTTATGTCACTCAAAGTTTCCAAAGCCTTATGTCTGACTCTACAGTAATGCTGTGAGGTGGATTTTCTCATTCTTATTTTACATACAATCAAACCTCAACATTTGACCTAAAGCATTCACTTGATTTTATTAATAATCTCACTTTTATGTTGAAAACTACAAACATTTGTATTGCACACAATGTGCAAAAAAGAAAAAATGGGAGGTACAATGAGTGCAAGTTTAGGTGTTTCATTGATCTTGTTCATCCTGTCATTGTAAAGAACTCCCAGTTAACTCATTTTAAATATTCTCATTGTTTGCCTTTAAAACTCAAGTTTTGTGTTGTAATTATGAATTCAAAGTCTAAGTATGCAGCCAGTGATGTAATTTAGTGACAAAATGATAAACTCTGTGACCCTATTAGTTATCAGCTGCAAGTTTGGTGTTGATGAATTGAAAATTCATTACATCTGCAAAAAAGGAAGAAAATACAGTGCATTCACATTGCCATTCCACACAGTGGAAAATGTTAGTTAGTTTTTTTTTTTTTTTAAAGGATTTTATTTGCTATGCAATAATGATGGTACTGAGTTACAAAAAATGAATATCATCTGCAATTAATGGTCTTTTTTTAAAATTGAGTTTGACACAAAAGGTTGTAGAACCTAGGGAATTACTAGTGAGAAAAATGTTTTTCATGTGAGAAATTTTATTTTGTGTATTGCATTTTAAGGTTATTTCGTTGTTACTGTGTTAGGAAATAGTTATCAGAATGAATGTTTGGTAATAAAGAATTCTATGTAAAAAAAAAAAAAGATTACAATTTTTGGTGGTTGAGAACCTAATCCTTCTTTGCCATAGTTTAAATGTATCAGCATTTACTTTTTTTTTTTTAATTTTGCACTGTTTTCTAAGGAGGTTATCCCCACAAAAGTTTAGGATTAACTGTATAAGAAAACTGAAGCTTGAGAAAGGTTAAAGTCAGGAGCATGTAATTAGTAAGTAGTATTTACTTTAATTCTGACATTACTAGTGTAACTACTTATTAAAGTAAGTCAGAAACAAAGTACGAACAGTAGTACCTCAGTTCTCAGTTAATTGGTTCCAGAAAGCAGTCTAATCATCCCTCCTCCATCCAATTTCCCCAAAGTGGGATATCTAGTTGCAGAGAAAAAAGCCAGCCCAGCCTAACCAGGCGCCTCTCTTCTTGACTCAGCTCACTTTCTAAAAGCCCCAAGCTCCTTTATACTCTTCTCCTCACCTCATGCCATTTTTTGAGGTGCCTGGATGTAGAGGTAGAAGCTATCTTCTCACCCCCTCCATGCCCAAGGCTCAAGGCTGCCAGGAGTGCTGGATCCTCCATGGCTACAGCTGGCTCTCACCTTCACCTGAGCCCCTGTTTCTGCTGCTTCTTCTCCTGCTAGTAGCTGCTCCATCAAAAAAGTTTTTTTTTTTTTCATCATAATGCAATGAATACTAAATTTGACAAGTTTCAAAGCACAAACAAGTGCCAAGATACCACTGTACCAATTTAACAATTAAAATCCAGTTCTGCTTGTGACTTCAATTTCAAAACTTTCCTTTCTACATAATACTGTATATAACATACTAAAGAATAAAGCATTGGAAACTCAGGTTTAAGACCCGACTCAGCTATGTGACATGGGGCAAATAATTTCCTCTATGTAGACATCAAATTCCTTGTCACTTCATTCTGTATATTTCTCTTTTCATTCAGAAAGTAAATGAGATTGACAATATTTAAGAATATAGAGTATAATTTAAGGACTGAAATGTAGAAAGCTGCTATTTATTTTGTTGTAAAAAAGCTCTCACCCTCTTCCTTTTCCTCTTCCTGCTCTGTCTTCCTCTCCACATATCTCTATCCCTTCCTTTTCCCTCATTGATTCCTTCCAAAACCTTTTTCTAAGAATATTACCCAAGGCAGCTATGTGTCATTTCCCTGCAGGTTACATTCTGGACTTCTACCATAGGTCTCACCCCTGCTGACCTCCCCCCAGAATCCCTTACCACTTTTCTTCATGGATTGTCTTCCCCTATTAGAATGTAAGTTCCTTTAGAGCAGGGACTCTGTATTTATACTTGTATTTCCAGTGATAAACACAGTGCTTGGCATATAATAAGAGCTTAATAAATGACAGTCAACTGACTTTTGATTCAGAAGAATAAAATAGCTCTCTAGTAACAGGGAAAGGTTTACATTAAGATTGTACAGTATTTCTTGATAATTAGAACCACAAAGATAACTATTAAACTTCTAATTATTATTAAATATCAAATGGGACATAAAGCAGATGTCTGTTTTCCAAAAGTATCATGGAGGGGATTTTATGTGAGGTCCAAATACAGGAGATGATCCAGATAGTTCTAATTTGTGAATAATTCTCTTTGTATCAAATCCCAGAACATTACAGGGACCATTCAATTAGAACCATGACTGAGAGAAATTACTTTTAACAGTTCATACAGGAAAAAACCAGGTGAATAAAAGAGTCATATATTTGAAAAGCCAGTACACTGAAGTATTATATCACTAAGTATGCTTGGGAAAGGCACAGAAGACTTGGCTTGGGCCCAGAACTGATTAGGAGCAAGAATAAGCTAGATTGCATTTTGGAAATTGTGTGGTAACTTTTATGATTCAAACTGCAATTTGGTGCAAATTCTTTTTTTACACAGATGTTTTCCTAGTGATGAAGTAAGATTCAAGACCTTGGAACATCACAATCTTTTTAAGACACTTATAGCTGGAATCGTTTTGTCTGATCCTTCACTTTACAAATAACAAAATGGAAGGCCCAAGTAGTTAAAGACTTTGCCCAAGATAAAACATTTTAGTAATAGGACTGGAATGAAAACCAAAAAAAAAAAAAAAAAAAAAAGGTATTCTTTTCATTATACTGCAGTAATTGCTGAAGTATTTTAAATAAGACTACTCATTTAATTTTGGACTCCTTCAGGTACCTTGTGCTCTGAGAATCAGCTTAGCACATAAAGTACACTGGAGAGAATACTAGACTTGTCAAGAGAACTGGGTTCTACTGGGTTCTAATCATGCCTCCAATACATATTAATTGAATGATTATAGGTACACTTAAACTTTCAGAACCTATTTCTTTATCTTTAACACGAACATAGTAACTTGTGCACCACCTTTCTCAAAGGGCTGTGAGGACAGGCCTTAGAAATCTTCAAGTGCTATCCAAATCTGAGTTATTGGGTATTTCTTCACAGCTCAAAGATTTTATAGGTTTTTGTAAAACTCTGGTAGGGGTTTTTTCTGAATTTGGGTAGGCTTCTGTTGTCATGACAGGATTGTGTTTGCTTTGCCAGAATAGAGGAGAGCAAGAATTCCAGGGACATTAACTTCAAGAAGCTAACACCATAATTATGTCATGAACCAATGGAAGATGATTTAATTTGGAGGAGTCTTTTTTTAATAGGATACTTAAGCATATTCATTTTCCACTTTTAAAAGTGAAAAATGGGATGACAGAGAGAGAATAGAGGTAAGTGAAAAAGGAACATAGGAAAGATTTAAAACTTATACCTCAAGATTCTTGGCTTAGTAATTTATTACTGTGGGATTAGAATCTATAGCTTCTTTTAAGGTTCAGCTCAAGTACCACTTCTACAAGAACTGACCTTCCTAGTTGGTACCACTCTCTTATTCCTTATATTGTATTTATTTACAAATGTAGTATATTTCTACTCCTGGGTTCTCCATCCTACCCCAAATATAAATTCTTTGAGGGCAGGGTCTTTTTTATATTTATATATATATATATATATATATATATATATATATATATATATATATATATATATATATATATTTATATTCTTAACACCTAGCAGACAGCTGGCAAATTTTTGGTGAATTTATGGAAACTGGCCCAAGCTTTATGGTATAGGGCTCAAACTCATTCTAGCCAACTTTGAGTTCAGTTGCTGATCACTTTTAAAGAAGATGTAATGAAAGTTAAACTTAATGAATTTATCCGAGCATAATCAAAGTACTAATAGTTTACAAGTGTTATTCTTTAAGTATTCCATACTATGTTTTCTGACAACCCTTCAGTCAATAGGAATCTACCATTTACTTACCAAACTGACGAAGGTCCAAGCAAAGATTTGTTCCTTCCATTAAAGTGGTGTTTCGGCAGATGGTCCACATGTTGAAGTACATGTAAACAGGCAGAGAGGTAAAAGCTGTGACTCCAAGCCAGGCCAACATGAAAACATATGTCAGCATAATGAACTGCAATACAAAATAAAGAGAAACCATAAATCCTAGAACTTAATTCAGTTATAGGAGCAACCTCCAAATGCTTCAACTCAGTTTTTCTAAACAACACATTTTCCCCAATGTGGACGATTTGAACAAAGTGTAAGAGGCTACCAGAAGGCAGAAATAATAGAGGTCACAGGTATAAAGTTCTGGAATATTTGTGCCATCATTGATTCTGACATTTAGGAAATGAGTAACTTCTCCTTGGTGCCTCATTTAAACCCATGCCCCATTAACTTCTTATTTGATAAATACTCTAAATACTACATCTATTTTCTATCCCTTAGAAAGTCATATTATGTTCAAGATCCTGAAAAACAGAAAGGTATAAAAAACCTCAATAAATAAAACTTCTGCCATTAAATTATGAGAAAAGTATATTCAATTAATTATGTAATATTTTATAGTATTTTAAAATGGGGTTTAAACCACTTTAGTTTATATGCTTTATTTCATTTGCCCCTCAAGACAGTCCTGTGAAATATGCACTACTGAATGATTATCCCCATTTTATAAAGGAGCAAATCAACTCATAGAGATTCAGTAACTACCTAACCATAAGGGAAATCTCATCTGAAGAATGAAATAGTGAATATCTTTGAGACTTAAATGGAATATAGATAGATAGATAGATAGATAGATAGATAGATAGATAGATAGATACATAGATATATATATATATATATATATATATGTATATATATATATATATATATATATATACATATATATATATATAAATCCACGTTGAGCCATAAGGAAAAAAAATTAAGAATACTCATGAGGGGAGCTAGGTAGTACAGGGAACACAACTGCCTTATGGTCAAGAGGATCTGAGTTTAAATTCTGGCCTCAGACATTTGACACTTACTAGCTAGCTGTGTGACTCTGGGCAAATCACTTAACCCTTGATAGTCTTGCAAAAAAGAGGAAGGGTTCTCATACACTGAATGGAGCCTCCTTACAGATTTAGACAGCAGTAACTAAATAATTATTGTCTTCTGTATTTCAGGTACTGTGGAATAAAGTATATTTGTGTATACATATGGGTGTACATGCACAAACACATACCTGCAGGTTTATATTGTATACGGCTCTAATATATATATATATATATATATATATATATTGTGCATATACCCACTTGTGTATGTGTGTGTACACAAACACACACACACACACACACATCTCTCTATAAATCTATGTTTATATATCTCTACATTCAGATTACATTTGTCTATGCCAATGATTTGGCAATAGGGAATTTGCAGAAAGAGAGGTAATGTGACAATGCCCACGCACAAGTCCTTATACTGACAGGATACCATTACCTTGGATGTAGATCACAGAATGAACCTTTACAGTCATCTAATCCAAATATCTCATTTCACAGATGAGGAAAATTAAAAGCAGACAAATTAAATGACTTGCCCAAAATCACATTTTAAACCTAGAACTTCTGATTGCTTATCAGGGCAGATGGTAATGCCATAGATAAGGTGCTGGGCATGGAGTCTAGAATACTTGTCTTCCTGAATTCAAATTCAGCTTCAAACACTTAGTAATTATGTAATTATTAATCATGTTTGCCACTGTATCTCCTCTATAAAATGAACTGGAGAAGGAAATGGCAATCTACTCCAGTATATTTCCCAAATGGGGTCAAGAAGAGGCAGACATCTCTAAAATAAGTGAACAACTTCTGATTCAAAATCTATTGTTCTGTCTGATCTGAGTTGATTCAGTGGAAATACATATATTAGTCCAGAAATATTTTTGCCCTTTTTTGCATATCTGGTTTTTATAAAACCTAATTTTGCCTATAATTTTACACTTTTCCCCTGCAAATAAATGAACTAGCATTCAAAATAATACTTCAGAAATTTTGATATGCATGAGTGATTTTCATAAAGTTTAGATCATCTACCTCTCTTTATCAGGTGATACTGATTGCCTGGTGAATTATGCATCATGACATGACTCTAGAGATTACAAGTCTTTTTTGACTAAAAATACATATTTTGAGAATGAAAGCTTTTTTTTACAAAATAAATTTTAAAACAATAACTGTAAAATTTGAAATTATAAGTAATCATAAGATCTTCAGGTATAATCTTGGAAGTCCACACTGGAAATGGCTTTTAGTAAGAAGACACTTCTCTACTTCTAGGCAGAAAAAATGTATATCAAAATTTATCTGGGGAACTATTCTGCAAATGGATTTTAACTATATGGGAAAGAATATTCCCTAAGTATGTTAGTGGCTTCAAAAATGCTGCCTTTCAAAAACAACAAATAGTATTAAAATGACAGAGAGAATGGCTGTGAAGAAAATGGCAGTGAAAGTGAGCAAGGCAAAAAAAAAAGATATAAATGAAATATAGTTGCTTGAACTAAAGGAAATTTAATAAAATATATCCTAGGTAAAATGGCCATTTTTGTACTTAATTACTTTTAAGAATATGCCCATACTTTTTGTTTTTTTTCCTTTCAAGGACTTTGGTAATTTACTCTCTTATAAGTAACCTATGACTAGAAGGGACCTCAGATATTCTCTGACCCAATATTCTTGTTTTATATATGAGAAAAGTGAAAAGGAAATAAGGGGAGAACTTAGGTAGTTTTATATTGTAACTATTAACAGATACACAAGTTACAAATTGTATGTTTATGTATAAAAACTAATATTTAAAAAAATTATTTTCCTTTTTTCTGTTAATCATATGACTTTACTACCAATAATGACTCCATGTTTAAAAAGTGTAAAATAATATACAAGATCTTCCTTAGTGCCTAAGAAATAATGTTTTATTACTTACTAGGTCATTGTAAAAAGTAATAGTTGTCTAATCTGCTACTTCAGTGCAACATACTACCTTTCTTTTAAGTTCAATTTTCAAGCTTATAATTTTTGAGGAAGCTATAAAACTTTTAATAGAATAAGCATAATTTAGCATAAATTAGGTCTTAATAATTTAAGTCTTAAATGTGTTTTTTTTTTCTCTCCTGGATTTAGAATCTAGGATTGTAGACTTTTAAAGCCAATAATGACCATGTTTCAAACCCCTTTTTTTACAAATGAGTAAATTGAAAACTTTTTCTAATCAAGGTAAAGTGATTTGTCAAAGATCATGAAGGGAAATAGTAAAAGATCCTCAATTAAAATTGAAGCCTTCTCTTCCTGTAGTCAATTGTTCTTAGTGTATGTATGGTATATGCGTGTGAATATATATATGTGTGTGTATATACATATATATGTATGTATATATATACATATATATGTATATTTATATATACTGGTATACAATGAATAGAATTATGTGTCTTTAAAATTACAGAAACTGATCTGAATTTATACAGCCATCTGGGATATGCTTCTATATGAAAGAACATTAGTGTGACAAAGTGTAGGTGTCTACAGCTCATGCCTGGCTTAAGCAAAGCAGAGCAGTGCTCCAATTCTTTTTATGTGTAGACTGAACTAGAAACTTTCTTCTCCCTCACCCTTATACTGATTGTTCTTCATTCTTATTCTTGGAGTTCTTGATGAAACTAGGAAATATGTGGGATAAAAATAAGAAAAATCACAGCAAATATATTCCTAAGAGAATCATTCTAATTCTTTAAGTTTTTAATGTCTACTTTCCTTTATACATTTATTATGATGAAGCAAATGTTTTCTGATAGGCTTTCTATATTGTAAAATATTCAAATTCAAAGTATGAATTTGGCTTAGAAATCCATTTTTACTAACACTTTTACTAAACCACACCATTTAACTATGGTATGAGAATTGCTAGTTAGTTAAGCTTTTGATATACATCTTATGGCAATATAAATCGGCTTCAAAATATGAAACATTCCCCCCAGAACATAAGTGTAATCTTTCTATAAATATCAGGCATTTTCTAAGAGATTTTGTGGCATACCTTAGTATAACTGAACAAACCATATGACCATATTTCTTAAGCTTCCACATTTCTATGAAAAATATGACATGTTAAATTGCCAATATTCTCAATAAAATGGTTTCCTGTATTTATTTAACATTTATAAAAATCATTTTCCTCATTGTAAAAATCCTTAGAGAGTATATTTGCTGCAAATAATCTATTTGAAAAATTATCTCCCTTTTAATAATCTCACTTGAGTGATTTAAAAGAGCAATTAAAAATGTTTTTGGCTCTATCTTGATAGGAATACTACACAAGGTTTGATATGTGCCTAAAGCTTTAGAATAATAGTTATTTGAGTCCAGAGAAGAAAATCTGGCTTAGCTCAGTAGTGATGTCAGAGTTGTTAAGAATGAAATTTTAGGGAAGTATAAAACAGGGAAAAATCTTTATAGCCAGTGTTTCTGATAAAGGTTTCACTTCTAAAATATATGAAAAAAATTGTGCCAAAGTGATAAGAATACAAGTCATTCCCCAAATGATAAATGGTCAAAAGGATATGAACAAACAATTTTCAGATGACAAACTAAAACAATCTATAGTTACATGGAAAAAAATGTTCTAAATCATTATTGATTGGAGAAATGCAAATTAAAACAATTCTGAGGTATCACCTCACATCTCTCAGATTGGCTAAGAAGACAAGGAAAGATAATGATAAATGTTGGAGGGGATATGGGAAAAGTGACACTAATGCATTGCTGAATGAATTGTGAAATGATCTAACCATTCTGGAGAGCTAACTGGAATTATATCCAAAAGGCTTTCAAACAGTACATATCCTTTGATCCAGCAGTGCCACTACTAGGTTTGTATCCCAGGAAATTATAAAGGAGGAAAAAGGACCCATAGGTGCAAAAATGTTTGCTCTTTCTGTGGTAGCAAAAAATTGGAAAATGAGTAGATGGCCATCAATTGTGAAATGGCTGAATAAGTTGTGGTATATGAAAATAATGAAATATTATTCTTCTACAAAAAATGATGAACAAGCTGGTTTTAGAAAGGCCTGGAAAGATTTAACAAGAACCAATGCTGAGTGAAACAAGCAGAAACAAAATAGCAAAATAGCAAAAATGTATGAAAGACTTTGTTCTTCTAAGTGGTTTCATGATCCAAGGCAATTCCAATAGACTTTGGACAGAAAAAAACATCAGCATACATTAAAAAGAACTATGGAGACTGAATGTAAATCAGCACATGCTATGTTCCCTTCTTTTTTGTGTTTTTCTCTCTCTCATGGTTTTTTCCTTCTCTTCTGATTTTTCTCTCCCAATATGATCCATAAAGCAATATGTGTTAAAAATAAATAAATTTAAAAAAACAATGAAATTTTAATGACATAGCCAGATTCTAAAAAATATGAAAAGAAATAGGTTACTTAACTGATGTGACTATTGAGTTCATTGAACAACGTAGATTTTTAAAGAGAACGCCAAGTCATTTTTCCATTCATTTTTGCTCTCCCTGATAAATTGTGTGGCTATACTGTTGATTGATGAATTCTTGGAAGATATTGTAAATACGTAAATTGCCCAGTTTCAACCTTGTAGATATTGAGAATAGAGGGAGCAGGGGTTTAAAAGGCAATTCACTGAAGTTATTTAGTAGCCACAAAGTAGTTAGTGAAAGGAGAAAGAAATGGTCAGCTTAAACCTGAAAAGAAACTTCCTTCTCTTCCCAACATTGACTGAGATAATCACTCCAAAGGTGGCTTTACTACTTACTGCCAGTACATCCCTGGGCTAGTCACTGAACTGTTGGCTTCCATTTCATATCTGTAAAACTGAGAGATTAGAATAGATGATCTCTAATGTTCCTTCTGTCTCCAAATTCCTTCACCTCTATAAGCTCAGCAGAGCTAAAATAATCCACTCACTGCCAGACATTAAATAATGCTTCTCAGCAAAGCATTTGGGAAAATCTGTGCGTATGGGATAAAGAGCTTGCTAATAATCTATTCTCCTATCCTGGGGTCACACAATGTGACTAATGTAGCTTTTCAATGCCAATATTTCATCTTTGCTGTTACCACTGCTATGTACAATTAATTGACTCTAGGGGCGTAGTTCCAAACTGCTTTCAACAGTGGTTGGCCCAAAATATTACTGCAGCTGCCTTCTACAACTTCTTCAATAACTGTCATTTTCCATTTTTATAATCTTGGCCAAATTGATGAATGTGATTTAGAAGCTCAGAGTTTATTTTTTTTCTGATTACTAGTGATTTACAACAAGTTTTCTCATGTAGTTATAAATAGCTTATTTTACTTTTGAGCAGTCAGTTGATTTGTGTTGTTTGCTTGCATTTTATTTCCTTTCTCAATTTGTTTTCCTTTTTGATTTGATTTCTCTTGTACAGCAAGAGATTAATATGCATGCAAATATTGGATTTAATATATTTTACCATGTTTAACTTATTTTGGATTACTTGCCATCTGGGGGAAATGGTGGGAGCAAGGAGGGAAAATTGGAACACAAGATTTTGCAAGGGTTAATGTTGAAAAATTATCCATGCATATGTTTTCAAAATAAAAAATCTTTAATTAAAATAAGAAGTGTCAGTTGATATCTTTGACTATTTTTCTTATTGAGGAGTGTCTTGTTCTTCTCTATCAGTTCCCTATATATCTTGGACATCAGACCTTTATCAGAGAAAATGGGTGAAATTATTTGTTACTTTCATATTTTAACATCATTTACTATATTTGTGGAAAAGTGGTTTAACCTTAATATCATCAAAATTGTCCTTTTTGTCTTCTATGATCTCTTCTGCCCCATTGCTACTCTTCTAATTAATTTGTGATTTTTTAATATTTAAGTTCATTTGGAGCTTTTTGGGAAGAGTGGGTAGAGTGAAATGTTGGTCTAAATTCAATTCTGCCAGGTTGATTTCAAAATTTCCTAGAAGTTTTTGTTAAATAATGAGCCCTTAGCTCAATAGTGGGGATTTGGGGGTTTATGAAACACTGTGCTGTTGTGTCCATTTGCTTCTGGACCTTATGTTACTAATCTTTTCCATTGATCAATATTCTGTTGATAAAAATCAGTAACAAATAGTTTTGATGATTACTTCTTTGTAGTATAGTTGACATCTAATACTAGGCTTTTTATCTTCCCGTTTTAAAATTTAATTCACTGAGAGATACACTAAAGAATATATACTATATAAGCAATTACATATTAGAGTGTAGTTTGGTTTTGATTGGAGTCAGGAAGAACCAAGTTTAAATCCTCCTGCCTCAAGCACTTACCAACTTTATGATTTCAAACAAGTCACATCATCTCTTTCTCATGGTTATTGAGAATAAAGTGAATCATTTGCAAATATTTGTAAATCATTTTGCAAGCATTATCTTTGGCCATAATTTTCAAAGATTCTGGTTTTAAAATTATATCTTCTTGTCCTGTTTTCTAGGTCAGTTCTTTTACTTAATAATCTTTTTTATTTTGATATATTTGTTGTTGTTTAGTCATGTTTGACTCTTCATGACATCATTTGGGGTTTTATGGCAAATATACTAGAGTAGTTTGGTATTTCCTTTTCCAGTTCATTTTGCAAATGAGGTAGCTGGGGAGAACAGAATTAAGTATTTGTCAAGTATCTGAAGGCAGATTTGAATTTAGGGAAATGGATTTTCATGACTTCAGACAGATTGCTGTATCCATTGTGCCACCTAACTTGCCCCTATTATATTTATTATTGTCTAACAGATGCATTAAGTTATCTTTCGCTATTCTATTTTTTGGGGACTACTTGAGTAAGTACTTATTCGGGATATGATTTTTATCCTTTTGTTCTACACCATTATCTTCTAACTCCTTCCTCCAGAGCCCTTATTTAATTTACAATTTCATTGTTATCACTTACTTTTCCCTGCCCCAGGTAACTAGTCCTAGTTGCCAACCTACTTTTCCCTCTGAGACTCAGCCATGGTTGTTGTTGTATTATTCTTTTCTTCTAGAATTAAATCTTGGGTGTCTTAACTCATAATTTTTCTTGACTCAAAATGTCTCTTCATAGTGGAAAAATAAACATGTACACACTTTAGGGATATCAGGTAGTAATTGACTATTTTAGGTATATATTCTACTTGATTGAAAATTAAAGAACTCTGTATGATTTTTTTTTCTGGGGAAAGAAATGTGACAAATTCTAGGAGAGTGAGGTTGCTCAAGGCCTCTAGTCACTACTAAGTTCTTTTGTTTCTACTTGATTTATCTTACATTCCTTTGAGTGAAGTATACTCTATGTAAAGAAAAAAAATCTGTCCTTTATATAAAATTATTCTGAAATAATATTGGGCCTTGCACCTGATATATTTGCTTTTAGGCCAAATGTGATTTTATTTGGGTAAAATCAAGGGTTTCCAGTGACGATCATAAATTTGTCAATGCAGAGCAGCATCTCTGTATTGTAAAATATATTGTAATATATTATGAAACAATAATAATGATGTAATAAACATTTTAAATATATTGTAAAACAATAAATCAATATGTAATTGCCTGTTATATGTCAGGCATCATTTAGCATGCTATTTATTGGAGATAAAAAGAAAAACATAGGAACAATTCATGCCCTCAATTAGCTAACATTGGTGCAGAAAAAGTATTACAAAGATCAGATGTGGAAAATTAACTCTAACAGATGTGGTCATAATGGGAAGACAATGCTCTAGTTCTGCCTCAGCCACTAACTACCTAAGCAAGTCATGCTCCACACTTGACCTCAATTTCTTCCTCAATAAAATTTGGAGATTGAATCTCAAGGTCTCCAAAGGCTCTTGTGGTTTCTGAATCCTACAATTCTGATTTTGTATAATTCAACATTTGGGATTTAACATGAATTATAATGACTTCTCGATATAAAATCAAGTTAAAATCTCCTGTTTTTCATCTTCTACCCTTAATACTTGTTAACACCTACTTTTAATCTTATGCAAAACCAAAAACTTCTCTTCCACATGGTGCATAGATGTAAAGGACATGTATATGTCAAATAAACAAAGACTGCTATAAAGTCATACCCTTTCTTCAGGCTTAATGTCCTCATTTCTTTCAGCTGATTCTAGGCTTTCTTCTATCCTGAATCCCCACAAATTAATATTTAACAGCTTCTCAGTGGACTTTGTGTGCCCAGAACTGACTCCCAAACTCCAGATGTGGTTTTGTTCAGGCCAGAATATAGCAGAAATATCTTTTCCCCAATCTTGGAGATGCTAACTCTCAATGTACTCGGTTGTTCCCACATACACACTTTTTTTTTTGACTTCTACATAACAGTATTGGGGTGTGTGTGTGTGTGTGTGTGTGTGTGTGTGTGTATTCTCATATGCTTTCTCTCTCTCCCTTTTTTCTCCTTCCCTCTCTTTTCCTCTCTCTTTTTCTCTTTTCTCCTCTCCTTTTTTCTATATAGTGACTACTTCCTTTTCTGCTCATATATGTCTTTTTACATTATTTAGTATTTCCATCCTTGGTTCAACCTATATTTGTGTATACACACATTTTAATAACTAAAAAATGATTATTTCTTTGTCTCAAGTTCAACTTAAAGGCCCATTCACAAAAAAAATTAATGTCAGAATACTGAAAGAAAATATTCTTGAGTTTCTTAAAAATATTAATCAATATGCTACTTGCAACATCTCCTCATTTCATAGGAGATGGTTTTCAAACACTTTATTTTTTGAAGGTGCTGCTCCTTGGAGAATAAAATTTATTATTCAATTGACTGAAATTCAAAGTGAATTAGGCTAGGTTTTTGGAGTATCTTGCCACTGCTATTTGACAAGTCCAAGAAAGAGATGACTTGTGAAATTTGAGCACTGCCTCTTTGAGTGGACCACATCTCCCTTCCTCTCATAGCTTTGCTACTCAAGTTAATTAATAGAACAGAATAATATATGACAAGGTATGGATATAAGAGAAAAATTTTTTAGCCATTTGTATTATGCTAAAATGAGATTGTTAGTCAAGGAAGGTACAAAAGCCATTTTTTTACGAGATCTTGAGGCTAGGAACAATTAAGATTGTGACCATGGGGGCAGCTAGGTGACACAGTGGATAGAGCACCAGCCTTGAATTCAGGAGGACCGGAGTTCAAATCTGGTCTCAGACATTTAACACTTCCTAGCTGTGTGACCCTGGGCAAGTCACTTAACCCAGCCTCAGGGGAAAAAAAAAAAAAAAGAGATTGTGACCGTGAATTCCAGTTCGTATTTTTAAAACAGGGTGAACAAAGTCCAGACTCAGAGTTTATGTTTTATTCCATACACATACAGTCTTTGCTACATGCAGTTTATTTTTGTTGTTGTTTTGCACTTGTAGGATTAGATGGTTGCAACAGAAACAATAACTATAGAAGCTCTCAATCCAGAGATTATAAGAATACATCTGATCAGAAAGAAATTACAGAGGACCTCTATGTTAGCACTGGATGTAGGACTGGACAGGTTTACAACTCCATTACTTATACCCACTTCTGGGTCACCATATAAGGGCAGAGAGGATTATGCATATATGTGTGGAGGGAAGAATAAGTGAGGGAGGTACTTGTGCATGTGTACCATATAATTATACATATGTAATAATTGTATAAATATTTTTCAAACGTTTTGACTCATGTATGGTTCTGATAACAATCTGATCTGAGACCTTTCCAAGATAGGCTACAATTTTTGCCTTTGGGGATACCAGGAAAAGAACCTTGAATGCTTGCAACTGTTTTGACTTCATTGTTTTCTTCTGAATTTGTGTCTTTTCTGTCTCAATAGTAACCTTTTGAATGGCTATCAAAGAACTTTATATTCTCATGAAAGAAGACAACATATGAAGGTGAGTTAGAAGGAGCAAGGGCTTTGTAAATGCAATAGCTTGGCTAAAAAATGTCTTAGAAGTGCTATTAAGATCTGGAATGAGCAAAACAAGAGCCAAACTGACCCATAAAAACCCATGGTAGTTCCAGAGAGAAGCCTTTTTTGGTTAAGAGAAAGCAGAAACCCTGAGGACATTATTAGTCATAAGGAATTAGGGAAAGAGAACAAAATAGAAAAGCAATAATAATGCCTCTTCTCAGATTTTATAATTATTTTAGAAGCACTGAAAACTTCCCAAACTCCAGAAGTAGCCCTAAAAAGTAGCAGAAAAGTCTGAATCTTAAGAAAGAATATTGCCTACCACTATGGGAACAGAGCTTAACTTTAATATGAAGTTTAAAATCAAGAAATAGGATTTAAAATGATTAAAGAACAACAAAATAGGAATCCGCCCATAAAAAGCTACTATGCTTACCATAGAGAATATCAATTCACAAATTTAGAAGGCAGTGACATCAAAGCAGCTACATGCAAAGGCTCAAAGAAAAAAAAAAAAAAAAAAAAGAAACCCAACAGAAACCCTACAAGAATTCTTGGAAAAATTAAAAAATAATTTTTTAAATTAAATAAGAACAGTATAGTAAAAAAAAATAGGAAAAAGAAATGAGGGCAATGCAAAAAGATTTTGAAAAGGCTGCTGAAGAAAATAACATCTGAAAAAAACAGAATTGGCAAGATGGGGGAGGGGGAGTACAAAAATCTATTGATAAAAATAACTCCTTAAAAACCATTAGTGGCCAAATGGAAAAGGAGATACAAATGTTCACTGATGAAATTAATTCCTCAAAAAAATAGAATTAGGCATTTGGAAGCAAATGACTTTATGAGATATCAAGAAAAAATAAAACAATTTTAAAAAATAAAAAATAGAAGAAAATATAAAATAGCTTATCGGAAAAAAACAGCTGACAGGAAAAATAGATCCAGGAGCGATAGTTTAAAAAGTATTGGATTATCTGAAAGACATGATCAAAGAAAGAACAAAAGATCAAGAAATCATCACTAAAACTGAACCAATATCCAATAAGAAGGTAAAAAATATATATTTTAATAGTTTGCTTTTCTGCATGTGGTTGTGAAGTTTTTAATGCCCTTATAAGTTTCTCCCAAATAGGGAGAGTTTGGACATGTGTGAAAAATAACAACAGGCACTTAATAAATGCTAATTAATAGACTTCCCTTTAACTTCCTAGTCCCATAGGCATAAAATAAATTAAAATAAGCAAAGCCAATTGAAAACAAAGTGCATCTGATAATGTATACTACATTCAACCTCTGTCAATGAAGATTAAAAGCAATTATTAGCAACTCTTTTGTTAAGTCATATGCCAATAAATCTGACAGTCTAAGTGAAACTTATTTGCTTTTTTTTATAATGGAAAAAACATTGCATTTTAAGGTAGGGAATATTTTTTGACATGGGTTCACTGTTGCTTCTTTAACTACAAGTTGCCTACTTATGTTTTTATCCAGTTTAATCAGGTGTCAAATCCTGTTTTTTGGTACTTCAATAATATTTTCCTTTCCTCTTCTCTTTATTCACAAGACTACCCTTTTAGTTTAGATCTTCAGCACCTCTTGAATATACTATTGAATATTGTAGCTTGCATATGAGTGTCCCTGCCTTGAGTCTCTCCCCACTCCAGTTCTTCTAACATAAAACTACCGGTGTTTTTTTTTTTTCTACCATAAAATGTAAGTCTGACATCATTCCCTTACTCAGTAAATACTGACTCCCAATTAACAGCATTTTATTTTTGATGTGTTCATTGATTTTGCTGATTTCCCCCTATTAAAATGGGGAGGGTCTTTTCAAGGATGGTTCTGTGGGAGGTAATATCACAAAAGATATAAAAAATATTTTTCATAAAAGAAACACCCAGAAGCCTCTCACATAGCTAAAAAGTTTTTTTCTCACAATTACTTCATATATTATTCTACTTTATTAATTAAGTTGAGTAGCACAGCTTGCAGAGAAGGGGTCTACTTGAAAGGGTAATTGCTCAAATTTCACAAGTCATCCCATTTTTGAATTTGATAAGTAATTGTACAGATCCTGGAAAATTCACTTCATCTCTCTCAACTGTAAAATGAATAATAGCACCTATCTCCCATTCATATTGTGAGGAACAACTGAGAAAATATTTATAAAGCACTTTGCAGACCACAAACTATGTAAATGCTAGCTGTTATTTTTGTCATTGTCATCATCATCATTATTCCTTCAGAGAAAACTCTCCATTAAAAAAAAAACAAAAAACAAAACAACAACAAAAAAAAAAAAACACTGAGGCAGCTAGTAAGCAGCTTGACAGAAATTAGATTTGGACCATCATATACAATCTATTACAACAAGCTGAAAATTCAACCTAATATAAAGGAGTTACATTAAAAAAAATGAGACAGTAAAATCTGATATTTAGTTGTGGCTAGAAGGAAAATTCTTATAAGAATGATTAATTATTGAAATTATACAGAAGTTAGATATTCATGGTCAGCATGTTGACTAAGATAATAGAAGATGAAAAAAATTAATGCTCAAGGTGATATAGAAAGACATATGTACTAATAGAATGTGGGTAGACCTGTGAATTGGTCCAACCACTTTGTTCAACTGTTCAGAATTTTACTAAAAACATGACTAAAATCTGTCCCTTTGATAACTAGTTTCTACTTATAAAGTTTATAAAGAGACTATGGAAACAGAAAGGCCCAAGTATATATGCATGTGTGATTGTATGTATATTTCAGCACTTTTTGTGATAGCTGACAACTGAAAACAAAATCAGTGCCAAAGATGATTAGGAGATGATTCAAAATTGTGATAAAAGAAAGTAACAAAATGCTATCGTACTGAAAGAAGTAACAGATATGAAGAATTCAAAGGATAATGGGAAGATTAGATGAAGTGATAGAGAGTAAAGTAAGCAAAGCCAGAAAAACTTACATATAAAGACTAACAATATAAATGTAAAGAGCAATAACCAAATATTAAACTGTACATTGTAATCATAATAACCGAGGTTGGTCCTAGATAAGAGTTTTAAAAATTTATCTCTTTCCCCTTATTTGAAAAAGACATGCCCTATATATGAGAAGATTTGTATATGATGTTAGACATGACGGTTGATTAGTTTTGCTACATTATTTACTTCCATCACCATCCCTTTCTTTTTGTCTTAAATCACAAACGATGATTCAGTGTGTCAAAAACAGGAGTAGAGGGCTTGAAATGGAAGGTGATATAAATCAAAATATAGCAATAAAATGAAATTTTAGAATAAGAAGATTATCTAAATGTTTATTTAGAGTTAAGAAAAGTCAGGGACTCTTTAGTATACTTGCACTCAATAGATTATGCACCTATTCTGTGCCTGGTAATGTGGTAGGTGCAGGATATAAAGACAAAATCAAACAGGTTCTTCCCTTAAGGAAGAGCATCTCACATGAGAGAGTTTGAAAATAATAAATTCAAGAAACTATGTATTTTATAAGTACATGGATGATCTGAATGAAAGACAAATTTTCCATATCATGAGTTCCTAAAGGTAAAGTTGCAGACTTGGAAGAAAATTAAATTAGACATGTAAAATTCAACAACTAGTATTAGAACAAAGTGCAAAAGCAGAACTCCTGACTTCTTTAAATTCCTTGTTTTCTTGTCTATAAATGGGCTGCATAAAGGCATACTTATAGACGGTTCATAAATAAAAAGCCAAATATCAGAATACTACAAAAATGCTGAAAGAAGAATTGATGTGAGAAGGTCCTGGGTCTTGGGCTTTCCCCTCAGAGTACCTGCCATATGGTATTTCCAAAACTAAAGTCATTGTTATCTTTCCTAAACCTATATCTTTTCCTAATTCTTAATTTCCCTAATTCCCTCCTAAACTCTCTACCTTTGGAAAGTTCTATCCACATGCCAGTCATGAAAGTTCAAAATGTCAGAGTCATCTTTTATTTTTTCCATTTCCTTTATAGTTAAATATAATTAGGGGGAAAGGAATTTAAATTCATTAAGTGCCTACTATGGACTAGATATGCATTAAAATATTCTCTCATGTAATCTTACAGCAACTCTGTAAAACAGTATTTAACATTTATGGAAATTGAGGCAGGCAGCAATTAACTGGCTTGTCTAGGGTCATAGATATAATAATTTTCTAAGATTAGTTTAGTTGTCAATTTTCCCTTTGAAATATTGTTCACCTATGCCCAAAGGGCTTTCAAAATGTGCATACTCTTTGATCCAGCAATGTTTCTATTGGGCTTATATCCCAAAGAGATCTTAAAGGAAGAAAAGGGACCCACATGTGCAAAATTGTTTGTGGTAGTCCTGCTTATAGTGGCAAGAAACTGGAAACTGAATGGATGCCCATCAGTTAGAGAATAACTGAATAAGTTATGATATATGAATATTATGGAATATTACTGTTCTATAAGAAACGATCAGCAGGATGATTTCAGAAAGGCCTGGAGAGACTTTCATGAACTGATGCTAAATGAAATGAGCAGAACCAGGATATTATTATACATGGCAACAAGATTATATGATGATCAATTCTGATGAACATGGCTCTTCTTAACAACGACACGATTCATACCAGTTCCAATAATCTCATGATGAAGAGAGTCATCCCAGAGAAATGGATCCATCTTCCCAGAGAGAGGACTGTGGGAACTGTGTAGATCACAACATCCATTTTCACTCTTTTTGTTGCTGTTTGCTTACATTTTATTTTCTTTTTCATTTTTTCCTTTTTGATTTGATTTTTCTTGTGCAACAAGATAATTACATAAATATGTATGCATATATTAGATGCAACATATATTTTTATCATGTTTAACATATATCGGGTTATTTGCCATCTAGGAGAGGAGGTAGAGGGAAGGGGAGAAAAATTGGAAACCAAGGTTTTGCAAAGGTTAATGTTGAAAATTTATCCATACATATGTCTTGAAAATAAAAACCTTTAAATTAGAAGAACATAGGATAATTAACCTCTAAGATCTGTGAAAAAGGAAGGAATTTGTGACCAAGATATTATTCTCACTATTTTGTTGTTATTCATTTGCATTTTGTGTTCTTATTTTCTTTCCTTTTTGATCTGATTTTTGTTGAGCAGCAAGATAACTGGGTAAATATGTTTATATATACTGCATTTATCATATTTTAACATGTATAGTATATATGTTATACATTGGATTGCTTGCTATCTAGGGGAGAAGGTGGGGGAAAAGAGGGGAACATTTGGAACACAAGGCTAAATAAGGGTCAATGTTGAAAAATTATCCTTGTATATGTTTTGAAAATAAAAAGCTTTAATAAAAAATAAAATTAAGTGTTAAAGATAAACAGAAATTTTAAAAAGAAAATAAAAAAAGCTTTAATTAAAAAAAATGAAACATTGTTCACATCCATCCTTTCCTTTCCAGTCCCACAATTAATTCAATAATTCCAACCCTCATTTGCTTCTGCATAGACTATGGCAGAAACCTCTTCATTGGCCCCTCTGCCTTCAGACTCCCCTTTTTATTCAGCTTTTATGTTGCTGCCAAGGTAATCTTAGTAATTGCTTCAGATATGAAGTCACCAAACAAATAACATCAGGAAAATACACCATAAATTCAAAGATAATCTTTTTATAACAGCCAGAAAACCAGAAAAACATGATGTGTAGAATGTGGGCCAAGTCTATAAATGAAAGAAAATGCCAAGCCTAAAAGAGAAGCAGAGAAAGGCCTGGAATTGACTTATGTGAAGATCACAAATCAGCAAATGCAAAGCAGAAAAGCAATAAGACTGCTAAATACACCACTAAACACAATGGCTTAAATGGAGCATAGAAAATAATCCCACTAATAAGGCACTAAAAAATTCTCAAGAATAATGATTGATATACATATATATATGTATATATATGTGTATATAAACATAAAATTGGCAAGACTTGTGAGTCAGCTTAAAGAAACAAATGAAAAATTTGAAAAAATATTTACATGAATGTTAAAAAATATGAAGTGGTGAGTTATCATCTTCCTTTTATCCAATTTTCCATCTTTATCCCAGGCTTCCAGGCTTCAGACTTCATTGTTATTCTTGATTTTTCACTCTCATTTACCACATCCAATCAGTTGATAACTCTTGTCAGTTCACTCTACTTCCTACTCATATACCTACTCTACCTGCCACTATGCTAATTCAGCCTATCACTATTATGTAGTAATATAATGGCTTTCTAAATGATCTCTGGTACTTACATCAACCTATTTTTCAGTATATCCTTTATATCAACCCAAAGCAGTCTTACTTAGGCTTGCATTTGATTACTTATATTATGATATGCCCCTTCATATACTTTATCATACAATTAAACCAGCCAGTTTACTTTTTCTCCAATCCTAGTATTTTCTTTAAAGACCTGTTTTCCAGTCCTATTCTAACTCGTAATGGCAAGTCATCTAACTTTCCAGTGTTCTAGGAAATTCTCTGAGACTATAAATCGTAAAGAAGGTTCAAACCTGCATTACTAGAGTTTTCTCAGGTAAGAGTTACCTACACCAATGAAATTATAGTTGTTTCTCCTATCCTATCCTAATCTCTTTTACTTAAAAGACTTTAACTGTGTTTATGCAGCTCTTCTTCTTTCAAACCCACCTCTTCTTTGAAATCTTCCTGTTTCTTCCTAGGTACGATCCCTTTTCCTTAAATCCCCTAACACTAAATTGCATGATGACCTTTCCTGTGCATTTAATCATTTTCTAATGTTTTGTTTTAGGAGTTCATGTATATTTTTATCTCTCCACTAGACTTTAAGCCTATTTAGAGGCTAGATTATTTTTATCTTTTTATTCCCAGTGCCCTACTCACAATAGACACTTAAATATTTGTTGATTTTAATTGAAAGTACCTCATGCAGGGTCATGAATCCAAGGAATCTAATTGCATTCTATTTTCTGAAACGTTTACCAAATCCAATTTTCTAAAACTTTGGCATGGTTTGAAATGTTTAGAAACAAGAACATATTGTCTATTCTTGAGCATTTTATTATTCTATGAACAGCAATATACTTTGAAGAGAGATATTGAGTCTACAGGATTTTTCACTCACACACCTTTGAAATAAGCCCTGGAATTGGAATCAAAGGCATGAAATTCAGACTCCCCTTTTATTTCTTATTAAATATTTGTCCTTAAACAACTTATTTAACCCATGGGCTTCAATTTTCTCATGAGTAAAATGAGATGGTTCTAGATGACAATCTGTTACAATTGAAATATTATATAATTCTTCTGACTTACCCATTGCTAATAGATTGTACTTTAATCTTGAAAAAGCTCAAACCTTTTTGAGGAATAAAAGGGAAGGTGACTATTGGAAAAAGATTGCTTATAGCAATCTATTATTTATTGCCAGAAATATTTTCCTCTGTTAAAGTAATTACCAATAGATCTTAAAAACATTCTTCTCTTCTTTGTAAAAACCAAGTGAATGAGAAGGAAAAAGGAATATTAAAAATTGGTACTTCTGCTTGGTACATGCCAGCAAGGGTTTTTGTTTTTGTTTTTGAACTTTACAGGAAAAAAATAATTTTCCCAAGAAGCAATTACATTGAGAGTTTGCATATTCTTACAATGTTATAAAAGATAGTCTTCATTTATATTTATTTCTCAGGATATTAGATGCCACAAAGCAGCCACTCAAGCTGCTTAAAGTAATTATTAATATAAGAGGAAAGCAACCATTATTTCTGCTCAATGAAACATTAATTCAGGTAAAATGCTATAACCCTACCATTATTGGATATTAGGGATTTCTTGGCATTTTTTTTCCCATCAAAATGAAGCTTGAATGAATAATAAAAGATAGTGCATAAGAATTACAGGTAAGATTGATGACAGTTTCACTGTAATATAAATCAATGGTAGCTTTTAAATATTAGCATTATTTATGAGGCCATCAGCATACATTTACCACTACCTACTGTGATTATGAATCTTTTTAAATAACCAGAATACACATACATTTGAATCGGTAAGGCCACATATTTAGTGTCAAATATCACACTTTCAAAGTTATATTTTGATGTCCCTATGATTCTCTTGATTAAAGTATTCCCATTGTATCTTTTCAGATCCAATTCAAGATATCTTCATGATGTTAGTAGTCTGAAAAATGAAGGCTTACTATCATGAACAACAACAATCTTTTTAAAATCTTATTTAATATTTTATTTTTCCCTCATGTGTAAAAATTTTAATTGTTTTTTTTTCCACTTTTGAGTTCTGAATTCTCTCCCACGTGAATTCACCTATTGAGGCAAATCATTTGACATCTGCTATACATGTGTAGTAATGCAAAACATTTCCACAGAAGTCATTATGTGAAAGAAAACACACAAACATAAATAAAGTAAAGGAAAAAGTATTTTTGATCTGTATTCAAGTTCTATTAATTATTCCTTGGAGCTGGACAGCACCTTTCATCATAAGTCCTATAGCTATTTGTCTTGGATCATTGCATTGCTAAGAGCTAATTTACTCACAGCGAATCATGATATAATATTGCTTTTGCTATGTACAATGTTCTACTGGTTCTGCTCGTTTCATTTGCTAAAGTTCATGTAAGCCTTTTCATATTTCTCAAAGAGCATTCTGCTCATCATTTCTTAAAACACAATAGTATTTCATCACAATCATATGCAACAATTTGTTCATCCAGCTGTTCCCCAGTGGATGTATATCTCCTCAATTTCCATTTCTTTGCCACCACTAAAAGAGCTGCTCTTGTACAAATAGATCTTTTTCCTTTTTTGTTTTCTGTCTTTGGGATATTGATCTTGTAGTGGTATTGCTTGATCAAAGAGTATATATACATATATAGCTTAATCAGTATACAATTCCACCAAAAGTATTCCAATTAGTATTCCAATTTTTCCCACATCCCCTCAAACATCTGTCATCGAGAAAGAGCTATCAATCTGTCAATCCTTTCCGTGTCCGGGCCGGGTGAGGTTTCCTGTGTTGACAGAAAAGGAAATTTTCTGTCATATTATTCAATCTGACAGCTATGAGGTGGTAATCAGAGTTTTAATTCACAATTCTCTTATGAGTAGTTATTTAAAGCATTTTTTTTACATGACCATAGATAGCTTTGATTACTTTATCTGAAAAATTTCTGTTCATGTCCTTTGGTTAGCTATCAAATGAAAAATGGCTTTTATTTCTCTAAATTTGATTCCATTTTTATATTTTCAAGAAGTGAAATTTTTATCAGAGAAACTCATTGTAAAAAAAATAATATAAAATTACCAAGCATTTATTTCCTTTCATCCTATTTTCTCCCTTTATCTTATTCTCTCTCCTTTTACCCTGTCCATTCTCAAAAGTGTTTTGCTTCTGATTTAAAACTCTTGCAAACTGTCCTCTCTTCTATCAGCTCTCTCCCACCCTTTCCCTTATATGTATCCTTCAGTAATTTCCTTTATGATAAGATAGATTTCTGCACCAGAATATGTATATTATTCCGTCTTTGAGCCAATTCCTATAAAAGTAAGATTCATATGCTTCCCTCCCCTTTGTCTCCATTTTCCCCTTCACTATAAAATATTTCACAACTCTTTCTCTTGGATTGTGCCTTTCCCTTTCCCCTTCTCCTAGTACATTTTTCTTTCTCATCCCTTAATTTTAAGATAATCATACAATCATATTCAATTCACACATTTGCTTTCTATGTAAAATCCTTTTAACTACTCTAATTATAATAAGGTTTTAGGAGTTGTAAATATCATTTTTCTCATGTAGGAATATAGTCTTTTCATCAAGAATGCTTGAAAGTCCTTTAATTAAGTGAATATTCATTTTTGCCCTGAAAGATGACCCTCAGTTTTGTTAGGAAGGCGATTCTTGCTTTGCAGTCCTAGCTTATTTGCTCTCCAGAATATCATATTCCTCTGATCTGGGCATTGTAGGTTTTGACTATAAAATTTCTGGGTGTTTTCATTTTGGGAAATCTTGGGAAATCTTTTAGGAGAGGTTCTGTGGATTCTTTGAAGATATATTTTACTCTCTGCTTCCAGAGAATTAGGATATATTTTCTTCATAATTTCTTGAAAAATGATGTGTAGGCTCTTTTTGTGATGATGACTTCCAGATAATCAATTCTTAAGTTATCTGTCCTGGGTCTGTTTTTCAGGTCAGTGTTTTTCCAATGAGATATTTCACATTTTCTTCTATTTTTTTTCATTCTTTTGATTTTATTTGTTTGTTTCTTAGTGTCTCATAGTCATTAGTTTCTACTTGTCCAATTCTAACTTTTAAGGAATTATTTTCTTCAGTGAACTTTTGTACCTCTTTTTTCATTTGCTCAATTCTACTTTTTTTAAGGAGTTCTCTTCAGTGAATCTTTTTATATATTTTTTTCTCTTTGGCCAATTCTGCTTTTCACTATTCACTGAATTCTTCTGTTCATTGGATTTTTGAGCCTTTTTTTTTTTTTTTTTTTTTTTTTAACCATTTGGCCTATTCTGCTTCAAAAGGTGTTATTGTCTTCATTATTTTTGGTGCCTCCTTTACCAAGCTATTGACTCTTTTTTTCATGATTTTCTTGTATAACTCTCATTTCTCTTCCCAATTTTTTCTCTACCTTTCTTATTTGATTTAAAAAAATTTTTTTTGAGAACTTCCATGGCCTGAGAACAATTCCTTTTTCTTTGAGACTTAGGATGTAGGAATTTTTATTCTATTGCCTTCTGAGTGTGTTTTGATCTTCCTTTTCAGCTTATTCCTTGACTTTTAACTTTATACTAATGTAGACATCTGCTTCCCAAGTGGAGGGAACACTGTCCCAAGCTTCAGGCTTCTTGTACAATTCTTTTCACAGGTAATTCTGGGACTTCTAAGTTTTTGATCTTCTAAGATGGCATGATTTTGGAAATGTATTTTTATTACTCTTTTGTACTGTGCACCAATCTGTGAGTAACCACAAGTACCCCTTTCCACTCTGGAACTATGACCAGGGTCCCTAAAGCACTGTGACCATGCTGTGCTGTACCAGTGCTCCTACTTGCATCCTGGGACTGCAACACAGATCTACATATGAGGAAACCAACAGAGTCCTGCTCCAATGCCACATAAATTTATTTCTGACCCGTTATTTAATTCCCTTATTGTCTTTGGGCTGAGAAATCTGGAAAGTGCCATTGCTGTCGCTAGTTTAATCACCCCTAGACTCAGTCTGAACTGGTATGACCTGTGCTCCCTTCTCAATCTGGTACAACAGACCTTTCCTGCTGACCTTCTAAGTTGTCTTGAGCTGGAAAATTGTTTTACTCTGTGTTTTTGTGGATTCTGCTGCTCTGAAGTTTTAGAGTCACTATTTAAAGGGGATTTTGGGGAGAGTTTAGGCAAGTCTCTGCCTTTAATCTGCCATCTTGGCTCTGCCTCCAATAATAACTTTTCTTAGGTGAATCTTCTTTATGGCTTTCCATAAGACCTCCCTAAAAGATTAATTCATCATACAGGAAGCTTTCTTCCAGGTGTTAACATAGTTCATTGTTACTAATATTGTATTCAGACTGTTGATATATTATCCCTCACCTTCTTTGACCTTGGTAACCCATGAACCTTACAATACTGAATCAAAAAGGAAGAACAATGTTAAAAATTAAGGAAATAACTAGATATTACTAACTTTTTTCAGATTAAAGCAAAAGACTCAAATCTTTGATTAATAGAAAAAGGGATAAGAAATCAGAGATGGCAAATGACTAAAATTTATGTTGTCACAGATAAGTCAATTTCAGTGTTTCAAAAGAGAAACATACTCAACATCTGAATTTTACATAAAATGTAAAATGTCCAATTCAATTCTTCATATTTCTATAAAAATAAATAGATGTTTCCAGTATTCTCATTTTAACTGCCTCAGTGAGACATCAGTAGATTACTGGAAGAAGGAGAATATTCACCATTCATTTGACTCTGAGTTGGAGGCCATTTTCTGAGTTTGTTCATTACAAAAAGAAGTGAAATACATACAGACTTAAAGCAGAAGGAGGAAATGTCAAACACTTCCTACTTGAAAATGTAGGCTTAGCTTTTGACTGTCTTAGAAGCTACTAGATAAAAAAATACTTCAAATAAGCGAGGATTTTTTTTGAACATTTGCATCCAACATGTCTGTACTGATTTTTTCTTTTTTACCTTTTTTACCTTTCAACATTAGCAACAACAAAATCCATTATCTTTTTGAGGCCAGATAACTACATAGAAACTAACATCAGTAAATAACACTTGGGTTAAAACAGTGCCCAAAGTGCCTGGAAAAAAATTAGAAAGCTTATTTTTCTTTATATTCTTCTAATTCTTTTCCTCACAAAAGAATCAGATTTTTCTAATACAAAAGGAAGCATAAACAATAGAAGAGCATGTCATGTTCTGTAGATAGTAATAAAAGCAAATAGAATTTAAATTTAGATTTAAGTGAATTGAAATAATAGCCTACACATCACTGGTTGTTTATATGGTAATAATAAAATTAAGTGAATATCATCTAGGAAATCAAGTATACCCTAAAAAAAAATCTGTTAATATGATCCCAAAGTCAAATATGAATTTAAAAGATCTGAGAAACTACTTCTTCCCTGAAAATAAGACTAAAATTATAAATAAAATATTCTACTACCTCTAAATAGAGAAAGAATTTTAAAAAATTCTGAAAATGTACTTATATGAAACACATACTTGTGTGCATGTGTACTTAACCACATATAACATATGTGACATGTTATAGTGAAAATGTCATATTTGGAGCTACAGGACCTACATTCAAATTCCATATCTATTATTTACTCTTCTGTCTAACTAAAGGTAAGTTATTTTTATTTCTCTGGGATTCAATTTTTTCATCTATAAAATAAAATCATCTAGATGAACTCCAAAATTCCTCCCACCTCCAAATAATATGATCCAATATCACATTTTCATGATGGAAAGTTTCCACCAGTTTAATATTTATAATTTTTCTTACTCCCTTCCAAAGGTAATAATTCTGAAGCGTAACAGAATAAGAGTGTTCTGTCATATCTATATGACAAAATAATATTAGAAAAAGTCCTTGATTCATGATCAGGAAAGACCTGAATTTGAATCCTAATTCTGACACCTAGTATGTGACTACATTACTAAGTCATTTCATTTTTTTGACATTAATTTCCTCATCCACAGAACTTGTATGGTCCCAATAATATGTACCTTACTAGATGTTGGCAAACTTCCAAATACTATTTATATAAACTTTAGCTATTATTATTATTAAGAACAAGAACATGTTCTTCATGGTCATCCCCAAAACACAATGTTCATTCCCTTGGTATTACTTTACATGACACTTCTCCAGCCTGGAATACTGTACATTCAGCCCTACTTCCCTCCTCCACCCCCATGTTTTTCTTGCACATATACCATCCTGACAGCAAGAAATTGTGCCAGAACAAAACAGACCCTGCCAGCAGCCAATTTGCATTCTCCAAGGAAGTTTGATAAATGCACCTAGATAAATATAAAACGGGGAATGAAGGAGGCAAAGGAAACTCAGTGATAATGCTCTTAGTAAATTTAAGGAGGGAGTAAGGATTATCAACTAAAAAAATCTGGAAACTGAGACCTGATGCAATCTCTGAGAACAATTAGTTTTTCAACAGCCATATCCTTTATAAACCATTTAAACCTAGTAGTCATTGTTATTTGCTGATTTTATCATTTGAAATATAGTTAAGCAGATTCTTACAATCCCATATTTGTACAACTGATTTTTTAAAAACCTAAATACAGGTTTTAGAAATCCATCTAGCTAATTTTGACTGTTTTCCAATCTATATAAATTTTTACTAAAGTCCTGATTCTATCATCTTTATGTAAAAGCTCTCATAACTTACTGTATCACATAATTTGGAAACATTTCACAAGCATGCCTCCATACAAGTTATTGATAATAACTGTGACCCCTATTGGGCCAATACTGCACAGACTTGTGGTATGTCATTGCAGATGTTTCCTCTAGAATTTCCTTTTATCAACAACTTTCTTTCTATTCAACCAGCAATGAATTGGTAAGGTTGGTAAGGAAACAAGGGCATTTCTGAGCTGAGCAAATCATGATACATATGAATCCACGAAGAAGGAACTCACATAAAGGATATCATAGCTGTCTAGTTGATCTGCACAAACCCAGAGGACAGAATGAGAAACTCTAGAATGTTAAATTTTATACTCATAATAAGAAAAATCTTCATAACAACTGGAGCCACCCAGAAAAAAGAAGAGATTGCTTCAGAACTAAGTTTTCCCATCACTAGGGATTTCCAGGCGGAATTTGGGTGACTACATGATGCAGCATCACAGAATACTTTTGTTTAAGTGCAGGTTGTATTAAGATAGTCCCTAAGGTTCTTCCCAAATTTGTGTCATTGGAATTGTGATTCTCAAAGTACTGAAACAATCTTGTTAAAACAGGAGCTCAGATACTTAGTGTTAGAAGAGGGGCAGCCTGTGACATTAGAGGAAAATGCTAGAGTTCAAAAGACCTGGATTCAAATTCTACTGCAGAAGACACTTTTTTTTTTTTTAAAGTTATATGATTCTTGACTATTTACTTTCTCTGAGTCTCCATTTCTCCATCTCTCCATGGGGATAACAACATTACTTATCTCAGTTTTATATTATACAGTATTATATAAATGTTAGATATTATTTTACTCTTGAAACAAGTTGTTTATATTCAAATAAATGCCACATTGTCAGTATTTTGTTTAGTATAAATAGATAAATAGCTTTTAGACCTAGAAGGGATTTTAAGATCATTTAACCTAGGCCTTTCATTTTGCTACTGAAGAAAAAATTAAATGATTTAGAGGAGCAGGTAGAGTGAACTAGATCCTTCATCCCTGGACTTTGTATTCATTTTTTTTTATCCTATATATGGATTTTTATCCTCTTCCAGCTAAGTTTCTAGAGAGCAAGAATTGTTTTATTCTTTTTATCAATCCTCAGTTCCTAACACATATAATAAGTGCTTAATGCTGCTTGATTTGTTGTAAAAAGAAAGTCAACACCAGGGATAAGCTAGTCCTGAGTTGTATTTGAAGGCCATAGTTGCCTCTATGGGTTAGAAAAACATGGAATATTTATCTTACCTTCTACCTTTTTTCTCATGAAGGCTAAAAAGCATCATGAAAAAATAATTAGTCATTAACAAAGACTGACCCACGAATATCTAAGATGATCTGATATTTAGAAATAACTACTATTGCCACATATACTACAATGTTTTTCCTATATAGCTTATTATTACATAATAACTAGTATGACAGGATGTAGCTGAGCACAAAACAACTCATTTTTTATAGCCTAAGAGAATGTTGTCAATGAACCAATACTGAAAACACTTTTGAGAACATATCTACTTAAAATTTTGGATGAGATGATCTCTAAGTTTCATTTCATTTGTAACCTGACTTAGAAAATAACAAGAAGGGCCAGAGGATTTTTTAGTTCTCTTGCTGTTTTATTTCACTAGTTTAAAAACGTTACTGTGGTAGATTTCCACTTCCTGAGGATTTTCCCAGGTTCTCAGTGCAATACTGTGAAAATGATACAGGCTGTTGTTCACCTGTTACAATACAGTTCTGAAAAGAATGAGCTCTATACTTTAATTTACTTAATTTTTTCCTTATTTTTGCAATGATTTGCAGAAAGCAAAACTTTATACCAAAGAAATCCAACACTGCAGCTGCAGAGTTCAATGCTGACACTAGAATTCTGAGTTAGAAACATTAAGCAAATTACAATACAAATGCATTAGCTCCTATATTTGAAGATGGTACTTAGAGATCATCTAATCAAATGCCCTTCTTTTGTGATGCAAGAAACTGAGGCCCAGAGCAATGAATGACTTCACTTACCCAGAGTCACCCAAGTAAAAAGAGAAAGTATGAGGTCTTAAATTTAGATCTCTGGCTTCATGTCCAACTTTCCAGAATACTGCACTGCAACACTGAGAGTTTGGGGAACTAATGACAGACAGTAAATGCTATATGCTTAGATCAGTCTTCTATTTCATGTTCAGAAAACTTTATACTTTTTTCCTGAATTCTTCTAAGGTGTTGGAAATGAATTTTGTGACTAAAATCTATTTAGAGTTTTTTTTTGTTTTGTTTTGTTTTTCCTCATTTCAGTATCTGTACCAACTTGGTCTCACTGAGAATATGAGTGTTGTGGGCAAGAGAGCAAGTTGAAATCTGCTTTCCTATATTCTGAAAAGCAGGATCCCATAGAGGCTGCTTGATGTAACTCAAGGCAAAGACTTGCTACTTTTTCTTAAGATGAGTGTGCAATTAAATTAATTGGGCTGTGTTAAGAGAAACAAGAATGAAAAAATAGTGTTTTTTTGGGTTTTTTTTAAGATTGTTATTTTAGTAGCAGCTAGGTGGCGCAGTGGATAGAGCACCATCCCTGAAGTCAGGAGGACCCTAGTTCAAATCTGATCTCAGACACTTAACACTTCCAAAAAAAAAAAAAAAAAAAAAAAAAAAAAAAAATTGTTATCTTGGTAAAACCAAGATGTTCAAAACTCGAAAATTTTTAATTCCCTTAGACCTAAGAAAATTAGCAGATCATAAACAGTGATATCTTCACTGAGAAAACACATTTTCAAGCTATCATAAGTTTGCTTAGGAGCTACTGTTTGTTTTTGTTTATTTGTTATTATTGCTTAAAACAGAAAAGGTCCTTGTCATGCCGCCTTCAGTCCTCAGCATTGAAAGATAAGAGAATTCATGTTTATAGGAGAAAACAGAGGTTATAACTTACACATTGTATTCCTAACATAGACATTTCAGAGGGAAATGAGATGTGTACCTTTGATATTAAAAAAGATGTTTGGTGACTATATAGTCTGTTTTATACAGTGTTATTCAGATATTTTGTGGTTCAATCTTGAATTCACCTAAAGTGTAAAATCTTTGTGAATTATAGGTATGTGTAATAATTAGCTCTATGGAATCAGAGAATTGTGGGATGCTTTAAAGCCAGAAGGGACAGAGAGCTATATAATCTAGTAAAATGACCATTATGGATGAGGAAATTGATCAAAGATGTGACTTTCCCAGAGTTACTTAGTCTTCTCCAGTTCAATAGAAATGAATAAATTCAAGGAAAAACTTGGAAACTGCCTTTAAAGGATGATGGTTATCTTTTTTTTTTTCTTTTTTTTTTGAAATCCTAGAAATTGTCACACAGATCCCAAATCAGAAGTATTTTCAAGAAGAGTATTAAAAATAAACAGAAAATATAATCATCTCTCCCTGTATACTTATATATACTTATGCCAACAATGATCCTGCAGTTTGATAAATCTACCCAAAATTGTGTCCCGATTCACCTAAAAAGGTGAAGAAATGAAAGTTTCAGGTGTGACCCTGATCTGTGTGACATTTTCTTCATCAGGGATTCTCTCATCATGTTTGGGAACAACAGAAGCAACTCCCTTTTACCCCATAAGTAAATCCCTAACACCAAACAAGTCTCTTCTCCTGAGCTTCTCCTTACAGCTGTTCTTTGCTAAGACCCATCGGATGGAAAAGGATCATTTAACTTTATAGATTGGACTGAATGACTTTTAAAAATAACTTCTATATATCCTCCTGAATAAGATAGGTGAAGCTTTTTCAAGAAGTCTATGAGACTAGGTCTAAGTCATGTGATCCTTATTCCCAGGCCCCGGGGTTGCAGGAAGTCACATAATCTCTAGGCCTAGAGGTCTCTAAATGTCAAGACAGGAAGTGATGTGACCCACAGGAAGTGGACAACATTGATGACCCTTGGTCAATGATGGTTACTTCCGCTTAGTCTATTCAATGAAAAGCTTGGATCTTTGCTATTTAACCAGATACACTGCTTCTGGCTTGTCAGATCAATGAGCACATGTTGGGAGCTCAGGTGTCTCCCAGGTGTGCTTGGGCCTCTCCTGCAGGGACTAAATAAAAGCTTTCTCTTTCTACCTGAAGATGTCTCTGATTAGACATTAGATAATTTGAGGAAATGGCTTTAGCACTGACCCACACATCCCTAAGCAAATAAGTGACTAACTCTACTTCCTACTCAACTGAATTTTTTCTTAATTTTAATTTTTGTTTTCTCAAAATGAACTACAGAACCGTTTGCCCTAGATAATGAGGTCATGAATAGGAGTGTGGTTGGTTGGCAGAGAGAAATTGGAGCATTGATACATTTATTCTTTGGGGTAGGCAGGGGGAAGGCTCTGATAGAGATCACTTTAGCTCCATTGGCCCACCCTCTGGGGAGATCTTCCAGTTAGAAATCTTAGTTATATTAGGCCTCTCAGGCCAAACTCCTGTGGGGGTCTTGGGCAGCCTCACCTTGCTATGTCCTTTCCTCTGACACAATTGTGTTCCGAGGTTAAATTTTTCCTATAAAACCTATTTGTGAGATATCCTGTGGCTGCTGCCTTCCTTTGGGTCACTCCACCACCCCATGGCACTCTGCCTCAGGGTATCTTTCTCCTTACTTCTGCCTCCCCCCCATGGTACATGGTATCTCTCCTAACTCCACTATGTTTCTTAACCCTACTTCTTTTCCTTACAGCTAATAACTCTTTTAGGGTTCTAAGTCCTTTTCAGGATTTAGCTTTCCAGCTAAGGACATGCCCCAACCTCGTGGGGTGCTCCCTTTGTACTAGGATAATTGTGAGTTCCACTGAGGAATTTGTCTTTCATACACTCTCCCAACTCTATTTCATATTTACCATCACCAGTGTCTATTTATCCCTTCATTTTGTCTGTTAATCTAAATAAATCTACCTTATGTCAAAAAGAAAGGCCATTGTGGATTCTTCACATGACTGAATCCCAACTTTTGTTGCCTACCATCTTCCGGTGTTTACAACACTCACATCACTACTGTTATTTGCTGGATCTCAGTTACAGAGAGGATTATAGAGCCCAGAAGTGAGCAGAAAGAAAAAAAAAAAAAAAAAAAGCTTATGAATAATGCCTATTTTCTACACCATAACATTTAGAGGACAACTGATAAATCTTTCCCATATATATATTAGATAGCTATAGATATATATCTATCTTTCAAATGAACAACAATTTGAATTTAAAATTTAAAAAAAAGAAGGGGACTGAATCCCCTTATGGAAAACTGTAAAGCTTCTTTATTAAAGCAAATATTTTTCCAAAATGCAATCCTACTTTTAAAACTCAATATTCCACCAGTATTTTTGTATGATTATAAGTAACTGGGCATTACAGATTACGAAATTTTAAAACAAATATCAATCCATGAAGAAATGGAAAAACACATGGTGGGTGTGCTCAGGCTTCTACATATAATAAATAATTATAAAAACAAACCAAAGTAAAGGATATGATGTCATCTAATATCAGCTATGATCAAAAAGGAATACGTGACAATTGTGTGGCAAGAGTAATGGAATAAGTGACTTGTCCTCTTCTCTGCTTGTATCTTTGATGTGTCAAGAATAAGTAAAGTCATTAGCATATGAAGTGGATCTCCAGTAGAAAATTTGTAAAAATACATGCCTAAGTATATTTCAGGATAAGCAGTCAATGGCATAGGCAGATTGTGATCCATATTATTGGAAGGTACATAAATATTTTTGAAAATATGAATACATTTGAATATCTGAGTATTTAGTACATTTGTAGCAGCCATGATATTTCATAAAAAATCCTTACCAAAACATAAATCACAAGCCTCAACTTTTACTTTTCATTTACTAATCAGCCACAGAAGATAATTCTAAAACAAAAACATTTCATGACACATCAATGGAAAAATAAACAATTAAAATATTAACCGCATGCCCCTGTCCCCATTCTCTACTTTACACCTAAATAGTAAGAGTAGTTAAACTTCAGGATCACAAAAAGGGCATTCTATCATCTGGAAAACTTGTCTTCTGATGACTTCTTTGCCCATCTCTCCCACAGAAGTTTTCCCTAAAGGAGCTTTTCCCATAGTCTTTTTTTCAGCATCTATTTACATAGAGAAGAGGTATTAAAGTGATGAGAGTCAGGAAAAAAAGAAAAAAAGACTTCTTAAGGGAATATGTATTTTAAAAAGTTAAAAAGAGGACTTTGGACCTTAAAACAGGCTACCAAAAGAATGATAAAAGAAGAGGGGAAACCCAGGGAAAAGTAAATTGTTTCTGAAGAGAAAAGAAAATATCCAGAAGGAAGAAGCGGTTAATATTACTAAAAGGTAGAAAGAAGACAAGAAAAATGAGCTCAAAGAAATCAAGAAAGGGATTGGGGCAGTGTTGATTCTCTTTTAAAAAGCAGTTTTTCTAAGATATGGTATTCAAAGACAAATTATGAGACTTAAGGATAAAAATCATAAAGTTACAAGAGTGACTTTGAAATCAATAGATAAGAGCAGGGAGAATGTAATACATGAGGAATAATAAAAAATAATGAACATTTCAAGATTAAGAAGGATTAAGTAGGAATAGAAGCAAAGGAATGGAATGTTAGTGACAGTGGGGAAAATGCCAACCTCTCCTTTTTTGTTCTGGTGGTATCAAAAGGAAAATGATCCTCCATGAGGAGGATGATCAGGGATATAATCATCTTTTGTTTGTTTAAGCCAGGTTTTTAAAGCAAAAGAGTAAATTTAATAATTAATGACCCTCTTCAGCATGTTAAAAGAGTTTACTCAGAAGAGAGCAAGGGTCCAAAAAGCAGTGGAACAGGCCAAGAAAAATGTAGTTTGCAGGACTGATATAATCTTTAATCAGTTCACTCAGGTTAATATGGTCAAGAATGCTGTGCAACTTTAATCAAGTCTATCCAGTTTCCATTGTCAAAGATAAGCCAATTTCTGAGAGTAATCTTGCTACCTGATTCTGGAGTTTGTCTTCTACTAGGACACAATCTAACTCCCTAAATCCCACCCTTACTTCTCCTTGATGTAATATATAGCTCCTAGAGGAGACAACAATAATTTTAATGTCCCTTCACCTTAGGGCACTTCTGTTGTAACAATAAGTCAGTGATTTTAAGTCCTCTAGTTTGGAATTTGACCCTGAGACCTCCCACACCCAACCTAAGAATACTATTATTCTAATAATCTATCTGATTCTAAAGTCTTCTGGCCTCAGGATAGTCCCACAAATCAAACTCCTGAGAAAATACTGGATAGACCACTCCTTAGTTCATTGCTGACTGTCAGATAGATGATCTTGTCAGTGATAGACAAATTCCAGGGACCACTCCTTGGTTCTACCTCTGGGCCATAAAGTTAGCATATCTATAATATGAAAAACTAGATAAATGTGTCTCTTTGCTTCTGTTTCTTTGCTGTAGTCTTTTGGAATTCAGACCGCCTCAATTGGCATTACAATTACAATAAACTTTGCCCCTTGACTAGGAAACGGGTCCAAGCCTGAAAATTCTTTTGAGACACCTCACAATACCAGCCTGTGACCCCCTACCTTTTAGGGTCCTTTCTCAGTCTCAACACCTTCATCCTCTGGCCTTTAAAAAACTCCTTTCCTCAAAGCCAAAATCATTTTTTATTTTGCTTGTAAGTCTTTTCAAACCAATAAAGAGCTCTTGTGACTCTAAAACACCTGTTGTTATTTCTCCACATTTGGAACCACTTTCCCACAATCTGCTACTTCTTCAATGGACCAAGAGAAGAAGAGAACTGATCTCTATAAGGGATAAAGATTTAAAAGACAGCAAAGGGAGTATATGTCTTACATATAAAATGAGTGAGACTCCCTCCCTGGAATTGAGAGACAAATGTCACAGGAGATAAAATGAATTGAAGAATCAGGGTTCACTTGAATGAAGAAAGTAGAGAGAAAAATGTTTATAGGTATTGAAATTGTAATATTGCCTTCAAATCTCCCTTTTTTCCTAATATTAACTTGTATAAATGTTTGCTTTGTTGATAGAAACCTTCAAATGACAAATTAAATTGCTTAAGCAACCATTTTCTAGTTTTAAATTCCTCCACTTCTTTACATTTTCCTGTCTGCTTTCCTTTATATGAAGAAGATCAAAATGCCCCGTACTTTTGGTTCCTGAATAGAATAATAGAAGGAAAAACAAAAGACTTGCCAAATACCTGAGAATGTTTACATTTCTCTTGAAGGTGTCCACTTATACTCATATTTAAGATTTTAGTGGGAAGTAATGTTAGTAGGAAATAATTGGTGGTCAGATACTGACCATTTCAGTGATTAAGCTCCCAGAATTGTAGCAAAGGTCCTAGAACAGCTGCCATATAATCTACCTCAAAGCCTTTCTAGCTCGGTAAGACCTATCATAGCTTGTTTCTGTTCTCATGGCCTCAAGAAAATAGGATGACCCTATAAGGCCTCAAAGTAGGACATTCCATGTTTATAGCAATATAAACTAGTGTCTCGTAACTCATAGATCTGTCTTAGCCTATCCCCTACCATAATCCTAAGGGAATTAAAAATTTGTTATATGCAAGAACACACTTTGTTCCAAAATGTAACTGAGAAAAGATTTTCATAATCTTTTACTGTATGTGAAAATGCAGAACGTTAAGAGTTTCATCAGCTTTTGTGAAATGGAAATACTATATTCATTTTACTCAAACTGACCCAGATTTAGACCTTTTATATATTTTCTTTACATACTACAAAGGGAAATTTCTTGAATATATTTTTAAATATTCAGAGACTTTGGAAATGTATTGCCTACTCTTTTAGCAAAATATCCTTAGGGTAAGAATATGAATGGCCTACTTTTTTATGCCAAGCACAATTTGCCCAAACTCTTACATCAGCTGAAATATTGTTCCTTCTCCTAGAGAGGACAAAAAAAAGAAAATTTATTTAATTTTCCCTTGATTTTTAAAGAAAGAAAAAAAAAATAATAGGATTTTTATTCCTTTAGTCATCAAATTTAATGACTTTTTTTTTAACTTGCTAAGTAAGATTAGAAATGTGCCTGACTCTGAATTTTTTTTCTAATAATATTGAAGATGTTACAGTAACAGTTTGCCACTAGTAATTGTAGCAAATAGGCAGCTAAAAGGCTTTAAATTTTAGTGGTCATATCAAATTAAGAAATATCTACACACACACATATGGCAATGTGCTACATATATACTAAAAATAGATACTATTACTAAAGCTGGGAGAATACTATAAAATTGTTGGATTCTGTATCTGTGACTTCTTAGAATGAAGAAAGAAAATGAAAACAATTGGGACAATCTCTTGTAACTAGTTTAGAATTACAGATCTCTTTGCAAAATAAAATAACTCATGAAACATAATGACACTGCTTGGCAGCAAATATTGAAGATAACTTTAATACTAATCTTTAACTCATCCCTCATACTTAGTTTCCAAAGGCACTTTGTAATTTGCTCCTTAAGGATAAAAGATTGAATTTAAGAACAAAGCCAGAAACTGAATTTAGGGAAGATAAATTTAAGAGAAAATGAGGAAAATTTTAAGGAACCATCTCCAGATTGAGATTCACTTCAAACTTCTATGACAGAATTTAGGAGAAAGAATAAGAACAGGATAAATGAACTACAATCTTAAGAGGCCTCAGAAAGAAGGTATATTTGCCTAGGCCAGGTAGGTAAAAAATTAAAGAAAACAGACTCTAAATAAGTTGGTAAGAAAGCAATTGGTAAATTAGAGGTTATTAATACCAAGAGAGAAAATAGAATGTGATTCTTTGGTTGTTGTTGAGCCAAAAGAAAAGAGTTGAATGTGGCTGTTAGATTAAGAAGTGATAAAAGACTATTAAGCTCTTTAAGAAATGTAAAGATGAATGCATAAACACTCATTAAAAAAAATAAGGCTGAAAAGCTCAGTAAGTTTAGAAAGCACCCCAAATTCTTCAGTGATAAGCTGTGTATGCAATGTTTCTGCTTCTGTCATAGTCAAGCAACTGCTATCACTAATGACCGTAGGAGAGATATTGTGTTTTGAAAAATGCTTAGGTTTCTATATAAAATGGAGTTGAGGAATGAAAACATTTGTAGTCACAGAGGACAGTCTTCTCAAAGGAATGAGCAAGATATCATATATAGAGCTAGTGAAAAGTCTAGTTTATCTTGATTGGAGAGACAGAGAGACAGAGAGATGGAGAAGTGAGTGTATCTGTGTCTATCTACTAGAGGGTTGAGTAATGAAAATAAGTCTAGAATAATAGTGTGGAACCAAATTGTTAGAGGCTTTAAATGACAAATAAGAATTTGTATTTGGTCCTGCAGGCAATAGAGAGCTACAAAAGTTTTTTGAGCAATAAATGACCCCAGATTTTCACTTTTGAAATGTAATTTGGCAGCAGTGTACCATAATTTGAAGAAATAAGAACGACTGTTACAATAATCTAGACAAGAAAGGATGTGGCTTGAACTAGGAGAATAACAATGAGAGTGAAAAGAAGGGGATAGATGCAAGAAATGTGATAGTATAGTCAACAGGATTAGGCAACTAATTTGATAGAAGGAAGTAAAGAGGAAGGAGGAATTAGCAATGATTCTGAAATTGTGAATTTAGTTGCAGGAAGTATGGTGATGCCCTCAACAGAAAAAAGGGAAGTTAAGAAAAGGAGTAGATATCAGGGTCTAGAGAAAGATAATGTGTTCTATCTTGAACAGAATAATTTTGAAAAGCTTGGTTTCAGTCTTGGAGGGAGGGAGGGAGGGAAGGAGAGAGGGAAGGGAGAGAGAGGGGGGGGAAGGGGAGGGGGAGGGGGAAGGAGATAAAGAAGAGGAGGGGGAGGGGGAGGAGGAAGGGGAGAAGGAGGGGAAGGGGGAAGGGGATGAGGATGAAAACACAGTTCTTATCATCTTTGTATGGCTGAGGTGGATTGAAGGAAATGTGGAGGCTGATAAATTTGGAGAGTGATCTGTTTGGAACAATTGTCAACTTATATACTAAAAGTATATAAGGGTTTGGAACATAGAGAAGAATGGTATTTTAGCCATGGAGAAAGAGGAAGATTGACCTATATATAACATCAGTATATAATTACAAGAAAAATTTCCAAAAGATGATAAATTCGGATAATATGAACTACTTAAAAGGAGAAATTTTGAAGGGATTCATAAATGAGAGGGGCAGTGAAGAAAAAAGGAATAGACCAACCCTTCGTTCTAATTGAGGTCAGTGAGTAAGGAAGCCTGAAAGAGCCCATGGTGCTAGAGAGGATCTGCATATTATAATTAGATTTCCATGATTTCAAGGAGATGGAAAGGTTATGTGACAGAAGAGGTCTAATAAGAAGAGCAGTTTGTTTACAATGTAATAGTGGATGTTGAGGGATAGAACCTATGTAAGTAAGACTAAAATGAATAATGATAGGAGATAGTTGATATTTTGTTTGTTTTAGTTGTTTGCTCACAACCTTCAATTCCACGACTTTAAAAGAAAAGGGAGCTTACAATATTCACTTTTTACCCAATAGGCTTTTATAAAGTGTTAAGTAAACAAAAATAGGTTGGCTTCATATCCCTGTTCTAGTAATACTCACTATATTGCCACTCCACTGGTGGGGTGGGGAGGAGACTGAGTAGTTAATTTGAGATGGTTACAGGTCTAGTATTTGATGGCCATCCAACTGATTCTCTCTAACCAGAATCCTATCTCCAATGATGGCTGGATTATCACAGCAACTCATCCTTCCTCACCCCTCTCTTATTGGAAAGGAAGGGCAAAAATAAATCTTCTAATACTTTGGTAAACACATTTAAATATTTGTGCAATTTAAAAGGGAATAATTTAAAAGTTCATGCAATTACATACCCAAGCGCTCACACATCTGCCACAAGTGGTGATTTTGAAATCTCCATAGAGATCTTTGATGGCACCAGTTGTAAAAAATCCTTCCACCATCAGCAAAATTCCATACACAAAGAAGGCAGCTGCTACACCGTAGATCACATACTTGAAAATATCAATCCTATAAAGGAAAAAAATCAGAAATATTGATCTTAATAACTCTTCAATTAAAAAGCTAAAAATCCAAAATTCTAATTTTCTGAGGATCCATTGTAATGAAAATCAATGAGATGCTTATGTTCTGAAATGGAAGATGGAAACAGGTCTAGATCATTTCAAGTAATATTACTATATCCAACTTGGCGTGAAACTTCTATTTTTTTTTAAATAAGAAATGTGAGTTATATATGAGAATGGGAACTTGAAAGACCCAAGAAGAGAGCCATTTTTACATTTTTAGCCAAATTAGCTAATTTAGCCAGATTGGAATAATGAATCATTATATTCCATAATACCCATATATACTGCAGAAAAACATTTCATTAACAGAAATACTATTTTATATGTAAATTACTGTGGTTTAGAATAATGTGTCTAAATTTTGAATGGTTAATTGCATGGGTAATGTTTTCTGTTATGATTTTGTATAGAGAGACATAAATATACATGTGTCTGTGTGTGTATTTTGCACACTCATTGTAGATCTATGGAATAGTACTAAATGTTTATAAAAATGGTTTTGATAATAAATGCAAATTGAATTCATGTATATGTAACATATAAGTAAATTTATGAATATCCTATTTTTTCCTACTTCAACACAAGCCACTAGATTAGAAACTTGTCTTTATCTTTATACTAACATATATCTACAAAATATAAGTATGTAAACTTCCTAGATATGTGTGTATTAAATGGGGTAATAGATTACAGATAAGGATCCAGAACTAGAAGGGACCTTAGAGATAACCATATTCAGCCAACTCATTTTACAAATGAATAAATTGAGGCCCAAAGATGTTGTGCTTTGTCTAGGATCATGAAGGGAACATTACAAGGCATGTTCAAATCCAGACACTCTGATGTCTGGCCTAGTGCTTTTTCCACTGTGCAATACCATCTCCACCAACTGTCTACCTTACTTGATTTAAAAAACAAAAATTAATAGCTATTCAGTTCTTTAAAATGAAAGGTATTTTTTTCCAGGATGGATTCCTTATATGGATTCCTACACAACTTCTAAATTAAACTGTGCTATAACATAACAGTCTAGATCCATCTTTCAAACACCCATAATTCAGTCTACAAAGTTATGATTCATTCTCTATCTCTAGTCTATACACACGCATATATACATACGTACATATGTGTATATATATGTGTATATATATATATATACCACACACAATTATATATTCAATAAATTCATATATATACACATAAAATACACATCTGAATATAAACATTATGTATAGCACACATACATATAATGGAACTTGAACAATGCAACATACAACATCATATGAGCAACACTGCTTTCTTTAATGATGTGATCAATCTTTATTTCATTTGACAATCAATAGTCTAAGACTAATTATGTTAAAATCGATAGATGAATTACAGGGCAAAGAGTTGGTGTCTGAAGTATAGTCTCATCAAGGAAAAAGTTAGGTTGAAGAAGTGAGTCTACTATTAACAAATCAATCATACAGGAAATAGAAGCCAAAACTATAAATTGCAATGAGTCAAGAATCATAGAAGCCAAAAAGGGTTAAGAGAGCTAAACAAAGAATAAACTGGATAATGTTGACAATCCTGGCTAGATCTCAATCTTAAATAAGAAACCCTGATCCAAGATTGAGTCTCACATACTAACACCCATAGAATTATTGTCACAATCATAAAGCAGTTATTGTCTGTCTACAACTGGGAAAACAAATAGTAAATCCATGAATTAAGAGTTTTTATGCACCTACAAAGCTTATTTTTTAAAAATGTGTCACCTCCATTAGGTCTTTGTTTCCATTCCATGTTATATATTTTAAAGCTGTTGCTAAGAACTAAGTAATTTGACCTGGAGCTAAATCACACTCAATTAGCCCATATTCAGTGTTAATTACACCTCCTTTTAGTTATGTTAAATATTTTAACATATTGATTACTGTTACTTTGCACTTTTATTTTCAGTATATTCATGTTTAAAAAAATACTAGCAGAACGAAAAAAGTTCTGGAGGAAACTAGCATAATATATCATTTCATTCCAGATCTAATAAATAAGTAACCTCTACAATAGTATATATTTGTAATGTCCTATATTTAATTTCATAATACATAACTACGCAGTTAGCTTTAAAGTAATTAGGCAAGATTTTTTGTTATTATTTTTAAAAGTTTTTATTTTCAAAATATATGGAAAAGTAATTTTCAATATTCATTCTTTTTTTTATTATAGCTTTTCATTTACAAGATATATGCATGGGTAATTTTTCAGCTTTGACACTTGCAAAAACTTCTGCTCCAACTTTTCCCCTCCTTTCCCCTACCTCTTCGCCTAGTTGGCAGGTAGACCAATATATGTTAAATATGTTAAAGTATATGCTAAATAAAATATATGTATACATATCCATATAGTTATTTTGCTGCACAAGAAAAATCGGATTTAGAAATAAGGTAAAAATAACCTGAGATGGAAATAAAAAATGCAAGCGGACAAAAACAGAGGGAGTGGAAATGCTATGTTGTGGTTAATATTCATTTCCCATAATTCCCATAATTCACTGGGTATAACTGGTTCTCTTCATTATTGAACAAATGGAACTGACTTGGTTCATCTTATTGTTGAAGAAAGCCAACTCCATCAGAATTGATCATCATATAGTATTGTTGTTGAAGTATATTATGATCTGGTCCTGCTCATTTCACTCAGCATCAGTTCATGTAAGTTTCTCCAAGCCTTTCTGAAGTCATCACTAGTCATTTCTTACAGAACAATAATATCCCATAAGATGTATATACCACAACTTATTCAGCCATTCTCCAATTGATGGGCATCCATTCAATTTCCACTTTCTAGCCACTACAAAAAGGGCTGCCACAAACATTCTTGCACATGCAGGTCCCTTTCCCTTCTTTAAGATCTCTTTGGGATATAAGCCCAGTAGTAGCACTGCTGGATCAAAGGGTATGTACAGTTTGATAACTTTTTGAGCATAGTTCCAAATTGCTCTCCAGAATGGTTGGATTTGTTCACAATTCCACCAGCAATGCATCAGTGTCCCAGTTTTCCCACTTCCCCTCCAACATTCATCATTATTTGTTCCCGTCATCCTAGCCAATCTGACAGGTGTGTAGTAGTATCTCCGAGTAGTCTTAATTTGCATTTCTCTGATTAATAATGACTTGGAGCATCTTTTCATATGGCTAGAAATAGTTTCTATTTCTTCATCTGAAAATTGTCTATTCATATCCTTTGACCATTTATCAATTGGGGATTGGCTTGATTTCTTATAAATTAGAGTCAATTCTCTAAATATTTTGGAAATGAGACCTTTATCAGAACCCTTGACTATAAAAATGTTTTCCCAGTTTATTTCTTCCCTTTTAATCATGTCTGCATTACTTTTGTTTGCACAAAAGCTTTTTAATTTGATATAACCAAATTTTTCTATTTTGTTATCAATAATGATCTCTAGTTCTTTGGTCACAAATTCCTTCCTCCTCCCCAAGTCTGAGAGGTAAACTATCCTATGTTCTTCTAATTTATTTATAATCTCATTCTTTATGCCTAGATCATGAATCCATTTTTACCTTATCTTGGTTCACGATGTTATATGTGGGTCAATGCCTAGTTTCTGCCATACTAATTTCCAATTTTCCCAGAAGTTTTTGTCAAACAATGAATTCTTATCCCAAAAGCTGTGGTCTTTGGGTTTGTCAAATACTAAATTATTAAAGTTATTGATTATTTTGTTCTGTGAACCTAAACTATTCCACTGATCAACTAGTCTTTCTTAGCCAATACCAAATGGTTTTGGTGACCACTGCTTTATAATATAGTTTTAGATCTGGTACAGCTAGGCCACCTTCATTTGATTTTTTTTTCATTAGTTCCCTTAAAAGTCTTGACCTTTTGTTCTTTCAGATGAATTTTGTTATTATTTTTTCTAGGTCATTAAAATAGTTTTTTGGGTAGTCTGATTGGTATAGCACTAAATAAATAGACTAGTTTAGGTAGTATTGTCATCTTTATAATATTCACTTGACCTATCCAAGAGAACGTAATATTTTTCCAATTGGTTAGATCTGACTTTATTTTTGTGGAAAGTCAACATTCATTCTTGCAAAATCTTGTGTTCCAAAAATTTTCTCTCCTTTCTCCCCCCCACCCTTCCTTAGATGGCAAGCAATCCAATAGCTGTTAAAATATGTGAAATTCTTCTATACATATTTCCACAATTATCATGCTGCACAAGAAAAATCAAATCAAAAAGAAAAAATGAGAAAGAAAAAAATGCAAGCAAACAACAATTAAAAAGTGAAAATACTATGTTGTGATTCATATTCAGTTCCTACAGTCCTCTCTCTGGGTGCAGATGGCTCTCTTCATCACAAGAACATTGGAACTTGTCTGAATCACCTTGCTTTTAAAAAGAGTCATGTCCATCAGAATTGATATCATATAATCGTGCAGTTTCTGTGTACAATGTTCTCCTGGTTCTTCTCACTTCACTTAGCATCAATTCATGTAAGTCTCTCCAAGCCTCTCTGAAATCATCTTACTAATTATTTCTTATAGAATATGCATATACCATAACTTATTTAGCCATTCTCCAAAAGATGAGCATGCACTCAGTTTCCAGTTCCTTAGGCAAGATATTTTGAAATCAGTTGAAAATAGTTATGAATTCAAAGACAAGTCCTAATTCTTCTTTAACAGGTTTTATAAAAAAAATAGGAATACTTAGACTACCTACTTCATAAAGCTGTTGTGAACGAATAACTGTAAATCAAATGTGAGCCACATTCCATCCACTTCCCCCTATGAGTAATCTTAGTTGCCCCTCCCAAAGCACATATTTTTATCCAAGTGTACATCTTATCCCTGAAAAACAGACCCCTCACTTAAACTGGAGAACTATTTAGGGTTAAAGTCACCAGAGTTGATAGTAGTAATTGGGAATGGAGTATTAACAGACCATTTTATGCCTTAAAGAAACAAGAATAGGTTACTTGATGTCATTCATATAAAAGAAAATCATCTTAGACATTGTAACTGTGATAAAATGTTTTTATCTTTCCAATATGAAGATGATACAATGAAGAAAAATATATTTATATCTGCATATCTATTTATCTCAGAAGTCAAAGGATATGTGTTCAAATTCTGCTTCTGACATAAACTGCCTCTGTGACTTTGGGCAAATTACTTAGCCTCCCTGGGCCTCAGTTTTCTCATTTGTAAAATAAGGGTATGAGATAATTTGTTTTTAGAGGTTTCTTCCAGTTCTAGGTATGTATTCCTATGATATCTTAGATCATTATTATCAGAGACATCTTTCTATTTGTTGTAATGGATCTGCAAACATTAATTCACATTCCACAACTCAGTTTTCTAATACCAATGCACAAAAATAAATTTGAGAGGCAGCTGAATGGAGGAAAAAAGTGAACTCTGTGGCCATAGCAGACAGGTAAGCTAATGGACCAATAATAACCCTTTGGTAAATATAACCTATATGACAGTCCTGGACCATGAATCCAAAAGGCTGAAGAATGGCATTGTCTACCAATCAACAGACTCATCTTTAGATCAACATCCATAGTCATCATCAAGGGGAGAAATCATTGTAGAGATGCCTACCTTTCTCATCAACATAAGCAACAAGGGCTGACCAATGGGCGCACCAAGGATAAGCACAAGAACCCTGTGAGCAACAGCAGAGCAACAGCAACTTCCTCCCCAGAACACCAAGTCTGCTTTTGCCTAATCCTTGCTAAGAAGCAACTGCTGTGGAGAAAAGGTCAGTCATTCCCACCAACTGTTAGACAAGCCAGTGTAACTGAAGCATCCAAGTGTCCCAAAGGAAAGATAGGTAGCAGTATGTTTCAGGCAGGTCAAGCCACCACCAATACCAGCATGACCATCATGTCCCCTTCATCTTTCACAGAAATGACTTCGGAATTAACCCAAGAATCTTGAGAAGAGGAATGCTTCCAAACCCTGTGGAGATGCATCCTGGCAACTGCTCCTGTGGGTGCTACAGCCACAGCTACTCAAGACTCCCCAAAACAAAGTTCTTGTCACCAAAATTCCTGGTATTGACAAGTCCTTCAATATCAGAAGCTAGTATGATTTGATCAAGGGAAATAACATTAAAGAAGAATTCCCATCTATTTTGCCTCTACACCCTAAGGACTGTCACCTTTCCATCTAACTTGCATCTGAAATATTTCATGTGATATTTCCTCCTGTGGCATGTAAGCTCTTTGAAAACAGGCAATCTCTTCATTTTTTCTATTTGTATCATTAACACTTAGAACAGTGTTTTGCATATAGCAAGTGCTTAATAAATGTTTTATTCATTCATTTATAGCTATATACACATGCAAGGGATGAGTGGCAAAAGAGTACATTTTTTAGTGTGAACAATATTAAAAGTAATTTGTTTTCTATGAATCTTTTAACAATTGATAGAGTTTACAAAGTCTGTGGTCCTTCATTTCCAGGTCTTAGAATATCTAAAAAAATTGGTCCAAGTACAGTTAAACCTATTTGAGCTATTTTTAAATGACTTGTTCTCCTTATTAAAATTGGTTACAAATTTCTCTTACAATTTGCAAAATGTCCCATTTCCACTTACGAAGCTATTTTCTATTTCTCATAATTGATTATTCTGTATTGAATGGTTTCATAAATCAGAAGTATGTTTATACATATCCAGAGAGATGATACAAAACTAACTCTAATAATATATTTTATTTTTATTTTTGGCAGAGGCCACCAGTACCTTGAAACTCAAACATGCTGTGTTCTTGGCAGAGCAAAGAAGATTGTGATGGCAACAGACATGTGAATTTCACTTGGAAGGAAAACTTGGTACATAACCTAGAATTTCCTTTTCACATAGATTATAGCTGTTCTGCCCACCTCACTCATATTTTTGGTTGGAGAGAAAGAAAATAGATAAAAAAAATTTAAGTTTACATTTCTCATTCACCAGGAACCAAGATGATGGGGATCATCAGTTAATCAACTATGACAATGCTTGGGCTTTATGTCACATTGACTTTTTTCTGTATGTATTCAAAGTCAACAAACATTTATCTGTACTCAAACCACTTTGCTAGGCATTGGAGGATATATAAAGTTTAAATGAAATGCAATCCCAGCTTTCATTAAGTTTTTAATCTATGAACACAGGAAAATACAAGTCAAAATCAAAATCAACATAGTAAGGAATGACTAAGGATGGAAATGCCATATAACTAAAGGGGTGAAGGGAAGAATAAAGGAAAGCTTTACAGAGAAGGTGACAGAATCATTGATTTTGAAATAGAAGCAATCTTAGAGAGCATATAGCTTTTCTTCCTTTTTTTTCCCTACAGATGAGGAACTGATGATCAAAAAGGTTAATTGACCTTTGAGGGCGGATGGCAGGTAATAGAATGAATAGGAATTCAACAGACAGAAAGAGGGAAGGAGAAAATAACTGGTAAAGACAGGAAGGATATAAAGCAAAAGGCATATTCAGAAAGTAGAGAATAGTTGAGTTTTACTCCAGTTTTGAGTATAAGGAAGGGAGAAGACATGAGGATAAACTTGGAATGAGAAAGAGCAGGGGAGATATCAAAATAGCACTAATAAAGTATTCACATAAGAATAGCAAGTAAATGTATAAAGATAAATCATGGGGACAACCAGGAGGTACAGTGGATAGAGGACCAGCCCTAGGGTCAGGGAGGACTTAAATACAAATCTGGCTCCAAACACTTGACACCAGCAGTGTGACCTAGGACAAACCACTTAACCCCTATTTCTTTGCAAATACATAAATAAATAAATGAATAAAGTCAAATCCTTATGAAATATAAACCAAGTAATTTTGACCTCTCCCTGAATAAATGAATAGTTCTTATGAATCCCTTCTGCATGACCATCCTAAAGAAAACATTTATTCCTTTAGATATGTTGATAATACTATATATGGGTTGGTCAAATGAGAGCATGAAATTAAGCATTCATTCAGCAAGGGTTTTTTTGGATGTTTACAGAGAGAGAGAGAGAGAGAGAGAGAGAGAGAGAGAGAGAGAGAGAGAGAGAGAGAGAGAGAGAGAGAGAGATGGTGTTGAAAGATACATATATATATATATATATATATATAATATATATTAGATTTAGCCTCTTTTAAGAAGAGTGATTTGATCTGGATCCAAATGACTATAATATACAACAGAACATGATAGTGAAGGAGAAAAGTTCAATGTGATAGGAGGTGTCTTTCTTTTTCCTGCCTGGCAAAATTTGAGTGAGGAGACAAGGATTGCTCTAAACCTCTGGTGGGGGGAGAGAGAGTTAGCATCTACTTATTTTTCTAGCTCCAGTCAACACCTAGCAGTCTTCCTGCATCTGTCTTTATTGTATCTACATCTTTCCTATTGTGTCAGGTAGGGAGTATTTAAGTTAGAATGGAGTAGGCTATGACCTGATGAGTTCTTAAAGATCAGGACATAATGAACTCAGGTCATGCCAGAGTTTGCAAAAGGTCAAGTCCAATGAACTGAGAAGACACCAACAGTGGCTCAGCAACAAAGTGCTGTTTTTTGCAAGCAAGTGAATCATTTCATCTACCAGAGATGGCCCAGTTAAATGTGAAGTGAAAGAGAGCAAATATTTCAGCAACCAAAATAGTAGAAAGGAAAATAGTCCCCTAATTTGGGGTAATGATTTGTATTTTTATTTTTGCTATCTCATTCCACTGTAAAAGTAGAAAAAAATTATCATGAGTTGAAATGAGGGACAGCTTCCAGAGGAAGTAACATTTGTCCCAGGACTTGGATGATGTGTAGGATGCTAATAGGTAGAGAAGATGTATAAGCGAGGTTATTCCATCCCAGAGATATAATAATCAATGTAGACAGAATAAAATGTCTTATAGTATGGGAGCGAGAGGTGAGGAAAGTAACCACAATTAACTGGAACACGGAATATACTGAGAAAGTAACATGAGATAAGTGTAAAAAAGTAAGGTAGTGCTAGATTGTGGATGATCCCAATCAAGAAGAAAATATTGAACTTTACTTTAGAAGGTCTTAAGGAGCTAATGAACATTTCCAAGGAGGAGAGTTATATGGCCAAGTCTCTTCAAAATCAATATTATTCCGGCAGTGGGATCATGGATCACCAATGAAGAGAACGAAGGAGGGAAGAACTCTCAGGAAGATATTACAATAGTCAGGCAGTAAAAATCTATGTCTAAAACTCAGATGTTATTGTTTATACTACTTTCTTGAAAAAGATCACATCAGAGAGATGACGTCATGAAATGCAAGTGAATTGGATGTAAGCAAGAGAGATAAACAAGGTCACCTGCCTTACTTTCTCCTCCAGAGCCATCTGGGTCCAGTGGTAACATATAGATCAGGATGAATGGAGATGGCTCTGGATTCAGTGGGAAACCTTGCCCTTGCATGTCTAAAACTCAGAACATTAGTCAGGATTAGAAGCATAGATTAGGGAGACATTTAAAAAGCTGTGTTAGTTGAATTTGCAAATGAAATAGAAAAGGAAGAGAAAGTAAAAAAGGAGGTGTAAAGGGCAAGAACTCTGTATGATTGACTTAATCCTATAACAAGATATTAACTCAGTGGAATCAATAAGACAATGGTTATCTAGTTTAGCAAATGAATTCTCTAGTTCAGTATGATTGATTTAATCTTACAACAAATAATGGTTCCCCAGTGAAATAATGTTGTTTTTTACTCGCTATACTGTAATGATGTAATTGTAATAGAATATATAAACTGGGGACAAACTCAGCAACAGAGAAGACTTGGCCAGCCTCATGGTGGCTCTCCTGCCTCTTGCATTTCTCCACTGAAACCAAGACCCATTCCGGAGGGCCTCCAGAAAGCTAGCCAGGTCCCAGGTGAAGGAGACAGACTGTGAAGGAGATAATAAAGACTTTGGACTTTATTCCTGATTATTCTTGTGGTGATTATTCTGCTGAAACGAAGGCTGGTCTTAAGGCCTCCAGAAATCTAACTAGGACATTACAAGGAGGGGTAGAGATAAACCTTAATAGGTTACAAATTAATAGGGAGTTCCAAACCCCTCTACAACAAAAACGAGAAGAGATAACTCAATATCCTGAGATAGTAAGGGTAGTAGTATTATATTAGTATTATAGTATTATATTATATTATTAGTAGTATTATAAAGTGGTTGTTATAAATCTGATAGGGAAGGAATGAACAGGCTAGTTTTTCTATCTGATAGGAATTGGAGAGTAGATGCTATTCACCATAGGTCTATGTTTTCAATTATCTGAATTTGTGACTTCCAGCACTAGGGTAGGGTAGGATCATTCCTGCCCCTCTTTAGAGAATATGTAATTGTCTTTAACAACTTTCTCTGTTTTTCTCATTCATGTTTTCCATAAGACTGGGATGCTGCTGAAGTAGGATGAGGAGAACAAAGGCAGATGTCTTGTATGAAGCTTTTTAGCTTTGTACAAGAATAGAGTGAGGGAAAGAGGCAGAAATGACCAAGGAAGAAGACAGGAAAAAAATCTAGAATTTTTTGAGGATATATCCATGTTAAAAATATTAATAAAACACTTGATATCCTAAAAGATGATACTATATATAAGGAGAGAAGAGGAGAGAATCTGTTTTTGTCTTAATGTACTGGAGAAATTCTTCAATGGTTTATTTTGACTGTTTAAACCTAAATCCTGCCATCTTTTATTTGCCAAGGGCAATGGGATACAGTGTGAACCAGCAAGTTATTCATGCCAGTTAACATGTCTGAGTTGTTTAAACTAGCAAAGCCTATTTGCCATGTCAAACACTTAGGGCAATGTGGTAGAATGACAATACACTTGATTGTGTAGCAATTTACATAACATTTGTAACTGAAAAATGTGTTGCTCTAAGAGAAGAACCAGATTGAAACAAAATATTGTCATAAAAAGATAATTCAATTATAAAGAGGAAAAAAAAAACATCTTTTGTTGTTCAGTTGTAAATTAAAAACTCCTCTAGGAAATCAGGGTTCTCTGCAGCTCCATTCAACCTGGGCAAGTTGGAGGCACAGTTGGATGTTTAGTTGCAAGAACAGAGGTTACTTATCCCCTCAGGTAAGTTAAAAAAGAGGTGGTTGACATAAATGACCAATGTCCCTTCCAGCTCTGAAATCAATGGTACTAGGAAGCACTAGGTTTCCACATTGTTGCTTCCTTTTCCCTAGAAAGTTCCATCTTTCCTCAGAACTTCAAATATTTAATGGCTACCCTAAAGACTCTAAACCATATCTTTCATCAGGATCTCCTGGGATCACTGTACTGATGTATTGTCTGATGTTTAATATGAGTTATTCAGTCATTTCAGTTATATCCTATTCTTTGTGATATCGTTTGGGGTTTTCTTGTCAAAGATATTGGAATGGTTTGCCATTTCCTTCTGTGACTCATTTTATAAATGGGGAAATGGAAGCAAACAGGGATAAGTAACTTGCCAGGGTCCACACAGCTAATAAATGTCTGAGGTCAGATTTGATCTCAACACAAGCCTTTCTGACTCCATACCCAGCATTCTATCCACTGAGCCATCTAGCAGTCTAGCATACATATCTTCTCATATTTTCCATAATTCTTTAATGAAATAAGAAACAATTGGATTAACACATACACATAAAACACACAGAGAAACTACCCATTTAAGGGAAAAAAAGCTTACTAAAGTAAGTCATTCACTCAACTAACAAAGATTTATCAAGATTTCATCAGGTACTAAGCACTATAAATTCATTGTAAATGAACAATTTTGTGAATAGGTACCAAAAGTCTCTCCTGTTCCAGGAACTATGTTTTCATAAGGCATCATCCATATACAGTATGGGAGGATGTCTGGGGACGAGAATGTGCTGAAGCTATTTCATTAAATTTTCTGTGTGAGCATTTATATCTCATTTGGCAAATGCTACAGGGCTTGATTTATTGTTTTCTTGAACGCTTTGTTAAGAAAGTGATAGAAAAAAATGATAATAATGCAGAATAAGCTTACAAATGTATCCTACAATACTTCTCTGCCTTGGTTTGGGGGGAGGTGAAAGGGTGTAGGTATATAGATGGATTACTTTAATCACAAAGCTAGGCCCCAGCTTGGAAGGGAAAAGAACAGTAAATTCCATCTGAAGAGGAGGGAGAAATGATCAAGTTGACATATGGCTGATAGTAGAGAAGAGAGAGAATAACAAAGGAGATGAACCATTTAGGGCAAAACTGCGATAAGGAAGGGAGAAATGGATATGTGGGTATATTGGAAGAGAAGGAGCCCAGAGAAATGAAATGGCTTCCTCTATTTATATACTTACTAGTCATCCATCCATCTATCTGTTCAACAAGTCTTTATTTCAGGCAAGTTACTTAGGTGCTTTTGGAAAAGTAGTCCAGCTCTCCCAAAGGACAATTAACTTACAAAAATAACTATATAATATATATTGTGATACAATAATTCCTAAAAAAAAGTGTGACCTAAGTATTATGGGGGACTTGGGGAGTAAGATCAGGTTTGCCAGGGAGGATGAGGGCACATTGATATTGAATATAGAAAACTGTTGAATTCAAATATTTTATGAACTGAAAAGAATAGCCACCTTATGTTTCTTCTATCCTAAATTTTATTTCATTACAAATATGTATATATCTATATACATTTGTATAAATGGATACACACACACACACAAAATGAGATTTTATCAGGGTTTAAAAGTGCAAACATTTCTTCTTCTTTCAACCAGTAAAGTAAATTTATCTTTCCCATTTCAGACTACTTTGGGAGCTGTCATGAATGAATGTCATGTAAAACCAGCCTACATGACATTCTGTTCATTTTTCCTGCAGATAAAACTGGAACCAACAATAATTAGATGCCTTGCTGAGAATCACACTAGGAAGCTGGTGCCAGAGTTGGTGTTTGAATTCTGCTAAACTCCTTGAAGAGAATAAAAATTTCAAAAATAATAGATGATGTCATTTTAAGTGGTAAAACCACAACCAGAAAAGTCATGGAGTGACACTGCTTGGTAATTTCTCACTTTATATTTCAAACATAACAACTGAGCTAATACCTGTCTAAAGTGAAGATATATCCATTAGTTATCATCCAACGAGCATCAGTTATGTATATTATCGCACAAAGCATATTTGAGAATTAAAAGTGGCAACTGTAGGCGCTCATTTACTTTTGCTTGGACTACTCTACTGGCCTCCTGAAGATTCTCTCTATTCTCAAGCTGTTCTCTCTCTAATCTATTCCTGCAAGCTATTCTCCCTACCTGGAATATATATTCCTATCATGCACCATCTCAGAATTTTTATCTTTCTTGAAGCCTCAGCTCAGTCAGTGAGGGGAATTTTCTGCTGTGATATGCCCCAAAGCTTCTGTATTCCTAAGAAGCTCCAATGCATTTTTCCATCCTGAGTATTAAAAAATTATAATACTAAGTTATAATGTAGCAAATCGAAGTATACAACAAAGTTTCTTTATGATGCTTGGGACTGCTCAAGAGTATTCTCACAATTCTAAAAAAAGTGATGTACTTCTTCAGACACAGCACCTCTTTTTAATGTAGAAATGGTTGTGCTTGTTCATTGATTATTTCAAAGGAACTGCTGGAAAGTCTGCCGTGGCCTCTGAGGAATGGACTTTATAAAAGCCTGATGTCTAAGGACCAGTTTGGCCAATTTGGGAGTGCTCTTTACCATATGGCTGCAGGTTAAGAAGTCATTAGGCCACAGCCATTTTTACATGTCATTTACTAAATCTGCATGGGTGCAGAAATCACAGATTGATGTATAATACAGATATATTTGCTTCAAATTTTTAATTATGATTATACAAAAACCATATGTCCGCAACTGCCTACAGCATCAGCACATTAGGCAACTGTTATTAATTATATGTCCAGACTGGAGTCAAAAGTGAGATTAAAGAGCAGCAAATCTAACTCATATTGGATGCCCTAAAGTTAGGTTATTCTAGTGAGGGAATAGAGGATAGTTCTTCAAGGGACAATGATTTTGCCAATTATTATTCTTAGATCTTGTTTTTCCATTCTTCCTGCTTATGGTCTATCACCTTGCCCTGTTCTTGACTTGGATCAGGCCCCCAATTGGCTTGTGACTAGTCTCACTATCTCCCTGAACAGACACTTTAGGTGTGTGTTTTGGCTTGCTCTGGTGGAATGGCAAGGCTCTTAGAGTCAATGACCTTCTATCCTCCCTCTCTATATTCCACTTTCTTGTATCAAGAACTTCTCAGGAAGGGAAATATAGGTCCTTATCGAGCAGGCTCTACCTTCAGGGTCAGAAGTAAAGGTCATTATGATCCCTACAGTTTTTATCTTCCAAATTATTAAGGATTTTTTGTTTACAAATGAGGAAACTGAATCTCAGAAAAAAATTAATGATTAGCTTACAATCATCCATTGTAACTAAGCAAGCATACAAAAGTTAGAAATCGATTTCAAATATATCTTTTGATTATATTAAAATGGCTCTCTCATTTTCAGGTACATTTTTCTTACTGTATTTCTTCCTCACAGTTAATAAAATCCTAAGTTATAGTCTCTGAGTATAAAAGATAGCTCCTAATACCAATAAGAAGAAAAGAAAAGTCATGATAACTTTAGATAACTTAGATCATCTCTTTAAAAATTATTATTACTAGTTTTAAAATGACCTATTTCTCTTGGGGATTCTTGGCAAAGCAAATCACTGAAAGTACTGGTAGCAAGAATTACAGAATTCTTGAGTTCACAGATTTGCACCTAGATAAGATCTTTGGTGTTTTAGATTGCTTTGTTTTGTTTTGTTTTGTTTTAAAGGAAATCTTGAGAGCAGGTAAAGAAGCACAAAACATTTTTCTGTTATGTCTGTACTTTTTAACATCTGTGCTTTCTAACATCTGAGATCTGAGTGGGGATAGGGGCAATATTTTATGCTGTTTTAAAACATTTTTTACTTTCTAGAGACATTTTTTCTGTGATACTATTTTGTATGCTATTAATCTTGGCCATGACTTTTCTTTTTTCTTAATCCTGGTGGTACCCCTGAGATTCTGTGATCATGATTATGCAAACTGTGAACAATATCTCTACATAAATCCCTAACAATTTTGTGGGAAATCTGGATGTGTCTGGAAAACAAAATACAATTTTTAAGAAATCAAAAGAACTCAGCAAGATATCTATACTGTAGAAAAAAGGTGAAATGATGCAAGCACTCCCTCCTCTTTTTTTACCTGTTTCAGATATGTTCAGACTCTTGCCTCAGACATGATACCTAATTAGGAAGAGTGAAATAAGCACTGGGTGGTTCCTTGCTGAGCCTTAGTTTTTTTCATCTGTAAAATACTAATAATGACTCTTACAATCGCCAACATTAATATAGAGATTTTCAGTTGGCAAAGTGTTTTACATAAATCATGACATCAGAACCCCTCACAACAAGCTGTGAGGCAAGGATGCTATTATTATCTCTATTTTACAATTGAGGAAAGTAAGGTTGAAAAAAGTCAAGGGACTTTTTTAGGATCACACAATGCATGCCTGACTTAAGTTTCAAATTCACATGTTACTGACTTCAAATTCAACCCTTAGCAACTTCATTAATTTACCAGGTTCAGCAAGAGAAGCAAGATGACATAGGAATAAATTTGCAATGAACAAAATGTAGTCTCAAACATGTGGGCAAGTCATGGAACTTCCCCAACTCTCAGTTTTGTCACCAGTAGCAGAGTTTGGATTCAGAAAACCAGGATATAAATCTCTGCTTTGCTTCTTGTTACCTTGGTCAGATATCTTTGCCACTCTGGGGTTGTCTGTCTAATGAGAGGGTTAAGCTAGCTGAGCTCTTATCTTCACCTCCAGTTTTAAATTATAAAAGAACTAATGACTGTTTGAAAAGAAGTGTTCTACAAATGCCAACTAATAAATACATTTTCTTTATTTGTTAGAATGTTTTACTAAAGCCACATCAAGATATGCCTTAGGGTATATTCACAAAAACAAACATAAAATTTAAATGAAAACCTACTGGCAAAATGAAAATTCTACCAAGAGAAGACATCTTATGGGTAATCTTGGAAAGGAAATGTCAAAATAACTAGATTTTATTGAAAGTTTCATATATATATATATACATACATATATATGTGTATGTACATATATACATACAGAGCCACATACATATATGTGAAAAGGACATTTTAATTAGCTCATTCTTTTCTATTCTCATATTTTTAAAGCTGATAATAATTCTTTGAAAATTCACAATCCTTGTTTCCTTGAAGTTCACATATGGATAGACTCATCCTTAGGATGCCAGAAATTAAAGTAATTACTCAAGGCAAGTTGCTTTGGAGAAGACAGACCCTTGGTATTAGGAGCTGAGCAGTAAGGGATAGGGAGGTAGAAGCAACCATTTAAGGAGAAGGAGGAATGGAAGGTGGTTTAAAATCTATTTCTCAAAGAGGCTGAAAGCTTTTAAATGTATATACATGCACACTCATTCATGTTCATGTTATCTCTCTGCCTTTTTCTCTCTCTGACTTTATCTCCTGTGTGTATGTGTATATGTATGTGTTCTTAACATAGTGCCTGGCACACAGTAGACACTTAATGAGTGATTACTGATATTGTAAAATATGTATGCATGTTGTATATTAAAATATATATGTAGGTATGTATGTGTTTTTGTAAACATTTATTTTGGTTTGAACAACTAATTGGTACAATGGATGCTGGGCCTGGAGTCACATAATCCTGTTTGCTTCAGTTCCTCATTTGTAAAATAACCTGGAGAAAGAAATGACCATCTTTGCCTAGAAAACCCCAACTGGGATTGTGAAGAGTTGGACATGACTGGAAAATGACTCAACAACAAAATATTCATATATGCAAATGGCCCTTAAGCATTCCCCTCCACTCTTGATCAGTCACCATTTTACCATAAATGAAAGACTGGCCCCCTTAACTCCATCCTCCAAGCACATGCACATACACATACATCTCTCTATTTCCATACATACACATTTCTCAAGTTCCATTTTGTCTATGCCCACATTTAGACCCCAATAAAGACTATAAGTTCCTATCTACTTCATGTTAGGAAATATAAGCTAGATTTCTTACATAACTATTTAATATTAAAGAACTGTCTGGTAAAGAGCTGCCACATTATGGTTAATTTGTCCCTTTATGAAAGATAATACTTCACATTTCTGCAATATTTCAGCTTGGAAATAATTTTCTCATAATAAACCAATAAAGTAGTAGTACTCCTATTCTTTAGATGGTAAAGCTCAACCTTTGAGAAATGTGAGGTGACTTGTCCTAGAGGTCATATATATATAATTAGTGACAGAACTCTACAATTAAGCTGATATTTATATACCATTTTCTTCAGTGCATAGTCAGGTATTAAAATAGTATTTTATATTTTACAACTAAGCAAAGTAAAGCTAGGTTTGGTAAGCTTCATAAAATGTTTCATGACTAGGAACAAGCAGATATACCCAGACCCAAATCCAAGTCTTTTGACTCACTCTCTTGAGGTTTTTTCTACCTGATGAAAGAGAATTTTTGAGGGAACTGGCAGATAAGCTAAAAATGCTCAGATAATGATATAACAAATTCATTTATAGTTGAAAATGTCATGGAAAAACTAGGTTGACTTTAAGAGTTAATATGATTATTTGGTACTCAATGGAGAAATGATTGGGATTTCAAGTTGGTCCATTACTTTTAATAGTATAATGATATTTGACTTTAAAAAGGTAGGGAAAAGACAATGGCTAGGATTTAGGTAAAAATTTTCTGCCTGAAGTTCTCCTTGCACTGTGGCTGTTAAAGATTTTCTAATGTTCTATCCCTTGCAAAATACTATTAAGTTCTAGAATTTCTTCTTTTCCTTGACTATTGTCTTATTACTTTTAAGAAGGGTGAGATTTTTCTCCCCCAAAGCTCTTCATATATGTTTCCAGAAGAAATATCATCATTAGATATATATGTATATTATATGTAATAAGAAATAATTATTTGATTGTTGGAATAACATTTCTCAAGTTTTAGAACCATTTTCAAATGATAATCTTTGTCTCAAAAGCCTTATGAAGTTTTCACATATGTTGCTACTTCACTCCAGGGCTGGAAAGCATTTTTTATTTCATATTATGTAACTTGACTGTTAAAGATGGTGTTGACTTGAAACTTTGCTATTTTCTCTCTCTCTGGCTTTTAAGTCACATCCTATGTTAACTTTTGAAACTTTCAGAAGTAAAACAGTTGCTAAGCAATGAAAATCCTTTTTAAAGACAAATTTTCCAAGCAAAGTAAGTTAGTAAATTTATTTGTATTACATAAGTCTCTAAGTAATATAGAACTTTAGGCATAAACTACTACTTCTGATTTTTTAAATTGAGAACTTTTACAAAAGTATTAGTACCAAAAATAATACCCCAAAATGGGTATTGTGAAGCATGTTCAAAATGTCCCTTGATTAAATGCTACTCAATATAGGTTCTATTTCCTCCATCTATATCTACAATAATGGAAAAATTAAGATACTTCATTTCCTTCCATTATTATTGCTTCATCAAATATAGGAATGAGACTAGGTTCTCTAAGGCCAGTGGAACATAGGTTGGGGTGAATTCTACACAAGAATATACTCTGGATATGACTCATAAACCAATTAGATGATGGATCCCCAAGATCACAGATACTTATCATCAGAAGCCTGGCCATCAGGGATATCTTTTAAGGGCCATATCAATTCATGATAACTGTTGACTATGGCATGGAAAAATGATATGGTTTGATAGAACATCCATAAATGAAATCACAGATATCTGAACTACTGAATTATTATAATAAGTAGCTCAGGAGTACGATTCATTATTGATAATAACAAAAGAAAAAATGAACTAAATTTTCAAGAAAGGCTATTACTCAGGAAATTTTCATAAATATTAATTGAAGAAGAAAAAATGTGATGAATGTTTGACATTAACAGATTCCTTCCACAGAAAAAGTTTTTCATAAAATTTTAAATCAACCAGCTAGATGCCCCTGTATAGAAAATTCTGATCACATCCTAGTGAATAAAATATGTTAACAATACAAATAAATATTTTTTCTGACATAAAAAGGTGGAGGAAGGGGAGGCAAGAAATAGAATCAATCAGAGAAAATCCAGTGCATGTTATGGAAAAGTCACTGGAAAGGGGATGTTTAGACATTGGAAGAACATAAAAACATATGCAAAATTTAACAGTCTATATTTCTTTTAAATTGAGTCGATAATAAATATTTGGAAAACTCATTTGAATTAACCCAACAAGTTCTCAAAATAATTAGATAAAAATAGCTCAGGCAAAGTTTAAAGTTATGTGATAGACAAGGAATTCTGCAAGTGACACAAATACTATATTACCCTGAACTCTGGCTATGTAGAATCCAAGAATATTGACTGTCAACTATCATATAAAAATTTAAAGCATATATAAAAATTTAATTAAAATAAAAATATAAATAATTTAAATTTAAACCTTGTAATAAAGATGACAAAATTGAGGTCTAGACACATGATAGATATATATAGAGAGAGACACTTATATACCTATATGACTAAGAAAAGAACTTGGTGGAGAGAAATTACTTTCTTCCAAAATGTAAAGGGTATTCCCAAATTAAAAGGAAGAGATGAAATGCAGAAAAATTAAAGGGGAAATGAAGTATTGGTAGTTTAAAATAAATAACACTGAAGCATGAAACATGTAAGGTGATATGCATGGAAAACTAATAGATTTAGATTTAGAGGATTTGGATTAAAATCCCAGTACCCAGTTTAGGATTAATGTGACTGTGAAAACCATAAATCACTTTCTGACTCAGTGTCCTCATCTGAAAAATGATATCTACAGATAGGTTCTAAAACCCCCTGAACCTATGAGAAGCTATTTTTTTAAATAAAAATACTGACAACCTGTTTTAACAAAGAATGTAAAAACTGATTGATTACTTTCTGAATAGGTGAGAGTGTTCTAACTATAATCACATATAACTATAATCACATATAACTGCAAGGAAGAAAGGAAAACTATTAAGGTCTTCAGGAAATAAGTCAGATAAATTAATTAGGGCAGAATTAATAGGCTTATTCAAAAATTTGTAAGAACCAAGTCTTAGAAATCTTATCAAGTTCCTAAGAATTATGAGTTAAAATATACACATGCATACATACACACACTTTTAAGAAACAGCTTTTTGGTAGGAATTAAAGCAGACATTGATTTAATTATTTTGTAGATATAAACAAAAGTGTAGGAAGAACTAGGAGGTATTATAAGGTATAGATTCATAAAATTCCAGTGTAGAAATAGGCATCTATGACTGCTGATTAAAACTCTTCATTATGGAGTAATCCAAAGTATAGGAGCTGGAAAACACAAGAGGATCAATGTCCAGACATTTTTTTGTACGCAAAAATCACTATGGATAATGCTGAAAAACTCTGATGATCATGTTCTCTCTCTCACTACAAACAAACCTAATTGCAGAACATTTGACAAAGGCATCTTTGGCACAAAAGAGAAAATAAATGAGGTTTAATATGAACTAACTTTAGTGTATTTGTAAAACCCATACTCCAAAGCTTATTGGTATGGGACTCTCTTCATTGGTAAGGATAAATGTCCTGCCCTGCATGAAGAGGGGATCGCTTCTGTTTTAAGTGCTTCAGTTCCGTCTGATTTCCAATTGTGAGAGAGAATATGGAGGAGGTCAACTTTACTTCAGATGGCTGAAAGAAAAGACTGGGAAAATAAGTGAGGAGCCAGCAATCTCCATTATTTCCCTACCTCCAGCATGCTAAAATAGGGACCTCAGGGAGTTTCCCTTTGAGTGAAATGTAGAAATCTTTCTTGGTAGATTAGAATTATCTCACTCCTAATAGGATAGCTCATTTATTCTGTATTGTATACCACATATTCTCAATGCATACTTCCTAGATTTATGTTTTGCTATTACATTGCATAAATGAGTTTCTTTGCCATTTTTCATGTGTTCACATAACAAATATTTAGTGAGAAAGAGTCCAGATATGGATCTTAGGTCCTGCTTCCATCACTTATAAAGCAGTAATCAGAAGTTAGTGTGAACTTGAAACCTATATCTCCTCAATTAATAATATTTAAGAGAAGAAATAGACATGTCTGCCTGGTACTCCGTTTCTCTAGCCTCAATTTTTTCCTTCATGTATCTTTTGTATCATGTATCTGTTGCTGGCAGAAATGAAAGTCTTCATTGGAGAAAGATAGGGGAAAACAAGGCTAGAGGTATATATTTTACCTCCCTTCAAACTGTATCATAACCTGACACTATATGTGGGTGGTAACAACACATTTGTTTCTTTGTTTTGTCCAGATCTATGATTTTATTAGTAGTTTCAATAGTATTTCTTTTAAACTACTTTTATTTATATGGAACTCCCACTTCATTAATACAGACCAGAAACTTATAGGTATTGATCATTATCAATGATCAATGAAAAGTGACTTACAGGATAAAGACTAAGCTTGGGAAAATTCATATTTTCCTCAATTATTCTCCATGCCTTAGCTGACTCCTCAAGAAGAGAGGAGATTTCAAATGGATAATATTTGTGGCTTAATTAAATGATTGGCTTTTTAATATGTAATGCTTTAAGAATCATAGGAGTAAACACTAAAAGGAACCTTAGAAGTAATCCAATTATAAAGAAACTGAAAGAAATGCCTCAATTTAGATAGCTAGGAACTATCTATCTAATAATAAAACTACAATTTAAACCAGTTCTTCTGCTTTCAGATTCAATGCTCTCCTGAAAATGGATTCATTATTTCGTTAGTATGATGATTTCTTCCACAGATTAATTCAGAGTACATCCCTATATACCTTAGAATATTGTCTCAATAAGTTATTACTATTAATTACCCTCTAACCACTCATACACAGTAGGAAAATGTCTTCTAAAGAATCACTTTGAATTTAGGTGAGCATTAAGGACTTAATGTAGTCTTTAAAAATAAATTGTTTTATACCTGTTTTCTCCTAATATAGATATAAGGAAAGGTTCTCTAATACTTGTTGGGGCAGGAAGTGAAATGGCATATGAATGTTTGTGTCAATGAGTAATCATGTTAAAGAGGAATTCATTGACTAGTAAAAATGGGGGGGTAGCTGAAAAGAAACCTTAACAATCAGAATTACCCCAAAGTAGAATGGACTATCTCAGGACAGTGGTTTCCTCTTTAAATTTATGTCTTCAAGTGAGTATAGAATGAATACTTATTTTGCCACTGTAGAATGTACACCATGATGAGGGAGAGACTAGACTAGATGGCCTCTGACATCAATTCCAACTTTGAAATTTTGTGATTCTCTGATAGACTCGGAGTTTCTAATTCTATTATGTATCATCATTACAGATGACATTGTTTACAAGCCTTTAAGGTTTGCAAAGCCCACATGTATATATACATGTATATGTGTAAACATTACCAAAATCTAGGTAGCACAGTGGCTAAAGCATGGGAGACTTAGAGCCAGAAAGATCTGATTTCAAATCCTTCCTCACTTACTAGTCATGTAAGCACAGACAAGTTACTTAACTCTTCTGTAGCTATTTCCTCACTTTAAAAATGGGGTATCAAGTATATCACAGGATTTTTGATGGAATAAGTTAATACAATGTAATACTGTAATAAAATGTTAATAAGTTAATACAATGTAATACAATGTAAATACTTTGTAAAGTCTTATATAAATGCTAGCTTTGTTGGAAAAATTAAAAGGAAAAAAGGACCACAGGATGAGATGGAGATACAGTGACATGGAAATAATGAACATGTACTTGAAAAGACTACAAGAGATAATGAAGAATAGAAGGACCTGGAATGCTATGGTCCATAGGGCCATGAAGAGTCAGACATAACTGGAAAACAAATTATTGTTACCATTGTTACTGTTTTTATCATGAACATAACAGTCTTATAAAACAGGTACTATTCAGGGGTTTTCAAACTACGGCCGCCGGCCAGATGTGGCCTGCTGGATTATGACAAATGGGCTAAAGGGCAGAGACAGACAGTGAGGTTTTATTTTTACTACAGTCAGGCCCTCCAACAGTCTGAGGGACAGTGAACTAACTCCCTATTTAAAAAGTTTGAGGACCCTTGATAGATATTGTTATTCCCAGAGTTGTGAAGACAAATGAAATAGTTGTAAAGCACTTAATAAAATGTAGGTATATACTGAGTATGTTCTTGTTTCTTTCCTCTTTTCCATTTGACAACTGAAGGTAAGATTATGTGACTTTCTCAGGATCATACAAATAGTAGTGTTGGGTTTGAGATTTGAACCCAAAGTTCTCTAAGATTTTAAGTGTACTCCACAGAGCTGCCCCATGCTTATTAAAATGTGAATGAATATACCCTATTCCTCTGAAGTATGTCTAAAATACTGGATATTCCCAACTGTCCTATTTCAGACCAACTACTGCCTAATATAAATTATGGTAATGGAAACTATGAGTTTCATAGTCAGAAATTTTTGTAAATAAAGACACAAAGCAGAGTATACTGGGATCAATTAATTGGCCATCAAACTTTTAGTAACACCAAATATATGGAAAGCACTGCATTAGGCACAGAGGAGACAAAATAAAAAATTTCCTGCCCTCAAGGAACTCATACTGTATTCTATCAAGAGATAACATAAGTATATACAAGTATAATTAAAAAAGAAAAAAATACAGGCACAATAAATTAAAGATGATTGGGAAGCTTGCTCTGCAGTGAGAAGGATTAGGAAAGAACTCTTGTGGAAAGTGGTGCTTCATCTCAGTTGTGAGGAATGCAGAGATAAGGGGGGGGGGGGGGAGGGAGTCTCTTCCAGGAGTGAGAGGGAGCTTGTTCAGAGGAACAGGGACAGAATATGGAAGTTCCTTCTCTGATGAAGATCAGCATATTCAGTCTGACTACTCTGAGGAGTGAAAAAAAAAAAAAAGCAAGTTATCATGAGGCAGGAAAAGTAGAAATGCTGACAAAAGTGGAGGGGTTACTAAACTTCTGTTTCATGAAAAATGAAGTGGGAGGGAATAGCCACTGGAATTTTAAAGATAAAATTCTTCTGAGTTTGAAACTTCTAAACAAGCATTTCTGTTTCTTTTTCTATTGCAATGTATTAGTTGGTATGAAAGAGGTCAAAAGTTATCCTGACCCTTGAGTCCCTAAAGGCACTTTTTAAAAAGAATAGCCCATCCATTTTAAAATAAATTGTTGTGCTGAATTAGTGTGCTGTGTTAGTGGCTCTGAAAACAGCTCATCTTTCCCAAGTGACCTGGAGCTGAAGAAGACAACAAGAAAAGAAAATTTGAATTTCATCTTTGAAGTAAGAGATCCAGTGTTGTTGATCACAATTCAGGCCTACTGCCTTATTCCTCCCATCAGACTAACAGTTCTAAATGGGATAGTTTCCAGCATGGTGTCCTCAAACAACTTACAGGAGTTCATTAAGCTGAGAAATTTATCAAGCAAATAAGGCCACAAATCATCAAAGATGAATCTTTTTATTTGGTGGAAAATCTAACCAAGAAACTTTTTTTTTTTTTGTATTTCTAAGATGCAAGCAGCATTTAGAATGCTATCTAGTTTATCTCAGAAATAGCAGACTTGTAACACATTTTAGTATAATCTGACTTCTCAATGTAATAGTCTCTTCACTCTCCACAAAGAAAAGAAACTGGATTAGCACAGTGGAATGAATATATTTCTTTGCTAAGGCAAAATATTCAGAACCAGAGATTCAGAATAAACTAAAATAACCGTGTGGATTTATTTATGTCTGAGTACACAGCTGAGTGTTTCTTACTTGACCCAGATCTCAAGGTTCAATTCTCAGCTTTTCTCTCTAAGTACTCTATTCCTTAGAGATCTCCTCGAGGAAAAGTATACAGTGACTTCTGTAACCAGATATGAGCATTGCTATGACTCTCTTGTTCTCTTGTGACTGCTTCAGGGATGTGGTTGGCTAACGCAGTCTGTTAAAGTCTGTTAAAACATATTGTTAAGAAGTTGTTTGGGTGGTTTGATCCTTCAGTAGATGGGTAAACTTCACATGACTCTGGGACCACAAGATACATACCTAATTTCATATTGATCAACCCATTCTCTAAAGTAAAATTCAATTTGTTTTCTTCAAAGGATTTAATATTGTGCAGTATAATACACAATAACAAAGTCACAGAATTTGAGAGATAGTAAGGATCTTCAGGAGTAATTTAGTTCAACTGATGTTTCCACTTGCTTGTCTCCCATTGTTTTATACTTTTTACATGGGGGCACCCAATGATCAAATGAGATAATATATATGAAGCACTTTGCCAGCCTTAAGGTAATACATGTGCATATGTGCATATGTATGTTTATGCATATGTCTAGGGCAGCTAGATGGCCACAGTAGATAAAGCACCAGCTCTGTACTCAGGAAGACCAGAGTTCAAATCCAAACTCAAACATTTACTCTCTATTTGATTTTGGACAAGCCACTTAATCCTGTTTGCTTCAGTTTCCTCATCTGTAAAATGAGCAAGAGAAGGAAATGGCAAACGAGAAAATATTCCAAATGAAGTTTTAAATAGTCAGATATGACTAAAATGACTGAAAAATGAAAATACATTATATATATATGTATATATATATGTATATATATACATATATATATATATATATATATATAATTTGTCCTCAACTCTTCTCCCCCCCCAAACTGTTGATTTTCCTCATATATATTTTAGAGAGATAGTCACACACACCCTTCTTTTGCTCTAAGACCACTCTTGCATAAGTCCTTTTCCACTTCAGTCCAGTCAGTTGCCAAGCAACCTTTGTAAAAAAAAGAGTCCTCACCTTGTGACCATGTGATGAATAAATCTCTTCTCCCAAACACACAAAGTCAAACAACTCCAGGACCTCCCTTTTATCTCCAAGAATATAACATCTTCTATTTGGGGTCTCTTGTTCTCCTTTTGTCCAGTCTTCTTCCACCACATAGGTATATTCTCTGTGATTCAGGGACATAAGCTTCCTTGCTGTTTCTTGAACAAGACACTACTTCTCTCAACTCTGGCATTTTATCCCAATCATTCTCTCCTACCTGGAATTGTCTCTTTCCTCATTTTTCCCCTTCCCTGACTTCCTTTAAATCCACTCCTATTGTTGAATCAATCAATCATATCTAATTCTTCATGTTCACATTTTGTTTTTTGGCAAAGATAACGGAGTAATTTACCGCTTTTTTCTTCATGTCGTTTTACAGATGAGGAAACTGAGACAACCAGGGTTAAGTGACTTGCACAGGGTTACTTAGAAAGTGTTTGAGGCCGGATCTGAACTCCTGACTTCAAGGCAAATGCTAAGCCACCAGCTGTTCTAAATCATTTCTGATCTGTCTTAATTCTAATGACCTCTTTCTCTTTATTTACAATTTATCTTGTACATACCTTGCTTATACATAATTTATACATTGCCTTCTCATTAGACAAGGAGTTCCTTAAGAGCAATGATTATCTTTTGTCTTCATAAGCCTAGCATTTAGCATAGAGACTGACATGTAATAATTGCTTACCCTCTGACTGATACCTCTATGTGCCTATATGTCTATGTACATATATGCAACTTTATCTGTGTACTTATACATTACACTACTAGGAATTCAGTAAAAGAATATTATCTCAGATTTGCGATTAACTTGAGGGGTCATCTAACCAAAGGTCTCTTAAACATTTTCCACTTGTGACCCATTTTTATCCAAGAAATTTGTATGTGACCTTGGTATATAGATATATAAAGTAGGTATACAAATCAAACATTTGCTGATAATAAATCATAATCATAATCACATCAGTTTTGAGATCCCATATGGAGTTGCAACCTGCAGTTTAAGAAGCTAGGATCTAGAGTGGATATGATCCAGCCATTCTGGAGAACAATAGAAACTGGGCCCCCAAAGAGCTATCAAATTGTGCATATCCTTTGATATTGCCATTTCTGTGTCTGTATGCCAAAGAGATCATAAAATAGGGAAAAAAGACCCACATGTGCGAAAATGTTTGTGGCAGCCCTTTTTGTAATGGCAAGGAACTGGAAACTGAGTGGATGCCCATCAGTTGTAGAATGGATGAACAAATTGTGGTATATGAATAAAAGGGATTATGATTGTTTTATAAGAAATGATGAACAGGCTGATTTCATAAAAGTATAGAAAGACTAAAATAAACTGGCATTGAGTAACCTTAGCAGACCAGGATTACTTTGTGCACAGTAAGAGCAAGATTGTGCAATGATCAACCATGATAGACTTAGCTCTTCTCAGCAATACAGTGATCCAAGATAATTCCACTAGACATGGAATGGAAATACCATCCACATCGAAAGAAAGAACTATGGAAACTGAATGCTGATGAAAGCATCCTATTTTCACCTGTTTTGTTTTTTCCTCTTTCTCATTATTGTATTCTTTCTCATGGTTATTCCCTTTGGTTTTGATTTTTCTTTCACAATAGCATATGGAAATATGTTAAATATATATATATAATAATATATAATAAAAATATATATATATATAAAACCTATGTCATATTGCTTGTTGTCTTGGGAAGGAGGGAAGAAAAGGAGGGAGAAAAAAAATAAACTCAAAATCTTACAAAAGTGAATATTTAAAACTATCTGCATAGGTAATTGGGGAAAAAATAAAATACAGAAAATAAAATGCAGAAAAAAAAGAGGCTCAGATCTAACTCACCCTATCTGTTCAATAAATATATCTTTAAAAACATTCATGATTGATAAAATCAGCTAAGCAATGGCTCCAAGGTAAATGATATAGAGGAATTAAGAAGAGTTTCTTATTTTAAAAAGTAGTAATTTAAATAAGGAAAAGGTAATATGTATAGCACTTTTTAAAAATGAAAATTTATTTGTTTTTTTATTTATGCTACATACTTTTCTTTCTTTTAATATAACTTTTCTAACTCAAATATTAAAAAAAAATCACCCCACAAGGATGTTTCAGAAATTAAAATTGATTTAAAAATCTGTTTTGTCTCTTGTTTACTCACAGGAATCACATATAAGTGATTTTACTTATTAGCCAAAAGCAAATATATGAAATGTTTCTATTCCCTGCTCCATTTGGACCACAAAAGAACATGCTGAGTCAGGTGTTACGAATGTTATGATATCCATTTTACAGCTGAAGAAATTGTCTCATAGTGGTTTAATTGTTCATGGTCACACAGCTAGTCACATGATTTATAAGCCTTATAAAAATATATATGTGAATTATTATTAGGGATATCGTTCTTAATCTTAAACGTGTTTGGCAAAAAAAAAATCTCTGATGTGTTTGGCAAAATTTTCAAAACAAATAAATGGCTAAAATTTACTCTGTATTATTGCAAATGCAGATAATTTATTTTAATTCTCTAGACAGACATGACAATGACAGATTGTACTCACGTTTCATAAAATGGAAAAACGATAGTTAAATATTTTAAAGTACTTTAGTATATATGATGCATAATGGAGGGCAATAAAAAGAAACGAGCCAGACCCAGTAGTTGAACTGCTGGATTAAGGGGTAATGAAAAGAATACCAGATAGACTTAGATTCCCTTGAATGATCTCAGTTACTTTGTGATAACTGGGCAATTAATTTCACTTCTTGAGACTTGTTTTCCTCATTTGTACAATGATGGAAGACCTGACCTAAATAATCTCAAAAGTCCTTTTGGTCTAGAAAAGTGCTATTATTCCTGAATGAAAATCCCCAAGGAGGAAAAAGCATTGGCAAATTCATTATCCCACTTATTTACTTCTATTCATAAAACTGATTCCTTTCCATCAATTAGGTTATTTGGAGGAGAAGGAAGATAAAGAGGAGGAAACATTTATGTAGTGATATAAGTTTTGCAAAATGCTTTTGATATATCATTTCATGATTTTGTTGGATGTTTTATTTTGTTATTACTAAAATACCATAAGGTAGGTACTATAAGTATGTCCATTTTCTAAAAGAGGGAACTGATGCTCATAAAGGTTAACACCCTTCCTCATTGCCACATACCTAAGTGTTGGGGAAGGATGAAAACTATCTTCTCCCTGATTCAAAGTCTGATATTTTCTCCACCATGCTAAATACAGACACTCATCAAGTAGAAAGCTCCATGTACCAAAAGTCTTAGTGCACTTTTCTTACACTCATCTATTAAGCTCCACTTCCTCTCTTTTAATAGTTTCCCTCTCCTCTGAACTCCTATAGTAAACAGCAAGAATTTGTAGAGTTAGCAAGGAAAAAACTTCAATGCCTAGTTCTACTACTTAGGATTTAACTACTCTAGGCTTCAGGTTCATATATAAAATGGATATTGTAATACTGGCATCACTGAAAAAACTTTCTGAGCATTAAAAGTATATATAAATACAAATCCCTAGTGCCATATAATAATTAAATATTATGACTAAATTTTCTTGTATATAATTAAGAAATTTAAAATGTGTATTTAAAATTAAAAATCAAACAAATAGTCAACAGAAATCACTGAATAGTCCATTAAAGTGATTCACAGTAAATAAGTAAAGTGATTCATAGTAAATAAGACATTTGTCTTCAATGCAACCAATAGATATACAGCAATTCAGAAATATTTAGATGCTTTCATGGCATTCACTGAATGATACAGTTTATAATATTAATATTCAGAGTTTAATTGTAAAAGATATTGCAATTTAAATTTCAATTTATTTATGGAAATAGGGTCGACTCCATTCACCTTCATTCCATAAATTCACAATTACAATTGGTGACTTATATTCAAGGAATGAAGGGAAGGCCTACAGCAAGTTAAAAAAAAATATTCTATAGAGCAGGAATTCTTAAACTAGAATTCACAAAATTGATTTTGTTCTCTTTTTAGAAAATATTTTAAAACTGTATTTCATTATGATGGCTTACTTTTATAATTGTATGTATGTATTTTATGCATTTGATAACATTATTCAGAAAAGGGATCTATATTTTTCACCAGATTGCCAAAAAGGTTAAAAACAAAGCATTAAAAACTCCTATTATTGACGATTCATAGTTGTGCACAATTAAGAATCACATAGGAAAAGAAGGCACAGAGGGATTTTGATCTGTAACTATAAAGAAGGTACCCATATTATGCACTCCCAAAGATATCAAAGAGTTCTGGGACCTCATAGGATCAACTTCTGCATTATTCATAAGGTTATAGCCCAAGGGCTTGTAGGGTTCTTTAGGAAGCTCTTAGTTAACTCCTCTCTTTTTATTTATTTATTTTATTTTTAATTTATGGAATAAAACAAGCATTTCTAGAAAAATATATAATAAAAAGATGATTGTATATAAAACTGCAAATCTGCAACAAAATTATCATGTAAATTTTTTAATGTTTTCTTTCCTTATCCTAGAGATGACATATATATAAAAATATATATAAAATACACATATGTATATGTAAAATGTTAAATTATTATATTCTATTTTTCAGTTCTCTGGTTACAGATAAGGGTAGTCAAAATAATTTATTTGCTCAAAATCCTTCTTTAAAAATATTGCTGTTACTGTATGAGAATGAATCCCATTATCAATTAGTCAATGAGATATCATTTTAAAGACTTTGGGTTGCACAGTAGAGAGAGCACCAGCCCTGAAATCAGGAGGACCTGAATTCAAATGTAACCTCACACATTTAACACCTTCTAGCTGTGTGACCCTGGGCAAGTCACTTAACCCCAATTGCCTCAGCCAAAAAAATAATAAAATAGACTTTGGGTGAATAGGTCTGAAAGAAATGGGAAGTTCCAAACTTTTGAATAAATATACCAGTCATAATTATTTTATTATCATTCCTATCATAACATTATTATGCTCATCATCATATTTTGCAATTGTTTCCAAAGTGCTTTGAAATCAAAATAACAAGTGTATATTTTGTTTCAGGCACTGTGCTAAGGTGCTATAATATAACATTATATATGTTTATATAATATTATTTGTTTGTTTATAGCTATCCATCTATTTATCTATATCTATATATGTCTATATCTATATCTATTTGCTGAGGCAATTGGGGTTAAGTGGCTTGCCCTGGATCACACAGATAGGAAGTGTTAGGTGTCTGAGACCAGATTTGAACTCAGGTCCTCCTGAATTCAGGGCTGGTGCTCTATCCACTGTGCCACCTAGATGTTCCTGTTTATATAAATTAAAAAATATATATATGTGCAGGCACTGTGCTAAGTAGTGAGTGATACAAATATAATAATTAGCAATAACAATAACAGCTAATATTTATATAGCATTTTAAGGCTCACAAAGTGCTTTACAAATAATATATCATTTTATTCCCCCAATCACCACGGAAAGTTAGTATTATTATGCTCATTTTATACATGAAGAAACTCATATTGATGAATTTTAAATAATTTTCCCAAAGTCCCAAAAAATATAAGCAGAAAGAAGGGCAGTCCCTGTCCTCAAGTTGCTTATAAGCTAATGAAGGAAGATAGATATAAAAGAAAACTGAAATGGGGAAAAGACACACTTAGTTGAGATGCATAGTAGGCATGTCAGAAGGTCCAGGAAAGGAAAGAAAAATAACCGTTCTGGGTCATTCTCTAAAATAAAAGTTCTAAGAGAAACTCAGCACTGGATAAGTGGGGGGAGAGTCACATATATATATTGATCCAGTGACCCATTGTTCTAGTACTACTTATAAATTAGTGCTGGGGAAAGAATCACCTGTAGTCTGAAGCTTTTGTATTACCTGTTATTTAGCAGGCACTCATACAAGTGATGTTTATACTCATACTTGTTAAACATCATATATAGACAACTGAGGAGGAACTGAGATGAAATGTCCCATCCCCTTTTCCTGATGTGGACCTATCCCATTCCAAAAGTTATTAACAAAACTTGGCTCTGTCTTGATACCCTTGCTGATCTGAAGTGACTAGCTTGTCAGTGTGTTGCTACTTTGACATATATTTAATCAAATTTTTTCAATTGTCTTTGTCCTGATTTTTGCCTCATTAATCAGGGAAACTACCCAAACAATTTTCCTTTTAACAGTATATTATATCAATTGTTGCCCTAGGCAATATTTCTACTCGTAAAAGGGAAGACACAGAACAAAACAACAACAAAAAAAAAATGTAACATTTTTATCTAGTATAAGGAAGAGAGAACACAGAAGGGAAAAGAAAAGAGGGGGAAAAAGGATAGCAGGGGAAGAAGTGAAGTAGAGGGAAAAGGGGACAGGAGGCAGGGGAGGAAAGTAGAAAAGGGAAAAAAATGGATGGGTAAGATCATATTCAACATTTTAAAAAATACTTAGATATTTGTCAAGTACTTACTAAGCAGAGCCTAGGTGTTGAAATGTGGCTATTAAAACATTCACTTGAGGTACATGTGAACATTTTAATGAATAACTGAAACTATAAAAACATCCATTTCCCAATTAGAATGAAAACTACCAATACAGAAGTTTTCACATTTATGTTTCTAAATTATTATTTTACCAAATCACTGAATGTCCGTGGAAAATAAATTTTAAAGGCAGACTATAATATTGTTTTAATGAGTGGTATATGTTTTCAAAAGAAATGAAGAAAATTGCACCAGCCAAACTCCATTGAGAATGATCCAATTTGTCCTCCTACAGATGGCAATTTGATCTGTTTTCAGTGTTTTCTCCTTCAAGATTTCATCCTTGAGGGGCAGCTAGGTGGTGCAGTAGATAGAAGCCTGAAGTGAGGAGGACTTGAGTTCAAATTTGACCCCAGACACTTAACACTTCCTAGCTAAGTGACCCTGGACAAGTCACTTAACCCCAATTGCCTCAGGGGGGGGGGGAGATTTTATCCTTAACTCTTCTTCTCCTACTCCAAATGGAATCCAAGCTCAATAGCAGGGCTCATAGGACCATAACTGCTACATAGATAAATTTCATAAAATGCCTGAGTCCAAACTTATACTTAAAAGTGCAAGGAAAATTTAGTTTTAGATTCAACAACACCTTTGGTGTTTCCATTGGCTTTTCATCCTTCCATCTGTGGCTTTTGTTTCAGATTTGCACCAACAGATCAGGCAAACTTAAAAACCACGAGTATTGATTTAATAGCAGTGGGCATCAATAAGTTCCCAGAGACTAATAAAATAAATTGGAGCCTAATAAAATGATGGATTTTTCTTGCTGTGATGACAAAAGTCTTAGCTGTGTAGTCAAGCTGGAAACATTATTCTAAACACTACAGCTTTGAATGACATCTAGGACCACGTGTACAGAACTCTGAGAAATGCTCCATTGAACACATTAACCTGACTGTCATACTTCAGTGGGAGCAAAATCATTCAAAGTAGCCTCACTTTTTCAGTCTACCTAAAGACAAATGCCCCTTTCACTCAACTAGTTACAATCACTAAATGCTTCATCTAACTGCTTAAATTTATTCTGTTTTGTTTTTAATTATTCTTTGCCTTCATCCCCAAAAAGCCAAATCTTGAAAAGCAGACACTTTCGAATAATACCCTCACTAGTATTAGTAAGCAACCTCAAATACTGACTTTTACTAAGGAGTTTAAAAAGGAGACAAGATTCTCCCCAAATTCTGGATTTAATTTCTTATTCTTAGGAACCTTTATTACAAAGAGTTCAGGATTCTTACCAAAAAGTGCTTCCTTTTGCAATCCTACTGCTGTAGTGGCATAGGAAAGCAAGTGGACTCATTCCTTTACAGATAAAAAGATAGACGTTTTTAGGATTCTAATACATTCCAACTTTATTCTACAATCCAGACAGATTGACCTTTTCCTTATTCCTCACATATGACTTTCCATCTCTCATCTCTGTGCACCCCTTCCCACCATAACTGAAATAAACTCCCTCCTCATGCCTCCCTCTTGGAATTTTCTTTAAAGCTCACTTCATTTACCTTTTCCTGATCCTCCCACATACCATGGCTGCCATTGTCCCCACCACCAAATTATTTTGTATAAATTTGGTATATGCTTGCTTATGTACATGTTATCATTTTTTTGGCTGGGATGATAATTTCAGTCTTATGTAGACCATTAGATTTATAATTAAGATTCAGCATTTAATTTTGACTTGACTTTGCTGCAGAGTTACCATATGACTGGATAAATCTCTTAGCTGTTTAAGTACTTAAGCTTTTAATGGATATTTGATATACTGGAAACAACGTTGGACTTAGGAGGCAGAAGTCTAATTTAAAAATTAAAGTTACTTTGAGAAAAAAGGGCTTCTTCATTTTTGTCTCTGTATCACCACCACCTAACCCAGTATCTAGCTATCATAGGAGATGCTTAATAGGTAAATGTTTGTTGGTTGACAATGATAATGATTATTCCAGAAGAACATAAATTCCTTGAAGGCAAGGATCCCCTTTAGCTTTTGTATCCTTAGGCTAGTATGATATAGTAGGACGTAGTAGTTTTCATACATAGTAGGACTTTTAGGACATAGTAGGAATTTAATATGTACTTATTACATTGAATTCTTTCCATATAATTCACATTTATGTTACAGACTTGCAGAATTTCAGAGACTAATTAGTCTACGCCATAACTAAGATACAATTCTCTTTCATATTATCCCCCATAAAGGTTACCCAGCCTTTGCTTAAATATCAATAGTAAAGAAGCATTCCTCTAGAAGGAGTCCAATCCATTTTTGTGTACCCTGTTAAGATTTTCTTCCTCCTACTGAGCCAAAATTTGCTTCTTTGGATTTTGTGCTTTAGTTCTTTCCCTATAATTGCCCTGTGCTTTAGATAATATAATCACTATTTATCCCCATTTTACAGACAAGGAAATTGGTTCAAAGAGTTTAAGTGACTTCACTATCAGGAGTGACTACTAGTGAGTGACAGAGTTAAGACTTACATGAGAATTTCTGGCTCCTAAATCCCAAATCTGGCTCCTAAAAACTTAGGCACAAGTCATTTAAGGGGTTTATTTAGAGTTACATGGCAACTTAGCAATAGAGCCACACTAAACTGTGACTACCAAAGTAATATTTTACCATGAAACTCTGAAGTTCCCACACTAATCAAAAGAATGAAAAGACTTAAGAAATGAATTCAGAACAACACTAACTTTGAGATGCAGTGGAACTTTGGATACAATTCAGCAAGGAAGTCAAAATATAAGCTAATATGGGATGTAGTTCTTAGAAAACTTGATTTTTATTGATTGATGATAAAATCAATCATTTCCTAAGGGATTAGATACACAAATATATTTTCCTCTAATAATTTGATATCATCACTTTAAACACAAAATTGTTATACATAACAAATTCTTCATACACTCAAACATTAGAGTAAACAATGATTGAAAAACAATACAACATCAATAACAACAAAGTGACTTACATAGTAAAGACATCAATAGTATCCCCAGCAGATCTTCCCATCTCAAAATAGGTTTGCAGGATGTTGACAGTTCCAGAGAGGGCTTCATGGCCACAGCCACAGAAGAGGGCAACGCCGGCATACAGCAAGATGGTGGCAATCAAGGAAGCATAGGGAATACCCCCCAAGCACTTAATGCAGCACTCAAAACACCCTGTAGAAAACCAAAGAGAAGGGGGAATTAGTCATCTAATTTAAGAATCAAATTGTAAGTAGCTTCTTACTAGGGAGGAAACATGGTATTGTCATTCATGTTCTCCAAGAAGCCTTCCCTGATTCCCTCAGCCCTAAATCGACAATGGAGTTGTTATTTTTTTTAAACTTGGTATTTGAAGAATCCTCATAGTCTGAAGCAAATGTTTTTTGGTCCTTATACCCTTTGATTTTCAGTAAATCTTGCTATAATCCTATTCATTATTAAAAGAAATACATTCTGGTATTCATCATGCATCTGAACATAAGAAATAAAATGTTAATTTCAATATAATAACATAATTATTTGCCAAATATTCCTTTGTACTCCCTTGACAAGTTTCTCTTATTTCTCAGAGGTACATTTACCCCATGAGGAAGCCCCTGTTCTAGATGATGATGTTTCAAAGTTATTTCATATATTTAAAATGACCTGTTTACCTAAGTTGTAGACAAATTTAGCACATCTCTTTCTTTCTGTATCCTCTAAAATGCAGACCATTGGAATACATAGCAGGTGCTAATAAATATTAATGGAATTAGCTCTTGAAGCTAAATGTCTTATCAGAGAAATGGAATGAATCATTAATTTTAGTTTTTAAAATGGGATCTTCAAAGAAAGTATTAAAAAGGATCTTAGCTTTCTTTTTAAAAATTTCTTTCTATTGATGTAGGTTACAGTCTATTCATACCTGCCCATCATGTATGATTCTTAACTATGTTATACAACAACCCATTACAAAGGGCCTCTCCATGCTGAGGTTCCCCTAACTTTCCCTGAAAATTATGAGGATAGTAGTTGGGCAATCTTGCTCTCCAACTCTTATCCTTCCCCCTTTCTCCACATGAATAACATACCCTTCCTTCCTATGATCAATATTACCTGAACAAATTACCTAAGAATTGTGAATTAAATCCTATTCTCCTAGTAAATATACGTTCATTCATAAATCTGAATACCTTTTTATCAAGCATACATTTTTTATCTATGAAAAATACCATTGAATCAGACAAAAGATATGATTTCTTCAAATGTGGAAATCACACTACAAAATTCCTATAACAAAATTATCTGCTCCTACCTCCCATCACAAATATGTAAAATGCTAGCTGTAGAATGGTTAAACAGTTGTTCATCAGTTTGCATTATCTTACTTTATAGGCAGAGTAATAACAGATTTTACAAGGCTACATAACCAGTAAAGGTCATATTTAGCACTTGAAAACAAATCTTCTGGCTCTCAAGCTAGCTCTCTTTTCTTTCCTTCATACTACCTTTTCTTTTGTCATATTTGACATTGTTCCTAGATGGATACTAGTGAGCATCAATGAGGTAGCCTAATCAATACTTAAATTGTCGAATCTATAGCACATAGAACAAAAAACAATAGCTCTAGTTAAGAATATTTTGTGGTATAGAATATTTAAAAACCAATAAAATTTGAACACTAGGCAAAAACTCAGGGTTATTTCAAGAATATGGACCTTCAGATTTAATTGGAACTGTGACAAAGAGCTATTAAGTTCCTTAGTACTATTTCATTTAAGTGTGGGTATCCTAACTCTTCTATTGTTGAATATTTTGAAATTTACCCAGGTATATCCTTGGACAACTAACATAGAACCAATTGCAAATTTCATATGCCATTTCTGTCTTTTGGGTCTAGAATATGACCAATTAAAACTTTTGATATACACCAATTTTCTAATCTTAACTAATACAGAAAAAGAAAAGAAAGTTGAAACATTCATTTCAAACTCATTTCTTTTGGTGTTGTGCACTAAATCATAATCATCCCAAGTTTCTTCTTTGATTGAGGAAGGTGTTAACAACACTTCCATCTGAGAAAGCTCTCCTCATATCTGTAATATTCCTGACAGGAGGACACAGAATTGTTGGCAGGCAGAGGAGCTGTCTACCATCCAAAAGTAAAAACCCACCCTCTTAGAAGAGTAGCATCACCATAGCAACACATCCCTCCCTAAGCTTGGACCAGACCAACAGCCCTTAGGGGACAGACTTCAAAAGCTACACACATCCTCAGCTTAACCATGTCCATTCATGAGATAAAGATTTATCTAGGGATGGTATAATTTCAGATGAGAGAAAGCACAATCTGAGAAGTATCATGGCAATCTATTTATAAATGAAATTTGTCTCAAAGATTTAAGCATAAGACCTTTGAATATTGGCATTCAAGGGAATCATATAGGACATGAAATAGAAAAAAAAAAAAGCAACGTGGAATATATACGGGAATTTTTCAAATAAGAATGTGAATTTGACAAGCACTGGATTCCAATGCTTTTAAATGTGTAATATTCATCCTTATTTCTAGATTATAAGACAAAGTTTAGAATTTTAAAATTAAAGTAGTTGTGGCTTCTCATTTAACAAACAATTTAATTCTACAAAGAGTTTATAACTATAAGCATTATTATTTCTGAAACATGCAAATTTATCAATCTATTACTAACTAAAAACACTGTGTAAAGGACCTTTAGAAACTCAAAAACATGGATTATTAATCTCTTAGAAAAATTTTGCAGGAATTTCACTGGCAGTCTGTTGAAGCCTATGGACTCCTTCTCACATAATATTTTTAAACTCAGAAAATGTAATGTGTAGGGTTACAAACTAATTATACTGAAATACAGTTCTCTATCTATTTGTACTTATGTATTCATTTTCTAAAACTATACCCTGACCTGCTGGTTAAAATAATCACTAACCCTAACATATAAGTACTATTTAAATCAAATACTCACAATAGAGATAATATTTAATCAATTCATTATGGACCTGATTTGATTTTTTTTAATTCATTCTATTTCTAAGATTTAAAAAAATTCTAAAATATCTAAAATATTTTAAAAAGTATATTGGTTAATCCTCTATACTAGTATTTAATTCTAGAAACAGATGAGTAATGCAAAACAAAATGACATTGCAGATGACTAGAATAATATCTCAAAAGCCTCAGATTCCCTGAAGGATGGAATAATTTTCACAATTTCCTGGCTATAGTCTTTTAAGTTCCCAATCAAAAGAAAATAACAAAGGGGAAAAATAAAAATCTCTATTTAATGAAAAAAAAATTAAAGAGACATGAAAGATATTATTCAAATTGACTTTCCAGCAAGCTAAACGATTATATAAAAACTATGGGAGTTATGCATAGTTTGTAACACTAAATATTATCTATAAACACAAATGTTTCTGCAAGTCTATTGATTTATCTGTGGACACACCCACCTAACACTAATATAAATAAACTAAAGGGAATTTTCAAAATCTACTGACCAAAATGTATGACTTAATAAGAACCTCAAAATCAGCAGATTCCTATATTTCATTTTCATATAGAATGAAGTAGGTGGACTTTGTAATTAACAAAAGAATAACTATACACTTCGCAACATAACCTATGAAATGAAAGAGTAAATTACAACACTAATCTAATCTAAGTCTTTGTCCAGAGGGTAAAAGAACACATGAGCAAAGGAAACAGGGGAATTTAATTATTTAAACTTTCAAATGATTATAAAAGATTTTTACCATTTTCTTCCAAAGGCTATTTAAAAATTTAAGTCACCTAAAGGAAGTGGAAAGAAGAGAGAAAGGGATTTTGTTGTGGTGGGGGTTTGAACAGCGAACTGCCTTTAAAAAAAAAAACAAAAAAAAATGGTTATTTAAAAAAAATAAAAACCTACTGCTCTGGATACAGAAATGAAAATAGGAAATCCCTGGCTTGATAATCAGTTCTAAGATTAATAATATACTTGGGTCGAGGCATCATTCTAGGATACCATATGCAGGGAGTGCAATGAGAAACACTATGTCAAATTAAGTTTTAAAATTATACATTTCTTTTCAATGCAAAATAAGGAAAACCTCTCTTCATGGTATCCAGTTTTGTTTTAAATTTGTGATAAATAATAGTAAAGGCTCAAAATCTCCAATAGATAGTAACATACAAGGAATACATTTCCAAACTTTACCTAATGCATCTGGATGTCTGGTTTTACATCTGACAGGTTATTCTTAAATTTATTTACACACATATGTGTGGTATATAAGATATACTTATGAATTATGTACTTGCCATTAGTGGCAACTGAATTTAAATGTAGATAAGTATAAGCTAATGTATTAATATTTAAAATAATCCAGAGCATACTGTAAAATAATGGGCACTAAGAGGAAAATAAGGATAAAGGAAAAATATTTAGAAATTATTGTGAATTGTTCCCTTGAGTCATTGGCCCAACGCAATCTGAGAGTGACAGCAGCCAACAAAATGCCTTTTTTATGAAGAGTACAAACAAATCTGAAGTGATTGTTCTATTCCCACTTTTCATGAGGTCTATTAATAATCTATAAAGCAATCTTGTTACACACAAAGAAATGCCACACGCTGTCAAGTCACATGCTTTGGTGCTATTTCCTTCTCTAGGTTAACAATGGCAACCAACAGTTTTTTTTAAAATGTCATTTATGAGTGGTCTATGGGTTCATTGATTACCATAACAGTAATGTCATTTATTCATGTTTTCATGTTTGAGGATAAAGGTAGCTCAAGCTCTGCCAGATACTTACAAGGTGAGCAAAAGTCATCTCTTTTGGCCTCTGGGACTCAACTCACTTCTATCTTGACAACTTAACTCCTCGTTTCAGATTCCTTATTTATAAAATGGAGCTAGTAGTAGCATCTCTCTCATGGTGACAGAAAGTGTTTTTTCAACCATCAAAGTACTTACTGCAAAAACTTTATACACATAAATTATGTTACATATATATATATATATATATATATATATATATATATATATATATATATATATATATATATATATATACACACACACACACACACACACACACACACACACACACACACACAAATCACTGGTGAATTATTATTATCTTTGTATATTTCTATTCCAATCAAAGAGCTCATTGGGAGCTATACATAAGTGTTTCATTCATCTTTACATACTTTCCAGGATCTGTCATCTTTCACCTTTGATTAATTCTATTGTTTAGACTATTTGTTAAAGAAAAAAGAAAGAATTATCAAATTTTAATAAAACTGTGCAAAACTTACTTCTTCAAAAACTCATTTGATGGAAACAATTATTCTACTTGGATATTATATTTGAAGATATAAACAAGTAGCTAAGCACTTTACACTTCTTTCTGCTTTCTACTTGTCCCAAATATTTTATAACACAGAAAAAAGGGAAACATTTTTAAAATTATATGCAGGCTTATATGCCATTTTCTGCATGCCACAAATTACGCTCTGGCTTGACTGTCCAAACCTGTGTTTTTATTGGTATAAGGAACTTGGGTGAGAAAACCTTTTCCACCAGAGTAGAATGTTTGCCAGTTTGGAGAATTTCAGGAGTGGCCTGGAAGTTAATTGATTTATACCAGATTACACAGCCAATATGTCAGAAGGTAGAATCTTAACTCATTTCTTATTGACTCTATAAACTATACTTCTTGGCATTTACTTAAACACACACACACATACACACACACACATACACACACGTATATACCGTCTATTAATACAATATCTAATCTATAAAATATATATTAGATGTATATTATATTGATAGATATGTATATCATATATTAACATGTACACATGTGTATATATTAATACATGCATAATTAAATTTATGCATTTATGCCATAAACCATATTTTGTAAATGTTTGTAATTTTACTAATTTCTTATAATTCATATAACATAAATAAGAACTTAAACACTGTAATTTTCATTCTTTCAAATCTTTTAGTAAAAAAAAACTGTACTTATCAATAAATATAATCATTATACATTTTAGTCTATCACAAGCTGTTTTATTAAAATCATAAATAGAAAATAAACAAATTCTAAGCATGTCCTTATGGAGTTAGTGAGGTATAGTTACAATATTGCAATTGCATTGACTAATGTTTGAACTCCCAGTGTGATAGAAGATTCATGTACAAATGCAATGTAAGGGAGGGTACTACAAACGACCATTCATTCCTTTTACGAGCTATAGGTCATATGGTACATCTGAAATGCAATCAAGCAATAGAAGGTAATACTTGGATAAAGTGTTTTAAGATTTTAAACCTATATTCCACAAAATTTATATCCTGATATTCTATATTTTAATAATAATAATAACAGATCTCAAGTTTGTCTTAACAGTAAAATTATAATTAGAACTAGAAAAAGATAATTTCTATTTAAGAAAAGTATATTTAAAAGCAAACTACATAGGTCAAAGAATATGTTTGATTCAACACGACATATTTACAAGGATCTTCATTTTCTACAAAGCTGACTGACTGCCCTCCAAGACAATCTGGCATTTATAAGAGAATTTCATCCTCAATTTAAATGGCAAACAGAAATGAAGGGTAGAAAAGCAAGTGTAATTTAACCACAAAAATACTGAAGGCAATTATTGAAACTTGCTTAAAAAATGGATAATGAATAAAAATGGGTAATTCAAAGTAATATTCTGAAATATCACACCAGCAAAAATAAACAGGAACAAAATTTATTCATCCACTGCCTATATGGAAAGTTCATTTCAAAAGAAAACAGGAAAGAGAGGCAAGCCCATGTTCATTCTTTCAGTATTCACACTGTGCCTTTCTTATCAGAGCAGACAAATAATAGGTGAGAAATATATATAACAATACTTTTGTTACAATTGATTGAGGGAGGGGATGGCTGGAAATCCTTTTCAGTACTATTGCAGCACTGTTAAGAGGCTTTGAGCTTTGATTAATGTTGATATAGATTCCCTTGGAACCTGGAAGGCACTTTAAAATGGCAGCATTTCAAAAGAAAAAGAGGCTTCACATCTGTAAGCATTTATTTAATTTATAACTGAAGCCTTTGAGAATGAGAAAAAAATATCTCTTTAACACATAGACAACAGAATTCTGTTTTTCCATAACCCCTCACCATGCTGTGCAGACAACAAAAGGCTAACCTCCCTCTTCCTCGGCCAACTTACTGGGTCAGCTACCAAAAGAGCAGAACTGCCGAGGGAGTTCAAAGCGTTTCTTGGATCCCTGTCAACTGGGAAGGGGGAAATGTGGATCTCATTGTAGCAAAACATCAGTTTGCTCCTTAACTGCGTGTAGGTACCAGAGTCTTTAATTATTCATTGACTAGTGCCTAGTTATTCACAGTGATGCTGTTGTAGCCATGCCTGGGAAATGAAGATCCAGCTGCTTTTAAAAGCAGCCACCTTCATTAAGACTAATCTTTTCCAATACCAGTATCCCCCAGGTCTTTCTGATAAGATTCTTCCCGGTGGGGAAGAAGAAGAAAAAAGAGAGACAGAGAGCTTGTAAGCACTTTCAAGCCAGTTCAGACTAGGTCTGAGCATCCACTATTCCAACGCCATTTTATTTCATATTCTTATCTTCCAATATATTTGAAAACACAGCTCTCACTATTGGTGATCATTTCCTGTTTGTAATTCAAATACTTTAAGATATAAGGTATTTATCTCATTTCATAATCCCAGGATCTTTGCAGATTTGATTAAATGATGAATGCAATAGGAAGAAAAAATACAAAAATACAGGAGGAAAAAGAGTAAGACAGGAGAAATGAGGGCAGAACTATCATATATATATAATATATTATTATACATATATACATTATATACACATATATATGTGTGTATATAATGTATATAACTAGAAACATCTCTACACATACATAAATGAAAGGTGATATTACTTCATGATCAGAGAGCTGGCTTCTAAGTTATGCTTCTGATATTTTCTGGCTTGGTCTACAAACCAAATAAAATAAAACATAAGAGGTGTAATCTCCATAAATAACATATGTATGGCCCACAACCTGCTTCTCCTTATCTGAAATGTTTCACTATAATCAAACGTGAAAGGTATATAAGGGTAGGCCTCAGACTTAAATTTTATAAGGTGGCTATGGAAATATTTGGTTATTATGACACTTCTTTAGTATTTGCATATTTTTAGATCCATGTGATGTAATTCTCCTGGCTGCCAACTCTCAAAGGCCCTGCTTAATATCTAATGCTGTTAGTTAGGATGAAAACATTGAAGACTGTGTTTTGTAGTACCACAGAAAAGTCATTGTTGTTTCATGAATCTCTCAGAGAAGCGATATCAAAAGCTTTGTACATTTGGGGGAACTATTTTTAGCCAACACGTCTGACAAAGAGAATGATGACTTCTCTGTTCTGCCTGTCATTTCAAAACCAACTCCTACTTTATATGAGACTTGGACATCTAAGTGGAGGCTAAGAGCTTTGCAAATGTTTTAAATTAGTGGTAGAGGGCAGTTCTGTTTTCAAATAGAAAAATAAAGAAAACCGTCTTTCCTGCCTTTTTTTTTGGAAAAGTTCCTCAAATGATTAATTTATTGGTATAAAAGTGTTAAGATAACACATATTAACAAACAAATTTCCAAGAAGTGGCAGACTGTTTTTTTGTTAGCAGTAAAATCAAAACTGGCTTGGAAAATCTGTGCCTTGTAAGAGGGCCTGATTGTTGGCAGGGAGGGTAGAAATAATGGTATGTTTAATTAGTGTCTTGTGGTTTTAAAAATACTATTCCCATTGAGGCAAATAAGTATAAGTATTTATTACACAATGAGGAGAATGAAACTTTGAAGTTGTAATAACTTAGCCAGGACCATATAGAGAGTGTATATTAACCTGAGTAATTTGAACACAGGTCATCTCACTCCAAAACTACAGGTCTTTCCACTATAACATTCTGCCAGGTTAGGTCTTTGGCAGTTCTCTTTGGCACATAGCACAGTGAAAAATGCAAGATTTGAAATTAAGAGGATCTCAGTTCACATCCCAAGATTACGTGAGTTCTCCAAGAGGGAAAGGCTCAGAAAGTGTCTAAGTCTCAGGGTCCTTCTCTAAAAGGCAGCTATAATACTTGCTTTTATCTCCCAAAGTTACTGTTTCTATTCCCTATGTGAAAATTGTTGGCTATGTGAACAACTAAAAAAGGTTCCTGTGAATCTTCAAAAATTACCCTTTCTTATTTGAGTAAAAGAATTCTAGCTATATTTACACCCCAATTACCTGCATCACCAAAATTACCTTGCACAACAGAATGCAAAGGAAATGAAAGTACATACAGTGGTCCATGGGAGACATAATAGAAATAACCACTGCTTTTTGGAAGCTAAGGCTTTAAAAAACACAAGGTCAAACTTTCAAAGGAAAGAATACAAGATGGCAAAGAAAAGGTAAAGTAGTAGAAGACCTAGAGGAAATCACAAAGAGGATCAGAATCACAGATAAAAAAAAATCATTTTATAGTTGAGAAGATACATGCAAGGAAATGGTAAAGGATTTGCCTAAGATCCCACTGGTATTACTCAGCAGTTACTAAAACATAGTCTTCAAAACTTAAATCTCATGGCTCTGAGTCCAGTGATCTCTGCATTACATACTATGGTCTTTCCCCACAACTCTCAGGTCTTTGAAAGCTTGAGCCAAAGGTTAAAATTCTATTACTTCTCCTCTCTCCCACCTCAACTCTCTCCTCACTGTTTCAAACCCATCCCAAGGAAATCTTTTGTCCTAAAACCATTGGAATTGGAATCAAGCAAACTAGATTTTAAGCCCTGCCACTTAACTTCTCTGAGCTTGAGGGTATCCATCTGCAAAATGGGTAGGATATTTGCACTTCCTGCCTCAAAGGATTGTTGTCAGGAAAGCACAGTACAAACTAAAAGAAAAAATTTACAAACCTGTGCTTTGCAAACTAGAATTAATACTGGTTCTAAAGAAACATATTTTTTTTAAAAATGTATTCCCTCTAAAAACATAGGGGGAAACATCTACAATTCCAAATCTTTCCTCGCACTTATTTGTGGTTCCCATACAAAACTTTCTCCTCACAACAATCCTCTGAAGTAGATAATACACACAGTACTTATGGGTTAGAGAAAGAGCATTCCTGGAGTTGGTAGGCTTGAAGTGTAAATCTCTTTTTCTCTAAGACTTCTGGACACCATGAGTATTTCTCAGGAAACCCCATACTTGTGGGCAATGCTTTAAGGAAAAACCAGACAATGAAACATGTAGATAAAATTGACAGAGAGCAATTAAGTCATCAGGCATGAAACACACAGGGAACCTTCCAATCAAGTATAACTCAGGGCGATTGCTTTCAGTTTTTCTAAGTTATAAACTAGGTTTAATCACTAAAATTTAATATTGAACCAGCACAAAATTGTTATGAGTTCTCTGAAATGAAGGATCCTGTGTTTATTGTGTATGAGTTAAACTGCTGATTAAGAACCAGGTGCTGACTTTGTGGGAACATGTTTTACAGTTGTGTAATCTAAGAAGAGAAATATCTGAGAACTCTATATTCCACCTGCAAAGTAAAATTTCGCAGTTTACAAAGTATTTTCTTCATAATAACCTAGAAGGCAGAAACTGAACATATGAAGAAAACATTAAGTCTTAGAGAAGTGAAGTTCTTCCTCTTATTCCATATGGCTCATAAACTGGACACTAATGTTCCACAGTTGTACAGCATTCACTATCAATCTGGAGGGATGTCTAATGTTCAATGTAATTGAATATTATTCAGAATATTGCTAAACATTGAAATCAAAGATTACCTGGTCTTGACCTTTTCATTGCCAAAATCAAAGGAAGCCTTGAACATGGCGTGTTGACATTTTCCACATACTTTGTTGAACTAAGATGAGAACTCTTGGCTTGTAACTCTCAGACTACCAGTGCTAGTCCTCTATTGAAAATGGCTATTTGCAGAATTGTTGAAATTTTTTGTGATTGCTTTCACTATTGGCTTAAAATTTCAGTAAGGGAATCCTGTTATGTTTTCTCCACTTACATGGCATACTTAATTTCATCCCAAACAAAACTAATGTCATACATTAGTCTATTTTTGTACATTAGATCAACATACACAATATGCTATGTGCAGTGTTCATTCCCCATAAAGGAACTGAGGCCAGATTACCCAAATGAATCAATCTCCTTTCCCTTATAACATAAGCATTTTTTATTTTATTATTATTTTTGTTATATTTTTATTGACAAACCAAATGCATAGGTAATTTCTCAATATTGACCCTTGCAAAAACTTCTGTTCCAACTTTTCCCCTCCTTCCCTCCACCCTCTCCCCTAGATGTCAGGTAGTCTCATACATATTAAATATAACATAAGGACCAAAGCTACAAAGTCATTTACTGTTCCATTAAGTTCATGTTTTAATGTATAAGTTTCTCAAGATGTCAGAAACAATTGATGAAAATGTAATAGATATGGTTATTCCTAGATTTTTATCATTTTTTAAAGAAAATTTCACATTATTCTTTAGAAAAAAATGGAAGGATATGGATTAGATGGTAATTGACAATCAGATGGATTCAAATTTACATGAATAGACAGACTCAAGGAGGAATATTTTTAAAGGCTTAATTTCATTGTGGTAGGAAGCCTATTATGTTGGTATCCTAAACATTTGTGCTTTACTAGCTTCATTATTGAATTGGATGTAGACATAGATTTTATGTTCATCAAATGTCCACAAGACACAAAAGTTGAGAGGAGCCAAAAGGATCTTGATAGCATAGGACAATAGTGTTGAACTCAAATAGGTAACAGAGAGAAACTGAATCATACTTTGGAATCTTTCTAACAATTTTAACCTTCTTAAAGCATATTATGCATATAATACACATAATATGCATATTATATACATATGCATATTTAGAGATACCTGATTGGTCTGTAATAGACTCAATAAATATTAATGAAGTATCAGTGCTAAATCTGATCATGAAACTAGAGAAACAATGCTATATTAACTATAGAAATGCATAAGAAAGCTCAAAATAGACTAAGGCTTCCTGTTGATAAGGCGCAGTAGCAAACAAGGATCTCAAAGAATATGGGGGTTCATTTCTATTGAGCCTTTTGTTCAAGGGCTAGTCTAGCTAAGTTCCAAAAGTCTCATCACTAGCAAGCTAGTTACTGGATAATGATTTTTTTTTTGACCAAAGCAATTCATAAAGACCAATTTCTTGTTATTCAGTCATTTCAGATGTGTTCAACTCTTTGTGTCCCTATTTGAGGCTTTCTTGGCAAAGAGACTATTAGCAGTTTCCCATTTCCTTCTCCAACTCTTTATATTATTTATAATATAAAGGTCAGAATTAAGTGACTTGCCCAGGGTCACAGAGCTAGTAAGTGTCTGAGGCTAGATTTGAATTCAGATTTTCTTGATTCTAGGTTCAGCACTTTATTTACTATGCAATCTAGCTGCCTAGAGACTATTCAGCAAAAATATCACAGATTCTTTGAAACCCAATATTCAGAATTATTTAATCTTACTCATAATCAATACATATTCTGGCAGATGAGCTATTCTAAAAGCCCCAGAGATTTCAACTCAAATGGCCATTCCCCTGCCATTCCAATAAAGGAAAATAAAAAATTAGGCAGAATACTAATGCTCTGATCATAACTGTAAACTGTCTAGAAGAGCTCTTGCAAAATATAAAAAGGCTGTATTCAAAGTGCAAATCTGAGGATTAGGGGATCTATATGCACATATGTTTTCTTCCTATTACTCTAGCTCCTAAGCCTGATAAACAGTGCAGTTTTATAAGAGGAAACAAGCTCAAGATCTGCAGATTATTGAGTTTTAGCCTGTGGGACCTTTCCCTGCAAAGCTGAAATGCCATCCTTTAAGTGGATATTAATAATTATAATCTTTGTTGGGTGGTATGTATGCAACAGAAAACAAAAATATTAACCATTATACAAACTCATTAAGTTGTACACATTAATGGCTAATTAAATAAAATGCAAACAAAAGTTATTAAGAGTGCATGTATTCTGAAAATCTTTTCTAAAAGCTCAGTAGAAAGCAGTTTCCTTTTCAAAGTCCCAAAGTAATAGGCTCTCTTGGGCATAAGGAGATCAGAGGTCTCTTTCTTTTTTACTGTAATTTCTAATTTAGCTACCACCTGCTACCATATAGCAATGATGAATCAAATATTTAGAGCTTCTCCTGGAACCATGTTGGGAACTTTATCCAACCCATGAGTCTCCTCCCTTCATTTTAACCTATTACTTCTGCAACCCAATGAATTTTATTGGTAGAAGGTTCTAAGAGGAAATTCCCTCAGCCAGTACAGACTAGTAGTTGCTCTGCAGCCTAATATCTTAGATGTTAGTCACTTTAACCTAGAGTACTGAAAGATTTGCCCAGGATTATTATCAGGATGGATCAAATGTGCCTCTTATTGGACATATAAAGATGAAAATTGACCCTGGCACAATGTCTATCTCGTAGGAAAGATGACATATATCTTTTTGTCTTTCTCTATCAATATTAATAGATAAGCACACAAATATATATACATAACAAGAAAAAATTAGAAATTGATTAAATGTATATAGTAGATGAAGAAAGGTAAGGATTTGAAAGAGCTAGAGATGAGAAGTAGATTCATTCCAAAGATGTGGATAGGTTTGTACATAGGCATGATAGAAGAATATCAACTCTGGGAACATGAAGGGGAATTAAGTGAAATAAATTTGCAAAAAGCCTAAAGCTTGATCATGAAAAATTTTAAATATCAAGCTGAGAGAAATAATAGGGAGCCACTCAAGATTTTTGAGGAGAATGATAATATTACATTGATAGCTTTGTAAGATTACTTTGGCAACTGTATGATGATTAGATTGCAAGAGAGCCTCAGGACAAAAGAATTAGAAATAATTTTAACAGGCAAAAAAATCCCCTTGTGCATTATAATTTTCAGAGCATAAGAAGCACTTCCTTTCATAATATCAAGCTATATTGTAATTATTGTATATTAGCTATATGATTTCCTTCTAGAATGGCATTTAATGGAAAGTTACTTGTATTTTTTTTAATGGCGAAATAGATTTGCAAAAGGACCATATTTACTTTCACATTTCATACCACCGTCTTTTGATTTAAAAAAAAAAAAGAAATAACACTTCATCTTTTCCTATAAGAACCCATTTACAGCTTGAAATCTAATTTCAAGATGGATACTCTAACAATATAAAAGTCACCCAGGATCCAAAAGAGGATTAAAAGCATCAAAAGCTACTGACAAAGCCCTGCATCTCCTGCTGGCCTCTTCACCTATCTATCCTGCCTCTAACTCCCCAGCTTCCATAAAGCTCTCACTATTTCATTCTTTATCTCACACTTTGACTCCAATACAACTAAGACCAATATTTTAATTTTAAAAATCCTGAAAAACTGGCCAGTTTAAATAGTCTTAGATTCAAGGAATGACAGAGTTAGCAGGCACCTTAGAAAGCATGCAGTCTAACTCCATCACTTTACAAATGGTGAAAATACTGGAGAGAAAGGTGAATGTCCTTGGACTAATCAGTGACAATGTCAGGACTTGAACCTATTTTTCTTAACTCTTGGCACAACAAAAGAAGTCCTTTTTCCAACTAAGCTAAATGGTAGACATTCTTACTTTTATCTTGGCAAAGCACACCTACTCTTTAAATTGTTCTTATCCATGATATCTATATGAGTATAAGCTCTATGTGAATTAGGACAAATTTGGCCTAATTATGGAATTCACTGTATAATAATTGAGTATATAAATGATTAATAAAATGAATGGAACTGGAAAAGAACCTGTTTCACTTGTGGCTATTTTTAAAGTTGCTTTTGATTAGATATTTCCATTCTTTATATGAAACAGTCAGCAAGAACTCTTCACAGAGAGGACCAGGCTACTCTGAGAATCTATTCTTCAATATAACAATTAAGTATCTGAAGGCTTTCATGGCTAGTTCCTATGGGATTATTTATTCCTTAAAAATGGTAACTATATCTTAATCATCTTTATATTCCTCAACACTTGGCACAAATTATGATTGCAACAGCTTACTGAATCAATTATTCGTGTACCTTTTGTGTACAAGAAGGCATATAACAAGGCAGCATAATGAATAGAAAGCCAGACCTGGAATTAGGAAAACCAAAGTTCAAAATCTATCTGACACTTAGGAGCTATGTGACACTAGGCAAGTCATTTACTCTCTGGAGGCATCTAACGACTCCCTGTTCTTAATTTACTAAAGCATAACTATGTTGGATTCACTTTGTTAGAAGAAATTAGAGGAAATCATAGAGGATTCACTTCACATTCTTATGTTCTACATTTGGTCCTGTAGGAGTACAAAAATAACAAAAATAAGTCATTTTTCTTTGGTACTTTTTTCACAACAATCCTAATACATTTATATTGTATTGAAAGATTATCGCAATTTTAAAGCTGAAAAAAAAAAAAGGAATCAGAGAGGTTAAATCACCCATGATAAATCAGAGTTGTCATTAAGGTTTCTTGAGCCCATCTGCTGATCTTTTCATTATATGCTACCTCTAAAAAGAACTAAAAGAAAAAAAAATAGAGTCTGCTACCAGCCAACAAGGAACTTGCAATCTAGTACCAATTAGTAATAAAAAAGGTCAAACAAATACACACACACACACACACACACACACACACACACAATTTTTTTTTTTTTGCAAAGAATGGCCATCCACAAGAGGAGAATTGTTTGGATGATCATTTTGGGCCAGAAGACTACAGAAAGACGACAGCACACAGCTCATTTCATTTCCATTCTAGCAAGAAGTACCACCAAGAAAGGCATAAAATGGCTCTTAGTAGAAGTGACACAAAGCAGTATTAATGACTCAACGAGATAAAACAGCACTCAAAAAGACTGGGGAATTATGGTAGTGCAAGAATAAAGAATTTGGTCAACAGTCAGTGTATGAGTCTTGCCTGTTATACTTAACTAGCTAGGTGATTACAAACAACTCATTCAGCAATCTGAGCCTCAGTTTTCTCATTGGTAAAAACAGGATAATAATGCCTGTGGGACTACATTGCAGGGTTGGGATAAGGATCAAAAAAAGGTCAAGAGACAGGGAGATGTTGCATTGAGTAGAATACTAGACCGGGAGTTAGGAAGAACATAATGGCAAATTCAGCCTTAGACACTTATTAGCTATGTGAATTTAGGCAAGTCACTTAACCTTCTGTCTCAATTTCTTCATGTAAAAAATGGAAATAATAATAAAATGTACTTCCTACGATTGTTCAAATGATTAAATGAGATAACACTTGTATAATGGTTTGCTAATTTTAGAGAACTATATAAACACTATTTTATGACATATTCAAGCTTCTTAGCAAACTCTAATGTGCTATATAAACGATACTTTAAAAGCAGAATTTTAGTCAGGAACAGATTAGTCCAGATGGCCTCTGAAGACTTTTCCAGTTCTGATATTGTCTGATCAATTACTAAAGCAAATCCTTTTCTGATACATATTTCTATGAGAACATGGAAAAGTTACCAATGGGCTTCAGTGTCCTCAATTATAATAAATGAAAAGGTAAAATTAGATGATTTTTAAATTTCCTTCGAACTCCAGATCCCATGACTCCATATACTCCAATATATCCTAAAATATTATGGCTGTCATTCTCTAGCAGTTGTAACATTCCTTGAGCGTTTATTTTTATTTCATTATTCTATCTCCAATCTTGCATTTTGTCCTGAAAATAGTTGCCTTATTTTCTAATAGTTGCCAGATTGCTCTGGTAATCAAGAATTCAGGGATATCACTAACTTCTTTCAATTCTGAGCTATAATCCAACTTACTAAAAATAACCTTTTCTGCTCTTTCTTAATGCTAGTACCTTCCCTCTAAGATTACTTTAAATTTACATTATAGACAGACACAAAGATAAATAAAAATAAATATAAAATGATAATGATATATTTCTATCAATTTATCTATCTTGCATATACATAACTGTTTGCATGTTGTATCCTTCACAAGAATGTAAGCTCTTTGAGGGAAGGAATAGTTTTTGTTTTCCTTTGTTTCCCTAGTATTCAGCATAGTTCCTGTGACATAGTAAACTCAGGGAGTAAGCAAGAGGAAGACCTGCAAATCTTGAAGAGAACATACAGATTACTTGTCACCACTTGGCAAATATTGATTTAGAAAATAAATACTGGACAATATCAAAAATGATAATTTTAAGTTATATATTTAGGATTTTCCAGAGTTTAGTTTTCTATGTAAACAATCATAATATCTGATTGTCTTTTAAAACAAGATCTTTACTTATGGTTATGAAAATGCAGAGGAGATTGTTCTGTGATTATATTTGTTGCTTTCACATTTACAACACTAACTTTATTGCAATTTAAATGACCCAGATCATAATCTGAAAGGTAATAAAAACAAACTATATTCAGGAACCTTTGAAAGCAGGTAAATCTGTCAGCTGTCGTGTTATAAATTCCATTGACCTAAGTCAGCCTTCTAAATGAATGTTGGGCCATTTGTTATCTTCAAAATCCTATTAAAATAGATGCTTTCCAGTTTACTAAAACATACATTATGTTCAAATTGCCTAATTCACTTTATCAACATGAAGAACATAATTCAGCCCAGTTAACAAAATAAATAACAGGGCAAGATACTGTCTAATTTTTTTGTTCATTTGTCAACTGCTCTGATTTTATTTCCACCCTTCTAGAGAAACAGTAGATATTTATGTTAGTACTAGAGCTCTGTAAAGTACTGGTAATTATGGCACTCCTCAAAATAGAATGCTACTTAAAAGATCCAATATTCTAGTCACCAGAATGACTTCCTTTCTCTCTCTCCTCAGAATCTCCTCTTATAAGCTATACTCTGGAAAAATATTATTTATAATTTTAATATATTAAGTGACATAGGGAAAAGCAGTATAAAATAAAGGAATAATAAAGTCAGGAAAATCTGCAGTCAAACCAAGTGACCTAGTTGTGCCACCTACATGAATTCTATGTATTTTCATTAATATTTGATGTTATGTAATGAATCCTCATTGGTCTAAAAGAACTTCAGTGGTATATGCTTTTAGAGCATATGCTGTTAAACCCAAAGTATTTGATAAGCTTTAATATGCTATATAATACTAACTAGAATTATCATTATTCTATATAGAAAAGCATGAAAAGCATTGTTACAAAGAATGTGGCTGTCCTTACTTTTATTAACATATTTTGTAATTAAAAATGAAAACAAACACAAAGTTTAAAATAGTATAGGGGGATTGTTACATAAGTTTACAGTATTCCCCAGTCTACCAATCAAGGAATCTGTCAAAAAAAAAAAAAAAAAGTAAATGAGGTTAACATAGTATAGATTATTCATACTGAACCCAGAATGGTACATAGTAATCATCTTTCTTTTTCTATGTGTTCATAAATTGTCCTAATATCTGCCTTATCCTGTTTTCCATGATTTTTGTAAATAACCAATGTGGTTTGGCACATATATTTCTGAATGTTTTAATATCCAAAAATGTAGTTCAACCAAGCCAAGTAACAAACTTTTTCTAAAGGTAACTTTTCTAATAGGCTGCTCTATTAATATCTTCCTTCATATCCTGAGCTTCTAGTCCCTATGAACTTTATTTTATTATGTTTTATCCTTTCCAACAGAAGATGGATCTTTCAGTCATAATGATGAAGGATAAATACAAATATTACCCACAAGTCATTGCTTAAAATCAAGAAGAGACATACATAGAGTTTACAAAACTGGAAACAAAGCTAGATTTCATGGAAAGATTGGACTATACAGAAGTAACATGTTATCAACACTCTTAATGCCAATAGGGAAAGAAATCCATCCCAAAAAATAAACTACTAAGAATCTTTTCCTAATTTTAGGTAAAGGAGAATCTCACTAATTTCCATTGGAGACATGGACCCAATTGTGGGGAGTGAAGGGATTTATCCTTTTCAAATATCTGGTCTTTTTACCATGGATTTCTGAAAAAAAAAGAAAGAGCATGTGGGAAATACTGAACTTCATTAGATGTCATTAGAAGGAAAATCATTGTATGAGTGAAACCTAGTTTTCCAAGGGATGTGTCTCAGAAGGGATTGACTCCTACTCCAAAGGTTTTATGTGATGACTCTTATAGAAAAAGGGGAATCCTTGATTTCTCAGAAGCTATGCCAGCAAATAACAAGCTATGTTAGATGCAACCAGTCTGGAAAAGTTTCAAATATGGACCCATGGAAGGATTGTCAGTCTGTCATTGAAAGAATAGTGTTCTTAGCAGAGAATGAGTCTTTAGGTAAAACGAATAAAACAATGTAGCATTATATAGAATGGAGTAACTCATGAAGCCACATCCTAGCAACAAGATAATTTACATGTAACTTATTATCCATAATTGATTTTTACCTCAATATATTCAGAATGATCTCTTTATTGCACCACACACATTTTATTCCTATCACCATTTCTTTGCTCATAATCTCGCCTTTCCCATTAATCTGTGTATTCTAACACCACGATCAGTAAAAGAACCAACTCTACTTCTACAACTTCATAAAGCTTTCTGATTACTGTACTGATTACATTTCTGATTATTCAAGTAGGAAGGAATCCAAGAGCCAGATGTTACCATTGAATTGCTTGACAGTTGTCTCTGAAAAAGCATATAGAACGAAAGAGGGACTATAGAAGAGGAAATGGGTAAACAATACCTTTATTTTATTTTTTGAAAGGTGGGAAAGGGACAGAGAATTCAAACCATAGGGTGGTGAGCTTGAAAGCAAGTCCTTGAATAACTCTAAAATGTATTATTTTTAAACATAATTTCAGAACATTTTGAGAAAGAAGTGATCACTAAAAGGCCATATAAGTGAAAATAAAATATTTTTAATTATTCTCATTTCTTTTTTAATGATATTGGGTTGGTACAGCAAGAGAATGATGAAGATATGTTATACTGAAATTTTAGCAAGGCACACAAAATTACTGTGTGGACAGGATGGAAAAATGAATGCTAAGTGATTGTACAAGTTAGTAACTTCAGAAATGGTGAAATGACGATGTCCAAAGACTAGATTCAGTATTGAGATGGAAGTATGTGCATCTTGAGGTCTTTGACACTTTTATTTTAATATGTTGGACAATGATTTGGATGAAAGCACAGATGCAAGGTTTATCAATTTTGGAGATTGAAGGAGTAGTTAACATAATACAAGCATACATATATATGTATATGTGTAAAATTAAGATTAAATTGGATCCCCCAAAGTTAGAATAAGCTGAATCTAATAATATGAAATGTAACAGAATCTAGAAATCTAAGTATCAATTTTATTTTTTTTCACAATTCTTATTAAAAAAAAAAAAGAATCAAGTATGGATAGTATATGACTGTAATTGCAGCTATCAGGAAGACTGAGTCTGGAGCTCCCTTAAACTCAGAAATTCTGAGCACTGGTGAGAAATATAGTAATTTGATGTTAGGGTTTTTTTTAATCTTCCAAACATAATTGAAAAGATAATTTAAAATACATTAGCAAATAAGTAAAGTTCTTTAATGTTTTATTGGGACTATTGGTCATTTCTAGAAGTATCACCTCTTTCACCAATGAGACATTCCTGAATAGAAAGATGAGTTAAGTAAAATGTACAAAATGGACTGACCATACCTATCAATATCTGCAACATTCTAAAGCTATAGTTTCTCATTGCTCTGTGGCAAGAAGGAAAGTATCTCCTTAGAAAATTGGTATTTTTCCAAGAAAAAAAGAAGATAGTATGCAGGTTAAAAATTATTAAAAATGGCAAAAAATATGGAAAATAAGTTTTTAAGCTCATCATCAAGCTCAATGAAGGGTAAATCATGGCCAAAATAAATAAATAAATAAATAATTGAACAGTGAAGGCCAAAGAAGAATTTATCCAAGATTAGTACTTGTGACCTGCAATAGAATTCTGTGTTGTCAGCATGTCATTTTAAAGGATACACTATTTGTCAATAAAACAAAAAAGGAAGTGAACAAAGTTAGATATCTATTTTTCCTAATTTCTCAAAAAAAGTACAATAAATTCAAAATAGGAAGTAAATTCATGCATTATTTAAAATAAAATGCTAAAATTATATCCATTTGATGTGAAATGTCATTGACAGAATCCACTCATAGAGAAACATAATACTTAACTTTAAAACTTTAATATTTTGATAGACCCTGTTCATTCTGTTTATTTACCAAACCTTAATAGGTAAACCTTCAGGGATGAATTAAGACTTTATATAAGAGTTTTAAAGTTATACTTACAACCTTCCCTAATCAGAGTCAAAATTTATTCCTAGAATCTATATTGTATTTAGAGCACTAAAATGGTAAGCATCTTAAAGGACTAAATTGTATTCTGTTTTGCCCTAGCAAAGGCCTATTACTGACGGAATCTATGAAGTCAGCCAACAAATATAATACACACCAACCAATTTTTAAATTTTATGCTCCCATGAATGCATTGAATATAAAAGGAGCAATGATTTTGTTGATTGAATTAGCTGGTGTTCTAGAAAAGCTGAGGTGACCTAAAATCTCCTCATCCCTGTCCACATGATGAATTTCTTTCTAGTAGCTGGACTAGATCTCTTATGACAAGCACATCATTTCATCACTGGGCATGTACCTAAACTTTACTATCTTTGTAGGACTGGACAGAACTGTAGTGTACTGGTATAGTTTTCAAAACTCAAAGGCAAAAGATTCATGATAATGAAATGAAATGAAAAATAAGACTTTAGGAGAGCTGAGGGAAGTAGGAATAAATCACAGTCATAAGTGCTGGCTTCAGTGCCCAAATTTATAACCATAGGCCAGGGGTTCTCAAACTACAGCCCACGGGCCAGATGCGGCCCACTGAGGATGTTTATGCAGCCTGCTGGGTTATGTCAAATGGGCTGAGGGGTGGAGACAGTGTGAGCTTTTGTTTTTACTATAGTCTGGCCCTCCAACAATCTGAGGGACAGTGAACTGGCCCCCTATTTAAAAAGTATGAGGACCACTTCCATAGACCAAAGACAGAGGCAATAGTAATTCTTAAGCAAAAGGTCCCAGTGGCATGTAGAGCATTCACTTTAGAAATAAAAATTTTGTCACAGAATTGGGGGCAAGAGGATAGTGATTTCAGCAGACAGAATAAGAAGAATTAAAAAAAAAACACCAAATAAAAATAAAGAAAATACCAAAACTAATTGTGAAGATTTCGTGGGATAAATAGAAATACATTTAAGACTGAATATATATATATATATATGTGTGTGTGTGTGTGTGTGTGTGTGTGTGTGTATATACACATTTTATATATATATATATATATATATATATATATATATATATATATATATATGGCAGGAAATGACAAAATATTTACTTGTGCGTCTAGCTCCTGTTTGGAATGCTTTGAACAAAATAAGGTAATAATTTGGATTCTTTCCAAGTTTGGGTTCCAAAGATAATAAAAAAGAATTTAATATGTGTGTGACAGCTTGGGATAAATACAGCAAACTCGTCCATCTATTGTTGAATTTGTCCTACAAAGCACAGCTGGCTTTTTATTGAGCACCAAGGACATTCTACAAAGATATTCCAAAAAACAAGTAAAACAAATGAATTGAAGAGTCAGCTGAGACCACAGTCAAGTTATTTTGAGCCTTTTGTAGGGCATACAAGACAGAGCACCTGTGATCTCATAACCCAAAGAAAAAAGACCATGAAATCTAGGTAGCCTATTCTGCTGAAGTTATCCATGGATAGCTGGACTATTAATATGTGCTTATTTTGTCTTTAGTACTGAAACACATGGGAAGCACACACTGCTTTTAGTAGCATCGCTTGTACTAACCATCTGGTCTTTTATTAATAATAAGCTTTACCTCATACTATCTTTACATTTCCCAGAGAGATTATGGCCACATACCAGGTGTTGACTTCCTCTACATAATCACAGGATTTTGGTCCAGCTTTTTCACACTGGTCTGAGAAATGCAGTTTTACCAGTGCAAGCATTCTGTTAATTTTCAATTTGATTCCACACAATTAATGCATTCCTATCATATGAAAAACTCTATAGCAGGGAAAGTTCTGCTTAGAAAAAAATACAAATATACAATTGTTTATGTATGGTCATAACTTGAATGTAGGCTCTAAAAAGAGCTGCTGAAAGTTGATGAAATGCCTTCAGATATCAAATATAAACAAACATTTTTTTTTGTTTTCAAAACATATGCATAGATAGTTTAGAACATTCACCTTTGTATAACCTTGTGTTCCAAATCTTTTTCTCCCTTTCTTCCCTCATCTTCCCACATAGCAAATAATCCAATATATGTTAAAACATGTGTATTTCTTCTATACATATTTACGTAATTACCATGGTACACAAGAAAAATCAGATCAAAAAGGGGGGAAAATGAGAAAGAAAACAAAACAAAAGCAAACAAGAACAAAAAAAGGGAAAAATACTATGTTGTAATCCATACTCAGTCCCTAGAGTCCACTCTCTGAGTGCATATGGCTCTCTCCATCACCAGACCACAGGAACTGATCTGAATCACCCCCACTGTTAAAAAGAGCCCCACATCTATCAGAATTGATCATCGTATAATCTTGTTGCTGCTGTGTACAATGTTCTACTCACAGTTGTACTCACTTCACTTAGCAGACTAAAATGTAACTGAGAAATGTTTTAAAAATAAATAAAGTACAATACACCATAGATAATTGTGAATTCACATATTTGAACATGTTTATTATATATTACTTATCATCTAGGAGAGGGGTGAAGGAAAGGGGGAAAATTTGGAACACAAATTTGCAAGGTTCAATGTTGAAAAATTATCCATATATGTTTCAAAAATAAAAAAGCTTTAATAAAAAAGATCATTGTTAATTTATGTTTTTAAATCAATATATTACCTGCAAGGATTCTATTTGAGTCTAACTATGCTGCTCCTTGAGCTGGAGAAAGAATTGCAAATCTCTACCAAGAAACCCCTACCTAGATGGTCTCACCACGAGTTGGACACGACAAAAACGATTCAACAAGAAAAACAGTACTCCTTAACAAGTCGCTACTCTTATCTTTCTTTCACAGATATACAATTAAAGTGAATAATTAAACACCTAAGATTCAGATTAACACTTTTGTTCTGTACAAAGTAGTGTCCTATCTTAACTCCTAGATATAAAGCTAGGAGGGGAAGGAATGGGAGAAGACAATATAGATTACCTTTTTAAAAAAATAAATAAGGACATTGAGCCCAGAAACCCTATATGTAAGGTCACATGGCTGGTTAGACAATAGTAGAAATCAGACCAGAATTCCATATCAGTTGTCCTCCCCACCATTTTATGATTGGTTGTTTTTTTTTTTGTTTTTTGCTTTTTGTTTTCTGTTTCTCTTCATGAATATGATGATGATGGCAAGAAAACTGAGATTGTTGAGTAAAGGTGTTAGAAATAGATATAAAATTATAAAAGAAAGCAACTACAAAATGAGATATTTAATCCATTTAGATAACAAAATGAGCTCAATTATCCTTTTTTCTTATTTATCATGTGGATTCAATATATATAAATTGAATATTAATGTATTCATTAGAAAAAGCAATATAAGAACACTCTCAACGAAGGTCTCTCTTAAGAATTTCAGAATTGATTGCTGTGACATGGGAGACATACTTTCCATAAGTCACCCAAATTGACACCTAAAATCTGTCTCTGTGAGCCAATGAAAACCACAGTGCTCAAATATTAACACGATGTCTGACTTGTATAGTAGGTACTTGATATAAGGTATCCTTAAAATCTTTAAGCTATTAAGGCTATTACAGCTTTTTTGCTGAACTGATCAATGAGTGAATGAATTCAAAAGTAAAGGTTTCAAACTAAGAACTTGTATTACTTTTGTTAGGAAGCAAAAATTCAATGAACTTCAATATCTCCCTAACATAAAACTGGATCAAGGTCAATAGACCCTGCCATTTCCCAGCTATGGAGCTTTGAGCAAGATCTGTTTGCTCATCCATAAAATGAAAAGTTTGAACGAAATGACTTCCAAGGTGTTTTTGAACTCTAAACATTACCTTTTCTGCTCAACACTAAATTTCAGTAGTTCTTGATTGTAAGAAGAATTCCTTTCATTTTTCAATGTTTCTTAAAACTTTTCCTTCTTTTGCATATAAATTCTTTCTAGAGCATACTCTATATAATATTCTCTAATGTAAAATGTTAAAAATCTATTTTCAATATAAAATGGAAACAAGGAGGGGTGAGAGTCCATAAATAGGATTTATACAATGCAAGCAAGAACTATCACACTATCTTTATGTGATTCACAGTATAATTACAACAGGGAAGAAGACATGATCATAATCACACAGAAAAAGTGAAAAACCCAATTATGGTTATACATCAGTATTGTTGTATAATTGGGGAATCTAGAGAACTGGCCATTCTAATTGTTATTATTAAATAGTTCTCTAGAGGTCCTTAAGATGGAGAAATGAATTAAAGCAATTGAATGTAATGAATACATACTTGGCCACATCTTAAGCAGTTTCCCACATAGGGAAAAAACCATCAGCTAGATGTGGAATATAAATGGCAAACTTATTATCTAAAATTTTCCTCTACAGGTATACCATAGTGGTTCTTTGCAGTTTAGAACTGATCTTGAATATTGTCAATAGATTATAAGCTCTAACAAGCCCTACTGATCTGGAATATCTTCAAGTGTCAAAATGCTCACAGTGTCAAGACCAACTTAGTTAGGTTTATAGAAATTCAAAACTATGGTAAGAGTTATAACCATCAGATGATGGTTCATCTATTCACTGGTGGGGGGAAAGGGAAAGTTTATCTACTAAGGTGAGAAAGTTCTATTCTGCAAGGAAGAAGGGCAATCACACTAATCCTTAATGAATTTAATTATTTAAATATAATCCATTGTTAGCAGAGTGTAGCGAGTTAAAAAATCATAAGAGAAATCAACCTTTTTTTTTTTTTCATTTTTAGCTGAGAGAAAAAAAAAATCTGGTGAATTATACCCTTGCCTCACAATATTTGAAAGTCTAAATTTGTAAACAAGTTAGGAACATGGAAAGAATCATGTTTTGCATTACTTTAAACTTCTATAGGAAAAGATGATAATTAGCCATTACAGTTTTCTTTTCATTCCCAATTTTCACTGCCAATTGCTTGTTTGAATAGGTCAAGCTGAAATTACTTTAAATGCTTTCATTGCTTTATCATCTTTTCTCTGGTTTGGAGAGGATTTTGGCCTTTGCTATAAGCAGTTGACAGTAAGATCGAATACATATGGTTGATTGAAAAAGGGGTCCTGCTTTAGTGAAATCCGGTTCTCATTAACTTGTTTTAAAAATAGATGCAATATATCCTGAACCCACAGATCTACTCAATTCCCTACTTTGATGTTTTAGGGAGATTATATCAGATCAAAGGTTATTAATATAATTATAGTCACTCTGAGCCCCCAATTAGAAAAATTCTTCAACATTTAGACAGAGGTTTGGCTCTCTGCTATACATTTACATTTATATCTATCTTTAATTAATCTCTGGCCTCTTTGTAATTCAAGCAAAAGTTAATTAGGGATTATTAGAAACATTTGGGTAAAGAAGCAGCATAATATGTCATAGTATCTGTCAATAGGCACTGAAAGATGAAGCTTAATAAAGCAAACTTTTTCTTCCAACTTCGAAACTTGAGGAAGTAGGTAAAACAGATAGTGTAACCCTAGTTTTCTGCTCTTAACCACTAAGGGGGCAAATGGCTTTCCTTTGTATTTTTTTCTCTACCATAACTCAGGTCTGCTTCCTCTTTCCCTTTTCATTGACTCACTGGTAATTTCCATTTAAGCCCTAGACATTCCCATTCTCTGTTTCCAGACACTAGAAGTCTCATCAAACATTCTAAAAACTTTTGTTCTGACGTCATCATCTGTTTTAGAGGAGACTCCCAGGGAGTGATCATGTTTTTTCATACAGTCTGAACACTCTTCCTTGTCAACATTACTCTAGGCCATTTAAAGACTTTTTATACTTAAACTAAAATGTTTGATTGTTTGGAGCTTATTTTCACTTGACTTGTATCAGGAGGTAGTATCTTATTACTTAAAAGTAGTAAGTGGAGCAATCAATGGACTCCTTACACACATACCTCATCCTAACATAAGTATCTTATACTTTTCTGACTACTTGGGGTAGTCAATTTCACCATTTTTAAAATTATTATTACAATGATCTTGTTTAGTGCTCACCATGTCAGCTTTAGCAATGGACATAGCACTTGATTACGTACTATAATTCCTGGATCTCAGCTCTGCTATTTTCTATATATGTGAAATACTTTCCCTCTCAGAGCCTAATTTTCCTTATATCTAAAAACAAAGCCTTTGAACAAAATGACCTCTCATGGCAGATTGATGATTCTGTGATCTGATTATATATCTTTAATCTTTCTACTAGCGGAGCGCTTTTGTTATATGTAGGCTAGAAGCCCTTAACCACATTCTTTTCTTAATTTTAAATGTTATTTTCTGAAAGTTTTTTCATGATCCATTCCTATGACCATATTTGCATTCAAGTAATGGAGTCTCTACTGTATATCAACACTTATTTTTCTTGACAAGTTCTTAATAAAATCGATCTGTCTTTTCATTTTCAATAATAAATGATGGCATCTATATTTTCATGGTAGTTTTTTCTTTTGCTTATCTTGAATTTGGTAAGACAAGATAAGAGAATGCCCCATGATGTAATGTTTCTTTTTGTTTTGAAGAATATAATGAACCCAACTGGGAGGATCCCTTTATTTGCCTCTCTAAGGAGAGCCTAAGGAGAAGCCTTTTATTTGGATGCAACCTCATTCTGTTTTCTGATTTTATTTATAATGTTTGTATTGTGACAACTCAGTTCCATAAGTTCCATAAGCAGATCGATTCAATGACCACTGGACCTATATCGGACATTTGGAGAATCAATAATTAATATTTATGGAATAAAAACCCTATAAGACAGTGTTGTTTAGAGAATAGTATAGAGAACTCCTTTTTTGCAATTCTCTGAAAGCCTCATTACAGAAGCAAAAATCACAGGAATGTATAGAGGGAAATATTATACTTTCCTTTGTTTTATGGGTTTCTACAACCAAAAAAAATCTATTACTAAGTCAATAGATTGTTGAAAAATTTCTACTTTTACATTAAGTCTGCTTCTTGGACAATAAAAATCAGGGCCATATTTGAAGTCCTTGCTTACTTAGGTAATCATTTCTAGAAAGCCTTAGGGGAGGGAGATCTTAGAGGCATCTGGACACTAAGATAAGGCCTAGGAAAAGGATTTTGCAAAGGATTATTTTGTTTACATGCACAAATCGAATATTCATCAAAATACCTGCTGTTAATTAAATGACAATAAAATGAATTAAATATGGCTTATGAAATATGCATACAATTCATTTTTTAAAAACCCACAAATGTATCTAATAGGTACACTGCATTTCCCTACCAAAGACATATAACCTATCTTTGTTCTTGTCTTTACCTGCTCCTAACACAAGCCTATCTTTCAACCAGTTTTAAGTATTTAAAGGATCTATGACTTAATAAAATGAAGCTAAAAAATCCTTGGTAGTGGAGACTTTCCATTAACAGAATCACAGAGATTAAGGCAGAAATGACCTTAGAAGTTAGAAGTCCAACCCTTTCATATTACAGATGAGGAAATTAAGTCCCAGATAAGGTAAGGATTCCAATGGACTGCATATTACCTTATTTTAAAATATATAATATTATCTGTTTTATTGTCTTTATTTATTTTTATTTATTTGTTTTTTAATTGTACTTTAATCTATTTGGGTCACACCTGAGAAATGTTGCAAGAGTCTATTGACCCCTCTTCAAAGGATACTTCCCTCCACCAATACAGAGTATAATTTCTTTATGAGTTAGTAAATGGTCCTCAAGAATTTTTGTGATTTTAAAAAATGGAAATGAAGATCACCAACTTTTCTGCAACAAAGTCTCAGAGAAAGCTGTTTGAGGTCACTGAGAAGACAAATGATTTGTCAGGATGACAGATTAAATTAGAATCAAAGGCAAGGCTTGAGTCTAGGTCTTCCTGACATGATTGATGGCCTCTCTCTACAATGCCATTATGCAACTCATAAAGATTAAAAATATGAAACTATATTAAGGGAATAATGTGCAAATTACATAGTTGATTGTAGAGAAAGTGTTTTGGAAAATGTAATTTCTACATTATAAAGGTTTGTCTTGTATAATATGCTATGCAGAAAGAGCTAAATCTTAAATGGTAACCCATTGAAATACAGTTAAATTTACTAGGTTGAAACTTTTCATGAAACTTCTCTAAAATTTATTTTAGCCAATGGGCTTACTGACATTTCTTTTCCAGTTATGCAGTTAAAAAGAATGCATTTTAAAATGACAGTTTTTACTTATTATTTAGTAGAAAATGAAACCAAAATAAATATGTAAACTATAATAACTACTTCCATAATAAAATGCACATTACTTTTATTGGAGTGGAGTTGTGATTCTAATTGAATCTATAGTCCTGGAAAAAAAAAAAAACACTACTAACATTTTCCTAACAAAAGCTATTCCAACTAAAAACCAAACAAACAAAAAACAAAAAAAAAAAAAAAAAAAAACTATTGCTAAGTAGATTTATTTTTTACACAGAAAGCCCATATTGCTATCCTTAATCAAGTTGAAAGTTGTTGATGAATAACTATAATAAAATTGGTATAACAGAATACTTTTTAATAGTGAAAATATATGTATATGTATATACATATAAATAATATATATTTCTCCTACTGAGGTGTTATTTTTCCTCTTAGTTCCTTTAGTAATTTAATATTAATAAAAATATTTTCACTATTTTATGATATAGTTTGTGATAGGAAATATTGAACAATTTATTATTTGTAGGAGCTTTTCTGAGTCCTGAATTGCAAGCAAATTAATTATAAAATAGAGGAAGGCACAAGATTTAGGAGAGAAAATTTAGCCAATAATCAAAATCAAATTAAAAGCTACATAATAAAGTTCAATCGAAGCTAATGTTGATTAGTGTATTTAATGTAGTAGAGCTGAAGTTGTTGGGGACCAACATACATTCATTTTGAACTCTATCAACATATTAAGGCCCATTCTTCAGTGCCATTTTTTCCCAAGACACTACTTACTTCCTGGTCAACAGAGGAATGAGCATAATGTAAGAGGCACAAATTGGTCAGACTGGTTAACAAAGCTTCTCTGAAAAGTCTGTGGTGGTCCTCTGTCAGGCTGAACTAGGACTCCCATCATCTTCCTCTACCTATTTAACTTGATATTTGGATACTCAGTCACAGGAAATTACCCACTAGAGCAGGGATTCTTGAATATGTGTTTTTAAAAATATATATTTTGATATTGCATTTCAATGTAATTTTTATTACAATCCTATGTATTTTGTTTTAACAATTTAAAAACATTATTTTGAGAAGAAGTTCATGGTCTTCACCATCACACAAAAAAAAAGAATAAAAATCCTTGGACTAGAGCTTGGCAGAGGCTGATAAAGCAGAAAGATCAGGGGTCAGAGGACCTGCCTATTTCCTATATGCATGATCTTGGACAAGTCACTTGACTTTTACAGGGTATCATTTTACACAGCAAAATGAGGAGTTTGGATTCTCTCAGTTCATTATTAGTTCTAAATTCTGTGATCTAGATATAAATTAATATTAATGTCTTGAAGGAGGGACTGTTTGTGGCCCAGATTTTTTTTTTTTTTTTTTTTTTCAGGACTGTGAAAAAGTTTGCTAACAATTAAGGATAGGTGTAGCAGCATTAAATACAAAGGAAAGATAGCATGGAACGACCATGTTTTTAAATCTAGAGAAGAAAAATTATGTGTGTCAAGTGTCATTATTATCCATATTTTATAGCTTAGGAAACTGAGGCAGACAGATAAGTGACTTGCTGAGATTCACACAGCTAATAAGAGTCTGAATGTAGATTTGAACTCAGGTTTTCCTGATTCCAGGCCCAGACTCCATCTGCCATGCCATTTAGTTACCTACAATGACAAGTCACTCACTGCTATCTGAATAAAAGATAGCACACTATATTAAAGCAACTTTCTCAAATTATATATCAATGCAAGAAAAATCAGCAAATGCTAAGCACGATCACCTTTCACACCTACGATTGATGTGATCCTACTGCTAAGATTACCAAAAATAGTCATGAATCATCCTTTCTCGTTTCCTAGTAACTAATTTCATTTTCTGATCTCAGCTTTCACTATTTTGTTTAAAGCAGGATTATGAAACCCATGCATGGCTCAGTCACTATCCCACTCATTTTAAGTACCACAATTTAAAAGTTTTCTTTAATAGATGCTCAGGACAACAACAACAACAACAACAAAATGTACCTTAACAGTTTCATGACAGTTCTTATAGGTTTTATTAAATTGGTATATGGAGACATTTGAATTTTGTAATAGAAATGGCATCTGTGAAAATGTTTAAGGGGCCAACCCTACAGACAATACAAGAAAAGCATTCATGAAAATTCTTTTTGTTTTCTCTTAATAAAATATTAACTGGAAATTAAAATCACAAACAAACCTTAGAAGTTGTTTTCGTTGGGGAAAACTTATGATGATTCTTCAGAGGTAGTCAAAGCAATGAGTTTATTTTTATGATTACCTATGGCACTGGACTTGGATGAAAACATGACTTATACTCATTGGGGCTATTTGTTTGCCCAGAGTCAGTTTCACCTTTCTGCAACCTATTCAGCCTATCATATGGCAGAAATCTTCCTAAGGCACAGCGATAGCTATATCACTGCTCTTCTGCTCAGAAATCTTCAATGGCTCTCCATTGAATATGAAATAAACAAATTCATTAGTAATCTGCCATTCAAAGATTTCCATTTCTACCTCTAGAATATTTTTCTACCATATTCTACATTATTCTATGTTTCAGACAAATTGCATCATCCTCTTCCCAAAACATATCTTTCAAGTGGGTGTGGTTGCTCATACCTATAATCCCTACTATCAGGGAAGCCAAGCTGGGAAATTTTTTGAACTCAAGAGGTTTGAGTTTCAGTGATCTAAACTGTAAGGGTATCTGCCCAGTCTGAACCAATACAATTAGCTCCTGAGAAAGAGTCTATCAGGCTGTCTAAGAACCAGCCCACATCAGAAATGGAGGCAGCTCAAAACTTCTGCATTGATCATAAGTGAGTGGCAACTATACTTCCAGACTAGAGGAGAGAGGGAAACAGTTCTCAAAGCAAATTAAGAAGAAGGAAAGAAAAAAAAAAAAAAAAAAAAGCAATCGTATTTTATGCATTCCTACCTCTGCTGATGTGATTCTTTCTTCTCTGAGTGCCTTCCTCCACTTCTACTAATCCTCCATGTCCAGTCATAGCCTGTCTGGTTTGGGTCAAATTTCACCCTCTTTCTGAAGCTTTTTCTACTTAACTAGAAGTATATTTTGTTCATACTTAGATACTTGTATTCTGCCTTATACTTATTTGGGTGTTTGCTAGTCCCCCTAAAAGTTCTTTGAGAGCAGAAGATTTATGATATAGGATCTTATATCAGACCTATATCAGACTTTAAATTTAGTAGAAGCTCAATAAATATTTGTTGAATCAATGATCCATGAAAACCAAGTAATGACTAGAAAACATACTGGGTTTACCATGGCTTGAACCTATCCTAGTGGAGGACCTTCTTTTTACAAAAATCAGTAGAGCATTAAACAAGACTCTAATTGCTTTTTCTTTCTCATTGTAGATTAGACAGTGCATTTGGAGTGGAGAGGCACAGGGAGATATACAGTAGAAGCAAATTACAGGGAAGTCAATAATCAAAGTTTTAATAAAAACCTTTAGATGGGATTATCTGAAGTTTTCACAATTTTTTTCTCTTTTGTAGGATCCTGCAAATTAGGGACAGATATAGGGTGTGGACTTGTCATGGATTTCAGTAGTGTGGACATCTCTCAGATAAGGAAATTCTGCCAGAGCAGATCAACACTTTCTTTGAAGCCCATATGTTTAAAAACTTGCCTAGGATATCAAAGGATTAATTAGGTTGCACAGTGTCAAACAGCCAATGAGTGTCAGAGTTAGGACTTGAATCTGGGTCTTTCTAGCTCAAAGGCTCACTCTCTCACCACTTGTCCACCCAAGGGGACATGTGACCTTCATGTACATGACAGCTTTGGGAACTGTTGTCATCTAAAATTCTATTACCTATATTGCCAGAAGCTATCTCCAAGGAAGAGAGTATAAAGTTGGGAAAGAAAAAACTCCTCTAAAGGGGGAGATGAAGGAACGGGGAATATTTACCTAATAGGAGAGATCTTGGTGAGGGAGCTGGGTATGACAGGTGTCTTTAAATATTTAGAAGACTATCTTGTGAAAAAAAGATTAGACTTAATTTACTTGGCCAGAAAGGGAAGAATTAGGATAGATGTGTGGGTGTTAGAGAGGCGAATGCCAGTTTCATGTAACAGCACTCTATGAGTCAGACGAAGTAGGTAGTGTTGGAAAAGTAGCTTCCAACACATGAAAATAAATTTTTAAAAGGGACATAGCCTAAAACTGATGATAGCATAGCACAGCAGGTAGGATATTAAACTTAGGGCCATGAAATTCTGGATTCATAAGCCACTTCAGACATGTACTGGGTATGTTATTACCTAAATAACTGCATCACTCTGTGCCTCCATTTTCTCATTTATAATTGTGGGAATTAGACCTGATAACATATAAGCTCCTTTTCAACTCTAAATCTATGGCTCTGATTCTGAAAAGTCAATTAACTTATACATTTTTCTCAGTCCTTTGCAGAAAGGGTTACTTTTTATCAAATCTGTGTTGATAAAATAAATTGAGGAATGAGTGTGAGCTTTCAGATGCAATCACTCCCTCCAACACTGTAGGTTGCTATTGGTCCGTGGTTTCTCAACTCAGGTCTCTTGTTCATTTCTTTATACAATTTTTCTACTAAGTATCTAGCTAGTCTATTGGGTGTGACAAAATTTCCTTTAAGCTGTTAAATAGTATTTTCTTTTCACAAGTATGAATTTTTTAAATGGAAATGCATACATTTAAAGATTCATGGACTGATGCCCTGTGCATCTTAACTTCTCTTAGAATCACAAGTTGAAATAAGCACCTGTTTTGTTTTGTTTTGTTTTTTAACAAACACTGCCTTATAAAATGAATCATACCTGAACATCTCACAAGATGAAACACAACAGTAGTATACCATTTTTAATGAACAGCTAAAGAGATCCCCAATGTCCCCTATTAATCCATTCCATCCCTTACTGCCAAAGCATGTTCTTCCTTTAGCAATTTCAGTTCATTCTCTCCCGGGATGCAAGATGCAGAACAGTTAATCACTTTGCTTTGTGTTATAATTCAGCATTCACTTGAGGACAATTATTACAATATTTTCCATATAAGATAAACATTCTTCAGTCCTTTATCTTTTTTTTATAATCTTAAGTTTTCAGTCCTTTAATTGGTTTTAGTGCTCATCTATAGAAAAAACAAGTCATACCTAAATTCATAAAATGTCTCAAAAATCTTTGTGTAGTCTTGAACTTTAATAAAACTTAGAAAACTTTAATGTTTTAGTAGCTCAAAACTGCCAAAAACTTTCTGGGAACCCCAAATGGAGCACTATATATATATAAGTATATATGTATATACACAAACATGTATATGTGTTTATAAATACACACATACACACACACACACACACACATATATATATATACACACCCACACATATACACAACTTTTACAATTATATACATACATATAAATATATGCATATAAGCACATACACACAACCACACTTGCACAAGCACATATACATATTTGTGGAATGCTGTGTATAAATATATGCATATAGACATTTGTCTATATGCACATATAAATGCAAATATGCAGGCGTAAATATGGTGTGTATATGTTCTTATATATAAGATCAAGATGAAAATTAAGTGAGTTAACTTATTCTTATGTATATAATATGCAATATATCTTATTCTTCTGAGTTCTTATTTCACATAAGCCTCTGAATACCAATGGCTCAATTTTTAGAACCTTTTTTTTTTAAAGTACATCTTTTAAGATAGGGAAAAAAAATATCTGTACCATTTCAGGTATTTACTGATTTTGCTATATCTTGTGTACTCCTCTTATACAATCTGATCTCATCACATTTAATATTAACAAAAAGGAGTTAGATATCCTAGAATTTTAGAGTACACAAACTAATGGAAGAATAGAACTAAATTAGGTTTTACAAATTATGTGAATGTAATGCATCCATACTGAGTGCTTTAACATGCCCCTTTCAGATACCTTATGTTGTCAGCACAAAATAAAGATATGTAAATTCTAGGCATACTGGAATAAGAATTAGATTGCTCAGAACATCAAGAAATATTCTCAATGACTCACTTCTGTCTCCCAAAAGGGGAGGGAAAGTAATCTAGCTTTGGTTGATTTTTTTTTAAAGTGAAAAGCAGTCCAAGTAAAGTGAATAATATCAAAAAGATTGTGAAAATACACTTCTCAGGGATTATTTTTAACAGGCAATATATGGTATTCATTTTTTAAGTATGGTAGTCTCGATGTGATTGAGGAAATTAATTATGAACACATTGTAAAAGATTAATGCAATCAAAAACACACATACACACACATCCTTCACACAAATACTCATGAAACATAGACAAGAATGCAGCTGGGTAATACAATGAATAAAGGCAGAACTTTGAGGCAAGATTCAAATTCTGCCTCAAATGCTACCCCTGTGATCCTGGAGAAGTCACTTAACCTTATCTGTAAAATGTGAAGAGTAATAGTACTGCCCTCAAGAGTTGTTGTGAAGATCAAGTCAATTAATGTATGGAGCACTTTGCAACCCTATATAAAATACTTGCTATTATTGTTTTGTTGAAATTATTCTTTTTCATCAATCTAAGAGATGATGACACTTGTTTATCCTTGTTACACAGTTCAGAACAGAGTAGAGCTAAAATAACTCAATAGGAAAACTGATAGACCTGCTCTCTTTTACTGAATGAGACCTTTTTAGTGTGATTTGATTTGAATTACCCTTAATTTTCCAAATGTCATATAAGCAAAAAGAATTGCAAAATTAATATTACAATTCTTTCCAAAGGTCAATGATTGGGGATTTTATGTGCCTACTTTACAGGGCTGTTGAAAGCAAAATTAATTATAAAGAGGAAAGGATGACATAAAGGCAAATAGTACTTGCACCATTGATTTGAGGTTTTAAGAATCTCATTTAAATTTATGTTTGAAAAAACTATCTAAGGGAAATGACATTTAGCTGAATTTGACTCTCCAACCCTGACCCACAAGTATGTTCTTAAGTATATTTAATAGAAATAAACATGGTATCTTTACAAGAAAAATTCTCATATCTTGGAAAGGTAATTATCACAGAAGCTGTCAAAATCCAATACCCAACATTATTTGTCAAGGAAGTCATATTTTTTCAAAGAAATTTGACAATATCTGAAGTCAATTTGAAGCAAGAATTAAGGAAAACTACTTCTTTAAGCTAACAAGATATTGAATAGAAATTTGTGTGTGTGCTTTTATCAGTTCTCTTGAGGGCCCAGGTAATCAGATGGGAATTTTTGTGTGTGAATCAAATTTTCCTTTTGCAGATACTTTTATGTCAAAAACTGCCTTCAGATCTTAAAACCTGTTATCCTAAATTATATAGTCTCTTAACACAAGAAATGTTTTATTTTTAAAGTTGTCAACAACTTTTTTTTTTTTTTTTTTTGCCATCCAAACATTCCAGCTCTTAATCTTCACTCATATGATCCTATTTCATAATACATGATAACAAAACGGTGTTTAAACACTAAGGACTATAGCAATTTTCAATCTATAAAGCCTCAACCCTCTAGCTACAAAAATAGACAAATACAAGAAAGGGCTTCTTGACTCAATGATATATTCACATGCTAACCATAATCCCAAACTAACAAATGTGTTGGTTTATTTCCTTTTGGTGTTGCTAAGGAAAGGTTTTCAGGCTGTCAGCAGAACACTTGGAAAAGTATTCTGAGCCAAATGAACTGTCCATGGAATAACGCAAGCTGGCAGTCACTCTTTGTTTTAATCATATGCTTGTCCAATAACTTATTTTCTTCAAAAGATAAATTTGTCAATGCCAGCTTGATACTTGAGATAATTTCATTTTTGCAATCTGTGTTTCCCCATCATTGGCTCTCATCTTAAACACCATCATGCCTCTGGCTACAAGTAATTTGATGATTCTTGGGTCATAACATTAAGCATGGCATTTCTCTATTTTTAAAGTGTGGCTGATTTTAGAAAATGTATTAGTGATCATTGCAATACTAGTTTATTCACTGGCAGCTTACATGCTGACAATTCAAGGCAAGAAGGAGAATACACATGATTTCATTAAAATTCATGCAGGGAGGACCACAAACAAACAAAAACTTCCCTTTTCATGGTATTTTATAAAGATAGTTCCAAAACATTTCTAAAACAAACCTGACTATTAAAAGAAATACCATCAGAGCTCATTTGTCCTGGATTTGATCTTTTTAAAGGTCAAAAAACAAATAACAAAACAAAAAACAAAAAATATTTAAAATAAGATGTAAGAAAAATTTTTAATGATTTAACATGTTGACAATTTAACTAAGACAAAACAAGCCCTTGAATCCTAATCTCAAACATACTTTAGTTCTTCCCTCCCCACACACCATCTGCTCTTGGTTTCAGAAATACAAAATTACAGGTGGAGTGGGTATCAGTTTTGCTTGTAAATACATTCATTAAAAAAATGCTTGTAATCCATTTTTCTAGAGGTTTGTGGCCTGATCTTCTAGTGAGTAAACCATTATCTGTTAAAGTCCACCCTAATTTGTGAAGGTGATCATATCTTTTTCAAAGAAAGAGAAGAGTATCTGATTTTTACTCAAAGCAAGAAATAAAGAAAATTACCTTTGTAAGCTAACAAAAGACTGAATAGTAATGTTTTTGTATGCCTTCTTTGGAACATTTGAAGGCTCAAGTATTCCTTTACATAAAATTTTAGTTAAATCCTCCAAGCTTTTACTTCGTAAACTAAATGCCACTGTATTTCAAATTTAGCCATTTCTGATCAACACTTTTTACCAAAGATAAATCAATGAAAATACATTTATATATTTGACAGCCACTAGAACAATAGATATCCAAAGAAAAAGCAAAAACAGATCCCTGGCTTATTGAATATAACCAACAGTAAATGGGAATAACAATTATCATTGCCCCATGTGGCATTTACATATAATATTTTGTAAAATGAATAAGAATTAAAGTCCCAATATCAAGACTAATAAATCAAACTGGATATTCAAAAATGAGCAAGAAACACTTGAGGACAAATAATCAAGAGCATAAGGCACAATGCTGTGATCCTTAAAATGGTCTTCTATTCCCAGAAAACCCACGGTCACTAAACTACAGAATGATGGGAAATCACTGCCAAACTTCATCTTTCTAACTACCAAATTCAATGATCTCTTCTCATCAGCAGGGACCAGACATGTGGAAATGGACATATTTCTACGGATAAAATGTGGAAGGTAAGGAGGAACTGGAAGGAAATATAAGGGAAGCAGAGACAGGAAAAGAATGAAGTTTAAAAAAGGAGAAACAGAAGGAAAAGGAAGAAGAGAAAGAGGAAGAAAAAAAGAAGGAAAAAAAGGGAAAGAGAAACATGTTCTGTTGATCATAGTCCACATGGCAGGATTTATAGGAAAGAAATTATCTAATAAGAATAAATCCAATTTACCTGGGGGAGGAAATACTTAGAAGGAGAGAAGGATGTGTAGTATTCTAGAAATGACTAAAACTGTATTTGCAACTTTCAAGAGTTCCAAGACACAAGGATTTCTTCAACATTAGATTTACAATCCTCTAATTTTACAGTGTCCAGGCAAGTTAATACTTCTTATCATAATATGTTCTCAGAAACTATCAAAATACATCTCATTTTTAAAATAAATTCCATAATCTAATACAAATAATATTATGGGAAGTTGTGTTCCTGGCTATTTATTCATAAGTGAAAAAATATGCCTTCAAAGCAAAGATGCAACAATAAAACTATATGTTGTGGATGATGAAATGTTTGAAGTGTACATATATTGTATCCATTTATTATACATAAATCTAAATAGGATAATATGAAGTTTGTCTAGAAGAGTGACTATTTTTTTGCCTTTCTTTGTATCCATGTGGCTTAATTTAGTAAGCTTATAATAAGTTTCTGTTCTCATAGAGCACATACTTTTTTATACATATAACCTATTAAAATATAAGCATATTAATAGACTAGCTAATTAATAATTTAATTAACATGTTTTCTTCAGAATTAAGAATCAAACACTCAGGAATGAACTGAATGGCAATTCTTATTTATAATTTTGTCCAAAATATGTAAAGAAAAAAGAAAAATAATTATTTTAAAAATCGTTAAAATTGCTTTATATGAAACAAACTAGAAGCAATCTGTATGTCCAATAATTGCAGAATAGCTAAATAATAAAACACATAAAAATATTGAAATATTAAGATACCATGAAAAAATGGCAAATGTAAAGATTGCAGGACATGGAAAGAATTATATGAGACAACGAGGAATCAGAACAAGTAGAACAATAGAATATAAATTATTATAATTAAGTAAAACAAGTCACTTCAAAGAATTTGTCCTAACTATTCCCAAGAGAAAAATCAAGTGGATGAAGAATGCCTATTATCATAGGAACAGTCATAATAATGATATTAATAAATCTGTCTGAGGAAGATTGAAGCAAAACCTTCAATATAATTTCAGGTAGTAAAAAGATGCATTCAGAATCAGTCACTAAGATTACACTGGCCTCAAAAGTATCATAAAAAAGGTTGTATCCATTTTGCAACAATGATAGCAGCAATGAAATTTCTCTCTGCCAGAATTTTTAAGGAGGCAAACTGATATTCTTCCCTTTTATCCCTCTAAACTGTGTTTACTTTCTGATCAAATATAGACCATCAGAAATTATAAATAATGAAACTTTAAGAATACTCTACATTACATTAGAAAGTACAGAAATAATTACCAGGTGTTTAGCAATCCCAGGATTTATCCAAAAAAAAACAAAACAAAACAAACAAACAAAAAAAAAAAAACCTTTAAAAAATTCCACCCCATTAGTCATAGAAATACAGGATAGTAACTTGGCTGCATAGGACCTGTTTACTTGTATTTATTCTATATTGGGACACTGGCCAGAGAATAAAGAGGAGTGAGAATTGAGGAATGTATATAAATTAATCAGGCTAAGCAAGGAAATGTGCAGACCAACTAATGATTACATTTATTTTGCCTTAAAACTCAAATTTAAAGAAAGACTGGATTCAAGAATTTGCAAAAATCTAATAAATTAAATTCAGGCATTTCAAAGAACTTTTTAAGTGTCTTTCTTGATTGACCCTTCAATTATTTAGCACACTGATCTTTTAACCATTTATTTTCCATGAAATCCATGGTCACTCAAGAGATCAGTCTAATTATTTTCACAATAAAAAAACAAGTGGAAAAAGAGTAGATAGATCAAATGACCTACAATTAGGTTAGACAGTTGATTGAGTTAATCCATCCATGAATATTTAACATATTTCTCCTTGAACTACTACTTCATATTTCCCAGATTCAAGCTTTTTACTTCCAAAATGGTGGCATTTCTCAAACTGAATGTTTCAAACAAAGGTAATCTCAATGATCCTTGACTTTATAGAAAAAGAAGATGTATGCATAAACAGAAACAAATCTACAAATAAAATGTGGACTATAAGTAGAGCTTTTTCTTCCCATCAAAAAGAACAAAAAACAAAATTCCTTTGGTAGTTTGATTTGGAGGAAAGAACTTACCAACACAGAAGCCTAGCCCTGTCACATATTACTTTGTGGTCTTGAGAAAAATCACTTTACCTCCCCATAAGTTAGTTTCTTCATCTACCAAATCAAGGTATTTGATGGGATGCCCTGTTCAATCCTTTCCAGCTCTAAAGATACTCTGTTCCTGGTCTGGTCTCACATCCAGTTACTAGATAGATGAATTCAGAGGCTTATCACCAGAAAGTTGGCCTCCTAATAATGAATTTATTTCTACACATTTATTGGCAATCTACTAAATTGTGAATGAGTAGCAATCTGCATCAGAGAAGGGAGCACTCACATTTATGAAATAATCCAGTCTAAAAAAAGTGACAACATGAAAAATATGTGAAAACTAATTTGTCAGCAATGGCATCATATTTTAAGTTGACATACTAAAAAGACACTGAATTTTGTTAACTTTAACACAGAATATGATCAAATATTAATTTATCTAATCAGGGAGATCTTATCTTTGATGGTTTTGTGGTCATTTCTGTGGTCATTATGACTTAAAAATTTTGAAATAGCAAAATTTAAAGGAGTCAGTTGTTTTCTATATAGTTACTAGACTTAGAAAAATGCCTGAAGGACAAAAGGGGGGAAAGGGAATAAAAAGCATTTTACTTAACTGTCTATTAATTTAATTGTGTTATCCATGGTTTCTATAAAAATGTATCTATTGTCCTACTTCTTAATATTTTTTCTATCATCGAGTAAACTAAAGCATATTTCCTAAATTTGCTTTTAAAATATTAAAGTTCTAAAGATTCCATATTGAGATTGTTAAAAATCAGGCCTATGTTCTTACATTTCAGTCAGAAATAGTATTTTTAAAATTCAGAGAGAATGCTATTCAATCTTTTAAAGTACATTTCTTACTCATCTTGTTGCTTTCAAAAACTGTCAAAACGTAAAGGTCTTCCAAAAATAAGGTGAAAGGGGAATGCTATAAAGATGCTATGGAAAATGAATGTAACTCATTTTTTTTACAGTTTGTTTAAAGGTTGACAATAAGTATATTCTAGGGGAAAAAAACTGGCAGATAGAAGCTTAATGGGCCATCTTTGCTGGTTACTGGGATATGAGTCTTCAGCAACCAGTAAGTTAATGAATTATCCTGATTAAGATGATCATGTTTTAGAGACACATACTTATTACGTAAGAATTTTTCTCCACAAATACAACATACTACATGAAGTTATTAAAAAATAGTAAAGCATTGCTATTTTTCTTGGGGATATGAATAAGAAGAAAAAAGGAGGAAGAGGGAAAGGAGGGAGAAGAGGAGGAAGGAAGAAGGCAGGGAGATAGAAAGAGAAAGAGAGAGACAGAATATGAAGAATGTATATGTATATGTTTATATATTTATTTTTTACATACACATGTATAATCTGTTGTCCTTCTAAACCCATGAATTATTAATTTTTTATAGATATGAAAAATGGATTAGTATTATCCTATCATTTTTAATGAAGGAATAGTATTTGTGATTGATCTATGCAAGGCCCCTCAAATAGGCTTTCTCAAACTTGGTAGGATCTTCCAAAACTAACATCCTTCTGCCACAGCCTTTGATTTACTCTTACCATGATGAGCTTTGGAATAAGAACTAATCTATAAAATGAAAAAAAAAAAAAAAAGCTGACACCTCTCTTTATTGTAGGAGCTTATAAAGTGTTTACAACATAAAACCTGAATGAACTGCTGATCTTTTTGTACTTTATTTGTTCTTTTCTTACTTGATAATTATATGGATATAGATTTGTTCTTCAAACCAGGTTGATATAGACACTGGAGAAAAAAATCAGGGGCATTTACACCTGTAACTAAAATGAAAAACTATAGTGATTTAAATTCTTCTTAAAAATGTATGTGATATTTAGGACAGGATCAATCTTCTGAATGCTGGAGATCCAACTTTTATAATCCCATATATGGTTTAAATTTTTTTTCTAGATATAATTTCATTAAATTTCTTTGTATTTAATATTGTTAAAACTTATCTTCACCTTCTCTTCCCTTCTGTTCTTCCTTTTCATATTTACTTAGCTATTTTGCAAGCCAAATTTTCATCTTAAACTAAAATATTAAAACTGAAAAAAAAAACCAAACAAACAAACAACTAATTTCTCCCATATTTATATTGTCCTATAAGATTTATCTTCTGTATGTTAAATTTTAATCTTTCTATGGCATGGTTTCCAGATTTTTCAATATTTTTAACACCTCTTGGATATATTCCAGTTTGTCTTTGTCTCTTAAGACATGGTACACGATCATGAAATAATGGAAAGTGAAATGAGCAGAACCAAGAAAATACTGGATTCAGTAGCAACAATATTGTTAGAAAAATAACTATGAATGACTAAGCTATTTTAAGCATCACAAATATTAAAATTAATTATAAAGGACCTATGAAAGAAGGTGCTATCCATCTCCAGAGAAAGAACTGATAAATAGAATTATGCATGGTATGGTTTTTCACACGTACACACACACAAAACAAGTGGAAAGGAAGATAGTTTAAAACTTAAAATGTGATAAAAAATTAATTTTAAAAAGATAAGGCACCAAGAAGGAATTCAATAATCCAATTTTGATCCTGGTTCTTTCCTTGATCTGGATGTTAATGTTTTATTGCATTAATCTTTTTAGTAAAAAATATCATATTACTGGTACATGTTGAACTTGTCAATTGAAACATTCAGGTTTTTGTTGTCACACTGATTTCTGTTAAGTTTAAACTCCTGCAATGCATATTTGCACCATTGACATTTTTAGCTCAAGTACAAGACTTTATTCAGTAGCATAAAAGCTCCTTGAGGATTTTTAAAAATTTTCTTGGTGTACTCAGTACTTAATGTATGGCCTTACACATAATATCAGGTGTTTAATAAATATAGGATGGAACTGAATCTCTATTAAATTTTATCTTGTTACTTTGGTGGTCATCATTTACATTGAGCTTACGTTCAACCTGTTAGCAACTGTACTGCTTACAACTTAGATAATTATATATCCTTTTTAATTGTAATTTCGCCTTTTCCACTCTCTTTCGACAACTGCACAATCATTTCATAAAATATCCCTACCATCCTGAGTCTATTGAGTCTAACATCCCTCAGAGTTCAAAAGGAACCTGGAAGGTCGCCAGCAAGACATCTCAAATGTCGTATATATTATAAACCTAGTAATCTCTATTTCAGCAATTTGACAAACTTACTTGGGATATTCATTGAGACATGGTGACAGAATGTAGTATGGGGGGGAGGAGAAAGGGGAGAAATACTAGGAAAGACATGGTCCTTTTTTTCCAGTAAGTAGCCCACCTAACTCAAGATAGAGGAATGGGGGAAACAAATATTTTCAAGATGGACAGTGATTCAATTCAACATGTATTTACAAATTTTCTATATTTAAATTGTTATATTAAGAGGATGGGAAGATAAAAACATAAGTAAACTTGATGTGTACCCTTATAAAGTTTAAAACCTAGTAAAACTGGTCATTTATATGTATATTTGAAAATAAGAGTATTTGTAACTAAGGCAATTATCTGTACTACATATTCTCCCAATGTTTGGTTCCAAGACTTTCTTTCTCTGAAATACAATCTCCAGGGGCAGCTAAGTGGTGTAGTGGATAGATCACCCTCCCTGAAGTCTGGAGGACCTGAGTTCAAATGTGACCTCAGACATTTAACACTTCCTAGCTATGTGACCCTGCAGGCAAATCACTTAACCCCAATTGCCTCAGCAAAAAACAAAACAAAACAAAACAAAAAAACAATATCCCTTCTCATGTAAATATGTTGTTTTCCTCCATAGCAGTCTTCACATTATTGATACTCAAAAATAATGAGGATAGGATTAAGATCGAGGCCTGTGATTCAATGACAAAGGGAACCTTCCAAATGAAATAAATTCCTTTAAATAAGTGCAGTTCAATAACCTTTGTTTCAATTTTAGTCTCTGAAGGCAATGTTTTCCCTGGGATCTATGAACATTTTTTTTTTTAATGCTAGCTGGTGTTCATATAGCACTTTGTAGTTTACAAAGCATTTTATATGTTCTCTTACATGAGCTTTTGATAACTGTATTGTAGTAAAAATTTAACTAGTTTTCTTTGCAATCTTATATTTTATTCATTTTAAGAAATCTGAGAAAAGAGTCCAAGGGCTTCACCAGATTATCAAACATGAACATGTACATACTTGCACACATACATTAAGAACCCTTGCCTAGTTATTTGCTAGAGTCCAGGGCTTCTTAACTTTTTCCATTCGTGATCCCAGTTAGACCAAGAAAATTTTATGTGACTCCAGTTATATATATATATATATAAAATAGGTAATCAAATCAAACATTTGCTGATTATAAATTATATTCATGACCTCCACATTTAATTACAAAACCCCATTTGGAGAACTACTGTTTGTTAAGAAGCTGGGGCCTAGAACAGTAAGAAGTTAAGTGACTTATCCCCAGTTACATCCTCAGGCTCTCAGAACCAAAACTCAAAGGATTTCCATAGCTTCAAGGCCATCTCTCTATACATCATAACATTGTCTTAAAATAGTTCATTATCTATACAATGCTTTAAAAGTTACAAAGGAGTGACCTCATAACAACCCTGTGAGATGGATAACCCCAAGATTTCCAGATGAAGACTTTCTCGAGTCATATAGTACTAGTCCTAGTATATTAATACCTCTAGGTAGTAGGATAAATAGTTTTCAAATTGGACCCAGGAAGACCAGTTCAAATCTTGCTTTAGCTATAACAACAACAATGAATCTAAGTTAGTTACTTAAATTCTTATAGTCTCAGTTTCCTCATGTGTAAAATAGAACTATTATTCTTAATAATAATTAATATATTAATAAATATTAATTATTTTAATTAATTATATTTATTCTTTATTTACTATTAATATATTTGATAAATTTATTAATGTAAATATATACTATGATATATAATATTAATAAATAAATGTATGATAGAAATATACACATATTAAATAATATAAATAAATAATATATTATTTGATTAGGCTTATAATTAATCATATATAATAATTAATTAACTGATTTTATTGATATATAAATATTAATACTACAATTAATAATTATTAATAAACCTACTTCACAAGGTTGTGGTAAGGATCAAATGAGATATGCTTTCTTTGGGATCCTTAAAGCACTATAGTTATCATTATCATTTTCATCATTATCATCATAAGTACATTCTATTTACAGCAACCATCTAATCAATTGTACACATTTAAGCTACATTAGATTGCTCGCTGTCTTGGGGAGGAGGGAGGTGAGGGACAGAGAGAAAAATTTGGAACACTAAAATTTTACAAAAATGAATGCTGAAAACTATCTTTATATTTATTTTGAAGCAAAAAAAAATCTATCTAAGACTTTTGATATTACTTATGTATTTTAAAAAAAAACTTTTAAATAAAATTAGAATCTCTTTTTCTCAGAGGAGTTAAAAATGAACCCCTTTTAGAAAGCCATTTATTAATCCTACTCCAAATTCTTGGAGTTTTGAAGACCTCTAGATTGTAAATAAACAAAAGTTGCAAGGGGAAAGCAATTTTTTCACCATATCTTAGACATTTCTCATCAACAGAATTCCATTTAATTGATTTGGACATAGCTGCTGCCACTACACACAAGAACAGCACACTCAGCAGGAAGTAGTCATCAGGTAAGAGATTTGAGAGCAGTAGTTCCCTGAAAAGTAGAAATCATCTCTTAGTTGCCCTGCTCTGTTTTTCTCTGGATCATACCATGAAAAGCCAAAGTGTAACTGTTACCATGTTCTTTTATCATGATTGCATCTTGATTGGCTACAAGAATTAAGAACTCTCCATTTCTTAATGGATTTATCAGGTCTCTAAAAATGCTAGCAACAGATATGATGAATTCTGACCTTAGCAAGCTATTTGACAAAGTTAATTCATAATACCCATGTGGACAGGATATAGTAAGACAAAAATATTAGGTCAAACCCATTATACTTCAATCCTCAATACAGATCAGACAAATCCATGTGTTTTAGTAGATTGAATGGGTATATAGGAAGAAAAAATCATTGTTTAGTAGCCAAGATTATAGTGATAAGATTTTCCATATTGAACTAGTTTGGTAATTATATGTACCAGAACTACAAGCTGTTGTTATTTGAAAACTTTCCATCTTGGTACAGCCAGTTTCAACTCTGTCACTCAAGACCACATGATAACTTTACTATTATTTACTTCACTATGATATTACAAGAGAATTTTATTAAAGGACAATTTCTTAGCTATTTTTAAATGTTTAGAGGAAGTGTCAACCTTTTTACATGATCCCCAAGGAATTCTTGTGCTAATTCTATTACAAAGACACATCCTATTGGCAATGCTATAGAAGAGGAATTTTGGATACTAAAAGAATAGAGAAAGTGACAGGGAGTCTGGAAATCTTGGATGAAAATGTCTCTTCTGACTGTTATTAGCTATATGACTCTGGGGCAACTACTTGACTTCTCCAGGTCTCAATTTCCTCATATATAGAATAAAGTGGTTAGATGAGATGACCCTTGAGATCCTTTCCAACTTTAAATCTTTGATTCCATAATTCTGTTTAGAAACTAATTTTTCTCCCTCTAGAAATTAAAATCTTCTAGCAATAGAGTATTAACAGTACAGAAATTTAACAACAGCCAGACACTCTCTAATTTCAAGAGTTTATTTTTGTAATCTAAGGCCTACTGAAGATTTAACTTGGTCTCTGGGACCAAGTTATATATATTTGGTATATTTTGGTATATAATTTGAATATCTTGATATCTTGGTGATCAAAAACTGTTAGTCTTTCAACTTTTAAAAATAAGCCATAAGCTGTGCTTATAGGACATCAAGAAAGCCAGCTAATTAGAAAAGGAAAAAAAATAATGAATCAATCTGGTTGTTGGTTCTGACAGATAAATTATTTAAACAATATTTTCTGACTGAATAAACTAGATTGTATCAAATAAACATAGTACTCAACAATACTTCTGGGCTATGAATTCTACAAACAGACAAATAAGTATCCCTCCTCCCAAAATAGACCAGAAGGCATTGTATACCCATTTCTAATACCCACAAAAGCATAAATTTCTAAGATACCATATAAGATAAAAGAAATAATCAAACCAACCTCATACTGGTAGACATAAAAAAGAAGATGGATCAGTGTATTCTGGGTTGTCTCAGATGAAACAGAACTCATTTATCATTTTTATACCATTGTTATTTAATATTGTGTCTACTTGACCACAGTTCATTCAATCTACTCTGTACAATGAAAGAAATTGATTAAATCTATTTAATGCACAGATATTTAAACCTGCACATTAGGAAGATTACTCTGGCTGTCCAGGGAGGAATTAAGTCTTCTAATAGTACAGATAACATATAACTAAGATTTAGACCTGAAAGGTTGAACAGAGTGTAGAATGAAGTGGAATGCAGCAGAAGATAAACCAAAGAAGCACAGTCTTGGAGACTGGTTACCATGGGGAGGAAACGTCATCCAAAATAACAATTCCTGGGATTTAATTTTGGTTCTACCTGCACTGATGCACTTTTATTCTTCCCTAATTTAATTGACTATCATTACCAAATAAAATGTCCTCCACCTTTTCTCAAATCCTCAATGCTTTGACCAAATTTCAAGGCAAATAGATGGAACAATGGATAGAGTCATGGAGCAGAACATGGAGTTACTAGTTGTGTGGCTCTGAGCCACATTCTCTTAGTTTCTCTTAGTTTTTTCAACTATAAAATAGGGATGAAGAATCTAATTAACAAGGTTTTTTGGAGGATCAAGTGCGTAAATATTTGTAAAGTGTTTAGCACAAATCGTCTAGAACACAACAGTCACTTAAATGTTCATTTCCTTTCCCTTTCTCTAAATCAGGAGTGGGGAACATCTGACCAGCAAAATTATTTCCTAAGGTAACCACAGTCAATGATGAGCTAGCTATAAGCAAAACTTCCCCCTGCTTGATAAATTTGTTTGGCTTGCAAATGATTTTATAAATATCCAAATGGCCTTGGCAGAAAGAAAGTTTCCCATCCTTGCTAAACCATCTCTGGGAAACATTGTGAGGCCATCCATCAAAAGCTTCCTTGTCTGCCCTATTCCATACCTTAAATCTCCCCTACATCATCACCCATCCTTTCTCTTTGGCTGAAGCCTTTGAAAAAGAACTGATCTTTCTCTTTGGCAAAGTGAATTTCCCTACTTGGATTTTTGCTGCTGTTTCTTTGAGCTCCTCCCCAAGCTTGTTCCATGAATCACTGATTTTCATTCTCATGTCTACTGGCTCCTTTCAAGTAAGATCTCCACCATCCTCAAAAACTCTCCTCTTTATCTTTCTATCTCCTCAAGGTTTTGACCCTTATTTCTTTTTCCTCTTACCATTAAGCTCCTTGAAAGGGTCTTCTGCTTTCTAGACTGCTTTCTCTACACTTTCCACTGACTTCTCAACTTTTTACAATCCCTGTTCTGATTTCATTACTCACAGATTACTAATAATGTTTTACCCCATAAATTCATAGACATTTACAAAATCCTCATCTTTTGTAACCATTCTGCAGTATCTGACACTAATGATCACACTCTCTTTGTTGATACCCTCTCCTCCTTTGCCTTTCATTACACTTCATTCTCAAAGCACTCAGATACCCAGGGCCAGTTTGGGCATGCCCAGAATTAACATAATCCCCAATGGAGTTTTTCTTATTTTTGAGAAAAGTCTACTGTTAATGTTGATATCAATGAAACACACACTTACACTGCAGAGTTATGAAAGTGTACATAATTTTAAAAGAAATATAGATGTTTTAAAGCTAGGGAACTTATAAAAAATGTAAGTTAAATGAACTGAAAAATAAGTATTTTTAAATGGGAAATTTGACTAGCAGGTAATTATGCTGATACCTAAAGTATTTTTCCACTCACAAAATTCCTCACTCATTCTTTCATGGGGATGGGGGTACATCATTGTCAAATATCATTACTTTTCCATGCCTCAGTCAATGGTCTTCATGAGTTATTGTGCTATCAAATCTGTTCCTTGATAATGAAGGCTGCTCAGACTTATGCCAAATTTGTTCTACTGGTCCTCTTTGATGGCAGACAAACTACATTGCCGGGTCTATACTCGAGTGCTTTCCTATCTGATAGAACTTGTCAAATCTGGCAGTCCACCATAACTTTAGTCATATGCAATTAGAGTAAAACTTTAGTGAGGGGTACTTATTTAACACACATACAAAAACACACATGCATATACACATATACACATATAAATATCACTTTATTTTATCCTGAATGCTTTTCAGAATAAGAAACCTTTGTATCTCAGAAAAATATATCAACAAGTAAATAACATTTTCTTATTATGTTTTGTACAAGATGGAAGCATAAGACCAAACTGAAATGTTCATTTTTAGTAATACTGTATTGATCTGGATATTAAACACTATCAAATATTTCATAAACATTGACATGTGGTAACTAGTAACTATAGGGAAAAGCATAATAATTATACTGTGAAAAAATATGAAACATATTGAATGGTAATACAATTGCTTTTTCTCCTCTGAAACTTCATAGAAACCATGTAATTAAAGTCTCCTTAATGTACAACTCACAATTAACAGTATTGATATAAAATGTTCTTTATGGCAATATCAAGTCAGATATAAAATTTTTAAAATTCACTATTATGGAGTTCTCAGGGAATGACAAACATTTCAGAATCAAGATCCCAACTCCCAAAGAGTGGAGGTTGTTATAGGAGAGGCCTCTTTGTTAGATAAGACAAACTATAATGTATTTGAGAATTACTACAATATCTGTCACATACTAAGGCATTTAATACTTATTAGTTTATTAATTGACTACCCATACATTGAAAAGTTTCATTTGACAGGGAATATTCAATAAACTTGCATAGAAAAATGTTTGTAACAAATATTTATAAAGTAAATTAATTTACTATTCAGAAATTAATCTGGGGCCTCCCTCACAACAATGTTAAGACTAGACAGATCACTGGACTCAGCTGAAGGAACCAAATCTTAGGTCTGTCATTTACCACTCTCATGACCTTGCCAAGTCTCTGAGCCTTTGTTTCCTGGTATGTATAATGAAGAGTTTGCACTAAATGATGTCTAAAGTATGTTACAGATCCAAATGTAAAAGCCTATGGTCTTCATGTAGTCACAATAGGAATCAATAGCTAGACAACACACACAATATATTAACAGGACTATTAAAAAGGATCAAGAAGAAACAATTCATAGAGTACTGAGTAGGTCTTCTACTGAGAATTTATGGAAAGTCATGAACTAGAATAAGAAAGAATAGGAAGGCACGAAAGATTTCGATTTACAAAAGCAAGAGGAGTACTCAGGAAAAAAATCATAGAATGGTACTTGCAGGCAGAGTCATTTAAAAAATGTCTATACAAAAGTGACAAGAGGAAACTTGGCACAGTGGATAGAGAGAGTCTTAGCCTTAGGAAGAGGTGAGTTGAAGTAAGACCTCTTTCTTGACACAAATTATCTATGTCATCAAAATCAAGTCATTTTTCATCGACTCAGGTAGCTCCAAAAGACTGTTGTAAAGCTGGTGTGCCACTGGAATAGGAATGTTCCTTACCAAGAAAATTTACAGCAAGAAGTCAAAGGTTCAGATCTCCTATACACACATGAAAAAAAGTAGGAAACTAGCCTGCACATTGTCTAGGGAAGTATGATTAGTGAAAAAAGGAGAAAAAAAATTTAAGATATACCAAAATGATAGAAAAACAGCCAGAAATTTTCTGAACAAAGAATTATCTGTACATAGAACAAGTGGCAAAGTCACAAAGAGTTCAACTAGTTTGAACTAGTTCCTCAAAGGGCACAAAGGAAAAGCAAAATCTACTTAGAAAAAAAATGGTAGCAAAACTGAAAAAAAAAGATGTTTTATTAAAAAGGCAAAACCATCACTAATTGCAATCTGAAACAAAATAGGAAGAAATATGAAGTCTTGTTATTTTATTGCAAGGGGTAGAAAAATTAATTTAATTCTGTATTGTCTTTAATTTCTTAGCAAAATGAATAATTAAAAATGATAAAAGGAAAAAAAATTACATTTTAGAAACCAACACAGAGTAGTCTTCCCTTGAAAAATGAATATTCAAATACCTAAAAAGATTCAAATTGGTGGGCCTCATCCACATCAGTCCTAGCTAATTATGCCATTTTTCCCTAGAAGTTTTAGCAATCTGATGGGTTATTTTCTTTCTGATAATTTGTAAGTGGACTGTTGTATAGAGTAGAGGATTACAATAAATGATCCTTTGAGGCTCCTTCTAAAGGCATGTTTACTAATATGATATACAAAACATTGTGAATGATAAGCCTAATTTTACATATATGAATATTATTTTAACAGATGTTTTGAAAGCTGTAAATAAAAGGTATCTGTAAATCCAAAGATAGAGAAAATCATTCCAATGCCATAAAAAACACCTGGAGATGGCCTGCTAGGTCTAGCATTCCATCTAAAAATGTTTAGGAATGGTAAAACCTATTTAGAAAAGTGCTTTCTTTAGATTGAAAATTGCAATAACCAAGAGTGTTTTTATTGTTATTCCCTGCATTAGTGTGCTACAAACATCCTAGCCCATCTCGATAAATATATGATGACTAATACCTCTGCCAGACTCCAACAGGCCACAGCAGGGGCTGAAAAAAATCTTCAGCAATCCCAGCCAGGTTGTTTAGTTACAGTTCACATGATACAGGCTGCTTCAGAATTAGTATTTTTTTCTACAACACATCAAACTCTTGATCTGAGCAACTGTGACTTAAGCTAGGCAGGCATGCTCCTTAATGAAGAGCAAAGAAAGCTCTCAAAGCTTCCTTTTTGTCTTCATATACTAAGGAATATCATGAAGTAAAGTATTCCTGACTCCCTTTGACAATGAATATTGGTTTGACAATGGGGGAAGGCATCATGTGAAAGAGAGACAGTAGTAATGCTGATTAATTGAAAAAATAAAAGTTGCATTTAAAAAAAGGAGAGACTGAAAAATGAGGTACCTCAAACAAAAATATTTTTTCCTACAAAACTGTGTCTTAAGACACCAATAGCCCAGAAGAACTTATGAATCAATAAAAACAAATCAAATAATTTTCATTAGGTTTTAGCATGATTTATTCTATTTTATTCTATAGAAAATATTTTATTTTAAATTGAATAATATGATATATATCAGCAGATTATATAGATCATTAGAATATTAAATTGAAGAATTGATTTTTGTTTAGTCATGTCCAAATTTTTGGAGATTTATATTTGGAATTTTCTTGGCAAAGACATTTCCTTCTCTAGTTCCATACAGATGAAGAACTAAGACAAACAGAATTGTTACTTGACTAGGTCTCACAGACAGTTATTGTCTGAGGCCAGATTTGGACTCAAGAAAACAAGTCTTCCTGATTTCAGCGCTTTATCTGCTACTTCATGTAGCTGTACTGAAAAATACATCCATTATTTAGGAAAAAGTGAAGCCTTCTGAAACTGATAGAATATCTGTACATATATTTTATGCTTGTAATATTAGGATGGGAGGAGATGTTAACAAAGAAACAATAATACTCAGCTGAGTCTTAAAGGATGGTAAGGATCAGGAGGGAAAAGGAAAGGCAACCCAAGTAGAAGAAACATCATGAATAAAGCCCTGGGAGTGGGAATGGATCAAAGCATATCAAGGCAATGAATCATCATCACTATACAAGAAAGATCAGAATGCTGAAGGATTGAGAGAATTTTTTAAATAGTTGTAGGGGTAGAGAAGAGAGAGAAGAGAGGGTCACTTACAAAGAATATTGAAACTATTATTTATTATTTAATACTTAAGGAATGGAGAAATTACATGGCATAGTAGAAAAAAATATTGGATTTATAGTCAGGAAGATCTGACTTTGAATAATACATCAGACTTAAGCTTTATAAAACTTGACAAGTTGCTTACCATTTCAGTCTCAGTTTTTTCATCTGTAAATTAAGAATGATAATAGCACCTGCCTCACAGATTGTAAGCATAACCTGAAAAGAACATGTAAAAGTCTTTGCTAACCTTAAAGTGCTAAATACTTACCTGTTAATGATGAATGCTTTAAAAAGGATTTGGAATTCTATTGGTTCCAAAAGATGAAGGTCTCTTTAACTAGCTGAAATGCGTAAGATTGACATTTTTGAAAAATCTATGATAAAAAGAAAGGCACATAGCTAGGTAGAAATATAAAAAAGGAAGTTAAAAGTTACATTTGTTTGGCAGATAAGCAAATAATTCTTTTCTCTCTCAAATTCTCTCTTCTCTGAGAGGTCTATTTCTACTTCATCTCTCAAATCCTAAGATCTAGAGCTAAAAGAGACCTTAGGATCATTAAAAATGGCATTTTATAGACTTTTCAAATGAGGAAACCAAGAGCCAGAGTCATTATATCAAATGGTTAAAACAGATTCTATTTGACCTATTCAATAAAAACTGACTAGACTAAAACGAAAAGTCTAAATGTCTTGTTTTTTAAAAAGCAGACAAAAAAGCTAAGAAATTTAACTATGAAAAATTTAACTATAAGATTTCACTATTTTCAATATGTCAGATGACTGACTTCTATCATTTACAAGGCATTTTTACATAAAGTATCTTATTTGATCCCTTATGCACTCCCTACTCCACCCAAGGATGTGACCACAAAGACCATCTGTTTAATCCCCTCATTTTACAGATAAGGAAATCAAAGGAGTTACTGACTCCCAAGCCCACTTTCTCTCTGCTGTGCCAGGATGACAATCAACTATTTTTTACCTGACAAAAATAGCTGTTCCTCATCTCAAATGCATAAATCATTGCATTTCTAAAAGAAATTAAGAACAGAAATAGAATAATAATAATCATCTTAATGAAAATCAGCACCTAAAAAGTATGTAGTTCTTTGAGGTCTACTGGGGCTTTCTACTCATTATACCACTTTGAAATACAAGTGAGGAAATTTGAACCTATGGGTGCTGAATGAAGGGGGTAGCTTTGTGTTAGGAGCAATGTAAACTGGACCTGCAGTCAGAGGAAATGAATTTGACTCCTGCGATGTTATCTGTGTTACACTGGACATCTCATTTCCTTACTTCTGGACAAAATAGCCATTAAGGTGGTCTCCATTTCTACATTTAAAATTATAATATTATGACCTGCTTAGGACATAAATCTAATGGATGTAAATGCTTGAGGCAGAATTCAAATCCAGGTCATCTGGCTACAAGCCCAGCATTTTCCACCATGCCAAGCTGACCCCAGAAGGCTTCATGGCATAGGACCCAATCACTTATCAAAAGTGACAAAATGAAAATGTTATTTCCCAATTCTCAACCAATGTTGCTCACATTCCCTAACAGATCTCTTTCTTAAAATTCAGACCACTCATCTAAAAATGCACAAGGCATTCTTGTAGGGGAATTTTTATATGGATATGGTAGCTAAAGTAATTTACATCACTACAAAACCCTTCCAAATTCAAGAAACTAAGGGGTCTATGAAAGACTCTGAAGGACTAAAATGAGCATCCACACAACTTGCCAGAGACCTGCTTCAAAGGATGCCTGCATTTTTTTTTTTTTTAAATGCTGCCTTCCTATAAGGTAACATAGCAATCAAAGAGGCAGTTCCTAGGTTGATTTGGTCTTTATTAAGGTTAACAGAATAAACAGGGAAGCTCACAGAGGAATTGCAAATGCAAAATGAATATTGCCAAAAATGTTTTATTTATGAGCTTCCATTTAATTTCCAGACTTATTACAAATCCATCTAAAAGTTTTCTTTTTCTCTGAAATAATGGAACCTTCTTAAAGTCATGATTGACCTCTTGAGCTCTGAAATGATGAATCCAGTGAAAAAATGGTTTCTGTCCCTAGATGTTTGTTTTTTCATAAAAGATATGATGTTTTAAATAACAGCTATTTTAACAGCTAAATTCTATATCACCCAAAAATTTGATTTTTTAGATAATCATCTCATTCAAATAACCAAAAGTATTTTTTTTTTTCATTAATGGCTTGTCAAATTCTATAGCAGATGCCACATGGCTTGATTAAATTTAGTTTATCTAGGACATAAAATGTAATGATGTAGAATAATCCATAAATGCTTAATTGCCTGCTCCCTACTAAGTAATGTGTAACTTGTCCACCCAATGTGTCCATCTGATCAAATCCTAAAAAGTCAATTCATAAAAATGTAATCTTTTACAGAAATATGGAACCTGCACTGGAAAAACAGATATGGTTTCTTTTGCCTTCCACCCTAGCAAGGAATATTAAATTTAGCATACTTGCAAAAATAATAGGTGCTTTTCTCCAATTCTGACTTTTTAATTATAACTTTATTCTATGATCAATGTTATGTTCAATGTATGCACATGTCTGCTTGCATCACACCTTCCCTTGATTCATAAATGTGTATATTTAGGTACACACATTATATACATACTCTCTTCTCATTGGTGGGGATCACTCTTCCATAGCTGTGTGGGAGGCTGACTTAGAACAGGAATGAGAAGAATTACATGTTCTTGAATCTCTGCAGCTATCTGCAGAGCTTCTGGCCTCTAGTCTCTCTTCAAAGCCATGATTATCTACAAAGGGTGTAGGACAGAATGAAAACTGAGAAAGTCCATTAAGATGACATTGATAACTTAGAAGGAAGCAGCATCAATATTTCTGATTAAATACAAATATGCCTTGACAATTTAGACAATGGACAGATTATTTCCAGCTGAAAGTATCCAAGAGACTTCACTGAGAAAATAACATCTGAGTTCATCCTTAAAGATTCACACACAGCCAAAGGGAGAGGAAGGAGTGGAAGCAAGCAGGCTTGGAACAGTTGTCCTCCAAAACACAATATCAAGTTTTAGGTTCCCAACATTTCCTTAGAGTACAGAACATTATGCACAGCCTCATTTTTTTAATCCTACACTGACTTGCAAGGAAATCTTATCCTATTCCCAAGATTTAATTATGGTTGAGTTGTGAAAGTCCAAAACAATAAGAAATTTTCCAGTAAAACTTCAGAAAATCAGCTTGCTTTGATTTAATAATGTTCAAAAAAATTCAGTCCTGGGGGAAAAAATAATTGATTCTATAGAGAAACAAACAAACAAAAAAAAAAAATTCACCTAACCTGTATTTAAAGGTTTCAACAAATTGTGTATGTATCTAACATTTCTGCCTTTGAATTAAATAAGCAGTATAGCTAATTTAAGAGTATTTTGCAGGTTCTAAGATTGTCAATTTGACATGACATTGGAAAGTGTTGGCTATAAGAACCTTAAGATGAAGAAGAAGTGACTGCATCAAGCATGAAACCTACCTTACTTTTTATAGCTGCAAGTAAAATGAAATGGTTGCCAAGGTAACCATTTCTGAAGATGAGTTTGTCAAAATTTGGTAGAAAAATAGTTTTCACTAGAAGCCTCAAAGCTCAGGGAAGAATATTTGATATATGCAAATTTAAACCATGCTTTTTTAATTAAAGCAATCTCCATTTACACTAATCAGCAGTATTGGTCACTACTCTCAACCTGAAATGCCCTTTATTTAAATTCAGTTTCTCTTGATCATATCAATATGTCAGCAAAAGAACAGTTTCATCTCACTTTATTTTCCATTATTACATTTTATATCCATATAGGTTCTTATATGTTTGATTCAACCAGAGTTTTCATTCACTCTTCACCCCAGTTTTAATCCTAAATCTCCCTTTTCAAAATAGATCTGACTTGTCCTTATTCTATTCCCTTTAATGGTATCCCTATTCCAAGCATCTACTCTAGGAATTCAGAATAGAAAATGGTCTGAAAGGTCAATACTTTCAAGTTTCATAAAGAATGAAAACATATTACCAATTGGCATTTGGCGAACCTCAGCCTATTAAATATTCCAAATCAGTTTTCCTATAGTCACTTTTTTTTCTCTTTGTCCACATAGCCAAACTGATGCACTATCCTTCCCAGTTTTGAGTCTCCCATTTGGTCCTTTGTGATCATCCTGCTTGTCTCATGATCTACCGATTCTGCGTTATCCTGACTAATAGTAATATACCTATAAACTTTTTGGTCCCTTTTTAGATTTTCCAATGTCTCAGTTCTACCTAATTACTTTGAATAAAATCAACCTTATCTTCTCTATATATTCAACAAATAAACTACTTTCTTGAAGATTTCTGTGATTTTTAAAAATTTTATAAAAATTAGAGAATTTATGAAAAAATCAAGAGCTGCAGATGGAACAGCTTTTGTTAAATCTCAAATTCAAAAGCTCCTTTTTATTTTTTGGCATATGAAAACTGCACATGTTGTGTGGAGGTGACTCTCCGGTGGGGGACAGGAAAATGATTTCTCTATAAATGAGCACCACTTGTAACGTAGCCAAAAGAAATGTGTGCATGCACCATGAACTGATTATTTGTGCCAAAACTGGAAACGCCTGACAGTACAGTTCAACAATAGAAACAATGACAAAAATCCCTTTACAAATTCAGTGTCAAGACCTTTGAGCCAGAAATTAAACGTTTCAAAAATATAGATACTCCCATGGGAAACATAGTTCATACTTCAACACACATACACAGTTAAAGATAATTTAAGGGAAAAAAAACAATAACCTGATTTTCTTTAAAAGCATGTATACATACTAGACAGTGCCAAATTAAATATGCCTTATTGCATTCAATCTGAATGATACAGAGCTATAATCAACTCCTACTCAATAATAGAAAATTCAAAAGGAAGACATACATTTCATATAACATAGTTTGTTATGTAATGTACTAATGCATTACAGTCTATCATTTCATGTATTTATGTACATTTCATGTTACAAAGGTAAAAAAGGAAATTCTCAATTCATTCAATTAAAGAGATTCCCTGAAAACCACTCGAGGGGCCTGGAGCTCTAAATTCTAATCCTAATTGAGAGTAGTGTGTTTGCTGGAAGCCTTTCATATCCCTGGATATTCTGTTCAACAGCAATGATGTCCCTTGCCATTTCACAAGGATAATACAAAATGAGATCCAAGCGATTTATCAGTGGACTAAACTGAACTCTCAGCCTTACAATTGTATTTTAAAACCACAACTAAATTGAGAGAGTCAGAAAATCTGATAATGTTGTGCACATCTAGAAGAGCAGAGTATCTGCACTACTTTTATGTCCCAATTTTGAATTGCTTTTTGAATATCTTTTGTCCATTTTTTAGTGTAATGGGTTATGCAGCATTAGGTTCTCTCTATGTAGCTCTACTGAATTCCCATAACAATTGTGTCATGTGTTTTGGTGGCCTTCCTTGTATTCTGTGTTTTTTTTTTTTTTTTTAAGCTATTTTTGTGCTCCAGAAAGTCTTCTGAACAGATTAATAGCTCCTTGAAGGCAAGGATGATTCTTTGTTTATTTTTCTCTATTCCCCATAGTGTCCCATACATAGTAAGAAATTTAATAAATGCAATTTTGAATGGGCATGGCTCTTGGCAGAGAAAAAAAATTCTTTCCTAATTCAAGACTAGTTTTGTAGCGAGGTAATACACTGGTTAGAGCATCAGGCCTAGTTAGCAACACCTGAGTTCAAATTAGGACTCATAGAGTCACTAGCTCTGTGACTCTGAGCACTTAACTAATCACTTTCTGACTTGATTTCCTGGAGAAGGAAGTGACAAATCACTCCAGTCCCTTTGCCAAGACCCCAAATAGGGTGAGGAAGGGTTGGACATGACTGAAACAAGACTGAACAACAGCAGTACAGCACATAAAACACTATGCCTGGGGTCCTGAAGACCTTCATTCAAATTCAGATTTTGACACTAAATAGGTATGTGACTCTGGGTAAGTTACTTAACTTCTTTCTGACTCAGTTTCTTCAGCTAGAAAGTGAAGAAGATGAGACCATCTACCTAGCAGAATTGTTGGAAGAATAAAATAAATGTAGTACTTTGAAACCTTAAAGTGCTAGCTGCTATCATTATCATCTTCATTATCTTAATATTATATCATTTTTACCTAATGGCTTCCATGATGATATGTTGTGAGCAAAGAAGAAGGGCTGACTTCCTCTTTCCCATCTAAAGGAGAACATGGGAGACTTCGTTTTGATTTTCAATAGTTCTGAATCATGAATTTGCTACAGGAATAATCCAGAAGCATTCAAGTTGGATACTGAATTCAAGGGCAATTTGGAGGTTCCATGAGAAAGAAAAGTAGCAAGGTCAAAAGTATTTTACCTAAACATATTTATGCCCCAAGTAGATTGCTTTTTTAATATCACATCCAATGAACAAATAAGTCCTTTCCCCTTTTTTCAGATTATTCCAAGGGATATAATTGGACTAACCTGGTATTAGATTGAGTAGACATTTAATAACCTATTGTACTGAAGGCACTGTGTGTGATATTTGATGATTTAAGGATAAGAAAATATTTTAGTGAGTTTGTAAGACACATAAACCAATAACTATAAAATCTTTGGACTTGGGATTAAAGGTAAAAAAGACTTCCATATATGTATAAGTGACTTTCCTAAATGAAGAATATGATAGAAATTAAATAGATGTAGCTTTACTTAATGTTTAAAATCCTAAAGATCTAGGATCACAACCTGTCTATCATACACTACCTTTGGGACTATGATCAAATTAATCTCACAATGTCTCAAGTCAGCCTCTTAAAACTCTTAAGTAGCAATCAATTGTGAATTGGAATGAATGAACCAAGTTTCAGTATTGGGAGTTTCCAACAACATTCAGACTCAAAAATATTTTTAATGCTAAGTGAGATCATGTTACATGGCAACAGCAATATTATACGATGATCAATTCTGATGGACTTGGCTTTTTCCAGGAATGAGATGATTGAGGTCATTTCCTATGATCCAGAGAAAGGACTGTGGGAACTGGATAAGGATCACAACATACCATTTTTCCTTTTTTTGTTGTTGTTTGCTTGCATTTTGTTTTCTTTCTCATTTTGTTTTCCTTTTTGATGATTTTTCTTGTGCAGCAAGATAATTATATAAATATGTATACATATATTGGATTTAACATATATTTTAACATGTTTAATATATATTGGATTGTTTGCTATCTAGGGGAGGAGGTGAGGGGAGAGAGGGGAAGATTTGGAGCACATGGTTTTGCAGGGTCAATGTTGAAAAATTATTCATGCATATGTTTTTGAAAATAAAAAGCTTTAATAAAAATATTTTTAAATCCAGTAGAAAATGCCCAAAATTGGAAATATCAATAATTTTTTTTTCTTGCTTAATTTCTTCCTCCATGGAACTTCCAGTTTTTTCCAGGTACTTCTAATTAACTTGCTGTATTATTATCACTTTCAGGATAATCATAGCTAAAATGAATAATCAGAGTATGAAGTACTGCAAAGATATATGTGTATGTGTTCCCAGAGTTTTAATGTCTTAAGCTCCAAGTAGGAATCATCTTCCCTATTTACTTCCTTCTTCAAACCTGTACCACCCTCAAAAAATATAACTTACAATAAGTGTTCATCCAAAGGTACACTCAGGTGGTAGCCATTACCATTAAGATATAGTTCCTGAAATTCTCTCTTGGTTTATGTCACAAATATCACTTTAAAAAGCTCCATGTGGTCCTAACACTTAGAGAGACCTTTCCTAGATGGTAGCAAATTTACATCTTAATTAGGTTAGAGATCCAGTCAGGATTTTATATGATATTTTTTTTCTTCTCCGAAATTGGTACTGTACATAAAACTTGGGATTATTATCTGTAAATGGTAAATTTTATAAAGTACAAGGTCTCTTCAGAAGGCTTTAATATGAAACTCCATTGTATGCCAGTGTGGGGCTTTCAATTTAAATCCATAAGAAGAAAAAGAAAATCTGAATGAAGTTAAAGAAAAATATCATGATGAATACTCAGGGTGGGGGGAGGAACTTTATCTATTGCAGGGCCAGCCAGGTTAAAAGAAGTCACCAGACAGCATTTTTCATAAATCCTTCAAGGGCACATTGGCTTACATTATACCTTGTAAAGGCACCATTTCCACTAAGATTCTCCTGGGTATAAAAGAAAAAAAAAAATACATCCTGTGACTAGCTTCTATTTATTTTTATTCTTATTTATTGAGAATTAGAGCCTTTGTTTAATTCACGTTTGACATCTTCCATCTTTCCAATGGTCTTTTATCTTCTTCAAAAGAATGATGATTTGTCCTTTATTTCATGAATCTATGGACCATAAATTCTCTGGGTCCCTTACCTCTAGTTAATCTTTTTTACCTAGATCAGGAATTCTTAATCTGAAATCTGTGCTCTTATCCAGAACACACATTCTTTTCTGATGGATCTACTCAGTTATAAGCTAAAAAGATATTTGGTCAAAGGCAGTAAAAGGCTCTAGAACTTTTAAAAAATATCCCCTACCTCTAGGTAATCTTTTTTTTTACCTAGACCAGGAGTTCTTAATCTGAAGTCTGTAATTTTATCTAATACATACATTCTTCCTGATCATTCTACTCAGTTATAAGCTAAAAAGACATTTGGTCAAAGATAGGAAAAGGCTCTAGAAACTTTAAAAAAAATGTAATTTATGTTTTATTTTAGAGATATTCAAGAGAGAATCACTATAATTGAGTAGGGCAACAACAAGATCAGTCTGCTCTAAAGAAAAATTGCTTTGACGGTAGTGTAGTTTGGACGAGAGCAAGAAGAACATTAGACACAGAGACCAATTGAGTTGTTGGAATAATCTGGACAACAAAACTGAATCAGGAAAATAACTGCATGATGAGAAAGAAAAGGTAAGGTGAGTTGAAAATGTCAAGATTTGGCAACTGTTAAGATATGTGCAGCTAAGGAAGACTAAGGAGTCTGATAATGTTGGATAATGCCTCAATTAAGAAATTTGTGTTGAATAATTGTCCACACATATGTTTTGAAAAATAAAAACCTTTAGTAAAAGAAAAAAATTAAAATTAAAAAAAAAGTATATACTTTGACCGAGTAGTACCACTTACTGGATCTGTATCTCAAGGAATTCAAAAAGGAGGGAAAGGGCTCACATGTGCAAAAAATATTTGTAGCAGCTCTTTTTGTGGTAGCAAAGAATTGGAAAATGAGATGCCCATTAATAGCCGAATAAGTTGTGGTATATGAAGATCATGGAATATTATTGTTCTATAAAAAATGATGAACAAAATGATTTTTTAAAGTCCCAGAAAGATTTATACAAACTGATGCTGGGCAAAAGAAGCAGAACCAGGAATGCATGGTTTTGTGATTCAAAGTAATCCCCATACTTTGGACAGAAAATGACATCTGCATCCAGGGAAAAAAACAAAACAAACCAAAAAAAAACTATGGCTATTGAATGTATGCTATGCTCACTTCTTTTTTCTGTTTCTTTTTTTTTTTTTTTTTTTTTGTCTTCCATGGATTTTCCATTTTGATCTGATTTTTCTCTCTCAACATGATTCATAAAGCAATGTGTATTAAAAAATAAATGTTTATAAAAGAATACATGTATGTATATAGTACCTGCACATATATAACAATGATGACTTCAGTCAAAATAGGAAAAGGCTCAAAAGAGAATGAATTATTCATATTTTCTTAAAAGTGGTAATACCAAATGTTACAATTTTTTCAATATTCTCCCTTCTAAGATACCTTAAAAAAAAGGAGCTCTAAAGTCCTCAGAATTGTGTTGACCTATATAAGCTATTTTTAACCTAGAATTTCCATTCAAGGAAATCAGGTTTTCAATGGAAAAACTGTTGGGATATTAGTGAATAAAACAGGTTGCGGAGGGAGAATGGATCTGGGTAGAATGGGAAATATAGCAGTTTTAGACCGGAGATAACTCTGGGCTAAAAGTTGATTTTAACAGAAATAGAATGTGTCCAATCTAACTGCCAAGTTAAATTACTGTATATTTAACTAGGTTGAAAAGAGTGTTGGGGGCATAACTGTCACTCTAAAAGTTCTAGTTAAAATCCTATCAAGAAGTACTTTATATGATTAATACTTGGCATATATAATCTATACAACAAACATAGGAGCCTAACACCAATGATGGCTACAGCTCAGAAGTGAGGTGGAAGAAAATCAAGGCCATTGATAATTACTTAGAGCATGATTCAATAAACAGAAAATAAAACATAAGTCACATAACAATGGGGTCAAATTTTCATTCTGTTTTTGTATATTTAATGCTTAGCATAGTGCCTTACACATAAACAGGAACAAAAAAATATTATCTTATCTTCACCTGGCAGGACAAGATACGGGGCACTGAGGTCCTTTTTTGAACTAAAGGCCAAGTATTCAGATTTTACAGCAGCGGGTACAACTCTGTGGGGCTGGCCACATTGTCCAAATGTGAAATGTACAGTATTACTTTCTATGGAGAATTCACACAACACAAGCACTCATAAAGTCAGAAAAAGCAAAACACTCTCCACATCTTTCTTAAGAACTTTAGAACTGATTGCCTGACATGAAGACACTGGCACAGGACTGCCCAGCATGGCATGCCCTCATCGGACATATTTGACTCTAACATAGGGAAATAATTTTGGTTCTTTTCAATAATGAAGCACAGCAACCTATCAGAAAGCTACCAAATAAGGGAATTTCCTATACTAATATAGGTCAGAAGCTTCTCTTCAATTTATATCAATCTACTGTATATGCCAGGCATTGTACATTAGTGAATTTGTTGAGAAATATAGTGACTTGCCTAAGATCAGATAGCCAGTATGATTTTCGGGCTTCAAGACCAGCTCTATTGTCTATACTATATTGCCTTGTTGGATTAAATCATATTAAGTTGTTAGGCATTTGAGCACTCTACTTGCATTTAGGAAATATTGGAACACCTAGGAGAAAGGCTGCAAGGAATTAGACACTCAATGATGGACCTATTGCTGGCCAAGGACAAAAAGCACCCAAGGTAAGAACTCACAGATGGAACAGCAATGCTCACCTTGAGGAATCATGAATCCAATTGAGCATGTCATTTCATCATATTTTATTAGACTTTTTTTTTGTCATTCTTCAGGTATAGAAACAGAAATTTAATTTAAAACAAAGTTGTTAAGATTAAAAATGACCTTCCCCTTCTCTAATTCTTCCTTCTTGAACTGGTTTAAATGCTAAAACTCTTGCCACTAAAGCCTTTTCCTCTACCTAACCTTACACAAATTCCATACATATCTTACAAGTACTTATTCTTGAACATATTAGAAGGTAAACTTCTTTAGGACAGGGGTTGCTTTAAATCTTTCTTTGAATCCCCAGTGTATAGCACAATGCCTGATATGTAGTAAATGCTTAATAAATGATTGATTAATTAATTAATCCACTCTCAAAACACAAACCAGTATTCAGAAAAGAGGAGACATACTATAATGTAAAAAGTCGGGAGTCTTGGGTATTCATTTGAGTAGTCACTTTAGCATTTTACAGGCTTACCATAGGCAAATAAGTGTCAGTTACTTCATCAGTAAGATAGGATGAGAATATTTGTGTAACCTACCTTTCAGAATTGTGAGGAAAATGTTGTAAATTTTAAAGTGCTAGAAAAAAATGTAAGTTTGTGTTATCCAGTGGGACAGGCCACCTAATTATCTACTCCTTTGAATAGGTTGGGGAGATATAATGATTTTACTACTTTTTATCAAGTAGAAAAAATATTGCCTTTCCATCTTTCTTTGAAATCAACTTCCAAACAGTATATATATAATGAGATACGAAAATAAAATGAAAATTTCACCTACTGTTTATCATATAATAATTGATTATTTATCTGTGAAAGCTCATGCTGGGTAATCATTCTCAAAATAAACTTAGAAATTCAGTAGGAAAAAAAATAACATTATGAAACACCATATAGAGAGGGTGTAACACATCACTGGGCTTCCTCCATCTGGTTCCTGATTGCTGCTGAGCAGAAGAAATAAGGCTATTTTGTAAGAAAGGCCATGTAATTGTGAAGCTTTAAAACAATTCCTAACTTCATTTCTAGTATGTTTTCAGTAGCCTTTGGAAAGTGAGATGTAAACACCTTCAGTTCTAGGTCTATCAGGAATAAGCAAAATACCTCATATTAAAAAAAAAAAATTATCTCCATTACAAATGATAAAAGCTACCAACTACTTTTGGAAAGCACAGCCCTTTCAAGTAGATAGATTGCTGAAGGGATTACCTTTGTGAAAGTTAGTTCCAACAACAAATTAATGATTTACTTTAATGACTCATATTTAATCTGCTCATGCTTCCATTTCCTTTACAGTTAAATCTAACCACCTTGGATTTCACCATTTCAAAGCAAAACTCTTAAGATTAGTGGAGCTTTAGGGAGACTGTGCTTTAAATCATAGAAAGTAGCTTAAAGAGATGAGGTATTGGAAAACCATGACCAACAAATGCATTTGCTAATATACCCTCCTCTTAATTACTGATTAAGTGAAAAACAAGAGGTGTTCTTAATTTGCAGCATCAAATATGATATAATAATTTTCATTCTTCAGGCAGAAAAATAAGAATTTAATAGCAGAAATAAATAAGATTAAAAGTGCTTTCCTACTTCACCTCCAAATCTTAAATCCCTGGTTTCCTTCTTGAGTTGGTTCCAAAACTACCTTTGTTCCCTCTTGCTGCTAAAGCCTTCTCCTCTATGTCACCTTCCACAAACTCTGTATACATCTTACAAGCAAAGGCAAAATATAAAGGTTTTATTTTTCAGGTATTTTTTCCATGCAACATGAATACCAATCAACACAAGATAATTCTAGTAATGAACAAATGACAACATTTTGACTGTCAGAACAACATTCCTTCATTTATTTAACAATGATTTATGAAGTACTTCCTTTGTGTAAAATACCATGTTGCATACAGGATGACATAAAATATAGCTAAGGCAGTAGAACTGTCTCTGTATGCATGATTGTAGGGTTTAACTTTTCAGGGAAAAAGGGTTTGTTTTCCAAAATGCTATAAAAAGTAGCCACTTCACTAGTATGTTTGTTTTATGGATGGTAGCACTAGGCAAAAGACAGTGAGTGACACATTCTGAAAGATGACTGCTGGAGCAAACAAATATAGTATATTTCTGACTTGGAGTGATTTGCTAGAAGAAGTAGAGGTTGTCAGGAATTAGGATGCAAAATTATAGCTAAGTCTATAAATGAAGATAATTGGCATAAAATGAATGACAATATTCAAAATATTGTTGGGACTGCAGCTCAGAAAGAACATTTCTAGGAGACACCTGGAGAAATGGAAAAAAAAAGAAGAAAGGATCGTGATGAAAACTTCCGAATAAGAGATCTGTATTCAGTATAGAAAAGAAATCAAGGGCTTATTTTTTCAATGATTACTTCTGAATATGCAATGTTAACATTTTGTACTTAAATATTCACATATACATACACACAGTTGTAGTTGTTAAGTAGCTTATTCAGTCATATTTGAGTCTTCATGACTTTATTTGGGGTTTTCTTAGCAAGATTACTATAGTGATTTCCCATTTCCTACTCCAGCTCCTTTTACAGATGAGGAAACTGAGGCAGAGAGACATTAGTAACTTGCCTAGAGTCACAAAGCTGAGAAATATCTGAGATCAGATTTGAATTTCTGAAGTTGAGTCTTCCTTCCTTCAGGCCCGCTGCTCTGTAACTGCTCCTCATATACAAAGAAAAAGATAATTCATTCACAAGATAGAAATTTATATTGGACTGCACAGTTCTTAAAAAAGCATTATTTTGCATGTTCTTTATTCTTCGAAGGGCTACTACATTTCACTACATGTCACTACATTTCACTTTCCATGTTCTTTTAGTACTCAGATAAAAGGAAGTCTTTGGTAAAAGTCTATTCCTTTAGGATCCATGATCTCTTCAATGTAGATACTATATCTACTTATACTATTTTCTTAACTTTTAATACCCAAATCTGTTTGCCAATTTTGTGACCTTAAGAAAGACCAGGGTCCAGCTTTTCTACATAGACCCCAATGTTTGCCTCTGGGCAAAGCAAATCACCTCTCAGTGTGCTAGACAACTCTCTTAAAACTATGAAGTGCAAAGAAAATTACCAGAATACATTTGTAATGTGAATATTCTCACATGGGAGTTCCCAATATTAAAGAAGGCACATGATTAGCTTCCTATCTTTCAATCCCTACATGTAAATACTCACTCAAAACTGAGGACTATGCCTGAGAAGAAAAAGACAGCAATTATTACATGATTTTTAATCTTAATTTTTAAAATTAGACATATAAGACAAAGGCAAATGAAGACATAAGAGAGAAATGCACAGAAGCATTTTTGGATCACTGGGGACATTTAAATATTTTTTTCTTTTGATAATTAAGGATTTATATTTTATTCATTCAATAAATATTTGCTAATTGTCTATCTAATTATCTATCTTATGCAGAATTTTATCCCAGGAATTAGGAAAGATACAAATAAATAAAAGAAGTCTTAGAACCTGAGTTTTATCCTGCAGCTGACATTTACTAGCAATGTGACCCTGGGGAAATAATTTAAATTTCACGGTCCTCATTTGTATAAGAAGGTTTGACAACATAGCCTCGGAAATCTCTTCCAATTCTAAATCTATCCCTCTCTGATGAAATAGGATCTCTGTCTTTGTACAGGTTAGAATCTAAGGGAAGTAACTCAGGTGAATATTTAGTTATAAAATCAACAAATGAATTGCTATTATGCAATGGGTACTTCAATTGGGCATCAGTAATTTTATTTGCATCCATTCTCCTCCAATATGATTATATGTACAATATTGGGCCAGTAGTCTTGATCCCAGTTTATGCAGCTTAATTTACTGATTTCAAAACCTTCAAGTTACAGCCTTTATTACAACATTGTCAAATAATAGAAGCTACATAAACCATTCTCTCTGAAACAGAGGTAAGAGAAAAGTCACACCCAAAGGCTCGATAAATAATTTATATTTTGAGCACACAAAGCACTATTAGAATCATTCTCAGATATTTGCATCAAATATGGGGAATAGAGAAACATTTCTTTAAATCAAGTTGCATATTTGATTAAAAAGAGAATTGAACAACAATAGCATTCACTGTTGACAAAACATCTTTAACCAAAATGTACAAAAATAAAGGGGTAGTGGAAATCTTATTCCTCAAGAAAATATTGACATACTATGGACACACTCTCATCATTACAGAGCAATATACCTCTTAACATGATACAACATGGGATTAATTTTGAGGGTAAAGTAAGTGGAATTTTTATGCCATGAGAGAATAAATGCAACTATAATTATTAGGTAGGAAACTTGATGTGGGGAGAAGCTCTGATTGGATGATTCTCATTATTGTTAGCCTAGACTATTGTAGATGTAGAAGCAGTCTTCAGTTTCCATAGCAACCTGGCTACAGCTGGAATGGTTGCGGTAGCTGTCAGCTGACAAAAAGGCTTCAGCATACAAAAACCCAAAGAACAAGGACTTTATCTTAAAGACAAATATGTTGTGTTTTGAATGTGGTAAAATATATTAAACATCTTTATTAATCCCTTAAATATAATGAATCTCAAAGCCCCTTTTTTGTTTATGGCAGAAAAACCAGCTCATTATTTTTAATACATATGTCATATTAATAAGGACAAGGGAAAAATTTTCCTTCCATATGTGGGGAATCTAATGAAAGAATGAATCATTAAGTGAGCTGAGATTCATTGTCTGGTCAAAAAATCCCAATAACTTGGCAATTCTCATTAGTGATCATCAAAAAAAAAAAAAAAAAAAAAAAAAAAAAAGCTTGTGATGACATTAATTTCTTTTTATGCCCAAAAAACTTCTTTACTTCCAAATGGAAGTAAATACCCTCCTTAGAGACAATAGCCCATCCATGGAATATTTAGAAGTTTTTTGTTTGCTTGTTTGTTTTGTTATGTGCTTATGTTTCTTTTCTTCTATGGCTACTACTGTTAGTGGCCACTCATAATGGATCAAATATCAGATTTAGATCTGGAAGAAACCTTAGATTAATCTACTCAAATCCATTCTTTTTATGTATGAGGAAATTTAGACTCTGAGAAGTGAAATCACTTGCCTATGGTCACACAGGTGCTTCTCTTCCCCATATTGCATTTTGTTGAGAACAAAATGAACACTCTACTATATCCCATTTTGTCTTTGTGGGCAAGGGTGAGGAAAGTTTATAATAAACATTATAAGCCTAAGAAGGGACCTAAAAGGTTATCTAGTCAGACTCTCTCATATTATAGATAAGAACTCTTGGGCCCAGAGAGACTCTTATCTAAAGTATCACTTCTATTGAGGTAGCACATAACAGACCTGGAATTCAAAGCCTGGCTTAGGGACTCCAAATCTGGTGTCTTTCCCCGACCAGCAGTGAAGCAATCTGGTAATATGGATAGAGGCTGGAGTGGATGTTGAGACCTTGGCCTAGCCTGGCTATGCTAGTCACTGAACATTTCAACCCCTCAGATTTATCATTTAAAAAACCCTAATTTTGAGATGAACAATTAGCTTTGTCTTTGAGGTATCTCTAGCCCTAACTTTCTCTGAACTCCTGCACTTTATTGTCTTTGAACCTAATCCCTCCAAAAAAAGTCATATTAATGCACATCCAATTTCCAATGGGAAAGGAAAAGAAAAGCCTCATTCCTTTTCATAAAATTTTCCAGTATAAGTTCAAATATAAAGAAGTATTTTGTTCAGTTCTTTTGAAAAGCCAATTTAAAAAAGGGAAATGTCTTCAAGTTTTTGAGACTTTAAATTTTTTTACTTTTCTTCACACTGGACAGAGCACTGGGTCTAAAGAAGAGCTGAACTGAATTCATCTTTAGATACTTATTAACTGTTCAACTCTAGACAAATCAGCTTCTTTCTGAGTCAATTCCTCAACTCTAAAATGGGGATAATAAAAGCTATTTCCAGGCTATTGTGAAGATCAAATGAAATTATTTGTAAAATGTTTATCATAGATCCTAATGAAGAGGGGATATGGAAACTCTAAAAATCCTAGAAGGAGAAAATCTCCTTCAACTCAGCTTCAGTGAAGGACCCCACCTTGAGGGACAGTTTCTTTCTTGTTATCTAGGTGAAACCCATTAAATTCTATTCAAATCCCAGCCCAAGCTCATTAGCCAACTTGGGCTGTCCCAGCCCCCATTAAGATACTCAATATAAAAGAGCCAAACTAAAGTCCTCTCTTTGCAGAGGTTCCAAACATGCCAGCTATGCCATGCATGCTATGCTAGTCTCTGTCCACTGGAATATTCTTTTCCAGTGCCATCTTCTCTTTACCCTCACCTACTTCCCTAACCAGACTTTATGCCTCTCTGTCAGGATTTCTAACATTAGTCCCCAATCCCTATAATTAAACTTCTTTTATCAATACAAGTTTTTAGATCTGTAAATTCCTTTACAGAGAATCTTTACACCGCCAGAAGGGAATCCCCAAAACTCTTTACCCTTGCGCTGAATCCAAAGAGGGTGGGGGGGCAAATCTCTCCATTGGTCTCCCTGAACCCCAAACCTGCCACTAGACCTTATTATCATTTAACTCCCTGATCACCAGGAACCCTAATCTCATTTTGGCTCCCTAAATCTAGATCTTATCACTAATATACAGTGGGCATATTTAATACTAGCTTACTATTATTACTTGTGGGAGGTGAAGTAGTATAGTAAGAGAGAGTTCTAGGCCTGGAGTAAGGAAGACTTAAGTTCAAATTTATTATCAGATATTTTTACATGCTGTGTGATCCTAGAAGTAACTTAACCCTGTTTGTCTCAGTTTCTTCATCTGTAAAATGAGCTCTATCTTTGCCAAGAAAACCACAAAAAAAAAAGGGTCTCAAAAGATTGGATATGAGTGGGGAAAAAAGATTATTGTTATTATTAAAATTGAATTTCTAAATCTCATAAGCTATGAATTTCTTTTGGCAAAATAAGCATTCTGTATGGTTCTTATCCAGAAAAATTTGGACAATTCACCATTCAACTAAGAAGAGTAAAATGAAAGGATTTGAATCATGAGTAAATGTCATAACTATTCTAATCCCATTAAAGAACTTCTATATATTAAGGTAAAAACCCTATAATAGATTGGCAGTGAATGTAGGGAGTATATCTTCAGGGAAATAGAGAATAAAAATGATGGTAATTATACTATATACATGAGCAAAAGAAAATGTTACATTATGATGATTATGATGATTATGACTTGCAAATAAGGTTGCTAAACAGAAATGCCTCAGAGACTATCAGAGAAGTATTAATAAGAATGTTTTAAGTCATAAAAGCACATGTTTTTAAAACTCCACATTGGGGAGAGGGGAAGCAAACAAACACAAACAAATCTTTCTAGCACCAAGACAAGTCTTTCCAGCTTAGATTATAGTAGCAGAGGTTTAGAGCTAGAAGGGACCTTAGATCCCATAAAGTTTTTCATTTTGCAGAAGAAAAAAAAAACTGAGATCCAGGAATATTAAGTAATTTGCCCAAAATCACAAAGGGAGTAAGTGACAGAGCATCTATTTAAATTTGAATTTAACTTGTACCACTCTATACCTCCTCTTCCCCACATCTCAAGAAACTGTCAAAAAAAATGTACTTTAAAAATTCCCAATAAAAATAATTAAGTATGTAAACATGGATCACAGACTTATAGTTGAGGATGACCACAGAAATCATCTCATCCATTTACATTTTACAAATGAGGTAAGTGAGGCTCAGAAAAGTGACCCAGACTATAAGCACCAAAGTTGGTATTTGAATTTGAGTTCTGTAACTTCAAATTCAGTGCTCTTTCCACTGTTCCACACTTCCTGGAAGAATCTGCTAGTGTTTTTTTCTCCCATTAAAGTATTATTGACACACTAACACCTCCAAAAAATGAAAATAGCATTTTAGCAGAAGAGCATGGCAACATGGGCATTAACAACAACAGAAGGTTCCAACTTTCAGAATAGGCTTCTGCCTCTCTTAACACATTTGTTATTCCTATAGGTTTCAAATGCCAATGTTTTATCAAATTGAGGAGAGTTTGTCCCTCTGTCAGTTTTCCTGACAAGACAGAATGCTCCAATTTCATAGGTGGTTTTGTTTGACAGGTAGGGATCATGTACAATCATAATGAAAACACTTTGACAATAAAAAAAAGCTGACTCTCCTCAGTCTATGGAGAGAGAAGGCTTATATACCTCACTTGGGAGGTGTCTTTGTGTCATTTCTAAATGACTCCTAAGCCCCTGTAAATATTTCAGTGGAGTTAGGGATCATTTATCAATTCAGGTAAAGCTGAAGTCTTCACATCTCTAGTGGACCCTGGATGATATGTAGCAATTAGATATAAAAAAGGGAGGTTTTGCTTTCCATGCCCTCAGATCCTCCTTTAATTAACAAATGACAACAGCCTCTCCCAGCAGTGAGTGCCTATAAATATTTGTAGGATTGCATTAAAGGGACCACTTATTTATTAACACAGGAATCATTCTCAGATCATTGGAATTATTTTTTAATTAGAGTTGAGCAATAAACTAAAATATGGCAAAAATGTTATGGAGGCGTTCAAAAGGAACAAGCTGTGTAAGTCTATTTCCATTATTTATTTCTGAAATGAGGCTCTGTGAGACCCTTATAGAATATAATGAATAGAATATAGAATTATAACATCTAAAATTCAAAGAGACTTCAAAAGCCATTGAGACCAATTCATCCCAGAGGACAAATCCCCTTCTACAATATCTCTTGTAAGGGTCATTCATTTGCCTTCTACTACTGTCTGTTACAGGATTGGAGTCACTCCAGTATCCTCAGAAACTAAAAGCTTAGGTAAGGAAAGAAATGAAGCAGTGGTTTCCCAAGCAAAGGTTTCTTCAAAGTAGATAATGGAAACAGTATGACTGAGGGGAGATCCCCCTTGAGGCACTTGAAAAGACTAGTCACTAATTGTGGATAGCACCCATTGCCCATAGCTATATTTAGGAAACAGAAGGAGTGAATACATTCAGTATTAGAGAATATTTAGATTTAGACTTTGAATTTCTTGGGATCAAGTGAGTGTCACAGTAGATAGAGCACTGTGTCTAGAGTTCAAAAGACACATTTTCCTACGTACAAATCTGGTCTCAGACACTATCTAGTGGGACCCTGGGAAAGTTTCTTATCCCTGTTTGCCTCTGTTTCCTCATCTGTAAATGAGCCAGAGAAGGAAACAGCAAGCCACTCCACTATCTTTGCTAAGAAAAACCCCAATGGGGTCACAGAGTCAGACATGACTGAAACCAATGAACAATAACAACAAAGGGATTGGTTTTGACTTTACTTGAATCGCCTGATACCTCCTAAGTACTTAGTAAATACTTCTTCAGTGACTAAAAACAGCAGGATAGTCAAAAATATGCTGGATTTGGAGTAAGGAAACCTGGGTATAAATCATAATTCTTCCACTTTATAGACGTGTGATCACAGGGGAGCCATTTTTTTGCCTCTGTGGGTCCCAGTGACTTCATCTGTAACATGAATGAACTGGACTAGAAGATTTCCAAAATCCTTTCCAAGTCTATGATCTAGATCTATGATTAGCAAAAGCTTCATGGAGGAGAGGATGCTTGAGCAGTCTTCTAACATTTAAAAAAGAAATAGAGGCGACGAAAGTGTGCAGACCAGTTGTAAGAGTTGATTAACCATCACAAAGCACATTTCCAGGTTTCAGCCAGCCAGTTTGAAACTCTGGTACACATGTCTGACTAATTCCAATTACTCAATTCATTTCAACAAAACCTGATTGAATGTATGCAAAGCATTATTCTGGGCACTAATGTTACAAAGATGAGGGCAAGAAGCAAGACAATTCCTACCCTCAAGACCCTTATAATTTGCTATAAAACTTGAACACAAGTACAACATGAAGTAATTAAGTGATTAAGTACAAAGGGAGATCACTGACTGTAAGATGTTTAGGAAATTATGAAATTTAGGAGTTAGGAGGGAATTCAGTGCCACCTCATCCAACCCATACACCAAAGAAGCTCTCATTATAATATACCTGATAATTGTTCAGGTCTCTATTTGATGGTATTCAAGAAGGTTGCTAATGTGTAATGTAACCCATAGCACTTCTGGATAGCTCTAATTATTAAGAAAATTTTCTTAATACCAGATTAAGTTGGCTTCTTTATAACTTGCAACAATTGTTCTGTGATCAAACTTAATTTTAATCTCTCTACCACATAAGAGTCTTTCAAAAACTTAAAAAGAACTATTATAAGCCTACTTCTCCCCAACCATCCTTCCTCAACCCAACATATAAATATTCTCTTCTGAGCAAGTTGGTATGGAAGAGCTGGTTGAAGGGAAAGAATTTTAATATGTCAAGAGCTGTGGGGAATAATAATTCTGGATATGATGAATAAAAATACATTTATGTGTAGGATCAGAAATGTCAGAATAAGATTTGGTAATGATTTAGTTAAAAAGGATGGTAAAATGAGTGAAGGGTGAAAAGCAATAGATAAAAATGAAAAAGCAGGTTCAAGTCAGACTGAAAAGACTATTCTGAGGGAGAGAATTTGTATTTTTTTAAAATTAGGCAATGAAAAGCTACTAAAAATTTCTGATAGGTGATATGATCAGACCTTATTTGGGTAATGTTACTTTAATGTTACTTTTTAATCTGAAGAACATCAAGAAATAAAGGGAGGGTGAAAAATTAAAGAAACCAGCTTATATTATCACTATGTAAAACACCATGAGGAAAGCTAGCTAGTCTAGTAAGAGAAATTGAGATATTTGAACTCCAAGAAAGAGCTATCTATATAACCTGTACACTTTCTGAAAGGATCCATTAAAATAGAATAAAATAAAAGTTATTCTATCCTAAATTCCAATCTTCTCTCTAATCCATCTATAAAAAATAACCTCTGAGGTCCCTTTTAGCAGTAAACTTCAGCTTCCTATAAAAAAAATTAAAATGAGAACTCATTATCTGGTCCCAGGGGAAAAAAAAAATAAAGCAAAGACAAAAACCTATTATTTACTTTTAAAATCATAATGAATGGGGAGGAAATCCTGATAGGGACTTTGAAGTACTAAAAATATTGAATCTTATTTTATGCGTGTTGAAATTTATTTATTTGGATTTAAGTAGTTAAAAAGCAAATTTGGTTATGATGACATAAAATGTTTCTAATAAAACAATTTAAAAGAAATTACATAATGAAAATAGGTTTAAAGCAATGGAAATATTTTAAAATCATTGTCTTTTGAGGTAATAAGAAGTTATTAGATATCACCACAGGATGGTCCAGGGGAATGAAACCAAGAACAGCAAAAGCAAGAGAAGATTAATGTCATTTTTAGTAGAGCAAATGAATTAGAAATCTTGAGGTAAATATATAAATACTCAAAGCAATAACCTTATAACATTAAATTAAAGGGATACTTAAAAGGGTAAAAAGTAAATTACATAACATATTTAATGTGGTAAAATGTGAACACAAAACAACATAAGGAAATTTAGTAATTAAAAAAAAAAGACAAAAGAGATTACATTTTAAAAGAGTTTTTCTTGCAAAGATATTTGTTATAAGCCTACAGAAACCTTCCTTATATGAGATGGAGATTTAAGATGATCCAGAAAACAGTTCTGACTGTCCTCTTCTACAATAACTTGATCCCTGTGTTCAGTCAATTTATATGTAAATTTTATGGAAAATTCAAGTAATGTGCCTTTCTCATGTAAAAGGAAATTTATCATGTAACTTGGCTTCCAAACAGTGACTTAGCCAACCTTGATTAGAGGGAGAGATCCAGATGGGGTAAAAGGAACTCTGACTTTGAAAGAGTGAGCTGTGCTGATTCATGAAGGCAAAATTGAAAACCATCCAGAAAAGTCAGGTGTAGACAGAATTTCTTAGCAACTGTAACTTATTCAACCTATAACCCATTCAATCTTTGACCTTGGATTCATGACAAGGGTCAGCATTTCATAAGAAGGAACTGTTTTAAAATAATTTATTCCGTGTTACTTGAAACGAGATTTTGCTTCCTTCCAAGACATGAATTTCATTTTCTTAACACATCTTTATATTCACCAATGAAAAATTCTATTCAATTTCCAACATGTCATTTTATTGAAATCCAAACAACATTTTTGCCTCATAGCTTTGGACCAAATTACTTTTATTTCCCCTTAGTCATGTAGATTTCCTGCTTTTAGAGTTTGTCTGCATAAATTAAGTTTTCAGGACAAAAAGTCCCAACATTGAGTTTCTTCTTCCCTGTATTTTTTCCTTGTAATCCATAAGTATTATCTTTGTATTTACTACTGTTCCTTATGTTAAGGAAATGACATTAAATAATTGTTTCAGCTGGTTGGATGACTTTATTATTACTTTCAATCATTTATGTAATTTTCTCCTTTGAAAAATTTTTGCATAAATTTCTATCTCTGTTACCTGGAAAGATTAAAAGATTTGTTTTTCTCAATGCATGGAATTGTAACTTAAGCATATTCTATAATGGCTGTGGCTTCCCTTTGGGGTACTTATAAGTGTCAGGATTATCAACATGGAATGCCTGGGAAATGGAAGACACCAGAAAGTCTGTTTCTTCCTCATAGACTGTTCCATTAGTGATGAGAGAATATTTTGTCTAATATGGAATCCACTTAAAAACCTCTCTTCTAGGGGATAGAAGCTAATCAGCTGTTAGAAGCTTATGATTTCCTGTTTTTGTTTCAAAAATTACTTTCTAAAGAGTCTACACACAACAGCTTATTAAGTATTTCCTACACTATAAACGAATCAAAAAGGCAGAGATTTCCTTGTTTATAAAAAGCATGTCCATAAACCAATAATCAGGAATATATTTGGTCCAAGTTTTTTGTGCTTGTTGAAATAAACGGATTTGAAAATGCCAGTTTATAACTTGCAACAAAGCCTAGAATACATTACTATTAATATTTGTCTAAGAGTTTTTCAAGATTTCTAAGCTTATATAAGGTTTACTAAAAATTTATCCAAGGTTTTTAAAAGTCTACCATCAAAAATATCTACCTCAAATCTATCATCATAAAAGCATGGTCATATATACTTTTCCTAATGACAATTATTCAAATCTACAGGTTGTCCAGTGACTTATAAGAGAATCCAAACCAGATTCCAAATGAAGTAGCACTGTAATAATATAAAAAAGTACTTGATTAAATAATCTACTCTTCAAAATAACATTGTTTTGGGAAGCTGCAAGAACACTGCTTTCTTCCAAACACTTTATACCTCAGTAAGACCTACCTAGAAAAAGGCAACCCTGTTTTGATAGTTAAACCCATTTCATTACTTCTTCATCTTTGCAAACTAATTACTTATTGCACCTTAATAACAAGATGATAAAAGAAACCTCAACAATGGGGGACAATTTCTCAAAGCTTGGTTAGTTCCAAGCTTTTAAAAAATGCCATCTAAATGAGCAGGAGAAAGAGAGGTCCACTACTGAATGACAAAGCTGCTTCAAGGTAGCAAAGGCAGAAAGGGAAGTACTATGGCCTACTAGCCTACTGGCTGGTATTTTTATATTTTTCCCCCAGGGTCCCTTCCCACTCCCCACTATAAAAAAAAGTGAGAAAAGGAAGGAAATTGAGATAGTTGAAATAGTAGGTGCTGAATAAATGCTTCTTGAATAACTGATCTGAAGTCAGATGATGGAAATTTGACTCCCAACTCTACAAACTACTCATTTTGAAACTATGGACAAATCCCTTCTCTGAAGGCAGCAGGTAGCTCATTTATAGAATGAGAAGCAGACAGTAATATCTCTCAAGGTTCTTTGCAGCTGTAACATTCTGTGAGTATGTGACTACAAGGCTACTCTATACAAGAAAAATATTAAAAATGAGAAATATAATAACAATAACATGCAGGAAAATCAAGAGGGGCCCAGTTGTATTCAAGTGAAGAGCTCACAGAGAAATGTTTAATGCTATAATCAAGGTCAAAAAACCCTGAATATATACACACACAAAAAAAGCAAATCCAAAAAAAAAAAAAATCCAGTTTCAATAGAACATAAACAAAAACATAACACTATTACATGTCTCTTACCATTTTTGTGCTATTTAATCTAATATTTTTTTCTCTTTATTCCTGACTATGGTCTAAAATACTAACTATCCAGTTTCACTCTTTTTTACTTTTCAGGATTTATTTCCACTTTTATATCATTATAACTAAAAGATGAATATAGCTGGTCATATAATAAAATCAATGGAAAACAGATTAGAAAATCCATGTGTTGCATTGAGACTCACAAAATCTATATTTTAACAAAGGGTTCATGACCTTTTTAAAAACTATTTTGATAGCTGTATGCCAATATATTTGGTTTCCTTTATAACACTATGTATTTTACTTTTATATATTTAGAAACATTCTGAAGATTCTACAAAATTCACTAGGAAAAAGAGTCCATTACAGAAGGAAAAGAAAAAAAAAAAATCAAGCAATCCTAACCTAGAAAGAGATTCCCATACTGGCTGAGTCACTATGGATTATAAGAAGGGCATGAACAAGGTATTGGTGGGTTGCAGCTTCCTAGAATCTTCCCCTCTATGAACACTGTCCACCTACTTTATAAAGTATTTCACTGTGTCTAGTTATTAACATGTACTCTATTACACCTTAAGGACTGGGATTCTCTTTGTCCTCCTTTGAATCCAGAGGACTTAGTACATATATAGTGAGAAGCACATAGTAAGTGCTCAATAAACTAGCTGATTAGTACAAATAATGTATCTTCCAAAAGTGGTTGCATCCATTCTAATTCTCATTATCTGAAGTTTTGATTATACAAAATAGGGTCACTGGTTCCAGCCAAATGGAAATATTTACTATGAATTCTAACACTGTGACTACCTCTCATTGAGATCTAGACAAAAAGCCTTACTAATTGTCTCGTGGAGGAAGTATCCACACTGATGAGATCATGGATCCATTGAAGTATAAGAGTTTCTTCTGGATCACTCCTTCATATTTTGCCATTTTTTAATAGGAAATGACATTACAGGTCATCTACTCCAATCACCTTTTTGTAAATGAAAAATATGGAAATTGAGACACAAAAAGATAAATTAACTAATAGAATAAGTTAAATGTCAAAATTGAGGCACAAAAAGATAAATAAGTTGATAGAATAAGTTAAATGTCAGAGACAGAACTTGACGCCCAACCTTGTGATTCCAAGTTTTGTGTTCCTTCCATCACAGCAGTTGTCTGAACATTTTAAAAAATTGCTTCTTACCTTCAAGTTTAGGCTGTAAAATTGTACCCAGTTCTAGTTTACCAGTAGAAGAATATACAGCTATTTTAAGGTAAGGCTATAACATTATAGCTCTAAAAATAAGAACCACAATGAAAGAAATCAAGAAGATTAAGGCTGGAAAACAGTAATTTAGTAATAGCTAATAAGTACATAGTAACAGTTTCTTATACATAGGACAAAGTGTTTGGAATATCTGTTATAGACATGAGGAAAGAATGCAAAAATAAAATTGAAGCTACATGAAGTAGAATTCCTTGCAAAGTGAATGGGTTACAGGAGTAAAAGTTCCAGAATCTCCTTAAAGGAACATGTTTCCAGTAAATTGACACATGTCCATATCCATATAAAACTATTCATTATTGAAGAATATATGAATAGCTTGGAATATTATTTATTTTATATCATCATTGTTTCTCAACATCCATCTTTATTAATAATAAGGAAAAATACTTTTTTAAAACTATAACTCAAGAAGCAGCTAGATAGCACAGTGGATAGAGCACCAGCCCTGAAGTCAGGAGGATCTGAGTTCAAATACTGCCTCAGACACTTAACACTTCCTAGCTGTGTGACCCTGGGCAAGTCACTTAACCCCAATTGCCTCAGTCAAAAGAGAAAGGAAAGAAAGAGAGAAAGAAAGAGAGAAAGAAAGAGAGAAAGAAAGAGAGAAAGAAAGAGAGAAAGAAAGAGAGAAAGGAAAAGAAGAGAAAGAAAAGAAAAGAAAAGAAGAAAAAGAAAAGAAAAGAAAAGAAATTGCCTAATTAATATTTACTAAGTGTCCATTTTGGCCTCAGCAATATATGTATATAAAACTGAATTTGAGAGATGGAAAGGAATCCAGAAGCCATCTAACCCAATGCCTATATAGATTTAATCCCTACTCTAATACAAATAACATGTTGTTATTTGGCCTCTTCACAAAGACTTCCAAGGGATTGAATTGAAAGCCAACATAAAACAAAATGATTAAATCCTCTTCTCTCTTTTAATTTCATCAGAATAGGCCTCTTGCAATCATATGCTAAACCCCGAGTGTATGTGTACCTAGATAATACATGATATTAAACATTTCAATTCACATTTTAGTTAATTTAGCATTTCAAAATTTTGAGTCATCATTACTATTTCCAAACAATGATTCAACTCTGGGTTTTTCTTAAATGGTTTTGATAAAAGATTTAATTCACAAAAATGTTTCAGAGAACCTCCTTTAGCACAGTTTTGTGCTATTAACATGGATCCAAAGGAAATTTGCAACTTGATTTTTATAACGTATTGGCAATAGCCTTATAACATGATGAGAAATATATGAACACATGAAAATTAGACATGAAATCCAGTGATTCTAATCATATGTTTTAAAGTACGCTAACTTTTTTGATTTTTAAACATCATGAGCTGCTGGAGGATATGGCAGAGGACTACTACAGAAAATATTGCTAATAAAAGACTATATTTATATTTCTCTTTATGATTTGTAAAGTACATAAAGGCATGCACATGTATGCATACAATACATGGCACATATGTCTATATACACATAATGTACCAAAATCTTAAATACTATTTTATGCTAGTAAAACTTTTTTTTTTCCTCTGGCCCAGAGTCACACAGCTAGGAAGTGTTAAGTGTCTGAAGCCACATTTTGAACTCAGATTCTCCTGACTTCAGGGCTGGTAATCTAACCACTGCGCCACCTAGCTGCCCCATATTAAAGCTTAATAGCTTAAATACTTTATTTTAAAGACTTAAAAACTTAATAGCTTAAATAGCTTAAAATGATGAATAGCTTAAAAACTATACTAAGATTTCTGGATAAAGAATATAGAATACAGTGATATAGATATACAGACAATATTCTTTGCTTCTTACGACAACATGATGACATAATATAGGTATTATCCTAATTCTACTGATGAGGGAACAGAGCCAGAAAAGTTAACTAACTTGCTTATGATCATATAGTTAGAATAGAAAGATTCAAACCCAGTTCTCTGGTAACTTAACATGTATTTTTTTAAAACTATACCACACTTTAGTCAGAAGTTTAACTCATTCAATAAGAAAGGCTAGTTACCAATAGGCTGACTTAGTAGCAAAGTATTAGACCAAAGTAAAACTTCTTCACAAAAACTTGTAATACTACTGTAAATCAAGCTATACAGAATTGAAAAGTATAATAATATTTATGAAAGTGTCTTCCCTTGAGCCATAATGATGATTTAAAAGCAAGGACCAGTGATTCATCATGGAAAGAAAAACCCCAACATCTCATTATTTTAAGTGACAGAAGGGACAATTGTATACATGAGTGTTAAGAATAAGGAGGCTACAATATGCCATCAGCAATGACTTATACGTAATGATTAAAAGGCATATAAGACTACCAAACTAAAGAGCCAAATTATGCAAGGTTATAGACCACTGGGCTTAGAGTGGTTAAGTAACTTTCTAAGTTCATACAAACAATAAGGGTCTAAGTTCTTCTAGACTCTAAGCCCAGCTAGTAAGTGTTAAGAGTCAGAAACCAGGTTTGAACTCAGGTACTTCTGAGTCCAGGGCCAGATCCACTATTCCCTCTAGCTGCCCCAAAATTATCTTTTTATTCGCTTCAATTTTAATTATGTCTATATAGCTATTCAAACTTATTGTCTGAAAGAGTAAATATCTTTCCTATCTCTGCTGCACAGTTGGGACTTAGTGAGGAGAGAGGAAACAGGAATAGCCTTCTATCATTATACATTTAGAGATCAACTTCTTTATCCTTAGAGTCAGAATGAGAACTGACTAAAATTTTTATTAGATAAGTAATTATTCCTAATTTTTTCTCATTAAGAAATATCAAGTTTTATTTCCATGAAGCTTAGCAACTGAAACAAGGTACTAACAAGATAATTCAGCATCTTGAAGCTTATGTGACAATTTTTTTTTTTTTGGTGATCATTTTCTATGTATTGTTTACATAGAAGAGTATAGTCTTCCTTTTTTTTTACAGATAGTTTTTATGTATTAATTTAGCAAAAGTAAAAACATATACACCTAGGTATATATACCACATTATTATTTCTCAGTTCAGTTTTTATAATGATGATTATCTTATTTAAGACCACCACTATCTTCTTCTTCTTCTGGCAAAATTGATTTATTTCTCAGAAGTAATTTTTTTCCTAAGCTATATTCAAACAAGAAATATTTGCTGATTACCCACTTTGTGTGACATAGTACACTGGGAATTAAGATGCATAAGATCTAGATTCTTCCTTTAAGAAACTTACTTCTAAGTCTAAGAAAGGAGGTAATTTTTATAATCACATAGCAATAATACTAAGAATGTGCTAAGAACATGGACAAATGAACTCTGACATCTACAGCTGCCTATTGGACATGGACCATCATTGTTTGGACTTCTCCAGAGAGACTGAACATTATTTTCTAAGTCCCAGGTTTTTCCAGCTTCACAGCCAATGAAGAGGCTGTTCTCACCCAAGTGGTAGGGTATTGTAGAATGTCTCCTTATAGAAAGCAGGTCCTGGGTACTTTCCATGCAGGTGTCTCCACATTAGGTGATCTGTATGACTTTCAAAGTTCTTTACAACCTGGATCTGTCCTAACTTTATCTCCCTCTCAAACTTTATAAATATCTTCCAACTATCCCATAATCCAAGAATACTGGCCCAGTAGTCTCCCTTTGTCTCCTCACAAAACACTGTCTCTTGGGACATTTTCATGGGCTATCACTCATACGTAAAATTCTCTTCTTCCTCATCTCTATCTTCTGGCTTCCCCGGTTTTCTTTAGGTCCAAGCTAAAATTCTATCTTTTAGAAAAAGACCTTCCAAATCCAACTTATTGCTAGATTACCTCCTGTTTATCCTGTTTCTATCTTATTTATATATAGCTGTTTGCAAGACATCTCCTTTTTTAGATTATGAACTTCTTGAGAGCAATGACTACCTTTTTGTTTTCTTTTCTTTTTTCCTTTCTTTGCAACCTCACCACTTAGCACTGTATCACTCAATAGGATCACAGATTGTCTCTTTGGTGGTTTTTATACCTTCAGACTCTCTCCTTTCCCATCCATTCCTTTCAAAACTAAAAATTAGCTTCTTAATACACAAATCTGATTTTATGACTCCCTTTCTCAAAAACTTTCAACACTATCCACTAACTTTTAGAATAATATAAAAATCTTTTAGATTGCTATGTAAGATGATCCAAAACCTTCTTCCAACTTTTTTTTTCCTATTTCTACTTTACATTATTCCTTTTCCATATTCTGCTTCTGCCATTACTTGATCTCTTCCCCAATCTCAATCTAGTCCTTTTCTAAACAAATGCTCAGGGCATCCCTTCATACTTAGAATGTATGCTCTTTATATAGCCACTTAATGAAATCTCCATCCACTCTTAAGTTTATATGTCTTCTCACTAAGCAATACCCAAGGTATCTATCCATTATCAAAAATTTAATAGCACATTCTTTGGATTGCCATTATCCTTAACTTTCATATATCATATTTATTTCTCTTTGATCCCCTACTAGACTCTAACCTCCTCAAAAGCAAGATGTAAGTTATATTTCTAATCCCAATGCCTGATATGGGTACTTTACACATACAAACACACACACACACACACACACACACACACATACACACACACACACACACACACGTGTGCTTCATAAATGTCTATCAATGAATTGGAAGAGATAGAAAGCAAAATATACATATTAGCAGCAAGCACATCTCCCCATCATTTGGATACGCTAAAGATGTCCCAGAAATGAAGGGATGAACTTCAGGCATGGAAGAGGAGAGGATCCTTTGTTGATAAAGAAATAAGTAGACTATTTTATCCCTTTATATTTGGATAGTATTTTGCAGCCAGCAATAAATATGTGGAAAGATTATCAAAGCATAAGAATTTTCTACACTGACTTACATGTCAACTTGTATCTGAAATAGATCTTTTTTACTTTAAAAGTTCAAATAACTTAGAGTTTAAAATAATTTTTAAAAGGTAAAAGAAAAATGTAAAAGAATGTTTTTAATCTATGAGCTGGCCTAAGCTAATGATTTCTTGGTGGCACACACCTGCAAACAAAGCTATTCCTCAGTGCTGAAATTATTCACTTCAAGATCACCAAGGTTTTCTACAATATTATCAGCTGGAAGTAGTTTCTCCTTCCTCTAAATTTTCAAATCCTTTATTATCCAGCCAGAAATGCTGAAAATGTCCTTTACAAAATCATCAGTCCTCAACCAGTTCTCAGATCTGATGATTTTTAGTTTTAATTTTTATTCCCCTTCCTTGTCTTTTATGAAACGCTTGCCACTCTTTTTCCTCCATACCATCTCTTCTTTTGGCTTTCCTAAGAGGGTACTGTCATGGCTTTCTTTTTCTCTCTCACTGTTTTCCCTAGTTCTAAGGGTAACTCCCTTTCTGTTCTATAAATTGATAATTTCATAGTTCTATTACATTTTTTATACATTCATAATGCTTCAACTATCACTTTTGTAAAAATGGTGAATAACTAAACCTTATTTTCTCCTAATTTCTGTCCAGGGCCATGTTTTCATGTACCTATCCATCTACCAGATATACATTTCCACCTGGAATCTCAAATTCAACACTGTTTAAAAGGGTAGTAAGATTACTTTGGAATGACCAGATCTGAATTCACATTCTAGTTCTTTTCTTTACTATATTAAAAATTGCCAGGGTTTTTCTTATTTGAAAATTGGAATATTGAGCTAGATGAATACTTATGTTCCATTTAAGTCCAAACCCAAAGTCCTATATTAAGTTCATGTTTCCCAAAAAAGCAGATCTCTCCAGTCATCCAGACTCAAAAGTTCAATCATCTTTGACTTGTATTTATCCTCAATATCAAAGGAGTTTTTCAATCTGGAAAATCCTTCCTCTGTAATGTCTCTAACTTGGTAACTTCTAAAGTCTCTTCTAAACTATGTATCTTACTGTCTTACCTTTCTTTCATCACTGTAACCCCCCACTAGTTTAGGTGTTCTTGGACCATTTCCACTTCCTCCCGTCTATTTGAATTTCAAATCTCCCTACTTCAATTACTATATGCATCACTGTCAGATTAATATTCCCCAAACACTCATCTAATTACAGTCTTCTCTTGATCAAAAACATTCAATAATTTTCCTGCTCTCCCAACTTCCATATGAAGACCAACTTCAAGGCTACATATAATCTAGCCCAAAGTACTATCAGAATCCCAACTATCATTAATCTCCTATATATCGCCATCTTTTCAATCAAATGAGGAGTCTCCAAAACTGCTCCATTACCTTAACTTATTCACATTTGCTTTTTGTTGTTGTTGTTGTTATTTAAGGATTTCCCTTCTTATATTCAAGAGATGCTTGCTTCTAAAAAATCTTACCACTCTGTCAATTATAAGTTCGAATACAACTTCCAATAGAAAGCCTTTCCTAAGTAGAAGTAGCTCTATCTTCTCTGATTCCTATAGCATTGTATTTGTATAAAATATAACAATTTATTTGTATAGTCCTGACTTGTATATCATGCACTGCACCAAATGAAGCCATGTCTCATTCCACGTAAACTATTCTGGTGACAACTCATATTACTCTGTATTCTAATTGCTTTTGTCCAATTATTATATTCCCTCTAGTACGTAGTAACTTTCTTACCGGCACTCACCATATTCTATTGTTAAAAAAAAAAAACTGCAATGCTATTTTATTCATAATAGTGAATAAATTGTATTATATCAGATACCCCTATACATATCCTGAAAAGGTATAACACTTGAGCTTTACCACAAGGAGAAGCTAGATAATGTCAATGATGTATTCCAGGATAGTGGATTTATATATAACTGTAATGCAGTGCTGGCATTTTAATCTGCACTTTCCTTAAGAAGAATCTAAGGATAACTATTCATAAAGTTAATGTGAACAATGACAAGCCTGTAACATTTTTATATACTCATAATTTAAAAAAAAAAAATCCTATAATTTGGCAAGTCTAGATTGGGAATTGAATGTCTTAAATCAAGACATCAATAGCCAGGAAAAATAAGGGGGAAAGAAGTGCTATTAATATAAAATTTTATTATTTAAATTGACAACTTAGAAAAATCAATGAAAAGTAGACAGGAGGCTTTTACTTTTGTCATATATGTCCCAAAGAATTATCATAAGGTAGTCTAGGATATTTGGGGAAAATGAGCTAAAGAGAAAATCAGTGAACCTAATCCTTCAGAATAAACTAAAACACACACTCTCTCTCTCTCTCTCTCTCTCTCTCTCTCTCTCTCTCTCTCTCTCTCTCTCTCTCTCTCTTTCTCTCTCTCTCTCTGTATTTGTGTCTCTATTTCTCATCTCATTAATTGGGATTGCTCATTTAAGCTATCACCTGTTATATTCTAACATACACACACACATAGCATTTATGACTAGGAGCACAGCCAAGATGGCAGAGTATAGATAGGTCTTTGAACTCTTCCTGTCTTCCCCCAGAATCAACACAAGATCAAACCTCTGAATGAGTTTAAGAGTGATAAAACCCATAAATATTTAGAATGTAACAAATTCTCCAGCAGAAGATTATTTTGGAAGAACATCAAGAAAGGTCTGTCTCAATCAGGGGAGGAGGGGGGAGGTAGACCTAGTGGATGCCTTTTAATCGAAATAAAGCAGTATTGGCTATTCTGTCCTGGTTCAGAAGCCAGTGGATTAGCAGACTAACTGTAAGATCTCCAATGCCACTACAGAAGGCAAATAATGAGCCCTTGAACCCGGGCATAACAGGCAGGATTTGGCCATGCTCAGCCAGAAACATGTCCCAGGACAGGGTGAAAACCACTGTTGCCTGTAAAGGAAGCTTGGGACAATCTCCTCTTTGTCCTAAAAGCAGACCTCAACCTTTAAAACTGAACAAAAAAGCAAAAAGATCTTATCATACATAGCTATTATGGAGACAGGGAAGAACAGACCTCAAACCCTGAGAACACTAAAGGCAAAATGTCTCCACATGAAGCTTCAAAGAATGATATCAGTTGCTTAAAAGAGAGTTAGAAGGAAAATGAGGAAAGGACTTGAGAGCTTTGGAAAAGGAAACAGAAATTTTCTAAAGAAAACCACTCCTTAAAAAATAGATTTAGCAAAATGGGAAAACAATTCCTTGAAAAACAGAATTGGTGAAATGAAGAACAACTCCCTAAAAAACAAAATTGATAAAATAAAAAAAAAAAATCCTACAAAACAATTCATTTGAAAGTTCAATTGGCCAACTTAAGAAAATAATTCACTAAAAGTTAGAATTGAACAAGTGGAAGTCAATGACTCAATAAGACATTAAGAAACAGTCAAACAAAATTTAAAAGAAATAGAAAAAAGAAAAGAAAATGTAAAACACCTCATTGTAAAACAATTGACTCCCAAAATAAGATCCCAGAGACACAATTTAAGAATTACTGAACTACCTGAAAATCACAATGAAAAAAGGAGCTACACATTTTTCAACTGCCATGATGTCCTATAACTAGAGGGTAAAATATCCACCTTGAAATATCCTCTTGAAAGAGACTTCAAAATGAAAACTCCAAAGAATATTTTAGCTAAATTCCAGAATTATCAGATCAAGGAGAAAATAATTCAAGCATCCAGAAAGAAACAATTCAAATACTGAGGAGCCACAATCAGGATTATGTAGGTCTTAGCAGCCTTAATTTAATAGATTAAAAAGGCCTGAAATATAATATTCCAGAGGGCAAAGGATCTTCAACTGCAGCCAAGAATCAACTCTCCAGCAAAATTAAATGTTATCTTTCAGAGAGAGAAAGATGGACATTCAATGAAATAGGGGATTTTCATTTATTTTTGATGAAAAGACCAGACCTGAACAGAAAACTTGATTTTCAAATACAGAACCCAAAAGAAGCATTAAAAAAGGAAAAAGGGAAGAAAACTGTATTTTTAATGGTTCAAATATTTATATCCTTATATGAGAAGATATGTTTAATTCTTGAAAACTGTTATCTTTGTTAGGATTATACTTAGAAGGTGTAGATATAATTTGACTTTATTGTGATGATATAAAAAAGAAACTAGGGGTGGATAAGGAATTTTGTTAGAAGAGAAGTAAAGGGGCAAAATGATCTATTACAAGTAAGGGAAAGAAGGGAGGAAGATAAACATTGTGTGAAACTTAATCTCATCAGATCTGGCTCAAGGACAGAATATCAAACATATTTATTTTCATAGAGAAACATGTTTCATTTTATAGGGAAGTAGGAGGGGGAAAGGAAAAAAAGGGAGAAGCTAATAGAAGGGAAAACAGAAGTAGAAGGAGAAAGGGATAAGAAAGGGTTGAGGGACTATAAAGGGGAGTGCAGATTAAGGGAGGTTACCATCAGAAGCAAAACACTGGTGAGGAGGGAAAGGGGGAAAGAATTAAAAAAAAAAAATATATATATATATATATATATATATATATATATATATAAAACTTAGAGAAAATAAGAAGGTAGGAAATACAGTAGTAATTTTAACTGTGAATGTGAATGGGATGAACTCTCCCATAAAACAGAAGTAGATAGCAGAATCCTACAATATGTTGTTTATAAGAAGGATACATGCAAAATAAAGGTGAAAGGATGGAGCGGAATCTACTATTCATCAACTGGGAAAAAAAAAAGGAAGCATCAGGGTAAGAAGAAATAGCAAAACTATACTAGTGGAGGGATCTCAGCCTTGATCTCTAAGAACTAGATAAAATGAATCAAAAAAAAAAACAAAAAAGAAGTTAAGATGGTAAATAGAATTTTAGAAAAGTTAGGTATGATAGACCTTTGGAGAAAATCAAATGGAGGCAGAAAGGAACACACTTTTTTCTCAGTGGTACATGAGACTTACACAAAAATTGACCATATATTAGGTTATAGAGACATCAACATCAAATACCAAAAGGCAGAGATAGTAAATGAATCTTTTTTTAAACACATGCAATAAAAATTACATGTAATAAAGGGCCAGGTAAAAATAGACCAAAAATAATTGGAAAATAAATAATCCAATCCTAAAGAATGAGTGGTGAAACAACAAATCAAAGACACAATTGATAATTTCATCCAAAAGAATGACAATAATGATTCAACATACCAAAATTTATGGGATACAGTCAAACAAATTTTCAGGAGAAATTTTATAATTCTTGATACTTACTTGAATGAGAGAAAAAGAGATCAATGAATTGGGCATGCAACTAAAAAAGCATTTAGTTTGAAAAAGAACAAACTAAAAACCCCAATTAAATACAAAATTTGAAATTCTGAAAATAAGAGATTAATAAAAGTTAAAGTAAGGAGATTATTAAACTAATAGCTAAAACTAAGAATTGGTTTTATGAAAAAAATAATAAAAAATATTTAGTTACTTTTATTAGAAAAAGGAAATAAGATAATCAAATTGCTAATATCAAAAATGAAAATGGTAAACTCTCTACCAATGAAGAGGAAATTAGAGCAATAATTAGGAGCTATTTTGCCCAACTGTATGCCAATAAATCTGATAATCTAAGTGAAATGTATAAAAGAAATATAGATTATGAAGGTTAACAGAGGAGGAAATAAATTATTTAAATAATCCCATTTTAGAAAATGAAATTGAATAAGCAAAATTTCTAGGGCCAGATGGATGAATAAGGGAATTCTATCAAACATTTAATGAACAATTAATTCCAATACAATGCAAAATTATTTGGAAATATAAGGAAAGAATGAGTCCTACCTAATTCCTTCAATGACACAGATATGACTGATAACTAAACCAGATAGCATCAAACCAGAGGAAGAAAATTATAGACCATTTTTCTTAATGAATATTGATGCAAAAATCTTAAAATCTTAAGAAAGACATTATAGCAAGTTATCACCAGGATAATACACTATGACCAAGTGGGATTTATACCAGGAATACAGGGCTGGTTCAATATTAGAAAAACTATTAACATAATTAACCATATCAATAAGCAAACTAACAGAAATCATATGATTATCTCAATAGATGCAGAAAACTTATGACTTCTGATCTCTATTGACTTTAGATAAAAAGGGTTCATTCACTATTCACTGTGCAATAATATCTAAGCAAATGTTATTTGGTGAAAATAAAGTTAAGTTTTCTGAGATAACTGAGCACTGTTCTATTAGGATAGAATCAGGTGATTGATTTAAACCTAATATAATTTCTTTGAGACAAAAAGTATTTAGTTAGGTTAAAAATATAATTCATTTCAGGTATTCTCTCTTTGAGGAAAGCAGAGTGGCCACTCTCAGGACCCCATTCTCCTACTTCTTCCCTGGAAGGAATCAAAGTTTCCATTGAAGGATAAGCAGAGGACTCTAGAAATGCTTATTCATGACTTACTCCGAGCTACAGCTAAACAAAACCATCCAGATACAACATAAATTAAAAGTACAATACACAGGAAGTTAAGTGCTTGGTAGATAGAGGGTTAAATTATAGATGATACCACTAGCAACTAGGTGAATCCAGAAACACCTCTGAGAAACACTTAATAAATTGACCTTTAGACTGTCTCCATTCAGAAAAGCACAGTACCATTCTATGGTAAGGAAGTTAAGAATTGAAAAACATGGTTAAGCAAACAGAAAAATAATTACCTGTTTTGGATTTTCTTCATTGGCATTCCTTGTTCTGAACAATGTGAGATCATTAAAGGATTTTCTCTGTTTGCCCTAAAGAGAATGGTTTGTTGAACAAACACCTTAAAATAGTCATTCATGTGTGTGTTCCTGTGATCAAGTAAGTTGAACAAAAACCAAATGCACCTGGAAATGATAGTATTTCTGATATACATTTGAGAAGGGTACTGAGATCATTTCACAAAAATAATGAGTAAACAAGTATTACTTTATAAACATTCCTCATTTGAAAATAATCAGTTTAAACAAATTAAATTAAACTATCGTACTTAATTAAATGTTATTCATCTTTTGCTTTAGTTAAAAGATGAATAACATTTAAGTATGATAGTTTCCATAAATGGCCATAATTTGTAATTTCTTCACTTCAGTGATAAAACTTGTTGCATGTTATGGAAACATCATCAAATAATACTAAATAATACTATTATCCTCTGGAGCCCAAGCTCATGCTTGTTCAAAAGATCACTTGTAAACTGGGAGGACCATAGATTTAAAACTAAAAGCTTAAGAGACAACTGAGTCACTTTACAGATAAGGACACAGGTTGAAAGAAGTGACTTGATCAGAGCCACATTCCTGAGTCTAGGTCCATCACTCTATCCACTATTCCATCCTACCTCTCTTCTCTTTAAGAATAAAATTCCATCTATGCCAGTATATATCCTTATTTGTTGTAAGAAGCATTTTAGTCAGAAGGATAGAAGAAGGAAGGAAACTTCACTGGACAGACAGAATAGGATGATAGATTCAGGATTTGAGAGGAGATGCTTAAATTAATTTTGAATGATTCATATTTAATTTCAGTGTCTTTCTATTTATTAACTAGATCATGAGACATGAAAAGCACAGAAAGTTTTCACTTCTTCTGACCATTCTAAGATCAAGTAAAGAGTCTAAAAATTAATAGCTCTGGGAATGCTGCTTCAAGCACTCCATGATGTCTAAGTCAGCTTCATATGACAAAATAGATTAGAGAACTGAACAGCATCTGGGAAATTTAAAGTTTGTACCCGATCAAATTGGCCAATTCAGGATGAAAACTAGAATTGAATGAAACCACTATGCAATCTATGAAAACAAACTGCTACATCGAAGTTCCAAAATGATTAATGTTAAATTATATACTTTGATAAATTTCCATGGAAGGAATAACATTTTTGCATAATTCATTAAAGGTAAAAGCAATGGGGAGGCATTTGATGGTAGAATTGCTAGAGTACTGAAGCTGGAGTCATGAATTCAAATGTGACCTCAGACACTTACTAGCTATTCTCTGGGAAAGTTATTTAGCTCTGTTTATCTCTGTTTCCTCATCTGAAAAATGTGCAAGAGAAGGCTATGGCAAATCACTACAATATTTTTACCAAGAAAACCCCAAATTGGGTCACAAAGAGTCAGGTACAATAGAAATATATGTACAAAAAAGCACTATATGTTTCCATCTAGGAGATAAGGAGATGTGATTTTATAAACTTTTTGACTGAAAATGTTTTTATATAGTAAGAACAAATCAACAAAACTGATAATATTTTTCCTAAATTATTCCTTAAAATAAAGTTATGAAAAGGCATACAAATATCAACTGATGATGGAAAAACAAGTTTCTCTATATTCTTGACCATAATGGGATGAATTTCTGCTCAACTCTTATGAGACTTCCCTAAGAATTTTCTCTCATTTAATTCTCTTCATCAATCCTGTGGATATTTGGGGAGGGGCAAGGAAAAGAGGGGGCTATATAATAGCTAGGCACATAGGTTTGTGGAATTTAAAGCTAGAAGGGACATTAGAGATTTAGTACAACCCTTTCATTATACTTAAGCAAATTGACATTCAGGCAGAAGAAATTATTTGCCTAAATTTATATACTTAGTTTCAGGGTCAATATTTGAACTCAAATCTTCTGATTCCAACCTAATTTATTCTAACACAATTTGGGGTTTGAAACAAGGGTCTACGAGTGATCACTGGTTCTCATTTTTGATTACCTCACCCAGTCTGAATAAGGTAAACCAATTCACCCATCATTTTCTCTTTTACACATTCTCTACCCTATCACATTCTCTCTTCTATCTTTAGCTTCCATCTGATACTAAAAGTAGGCCCATGTCACATTTCAATCTTCTCTTTGCTCCCTCTCTTCATCTCTCAGGATTCTTATCCACTTTGTCAATACCAACTATCACTTCAAAATCTTTATGATCAGCATGGTCTCTCCTTTCTAGCTCCAATTCATGTTTCCAGATACTTGTTGGATATTTCCATTTTGACGTCCCTGTAATGACTAAAGTTATATATTTTAAAAACACACCCTTTACATTATGTTCAAGACAATCACCATTCTAACTCCCTTATTTTTGTCTTCTGCATCAGTCATTCTTCAAGATTTTCCAAACTTAAGACTCCTGAGTTGATTTTTAGTTCCTTACTTCCCAAAATTCCCTCAGTCACCAAATATTAATCATTTTTCTTCATTAATGGTTTCCATGTCAATCCCTTTTCTTCTCAATTTTCACAATCAATTGTTCTGGTCACTTCATTCCTAGAGCCCTACAACAACCTTTAAACTTTTTATGACTTGTAAAGGTGCTCTAAATCACTATTGATCAGAGAAATGCAAATTAAAACAACTCAGAGATACTGCTACACACTTCTCAGATCGGCTAAGATGACAGGAAAAGATAATGATGAATATTGGAGGGAATGTGGGAAAACTGGGACACTGATACATTGCTGGTGGAACTGTGAATGGATCCAGCCATTCTGGAAAGCAATTTGGAACTATGCTCAAAAAATTATCAAATTGTGCATACTTCTTGATCCAGCAGTGTTTCTACTGCGATTATATTCCAAAGAGATCTTAAAGAAGAGAAGGGGACCCACATATGCAAAAATGTTTGTGGCAGCCCTTTTTGTAGTGGCCAGAAACTGGAAACTACGTGGATGCCCATCAATTGGAGAATGGCTGAATAAATTATGTTATATGAGTGTTATAGAATATTATTGTTCTGTAAGATATGACCAGTCGGATGATTTCAGAAAGTCCTGGAGAGACTTAAATGAACTGATGCTGAGTGAAATGAGCAGAACCAGGAGATCATTGTACATGGCAACAACAATATTATATGATGATCAGTTCTGATGGACATGACTCTTTCCAACAAAAAGATGACTGAGGTCAGTTTCCATCATCTTAAGATGAAGAGAGCCATCTACACCCAAAGAGGTCTGTGGGAACTGAGTGTGGATCACAACATAGCATTCTCATTCTTTTTGCTGTTGTTTGCTTGTATTTTGTTTTCTTATTCATTTTCTTTCCTTTATGAGCAAGCCCCAAGCTTGCTAAACTCTAAAGAACTCTAAAATTATAAGCAATTAGTATTAGCTGAATTCTATTCATGCTTTAAAAGCCCAGCTTAAGTTCCACATCTCAAAAGAAGCTTTCCCCAACCATAACTGTATGCCTTAATATAATGCTCCTTCTTTGCTCTCTTATAGCATTAATCCCCTATGGTACATTTTTGGTCATTTAACATAGACATATATAATGAGAAAAATGCAAAGCTGTATATGTCTCATGCTGTATCTACAACTTAAAAACTCTTTGAGGACAGATCTGAAGCTTCATTAATTTGTGCTCCTAACAATATTTTGCTTCATGTCTTCCACATAGGAAACAAATAATAATACCACAACCTTTCAAGTGAATTTACTAAAAACATTAGTGTCAGCCCCTCTGATCATTCTTTAAAAGTTCATATGTAACTCACACTCTTTCCATATAGAAACAGCCCTGAAGAGAGGTTTTATTGATTACTTCGTAGAATTAGCAAAATGTTAAGCTATGTTCCCAGGTTTCAGTTAATCAAGCATGAGCAAGAATGTTTGATACAAGATCAGAATCTGGGCATAAACAGCTACCCTCAATCCCTTCCCAAGCCTATAAGCTGCTCAATTTTCAACTTTCTTTCTTCCCCAAAATCAGAATCAAATATTGTAGCACCTTTACAGATTTTCTGCAGTATTGCTTACTCTATGAATCTCTATGGAACAAACCTTTTAGAATTGTGTCTGATTTGTCAAAAAGTTAGGTATGCATGTAGACATTTTAGTTCCTTAGATAACATTTTTCAATATGGAATTAGTCACTGTTCTATGATTCTGGGAAGGGGATGGTCTTCATATTATATATCTGAGCATTTCAGTTTTAGCAAGAAAACCTAAAACAGTGACAGCTAAATAGTTGTTTGTGCCCATAAATGAACAATAGAAAAAAGGAAGGAAGGAAGGAAGGAAGGAAGGAAGGAAGGAAGGAAGGAAGGAAGGAAGGAAGGAAGGAAGGAAGGAAGGAAGGAAGGAAGGAAGGAAGGAAGGAAGGAAGGAAGGAAGGAAGGAAGGAAGGAAGGAAGGAAGGAAGGAAGGAAGGAAGGAAGGAAGGAAGGAAGGAAGGAAGGAAGGAAGGAAGGAAGGAAGGAAGGAAGGAAGGAAGGAAGGAAGGAAGGAAGGAAGGAAGGAAGGAAGGAAGGAAGGAAGGAAGGAAGGAAGGAAGGAAGGAAGGAAGGAAGGAAGGAAGGAAGGAAGGAAGGAGCTAGTTAAATCACTCCAATCACCTTGTCCAATGATAATGAGCTTGAATATCACTAGTATGCAGCATCTACTTGTCTCTCAGGGACAATGTTGATTCCTCCATCCTTCCTATATTTGAATACCCATTCCCAATAACAATCTCCATCCAGTGCATCCTGGTTAAGCCTACTGAATCATAAGAACAAAATTATTTGTTTTAATTAAGAATGACCTTGGCTTTTAGACAAAGCTCCAGAATTCATGATTTCTATGCGATCATCTCATTGTATGATAGCTCTGTTGAGTCAATAAAAACAAGATCACCACTTGACATTATTAAATACTTCAAAGTTGATAGAGCATTATTCCATTTATCCCACTTTAGACAATCAGTAATCATAATTTGGAAACTACTACACATCAGTCAACACATTTTATTTCATGTTCAAGGATCAAGTCAAAGGAGAATAAATACTCTTTCCAGAGGGAGAAAAGAAAAAAAAAAAATTAGAAGCCATTCTTTAAATGATGATATCTAAGCAGAAACATTTAGGTGTTGCATAATGTGTCCATTTAAATTAATTGTTTTTCATAACATACTAAAGTTAACATTATTCCCTTCTAACCTTTCTTCTTTCCCTTTTATTATGGGTCCCTAGGTTCTTTTCTCATCCTTAATTGTTTCTCTGTTATTTTCTTTTCCTCCATATCATGCTCATACACTCACATACTCTCTCTCTCTCTTTATTTCTCTCTCTTTCTCTCTCTTCCATCCCCTTACCCTTTCTTCTCCTCCCACTTCCCATCTTCCACTCCCCCCCAACTCCTCCAGTTTATCTTCAATCTCCTCTCTTCCACCTCCCACTCTGTCCCCAGGCTCCTTTTGTTCTTTTGAAGATGTTCATTAACATGTGTTATGCATTAATGGGGGAAGGGAGGGAAGTCTAGGGAACAGACAACATAACTAGAAATGGAGATGTCTGAACTGATATGGTAGAAAAGACTAGCAGAAGGAAGAGAGAGGGACAGCTCCTTCCCCTCTCCCCCTATGGTCACACAGTCAAGGTGGGGAAAGAGAAATATATATATATATATATATATATATATATATATATATATATATATATATATATATATATATATATATATATATATATATATATATATATATATATATATATTCAAGGAATTTCCTGACTTTGATGAGGTCATCTCATTCTAGTTAATGAGAACAAAGTCCAAGTACAGGACTTGAGGTGATAAAGTTCTTCTGAGTTTACCTCCCCTTTGTCACTTGTCCCCCATTATCCAGTAACATAAGTCCATTTTTTCCCTTTAAAACACTTATTAAGCACCAGATTAGTGATAAGAATACAAAGGAAAAAATAAGATACCAGTAATTGTAAACATATAAAACACCTCCCCTTCCCAAATATTTAGTAGCCAAATTGAAAGGAAGGTAAAAGCCAGGATAAAATCCAGATCTAAAGACTGGAGAAGCAAGTTTCTGCAAGCCTACTAAGCACATTAGATTAATGTCAGATTTGACATCTAATCAATGTATCACTAACAAGTGTGATTTTCTTATACCTCTACTCCTCTGATAGCCACCTGAAAATTTCACCAAGTCATTTTGTATGGTGGAAAGATAACAAGAGAAGAATAGAAGCAGGGGAGGAAGAATGGAAAAGAGAGAGAGAGTGAAAAAGAACAGAGAAAAGGCAGGAAATAAGAGAAGAGAAGCAAGGGAAAAGGGTAGGAAAGAAAAGAAAGGAAGAAAATAAGGAAAGGAAAGGAATGAGGGGAAGAAAGGATGAAGGATAAGAGAGGAAAAAAAAGGACAAGGAAGAAGAAATGAAGAGAAAAGGGAGGAAGGAAAATAATAGATGAAGATAAATAGGGAAAAGGAGGGCCGTGGTGGTTTTTACCATGCATGGCATGCAGAATTACAATGGAGAATTAATGTACTTCTAAATAGATGTTTTCCTAGCATTTTCACAGCAAATAAATGTCATGATCACCCCTAAGGGACCAAGATTTTCTTCTCTTTCCAATAAAAGTTAAGAATAGCAGCCTTTTATTTAGCAACTTAAAAAAAAAAAAAAGATAATTTTGCCAATCAGACTGCAAACACTGTTTTACTCAAGTGTGAAGATCTAGTATAAACTATATAAATTACAAGCAGTCTCATTATTCAATTCCACTTGGAAGTTTAAGATATTTTTCAGTTTATTTAAATTCTTTCCCTCCTCTCACCAGGACCTATAGATTATACAATCTGAATGGGATCAGCTGAAGATTTCTCAAAAAGTCTATGAGGTCAGCTCTTAGGTTCTATAGGACAGATGGTCAGGTCCTAAATCTAAGCTTCAGAAAGTGACAGGAAGTGATGTGACCTACAGGAAGCAAACAACATAGCTGACCATTGGTCCATAATGATTACTTCCTTTTCAGTCCATCCAATGAAAAGACTTGGGTCTTTTGCTATTTAACCAAATTCACTATTTCCAGCTTGCTCGGCTAGGCACATGCTGAGAGATGGGAGTTGAGAGGTTGTGGGTCTGCTCAGGTGTGTTGGGCTTTGCAAGGACTGAATACATGCTTCTTCTTTGTATCTGAAAATGTCTCTGAGAAGTCAATTTGGGTAAGGGGGTCTAGCACCCATCCCACACAAATCTATTTATACAATCTATATATAAAGATATACATCTTTCAAATTTACATCATTATACAACTTCATGTCCCAATTTTTCCTCAAGCATCCATAAGTCACATGTGAACTAAGATGTGAGCTATGCAAAATTTACAATAACAATCTCTCTTTCTCTCTAGGAAAAGGCACCTGTGACTCACACAGTTGTTAAAAAACAAAACAAACAAATAAAAAAAAACTCCAAAAAACAAAAATACACTGTCTACAAGAATGAGAAGCTGACTAGCAGCAAATCTTAAAATAAATCTCTAATAATACCTGCTTCAGTTTTCTCATCTGCAAAATGAGAAACCCTATTTCTTAGGGTTGTTTTTAGAATATGATGAGATGAATTTATATAGCTCTTTGTAACGTGCTCTCCTGGCAGTTACAATTACTAGTCTGTCCTAGACCCACCAGAGTACCTTTGACCACTGTCCTTTGCAGTGTGAGCTCTACCCGGCTCGCCTCCTCTGAGGCCTTCTAAGGTCTCTGGCCACAATCTCTTGAATCTATAGCTTAATAACCGGTAGCGCACTCAAGAACAACCACGTGCAATCTTAAAAGCCTTTATTATACCTACTCACATAATGCCCTAGCTGATGCCCTGACTTGTTGGTTCCCGAGTGAACACCTGGTCAGAAGACCCATGTGTTCACTACCAAAATCCTTACCTCTTTCGGCTACCCATCTTGGCTTGGCCACCCAGGCTAGGAGCCAGGGTGAACAGCACGAGGTTAAAGAGGGCGGTTGCTGCCTGCAGTGGGCTTACATAGGGCCTGTGAGGTCACACACACAGCCAATCAGCGAGAGAGTCACCCATTACGAAACTATCTCAATATGGCCAGGATCCCGCCCAAGGGCAGTCCTAATATCCACAGAAATTACTTCCGGGCCTCAATCTCCCGATGCACTGTGTCTGCCCATTTAAAGGCCCCTTACAGCTCTTGGCTCATTTCAATTTATTATTTGATAGTAACCACCTTCCATATCATATTAACAGCAGTGGGTCAACAAGGTTTCTTCACAGATAATGGAACATAGTATTTTCAAATAATGTGATGTATTTTATTTTGTTTTGTTTTAGCAAAGAGAAGAATGTCTCCATAAAATTTAAAAGGTCCACTTTTTGATGATTTTAAGCAAACTGAAAATAAAAAGAAGCAACATCCAAAGTTGTACCAATCTCGGCTCAATCATAAGCAAAGATAAATGTAGTTGGATATAAATACATAGCTTTCATCTCCTTTTGGCAGTTGTTTTCTTGATGGCAGTGGTAGTACCTTCTGTTCCTGAATAATTCTTGTCTTTTGGGTTGGTTTCCATGGCCTTAAAATTCATCATCCTGGTGGATAAATTTGTGTTGATGAGCTTCTCTACATCCAACTAGCCTAGTTCTTGGATAATAGACAAACTTTGTTTGCCAAACCCTACTCAAAGACTTTATATTTGTAGGACCAGTCAAAACCTACACTTTTGTGGTATCATTTTTAATGATCATGTCCAAGTCATGATAAGTAAGAGATATGGAGTTAAAGAGACTAATTCCCATCCTTGTCGCCCAACATAAGGAAGAAAATAGAATATGTACATTTAATTTTTCATATTTTTCCCGCCTGATATGAGCTATCCCTTAATATAATAAAGGGAAAAAATAGCCATTTAAATAAAAACAATCAATATAACAATCCAGTCTGACAGTTTTCAATATCATAGACTGAGATTCAATCACTCCTTCAAAGAAGGGAAGGAGGTGCATTTTCTCAATTATTCTCTACATTCACATTTCTGATCGCTATAATAACATAGGGATTAGTTTCAAGGTTTTTGTTGTTTTTGTCCTTGGCAATTACTTAGTTGCTGTCAATTTCCCCATGCCTCACTGAATCCTTTACATTTGTTGTTCCTTACAAGGCAGTAATATTCCACTACATTCATACAGCACAACTTGTTTGGTTATTACCCAATCAATGGGCATTTATTTCCTTTACAATTCTTTGCTGCCACAACAAGTACTGCTATAAATATTTGCATATATACATGGGATGTTTTTTACTATGGCCTCCTTGAGGCACTTTTCCATTACAGTAAAATCTCTGGATAAAATCATATAGACAACTGAATCAAATTGTGTAGCATGCTTCTGAGAATAGATACATTTGTTTCTAAAAGTTTTAAATTGTTGCTAGAATTGGGTATGAAACATGGAGAGGAATTTTAAGGGTTTCATTGGGAATGAGCCAAGAAACATTTATTAAGTATTTCTTATAATCTGTACACAAAGAAATGTCTCCTTCATTTGAAAATTCTACTGTACATATTATTAAAATGTTTATTAATGCTTTGCTTGTCAATATCATATTATATATTATATTATATAATTATTATATTTTATTATTATATTATATTATTATATTATATATAAATTATTATATATATTATATATTATTATATTATATATATTATATTAAATATTGATTTCTCAGACCTCCAATTTTGACTGTTTTGCCAATTTGATGAATGTGAGAAAGCTCTTTAGAAATATTTTAATTCATATTTCCCCCATGAATATTAGATTTTAAGGATCTCTACTGGGTCTAGATCAATGATTATATGGATTATGATGTGGAATGATATGGAATATTTTTTCATATGGTTATCGCTAACTTGTTTCATAGGTTACCCCCAAAGAAGTAATAATAATTTGGCCCATAATTGAATGGGCAAAGGAGACCATTCTAGATTACCTTCAAAATTTAGCAAACTCCTTTAAGTATCCAATGTATCCAATGAAAGCCAAGGCCCATCTTTTTGATACTAATATTCTGCAAATTTTGCAAATGTTTCTGTTACAGAAAAAAATGAAATATTACAGACTTTGAAGAATAAAAAATGACTATCACTCAGAGGCAGGAAAAAGGCTTATGGTGGGTGTGAACATGTAATAACACAAAGAAGTATAAGATAAGAAGATGAACTGATGCCAAAATGAGGTGAGAAATGAGAGGTTGACTGTCAGTCACACTAATAGAAAATTCACAAAGTTAAGAGAAAAAGAAGAAAGTCTTTGGCACATCTAATGGACCCTCTTCAGTGAACTTATGGAAGAACAGACATGACTAACAAAGGATGAGCAGACATAAATGGACTCTCGCCTATAATTTGGAAGAAATTTCTGAATTGATAAGATCAAAGATCCACTTGAGTATTCAGCCATAAGTAATTTGCATTTCTTCCTCTAAAAACTATTTCTTCTTATATTTTATCCATTTGTCTATTAAGGAATGGCTTTTTCCCAATATAGCTAACAGAAGTTCATTTCTTTGTAAAATTTATGGATAAGATATACTGCAAATACCAGCATATTAGATGACATCCCTAAAGCTTGAGAGAACTAACTTTAGATGCATAAAAGAAAGCAAAAAACTGTCACATAAAAGAAGTAACTGCCGTAAATTTGTATTTGTTTAATTCATCACCATGAGAAGAACAGATTGAACATATGCTTAACTTCCTGGAAGATCAGGCTACAAAAGAAAAGCTAGCAGAGTTTGGAGCATCTCCTTAACTGATGATGTTGCTTAGACCCTTCCAAACCACATCCCTTAGGACATGTGTCAGAAACAGAAGAATAGCTTTCAGTGGACCACAGGTCTAACCAAGCAATTCCAATGTTTATCTTTAAATAATCCTTGCCTTCATGGAGTTCATAATCTAGTATAAAGAAATTCATCATTAGAGAAATCTTTTGTTTCTCTTTTTACAACAATTTCTTCTTTCTACTACTTCTCGAGACCCCTGATTTGGCTCTTGAACTGCAGTCTGTGCAAAAGCACAAAAGCAGATGCCAACACGTCTGTGTGTACCATCTGTATATGTCACTTACCATTTGCTTCACAAAATGGCTCAGAAAGGGAAACATCTAAATAAAAATCAAGATTTATTGCAACTGAAGTGACATTCTTTAGTAACCTTTGAATTCCTATCTCAGGATACCAAATTAATTATTGTTTCTATTGTCAACATCTAATGTAGAATTCTAATCTTAATAGGAGCATACTGAGATTTACATATTTCAACTGGGTAGATTTTCTTGTTTACTACATTTGAAACACATTAAAAACATATGAGAAGAAAAAAACAGAATGCAATTCTTGGAAATCTCTGTAAATTCTTCCATTAGCAATAGGAATTTTCTATTCACTCCTCTAGTTAACAGCCTTTGAGAACTACAGGTTTTCTATCCCTCTGTGCGCATGTTTAATCAACCACTATGGTTGTCATGCCAACCAGTAAAGAGAATTCTGAGCTTATATTGGGCATTTCAATTCAGTGACCCAATTACTGTCTGTCAACATATTCATTGGGACAATAGAGAGTGTAACACGTTGCTGAGATTTAATCCAAGACACTGAAGTATAGAGATGTTTGAAATGAAATCTTAGTTAATTTTAAATGTACAGAATGGTTTAGTTAGTCTCAATACAAAATGCTTTTTAATTTCTCCATCCTGTTGTTACTTCTAATAAAAATTAACATAGTAAATCCAATGTTTATTGGATTCCCTTAATTCAATAGTATTGTTTAATTTTTAAAAAGCAAATGCAATGAGATAAGCAAATGGTAAGAATGCTAAATGTTTTTGCAACCTGTGAAGATTTTCCTTGTTCAATGGAAATATATTCAGGAAAAGGGGTAAATAGTACACTTGTAAAGATCATAAGTGAAAACAGGATGCCACAAACCTTCACTATAAATATGAGAAAATAGAAGTATGACCAAAATATTAAAAATTAAAATTAATTCAAATTTGTGCCTCCCCAAAATCATTCCCTATCTTCCATCCTGAAAAAAAAAATCTTAAATATCACTGATGGATTGGACTTGGTTGATAAAACTATTCCCTAATCAAGTTTTTCAGACACAAAAGAGAAAATGATAGCACAAATATTTTCCCTTACCTGTTTATTCAGCCTTTTCATTTTTTACAGCTAAAATTGCCAGCAATTCCAGTGTATTTGATTTTTTCAAAAATAATTTCATGTTTTTAGTCTTACAAAAATGACAGAGATGAACATTTCCATATCTACATGGCAAAGAGAATCTAAGGTAAAGAGTGACGTGTAATGCATAAACACAAATATTGTTTTATATATGCCATAATATAATTATTATTGCTATAAGCAGTACCATCTTCCAGATCAAAAATTATAACTAGATCTCTATAAAAGTATACTGTTTGGATATGGACATGCTGAATTATAATATCCTCCACCTATTGCTAAATATTATTTTTAAAACTGACCACATAGTCTAATACCCCCATTCTACCTATGAGCATCCTGATAACAAGAAAAATAAATAAGGTCTCTAGAACAATGAGAAGGACTTTTGCAGTTCATATATGGGGGGGAGACAAAATTTGTCATTTCAATTCAATTCAATAAACATTTTGTTAAGCAGCCACTGTGGTAGGTGTATAGGTACAAGGAAATAAAGAAAATACTCCGTGCTCAAAAAAAATTCTCTTCAACAAATCCACTAGGATAAGCAACTGTTATGGGGTATAAAATGATAAAGTATGAAGGAGTTATGAGCTGAATTAGTAGAAATACCCAAAAGACAGATGTCAAGAGTAACACATTAGAGGGACATCTTCGGATATAATGGACCCTCTCTGCCTTAAGCTGGGTCATACATAACTCATATTTCAAAGCTCAATATCTGTTATTTTTCCTTCTTTATTTTTATTTTATTTTATTATTTTTCCTTCTTTAACTTGAATACAAATTAAATTTAAGTCAAACAATCAATTGAATATTGGCAAAGAAAGATATTTCACTTTTGCTTTTTATCCTATGAATAAACAGGGATTTGTAGTATAGGATATACCTGCTCTATAACCCAACAATTTTTGTTTCTTCATGTTGGGGTAAAATACTCCATTTTACATGTTTAAATATATAGTTTTAACGTATAACTAGACTCACATGGTAGCTGAAGTCATTTTATAAATATACTAAGGTCATTATCAATTAATATCCATTCAATGATGTTTTATATAATACATGGGACTATATATACTATATGTGCATGTGTATATGTACACACATACACACACACACTCTATGTTATATATTATATATTTGGGACTATGATATCATAAAAGGGATGTATAACTCCTTTTACTGCCTTGACACATCTCCAAAAAGTCTCTAGTTTGATAGTATTCCATTACCTTCCTTCTTCACACTAGCCACCCTTTGCTTCCATTTCCTTAATATCTATTATTTCCTAACATCTTTACCTAGAATATGACTTCTTCATTTCCTAACCATACTATTAGAATTTTTGAAGGTGTAATGACAGCCAAATCAAATAGCTGTGGCTTTTCCCTTATTCTCTTTCATTTCTGTAATGTATTTGGCACCAGTTATATCACTGTCAAGTTTTTCCATTTCCTTAGTAGCTCCAAAGTTTTCTGTGATCACTCCTTTATTTTATCTATTTTACTCTTCTCTTCTCATTCCTTTATTGTGGATACTCCCCAATATTTAGAACTCAACTCTCTCACATTTTGTCTCATGTTTTAAAGACTACCTATGAGTACCTCTCCTTACCTTGTCTTTGTTTCTAGATCTCCAACTTCCTATCTGTAAGACATCCTTCTTTAAAAGTCCTCTTACAAATTTAACTTGTCTAAGACTCAGTCTTAAGAAGATAGCATCATTTAATGGAAAGGCTTTCAGTTTTGGAGTCAAATTTGAGTTACAGTCCTATCATTTACTACTAGTATAATCATGGACAAATCACAGAGTCTCTTTTAGTTTTGTTTTTACATTTGACCTGAGGAATCTTTTGAGTTCTATGTCTATGGTTTTATGAATCTTTCCTCCTTCAAATCAAAACCCTCTAATTCCTTTATTTCCATTGTCACTTACCAAGGCTCAGAGTCACAGAAATCTCCTTGCAGTTAAACACTTTCATTTCTTCCACTGAAATGTCTCTCACATTTATCCTTTCTCCATTCCCACTATTATCACCTCCTTCCAGCATTCATTACACTTGTGATTGAACTAAAAATCAGTTAAGTTGACTAATATCAAACTGTGCCATTACCAAAGCTATCTAACCAGTAGGCATCATGGATAGGTGAGAAGAACACTAGGTTGGAGGTTATCCAGCTTCTATAGTCTCAGTTCTGCTTTCATGGTTGCATCAGTTATATGACCAATACAAATCACTAAACAAAGCCAGGACTAGGCACTAATCAATTAACCAGCACCCTAGAACATGACATGTTTCAGAGTACAATAAGGGATACATATTAATTTTCCCAAAATTCTCCTTTTTTATAAACATAGCAAATATTACCATTAATTTTTTTTCTATATAAAAGAGGATTGCATATAAAACTGGGAAAGTCTATTATATAAAAACAGTGCCATCTGAAATCCTTCAACTCTCTATGTTTTGAAAAGTTCAATGATACTTTATTTATTTTTCCCTAAAGGATAGTTTCACCAAATGACTTTTTATTAACAAGAGAAATTATCTTCTCCATGAAACCTGAATATAAAAATCAAGTTGTGTGTGTAGGAACCCACAAGGCCATGATTTTCCATCAGTGGGGTAAGAGTTTTCCACACTGACCTGGGCCACACAATTTTTCCCAGCTCCTTTGTAAGAGCTGGAAGCAATTTCTCAGTGTATAAGGTCTAAGTTTTGCTCTAGAGTCTTTAAACATTATTTACTGAAGGACTAAGAATATCTAAACAGACAAATTATATATATATATATATATATATATATTTTAAGGGAATATGATTGATATACTTTCTCCCAAAAATACCTATGAGATCAATGCTACCTCAGAGGGGTAAGTATATCAATGTCCATTAGCATGAATTAAAATTGTAGATACTTTGGTATAGCAGGCATGAAATTTTTTAGGATTATGAATGCCATCAGTTAAAAAAAGAACCAGGGATATGAAAAATATGGATATATGGTTCTACAAGTTAGAGGACTAATGCCAGAGAGCCTAAGTGATAAGTTATAAAAGGCAAATTTTGCTGACATATATATAAAAAAACCAAGAATTAGCTTACATTTTTTCCAACTAAGATTCAATTCTGGAAATTCAAGCTGGAAAATACAGAGCATAACTTTTTTCTAATATCCTCCAAATCAGTTTTTAAAATCTGTTCATTCAGTAGAAACAAATGTGAAGTCCATTTTAAGAATGTGATCATTAGGATCCAGAAAGGAAATGCCGATGGGAGCCTGTTTTATGTTTGGCATCTACAGCAAAAATACACCTTGAAACAATATAACCCCAAAGTACAGGCCTACAGATAGCACTAACCAGGCACTGATCCTGAAAGTCTACTTTTGACATTTATAGCTGAAAATCTCTGCCAAATCAAGATGTGCCCTATGAAAATACAAAACGATCTTTGTGATGACACAAAGGAATCTAGCAGATCTCTGGAATGTAGGGAACCAATAACCCTGCTATTTCAGAAACCTTTTTGTGACTATTGGGATGTAAAGGGAGAACTAAATCAAATCAAATCAAATCAAAAAGTCCCTGATAGCAAGAGCTCACAGTCTATTGAGAGAGTCGATATGCTAATAATTACATATTAACAAGATACATCTAGGATAAATTAGAGATAGACAAAGGAAGAAAGGTACTAATATTAAGGGGAATCAGAAAAGCTTTTTTAACAGTAGGAATTTAGCTAGAACTTGAAAGAAGCCAAAATTTGGAGTTGAGATGAGAGAAATCTAGACATTGGGAATAGGCTTTGAAAATGTCCCAAGTCAGGATATAGAGCATATGGTGCAAGGAATCTCAAGGAAGCCACCTTCACTGAATCATAGAGTATATGAAGGAGAATAAAGTGCAAGAAGACAGAAAGCAGATTATAAAGGGCTCTAAATCCTAAATAGAGGGTTTTATATTGTATCCTGAATATAAAAGGGAGCCACTACAAGTTTAATTTTTTGAATATGGAATTGTTTTTCTTCAAAGGAATAATGTTAGATTGGTAATAGTCCAAGTCTAGTACATAAGGAATTTTAGTACTGTGGAACATATTGCAATATTAATGGAACTGTAGAATCTTATATAAAAATACTTCTGGACCTGCTAGAAACATGTTTCTCCCCACCCAAATCAGTGAGATTAAAGTTTTCTTTTCCCCTTAATTGCCCCTAGTGGACAATAAAAACAGGTACTTTCCTGATCTCAAATCACAAGTGGTAGCCAGAGTATAGGTTTCCACAAGATACAATGGAGACTGGGATAGGAAGGATGGAGATTAAATAGAACTGTGGATACTTAAATGATACAATCATAAAACTTTAGAAATGGATAAGATTTTCTAGAGACTGTCTATTCCAATCCCCTCATTCTACAAATGAAGAAACTGAGGCACAGAGAGGTTGTGAGATGCCCCAAACCACCTCACAATCAGGATTTGAAAATATCATTCAGTTAGCAAGTATTTCTTAAGTACCTACTAGGTGTCAGTCAACTTTGCTATGTTTTATAGTCACAAGTATAAGGAATTAAGTGATCTGTATCATATCCCTATTAAATTCATCATTGGGAAATCTCACAATCTTGAAAGATCTGATTAACATAGTTATTCATAAGTCATCAGTATCCTCTATTCTCTAATTTGGAGAGTGGAGCCCCAAGCTCTTTCTTTTAAAGAGGGACTCAGGATTGACATCAACCTAGATATCCCACATTTTATTCAACTGTCCTAATTTTGTATTTCTTTGGACTTTGCACATATATTTATTGACACAAGGCACACCAGTCTCAGAGGCTCCACAGGATGTTACCCAAAGCCATGATTAAGTAAAGTAGCCCAGCACCAATCTCAGTAAAAATGAGACAAAGAAAATAGTTGATACTTTGGATTAATTACATTATAATTTAATAGAGCTGCAAATTCCTAAGAACTTTTCTGTATGCTTCTCCAGGACTGAGTAACTATGAAATTATTTACAATGAGCATTCTTTTTATAAGCATGGAGAAGAAAAAGCATTAATCTTGGAGTCCAAAGATATGAGCTAAAGCACCAGCCCCAAAATTTACTGGCTGAGTGATCATGGAAACTCATTTAACTTCTTTCTATAAACCTTGTTTTCCTTGTCTATAAAATAGGAATAATGATAACCTCACTGATTGCACTTGGTTCTGATAGCGAAAACTTATTGTAACTGCAAAGCAATATCAAAAGATAAGTTACTATTTCATTTTCATCTGTATATTCAATGGGGCTCAGAAATGGTCATCATTATCCTATTATGGTTCTTTTAGATATATAGCTTTACAGAGATAGAAATTATATAGATATAAGTATGTGTCATGCATGCACAGAACAATTGCCAAAGTAAATAAACATCTATTTTCAAAATTGAAAATTTTAGGATTGATCCTTTTCTGAAACTTCATTAAAAGTATCTTCAAAAAATTCCAGTAACATAGAATGGTATGGATGATGTATAATTCTTTCTCCTTTCATTTAGTTTTGCTATATTATTAGGGTCATAAAATATAGTATCATAGATTAGGAGTTAGGTGGGAGCTTAGAGACTATCATCTCATCCATCCTATGCATATTAGAAATAAAGATTGTTATTACCACTAAGAAACACTGATATATTATCTATCTGCTTTTCTTTTCAAATAATTCCTTCTTTCTTCCACTTAATCCATTCGAAATGGATTCTTCTACAAAGCAAAAAAGATAAATGTATTTTGCACTGAAGGATTTTTCTTTATGGTCTTATGTCCTCTGGAATATTCCTATGAATTGTTGAGATAATAACTTAATAGGGAAATTTAACAATAAAACCCAGAATCATATCAAATATAAATGTATATTTATATATAGTATATATGTTGTGTGTGTGTGTGTGTGTGTGTGTGTGTGTGTGTGTGTGTGTGTGTGTAGACAGATAGGGAATCCAATTGTTGCCTGGCTAACTCCCAGTGACAATCCATATTTAAAATGGTGAAAGACAGGTGGAAATCCTTAGCAGACACTAGCTTTATACAAAGAGTGTCAGAATTGCAAAGACCTGCTCTGTAATGAGTAAAATTGACAATCTCTTCAACCTTCTTATACTTTATCTGCTGGTGATTTCTTGGTGGCTGGATAAAATCCATTCACATCTTTTAGTCTTTGTGACAGCAAATCATAATTATCTCTGGACCCTTGCACTAACGACCCCAGCCAAAAAGACAACATTGTTCTGGCAGATGGTTCTTATTGTTCCCATCTCACACAGGGAATAATTGGCAGCCTCCAGGATAGTAAGTGTCAATCACTTACTGAAAACCAGCCCTTGAAGCTGAGCTCAAAGGAATAGTGAATTAGGGCAGTAGGGCATATGTGTTTAAGACCCACAGACCAAACAAGTGGAAATTTATATTTCTGGGGATGCTTCCAAATTAACCTCACTTATAATCCTAGAAATAGAAGTGCAAACCTCCAAAGAGAAACTGTAATTAACTGAGAAGTCAGAGTTTATAACTAGAGCCCTTGAAAATGAAAGGTCTCATGGTTTCTTCTAATAGAATGGAAACTCCTTAAGGGTAAGGTCTCTTTTGTTTTTGTCTTTCAATCTCCAGTGCCCAGCAAAAATGACTTGCATATTGTAGCTGCTTAATTAATGCTTGAAAAAATTAGATAGAAAGAAGACCAGATTTGGTATCAGAATACCTAGACTCACTTAGCAATAGATGAGTTCTAGAATCTGTAAAATAGAAGTGCCTGAAAGTGGTTTGTAATAGATAATTTCTATGTAACATGAACTAGCATATCAATGTAATAACTTCTCTACTATCCTTTTTAGAGGAGCTACAATTAATTAATAATCACCACAAGCATTTAATTTTCTCATTTCCTAGTGGTTATTTATAAAGGTGATGAATTTTAAAGCCCAGTGTCAAAAGACTCTCAAGTAATAGGGATTTCTTTTAATAAGGATGATCTGAGATTCGCCACCATTAGGAATATATGATCCAAAGAATGAGTAGCAAAGACAAACATTTATAGACTTAACAGACTTTATACAAAGGTTCTTAACTTAAGGTCTGTGAACACAATTCAGGGAAATCCAATTTGGATGGAGGGAAAAATTAGTTTTATTTGCACTAAACTCCAGTCAAAATTTATTATTATTGTAAGTTTTGCTGTACTGTCAAAGTGACACATCACACAAAAATAATATTAAGAAGCTCTACTGTAGTTCTAGCCTTATTTTTACAAATGGGCAAAGAGTTAAGTCACCTATCCAAGGTCACACAACTATCAAGTAGTCACACTGGCATTCATACTCATTCTCGTTCTAAATGCATTTCTTCTCTTTCTATAACACCATCTTGCCTTGATTTCACAAGATCACTGAACCACAATGAAGGGCATGTCAGTGATTTGAAAATCATCACACTAGTGGATTATCTGGGCAGAGCTGATAAAATGACAAAACAGAAGTCTAAGTTCCCCAGGTAATACAGTAGGCAGAAAAAGTACTCATTTAAATTAAGGGGGAAAGGTCCATAGATGGGTAAAATATTTAATCAGCCAACATTTCTCATGATAAAAATATCTGGCTCGGTGGTAAGATTCCTAAAATTATCTAAGAGATAACTCCTAATTTTTCTACAGCATCTTCAATATTAATTAATTTTAAAATATTAACTATTTCCTCTATGCAAGGCATGGTGTTGCATTAAACCCCTTTCCCCAAACAAAATACTAAAATGAAAATGGAATTATGCATGTATATCAAAAAGAGTCACAGTCCTATGTTTCATTTTTAACCTAACTAAAATCTATGCTGTACAGGATTCCTCCCATTTCTATAAGGAAGATGCTGAAATAACAGAATTTGTACCAGCAAGTTTTGAATGTTGTTTGAGAGAACAAAGCTGTTATAGTTGAAGCATTCATTTTCCAATTTCATATAATGTGTGTGTATGTGTGTATAAATACATGAACCTTTAAAAAGCAGCAAGAAAGTCACCAATAATTCAGTTAAATGATCTGCTGTTCAACTGGTATATTAATTCATTGTCCCTCAAGGACTACAAAAATACCAGTAAAATTATCCTGGTGCCCATAAAGCATAGCAATCTCATGCTAGACCAATAACCCAAGGCCAGGTTGAACAATGACAAATAATCTAGTCACCCTGGCTACATGACAGTTTTAAGATTGTTATTCAAATGACCACCCCCCCTCCAAAAAAAAAAAATCAGCTCTTTAGGCCCAATGAATCATTGAGTTGGCACAAACTAGGCTTCTGTGACAGTGGAAATGTCATTAGCAAATTCCCAAAGTGCAGAACTCTTCCAAACTCAAAAAGAAGGGAGGAGATTACCCTCAAATATACACACACACACACACACACACACACACACACACACACGGAACAATGGCACTTCAAAAGGCCTTGGAAATTGGGCAGATCCCTACCCATCTATCTTCTTCTTCAATACCTCAAACATCAGTTTTATCATTATCTTGAGTATCTTCTCCACTGAGAGAAATCAAAAGACCTTCATAACCTTCCTTGTGGAGTAAGTCTCTATTCTTAATGAGGTCAGCTCTTGGAACGCACAAACCCATGCTGTCTCTTTTCCAGCTTAATAGCATCTAACAGAGTTTGTACTGTAATCCCAAAGCCTTCAGGACCCTGAGAATTGTTGTATTAATGGCTGGGCCCAGATTTCATTGGTACAGAAGACTTCCAATGTAAAAACTTCTGTTAAGGGCATACAGCAACTAATCCATAACTCATACCTAAATCCATCCAGGTTTAGCAAGGTTTTAGCAACTTGGGGCACTGACAAATTAAGTGGTCAAAGAGCAACTAAATATCAGAGGCAAGAACTAAACTCAGTTTATCAGAGATAACAAGGTAAAGTCAGAAAGATCTAAGTCATAAACTGAAACATGAATTGAAGATAATAGAAAATGTTACCTAATTGCTCTTTATTTATACAGTCACATAATACATCTCATTGTGGCAGTCAAACAAATGCATTTTCCTGTTTTCAATACAGAAATTATGTTACCAGCTCTCAGTTGCATGCAAAATAACCATTATAAATAGGATAAAGATAAATCTGTAATTCATTTCACTGATATACAGAATTCCCCCTAAGGAAACTCCTCCATGATTTATTCTCTTTGAGAATTGCTTAGAACATGGAGAAGTTACATGTCACATAGTCAGTAGGTATCTGAGGTAGAACATTAAATATTATAGACCAACAATTCAGATACAGCTCCAAAATAACTTTCCAATACCCAAAAATTTATATTTCCCTCTTTGTGAAACAGGCATATCACTGTAATAAATGGAGACCTCCAAAGAACTGGCAATGAGCATACCACAGAGAGCAAAAGAAGGACACATAGTAGGTATAAGTAGGCTACAATATGTAACTAAGGATTAATTCTGGAAAACAATAGCAATAAAAAAATATAAAGGAATTGAATAATCTGAAGATAAGGTGCTATAGTCAAGTGTCAGAAAATGGGGATGGTACATGGTTAGACAGAGTGCTTCAGTAGTACCTCACAATGTCAGAAGGAAGTAAAGTGGTCCTCCAGCCTGGAGGCTGGTCTTTAGGTGGGGAACTAATAGGAGAGTATCAATGAGCAATGCACAGGATTGGCAGGCATGAATAGACTGGCATCTGCATTGTTGGAAGCAACTTCCCAATCTATAAGAACCATTTGATCATTTTAGCATGTTATGATTCAAAAGAGGAATCTGAGCTTCTCTATGCCTTGATATTCAGTAGACTAGCTTCAGGCCTAAAAATAAATAGAAAGATTAAATAAACAAACAAATAAATGTAAATTTAAAAATTAACAAATGTACTGAAACCTAAATTTAAAACTAGAAGGGAAGGTAGATTTGAAGATTTACCCATGAGAAAACTTTTCTCATATTCTCATAAACTCATTCTGAACTACACAAAAATAGCTAGTATCTTTATACTAGCCTTGCCTTTTTTTATTATGGGGGGGCTACTTTCTGGGTTATCACTTTCAAAAGCAAACAAGCAACAAGCTTTTCTTAAGCACTTTATATTTGTCTGGTAAGATAACAAAAGAAATAATTCTATTTCCTTTGGCTTCATCTTATTATTGTCCAGAGCACACCTTGAGTCTGCAAGTTTCCACTATAAATTTAAATTATTTGTTTACTTGCAACATTAATGTCAGCATCCTATAAAAGAGTTGTAAGAAATATTTTACCAATATTATGGGAATTTGATTCTTTTTATTATTTGAGATGCTAACATTTCTTCCACAAATTTTGGTTAACTAAAAGTCTGCAATCTGGTAATATTAATATCATCTAAACCAAAAATGTTACATGGAATGTTGAAATGTATATGAATCCTTAAACATTCCTCAAAACTGTAGGAAGAATTTCAACTGTCCCAGAAGCCTTGGCAACATATAAATCCTCTTCAATCAGCCTATTTTTTTGAAACTATTAAAAGTAGTTTAATCTGTAATATGATGTAGTTCACCTATATACATTATTTGATGACATTTGTTTCCTTAGGGACACTTGAGATTTTGAATCTGTTTAACCAAATTTGTTCAACTTTTCTGACATTGAAGAAAGCATGGGATTATGGTTCTATCTTTTAAATTTTTATGGGTTAAGAAAAACATACAAGATTACTATAAATATATGTGTGTATATGTGTGTGTGTGTGTGTGTTATAAAAGCCTTTTATTTACAAAATGTTTGCATGAGTAATTTTTCAACACTGACCCTTGCAAAACTTTCTATTCCAAATTTTGCCCTCCTTCCTCCACTGGGGGCTGGCAAGTATTGCAATACATGTTTAAATATATGTTAAATCCAATGTATATACACATATCCATACAGTTATCTTGTTGCACAAGAAAAATCAGATCTAGAAAGAAAAAAAAACCTGAGAAGGTAAACAAAAATGCAAGCAAACAACAACAGAAAGAGTGAAAATGCTTTCTTATGTTCCATACTCAGTTTCCACAGTCCTCTCCATGAGTGTAGATGGCTCTCTTCATTTCTAAAAAATTGGAACTGGTCTGAACCAAATCATTATTGAAGATAGCCACATCCATCAGAATTGATCACCATATAGTATTGTTGTTGAAGTATATAATGATCTCCTAGTTCTGCTTGTTTCATTCAGCATCAGTTCATGTAAGTTTCTCCAGGCCTCTCTAAAATCACCCTGATGGTTGTTTCTTACAGAATAATATTCCACAACATTCATATACTGTTATCGGCCAGAACTCTGAACTTGAAACAAAGGATGCTTACAAGGTACTAAGTGGAACTTAGGAAACAATGATTAAATCTAGCTTAGCATTGATTTAATCCTACAACAAATGATGGTTTCCTAGAGATATAATAATTGGTTTATACTCAGTGTACAGCATATAAACTGGGAGCCTTAGCCAGGATTGACATTTGCAGAGATGGTAAAGGACTGGCAGCAGAAGCTTAAGCTCTCTGAACCAAGGGGAGAAATTCAATTCAATCTTCGATCTTCCTGGCAGCTGGCCTGGACTCCTGCACTTCCACCACAAACACCAAGGCCAGACTGAAAGGCTCTCCAGAAAGCTACCCAGCCCCAGGAAGGAGATAATAAAGGATCTGGACTATAAGAAAGCTGAGCAGGCCCCAGGAAAGGAGACAAGACTTTGAAAGAGATCATAAAGGATTTGTACTTTAATACCTGGCTGTACTTGTGGAGATTACTGAACTGAAATGAAGGCTGCTTCCAGAGACCCCAAGAAAACCAAACAAGAGAACATTACATTTTGGAGAGAACATTACAATATACCATAATTTATACAGCCATTCTCCAACTGAAGGGCATCCACTCACTTTCCAGTTTCTTGCTACTACAAAAAGGGCTGTCACAAGCATTTTTTGCACATGTCGGTCTCTTTCCCCCTTTGAGATCCCTTTGGGATATAAGCCCAGTAGTAACACTGCTGGATCAAAGGATATGCACAGTTTGATAACTTTTTGAGCATAGTTCCAAAGTGCTCTCCAGAATGGTTGGATCTGTTCACAATTCCACCAACAATGTATCGTGTATCAGTTTTTCCACATTCCCTCCAACATTCGTCATTATCTCTTCCTGTCATCTTAGCCAATCTGAGAAGTGTGCAGTGGTATCTTAGAGTGTCCTTAATTTGCATTTCTCTAATCAATAATGAGTTGGAGCATATGACTTCAATAGTTTTCATATGACTGTAATAGTTTCAATTTCTTCATCTGAAAATTGTTCATATTCTTTTTCAATTGGAGAATGGCTTGATTTCTTATAAATTTGAGTCAATTCTTTATATATTTTGGAAATGAGACCTTTATCAGAAACTTTGGATGTAAAAATATTTTCCTAGTTTATTGTTTCCCTTCTAATTTTGTCTGCATTAGTTTTGTTTGTTCAAAACATTTTTAACAATATAATCAAAATTATCTATTTTGTGATCAATAATGATCTCTAGTTCTTCTTTGGTCACAAATTTCTTTCCTCCTCCACAGGTCTGAGAGGTAAACTATCCTATGTTCTTCTAATTTCTTTATAATATCATTCTTTATGCCTAGATAATGAATCATTTTGACTTTATCTTGGTATATGGTGTTACATGTGGGTCAATGCCTAGTTTCTGCCATACTAGTTTCCAATTTTCCCAGCAGATTTTGTCAAATAGTGAATTCTTATCCCACAAGTTGGAGTCTTTTTCTCAAATACTAGAGTTTTTGACTCTATAGTTGGAAAAACAGTTTTCAACATTCATTTTTGTAAGACTTTGTGGTCCAAATTCTTTCCCCTCCTTCCTTTACCTCTCCCCTCCCCAAAGTAGCAAGCAGTCTGATAAAAGTTAAATATATACAATCCTTTTAAACATATTTTCCTATTATCCATTTTCTTTTTTACAGAATTCTCCTCACTAAGTTCTTAGAGCAAGTGAATATTACATGTTTAGTTCTTTTTGTATCTCAAAGAGTGATTAGATTATCAAATATTTATTGATCAATAGAGAAGAATGTTCGAATTAGGCTGGAAAACAAAGAATATTAGACATAGTCCCCACCGTCATGCAGTTATGGATTACATAGGAAAGGTAGGCTATAAAAGTGACTCAAAAGTCTTGGTGAAGTTTTGTTGCTAATAAACCTTAAAACTACAGTAAGACTTGCAGAGACCCAGTATACATATAAAAAGATAAATACCAAAGAAATGTTAGTTAAATGACAAATTAGGGATATAAATATATTACGTTGTAGTCATCATCATTATCATCATCATCATCACCACCATGATTGTTGTTCAGTAATTAGTCCTGAAGTTCAGAAGACAAAGAACAGAGGCCCAACAGGTATAAGGTAACCAGAGTTTTTGGACCAAGGTCACCAAAGTTAGAAGGTGTTAAAAAGAGAAAAAAAAAAAAAAAAAACAATTTAACTCAGCACCTACTTGGCAAGAATAATTAGTTGATAGACAGCTGCTCATTTCTACTCTCTGGCTACTTTCATTGCAAGTCATCTGATATCTTAATGAAAATTACCATCTCTGGAAATATGAACTGGATTACAAATTGAATTCATTCTGTATCATAACTGTTGCTTTGTCTGGTATTTTTTAAAGAAGCAAACAATTTTCAATCCCTTTAAAAGCAACATTACAACACTACTTGATCATGTTAGCTTAACAAAAGAATACTAACAACCCACAGCTCAATAGGACAGTACATCAACTTCATTACTGGTCAACTGGCTGCAAATGGTATCATGTTTTAACACTAGAAGGATACTTTAAACTTTAGAAGTTATAAAATGAAAAGTCATTCATCTAATACTTTTAGAATGAAAGAAATGGCTTATAATATACTCAAGTGATAAGAATTAATGCTAAGTGTCACCATTCACAAATAGGGCTGAATGAATAAATCCAGACAGTTCTTTATCTCTGAGTGACTTCATCAAGTCTGCTCCATGCAGGATAAATCCATGATTGGCAAATTATTACCTTCACTGATGTGGAAAATGAGACAAAGGAGAAAGGGCCAGATCTTTAATGAAAATCAGCTGGCTAAGGAGTCACAAATGAATTCAAATTTGAAAATTCAAAGATGTAGGAGGTACCTGCTGTGTCCAAAACATCTTGCTAAGCACTGAGAAGGATAGAAGGTAAGATACTGTCTTCATTCTTTGGGAATTGAATAGAGTAATCTTAACTGTTCCCTTATCTGTTTGAGATCAAAATGGATCAAAAAGGTGTGTTAAAAAAAATCTCATTTTACCAAGATATTTTAGAATGCAGAACAGGAACTTGTCTGACTAAATCAATATTTCTCCCCTTTCTCCCACACAAATATTGATCATGTTTCAAAAATATATTTATTGTATTGATATTTTTTGCAAATCATGGAGAAATGTTAAAATGTTAAAGCATGGCTAGATTTCTGAGTTACAGAAAAAATAAAGTTTGCTGAAACAATGGGATACTGAGTGGTTGTTTTTCCAAGTGTTTAGGAAGGTACATTTGATAAAAACACCTATTCCTGATGCTAAAATTTTAAATAAGATATTAGCAAAAAGACTTCAGAAAATCATCCCCAGGATAAATACACTATGATCAAATAGGATTTATACCAGGAATGCAGGGCTAGTTGAATATTAGGAAAACTATTAGTATAATTGACCATATTAATAATCAAATTAATAAAAACCATATGATCATCTCAATAGATGTAGAAAAGGCATTTGATAAAATCCAACATCCATTCCTACTAAAAACGCTTGAGAGTATAGGAATAAATGAACTATTCCTTAAAATAATAAGGAGCATATATTTAAAACCGTCAGTAAACATCATATGTAATGGTGATAAACTGAAACCTTTCCCTGTAAGATCAGGAGTGAAAGAAGATTGCCCACTATCACCATTACTATTCAATATTGTATTAGAAATGCTAGCCTCGGCAATAAGAGCTGAGAAAGAGATTCAAGGAATTAGAGTAGGAAATGAGGAAATCAAACTATCACTCTTTGCAGATGACATGATGGTATACTTAGAGAACCCCAAAGACTCTGCTAAAAAGCTATTAGAAATAATTCAGAATTTTAGCAAAGTTGCAGGATACAAAATAAATCCACATAAATCCTCAGCATTTTTATACATTACCAACACAATCCAAGAGCAAGAGATACAAAGAGAAATTCCATTCAAAATAATAGACAATAGTATAAAATATTTGGGAATATATCTACCAAAGGAAAGCCAGGAATTATATGAGCAAAATTATGAAATACTTGCCACAAAAATAAAGTCAGATTTAAATAATTGGAAAGACATTGAGTGCTCTTGGATAGGCTGAACGAATATAAATAAGATGACAATACTCTCTAAACTAATCTATTTATTTAGATCAGACCAATCAGACTCCCAAGAAACTATTTTAATGACTTAGAAAAAATAACAACAGAATTCATATGGAACAACAAAAGATTGAGAATTTCAAGGGAAGTAATGGGAAAAAAATTAAATGAAGGTGGTCTAACTGTACCTGATCTAGAACTATATTATAAAGCAATAGTCACCAAAATCATTTGGTATTGGCTAAGAAATAGACTAGTTGATCAGTGGAATAGGTTAGGTTCAGAGGGCAAGATAGTGAATAAAAATAGCAATCTAGTGTTTGACAAACCCAAAGATCCCAACTTTTGGGATAAGAATTCATTATTTGACAAAAACTGCTGGGAAAACTGGAAATTAGTATGGCAGAAACTAGGCATGGACCCACATTTAACACCATATACAAGATAAGATCAAAATGGGTCCATGATTTAGCCATAAAGAACGAGATCATAAATAAATTAGAGGAACATAGGATAGTTTACCTCTCAGACTTGTAGTGGAGGAAGGAATTTGTGTCCAAAGGAGAACTAGAGACCGTTATTGATCACAAAATAGAAAATTTTGATTACATCAAATTAAAAAGGTTTTGCATAAACAAAACTAATGCAAACAAGATTAGAAGGGAAGTAACAAATTGGGAAAACATTTTTACAGTTAAAGGTTCTGATAAAGGCCTCATCTCCAAAATATACAGAGAACTGACTTTAATTTATAAGAAATCAAGCCATTCTCCAATTAATAAATGGTCAAAGGATATGAACAGTCAATTTTCAGATGATGAAATTAAAACTATTTCCACTCATATGAAAGAGTGTTCCAAATCACTACTGATCAGAGAAATGAAAATTAAGACAACTCTGAGATACCACTACACACCTGTCAGATTGGCTAAGATGACAGGAACAAATAATGATGAATGTTGAAGGGGCTGTGGGAAAACTGGGACACTGATGCATTGTTGATGGAGTTGTGAAAGAATCCAACCATTCTGGAGAGCAATCTGGAATTATGCCCAAAAATTTGTCAAAATGTGCATACCCTTTGATCCAGTAGTGCTACTACTGGGCTTATATCCCAAGGAAATACTAAAGAAGGGAAAGGGACCTGTATGTGCCAAAATGTTTGTGGCAGCCCTTTGTGTAGTGGCTAGAAACTGGAAAATGAACGGATGCCCATCAATTGGAGAATGGTTAGATAAATTATGGTATATGAATGTTATGGAATATTATTGTTCTGTAAGAAATGACTAACAGGATGAATACAGAGAGGCTTGGAGAGAATTACATCAACTGATGCTGACTGAAACAAACAGAACTAGGAGATCATTATACACTTCAACAATGATACTGTATGAGGATATATTCTGATGGAAGTGGATATCTTCAACATAGAGAAGAGCTAATCCAATTCCAATTGATCAATGATGGACAGAATCAGCTACATCCAGAAAAGGAACACTGGGAAATGAGTGTAAATTGTGAGCATTTTTGTTTGTTTGTTTTTCTTTCTGGGTTATTTTTTATCTTCCGAATTCAATTCTTCCTTTGCAACAACAACAACAAAATTCGGTTCTACACATATATATGGTACCTAGGATATACTATAAGATATTTAATATGTATGGGAATGCCGGCCATCTAGGGGAGAGGGTGGAGGGAAGGAGGGGAAAAATTTGGAACAGAAGGGAGTACAAGGGATTATATTGGTAAAAAAAAAAAAAAAAATTACCTATGCATATGTACTGTCAAAAAAATTTGTTATAATTATAAAATTAAAAATTTTTAAAAAAGACACCTATTCCAAATTAAACTTTACTAAACATGACCTGTATTCAACAAGCAAGCCCATATTATCCAAAACATGTCTTGATTTCATAGGTCTAAAATTAGGTAAATTTAAATTTCAAAATTTCTATCAAAGGTAAACTAGTTGCTTAGAAACTTATTTAAGTTCTAGATACAAATATACATACAAAAAATGCATTTTAAACCAAATCCCAAAGGAGTCTTTCTATCCCTATTTATATTTAGTCATTTGTTCTTGAATATAATCATTTTAAATAAACATTTTAAATAATTTTCCATAATCTTTCCATAGTCCTACTGACAATTAAACAGTCTGATTCCTTATTAACAACTTGGTCAGATTTCCACCTACTCTCAGGCCAATTCATCCTCATATTCCAAAGACTTAAAAGGAGAGGGGACAGTGATGGGATGATTAGCTCAAGTATCATGGATACAGCAAAGAAAGCAAATAATTCTCTACTTTTAGAGGCAAATGGTGGCACAAAAGAGTGCTGAGCTAAAGTCAGGAAGATTTGAATTCACAAAATTCACATCCAGCTTCAGACATCTGGGCATCAGGATATTATCCTGGGCAAGCCATTTCTCCTTTGCCTTAGTCCCTCCTACTACAAAGTGCATAAATAGCACCTACTTCTCAGAATGGTTGTGAAGATCAAAAGAGATAGTACTTGCAAAAAGCTTTACATAGTAGGCTTGTTTTCTTCCATTCTTCTCCAAATGGAAACATAAAATATTTTATTAACTTTTTTATAAGTAATTTTTTGCCTTAAACACTGATGAACCATAAAGTGTATATCATAAAGAAATATACCTTACTAGGCTTAAGTTTTAGCTTTATAAAGTACAAACTTTATTGAACTCTTAATGTACAAATGTAAATTAATTTTCAAAAACGGACTTCCTTTCTGTAATCCCACCTTGCAGTATACAATATATTATAGATTCTATAGCTATTCTTTTCCATCAGCTATGTGTATAATTTATACTTTAATTCTCAAGAGTGTTTTGTGGCAACAGTTTAATTAGGTTTGTCCCACTTTATAATAATTGACCTTATAAAGCACTTTACAGCTTACAAATTGATGTCTCATCCTATCAGATTTAAAGGACATGTAGATTTAATAAATACCCCATTACACTTATACCAGGTCTGGACAAAAGAAGCAATGCAGACTATTCTCTTGTGTTACAAATATCAGAAATAATGATTTTAGCATTCCTAAAATTGTCACATGCAAGGAATTTTCTTTCCTAATGTAATTAATTGGTTTTTTTTTATTTTTCTACAGAATAATCACAATCATATAGGTTTATAATTTATGATTTTTATAAGACAATTGACCTAAAATTTTTGAGAAGACCATCACCACCAATGAATGCAAATTAAGTCAGATATATGTGTAATCATAAACAAAAATCTAATCTCTTTGAGTTTAAAATGCAAACTCTACAGAATTCCATTCATAGGATAGCAACATATGTAATTGTGATGCTCCACTGTAAGGTCACTGAGCAGCTGAAAGCTAGGACCTTTTATCTCTTGATGTCTACAACCTTTCTTTTTTTATACATGTTAAAATATATGTTAAATCTAATATGTGTAAACATTTATACAATTCTCTTATTGCACAAGAAAAATCAGATCAAAAAGGAAAGAAAATGAGTAAGAAAACAAAATGCAAGTGAAGAACATAAAAAAGAATAAAAATATTATGTTGTGATCCACATTCAGTTCCACACAGTCCTCTCTCTGGATGTCAGAAGAGAAGATGTAGATAGTTCTCTTCATCACAAGATCATTGGAACTGGCATCAGTCATCTCATTGTTGAAAAGAGTCACATTCATCAGAATTGATCATCCTATAATCTTCTTGTTGCCGTGTACAATGATCTCCTAGTTCTGCTCTTTTCACTTTGCATCAGTTCATCTAAGTCTCTCTAGACTTCTCTGAAATCATCCTGCTGATCGTTTCTTATAGAACAATAATATTCCAAAAAATGAATATACCATCATTTATTCAGCCATTCTCCAACTGATGGTCATCCACTCAGTTTCCACTATGAAAAGGGCTGCCAGAAACAGTTTTTGCCCCATGGTTCACAACCTTTCTTACAAGAAAATGGTGATTGAGGCCACTATGGAGGTTAATTAGCAAACTCCTGAGAGTTATTATCAAGCTACTTTTTTTTAGGACTTCCTTAACCTTCATCCTATGAAAGCAATATGGAAAATTGAATTCCAAAAAGACATTAATTTATCATATTCTGTCATTTGTGAAACATAAAAAACTTAGGTCTGATCCCTTCTGAAGAAAAGCTAAACAGAAGGACAATGATTATTCATTCATACTTTTATTAGGGGAGAAATAATATTTTCTATTAGAAGAAAATCACTGGGAAAGTTACCTTCCAAGAACTAATTTTAAAAAATCCAACATCAAGCAACAAGTATTTATTAAGCGCCAACTAAATTCTAAACATTATGTTAAGTCCTGATGATGCAAAAAGAAAAGCCAAAGACTGGGGAGGAGTGGGGCCTTGCTATCCAGTGAGAATGTTGAGGTAAAAGGAGTGAAAAGAACAAAGACATGCATTCAAAACAGGTACTAAGTAGTTTCATGGGGCAGGAGACACCAAAAGAAAATTAAGAAAGGTGAGAGAAGGTACTTGACTTTAACATTTAAGGAAGTTCAGATTATAGGAGGCAGAAATGAGGAAGGAGTACTACTTTTCAGACACAGGCACTGTAAGAAAGCACAGTAATTGGACATAAAAAGATTAGATGACCAGTCTAATGGAATAGGCAGGAAAGCAATGAACAATAAGCCTGGAAAATCTGACTAGATCCAAACTGTAAAAGACTTTAAATGCTACAGAAATTGAGGTTTTAATTAAGAGATAGTTGAGAGTTTGTGAAGGTTCTTGAGCAGAGGTATGTAGTTAGACCTCTGCTTTAGGAATGCCATTATCTTTACAAATGAATTGATTGCTATTTTCTGAATTTACTCCATGAAGAATTACCAATTTTTGTTCTATCTAACTATGATAGACATGTGATCCAATTATCTCAACATGAATAAGTTATAATGCAAAATATAGGACCACAATATATGACAGATATAGGAAAATATATATTTTGCATACTTCAATTTTAAGGAAGGGCAGATGGACTTTTATTATAGTATATGTTCAACCACTTCCATTGTTATAATATTGTGCCACAGTTTCCTTTTATTGTTATGCCTCAGTTTCCCTAAATTGTTCTGCCTCAGATCCTTGAATTGTTCTGCCTCACTTCTCCTGGTTGCAACCCCCTTTCCTATTAGGACTGAGAAAACTTAGTACAGGTCATAAACTATAAATGTTTAATTTCAGATAGGGGTGAGTTTAGAATCCTGCCTCCTAAGTCCTCCTAAATTATCAAAATTTATGGTCCTACCTATCATAACCAAATTGATGGTCCCTGCTTGGAAATTCCCATGCTCACCAATGTTTGGGCTCCACCCCTTATCTTTGTCTCCTCTGAGCACTTGAAGCTATATAAATTATTGGAATCTCACATTGATGCTTGATTCTTTGAGAAGAAATTCCAATTCAGCCCTAGAGGCAGAATGAATTCTGCTCCATCTTCAGACTATCTCTCCCTCTCAGAAACCCAAATAAAATATTAAAAACTCTCTAATCTCTATCTTGCCTCAGTTTCTCCAGCATTACAATAAGAAAAACCAACTATAAAACCAGTTGCTAAATTCTGGTACTTTATTTAATACTTGTTAAAGAATAATTTTTAATTGATAAGGCAAAATACCTCTCCCAATGGGAATCAATACCATTTTTAATGAGAAAAATGTTCACTCTTTTATTATTGCTAAAAATAAATAAATAAATAAATAAATAAATTAGCCTGAATTGTGCCAAAAAACTTGAACAGGCAAGACTGACAATGGAAATTCTAGAGAGGATGATTAGAAGTCAATTAAAAAAAAAAGTATCTCATTTAATTCTTCATGGCATCTGAGTATAGAGAAATATTGGACAGGAAGAGGAGAGGGAATCTAATTTTCCCCTTTATAACTCTCCAAATTTCTAAGCAATAAGAAGAGTTCTTTATCACCTTTCCCTTGAAAGTTCAAAATGCTTTATGAACTTCATCTTAATTACTCAACTTCATTGGGTCACATAAACTGAAAAGATCATTATTTCCTTTCTGATGTTTGAGGAAACTAGGTACTAGAGAGGCTAAGTGTCTTATACTCAATATCATTGATGTGGAATTTCTTCTCTTTCCTAGGGCTTGACTCACTAAGGCAGTGTTAGTAAAAGCAGGTAACTAAAAAAGGCCAATATATCTCCCAAGCTTAGAAAACATGTATTATCTGAGAACCTAGAAACAGCCTCCTTATCTTTCATCCCAGTTTCCTTCTTCTAGAATTCTGTCCAGTGAAACCTAGATGTACATTTTAACAGACTGATCATTTTGACCTAGGACAAAAACCTAATTTCCTCCTTACAATCCAAGACAAAAAAGTCTGGTCCAATATCCCTCCCCTTTATTTTTTCTCAACAGACAAGGGATGGGGTTTGTTTCAGATTAGGATATTTAAGACAATGTTCACAATATGAATAGTGACCATAAGGGGAAATCTGAATTGGGTTGTTGTTTTTTTTTTTTTTTTTTCTTCTGTTTGTTTTTCTTATAACAAGGAACTAATCCACAGCTGGGCCACCTGTTATTATGGATGCTTTCCAATTGGATTTCTAAAGATAAGCCAAGTAGTCTGAGTCTATACTTGTCAGTATTAAAAGCAGCATAAGGACTCAAGATTTCATCAGTTACAGGCTGGATAGGATCTTGAAGATAATCTAGTCCAATCCTCTCATTTTATAGATGAGAAAACTGAGGGTCAGAGAGACAGTCACATAGCTGGTAGGTGGCAAAACCAAAATTCAAACTAAGGTCTCAAAAATTTAAGACTTGTATTTTTTTTTAACCATATCAGGATTTTGAGTTCAGCTATATGGATTGAATTCAGATAGAAGTGATAGTTTACATGGAAGGTTCATGGATTTTTCCCATGGATTTATCGCCCTCTTTAAAAAAAAAAATCAATCATAATTTTCTTCATTCTAGAAACTAATATATTAGTAGTCAAAGCCTTCTATTTTGAAAGTCCTCTGAAATGTTTACTCGAGTTACTAAACCACAGTCTAGTGAATGCTTTTTCTAAGTTATTATTCTTTCAATGAGGTATTTAGAGAAAGCTTCAATTAACTTGGGTTAATGAAGAGTCTATTAACATGTTTTCAAAAGAAAGGATTTGAAGTGGTACAGAAGAGAAAAGGATGTGTAGCTAGTGCAAACAAGGTGAAATACAGAGTCTGCCATTTATTCTCTATGGAGAAGTTATTCTACCTGTCTGGGTCTGGGTTTCCTTATTTTGACATTTTTAAAGTTTGCTGGACACAGTTTGTGGCTAATTAATCATTTTAGCATATTATTAATAAAATAGCCAGTGATACTCTATTGAAAATCTTCTCAAAGAACTCACTCAATGCGTGTATGCCCTTGGAAGGATGATGTTCCAAAGGGTGGCAATTGGTTCTGATTGATTAATAAGTAATGAGAAAGAATGAATATTATAATGAATAGAGGATCTATTCTACTTAGGAGCTAGGGAAATGTGACTTTGATTAAATCTTTTACTTCCAAATCACCCTCAATCTAGGGGAAAATCTAGACAAAATATCTATATCCCCCACTCAATCCTGAATAGAACACAATGGGTTAGGAGTTTCACCTAAATTTAAATCCCTTGTAAGATTGGATGAGGTAGCAATACCTAGATTAAGGAAAATATCATCAGACCTGTGCTTCAGAGGCTGTCTTGAAATGGGGATTTTAGAAAAAGGGGAGAAAGCCTGGGTCTTCTCCCCCCAGATAATGGGTTATTGATAATCATTGCTCTAGTTACCTAGAAAAATAAGAAAATAGATGGACAAGATGAAACCTAAGATCCCTTACTGCTCTAAATCTATAGTTCTGAGTACTTTAATTTCAGTAAGCCAGTTATTCCTACATCCTGTTTAACTAAATTCTAGCTACATATTTTAGGAAGGATACTGACAAGATGCACAAACGAAAATGGAAGGGACTTGAAGTTATAAAGTTAAAATTAATCTGAATGACCTACAGGTTTTTTGTTTTGTTCTGTTTTGTTTTACCCTAAATAAAAGATGACTTGTTGCAGGGATGGTACTTCCTTCAAATATGTAAGGGGCTGTCCTGTAAGATAGTGACTTAATTTATTCTACTTGTCCCCAGAGGGCAAAATAAACACCTGTACCTGCTGAAAAGCAGACTTTGGTTCCATCAATGTAAGTATAACTTTAGAAATAATCAGGTCTATCCAAAAGCAAAATGGGCAACCTTGGTTGGCAGTGAGTTCTTCATCACTAAAGATTAATAAGCAGCAGGTAGATGACCATTTGTGAGAGACTCTGTAAGTGTAATCTTTGTTCAGGTATAAATTGGATTGGCCCTCTCAACTCTACTATTCTATAATTTTATTAAGTTATTATATTCTGCTGAATATTATGGAATTCTAAGGTGAATGAGATTCCAGATTTTTAAAAAAGCTTTAAAACAGGTGCTATGAAAATATAAATGACAGGACTAAAAAGTCCTCAGGAACTATGATAACTAGAATATATAAAGTTGTGGGTAATAGCTTGCTCAATGTTTTTAGAAAATTTACCTTATCGTCCCCACTAAAAGGTGTTACACAACTACATAGGATCAAAATAGGAAACTAAATTAATTTTTTAAACTCTTAGAGACCATTGAACATTAAGTAATTTTAAATGCTGGTCAAAAAAAAAAAAAAAAGACATAATAGTCAGTATACTCTATACAGGTTTCTGTGAATCTAATAGATTCTTAGACTCTTATCTATTCCAGACCTAACACACTAATGCTAAGATATCCAATGAAGAAATCAATAGTGACAGCATTTATTCAGGTGAAATTTGTCCACTTGGAACAAAACTGACATTTTCAGCTCCCTTTACATAGGTCACCAAGCTGGAAATGCAATGTAACCACCTGAGGCCATATTTGAACTAAGGTATTAGCCAAGAAGTAAAAGGTTCCTAATCTCATTAACACTTCACCTTTAGTTGTGGTTTCAGGTAACATTTCCCCATAGGCCACTCATATCAGCTCTTCCTTCTTTCAGAAGTTAAACTAGGTAGATAATGGCTAAAATTACCCAAATAGTAAATCCACATTTATTTTTCTATTACTCTTTCTTTTATTTTCTATTTTACTTTCTATTACTCCAAAATTACTCAAGGAGATAGGCTATCAAAATGTGCCCAGAGTAAAGGTTGGGGGGGTAGCAGCAAACATCTTGGATTATAGTTATTGGTAAATATTTACAAAGATCACAAATGTACATATTAAATAATTTAGTTTATAAACAATACATTAACAATTCTTTATGAGTAATGACTGTTCAGGTAATCAGGTAATTTGGGATTCCACAGGTTAAACTAAACCTTGGTGGTTTCACAGTCAAGGATGATAAAGTTTTCCAGGCAATAATTATGAAAATATCTAGTTATTGCTTAGAGGCATCTCAGATATGAGTAGAAAGATAAGCTGCATAATAATAAACTCTGCTTCCTAGCTAAGTGACCCTGGGCAAGTCACTTAACCCCAGCCTGGTGGGAGGGGGGGGAGGAAATAAGCTCTAGAAAGATAAAAAGTATAAGGAAATTTCACTTGAGTCTGAAAGACTCTAAATTCAGGTTCTTAGGGAATCCAAATAAAGTAATTATAATAACTGAAACATTTTATTTTTTTAAAAAAGAAAAAAGAATCCTAATATAGGATTTGGGAGTCAAGAAATACATTTTTAGCTATTTTCCTCAAATGCCTCCTCATCTATGAGGTCTTGTTGGACTTCTCCATCAGAATATTTCTTCTTCTTTGAATCTCAGTATACTTTGCTTTATAAATTCTAATTATTTTATCTTATATATCATACTGTCTTATGACCTATGTTTGTATCTCATACTAAATGACTAAGCTTCATAAAAGCAGACTCCATAGCTTGAATTGAAGAATGAAAGCTCCCTGAAGACAGGGAATATCATCTTTACCTTTGTAAACCCCCATGCTAAGCATAGAGCCTGAGACATAGTAGCTACTTCAATAAATGCTTAGGGATTAGCTACATTTAATCTCATCCCCAGTACCTAGTACAGTGCTTTGTACCCAATGGACAATCAATAAATGTTTATTGACTTGAACAGCCATGAAATCTGTAATTTGGAAGCAGGTGACTATCACCATGTGTCATCTCTTTGTAAAAATGCCTTTCCTCTTTATTAATTATCAACTTCATATGTTGAAAAAAATACAATAGGAAAAAATAGCTTTTCAGGGTCCTAAAAATATCTGAAATTTTTTAAAAAAGTATTTGAAATTATTTATTTTAAGGATAAGGGCAGAAATTACAGGCTTCTATCATGGCTGCTAGCACATTGTACAGCTGCAAATATATGGTGAGGTAAGCAGGAAGAAATACTTTTTTTTTCAATGCTTCCTGAGATTTTTAGGAATTAAAAAAATCAATACGCATTTAAAAGGATCCTTTGGACCAGAGAATTCTAGAGATTCTCACAGTCAGATCCAAAGACTGTGACAGAATGACAAGCTAAGAAGGTAAAAATCTGCACCTGTTTAGGGATATTATCATTGTAGCCCTAGTCGCAGCTATCACATTGCCGCCATTATCATCATCATCATCATCATCATCATCATCATTGCATTTATATAATGTTTTAAGATTTAGAAAGCATTTTCAACATCTTACTTTAAAGCAGCATGCCCATCTAAAAGCAAGAAGCGTTTATCTTTATGTCTTGTACCTCTGTTCAGTCTAGTGACACCTATGGATTCCTTATAAATTTATGTAACATACGACATAGAATCACAAGGAAACCATTTATTTTTGGAATACTGTTATCAAAATATTACCAACAAAAGTCGAAGACCCTATATCACTAACCTTTTTTTTTTAACCTAAGCTACTCAAAAATCTTAATAGGTTACAACATATTTTTCAGAAGCCCCTGCCGAGCTGAAGAATCATCAGGTTTCTAATTATCAACCTGCAGCCCTCTCATGTATATATCTATCTCCTACCTAAGCTGCAGTAACCCTCTTTAGCAATCAACTCATGTAGGAAATTTGACACAGGTAGGTAAAGGAGAAGAAATGCACAGGGATGAGAAAGCTGAGAACAAATCTGGTTTTTTTCAACAATCCATAAATCTTGCCATTTTCATTGAACATACTTTTCAATTAAAGCAAACCTTTTTCTTTTTTTTTTCCAGGTTTAGCATATGTTTATGATGGCAACCGTTCATTAAAAGGGGAAAAAAACCAAGATCCTAACACAGCATCTCCAACTGAAGAAAATCAGACATGTTTTCCCGCATACCCTGGGATAATGACAATGATTAATTACATCATCTGTCTTGTTTATTGGCCCTTCCCCATACTTGCTCAGCTTTGCATACCATACACTGTAAACCAACCTGTTCATTCTTTTTACTTGGTACTTGTTGGAAATGTTTTCATAATTAAAAAAAAAAAAAAAAAGAAAACTCATATCTTAAAGCAAGCTGATTATCCAAATAACATCAACAGCAACATAAATCTCTGGCTCTGCTTCATATTCTCAATTTCTAAGGCAAATACCTCATCTTGAAAAATGCTTTTGCTACAACCAACATAAAATCATAATATCTGATTCACTTTTAAAAGACTAGAACACCACAGATGCTTGCCAGTTAAGATTGTCTAAGCTATGTGCTCTGACTTGTTAATTTAAAGCCCACTGATGGGGGCTAGTTAGAATCTTGTAGTGAAAAAAATGTAATGGAGCCATGTAACACTATATAATGTTCATGACTGTATTGCTAGCAATATGAGTGAAGTACCAGTGCAGCCGAAGATGACTAAAATGGGGAGAAGAACACATCCATCATGATGTTGTGTACACACATCGGAGACAGGTGATAGCAATGTTCTCTGGCTCTGACCTGTCTGAATCTATTGGGCACAGCTAATATCAAGTCCAGAAAAGTGAAATGTGTTCCGTAATAATGAGAAAGCATACATGCTAAGGATTCGCAAACAAGCAAAGAGATTTATGCTAAATCACCTGCTGCACCCTCTCCAATCTTAGAACAACCTAGAATGGGTGAGGGAGAGGGAAAGATTTACATGCAATTTATATCCACTTTGATTACTAATCCTTAATTCCTTTTTCATTGCTGCCTTTCAATCCTGATTCTTCCCAGTGTTACCTGGGTTATTTGCTTTACAAGAATATTTTCTAAATCGTTACATAAGACTGGCCCCCAGGAAAGACGGCGCTGGAGGTGAAAGCTAGGATTCCTTCCAGTCAAGCCACTTGACTCATAAAAAGATCCAAGGGTGGGTTATTTAAAATGAAAACTAGGTGTCTACAAAAATATTACTTAGTAAAACATTATTTAAGAAAAGAAAGAAAACACGTTAATAGTTGGATCTCCCTTTTATAGAAGTTATATTTGTTAGGCTTTGCAGAAAAAAAAGCAGACATCACTTGGAAATGTACAACCCTTCATTCAATGGATGCCAAAGCCAGAAAAGCTTCCACAGACAGAGAAGGGGGGATTAAAAAAAAAAAAGAAAGAAAGAAAGAAAGAAAGAAAGAGAAAAAGAAATAAAGAAGAGGAACGGGGAGAGAAGACAACCAACACAGGCGCAAGCATACATACATAGATACATACCTACATACACACACACATCATATACACCGATACCCTAAATACACTATTAGCCTTTGTTCCACAGGACTTCCTTTTCAAAAGGTGAAAATAATGGTTACACTGTCAAGGTTCTAGTTGGGACTAGCAACAAATATTGAGAGAGGGGCTCCATCCTAGGTCACACCGAGGCTCACTTGAGCCAGCTAGACAAGCGTGAAAAAACCAAATAAATGAAGGTTAACAAAGACTGATCCCCAAACCCATGTAACGTCCCTTAAATGCTGATCAAAATTCTTTCCTAAACCAGGATTCTGCGCCTTTGCATACCTCTTATCCTAAATATTCACATATAATAATGACATGTGTACCAGGCATTAATACAAGTGGCGAGAAAGAGAAAAGAAAAAAAAAAAAAAAAAATCTAGGAAGAACGTCTGCCTTCGGAGAGAGAATCATTAGCGTTCCTGGCATGCCCCAAAAAGCAAACAAGGAAAACTGCAAAATAGCCGCGTAGTAGCAAATAAACTGTTTTCAGCCCACTACCTTTTTGTGTCTGTCCTTCTTCCATATTCTCTTCCATGATTGCCTTTCTTCACTCTCCTGTGGTGCAGGGATTTTAATCAGAAGCTTCAATTAGATGTCGGAGGAACTGTGGCTGTCCCCCTTTCGTTCCTCCTCTTTTCCTGGGAAGCTCCAAAAAGCAGTGGGTAAGGCAAGTCCTCAGAGCTTAGCTGAGGCTCCCTCACTCCCCTTGTTTGCTGGGAGACAGGCTGTCAAGTGTAATTTCATTCAAATTACTCTTCCGTGAAGATTATCAATTTTTCCTCTCAAAGCTGCCCCATTGTGCAGCACTGTAAGCAGGTATTCAAACAAATAGCCGCGGAATTTGGGGGGGTGTTGTGGGGGAAGGGAGGGGGCAGTGTTTGGTGTCAGTCTCAGTAGCAGAGGCACAGGGATTCATAAGCCTCGCTTTGCATATAAATGGGGGAAAGAAATTGAGGTTTGTATTGAAATCTGGGCTTTAAATTGGAACCAGGCTGCACTGAGAACAGATGGAGGGGTGTCCTAACATGAAGCAGACCACCAACCCATAATTCCCCCTATTTGCTACCAAAGTGGGAAAGCCCAAATGCCTGTGGGGGTTTTTATGCCGCAGTAGTTGTTTCTCACTCAGATACGTTACCAAAATGCTTTTTCATTTCCCTCTTCTCTAAGTATCTACTTAATTTGATTTAAAAGCTCCTGGAAAGGATGCAGTTACACTTATCTGAGGTCTGATCTTAAAAGGCTATTATTGAAAGGGTATTTGTAAACTCACACCTTTGCAGATTTAAAAATAAGCTGGGGCCAAATGTTTGCAGGAGATGACCATGTATCTTTAAGCCTCAAAGGGACGGTGTTTAAAGCAATTATTTCACCGCAGTGCCAAGGGATTCCTAAATGTAAGGGGATAGGGAAACAAATCTTTTGGGGTCTTTAAGATTTCAGACTAGCTCACTGGAATTACTTATTTCAAAAAGGAGTCTTTGGGAATTTTGGTTGTTGTGGTGAAGGTGGTGGGGAAAGACGGGGCTGCAGAAATTCTGGCTAAGGCATAGGAGGGACAGCCACTTGTTCTAGGAATTCTGCAGTCTGATTTAGAATGCAAATCACAATGCTGCAGTCTGGCAATAAATTACCATTTTTGTACCTCAGCCTGCTTAGAGGCAAAAGTTGCAATACTTCCCAAATGGTGCAGTAGGAAAATAAATAGTAAAGCTTTTGATTATCTTAAGCCTTTCCGGGCAGCAAGGAGAAAGAATCCCTTCACTGAAGACAACATAGGTACACACACGGACTCACTAAAGCATCAAAATGCCATGCATGAAATTTGTTGTTCTGGTTAAAACTGCCCTTTAAACAATGTGCTTCCAGAAAGATGCTTCCAGCATCCACTGATCTATGTTGCAGTACGTCTTTACATGCCTTACTTTCAAAAGGAGCCAGTCTACATGCTTCCCCCACCTTAAAAAAGAAAAGACCCAGTTTAGAAACAAGTGGATGACATCATTTGTCTCACCAAACAGTGGCTCAGCCATGATACTTGTGTATTCACCTGTTTTCTCTTCTGCTTTGAAAATTTAACAAAAGGAATGATATCCAAAACACACACACACACACACACACAATTTAGAAAATGCCTAGATTAGATTTTAGTTCTGGTTTAAAGGCTCATGAGGAAGGCTAAGTTTATTCAGGTCACAGATTTCTAAAGGTCCATAAGTACCCACTCACAGGGGAAGGGAGGAGGGAGAAAGGAAGGGAGGGAGGTATATTTCAGGCAGTATAGATACCATATTATCACTTGTTTCCTGCTTCGTTTTCCATTCCCACTGCCATCATTTTCACCCATATCCACTTTATCTATTGCTTGGACTAATAAAAGAGCCCTCAAGAGAGCTCTTTGATTTTAGTGCTGAAGACCTTAATGTTTTCTGTGTCATGGACTCCATTGGATAATATGGTAAAGCCTATGGACCCCCTTCTCATAATAATGTTGCTATATGCCTAAGAGAAAATACAAAGACTTACAAAGGAAATAATTTATATTGAAATGTAGTTACCAAAAACAAATTTTTAAAAATAATTTCATGGACTCGGTCTCTCTGTCCCTCCCCAAACCATCCTTTGGACAACTAACTAATCTTGTGATGTACAGACTTGAACACAGAATATAGGAGTTTATTTCACTACTCAAAAATTGTAACCTTCTGTAACAAGTCTAAACTCCAAAGCCATTGTCAAGGACACTAAACACTCTGGTTCCAACCTATCTATCCAGATCTAATTATTTCCATTCTTTTCCACATACCAATTAATGTTTGCTACAAGATGAACCAACATATTCCCCACTTCCCTATCTTTGTGAATTTTTCTCTTTCAATTAAATTTTATTTTTAATTATGAATTTAGCTGACTTTCAGTGGTAGATAAAGTTCAGTCTCTAATTTTATCTACCAAGGACAAACACCAACCTCTGTGAGTTAAGTGATTAGTTAGAAGACTTTTCTTCTTTTCTTCCTTCCATCTTTTCTTCTTTCCTTTCCTGCCTTCCTCTTTCTTCTTTCCTTTATTTCTTCCATCCTTCCTCCCTTCCTCTTTTAAAAGCATTTTTCCCCTGGTTTGCACTTCTAAACCCTCCCAAGAGGTTTACTGACTAGATCTTTCTTAAGGATCATGCCTTAATCCAAAATCAATCTGATTCTAATTGGCCACCAATAGATCCTAAACCAAGCCCCAAATGGTCATTGTTTGAGGCCAGATTGACTCAAATTGAATGTAAATCGCAGTGCCAGAAACCCTGAGCATCTTCCCATCCCAGATTCATTTATTTCTTTGGATTTTTTTTTTTTTTTGGACTAGGTGTAAGAAGAGATTCTTTGCCTCAACTGCTACCTAACTTTACTCATTGAATGGGTGTAGCTTTAGTCAAACTGAGATCTGTTGAAAGACTAGCTAAAACAGGTCAAGGTCTCCCACTGTATCTAGGGCCATCTCCAGTCCTCCTGATTTATATCTGGCCACTGGACCCACATGGCTCTGACAGAGAAAGTGAGGTAGGTGTAAATTACTGAAGCCCTCCCTCACTTAAATCCAATTCACTTGCTTGACATGGTATTACCTCTCTGATGTCCTGGTCCTCTTCGAGAACAAAAAATAAACAAGAACAACCAACAGACTTAAACATCAACAAACACGAACATTTAAATGTACAAAAGAAAGTGGGGGAGGAGGGTTGGGAGAGGGAGGGAGAGAAAGATAGAGAGAAAACTATACTTGAGAGCAAATTACTATTACTTTGCTCTTTTAAGTATATGTCATATTTAGTGTAAAATTTAGCAAAAATAGGCTGCTCGTCTATATCCTCTTCATATCTTTTTATGTTCTTTGATTTTTTATTTACTCTTTTTTTGCATCACCATCACTACCCATTACACCACATTCTTCACCCCTATCAGATCCCTTCCTTATAACAAATAGAGTTAAGCAAAACTTTTCAATATATTTGCAGCATCTGAAAATATATCACATGGTATCCCTCTAGCTCAGTACATCTTCCAAGAGGTAGGTCACTTCTTTTATCATCAAGATTTCTTAAATAATCATTGATCAATGCCTTGATCAAAATCCTTGAGACTTTCAAAACTAATGTTCATTTATTTATTTTTGTAGTCACTGCATAGATTGTTCTTCTTGTCCTGCTTAACTTAATATCAATTCATATAAGCCTTCCCAGGTTTCTCTGAATTTATACCATTTTTTCATTCCTTATGGTCAAATATTCAAGTACATCTACATGCCACAATTTCTTCCAACCATTCCCCAATGCACTGTATGCCTGGATACCTCTGCCCCATCTCCCCTAGATGAATTCCATAGTGCAGACATATCAGAGCTCACAGTAAGCCCCAGACCAAAACCCAGTGGGCTTCTAGGCATTATCTTATACAATTCTGGATGACACAGAGGAACTTACTTGGAATTTTTCTTTGATTTTATTGATCACTGCTTTACCCTTTTCCATCTTTACTGTGGATTATTCTTAATGGAGCTGGGCTCAGCTGCAATCTTTGTTAGAAGTCCTCTGTGCTTTTCTTATGATTCTCTTTATGCCTGGAATGCCTTGTAACCATATGGCCTTCAGAAACTTCACTATTATGAACTACAGACTCCTTGGAGATAGAGACCCAGCCTTATTTAGCATTGCGCCAATCTTCACCGTGGCACCTACCAGAGTACCTTATTTGTAAAATGTAGTTACCGGATAGTTGTTCAATTAAAAAGAACAAGAAAAATATGAGGAACTTAGCAACACTAAGCAAGATGTGTATGAAATGAATCTATTTATAGAAGTAGAATCCAAAGACTTTTTTCAGAACTGTGACAGTGGTTGAAAAGGGGAAGAATTATGAACCAATGCAGAACTTTTAAATATCCAGAGATCTCAAATTGCTATCTAAGTGAACAAATGCAAAATGGTTTTGGAGGAATTTTCAAATACATACACACAGAGACAGACAGAGAGAAAGAAGAAAGACACTCATTCTCCCTTTCTCCCTTTTTCTAGCTTCTATTAAAGGGTAATTCCCAAAGGTATTTCCATACAGCTACTAAACTACAATTCTGCCAGGTTCCTATTTCCAAAGAAACTACTTTAAAAACATTTCTTCTTTTAAATTCAGCTTGAATTATAACAAAAATGTAGGGTAGGCCTAGTAAGATAAAAATAAAACTAAAGCTGGATCTGGAGTCTTAAGTGCTAAATTTTAATTCTAACTTTGCTACTTACTACTTTATTCAGTGAACTCCAATGATCTCCTGTTACTCATAGGATCATATATAGATCTTAGCCCATTGCCCCTTTCTGGCCTTATTACACATTATTCTTCTACATGCTTTACAATCCAGAAAATATTATATTCTAATTCTAATTATAATTACAACAAACAATATTAGAACCTAGTATTTATATATTTCTTTGAGGTCTGCAAAATGATTTCCTTTTATTTTCTCATTTGGTCCTTACAACTATCCTATTTACCCTCATTTTATAAATAAAGAATTGCATGATTTGTCCAAGATCTCACAGATATTAAAAATTGAGTTTAGTATTCAAACTCAAGTCTCCTTGATTCCAAGCAGAACTCTACTTTTCACACCACCAAAATGGCCTCCACATCACAAGCACCAAGTCCTCTGGCATCTGTGGATTTTCATTAACTATTCCCTCCATATCTCAACTATACTTCTTCCTCACATGACTCCTAGAACCTCAGGATTTTCTTTAAGACTCATTTCAAACACAACATGGTCAACCAACTGCTAATGTCTTTTCCATGATGGATTTGAATCAGTTTACACTGGCTCCAAAGAGCTGATAGTTAAATTTTCAGAGTGAGGATTTCACCTTAGAAATTGGCAAACAGTACAAATCAGGACTCGATTTCTTATTTTGTTGATTATCTACCCTTAAACCTGCTAGAAAAAGTGATCCATATTGAAGTTGAATTTTAATTTCAGGCATACACATACACATACATAAAGGAGAGAGGAGAGAAAGGATATGCATATATACCTGTATATATCTATATGTTTTTATTTGTATATGATTACATATACATATGTTGTATGCTTAATTCTTCTTTGAAAGTATAAGCTCCTTGAGGTCAAGGAATGTTTTAATTTTGTCTTAGTATTTCCAATGTCTAGCAAAGTGGCATAGTACTTAAGAAATGCTTGATGATTGATTAATCATGAGGAATCACTTGATTTGCTTAGTTCAGTTTTTTCATCTATAAAAGGAAGGGGTGAGACTAAATGTCCTTTAAGAACTCTTCCAGCTTTAAATGCTATATAATAAACTTTTCTTTTTCAAAGGAATGACATGAAAATACTGTCAAAAATATATAAGGAACTCCTTAAAAGACAGGACTAAAAATGTATCTGTGACCCTAGTGGCTATTAACAGCTATTTAAATCATTAACCTATTATCAATGAGACAAATCCTCAGTCTAGTACTCACTTTAGCCCTATGAACTTAAACCTCAAGAAATAGTTGGTGGTAGATCTGTTCCCTTCCAATGCATGAAAACATTTATTTGGAGCATTGTACTTAACTAAAGCAAACTACTTAGATTGTGCATATGAATGAAATGGAATATTGTTGTATTGTAAAGTATGATGACCATGAGGAATTTAGAAACATTCAGAGAATGTTTATTTGAAGTGATTTGGAACAATATAAGCAAAAAATGTTTTATATATATATAAAAGCTATAAAATGGGAATAATAATATCCCCATCTTGCAGTCATTGTGATACAAATGACATAATATATGTAAAGTACTTTACATCTTTCTGTGCTGTCTAAATGTGAGCTATCACCATCAAACAAGAGGGTCAGCCTAATGATAATCATAGTTCATATGCATATTTACAAAGTTCTTCTTTCACAATAAAACTGAGAAAGAGTTACAACTCTTATACCCTTTTTAGAAATGAGAAAACTGATGCCCACTAAGGTCAAGTGACTTGCCTAGGATTGCATGGCATGAACTCAGGTGTTTTTATTTTCTACTTTATCACCTGTCTCTACTACAATAAAATATGAATTCAACCAGGGATATGCTTATATATGTTTACCAACCAGCTTTCTAAAAAAAGTATACAAGAAACACTTTTAAATTTAATCTGCATCAGAGACATTTTCTCCATCACTTTTAAAAGCCTAGCCAAACAACAAAATAACAAATGAAGCCTCGGTTTGTAAAATTTGCCAATTTTCAAATAAAAAAATGTTCAGATTAAAAATTTATCTATTCCTCTAGCTGATTCAATCACATCCCCAAACATCCCTGGATTTAGTTTAATTAAGGACAAACTAAGCAGAAATTACTTTCTTCAAATACCACTTAAATTTCTAAAGCTAAGGTCACTTAGATTAAAAAGAAAAGACAGCTTTAAAATTCACAATTTGTCAAAACTTTAGAAATTCCTTCATTCAAAATTATTTTAAAAGAAATATGTTTTCCTTGTAAGCCAAACTACAATTTTCCTGCTTTATGAGAATTGACCTAACACTTCCATTAGGTATTTTTTTAATATTTTTTAAAATTAGTCTCATTCATAATAAGTAGCAGGGCCAATTTCCACATCTCTGCCCTGTAATTACAATTTAGGAATCCATTTTTTGAGAACTCAGACATTTCTACAAATGTCAACATGATAATATTCAATCAACTACATAGCACAATCTTTAAGGGTCTAACGATGTAGTTTGAGTAACATTTCCAAATATACCAACAAAAACAAAATGGAAAAGGCACTTATATTTCTTTTATGTATAATCTCCCTCAAATTGGGAAATGTATCAACTATAGTGGGTGTTTTTGATAAGTCATGGCAGGTGTGTTTTCTTGACAAAAATTCTGGAGTAGTTTGCCACTTCCTTCTCCTGCTCATTTCACAGTTAAGAAACTGAGGCAAACAGGATTAAATGATTTGGCCAGGATCATACAACTAATTTAAAACAGCATTTGAACTCAAGTCTTCTTTAAAAAAAAAATAATATTTTTTTTTATTTTCAAAGTACATACAGATAGTTTTCAACATCCACCCTTGCAAAAACTTTTGTTTCAGATTTTTCTCCCTCCTTTCCCCTATCCTCTTCCCCTGGACAGCAAGTAATCAAATATAAATTAAACATGTACAATTCTTCTAAACATATTTCTACATTTATCCTATTGCACAAGAAAGATCAGAGCAAAAAGGGAAAAAATGAAAAAGAAAGAAAAAGCAAGCAAGAAAACAACAAAAAGGTAAAAATACTACGTTATGATCCATATTCAATTCCCACACTTCTTTTTCTGGATGCAAGTAGCTCTCTCTATCACCAGTCTATTGGAGTTGGTCTGAATCACCTCATTGTTGAAAAGAGCCATGTCCATTAGAGTTGATTTACATATAATCTTGATGATGTGTACAATATTCTCTTGATTCTACTTTACTTAGCATCAGTTCATGGAAGTCTCTCTAGGCCCTCTGAAATCATCCTGCTGATTGTTTCTTATAGAAAAATTATATTCCATAACATTCATATACCATAATTTATTCAGCCATTCCCCAACTGATGGGCATCCACTCAGTTTCCATGAACTTATCCAAGCCTGGCATTCTATCCACCAAACCTTTTAACTGTCCCTAATCAACCACAAAACACAAAACTAAACAAGGTATCATAACAAATACTACTGACTATCATAGAGGGCTGGAAACTCTAATATTTGAAATTGTACGTTTTTTAATGATAAAAATAAACAGAAATGTAGTGGTCTTCAAGTATTCTAGAACAACAGAATTAAGAATAAATATTTTTTTTATTATCTAGGTACCTAGACTGTCTACCCCAAATAGAACTATAGAATTATAAATTAGAAGAGTTAAAATGAACCTCAGAGATTAATTAATTTAATTCACATTTGAGTAGGAATCCCTTTCATAGCATGGCAAGAATTCAACTAATTTGAGCTCCAGTCCACTTAATAGGTATTTTGCTAAAAGGGATTTGGGTAAATAAAAATTGTAATAACTTGGCTACTCTAGGATTTTGTTGGCCAGTGAAATTGATCACCTTTCTTCTAGGACAACACCAACAACACTGCTTTCAAAGGACCTGAGTTCCAAATTGGAACAGGAACCAAATTGTTGGGAAGAGGGGGAACTACATTAATTAGCTACGTGAGCTTCGTGTCCCTCACTGTGCTAAGCTTTGAAGCATTTTGCTAAGCTTTAACTCCTTCGGGTTAGAATCTAAATGCCTGTAACATCACTGCTGAATTGCTCAAGGTGTTGTATGACTATTCTTTTGTTGGATGGAAGGCCAGATAAAAAGGAACATATTTTTGTTGGATGGAAGGCCAGATAAAAAGGAACATATTTTGTATTGACAATTCCTCCCAAACGTATATAACATGCTCACATAATTCATTCTTTTGGATCAGTTAAACATTGCCCCCTAATAGCAAGATTGCAACTCCTAGATGTCTGGCATGAGAAGGCACTTAATAAATATTTACTTCCTGGCTGACAAGCCTCCATCTTTGAACTTCAAATTTGATAAAATAATCCCAATACTGTCTATATTTGAGCCAACTATGGTAGGGTCTTAGTGATAACTTTAGTTTACATGATGATGCATATGGTCCCTTTGACTAACTTCTATCCAGACAAATCTTCCCACATAAGGAATATAGGAATAGGGCAAAGAAGTCAAGGGAAAGATCTAAGGGAGAGGGAGCCAACAGTAGATGGAGAAAAATTTCACTTGATTAGTCAGGTTTATAGGAGGCACCTTCATTGAAGGATGGGAGAGATTTCAACAGCGAGAAATAGCCCCAGTGAAAGAGATATATTGTCAAAGGATATGAACAGACAATGGTCAAATGATATGAATAGATAATTTTCGGATGATGAAATTAAAGTCATCTATAGTTATATGAAAATGCTCTAAATCACTATTGATTAGAGAAATGCAAATTAAAATAATTCTGAAGTACCGCTTCACACTTATCATATTGGTTAAGATGACAGGAAAATATAATGATAACTGTTGGATGGATGTGGGAAAACCGGGACACTAATGCATTGTTAATAGAATTGTGAAATGATTCAACCATTATAGAATCCAGAATTGTATCCGGAATCCAGAACTGTGCCCAAAGGACTATAAAACTGTGCATACCCTTTGACCCCAGCAGTGCCATTTTTGGGTCTATATCCCAAGGAAATCCTAAAGGAGGGAAAAGGACACACATGTTCAAAAATGTTTATAGCAAGCTCTTTTTATGGTAACAAACAATTGGAAAAGAGTGGATGTCCATCAATTGGGGAATGAATAAACAAGCTGTGTTATATTAAGATAATGGAATATTACTGTTCTATAAAAAATGAACAAACTGATTTTTGAAAGGCCTGGAGAGACTTACATGAACTGATATTGAATGAAACAAGGAGGATCAAGAATACATTGTAGACAATAACAGCAAGAATATGCAATGATCAACTTTGAAAACTTGTACTTCTCAGTGGGTCAGTGATCCAAAGCAATCCCAATTGGACAGAAAATGCCATCTGCATCCAGAAAAAGAGCTAAAGAGACTGAATGCAAATCAACACATGCTACGATTACTTCTTTCTATTTTTGTTAATCTCTCCCATGGTTTTTCCCTTTGCTCTGATTTTTCTCTCCCAACATTATTCATAAAGTAATGTGTATTAAAAATAAATAAATTTAGTAGAAAAAAATTAAGAATTAATATAAATTAAGATAAAATAATTTTATAAAAAAAAGAGATATATTTCAGATATGGGAGGGATTCATAGACAAGAGAAGGAAAGATGAGAAAAAGATGAAGAGAAATCTTATTTGGCTAGAATGTAAAGTTCTTAAGTGGTAATACTATGATATGTGGCTGGAAACGGGGATTGGAACTAGATTATGCAAAGCATTGAACACCAAGATTTTATTCAGTATAGATGAATATAATATTGTCCTCCCCACCTTTCCCCCAATTTTAGATGTTTCCAAGAAAAGCCCTCAATGTGTGGATGAACAGTCTGTAGAATATTTTTCAGGAAACATTGATAGGTATCACCCAGGATGGGAAGTCACAAAGGACTTGTCATTTGCATCACAGATTGGATTATTCAGGAAAATAACAGGGTAGTAAGGAGTTACCAGCCCAATAACTCTTGAGGCATCATGGAGTGGCCTATCACAAGTTAAGATTTTTATAGTACATTCTAATGTTCAAAATTAATGAGAGGCTGCTCAACTCTGAAATGTGCTATAGAACAGATGGTTGGGGGGGGGGTGAAAAAGCGTACCCATGCTGGAATTTAATAAGACACAGCTATTGTATGTGGGTACCTCTTCTCTGAACCCATCAGCTGCTCTGATTCCAGAGGATAGGCAGATCCTCTGATTAGTTAATCTTTATTTCAATAATTCAAGCAATCAGCAACCAATTATTAAATACCTACTTTCTTCCAAACACTAGGTGCTAGTGATACTAATACAAAGCAGTTTGCATGCTGGTAGAAGGACAAAGCATACTCATAAGTAGTATACATAGGCTCTATGCATAATAAACAATAATGGGAAGTGGGGGAAGAAAGGAGATACTAACTGGAGGAATTAGCAAAGGCCTCTAGAAAGTAATACACTTGACCTGAGTCTTGTAGGGATTGAGAGCTCCAAAAGGAGAGTGAAGAGGGAAAGTTTCTTAGGTATGGGGCACAATCTGGTCAAAGGTCTAGAACCTTGAGATGGAATTTCATGTATAGAATACAGCCCCAAAAGCCATTTTGCTGGAACATAAAATCCCAGAATAAGTGAATAAATAAGCATTACTATTAAGAGTTTACTCATGCCAGGCACCATAGTTAGCAATGGAGATGTAAAAAAAAAATGGTAAAAACAATATTTACAGGCAAGGAGCTTACATTATCATGGAGAGAAATAATGTAGAATTAATTAGGTAAATACAAATATGTGTATCCAAGAGGAAGACACTGGCAACTGGGGAGACCAACAATGGTTTCCTATAGAAGACAAGATTGAGAGGCTCAGGAGTGGAAGGGAAAAGGGGTAGGTAGAGTATTTCACACACAAGGGGCTGCCAATACAAAGTCATGACATCAGGCAATGGGGCAAGGAGCCCATGGCCCAAGGCAATGTGCCGGATGCATCAAGTAAACCAAATGGAGTTAGTAATATCTGGTCAATGAAATTGGTATGTGGAAGGGAGTCTTATGTAAGAAGTCTGCAAAAGTAGAAAGGAAACAAATTAGGAAGAGCCTGAAATACCAAATGCAGGAAATTACATGTGCTTCTGGAATCCCTAGCACTCATCAAGCAGGGGTGGGACATAATCGATATGTTCTTTAGAAATGTCATAACCTATATCAGATTGCTTGTTTCTTGGGAGGGGTGAGAAAAGAGAAGGAAGGAGAAAATTTGGAGTTCAACATCTTACAAAGATGAATATTGAAAACTATTTTTATATGTAATTGATAGTAATTAAATACTATTTTTTTAAAAAAGGAAAAGAAAAGAAAAATCATTTTGTCAGCTAAATGAAAGACAGATTGGAGTTGAGGGAATCCTGAGGTAGGAGGTCAGTTGTAATGTTATTGTAATAGTTTAAACCATAAGTGATGAAGGCCTGAACTAGACAGTGGTTGTGAGTAGAAAGAATACAACATTAGAGATGTCATATAGGTGGAAAATTTGGTCTTGGAATATTTGGAGTAAATGATAACGAGCAGCAGAAGGGCACTTAGCTTACAAGCCTGGATGACAAAAAGGAAAGTTAGGTCTTTGACAGATAAAGGGAAGTTGCAAAGAGGGGATGCGTTTTTTGAGGGGAGGAAGAAGAAAGTTACAAGTTCTGATTTGGACATGTTCCGTTTGGGATACATAAAGAACATCCTGTACAAAATGTTGAAATAAGGAGTTGGAGATATAAGATTGTAACCCAACTGAAAGACTAAAGCTAGATAAACATCTGGGGATATAAACTTAAATCTGGGAATCATCAGCATAAGGATAATAATTGAACCCTTGGGAGTTGGTTGAGTCAACAAGTGAGTTTACAATGAAAAGAGAAGAGGGCCCAGGAGAGTCTAAGGGGGCAGGAAGAGTTAATGGGCATGACTAATGAAAATCCAGCAAAGAAAATTGAGAAACAACAGCCTGACAGGAGATTCAAGATAGAATAGTGTTACAAAAACCCTAGACATTAAGAGTATCCAAAAAAAAGTGCTCAGTAATATTAAGTATCGAAGAGAGATTAAGAAGAATGAGGTGTGAGAAAAGGCCATTTAATTTGGCAATTAATAAATTAATTATAACTGAAGGGAAAAGATTCCATTGAATAATAAGTTTGAAATCTAAACTATAGAGGAATGAAAAGAGAGATAGGACACCATATATAGATGGATAAGGGAAGATAATATATAATTCACTTGAATAGAAATTGAAGCCAGACTATGAAGAGCTTTCTTTCTTTTTGTATTTTGTTATTTTAAGCAGTATTTTCTTTTTCCAAATACTTGTATAGATGACTTCTCAACATTCATTTTAGTAAAATTTTGTGTTCTAAACTTTTCTTCCTTCTTTCCTTACCTCTCCCCGGAAAAGAACACAGCAAGCAATCTGATTAGGTTAAATACTACAATCCTTTTAAACATGTTTCCATATTTGTTATGTTGTACAAGAAAAATCTGACTAAAAGGGAAAAATGATGAGAAAGAAAACAAACCAAAAAAGTGAAAATACCATGCTTTGACCCACATTCAGTCTCCATAGTTCTTTCTCTGGATGTGATTGGCATTTTCTATCCCAAGCCTTGGAATTTCCACTGTTGAAAAGAGCCAAGTCCATCACATAATCCATTCCCCAATTGATGGGCATCCACTCCATTTGCAATTCTTTGTCACTATAAAAAGCCACTGCAAACATTTTTGCACATATGGTTCCCTTTCTCTTTTTTATTATTTCTTTGGGAGACAGAACCAGTAATGAGACTGATAGATCAAAGGATATACAGTTTTATATCTCTTTAGATATAGTTATGAAGGGCTTTCAATACCAATAAGAGGAGATTGTATTTTGTCTTAGAGGCAAACTTTTCCAACAGGAGAATGATAAGACCTATATTTTTTAAATGTCAATTTGGTTGCTTTGTGGAGTTGGACTGAAAAGATTGAAAGCAGGAAAACCAATTTGAAGGCTACTACAAAAGTCCAGGTGAAAAGGTCCTTGACTAGCAAGACTGTAATACAGTTGTGGGAGATGTTGAGAAAATGGGATCAACAGGACCTGGCAAGTAACTGGCTAGAAGAGATAAAGAAATGAGTTGAAGATGGGAGCCAGAATAATGGTGGTGTAAAACAAAGAAAATAGGAAGAAAATTAGATCTAGAGGAAATGTGGTAAGTTACATTTTAGGTATATTGGAAATACATTGTGTGAAAGCAAACTATACTGCATTCATTACTTCAATTTATTGTTTAAATATTTATTAAGAAACTAATGGGTGCAAAGCACAGTAAAATGGGCTGGAGGACATAGAATTGATGACAATCCCCATTTTTCAGATGCTTGCTCTTTGCTGGGGAATATTCAATATTTATACAAATTCCTCACTCAGCATCTCTTATTCTTTCTAGTCAGGTCTTATTTCCAAACTTTAATCTGATACTTTTCTTGTTTGCTCTGTTCCCTGAGGCCCAAGGAAGGAGCAAAATATTGGTGACTGTCATACAGTGGCAAGTTTCCATACATCAAGTTGAATTTTTCCTTCATTCAAAAAAACATATATTAAGTTTCTCTTCTGTCCTCAGCCTTAATGGCAGGGATCAAGAAGAAAGGAGAGAGTTTAAAGAAAAAAAACAATTGGAGAAAAAGATAAAAAAGAGTGGGAATAAGACCCATCTCTAACAAGGATAACTAAAAACAAGGTGAATATCTACAAAGATGACAAGATCAGAGAATCAGGGAATTTTCAATCTGTAAAAGATTTATATGGCAATAAAGAAACAAAAGTAGAATCAGGTAATACAGGAATCAGGAGACCTGGACATTAACCCCAGCTCTAGCATTAACATGTGTGACCTGGGGCAGGCACTGAAGTCTCAGAGTTTTGCTTCTCATCTATAAAATAAGAAAGCTAGATTAAGCTATCACTAAAGTACCCTTCAGCTTTTATAATTTATGAATATATAAGTGCAAGTGTTATAGGAATTCAAGGTAAGGGAAAAAAACCACTGGAGAGTATTCCACAGTAGGGTAATGAAGGATAGAGAAGCAACATTATAGTGTGGTGGAAGGAATATTAGATTTAAGTTCAAATCCTGGGTTTGGTTTTACTGATCTCAGCAAGCCATTTCTTCAGGACACATGGGTACTATAGTGGATAGAGGGTCAGACCTGGAGCCAGGAAGACTTGAGTTCAAATCTGACAGCACTGGCTGTCAGAACTGGCTGTGTGATCCTGTGTAAGTCGTTTAAACTAGTTGCCTTGATTTCCCTTTCTATAAAAGAGGGATAATAAAATGAGATAATAATCATAAAGTGTTTAACTGCTTATTGTGCTTTGTTATCGAAGAAGACCAAGATGACATCATGATGTTAGAGTTCAGTTACAGTTTGTCTAACTGGGGTTGATCTGACCAATACGAGCTCCGAATGCCCTACCACAATTGGACACAAATCGTCCCTGTGAACATCGGGTGGACTCTCTAATTTAGCACACCTCACATTTCTTTTGGGCTAATCCAATTCTGTTTTGCTCAAAGAACACAGCATCTTCTCTGATGAGGGCACACCAAGCTGGGTGGTCTTACGCCAATGTCTCCCATGTGATACAATCCATCCTAAAGTTCTTAAAAGAGACCTTGAGAGTGTCCTCACATCCTTTTTTCTGACCACCTTATGAGCTCTTGCCCTTTGTGAGTTCTTCATAAAATAGTCTTTTTGGCAAGCATTAATCTGGCATTTGGACAATGTAGCCAGCCCAATGGAGTTGTGCTTTCTGCAGTAGAGTTGGAATCCTTGGCAGTTTAGTTCTAAAAAGGACCTTGGTATCTGGTACCTTATCCTGCCAGGGGTGCTTCAGAATCTTCCTGAGATAATCAAATGTAATCAATTCAGTTTCCTGGCATGGCACTCACTGGTAGACTGTCCAGTTTTCACAGGCATGCAACAATGGGATCAGCACAACAGCTCTGTAGTCAGTCTAATACCCCTTCTCTCCCACACTTCCCTTTAGAGCCTCCCAAACAGTGAGCTGCTTCTGGCAATGGTGGCCTGGTACACAGCATATGTTTGATATCATCATCATTCTACTACTACTATTACCATTACTGCTGCTATTAGTAGTACCACAGTACTACTATTATTACCCCCCACTAGTACAATTATTATTACCCCCCACTAGTACTACCACCACTAGTACTACTCCTACTCCTATTACCATTAGTACTACTCCTACTACTACTAGTATACTGCTACTACTATTACTAGTACCACTACTACAACAACCCCATTAGTACTACTATTATTACCACCACTAGTACTACTACTTCTACCATTAGTAGTATTCCTCCTCTTACTTTCATTAGTATTACTCCTTCTACTACTAGTACAACTACTATTATTACTAGTACCACTATAACTACTACCCCCATTGGTACTACTATTATTACCCCCACTAGTACTACTACTACTACCATTAGTATTACTACTACTACTAGTATCATTACTACCACCTCCACCACCACTACCACCACTCTAAGCTTCTATTTCATCATCTGTAAAATGGGAATAATAATGTTTGTACTAAAATGCAGTAAATAAAGAGAAATGGGTTTAATTCCTGCCTCTGACAAATGCTGACTATGTAATCCCAGGTAAATCATTTAAATTTTCAGCAATCTAGCGATTGGAAATTGGATTACAAATTACATCCTGGTTTTTTGATCTCATTGGCAGAAGGGCCTTCCTAACTGGTTAACCTCCAAAGATTGAAGAAATCCTAGGTCAGGTCTAGATTTTTCCTTACTCCTCAGAATGTAATTTAAATCTTAACATTACCTACTTTTCAGAAATGCTTTAAAACTTTATATAAATGTAAAAAATTATTCTGGGTACATGAGAAGAAAATCAGAAAGGAGAGAAATAGTGAAAGGCATAAATATGCGAAGTTTATGATATTATGGAGGGAAAGTTGAGTTTCTTTAAATACACACACACAAAAAAATAGAAGTAGTTTTGGAAAGTCTCCTGAAACTGCTTAGAAATGACAAGTGACACTTATGTATTACCTTATGATTACAGAGCATTTCCTCATACATTCTATAATTTGATTTATATAATAACCCTAACCCTGTGAAGTTAGACAGATATAGGATTATTCCAATTGTAAAGAAAAAAAAATTGAATCTCTGGAGAAAGCAGTTGCCATAGGATACTCAAATAGCGGATGACAAAAAAATAAATTAATAAATTAAAAAAAAAAAAACTAGTGCCTGATGCTTAGTAGGTACTTAATCAATGTTTATTAATTGATTATTGATTTGTTCATTCATTGATTTTGGCTTCAGATCTTCTACAAAATATAATATTGTCTCTAAAGGTAAAAATTTGATTTTAGCCATCTAAGAGCCCTACCTTTTCATCCATTTAGTAACAAATATAATTTAAAGAACAGGAAAGCAGTAGAAACAGGTTGTCAAGAATGAAGCTGTGGCTCTCTTGTAATAGAGCCATTTCCTAATTCTTCAGGGTTATTTGTACTTAGGAACTCAGGAAGTTTGCACTACAAACTGATACAAAAAACTTTGCTAATAACACACAGAGCAGTAACATAAACAGTAAAATGAATGTCTCTAAGGGAAAGCTAAAAATATTCATTTAAAATGCAGGGATTACTAGGATCTGAACCCCAAATGAAGGATAAGAATGAATTGTACATATTGGAACCTGATCCAACTGTCAAACTCATGCAACAGGGTTTAGGTGACACATGACTAACCAAAAAAAGCCAACCAAGTAATCATACCCTTCAGGGGAATTTTTAGACATGACAAGACTTAGCAATCAGTTGACATCCTGGATAGGATGCTAGAATTACAATCAGAAAATTCAAATTCTCCCTCAGATACACAATAACTGTGTGATCCTATGCAAATCACTTCATCTTAAATGAGCCTCAGTTTCCCATCGATAAAAAGGAAGTAATAGCACCTACCATAAAAGGTTGTCATGTGAATAAAGCTATTAATATGATGACTATTAATCAGGAGGTATTACAGCAAAACTCACGAACTTTTTTATGAAGGCATGTCACCTACTTATTTTTATTTTAAAAATGGCAACCAGGTTATCTGGAATCTCCCTACTTTTATCTACTGGTTTCTGGCAGCCTCAGAGGGAGAGAGGATAACATTGTCTTAGGTCAGTTCTTTGTAGCTGTTATTCTGTCTGATACTACAAAACATTCATACCTCTAACCCACATGGTAATATCTTGAGAGGGTATGGACATCTTTTTAAAAATCTTTTTTTTTCAAAATTTCAATCATTGATAACATTCATATTTTTAAATCTTACAGATTTAAAATTACTTGCACATATTGGTCTCAAGGCAAAGTAATACAGAAGTGGCACTACATTTCAATGTCTTTTTGTGAAGCTAAATTTTCAGTCTTCTGTTGAATTAATGGTATTGGTTGGGAAGACTATTAAACCTCAGCCACAGAATTGAACCATTTTGTTCAGTGCCTTTCAAATAAAATTTTAGTAAATTAGAGCTCTCAACTGAGTTTCCACTTAAGAATGAAGAGGAAAATGAAGGTTAAGCAAAAAGAAGAGGAGAAGCAGGAGAAGCAGAAATAGCAGCAGCAACAAGTATTTTATTCCATGCCAAAGTAAAGGTTAACTTTTAAAATCTGCAGTATTGGATTAAATTCTGAACCTTGGTCATTTCTTCAAGTGAACATAAAAGGAAGCATTCACCAAAAAAAAAAAAAAAGCCAATTAAGATACATGGAGTTTTTTTAAAGAAATAAATCTATGAAGATAATCAATCAGAACTTATTCAGCTAAGCACAGTTCTGGGCTCTTTTGCTTTTATATAGATCAAGTGTCAGATCCCATGACTCTTCATGTCGATTAAATTTTAACATTTTATTAAATTTAAATTCATTTTAAAATCAATTTATTTTAAGTTTTATTAAATTAGTGTTTTAATATTTTAACTTTCCAGAGATAGGGATCCTAAAACCACCCTTCTAATTTCTAAAAACTATTTTAAAAAGTGTGGATTTTGAGTCACAAGACCTAGATTCAAATCCTAATTCTACTTCTTATTCATGTGACCATGGGGGAATCACAGTTATTCTGGGTCTCAGTTTCCCCATTTGTAAAATGTGAAGGTTGAACTAGATGTATCTCTTAAGGCCTTTTTTTGCTTCAAGTTCTATGAACTTTTGACAAACTGTGTTCTCTCCCAACCATCACTGCCTAAATTCGTCTAAGGCAATTAATAGCACAGAGCACAAAGTCTAGAGTAAAAAGACTTGAATTCAAATCCAATCTCATATACTTACTAACTATGGGACCCTGGGCAAGTCATTTGATTTCTGTTTGCCTCAATTTTTTCAACTGTAAAATGGGGATAGTAGCATATGTATATGTATATGTGTGTGTTTCTATATTACTATTTATAGAAAGACATTGATATAAATATACCTATCCTCCAAGGTTTTTATATGGATCAAATGAGATAATATTTGTAAATAAGTCTTAGATTAGTGTTTGGTACATAGTAAGTACTATATAAATGCTTATTCCCTTCCCTACTCATCATTCACAATTATAAATGCATGTTTCTAAAGCAATGAGACTAACCATTTCAATATGGGCTCTTGGAGCTTTTAGACAATCTAGAACCAAACAGTATCAATACACATAAGAGAAAAGTAAGGCTCACAGACTTTCACTGATCTCATCCTCTTGAGTTCTAGTTCAAAGCTGTAAGACAGTGTACATTTCCCTGACATTAGCTCTGTTTTGAAATAAAGAAATTTATCTCAAAAGGAGACCAAAATGTCTTGAGATTATGCAACAATTATCTTTTCTTAAGGGATACTTTTTCCTCAAGATTCCATTGTTATTCCCTGATAGATTTCAAGTTAAAAATAAAGTACATTTGTTGATAATTGCCCTCTTACACAGACATCTTACATCACAGTATATAAAAGTAGCATGTATACATAATATTGTATGTATAGTTAAACATCATATTATGAACACTGGCCAACTTCCCCCCAAACATTTAATAAAAATCCTTGTATATAATATACTTCAGACAAATCATATACTTTTAAACCACTAGAATATACATGAGATCAACATATTAGTAGGAAATCAATTCTCTCAATGATATAGCTACAGTCAGAAAGAGTCAATGGAATCATATTTGGTGTTGGAAGAAAGAGATCATCGAAGTTGATTCATTTTCTGCAGATAAGAAAACTGATGCTCAAAGAGCCAGGACTACATTCTCAATTAATATTGGTTGCATCAATTTCTACATCCTTCAAGGGAATGGCTTTTACAAGTCCCTTTTCTTAAACAAGTTGTTCAGTTCATGCCTGGGTTTTTTTTTTTTTTTGTTTGTTTGTTTGTATGTTTTGTTTTACCACCTCCCTACTATCCAAAGAATGATTCAACAATCTCTGTGACCAGTACTAAACTGGGCATTTAGTTATATCCCAAATTGGGCTTATTATACCTAGATTTGGAATTATTTATCTTCAATAGCTGCACTCATGGAAAGATAGCACATATAAGTAAAATATTTGCTTTACTGATAATTTGCATTCAAAAGTTTGTTTTCTTGACATCGATAAACATTTATTAAACATTTGCCATGTGTAAGGCCACTGGGGTTACCAAAAAAAAAAAATCCATCCTGGTGTTAAAGGAGTTCCCAATATTATCCCAAGGTAATATCCACAAAATTACATATGAAGACATATACAAAATAAACTAGAGATGATGTCAATATGAGGAATCAAGAATGGAAGGTTTTTTTGGTAGAAGCTGAGAATTTAGCTGAACCTTTAAAGCAGCTAGGGAAGCTATGAAGTTGAAATAAAAAAGGAGAAAATTACAGACATAGGGAAATTCTTATAGTTAGGAGATAACATTTTGTGCAAGGAACACCCTGGAGGCTAGTGCCATTGAATCAAAAAGTACAGGGAGGGAAATAAGGTGTAAGAAGATTAGAAAGGCAGAATAGGTCCAGGTTATAAAGGGCTTTAAAGGCCAAACAGAGGATTTTATATCTTATCCTGGATAGAATAAGCAATCACAGGAGTGTATTAAAATGGAGGTGAGATGGTCAGACTTAAACTTAATAAAGATTATTTCAAAAACTGAAGGGAAAAAGGAATTTAGTATAGAAAGACTTGGGGCAAGGAGAACAACCAGAAGATTATCTCAAAGGTCCAAGGAAGAGGTGTAGAAGGACCTGAAATGGAGTGGTCAAAAGAGATAAGAGAATGAGTACAAGAGATATTTTGAAGGCAACAGATTGGATATGGTGAGAGAATGAGGGTTGAAAATGGTACTGAGGTTGCCTTGGTGAGTAGGATGGTAGTACTCTCCTTATTAAGAGAGAACATAAGAAGCAGGATGAGTTGTGAGTAAAGACAATGGATTCAGTTTTACAGAGGTTGAGTTTAATTTGTCTATGATACATCCATTGAGAGATTTGTAAAAGGCAGTTGGAGATGTGGTTACTGAAAGTCCAAAGAGAATTAGGACTAGATAAAGAGATCAAGAAAATTCTTGGTATCAAACTGATAACTGGATTTATGATAAATGATGAGGTTACCATGTTAAATTGATAATGGAAGGTCAGAGGCCTAGACAGAGCCTTGGTAGATACCCTCAATTAGTGGGTCTAACCTGGATGAAGATTCATTGAAGAATGAGGAGCAGAAAGGTAAGAGAAGAACTAAAGGAAAACAAAAAAGAAAAAAAAAAAAAACAGTATGTCTTTTCAGTCCCAGAAGAACAGAGAATCATCAAATTATCAAATTTCCTACTATGTCTAGGCATTGGTCACACAGCCAAATAGCCTAAAAATGTTTCTCCATATTTATAGACCACTCCTAAGTATCCTACTACTTTAGTCCAGAATGCAACAGTAACAAAAATCTATTTGGGGCTAAATTTTAATATTCCAAATTCAGTGAGATAAAAGCACAATCTTTCTCCTCTGAATTCCCTTAAGACTATTTCAGTCATTTACTACTCAGCTCAATTTAATCCAATAAATGCATATTAATCACCTATGATGGACAATATATTGTTTTAAGTTTTGATGTTATATAAAGATGGAAAATAACACAGTTACTGCCCTCAAGGAGTTAACAGTCTAGTAAATATATCATGCTAATCGTTTACTATTTTTTGTTTTATCTCCCCAAGTAAATGGAGGACTAGGGAACCATATTTCTTAATCTTATAATCTTATTGGTCTCTGTTGCTAAATTTAATACCTTTTATATAGTAGGTCAAGATTTGAAAAAAAGATTATGACAAGGTAGATCACTGGGTAAATCTAAGAAGTTAAATTCTAATAGGGATAAGTTTTTAAAACAGCTTTATAAAGACAAGATATAGGAGCTTCAGCTTAATAGTATTTCATCTAGAACAAATCAGATCTTTTAGTGAATTCAGCTAGCTATGTTATGGCCAACCTAGGAAGCTTTAAGGGAGGCACAGTGTCCTGGACCAGAGAGAAAGTAGTTCTACTGTACTGTCCTCAAGGCAGGCCAATTCTGGGAATTATGTTCAGATACTATATTTTAGGAAGGAATATGATAAGCTAGAGAAGTTCCAGAAGAGGCCAACAAAGATAATGATCTAAATTCATGCCATAAAAGGAAATGAGAATTTTTAACTTAAAAGAATAATATATTTCAAGGGGAGAACATGATAACAGTCATCAAGATTTGAAGGATTTATCAACTTAAAGAGAATTCTGCTTGGCCCAAGAGTGCAGAAATAAGAACAATAGTTGGAAGTTGAACAAAAGTAAATGTCCAGTTAAGTTCCAACTATGTGCCAGGTACTATACTACAAATACTTCATCTGAAGTATTTTGGAAGAAAATTGGAAGAAATTGGAAGAAACTTGTAAGAAATTCTTGTCCAGGTACAGATAGGAGTAAATCTTCTCTGAGATCCTTTTCAACTCAACTTTGAAAGGAATCATGTATGTAAGTATAAATATTGAGTAATTTCATGCATTGTATGAATGTTATAATTGTGTTTTTCCCTAATTTAGTGTCATTTAGTGTCTTAGAGCTAAATAATGATGGAATGGAATATTTGATGTCAAGTACCATCTTAGACAATGTTATTACATTCTAGATTCTAATTATTCTCTAACAAAAATGTATTTTATCCAGTAAGAATACTTTAAATGTATGAAGTTTTGGCTTTTGTGAAATACTTTACGTGTAATCCTTATGTCAGAGGTTTTCAAATGCTATGAAAGATCCTGGTAGATTTGCAGAAATATCTCTTTTTCAGATTCACCACATCATCTAGATGATTCATTGTCTTCAATACATTTAATTAGCTCTTGCTGTGTGTTAAGGCAACATGATATATGTTGCAGATGGGAGTTAGAAGACAAAAAAAATTGCATAATTTAAGAAATTTAAATTCTTTCACAGAAAAGTAGATAGAAAATAAATACAGAGTACCTTTTGGGGAAGAGATTACTCCAGTTGGTGGCATCTGGACAAGCCTCCAGGAGAAAGTTGCAACTGAGGTAAAGACAGTGTCAGAACTTTACTGTCTGACGTGACCCAATGTGTTATCACCAGTTTCTCTTACAAGCACATGGTTCGCTATTTTAAAAATAATATTCAAAGATATACACAGGTCAAACACTTTTTGTTTAATGTGGATAGGAAAAGCAATGCTCAATTATAAGCATGCTCTGCAAAGGATAGTCCAACAACTGAGTAGAAAGAATGTTGGATTTGGAGGCACAGGACCTGAATTCAAATATTGGCTTACTTAGTAGAGATATGGTCTTGGATAAATCACAAAACTTTTCTCCATTTTAACTTCCTCAATTGTAAAATGAAGATTTTGCATCATCTATCTCAACATCCAAGATGCTAAGTCATGAGTAGCCTCCCATGTGGTGCTTCTAGTGTAGATACACACTAGTATCAGGAGAGTACATTTTTCTGGGGTTGCTCTTCATCAGTATTCCATTCCACAATTCATCTGCCTGTCTGTGCCTTCTTTCTTCATCAATCTGCCTGCAGTTCTTAGCAAATCCCAGCAGATGGTGAGATCATCACTCCCCATCACTACTTCTTGTCACAATTCCTCAGCTCTCTTGCACATCACTCAGCCTACACTTCTTCAGCATATGGTATCAGTTCTGTTCTTTCCATTTGATGTGGAGACCCATCCTCCATGTTTTTTATGGATTTTCTTTTTTCTTTTCTTTTTTAACCTGAAATTCTGCTCAGCTACCAGTAGATGGCATTGATATATCCTTTTCCCTTGGGATAGCTTTCTAAGGCAAACCATCCCATTGTGGGTATAAAGGAGTTTTTCCCTTATATCAAGCTCCAATCTTCCTTTTTGGTAAATTCATTGTCCTGCTTCTGCCGTTGAGGGCCACACATAATTATCTTAATCTCTTTTCAAGATTTCTTCAAATACTTGAATATGACTATACTGTCTTCTCTACTCAAAAGTCTTCTCATCTCTAGAGAAAACACTTAAGATTCTTCAACTGATTCACATGTGAAATCATTTCAAGGTTGTATATACCCTCAGAATACCCTCAGATACACAGAGAGAAAGAGACAGAGACAGACAAAACTCTATAATGGTGCCTTTCTACTTAGAAAATTCAAAAAGCTTATTTCTGGGAGAATTTTATTAATGCATGAGGGAAGTTCTTCAAAAAGACAAATTGTGAAACATGTGAAGGCATTCTGGTTCCAATTAGCTATTGGTATTCTGTAGAAGAAACTGACCACAGCAGCATTCCAAAAAATTTTGGGCCTTTACTCAGAGTGAATGTAAATAACAATTGTTGCTGTTTTGATCAGAAACCCTGAGGGTCTTTCCCTCCCAGAATTTTTTTATTATTTACTTGAAAAAAAGAAGCCATTTTTGGCCTCAGTTCTTACCTAGCCTTAATCATTGAGTGGATATTGCTTCAAACTGAAACTTGTTAAAGACCTTAGTTTAAAAAGATCAAGATCTATGTGAACTGATGGGAAGAGAAATGAGCAGAACTAGGAGATCACTGTACATGGCAACAACAAGATTAGATGATGATTAATTCTTATGGGATGTGGCTCTTTTCAAAATGAGATGATTCAAGAAAGTTCCGATGAAAAACATTTCAGCAAAACTAACATATTTGTTGTCACCTGAGTCTCCAACAAGACGAGGGAGATGAATCTTCTGGTCTCTTGTGCAGTCCCAAGCTTGCTCATGAACATTATGTAACATGGTACATTTTCATTTTATTGCTTTTTTTTTTTTTTTTGGATTGATTGTTGTCTCTGCTCATGGACTTTTTTTCATATGATCAAAAGGGAGTGTATATATCAGAGAGGATACTGAACTAAATATCAAAGGATATTCATTACTTCCTAGATACACCATTGAGTAATCTTAGCAAGTCACCTATATCTCTATTTACCTACTTATAAAATAGAACTGATAATTGCTACTCTTGTAACTCTTCTACCTATATCACAGATTATACAGAAGGATATAGACACTAAAGAATTTGAAAGTATAAGATGATAAACCAACACAGCGTTGTCATTACTGCTACTACTAGCATTGAGTAGGAAAAGGTGCTAATATAACCTTTCTCTACTGCAACTCAAATTTATGAGCATGGTTCAAGGAAGTGGTGGCTGACCCACAGCAGTTGTTGTCATATTGTATGGAGTTGATTTAAAAGGGCATTAAATTTGATTAATTGATGTAAAAAAGCTCTCTTCAGGTTCTTTCACTCTCATGCAATCTAAATCTTAGTTTCTTCAAAATAAGAAAGTTGAACTCTATTCTCTAATGTCGTATATATACCTAATAATCTATGAAACTAAATAAACTGAAAAGAATCTGTATTTTTTTGATTAATCAGCATCAGAACAATAAGCAGATATTAAATGCTACAAAATATCTCTGAGTCAAGCCATATGAAAGACTAGGATAAGGACTGGGCTTATTAACCATGTTATTTTTTTTTCCATTTTTATAGAGAAGTCTCTTTACCAATACAGGTTAAGACCTCTGAAATTTATAGTCTTAGAATGACTAGAGAACTGGGAGAAATGATTTTACATGCGTCATTCACTCCATATGAGCTGGAGTTTCAATTTAAACATATGTCATACTGGCTCCTAAGTCAGTTTTCTATAAACTATGCCATATTATCTTAAATAAATTTTTGTAAAGACAAATTCAGCTGAGTGGTAGTAAAGATGGGGGAAACCATCAAAAGTAACAAAAGTCCCTGCCCACCTAAAGACCACTGCTAGAGAAACTGCCACTAGGTTCACACTTCTTTGGGAAGGGGAAAAGGAAGAAGGGAAAAAAAAGCCATCTGGGAGCTTCCTCCTTTAATTATTCTTCCTAACTAGGGATTCAGCTTAATAGTCTCTACATGAGGAAAGAATTCAAATGTCAGACTCTTCTCAATTTTGGTGTCCAGGTTCTCCTATAGTAGTAATGGTCCTAAACTAGATCAACACCTCATTAAAAAAAAAAAAAAATCAAACAACAAAAATGTGCACTTTCTTCAGTGATAAATGAATGCATACTCTTATATAATCAGAATTTGCTTTAGGGAATTTATTCCTTCATTTATCATTAAGAAATAACGATTGTGAAATAAAAAAGATCTTGATACTTGAATCTTGGACTTAAGGTAAATGTTTATTGTCAGACATCAAAATAAAATCATTTTATTTAAATAATCTATGGAGTATCTTTATGATGAAGCATTTTTTTTTACATTCTACTAAAATACATTAGTGTTTAGAGGGAACCTACATATCAGATTTGATTGACAGGGGAACTAATCTGCTTTTAGCAATTCTTGCTTCATTCCAATATACATACATCTTTAACCTGGCTTAGCAACTCTGATCTCAAAACAGAAATGGCTTGTGGCTATTATTTGGTATGGTGGATACCATGCTTCATAAAGTTAGCTAATCAAGACCATACTGAAATTTTCAAGTGCTTGTCAATTTTGAATGCAATGACTTTCATCCCAGGCTTTCAAGATAAAGCCTACTGTTATGCTACCGGGTTCTTGAAATCCATAGACCTCAGTGCCCATTTGGGAACTTTTTATTTTCACAATCATTGAAATTAGGAAAGCATGGAAGGTTTTGGTCCCTCAAATAAAAGTGATGGTATAATAGCTTGCTTTGATGATTCAACCTAATGGTTTTTTTCTTTCTCTGCAGAGTACTTTTGTTATTGAAAAACCAATCTAGAAGTCCATTTGTGGATTTTATTTTTGTTCATTAGGACGATTCTCTAATCACACTGTGCTAAAAGGGTCTAATTAAAGTTGGTCAAATGAAGCTTCCTTAATTACTTTTTGAATAATACAATTTTGGTACTCACATTTCCATAACCAAATCTGTTTATGGTCTACCTCACTTCATTCGGAGTCTTTGAAAATCACTAAATCAAAGTGTGTGTATGTCTGTGTGATTTTATTAATGTCAATTCCCATAAATATCTTCCCTCTACCAAAGCAGATCAACAACAAGGCAATTTAATCTTCAATCACAGGTTTGTAGCCTAGAGTACATTAATTTTTAAATTAATAATTGTATTTCAGTGCTATTGATTTTATATTTAATTTTTGCATTTAAAAATATTATTTCAAGGCTGAGGCCATAAATTTCACCAGGTTACCAAAATTTAGTGTGATACATAAAAAGGTTAAGAACCCTTATTTTGGAGGATTGAGAGATGGAGATTTAGAATTTAATTGAATTATCCACGATCTCATAGTTAAGTTATGTCAGAGGCAGGACTTAATCCTTCTAACCACTTCATGATACTGCCTCTCAAATAAAGAATACAGACTAGAAAAGGGATGACAGACTTTGGAGAGCAACCATGCCTGAATGTTCCTATTTATGAAGCAGAGGCAGAGAAACAACTTAGAACAGATGCACAGGATGATTTTATTTGTTGCTTTTAGTTGTCCTGGGGGAATAATTGTTACATTTTCACCATGAGCAAATATTTATAACCTCAGAATACAGCAAACACTACAACTTCAGGCTTGCTTTATTTTGTTGTTGATCATGTAGACTTTTAAAAGTGATGGAGAAAAAAAAGTTAATAATGCAGATTAAATTTAAAAGTATATCCCACCTAATTTCCCCCCCCTGGAGAACCAATCAAATGTTTCAGCACACCCCCTACAAGGTGCATTCCAGCAGTGGTGTCAGATTCAAATGGGAACAAGGTCACTAAGTGGAACATAAGGACCTATTTGGGTCTCATATTAATGTAGAAAACCATATCTTAGCATTATCCAAGTTTTATTCTATTTTTATTTATTTTGTTAAATGTTTCACAATTGTGTTTTTATCTTTTGAGACACGCCAGAGAATGTTTTAGGTCCTTTCCCAGTGTGTTTCAACCTATGAACTACACCAATCTCTCAGCACTTCCATGAGGATCAGGTGAGTTATCAAATCCTCCACAATCACCCTTGTGTAATGGAAAGAAGGACTGGCATGAGAAGTAAGATTCAGTTCTGGCTCTTGTCCTGATGGACTATGTGACCTTGGGCACATGACTAGAGGCTCAGTTTAATATTACTGTAAACTGAAGTGATTAGACTACATGCTCTCTATGAGACAAATAGACATCTATGATGAATAAGAAATCACAATTTCAGTTTCTGGATTTCTTTAAAATTTTTCTTTTCTTTTTTCCGACTATTCATGATCCTATTACAGAGTTAAGTGACTGATCCAAGGTCACTCAGGCAGAGTAAGTGTCTGAGGCCTGATCTGAATTCAAGTCTTTCTGACTCCAGACTCAGTGATCTTTCTAATAAGCCACCAACTTGCCCCTAGCCTTGTTCAATTCTTGATCAGAAACTCAGTTATACTTGCACTCTTAGGCTTTAATTTTTCATTAAGTGTATCTTCACACTATATATTTGGATTTGTTAGAATTACAGCCATAGCACAAATTCTATGATGTGTTGATTTTCAGTATTTAGTTCTGTTGCTTTAAATTAAACATTTATTTCAACAAGTTAAATTCCTCCCTAAAGCCACATTTGAGTAAGATGTGGCTAATGTAGATTTAATATGATAACTCAGTGGAAGTATACCTGCATATTAATGAGAAAGGGGAAATTGCAAAGAGTGGAAATGCCATTTAATAATGGCCTTTCAGCTGAAATGTGTAGTCGAAAGCTCAATTTTACTAATTGTAGTTGAAGAAAATGTTTGGGGAAAATTAAGGTAGACAACATTAACTCAAGCAGGAATTCACACATGGCTAATGCACTTTTTTTTTTTTCTGCTATGATGATTAATTTGCAATTGAATGATTTAAGTATATCCTTAATTTAAGGGAACTACACAGTCTTCCTTGCATTTACAAAAGACAAGAAATAAATGGCCTTCTCAGAAATATCCTGAAATGACACCAGAATCAGTGGTTTTTAATTTTAGTAAACATCAGGGAAAGCTAAAGTTCTCCGGGCCTCTCAGTGCCCCAGGAAATGCTAAGACTTAAAAGCTTCTCAACAGTTGCTCATTTTCATTGATTGAGGAGTTCCTCCCCAGGAGTTCCCTATGCCAATGAAATCATAAGTCTGACCACAAAGAAAAATCAATATAGGAAATATCATCCATTTATAAAGTAAGCAGATTAATAATGTACTCAATACTTCAAAGCCTCATGACTGTACTATCAGATCATGAAAGCAATTCATGACTGCTCCCATACTCATACCACTGCTATCCCTAAGTCTCCTTGCTGAATGACCTTTAAGAGGTTGTATAGTGGTGTTCCTTAAAAAAAAATCATCTGCCTAGAACGATTAAGCTGGCTCTCAGGCCCTGGACAAACAATTCATTGCCAAGACTACATGCCTAGGCCAAACTTCAGAAGACTGATAGAGTTTCCAATCTCCTGTGTTCAAGAATTCACAATTCCTTTCATATTACAATGAGGTATTGGAATTGGACTTTAGCATTCATTTAAAATATAACCTTATCTCTTTATAAAATACAGATAAATGAATTCTACTTAATGAATAATAATATCTAGGATCTAAATAATGTTTTAAGTTTGTAAAACACCTTCCAAATATTACCTCATGACAACTACTGAAGATAGGCACTGTTGTTATTCCTATTTTGCAAAGGAGAAAACTGAAGCAGGTACAGCTTATAAGATTCACCCAGGATCAATCAGCTAGGGTCGGAATTCAGGTCTTTCTGACTTTAGGATTAACACTCTTATTGATCCAGATGTAGGCCATCTCCCAACAACAGACCCTATGTCTAAAATGAAATCTTCTATGAAAGGAAAAGACATATACACATAGACTGAAAAGAAACAAGAATTCTAAGTCATGTTCCCCATTTATACAAGAGAAATATGAGAAATGTATCCTATATCAGATTAATATAAAATAATAGTTTAGGTTGTGTTCATATGTTTTTACTTATCAAATATGTTTCCTTGCTTTTACATTGCCCTTAGTACGGTGGAAAAAACATTACTTATGGACTCATAGATTTTTTTTTTCCAAACTCTATTTCTAAGTCTATCTTCATGACCTTGGCAAGACAATTCTACTACCTCCACTTTTTAATTCATAAAATAAAAAAGATGGGCTACATAGATTCTGAGGCCCTGTTCAGGTTTCATCAAATTTTATATCTGGAATCTGAAGAGATCTTAGAAGATACATAGTGCAACCACCTTATTAGCAATGAGAATAGTGGGTGCAACTGACCAGGAAGTTTTCAGAATCTGAGAGGTTAAGGAAGGTTAGAATTCACAAAACAATTAAGTGATCAGTGGAAACCTTGAGCCAAAGAACTGGAGGGCTAGGAAGGCATAGGTGGATTCAGAATCTTATGGTTTTAAGAAAAAACAAACTTAAGATAATAGCCCATCCAGACCAAACTAGTTGGGGTCAATGACAGGATTTGACCAAATCACTACTGTGCCTGCTTAATAGGCTAATTGAATATTAAATAATATACCCCAGAGGAGGAGTTTTCCACCATTTTTGAACATGGGATGTATGATGAGCATGTTTTATACATATTAAAGGAAAACATATAGTTGGAACATCAGAAAGATTGTAACCCCGATGAAGCAGACCAATCTGTTCTCTGAAGGGAAGGGGCTACACCACACTAGCAAGTATAAAAGTTTCACCACTTCTGTACTCAGCACTCCCTCTTCCTAAAGAAGAGTGGGGCCGCTTCTGGCCAGAAACATTAAGAGGATTCCTTAAGATTCTTCTTTAATGAATTTTCCTCACTCTCTGATTTTCAGTGTCAAATGTGTTATTTCTAATGGAAGAAAAGTAGGCAAGAAAAAAAAGGAGGGAGGGAGGGAAGAAGAGACAGAAACAGAGAGAAGAAGACTCTTGAAAGGGAAAGAAAAGCAGTAAGGTGGTGTCACTCAACCACTTACAATAGTTACCTACTATGTGCTGTTTACAGAGACAAAGTCAAGAGAATTTGGTTTAAAGAAGCAAGCATTCTGTTGCAAGATACCTTGAGTACACAGATAAATAACCCTAAGGAAATCTGATCTGAGAAAGCTAGGTAGGGATCTAACAGCTAGGAGATGAGAGGAAACTATATTCTATAGAGTATATTCTATAGAGTAGCAAAGTAAGTTAAGGAATCAAAGAAGTAAAACTGGGAAATAGATGCATTCTAGATAAGGAGGATCCACTGGGCAAAAGCACCAAGATAGGAGTCAGAAATAAAAATTCAGCAACTTGTTCTCCACACATTGACCTCAGTGCATCCCCATCTTTGAGCTCATTTAGCTCACTTATCTAATCAATTTTGTTATTTTTTTTTGTCAAAAGTTCTTATATTTAAAAACATAATTTAATGAATTCTAGCAGCCCATTTATTAACAACTATTAATTAAATCTCAGGTTTTTATCAAAACATGTGTGTAATTAAAAGAGATGGCCATTTTTTAATTACTAGTGATCTCTATAGAGTTGCCCTATGCATGGATGAATTCACAGGAGATCAAGACAGCAACAGAGCAGTAAATGAACCTTACAAATCTCTAGGTTATATAATAAGGCAGTAAGAGGCTCAGAACCAAATTTTAAGAATAATATATAGTTGAATGATCAGTTAAAATTTGGTTACAACTTTGTCTGGGTAATCTTTACTTATTTTTAACTTGAATTCTTTAGGACTTTTTAAAAATCAAAGTGTCAAAATATTGTGCTCACAATTCTGTTTAGTTTTTTTGTTTGTGTTTTTATATACCTCAAATTAAAACAAAGAGTTTAAGATGGCGAATTTAGAGTAATAGAAATTAAATATCCATAACCACTCTGGAATTTGGTAGCAGGTCGCTTATTCTTCAACTCAGCCCTGACCACTATAAGACTCAATTCCATTATTGAGCAATTGCTCAATAACAGAACTCCAGATTAAGGAACAAATTAAAATTTAACTTCTAGCACAAAGTGATGTTTCATTACATAGTTCCACAGCTTTCCATCAAAACCAATCAAGTTGGTGACAACTTCCTAGTTCATTTACATTAGCAAAGTTATGAGATTATCTGGATGGGCCACTGAGTTAGAGAAGCATGAGGGGGCAGGGCCAAGATGACAGAGAGGACATACATTTCTTTCTGTTTTCCCATGACCCTCAGACTAATTAGTAAATCCAGCTCCTGAATTAGTTCTGGACTGGCAGAACCCACAAATATTGGGAGTGTAACAAATTACCAGCAAAAGATAATTTGAAGATCACCAGAAAAGGTCTGTTTCAATTGGGGATGAAGAGAAATGGGTCAAGTGCAAGCAGACCAAACACAGGCAGTGTAGACCTGGTGGTGGGGGCTCCACACATCAGAATCTACAGGGAGGAATCTACAACAGTTTGGCTACTCTGCCCTGGATTCAATCCAGTAGTTCAGCAGAGAAGTTATAAAATATCAAATCCAGAAAGTAAATAATGAACTCCAAAACACCAGAATCTTATAGGACCTGGTCAGGCCCATCCAGCACTAGAAGTAAGTTAGCACTATTGCTTATAGAGAAAGCCATTGTCAGTTGTATTGGAAGTTTGGACAATATCTCTTGCATTAAAAGCCGATCTCAACTTTTTTTTAAAAAAAAATGAGTAAAAGAAATAAAAAAGAACTCTGACCATAGATAGTTTTTATGGTAAAAGAGAAGGATAGATTTCAAATCCTAACGACACTAAAATCAGATAGTCCCAAAGGATGATACAAGTTGGTCCCCATCACACAAGGTTTTCCTAGAAGAAATTATAAAAGATCTTAAAAGAGAGCTAGAAGAAAAATGGGGAAATGAAAACTTTGCAAGAGGGTTTAGAAAAGGAAACAAATTATCTGAAGAAAATTCATTACAAAATAGACAGTGAAATGGGAAAAGCATATATCCCCTTAAAAAACCAGACTTGACAAAATGGAAAAAGAAAACAACTTCCTGAAAAACAGAATTAGTGAAACAGAAAAAAAAAAAAAAAAAAACTCCATTAAAAAAAAAAAAAACAGAATTTGTGAAATGGAAAAAGAAAATAACTCCTTAAAAAAACAGAATTTGTGCTATGGACAAAAAAAATCCATAGAACAAAATAACTCATTTAAAAATTCAACTGGTGATCAATGATGGACAGAAATAACTATACCCAGAGAAGGAACACTGGGAAGCGAATGTAAATTGTTAGCACTACTGTCTATCTACCCAGGTTACTTATACCTTCGGAAGCTAATAATTAATGTGCAACAAGAAAATGGTATTTACACACATATATTGTATCTAGGTTATATGGTAACACATGTAAAATGTATGGGTATGGGATTACCTGCCATCGGGGGGAGGGAGTAGAAGGAGGGAGGGGATAATTTGGAAAAATGAATAAAAAAATAAAAAATAAAAATAAAAATTCAACTGGACAAATAACAAAAAGAAGCAAAAAAAGTAAATGAAGAAAATAATTCCCTAAAAGTCAGAACTGAACAAATGGAAATGAATGACTCGATAAGACATCAAGAATCAGTCAAATAAAACCAAAAAAAATGAAAAAATAGAAAAAAAATGTAAAATACCTACTGGGGAAAACAACTGATCAGGAAAATAGATCTAGAAGAGACAATTTAAGGATTACTGAACTTCCTGAAAACCTTGATGTAAAAAAAAAAAAAAAAAAAAAAAAAAAAAAAGCCTAGACATTATTTTTCAGGAAATTATCAAAGATTTCTGTCCTGATGTCATAGAATAAGAAGGTAAAATAGCCATTGAAGGAATACACTTCCTGAAAGAGACTCCAAAATTAAAACTTCAAGGAATATTGTGGCTAAATTTCAGAACTATTGGACCAAAGAAAAAATATAGCAAGAAGCCAGGAAAAAAAAAAAAAAAAAATTCAAATACTGAGGAGCCCAATAAGGATTACAGAGGACCTAGAAGCTTAAGGGATCAAAGCGCCTGGAATCTGATATTCCAAAAAACAAAGGAACTTGGAATACAGCCAGGAATAAATTATACTGCTAAACTGAGCATTTTCTTTCAGGGAAAAAGATGGACATTCAAAGAAAAAGGTGAATTCCATTTATTTCTGATGAAAAGACCAGAACTGAACAAAAAGTTTGATTTCCAAATACATAACTCAAGAGAAGCATAAAAAGGTAAAAAGAAAAGAACTATTGAAAACTGTATCTCTCTTATGGGTATACACAGTGCGTGTATACTTTGATTTTACTGTTATAATATAAAAAAGAAACTAGAGATAGAAAGAAGATTATATCAGAAAAAGGGGAAAATAGATGTAAAATGAGGAAAATTACATCTCATAAAGAGGCAAAAAAAAAAAAAACCTATTATAATTGACAGAAAGAAGGGAAGGAGGTGAACATTGTGGGAATCTTACTTTCATCAGATTTGGCTTGAAAAGAGAATATTAGACAAATTTTGTTTCTCTGATAAATTTCTCTCACCTTATATGAAAGTGAGAGGGAAAAGGGGAAAAGAGAAGGCATGGGCTAAAAGAAGGGAAAACAGAAATAGTAGGAGAAAAGTATAAGGAAGGGAGAGGGACTCAAAAGGGGAGGGCTGCTTGAGGCAAGTGGTGCTCATAAGTAAAATACTGGGAAGGAGGGAAAGGGGAAAGGAAAGAGAAAAGTATAATCTGGGGTAAATAAGATGGCAGGAAATACAAGATTAGTTATGACCATGAATGTGAATGGGGTAAACTCTCCCATAAATTGGAAACAGATAGCAAACTGGATTGAAAGCCAGAACCTTACAATATGTTGTTTACAAGAAACACATTTAAAGTAGAGTGATACATATAGAGTAAAAGTAAAAGGCTGGAGCAGAATCTATTATGCTTTAGGTGAAGTAAAAAAAAAAAAAAAAAAAAAAAGCAGGGGTAGCCATCAGGTCTCAAATCAGGCAAAAGCAAACACTGATCTAATTAAAAGAGATAAGGAAGGAAACTTTATTTTGCTAAAAGGTACCATAGATAATGAAGCAATATCAATACTTAACATATATGCACTGAGTGGTATCTAAATTCCTAAATGAGAAGTTAAGAGAGCTGCAAAAAGAAATAGACAGAAAAAGTGTAATAGTGGGAGATCTTAACCTTGCTCTCTCAGAACTATATAAATCGAACCACAAAATAAATAAGGAAGATATTGAGAAGGTAAATAGAATAGTAGAAACGTTAGGTATGATAGATCTTTGGAGAAAATTGAATAGAGACAGAAAGGAGTACACTGTCTTCTCAGCAGTTCATGGAACCTATAAAAAAATTGACTAGGACATAATCAAATTCATCAAATTCAGAATCAGAATCAGATTCAGAAAAGCAGAAATAGTAAATGCATTTTTTTTTCAGATTGTGATGCAATATAAATTACATTCACTAAAAGGCCAGTGTAAAATAGTCCAAAAAGCAATTGGAAACTCAATAATCTCGTCCTGAAGAATGAATGGGTGAAACAACAAATCATAGACACAATTAATAATTTCATCCAAGAGAAAGACAATAATGGGACAATACATCAAAATTTCTGGAATGCAGCCAAAATGGTAATAGGGGAAATATTTCTAGATATTTACTTGCATAAAGTATAGAAAGAGAAGATCAATGAATTGGGCTTGCAACTAAAAAAGCTAGAAAAAGAACAAATTAAAGACCTTCAATCAAATTTTTAAAATTTGAAATTCTAAAAATAAAAGGAAAGATTAATAAAATTGAGAGTAAAAAGACTATTGAAATAATAAATAAAACTAAAAGTTGGTTTTATGAAAAAATCAAAAAAATAGATAAACCTTTAATTAATTGGATTAGAAAAAGGAAAGAGAGAAATCAAATCATTAGTCTCAAAAATGAACGGCAAAAAATTAGAACAATATTTAGGATTTACTTTGTCCAACTTTATGGCAATAAATTTAATAACCTAAGTGAAATGGATTAATAGTTACAAAAATATACATTGCCCAGATTATTTAAAACCATCAGCAAGCATCATATGTAATGGGAATAAACTGGAATTATTCCCAATAAAATCAGGGGTGAAACAAGGTTGCTAACTATCATGATTACCATTCAATATTGTATTAGAAATACTAGCTTTGGCAATAAAAAAAGAAAAAGAGATTAAGTGAATTAGAGTAGGTAATAAGATAACCAAATTATCACTCCCTACAGATGATATGTTGGTATACTTAGAGAACCCTAGAAAATCAACTAAAAAACTATTAGAAATAATTCAGAAATATTGTTCTGTAAGAAATGGCCAACAGGATGATTTCAGAAAGGCCTGGAGAGGCTTACATGAACTGATGCTGAGTGAAATGAGCAGGACCAGAAGATCATTATATACTTCAACAACAATACTATATGATGATCAATTCTGATGGACGTGGCCATCTTCAACAATGTGATGAACCAAATGAGTTCCAATAGATCAGTAATGAACTGAAGCAGTTATACCCAGCAAAAAAACTCTGCGAGATGACTAGGAACCACTACATAGAATTCCCAAAACCCCTATTTTTGTCTGCCTGGTTTTTTTATTTCCTTCACAGGCTAATGGTACACTATTCAAAGTCTGATTCTTTTTGTACAGGAAAATAACTGTTTGGACATGTATACATATATTGTATTTAAATTATAGTTTAACATATGTAACATATCTTGGTCAACCGGCCATCTGGGGGAGGGAGGTGGGGGGTAAGGAGGGGAAAAATTGGAATAAAAGGCTTGGTAATTGTCAGTGTTGTAAAATTACCCATGCATAAATCTGGTAAATAAAAAGCTATAATAACAAAATAAAAAAATATATAGTAACTAAAAAAAAATAATAATTCCAAATTTTAACAAAACTGCAGGATACAAAATAAATCTACATAAATCATCAGCATTTTTATACATCACTACTAAAAATGCAACAGCAAAAGATACACAGAGAAATTCCATTTAACATAACTGTTGATAGGATAAAATATTTGGGAATCTATCTGCCAAGGGAAAATCATGAACTATACGAACAAAACTATAAAACACTTTCTACACAGATTAAGTCAGATCTAAACAATTGGAAAAATATTAAGTGCTCTTGAATAGGTCGAGCACATATAATAAAGATGATGATACTACCCAAACTAATCTATTTATTTAGTGCTATACTAATAAAACTCTCAAGAAACTATTGTACTGGTCTAGAAAAAATAACAAAATTCATCTGGAAGAACAAAAGGTCAGGAATTTCAAAGGAACTGAATGAAGGTGGCCTAAGTGTACCAGATCGAAAATTATATTATACAGCAGTAGTCATCAAAACCATTGGGTACTGGCTAAGAAATAGAATAATAGATCAGTAGAATAAGTTAGGTTCACAGGACAAAATAGTCAGTAACTATAGCAATCTAGTATTTGACAAACCCAAAGACTCCAGCTTTTGGGATAAGAACTCACTATTTGACAAAAGCTGCTGGGAAAATTGGAAACTAGGCATAGAAGTACATAGGATAGCTTACCTCTCCAATCTGTGGAGGAGGAAGGAATTTGTGACACACACACACACAAAAAAAAAAAATGGAGATCATTATTAATCACAGAATAGATAATTTTGATTATACTGAGTTAAAAATTTTTTTTCTACAAACAAAAGTAATGAAGACAAGAGTTGAAGGAAGCAATAAACTGGGAAAATATTTTACATTCAAAGGATCTGATAAAGGCCTCATTTCTAAAATATATAGAGAATTGACTTAAATTTATAAGAATTCAAGCCATTCCCCAATTCATAAATAGTGAAAGACAATTTTCAGATGAAGAAATTGAAACTATTTCTATTCATATGAAAAGCTGCTCTAAATCATTTGATCAGACACATGCAAATTAAGACAACTCTGAGGTACTATACATCTTTCAGATTGGCTAACATGACAGAAAAAGTTAATAATAAATGTTGGAGGTGATGTGGGAAAAACTGGGACACTAACACATTATTGATGGAACTGAACGGATCCAACCATTCTGGAGAACAAAAAAGTTATCACACTTTGCCTACTCTTTGATCCAGCAGCTGGTCTTATAATCCAAAGACATCCAAAAAGAGGGAAGGGGACCCACATGTGCAAAAATATTTGCAGCAGCCCTTTATGTAGTGGCAAGAAACTGGAAACTGAGTGGATGCCCATCGATTAGAAAATGGCTAAATAAATTATGGTATATGAATGTTATGGAATAGTGTTGTTCTATAAGAAATAAATGACCAGCAGAATGATTTCAGAGAGACTGAAGAGAGGTCTGAAGAGACTTATATAAATTGATACTAAGTGAAATAAGTAGAACCAGGAGATCATTAAACCCAGCAACAACAAGATTACAGGAGGATCAACCCCAATGGATGTTGCTCTCTTCAACAATGAGATGATTCAAAACAGATTCAATTGTTCATAAAGAAGAGAATCAGAGGGGCAGAGTCAAGATGGTGGAAAAGATACACGTGAATTTGTAAGCTCCCTTCTTCCCTCATTACCAATTAGTTAAATCAGCCTCAAAAATAACTCTGGACTGATAAAAACCACAAGGATTAGAAGCACAACTTACCAGCTGAAGAGAATCTAGAATTTCAACAGAAAAGGTCGGTTCTGAGGGGAGGAAAAAAAAAGACCAGCACAGACAAGGATAGGTGCTAACACACTGTGCCGATCGGGCTGGGGAGAACTCTGGGATAAGAGAAGCCACTGAGATAGAGGAATCTGACACAGACTGTTAGCTCTTCTCTGCTTATAAAACAGCAGAGCAGAAGATAAATCAAGCCACTTTAAAATATAAAGCCAGATCCTAGAACCACCCCAATCTGGAAGTGACCTAATAGATCTGCTGTGAAGCACTGCTGTGAAGCCGCCTTCTGCTGCCTGGGGCTTCTCCTTGAGGTAGTCAAGAGCCTGAACAGCAGGGACACAGCCCAAGGCAGCAGAGGCTGCACATAGTGTGGGACTCAGCCTGAGGCAGTGGAATTCTAGCAGCCAAGGAACTCCCAGAGAAGCAGAAATCATAGAGAAGCCTTCTGAAAAAGACCCAAAAAAAGAACTCCACGGAACATTGTGACTAAGCTGCAGAACTACCAAACTAAGGGGAAAATATTGCAAGCAGCGAGAAAAAAAACAATTCAAATATCAAGGTGCCACAATAAGAGTCACGCAAGATCTGGCTGCCTCCACATTAAAGGATAGAAGGGCCTGGAAGCTGATATTCCAAAAGGCAAAAGAACAAGGATTGCAACCAAGAATAAACTACCCAGGTAAGTCTAGCATTTTCATCCATGGAAGAAGATGGTCATTTAATAAAATAGAGGAATTCCATTTGTTTCTAAGGAAAAAAAACAGACTTAAACAAAACATTTGATCTACATCCAAAAGACTGAAGAGAAGCAGAAAAAAGTAAAAAGAACTCTTGAGAACTATATCTCTTTTGTGGATATACAGAAAGTCCACATGGATAATTTGATTTTACTGATATAAAAAAAGGGGGGGGAGTAGTAAAGGGAACGGGATAGTATCAGAAAAAGGGGAAGGAGTGATAAAAAGAGGGAAACTACATCCCAGGAAGAGGCATAGAAAATTTAGAGAGGGGGAGAATCATTGTGTGAATCTTACTCTCATCAGAGTAGGCTCAAAGAGTAAATAATTGATAAATTTGTTTTTCAGAGAATTCTGTCTCACCTCATTAAAAGGGAGGGAGAAGAAAAGGGAAAAGGAAAAGGGGAATAAGGGAAGGGTACAAGAAAGGGGGGAGGAATACTAAAAAGGGAGGGCTGCGCATCACAAGTGGGGTCTATAAATTAAATATTGGGGAAGGGTTCAGAGGGGTCAAGGGGGAAAAAAGCATAATCTGGGGATAATATGATGACAGGAAATAGAGAATTAGTAATTTTAATTGTAAATGTGAATGGGATGAACTCTCCCATTAAACAGAGGCAGAGGCGGATAGCAGACTGGATCAAAAATCAGAACCCTACAATATGTTGTTTACAGGAAACACACTTAAAGCAGGGAGATACATACAGAGTAAAGGTAAAAGGTTGGAGCAGAATCTATTATGCTTCAGGTAAAGCCAAAAAAGCAGGAGTTGCCATCCTTATCTCAGATCAAGCAAAAGCAGAAATTGATCTAATTAAAAGAGATAAGGAAGGAAACTATATCCTGCTAAAAGGTAGCATAAACAATGAAGCCATATCAATACTAAACATATATGCACTAAGTGGTATAGTATCTAATTTCCTAAAGGAAATGTTAAGAGAGTTGCAAGAAGAAACAGACAGCAAAACTATAATAGTGGGAGATTCTCAACCTCAGAATTAGAAAAATCAAACCACAAAACAAAGAAGAAAGAAATTAAAAAGGTAAATAGAACATTAGAAAAACTAGGTATGATAAATCTTTGGTGAAAACTGAATGGTGATAGAAAGGAGTATACTTTCTTCTCAGCAATTCATGGAACCTATACAAAAATTGACCATATATTAGGACATAAAGATCTCAAAATTAAATGCAGGAAGGCAGAAATAATTAATGCCTTCTTCTCAGATCACAATGCAATAAAAACTACATTCAACAACAAGTTAGGGGTAAATAGATCAAAAAGCATTTGGAAACTAAATAATATCATGACTGGGTGAAACAGCAAATTATAGAAACAATTAATAATTTCACCCAAGATAATGACAATGATGAGACATCATACCAAAATTAGTGGGGATGCACCTAAAGCAATAATAAGGGGAAATTTTATATCTTTAGAGGCTTATTTGAACAAAATAGAGAAAGAGAAGATTAATGAATTGGGCCTGCAACTTAAAAAGCTAGAAAATGACCAAATTTAAAACCCCCAACCAAAAACCAAACTTGAAATACTAAAATTAAAAGGAGAAATCAATAACATTGAAAGTAAAAAAAACTATTGAATTAATAAATAAAACCAAGAGTTGGTTTTATGAAAAAGCCAATAAAATAGATAAACCTTTCGTAAATCTGATCAGAAAAAGGAAAGAGGAAAATCAAATTGTTAGTCTTACAAATGAAAAGGGGGAATCTTTCCACCAATGAAGAGGAAATTAGAGAAATAATAATGAGTTACTTTGCCCAACTTTATGCCAATAAATTTGATAACTTAAGTGAAATGAATGACTACCTCCAAAAATATAGGCTTCCTAAATTAACAGAGGACGAGGTAAACTGCTTAAATAGTCCCATTTCAGAAAAAGAAATAGAGCAAGCTATTAATCAACTCCCCAGGAAAAAATCCCCAGGACCAGATGTATTTACATGTGGATTCTACCAAACACTTAAAGAACAATTAGCCCCAATGTTTATTAACTATTTGAAAAAATAGGGGATGAAGGAGTCCTACCACGCTCCTTTTATGACACAGACATGGTACTGATACCTAAACCAGCAGATCAAAAACTGAAAAAGGAAACTATAGACCAATTTCCTTAATGAATATTGATGCTAAAATCTTAAATAAGATATTAACAAAAAGACTTCAGAAAATCATCCCCAGGATAATACACTATGATCAAGTAGGATTTATACCAGGAATGCAGGGCTGATTTAATATTAGGAAAACTATTAGTATAATTGACCATATTAATAATCAAATTAATAAAAACCATATGATCATCTCAATAAATGCAGAAAAATCCATTTGATAAAATCCAACATTCATTCCTACTAAAAACGCTTGAGAGTATAGGAATAAATGGACTATTCCTTAGAATAATCAGGAGCATACCATCAGTAAGCATAATATATAATGGAGATAAACTGGACCCTTTCCCAGTAAGATCAAGAGTGAAACAAGGTTGCCCACTATCACCATTACTATTCAATATTGTATTAGAAATGCTAGCCTCGGCAATAAGAGTCGAGAAAGAGATTAAAGGAATAAGAGTAGGTAATGAAGAAATCAAACAGTCACTCTTTGCAGATGATATGATGGTATACTTAGAAAACCCCAGAAATTCTAATAAAAAGTTGTTAGAAATAATTCACAACTTTAGCAAAGTTGCTGTATACAAAATAAATCCACATAAATCCTCAGCATTTTTATACACCACCAACAAAATGCAACAGCAAGAGATACAAAGAGAAATTCCATTCAAAATAACAGACAATAGTATAAAATATTTGGGAATATATCTACCAAAGGAAAGCCAGGAATTATATGAGCAAAATTACGAAATACTTGCCACAAAAATAAAGTCTGATTTAAATAATTGGAAAGATATTCAGTACTCGTGGATAGGCTGAGTGAATATAATAAAGATGACAATACTCCCCAAACTGATTTATTTAGTGCTATACCAATCAGACTCCCAAGAAACTATTTTAATGACCTAGAAAAAATAACAACAAAATTCATATGGAAGAATAAGAGGTCAAGAATTTCAAGAGAATTAATGAAAAAAAAATCAGATGAAAGTGGTCTAGGTGTACCTGATCTAAGGCTATATTATATATCAGCAATCACCAAAACCATTTGGTATTGGCTAAGAAATAGACCAGTCGATCAGTGGAACAGATTAGGTACAAAGGACAAAAAAGGGTACACTTATAGCAATCTAGTGTTTGACAAACCTAAAGATACCAACATTTGGGATAAAAATTCATTATTTGAAAATAACTGTTGGGAAAACTGGAAATTAGTATGGCAGAAATTAGATATGGATCCACACTTAACACCATATACCAAGATAAGATCAAAATGGGTCCATGATTTAGGCATAAAGAATGAGATCATAAATAGATTAGAGGAACAGAGGATAGTCTACCTCTCAGACCTGTGGAGGAGGAAGGAATTTATGATCAGAGGAGAACTAGAGATCATTATCGATCACAAAATAGAAGATTTTGATTACATCAAACTAAAAAGTTTCTGTACAAACATACTAATGCAAACAAGATTAGAAGGGAAGTAACAAATTGGGAAAATATTTTTACAGTTAAAGGTTCTGATAAAGGTCTCATTTCCAAAATATATAGAGAACTGATCCTAATTTATAAAAAATCAAACCATTCTCCAATTGATAAATGGTCAAAGGCTATGAACAGACAATTCTCAGATGATGAAATTGAAACTATATCCACTCATATGAAAGTGTGTTCCAAATCACTACTGATCAGAGAAATGCAAATTAAGACAACTCTGAGATACCACTACACACCTGTCAGATTGGCTAAGATGACAGGAACAAATAATGATGAATGTTGGAGGGGATGTGGGAAAACTGGGACACCAAAACATTGTTGGTGGAGTTGCGAAAGAATCCGGCCATTCTGGAGAGCAATTTGGAACTATGCCCAAACTGTGCATACCCTTTGATCCAGCAGTGCTACTACTGGGATTATACCCCAAAGAAATACAAAAGAGGGGAAAGGGACCTGTATGTGCCAAAATGTTTGTGGCAGTTCTTTTCGTAGTGGCTAGAAACTGGAAAATAAATGGATATCCATCAATTGGAGAATGTTTGGGTAAATTATGTTATATGAAGGTTATGGAATATTATTGCTCTGTAAGAAATGACCAACAGGATGAATTCAGAAAGGTTTGGAGAATCTTACATGAACTGATGCTGAGTGAAATGAGCAAAACCAGAAGATCACTATACACTTCAACAACAATACTGTATGAAGATATATTCTGATGGAAGTGGATATCTTCAACATAAAGATCCAACTCACTTTCACTTGATCAGTGATGGACAGAAATAACTATACCCAGAGAAGGAACACTGGGAATTGAATGTAAACTGTTAGCACTACTGTCTATCTACCCAGGTTACTTATACCTTAGGAATCCAATACTTAATGTGCAACAAGAAAATGGTATTTACACACATATATTGTATCTAGGTTATACTGTAATACATGTAAAATGTATGGGATTGTCTGTCATCTAGGGGAAGGAGTAGATGGAGGGAGGGGGAAATTTGGAAAAATGAATACAAGGGATAATGTTATAAAAAAATTACTCATCCATATATACTGTCAAAAAATTTATAATTATAAAATTAATAAAAAAAAAAAAAAGAAGAGTATCAGCTACCCCCAGAAAGAGAATGATGGGAAATGAGTGTGGACCACAACATAACATTTACACTCTTTCTGTTACTGTTTGCTTGCATTTTTGTTTTCGTTCTCAGACTTTTTTCTTTCTTTCTAGATCCGATTTTTCTTGTGCAGCAAGATAACTGTATCAATATCCATATATTGGATTTAACATATACTTTAACATAGTTAACATGTATTGGACTAACTGCCATCTAGGGGAGGAGGTGGGGGAAACTAAGGGAAACACTGGAACGGAAGGTTTTGCAAGAGTCAATGTTGAAAAATTATCCATGTATATGTTTTATAAATAAAACACTGTAATAATTTTTGAAAAGATTTAAAATACTATTTGAAAAAATAGGTAAAGAATGAGTCCTATCAAATTCCTTCTGTGATACAAATGTGGTACTGATACCTAAATCAGGAAGAGCCAAAGTCCAGGGGGAAGGAAAAACAGTTAATTCAAGTTCATCTGCAGTGCCTCTTTCTATTCCTTCAGGCTTGTCTGATCCCATGGCAATAACTCCTAAGGTACTTGTTCCCTGGAGAGAAGCCTGTCCTATTACATACTTTGCCCATCATCTAAAAAAGTAAGCTGGGGAAAAAAAAAAAAAAAAAAAAAAAAAAAAACACTTGCTAGGCTATCTCAGGTTAAGGAATAATGAAACTTTTAGGTTCAATCCTGAATTTAGAGAGAAATAACTCCTCCACAAAAATTCTGAATGAAAGAATTATGCCTTAATTCTTATGGCTTTAAGTACTAAAAAAAAAATACCAAAAAAATCTGTAATTATTCTAAAGTCAATTAGTCATCACTTATTAATCCAGGCAACTCAGATTGGTACTCCAGTTGATGACAAAACCTAAAGTAATAACACTGGTTATGTATACACATGCTGTTTCAGTATGTGATACCTACCTACATACATACATACATACACACACACACATGTTATAGGTGACGGAGCCAAGTCAGTATTGCTCAACTTTTTTATAGACTAAAAATAAATAAAAGGGAGTTTGAAACTGAAAATAATTAAGGAGGCAAAAAAAAAAAACCCTTCAACTATTAGATACTGATGAGTTCAGTTGAGCAATATCAGGTGAAATACATCTGAGAATAATCAAATAACATGCAAATTTTACTGATTAATCATTGGTTTTAGAAAATCTTGGAAATGAGAAAGGTATAGTGGCACTAGAAAGCAACAAATGTTGCATTGATTGAAAAAATAGACTAGAATACAATTGAAGTATGTCAGTGAAGTTGACCTCAATTTCTGGCAGAATCATATTATCAAAAAGACAATGAAAAGCTAGAAAAGGATCACAGAGTCAGCATGTAATCATCAAGGGTGGATAATTCAGGCTAAGTATATTTTTATTTCTGGACAGTATTACTAGAGTGTTTGCTCAGTGGAATACTGTCATCATATGGTTTACTAGCTTAATAAATATTTGACGAAGCCTCTGATGCTATCCTTATGGACAAGAATATAAAGTACGATTATAGTGAAGTAGATTAATAGGTGATTAAATAACTAAACCCAAAAAATAATCATTAATGACTGTCACCTTGGAAGGAATTCTCCAATGGAGTATGCCAAGGACTCATCTGTTTGGCAGTAGACAATTTACCATTTTTATCAATAGTCTGGTTGGAAGTATAGATAGATGACTGCTTATTAAATTTGCAATGACACAAAGGAAGGAAAGATAGCTAGCTAATATAAGCAAAATGAGGATTAACAAAATTATGACCAAAAGTTTAACTCATCAAACCTAATAAATGAAATTTAACTGCAATTTGTTAAAAATAAGTGTAAAATCTTACACACAAATTCAAAGAATCAATGCCACAAGATTTGGAGTGTAGGGAGAAATGGCTGGAAAGTAATTCATCTGAGAAAAGATCTGGAGTTCACAGTGAACAAGGGAGATGCCTTGAGGCACTGGAAGAGTTGTGATGTAGAAAAGACATTCGATTTTTGTTCTTTCTCCACAAAACAGGAATAGTGAATGAAAGTTTAGAGAGACAGATTTCAGTTTGATGCAGGAAAAAAAAAACTGTCAAGTAAAAGTCAAATTAACTACTTTGGATGAAGTAGTTGCCCATAAATTAAAAAGCTGGATGACAAACTGTTAGAACTACTGTCGAACAGAGTTCCAGTCACATATGAATTCTAAAATGAATGGCTTCTAATTAAAATATATAAAGAACAATAAAGTTGTTTTTTTGATATTGAAAAAGCACTTTAAGGATCACAAACTTTTTATATGAATTCTATGTCTCCTTTTGTCATCACAACAAGCCTATGAGAAAAGTTCTGGTAGTATTATACTCTGCATCTACAAATCAGATGGGGAAAATGAGTTTCTTGGAAGTTAGGTGACTTTCCTAAGATCACAGAGATAATTAATTGAAAAGATAAAACTTGAACCCAGGTCTTTTGATTTCAAGTTCATAATTTTTTCCACCTTACAACATGACCTAAAATTACCCTATTGATAAAATTATTCACCAGCACTAACAGACAACTCAAGGTAACAAATTTGACAGACCACTAGGACATCATTCAAGTATTTTATATATTTGAGTAGGTCAGCTTATGCCATATGAAGAATGTACCTGCCTTAGACTAAAAAGTTTCAAAAAACAGTATGTAAGTACTTGTATGGAGAATTGTACAGATAGCCAAAAGGTATACTCTCTTCTTTCCTTGCCTGTGCACCTGTGCACACATATGTCCCTTTTTTTTTTTCCACATTTAACTTCTCTGATCTATGTTTATAGACTTTTGCCTAATTTTAAAAGACTAGTCTCTCTCTAGTTTGGAATTTAATGCTGTCTTTCTATCATTTTAGCCTTCTACAAAATATATAGAAAGAAATTCATGTAGCCTCTCTATCTGAAGACCATCAGGGATTTCAGGAATTAGATTAACTCCTGGAAATGTAGTGTTGCTCTAAGGTCTTTACCTTCATAAAGTCTCAAAGCAGATGCACAATGGATCTTCCTAAAAAGCAGGTCTGACCATGTCACATATCTCTTCCCAATTCAACAAATCCAATCACATAGAAAATTTCATTTGTTTTTTAAAGTCATGAAGGACTTAGTACCATTCCTATATACTTAAATTTTACTCCTCCCTACTTATCCAGAAACATGGTTTTATTGTAGTTCCTCTCACATGACCATTCATTTCCCAACTCAGTGACTTTTCAATGGCTATTCTCTATACCTGGAATGCTTTCCACTTTGTTCTTACTTTTCCTAGTTTCTTTCAAGAATCTGCTCAAATTGTGCCTTCTACTAAAAGCCTTTCTTGGTCCTTTCCTTACACTCTCCTTTTCTATTCCCTTCCACCAAATAGGAGATTACTTCAATTTTGCACTGAATGAAGCTACTTTGAGTCCTGCAGGACTCAGTAATAGTTAATAGTTCTTAAGAAGATAACAGTTATGATAAAGTCTTTAGAAAAGCAACAATTAACTGGTAGAATAGGTATCCTTCTTGAGAACAAGATGAGTGTGTGTAATACACACACATACACACACACACACACACACACACACACACACACACACACACACACACCTCTTTAAGTCCCCCCAAGCATTTAGTATCCTGCACACAGTTGATGAGTAATATATTTTTGTGCAATGAGCTCAGACTGAAAATACTAAAAATTCCAAGTGTTAAAAAATAAATACTGGCCTTCTCTCAACTATGTACTTTTGTTCTTTTTTTAAAGTGCAACTTGAACTGTACATAAGTTTATCTTGAAAAGACTTTAAAGCACTTCTCTAAGTCCTTAAAGTCCCCTCTTCATCCATCTCCACCTTCAGAAATCTACTGCCAATTTAAACAAGTACCCTAAAATTAAGTTGCTGTTTCCATTCACTTATCCCCTTCCTTATCACTCATTTGTGTTCAGAGCTTCCTGGCCATTAGCAACCTGTTAAGTGAGATACTACTATAGTTTCTCTATGTTGGTAGTTCTGAATATATTTCCTTCATTACTGTCAAATGAGGTTGCTATCCTTGGTGCTAAAATATTCCATACTCATTATCACTCACTTTTTTTCACTATTTATTCAAGAACAATCACAAATATATCACATAATACTGTATATCAATGCCAGGGATTTTTTGTTTGTCTTAGACTCTCATTGGTAGTCTATTGAGACATATTTCATTTTAATGGGCAAAATATAATGCATTGGATTATAAAAAACCCAATTACATTTAAATATAGATACTAATATATGTGTAAAAAATAAGTTCATAAATCCTGTGTTCAGAACCCCTGTGTTTTAGAATATAAACAAAAAATTATCTAAGACATTCCCAGCCCTTCGCAGCCTCTCTATTCCAATTAATCTCCTATTCCTAATTAAATTATAACTTCTTTATATGTGCCTGCTCCAGTACTCTCCACTTTCTCAGATTTTCACTTTATATTGTCAAGCATTCTCAGTTAAACTTGTCTGTGTAGGACTTAGAGTCGTACAGAAAAAGTCCAATGAATAAATAAAACTCAAGTATATTAGCCTATTATCATGGAATGCACCTATTTATATTACTTTGATGACTTAGAAATGCTACTGGCAATAAGCTGTTTTAAAATCTGACTTTGATAAGCTCTTGTAAAATCTGATTGTGATATATCAATTATACAAAGACAGATGTCTACCATGAACAACAATTTAAACCATGTGCATTCAAATTACTAAGTAGAAATGAAAAACAGTATAGTGCAATATTTAGGTGATGTCTACACTGAGAAACAAAAATTGGAAATTATAGCAATTAGTCAGAAAGCATTCAAAAATTAACCATCAAATATACTGTACTTCATCAGTTGGATATGCTAGATGATTGCAGTATTTTGGCCTGAATTAGCTACTGAATTATTTCAATTCTTCATGTGACCTTGTTGATATAAACCCAGCCTTACCACTGACTTCTGAAAAACAATTCTAAATACTTGTTGATTTATTGGGTAACTCGGATAGCCATAGAAGAATGTCAACATTTGAAATCAGATTTTCCTTAGTAAAATTTTCAAACTCTTGAAAACAAATGTCTGGCTAGCTCTTTAATTTAGTAATAAATACACACATGCACGCACACACATACACACATTTAAAACTAACATGTACAAATTCTGGATTCTTTGCTATCCTTTACTCTTTTCTTTTTTTCAAAATTTATTTTCAATTCGCAGAACAAAACAAATATTTCTATGACACATATAAGTTCATCTCTTTTTAAGGATCTAATCACTATTTTTTACCAATATTTAACAATAGGGATATAAATATTTGGATTAAAACCCTCTATTATTTCATAAGAAAACATATTTTGCAACTGAGAGATATAACACAATTTTTATTTAAAGATTTTGCAGGCTTCTGCACACAGAAGCATTAACTAGCATTTCCCATAGGGCAATTATTATTATCTAACTTCAAATATCATGAGCATTTCAGTGTAAAGTTGGGAAGTTGGGGAGATCCAGGATCTGTGATTTCATTGGCTTAATTCCCTTATCATAAGGAAATTCCCTTAATGGAAATCTGCAAATCTTCTGTAAGTCAGAGCCTTACAGAATTGACTAATACTTTGGGAATTTAGGTGGTTTGCTCAGGATCACACTGCTTGTTTTGTCAGAAATAGATCTTATGTCTAAGTCTTTCTGATTCTAAGGCTAATTCTCTATACACCATATAATACATGCTTTCAAATATTTCTGTGCACAAATGAAAGGGAATCTGCAATGTTGTTACTTTTGGCTTAAGTCAGCAAACACAAATAAAATTGTACTGCAAAGCATTATATAGTGTACAAAGCATAGGTTTACATCATAAAATCCTAAGTCATCATAATTAGGCCATCATGAAATCATTATAAGACTTGTTAACCACTTGCTAGTTATATTGTCAATGTAGTTCAAGTATAGGTTGAAATGGGTTTTCTGAAAGGTGCCATCCAACTCATATTTGGTGTAAATGTAACAATGATCTTATACCCAATGTTATAACTCAAATACATATATGTAAAATGATTATCTACCAATGTTGAATTTATAAATCAAAATTACCTTTTTCTTACCATAATGAATATGTCTCTAGAAATAGTCTTCCATGACAACAAAATGTTCCATATATAAAACAGTGTGATATGCTGGTTATATAGTATTAGAATAATTTCAGGTCAAATCCCTTTGTTACATATTGTCAGTATTACCCAGAGGAAATTATGTAACCTCCCAGTGCCCAAAGAAATTCTCTACAACATATACTGCAGAATAGTAGCTGATGTATCTAGATGTCCAAAAAGAGATACTGCACTTGGAGTTTCCCACACCAAAGATCTAGGGTTTTTAAAAAACAAAACAAAACAAAAAAAAAAAAAAAAAAAAGCAAAATCTCCCAATAAGCAAGTGATTTGAAAAGCCCCATTCTCTAAAAGGGGAAATTTTGTGTACTCTTCAGATTTTCATTTCTGAAATTGTAGCCAATTAGTATCTCCCATTTCACCTTATCCCTTAATCTTTCATTATCATTTTGTTCTTTGGTCACCTGAACCCTGAGTATTACAAAGTTTCTCAACAAGAAGGAAATTTTGCTCTTAAAGTATTGTGTGAACTCACTTCTATTTGCTATTGTTGACATAGTAAAGTGGAATATTGGAGGCAGAGTCTTTGAGGAGTCTCAAGATGACAAATTAGTAGAAAAATTAGTGTTATGTACACCACTCCCTACCTCATCATTGTGGAAATTTAGTCTTTCCACCTGAGGTGACAATGAAGAGAGGAAACAATGTTATAGAGAATTCATAAATATATGGAATAGATTTCTTCTATATTTTAAAATCAACAAAATGTCAACATTTTACCACTAAATTTCTTGATGATGGCACTTTTCCAAAAAGGCTCTCAATTATCTTAGATGCATATTAATTCAGTTATAACCTTTCTCCTCTCTAACTGGTTATTGCCATATATAAAAGAAGGAGCTAAACGAATTTCTTAAAAGGAAATGAGGGGGGTTACAGGAGAGAAGCCATTCTGCTTTCCATCCTTATACAGGACTATCAAAATTTCCTTCTTTTTTCTGCTACTACCCTTATCTTCATCCTACTCATTCTTTTTTCAGAGAACTTTTCTAAAAGAGTGTGGCTATCACTTATATGGCTATGTTTATTCACTTAGGATTCCTGTCTTAGATTAAGTAGTGATGAATGTGAGCCTGAGATCTGGTCCTCAATATTATTTCCTCTAGACCAGTTTTTCCCAGCATGAATACCTTTTATTAAAATATCTATCAGAATCTTATAGGCTATCACTTAAAATCTCCCATTACTTCCCTGTGACAGTGCCTGATTACTGGTTCTTTGAACACCAAATCCAGAGTTTTTTCCCCTTTAATACATAAGCTAACTTGAAGCATCTAGCCTGATACCTACCTAATTAAATTATGCACAGATACTGCATATTATCTTTCCCAGGTTACCATAACCACCTTCTCTTTGCCCTTGGCCAATCTAAATGCCAGTTGGAAATATAAAAAGAGAAGTTTAGGGCAACAGAGGGCTACATTATAATTATGCTGAAGCACACAGCATGAGGAGACTGGAACACAGCTGAAAAGCAGGACACTGGTGATTTTTTTCTAAAAATAGAGAGTCTTGCTACTAGATATGAGCCTATTATTATGCATGGGCCTGACATGCTAATACAATCTCAAAGAATTTTACAAGAAAACATATTCCCACTGTTATTATAGCAAGAAATTCATATATATATATATATATAAGCTAAAAGTGAGGGAAAGAGGAAGTCAGTATTCCTATTTCTATAAAGCACATTAATGATATGAGGGAGGAGAGAAGGATTCTTTCTCTTCTCAGTTCCTTACAGGTGCTATCTACATTGATCTTTAAAATAGAATAGTAATGGAACATTATTTCAGCTTACTTAAAAAAATAAACCAGGCATATTTTCCACATATTTTTCCTTAGATTTTTAAAATATATTGATTAATATATAGTCGTGGTTTATCCAAAGTCATCCAAAAGTACTCCAATAGTCCCTTCCCCCTCAATTAGGTGATCACTTCCTCTTTATTTAAAAAAAAAATTCTGGGAATGTAAATTGTCAAATGATTTATGGTTTTCCAGTTAGGATGAATTTTTTTAAAAATTAGAAGCTAAAATCCTGGATCAATGGAAAGTTGCTCTAGCTGATGACAAAAGGCGAGTTTAGGTCTTGTAAAATATTACTCCCCAAATAGTCCAATATTAGAGGTGACAGTTGATTGGAAAGTATCTAAGCAGATGGAGCATCAAAACAACATGGAAAAGTCCATAGAGCACTTAACGATTGCTATTTCAGAAGTTGGTTTTGTTTGACTCAAAAAAGTTTGGTTCACATTAAAAATTAGAAGAAAAAAAAAGAAGAGACAGAAAATGTAAAGTCAAAAGTTTATGAATTACGGCTTCAGAAACAGTTGCCTTAAAAAAAAAAAAAAAAAAAAAAAAAAAGCATTATAGTACCCAGTCGTAATTAGATACTAATTATAGTCTTTAGAACTTCTAAAGTGGAAGACTCCCATGTTTCCATCTAACCAAACTCCCATAAAGATCCTCAACAAAATTCATAAAATAAGGCTACATTGTAGTGATAATTTAAATTTAAGATTTAATGAACTCAATTTTCATAAAGAATTATCACTGGGGTCTTGCTGAGGATCATTTAAAGGCAATGTTAGTTCTTTTGGATCACAAAGGCATCATATGGTTTGCTAAGTTAAAATCTTAAAGCCACTGAGTTTGACTAACTTGTCCAAAAATTTTGCTCTATTTAGGGTATTCAAATACTAACATAAATTTTCCATCATTGCATGAGCTCATAAGTTTCACTCCATAGATTTTGAACAGCCTATCTTTTGAATAATGGATCTCAGAATCAAGATAAGTAAAAACCAGGTCCATACAAATCTATATGACATACACTCAACATCCACATTGCAAAAATTTGTGACAAAAACAAAACAAAAGATACATTGCTTCCTGATACTTGATTAGGAGAAAACTGCAAATCCTTACATCTTGCCAAATCTGGGTCCTTCTAGTGACTTTTACTGAATCAAGAACACATGAGAAGAATTCTTATTCTCTCAACTTGTAACTCAATTTCTTAGATTTAAAAAATGGCAAAAATAAAATTTAAAGAAAAGAGTATATTATAAAACAGGCCACAATTTTGGAAAGCATTCTCAGGAAATATCTAGTTCTCTAATAGTGTATTCTTGCAAACTCTTGAGCCAATCTTCAAATCTTTAAAAGAAAGTTTGAGAAAAAGAAGAAAAATGTCATGTTTCTAAGTAACTTTTTTCTATAAGGATATATGATAGCATGTACATTTTTTTTCACTCAGGTGAAATGGAACCAAACTGAGAGGTTTCAAAAGAAGCTGAAAATAATTGGCAACCCTCACTATTTTCTCAAAGGCCATGTTGCCCTTAGCTTTAAGTCACATTCTAAAGCAGTTTATTTTTTCCTTGAGGACTAAATCAGGTTGGAGAGTGTACCAAGACAAATGTTTTAATAGAAAAAACAGCCAGGCTTAAAAAGTGTTTTAATATAACACTCAAAACACTACAAAGTTGTTGTTGTTGTTTTTAAACTGTGCTATTATCATTTCAAAAGGATTTCATTATCCCTTCTCTACTTTTAAAATAAGTACCAAATATTATGAGGATCTGAAAGATTTATAAACTATCTTGACTGACATTTTGCAATAAGACTAAAGATATACTGCCTTCTATTAAAAGCAAGAATGCAATTACTAATGAAGGAAACAGCCTAATTTTCTTAAATGTGATTCAACAAGATAGCTCACAAATTCTGGATCACACTCAAATGGATCTATGATCTCATCAACTTGATCTTCATTCCCACAATGAAATTGAAACTCATTCCTGCCTATTATCTGAAGCAGCTGTTGTTCATGGTAAGTTCATCAACTACCCAATGTGTTCAAGGCCTTAACTGCTTTCTCCTGATATTATAAGGATAACAATGGGGCTCTCTGTTTTATCTATTTATCTTTTGCCCTGATCATGGTACCAGCACATTTTTCTATCACACATTTCCCTGATGACATGGTTTACTTCTATTCTTTGAAGTTTATTACTTGCTACATGTTTATTATTTGCTACATCGTTTGAAGTTTATTATTTGCAACATCCACCATATGCCTTTCTTTAGCCCTCTGTGTGAAATTCATTTGCAGTTCTTCAAAGACTGTTGAATTTTCTGTCCTGTAGTCATACGACATCATTAGTAGAATAATGGTATTAAAAGAGGGGGTCTCTATTTCTGGGAGAAGTTTGGGATCATTAAAGCAACTTGCAAATCCTACAGATAATTCAGTCTGCTCTCCCACTTAATCCTGGGTCTCACTTATATTTCATTTATATTGTCAAATGGATGATTATGTAGATAGACAAATATGCACATGCACAACTCTCTATGAACTATCACCTAATGTCAGGATTAATAGATGGACCCAGTCTTGGCAAAATATAAAACTTTACATCTTCCTCTAAATCAAGTACCATGAAGAAAATGGTATGTTCTATTTTTGCCACAGATTTTTGTAAAGTGAATGTCGAGTGTATATTGTATAGATTTGTATAGATGTGATTTTTACTTATCTTGATTCTGTTTCTAAGCTATAGGTTATTCATTCAATGATATGTTAATCCAGGCAATAAACATTCCTTATCTAACTGGTCTTTCCTAAGTGGAAAGTCAAGACCAAGACTCAAATGGTTAAGTTTCTCTTCCAAAGATCTCTTCTGTAATGTTTTGGAATTTTATGCAATCATCTCTATCATCTACAATCCTAGACATCTGGAGGAACTCCTCTTCCACAGAGAATCCCTCAAATAAAGTAGCAATTATCACTAAGAATATTCCCCCTTTAAATTCTTCATCCAATGTTTATGATCAGACAATAGTTGGTTTGAATTTATCTATTATTATGTCTTTAAAGAAAAATTATTTTAATGCATGGGTGATAGCCATCTTCTTAGAATATCATTAGGATGCTATAGAGCTACAGCTAGTAAAGAAGAGAGAAAGGAGGAGAAAGTATGGACAAAACAAGCCACCTGGTATCTTCCTGTTTTAATTCATTATTCTTGCTAACTAGGATCCAAGCAATTATTTTTCCTGCTGGAAAAACTTGGCACTCTGAAGTTGAGTTCAAAGCAGGCTGTTTTAGTGACAGCTTTTCACATAATGGTTCAAATTCTCAGTCCTTCAGCTCAAGAGGAAAGAATAGCCTTGTCAGTATACAGAGAAAACCAGATTTATTCATCAGTCATCATGTAGCAGAAATGTTCAATTTGAAATCAGAAGACATGGACTCCAATCCTAGCTCTGCCACATACTACTTGCATGACTGTTGCATTTTTCTTATCTGTATCTCAATTTCCTTGTATGTAAAATAGAGCAATTACTAGATGATTCAAGATCCCTTTCAGCTATGGATTCATGATTGCAAATATGACTAGACAGAAGAACACAAATAAAACCCTATCTTATTCTAGAAAAGCAAAGATCCCTCATAAAACATGACAAACCAGTCTCCAGTGAATCAGCTGCAACATAACATAGCAATTTAAGTTTTATAATAATATATATTTACAATACATAATTTTAAAATTTTTCTCCACAACAATTCTATAATATAACACAAAGATTTTTTTATCAATGTTTTTCCCATAAAAGGAAACTGAGGCTCAGATATATATATATATATATATATATATATATATATATATATGTAATAGATGCACAATGAAATTCCAAAGGATAGAGACCTAAGGAATGTGTGAACTGGGGTTTGAAATTAGGTCTTCTTCCATATCTGGTGCTTTCCCAGTATAGTACCCTGCAAATGTCTTCAATTTCTGACAATAGATAATATACTTAATTCTATTATTCATGTCTCATGTATTGGAGAATATATCTCTTTTAGAAATATAGGCATCATTTAGATCCTCTGGAAATCTGCCTAATTGGTTATTGTTTCTTCAGTGCTTTGTATATGAGAATATCTGAATATTTTTCTAATTTTTAAGTTCTCTCTTTCAGTAATACAATTCTATTTGAAATGTACATATTTCAAGGAAAAGAAATTGAAAGTGATATATTTTTTTTTAATTTGGGTATTTGAAGCTTGAATGTCCCTTTCCCTTAATGTTTCCTTAAAATATGACTTGTGAGTATATGTGTGTGTATGTATGTGCACAGAAGCTAAGAATTATTAAACAGAAATATCTAAAAGAAAAATATCTAAAAAGAAATATCTAAAAATGCTATTCCCTCCTAGTTTTTTAGGGAATTTGATATCAATCCCAACAAGAACATTAAACAAAAAGATAATAACATAAAGATTGCTATTCTAAAATGGATAAAGATGGCTATCCAAAACCAACTTAAAATTATAGGGAGTCTATAAAAAGCAAAGCCCAGCAGATAAACCTACTTGAAAATCTTATTTCCATGACAACAGAAGTACAGCATTAAAGGGCCAGTACTGCAGAGCTTCAACAACATACATGGAGAGACTAAGCCAAAATTCCCAAGAAAAGGAATTACCTTTCCTGAGCTTTAAATTCTAATTGCAGATGGCCAGAAGGAAGCTTATAGGAACAGGCATTTCAGAAAGACTTGTACATGTGAACAGTTTCCCCTCTGGGAACAGAAAAACCAAACCAAATACAAAAATGATAAATAAGAAATAAATCAGTAGAGTGAACGTTTATATATAAATCAGCTTTTAGCTTCTGTCATACATTTTATTTTTAAAATAACATACAATGTTTATTACATTTTAATATATGTGGATAAAATAGATATAGATATAAATATAGATATAGATAGGTGGATGGATGGATGGATGGATGGATGGATTTTAAAAAGAAAGGGAAATATCAACAGATCATTGCTAGCTGGAAACAAACAAACAAAAATTGACCAAATCAGGCACATAAGTTATAGAATTGATGTCATATTATTAAGACATGGAAGGGCTCTATTACAGAGTATTTCATCTCACACACACACACACACACACACACACACACACACACACACACACACACACACATACACACACACATTCTCTCTCCCTTTTCCTCCCTCCCTCCCTCCCTCCCTCCCTCCCTCCCTCCCTCTCTCTCTCTCTCTCTCTCTCTCTCTCTCTCTCTCTCTCTCTCTCTCTCTCTCTCTCTCTCTCTCTCTCTCTCTCTGTAAGTCTCAGAGGAATGAGAGCATCTCTTTTGTAGTGCTGCAAAAAAAATTCTGGCAAAGCTTAACTTAGTCTCTGAGGCAATAGCACCAAATTCAAATAGAAAAGGGGGTCATTTATCTACACCGAAAGATTATCCATATTGACTTCTTAGTTTTAAGACCTAATGTTATCTTTATTTTATTGTATTTTTATTGATTTTGTTCAACATTTCCCAATTACATTTTAATTTAGTACTATTAGAAAGAGGCAGGTCATCTGTTTGACACCCCTGATCTAAGAAAGGACTAGCAATTGGTTCTGATAGTCTTTGAGAGGCAGCTTGATTTCTTTATTACCCACAAATATACCTTGGTCGTCACTGTTCATCTATACACATTAATTTTAATTATGGGCAGAGAAAAGTAGAGTTGGAAATGAAAAAATCCTTTGGAGCTGACTTCTTAATTAGTGACTTGTATGTCTTTGAATAGAGGTGTGAATTCACAATGCTTACAACAAAATAATGAGATTGTTCATTTCAGGAGAAGTCATTTATCTTTGCAAATATATTCCCCCAGTAAACTATTTCTAAATAGAAACACTAACTAGAGAGATCCTACTGGAGATTATCAAACTTTAGTGAAACTAAAACTATTTCCATGGCCAGTTATATAAACCCCTTAGGCTTTAAGCCAAGAGGTCTCAATCTGGCTCAATTGTTATAGTTTCTATTTTGATGCCGTTATTGATTTTATGCATTTAAAACCAGTATCCTGAGGAATCTATAGGCTTCTCCAGACTGACAGACTATTTAATGTAAGCTAAATTTCAAATCTAAAAATTTCTGCAAAGGTATCTATATCTATACCAGACAGGTATTCCAGTCTGAAGACAAATGATAACAACTAGCATTTATGTAGTGCTTTAAGATTTGCATATGTTATTTCATGTGATTTTCACAAAACCCCTAGATATAGGTACTATTACAATCACCAGCCCCATTTTACAAAGGTAAACAAGTCACTCCATCAAGTACCTAGTTAGTGTTTAAAGCAAGATTTGAACATGGATTTTCCTGACTCCTGTTCAAACTCCCTATCTTCTAGGATACCAGTTTTCCTATTTATTAAGGGTTGTGTGCAACAAATTAGAGAAAGATTTTCTAGGTAACTGTCATTTACTACAATCCAAGAATACAGCAACAATAAACAGTTTTTTTTTCTGTTTTGTCTATTTGTCCAGAGGAGGAAAACCAGAAAAAAAATTAAAAATTGATCAACAAAGAAGTAATCAAAAAAGCAAGAAATTATTTTAGAAGAGCAATTTTGGTTTCTCCTACATGAACCATTCCTGTTTTAACATTATTTTTAAATGCTCATTGGTACTGTTTTGTCTTTAAAATCAAATTCACTTTCCCATAATTTCTCTCTCTATGGAAATCTCTAGTAATATACCTAGGAAATCGGTTAAAACTAAATGGCACAAACAAGAGAACTGTTTGGTTCTGCACACATATATTGTATCTAGGATATACTATAACAAAATTAACATGTGTAAAACTGCTTGCCATCTAGGGGAGGGTGGGGAAGGAGAGAAGGGAAAAGTCAGAACAGAAGTGAGTGCAAGGGATAATGTTGTAAAAAGTTACCCAGGCATATGTTCTGTCAATAAAAAGTTTATAATTTAAAAAAAAAAAAAAAACTTTCCAATAACAAAGAGGAATCAATATACTGGCATTAACATATTTTTCTACTGCATTTCCAAACCAAATTTATGCCTTAAACTTTACAATTCACAATTTTATTTTATTTGTCAATAAAATTATATTTACTCTCCAAAAAAAAAAAAAAAAACTAAATGGCCCAGTAGCTTTGTTTGACACCACATGCATCATCTCATACTTCTAATCTATCACCTATTTACCAAGAGAAAAAGAACCGAGTTAACATCCTCTGTCCTTTGGGATAAAAATCAATCATTGCATTTAATATGATTTCTGATATCTTCATTTATGTTTATATTATCAAGACATTTTAGCATTATGTTGGCATGGAATATCTGCTAAATCCTAATAGCAGATTTGGATGTGTCTCATTTTATAAAACTACTAACCTCTCCAACACAGGTCCACATTTCTCCTGAAAAGACTGTGTGTTCAATTAGCATGGACTACTGATTTCCCTCATAGATTCCAAGGATCCCCTTATTATAATGGAGATTTGGACCCAAACACAACCAGACACCCAAATCAATATCATTGGGAAAGTGATAGATAACAGGAAAACTTCAATTTTCCATTTTGTATGGAATCTTTAAGTATATTTTTTCTTGGATTCTCTTCCAATATACATCTTACAAAACAAAAAGACCTCTTATTTCAATGTCTTCTTACTGAGTTTGTGAACATATTGAAATTTTTCCATATTCTTGATTCTCAGAACCTAATGACATTTAAATAATCCTTTCGGTAAAAGGGACAGTGAAGATATTACCTTCCATGTCCTAAATTCAAAACTTTTGTTGATATATATGTGTGTGTGTGTGTGTGTGTGTGTGTGTGTGTGTGTATTTCTTCTCTCCTTTTCCCTCAATCTAGAATGTTCTTGTATTTCTAAGATGATAATTTATTTTATGGTTGCTAATTCCATTTATTACAATCAAGTGTCAAGGTTTTTTTCATAGTTAATATCACCATTGTCATTGTCCAGACTTGTGACTTCTGTGTAGAAATATAAGCTCATTGATTTTGTTGTGTTGTTTAGTCAAATCTAACTCTTCACAACCCTACAGACCATACCATGTATGGAATTTCTTGGCAAAAATACTGGAGTGTGTTACTATATCATTCCCTAATGGATTAAGTCAAACCAGAAGCTAAGTGACTTGCTCAGAGTCACACAGCTAATAAGTGTCAAGACTGAATTTGAACATTTCCTGACTCCCGGCCCAGCACTACATCCAGTGAGCCATCTAACAGCCTCCTTGGCTCATTGACAGATCTAAGCAATACAAGGAGGTAGCATTGTATCCTCAACAAATAGATCTTAATTACATGAAGTAATTAACTGTAGATGACCATGTACTCTATATTATTCATGTATTTTATTTAAAAGGTTAATATTTTTATCATTTTAATCAATGTTATCAACAAATAATTTGTTTATGAATAATCAAAGAATCATAAGTAATTGACAAGATTACTTCAGAACATTGTTCTCCATAGTTGGTCTAATACAATATTCCTATGGATTCAAAAAAATTTTTTTGATTACCAAAAGTTTCTCACTAAAGCACATTGTGTGTATATGTGACATGTATATATGGCAATTGGGGTGAAATGACTTGGCCAGAGTCACATAACTAGTGAATCTTTCAGGCCAGATTTGTACTTCAGTCTTCCTGATTCTAGGGCTGGTGATCTATCACTGGGTTATCCAGCTGCCCAAAGCCTCTATATATTTTAATGTGACTTATGCTTCTCCTCAAATTCTGTTCCTGGTTAGGTAGCAGATGGTAATTCTATCCATCACCTTAGAAATGTTAGATGATTATCTATAAAATAGAAATCTAATCTCTTAAGTCTTTTCCAGTTCTAAGTCAATGAATCTAAGATCTGCAATGTAGCTACTATACCATTCTGCCTCTACACAGCAGACTTGAATAAAGGAATTGAATAAGTGAATTAATAAGCAATCCTTGTGACTTTCATGCTTAGTATTCATACAAATATCCTTACTGATATATTTAATAAAATATTTTGAGAATGAATCTAAATATAATTTATTGATCACCTCAAAATGACAGTAAAGGATAGAAATAAACATGCTAATTCATATTAGGCTTCATTTAAAAATTATCAGTATCTGGAGAAATAAATTATTTTTAATGTTTCATTTTAATATACTTTTTGTGAAACAGAAATAAGCTCTTCGTACCCATTCCTCCAAAAGTACATGGCTGTTGAGTAATATGTAAAGATGATGAGAAAAAAACCCTGAACTTTGAATGAAATTCCTCATGTGTCTATAGCATTTTCTTTTTATCAGCACATGTTAAGTTAATATCATCACATTTTCACATTTGGAATAGCAGAAACCAAAAAGCAGAAGAATTAAAGCATTCCATATCAGATTTTCTAGTTCTATTTTAACTCTTCTGCCAATTTATATGATTACTTTTCAATCTATCAATTAAAGAATTAACAGAATGCAAATAGTCATTTGCATTTTACATTTTTAAAACACTATCATCCACTTAAGGAATACTTCATAGACTCAAAGTAGAAAACAAATGTAAAACTTATTTTTTATAATCTCTATTCTAAGCTACAACTTCCTTGACTGGGCATTATCAAGTTTCTGCCTAAAAATTGCCAATGATTAGGAATTTGTTATCTACTCTTTTAAAAAATTTCTCATTCCATTTTTGTATAGTTGAAATTGTTAGAATTTTTTCTTTCAATGAACCAAAATCTACTTGAAAATCAAATTTATTTTGGTCCTGGTTCAACTCTCTGGAGCAAACATAAATGGCCCTTTAATTCCCTGAAGAAAGTTATTGGCTTTCTCCTTCATCATAAACTATTCTTTAAATGAAATATTCCCAAGTCCTTCATTCTTCTAATTGAAGAATCATTCTGTCTGTCCTCCTTGAAATGCATTCCAATTTACCAACAATGCTCTTAAAATATGGCCCCAGGAACCAAACACAATCTAACCAAATTAGGAAAAGCATTATCCCTCTTTTTCCAAACATTAAATTTAGCTTATTTTATTATTTCATCCATTTGGATTGTAACTCCATCTATTCATATTACATGACAGTTCCACGTTAGTAGACCATTTTTGTAATATAGCTGAAAAAAAATCATTTGATGGCCAACCTTTTGACAATCAACTGTCTGCATACTTAACGAGGCTAGTCTTCAGAAAACCTTGTTACTTCTTATACATCGTGTGTGTGTGTGTGTGTGTGTGTGTGTGTGTGTCTGTGATTGTTACCAGCATTTTAAAACAATCTGCAGCTCATTTTGGACCTAGGCTTTTTCATCCTTTTTATATTTCCATAGCAGTCTTTTATATACATATGTGTGGGTGTCCACTCCCTCATTATTTCTGAATGTATCATTTTAAAATGTGAGCTCACTGAAGAACTCCCTGTGCAGACATTGGTATCATTAGGTGCCTCCCCTTTTTTTTCCCTTATCAGGATAATGTTAAAATTACTCAAATGTCTTAACAAAAAAACAAATCTCATTTAGCCATTAACTCATTCAATAATATACATTAAGTACCTATCATGTGCCAGATTCTATGCTAGGTTCTAGGTTTAGAAACACAAATACAATTAATTGCTCATGCCCAAAGAAATCTATATTCTATTAGTCATTTGATAACATGATCCTATGGCCTTTCTTCCATGATTATGACAATTAAAATAAATTCATGAAGGCCCTTTATAACTTATCATTTCTATGTACTCTTGTATTATCTGATTATATTGTTTAAAAAAAATGCACAAGTAAGGGATGGCACTCTATATTTCCTCAATTCAACAAGCATTTACAAGGTGACTACTGAGTACAAGCTTAAATATTCTTGGTCATATATCAAAGATATATAGCCCAACAGTCCTCTTTGTAGTGGCCAGAAACTGGAAACTGAGTGGATGCCCATTAATTGGAAAATGGCTGAATAAATTATGGTATATGAATATTATGGAATATTATTGTTCTATAAGAAATGACCAACAGGATGATTTCAGAAAGGCTTGGAGAGACTTACATGAACTGATGCTGAGTGAAATGAGCAGGACCAGAAGATCATTATATACTTCAACAACAATACTATATGATGATCAATTCTGATGGACGAAGCCCTCTCCAACAATGAGATGAATCAAATCAGTTCCAATAGAGCAGTAATGAACTGAACCAGTTACACTCAGCGAAAGAACTCTGGGAGATGACTATGAACCACTATATAGAATTCTCAATCCCTCTATTTTTGTCCACCTGCATTTTTGATTTCCTTCACAGGCTAATGGTACACTGTTTCAAAATCCGATTCTTTTTGTACAGCAAAACAACTGTTTGGACATGTATACATATATTGTATTTAAATTATAATTTAACATATTTAACATGTATTGGTCAACCTGCCATCTGGAGGAGGAGAGGGTGGGGGAAGGAGGGGAAAAGTTGGAACAAAAGATTTTGCACTTATCAATGCTGAAAAATTACCTATGCATATATCTTGTAAATAAAAAGCTGTAAAGAAATATAGCCCCAAAAGAAGGTCAATCTATCATATATCTTAGATGAAGGTTCAACCCCAATGATAGACAGTCCAATCATGTCAATGTATTGTTAAGTGATCTAGAGAAGGGCACGCAAAACACAGAGTAGATTTCTCATGGAAAGCCAGGGGAAGACAATAATCACATTTCATGAAGAACAGATTAGTTGTAGCACATCATCAAAAGGAATATTTATGCTAATGAGATAGGTCAAAGTGGCAGAAACAAGTCACTATACAATTGCACATAAGCACAAATAAAATACTTTATTAAGGAGCCTAGAATCTAGTTGCAGAGGTAAAACTGGTTCAAAAATGAGTATGATAAAATAGAAGTTTCTAAATATACAAGAGAGGTGGCAAACCATTGTGAGAAGTCTTCCAAAGGAAAGATTACAGAAAACATCATGGAGAAGGTATCATCTTCACCATGAAAGTATTTGAACATATAAAGGGCAAAAAAATGATATAGTTTTAAAAATATTAGGCCAGTGTAGAAAAAAGGAAGACATTGTGTGGAGTGGAGAAAGTAGTAGACATGAAGTCTAAAGGTCTGGGTTCAAATATCCATCCAGATATTTACTCTTGATTCTGGGAATCCCAATCTTGTTTCTACATAAGTAAAATGAAGAATATGGTAGAAATACTTCCTAAGGTGCTGCCCATGAACTAAACTAGCCTTTTTTGGAGTCTTAGTCCACAGAAGATTAAGCCTGCCTCTGTCTGTCTCTCTGTGACTATATATTTGTCTGACTTTCTCTTCCTTGCTTTTATGTCTGTTTCTTGCCACTGTGCCTCCAACCCCTAGTTCCATTCCAATTGCTGGCTGGCATAAAGCCTGTAGCTCAGTTTCCTGAATAGTTGTCAAAACACCAAGGGTATAATCTAGTGGTTCTAAAGAGCCTGGTGGGGAAAAAAGTGTTTTCTTGAGCAATTGTAGCACTATATAATTTTTAGTGACAGCTTGTTTTGCTGCTGTCTGGCCTTCTTGATGTCAAAAATAACTACCCCTAATGAAATAACTTTTCCAACATAAGAAATTTCCCATTAACCTCTAAGGACCCTCTACTTAAAATTTGTATCTTCAGGCACTCATGAAATCTGAATTATTATGTCACATAGTCTCTAAATCACCTTTTGTCATTTGGTTTAAATAAGACCTAAAACCAGTCAATTCTTCACAGTCCAGGATTTTTCCCCCAGTTTAACAATTTGAAACAAAAGACAACACTTGACAAATAAATACCTATTTAGCAATTACTGAGTTCAAGGAGTCTCCTAGTGTTTTATTTAAAACTTCTCTGACATCAAGGAGGTAAACATTCTATAGTGATGGGTTTGAGAACTTCCTCATATAGATATTGATTATGAAAATATTCAAGTAGTAGAGAGGCGCTCCTAAAAAACTGTTACCTTCACAGGTATAAAAAAATAAAGGTACGGGCAGCTAGGTGATGCAGTGGATAGAGCACTAGCCCTGAAGTCAGGAGGACCTGAGTTCAAATGTGACCTCAGACACTTAACACTTCCTAGCTGTGTGACCCTAGGCAAGGTACTTAACCCCAATTGGCTCAGCAAATAAATGAACCAATAAAGGTACCTGGTAAGTCACTACAACAGCAAAACTATGAAAATTGGTTTTAGGAAACTCACTATGACAGATGACTTAGGAGGCTCTTTTAATACTATGTAACTATAGGGTAATCTCTCTGGTGTTAGTTCACATGGGTTTATCCCAAAAAACCTGTATTCTCTTTGTGTGTACATATACACATGTATATGCTATGTGTATATGTTTGTGTGTATCCTTCTAGGATAGAAAATCCTGGTAAAGTGCTCTTTTTGTCTGTGTTTGAATGTCAGTACCCAGGAACAAAGGATAGAGCCTGAATGGGTCAGACCACTAAGTTCTATCAGCTGAAGATTAATTAAGACTCAGACTAAATTAAATTACTTAAGTTAGTATATAAAAAGGCACCTCCTGCCATCATTTCCAAGGAACTGTAGCAGCATAAAAGAAGCATATAATCACAAACCAATTTATGAGGCTTTAAAGTATACAATTCTACCCCAAATATGTAAATATGTATGTATGTGTGTATAAATATTTATATTAAATTAAATAATTAAGTGCTTGACTTTTAAGCAATTACTCTTTGGCCAAATCTAATAGATGATAAGGAATATTAAAGTATTGGACATATCAAGTATAATCATTTTAGTTTGTTTTATTCTCAATTAAAGTGCTTCACTTTTAAAATCATACAACTTCAAAAGTAGTAGATATGAAGAATTAGGCATTTTGAACAAAGTATCCCCTTGTAGGTAATTCTTCTTGTCCTTTGCTTCAATTAAATAAGTGTATATTTAGTGCTCTGCTATATGTAAGGCATTACTGGATCCCAGGTGTAAAGGGCTGAAACTCTGAGTTGATGCACTGAGGCTGGACAACTTAAGGCTAATTACTGATTGGACAATACTCTATTAGCATATGCTTGGAAAATGGCCCTTGCCACTATTCTGTGCTGGTTCAATCTTTTGGTGTATACAGAGAATTGTGGGAAGAATTAGGGGGTGAAGTAAGACAACCAGACTCACTTTGGTGCTAGAAGAGGATAAGGAAAGTTGCAGAGATCCTGTGTCCATTCCCTTCACTTCTACCCCTAAAAACCAAGAATAAAGACGAGGGACAGTGATGTTTCCAGGGTGCTAACTCAGTCTTCATACCAGGGACAAAAAACAAAACAAAACAAACAAAAAATAAAACTGTCTCTAAAGAGCTTGCATTCTACTTAGTTGTTCAATGAATAAATAAATACAAGATAATTTAAGAGGGGCAGAGGCCTACCCAGGAAGAGAAGAAAATATTTGTGTAAAGCTTTCTTCCATAGTGTCAGATTTAATAAACATGACTTCTATATCTTCTTCTAACATAGATCATAATTTAATTTGTGGGGCACAATTAAAAGTCATCACACTTCAGGGGATCCTTGAGTAAAGTTAAAGATGTTGAGAGGAAACAAATAGGGAGCGTGTTCCTGGCTCTGGAGGTCAGTGTTAGTGAAGCCCCAAGATGCGGAGTGGAATGCCAAGTTTGGGGAACATGAAGTAGAGATGAGCAAGAAAAAGATTATCATCTTAGATCCAGAGGCCATTTAGTCCCAAATTCCTCATTTTGCAGTGAAGATACTGAGACCTGGAGTTGTTAAATGATTAAATCATACAGCCAGTAAGCACAGAAAGGAGAATTTAAGAGAGAATCCTCTGTTCCAGATCACTATTCTTTCCTCTGGATTATAAGATAGAACTTGAAAGTATTATTTCCCTAACACTGCATACGTTAGGAAAAGATTCAAAAGTGAAGTCATTCGCCATAATAGAAAATTGGAGGAGCTATGAAGTATTCCTTTATCATGGTTCACATTATGTCTTAGTCCTATGTTTTTTGCCTTACTCAAATCTTGAAATTATTTGTAATTCTATCTTGAAAACCCCAAATATATTTAAAACTAATATTATTTAAAAAAAAAAAACCTCAATGTCCTAAAATGAATTCAGAATACTAACTGAACAACTCTACCCAATCTTGCTTTCTCCCCAATGACTATTTTGCTCTGCTTGCATAATTTGTAAGGAAATTCCATATTCTTGTCCTTCAGGAAATATGAAAGAAGAAATTTTGTTGCTTTTGTTCAGTTGTGTTCAACTCTTTGTGATCATATTTAGGGTTTTCTTAGCAAAGACATTTTCTCAAACTCATTTTTATAGAGAAGGAAACTGAGGCTTACAAGATTAAGTAACTTTCTCAGAGTCACATAGCTAGTTAAGTGGCTAAGGATGAATTTGAACTCAGGAAGATGAGTCTTCATGATTCCAAGCCCATCGCTCCATTAACTGTACCACCTCACTGCCCCATGAAAGAGAAATAAAAAACTCTCAAACCTCAATGAAAAAAGCATCTATAAGAAAATACACTAAATCTATATTTCACACTTTAGCTCCTTCTCAAAAGTAGATGAGACAGTTTAGGTTTTTTTAGACAAATTTACCTAGAAATGTCATTTACAGTAAGATTCTGAGAGGACTGTAGAATGTTTGACATGGAAGATATATTAAAAATAATAGTGAATCAGTTTGAGATAGCTTTATACAGCTTTACAAAATGCTTTTCTCATAAGTGCCTTACAAAGTGGATAGTACAGATATAATTATTTTCACTTTACAAATAGGGAATTTAGATTGTGAGACATGATGGATTTACAACTGGAAGGGATTTTAGAGGCCCACAAGGCCAAACACCTCATTTTATAGATGATGAAACTGAGAACTGGAGGAGGTTAAAGGATTTGTCTAGTTAGACAGCAAGTAAATCTGAGGCACTTCAAATCCCAGATCCTCCTAGACCCAGATCTAATACTGTAGCTACACTACTCTACCTCTGAGATGAAGCCAATTGTTCAAGGTCACACATATAGTTAAGAGTCAGGATACAAATTCAAGTGCTTTAAATTCAGATTAATGAATGTTTCCTCCCTTCTTTCCCTCCTCCCACCATGGTATAGTTTAATGGGTGGAGCATTATTCTTAGATTCAGGATAAAGTAGGTGAAAATCCCAAAACAGATACTTCCTTTATCTGTGACTCAACCATAATCTTTATTGTCGTCTGTAAAATAGAGGAATTGAACTAAGACTTTTGAGGTGCCGTCCCATTACCTCCTGCCTCTTTTCTAAATCACGATGTTTTCAATACCCATAAATTCTAGGAATTGGACCTTTACAGGTGGATCATTCCATTCAGCCTTTTCTGTGTTTAATTTTTGTAATCTATAGCAAAATGGCTTTTCCTATTAATTTCATAGAAGAATAAAATACATACAACCTATAATCCATTGCTTGCATTTTTGATATTTTCATTCAATCTGAGTCAATCAGATCTCAAACAATGACTAAATGGGGCTTGACCTAGGACCTACCTATGATTCAAACTGATTTTGGTTTAAGGGCTGATCCTTTAGAAAGAAATCTAGCCAGCAAACTCCAAGATATCTTGAGAGGGTTTGGAGGTGCAAAAGAGAAAAAATGCTTTTAAGAGCATCTATAGGTCAGAGTATGAGGGCCTTTCACTCCAGGATTCATTTATTTAGATTTGGGGGAGACTAGGTGAATGGGTGTGGCCTCAGTCACACTGAAACCTTTTGAAGATCTTGGCTTTAAAAGGCCAAGGTCCCCCACTTCATCCAGGGCTGTCTCTAGTCCTCTTGATTTATTTCTGGCCACTGGATCTAGATGGCTCTGGAGGGGAAAGTGAGGAAGGTGACCTTGCATAGTCCTCCCTCACTTACATCCAATTTACTTGAAAGTCATGGTGTCATTTCTCTGATGTCATGGTCCTCTTTGAGAACAAAGATAAAACAACATTTTTGATGTCTGATAAAAGTTCTCAGTTATGTCACTTGATTCCTACATACTGTCCGTTGTTGTTATTATCCAGTCATTTACTCATGTGCAAGATTTTGTGACCTCATGTATCAATCATATAAGAAATGTCCATGGGGTTTTCTTGGCAAAGATGTTTAAGTGATTTGCCATTTCTCTCCCCAGTGGATCACCTTTTATCAGAACTTTCCACTTCTACATCTTGGATAACTCTGTATAGTATAGCTAATAGTTTCATTGAACTATATAAGCCACTCCACTACAACAAAGCAGTGATCTAGGAGGGCATATACTTTCTAGTGAAGGTCATTTTTCACTCAATCAAAAGCAATCTTTTGCCAAAACCTTGGAACCAAACATGCCAGATGGATTGAACACAAGAAGCTTTTTTTCTTAACCCTTCTTACCTGGTCCTCACTAAAACAAGTCTAAGAAATAAATGAATAAGAAAGTAAAAACAAATTTAAAATAATAAACAGAACTTTTCAGATCCTGGCACCAAAAGAGAAAGCAAATAAGATACTCACCCTTGTGAAATAGCAAAGACAATAAAGCGAAGAAAATAAATCAGGAAATCCTTTTTGCTCTTGACATAGAATTAGTAATATTATAAGTGTAGTATTGTTGTCATTTTCCATTACAGGATAGAGCCTGAAGAATTTTTTAATTGAAAAGGACAATACTTTAGGGACAAGAATTCTGCCAACTCTGGAAACTTACCTTTCAGGTTTTATTTTTATGTGATACTTACCTACCCACCATTGTACTGTGGGGCATTACTTTAGTAATGTGATGCCAGTAGCAAAACAAAAAAGATTTAAGCACCGTGATCACACAGCTAGTTTTTTTTTTTTATGTTCAAAAGCTACATATTTAAATATCATTATCATAACTTATTCATAAACATTTTGCTGTATTGCTAGAATGCATGAATTTGAAATCTTATAATTCAGTCATTTCAGCTTTTCTGACTCTTAGTGATCTCATTTGGAGTTTTCCTGAAAAGATAATAGAGTGCTTGGCCGTTTCCTTCTCCAGTTCATTTTATAAATGAGAAAAAATGAGACAAAATAGAGTTGAAGTGATTTGCCCAGGTCACATATCTAGTAAATGTCTCTGAGGTCAGGTTTGAACTTCAGGAGATAAATCTTCCTGACTTTAGCCCAATACTCTATGCACTGTGCCATCTTGCTGCCCCAATTTGAAATATAAACATGTGATTTCTTGTGAAGCATGCATACATTTATAAAATCATTGCATTAAAGTTCTCCAAGGGATCTCAAACCTCTGATCAAATTCCAATAGAATGTACTTTCCTGTAGGAAAGAGACTTTCATTTTAAAATTTTATTTTTATCTTCAGCACCGAGGCCAGTGCCTAGTATAGAATAGGAATTTAATAGATGCTTATAGAACAAGTAAATCTACATCTGGAATAAACATCTTTTCTACAGCATCTCCAACAAGGAGTCATTCAACTTCTTCTTTAACAAACAAGTAATTTATTACATCCCAAATCAATTCATTCCATGTTGGGACAGTAATAATTGTTAAGAATAGTTTAGATTTGTTTTATTTCCCTCTTGTCTTGACATAAAAGCAAAAACAAGTCACAGTCTATAATTTCCTCTCATTAGTCTTAGTTTTCTGCCTCCTGGGGCCAATCAAAGTACATCTGATTCATTTTCCAGATAATAACTAAAGAGGATAGGTTCATAGTTGTGCAAAGGAGAAATAAAAGTTTATTAAATGATGATGAATGAGGGTAGAGGTGAGGTACTTCTAGATCCTCCTGTAAACACTAAACAGATGAAGGAGCAGCTCAGCAAGACAAATTTGGTTGGACAGGAGACTAGTCATCAAGAGGCAGAGAAGAGCATTTTGTTGAAGCAGTTTCACCAGACTACAGCCAAAGAGTTCAAGTGCACTTGAGGTACTGATAAGTGTTATAACTAAATCAAGGCAAATGGTAACTTATTGTCAAATACAGGCCTCAACATTGGTTCTTCCCCAAACAGTTAGTGTGCCTCTGTCCAACCTACGGTTTCTTCCAGGAGGGTGTAACAACCATTCCAAGCCTTGTTCCCACCCCGGCTGTTTTTTTTTTTTCTTTTTCCCCTCAATCTTCTAGGGGGTGAAGGTCTGACTGGTAAAAGCTTCCTTTTCTCCTGGCATAACTATATCATCTACAGCAACCACTTCATTCCTACAATCCCTATTTGCTCCAAAGTGTAATCTTACTTAATGACTTTTGCCTGGTTGAAATTCAACTATTCCCCACAGACCATATGTAATATTATAGTTTGTTCCTTATGGCATTAAACCAGTATAATGTTCCTTATTGTTTTGAATAAAACCTTTCATTTGTTACATGCTGCCCAGAAGTAGAAAAAGTTAATATTAGTCTATTGGACTGTCCATTTAAGTAGTTTTTCCCCAGCATTTCTAGGATGAAGCATGTGACCATTTGACTAAGTTTGCTGTTTTAAGAGAAATGTTCTCCTGTTCTATGACTAATGATCACTTCATCATTTAGAAAAGACTTTAAAGTACCAATCTATTCACTATTTCCTCATAGATGGGGAAACTGAGGCCCAGACAGGTTATATGACTTCTTGATCAAGGTCATATAGGCACCAAGAAGCAGAGATGGGCTTTAAACTCAGGCCTTCTGACACCAGATTCTGTATTACATTATATTACTCCTCCATTAGTGACAGTTTACTAATTCACTCATTATCTCCTTAATTTTCTAAATCAAAACATTCTTCCCTAATGTTTACCTATAAATATTGTTTCACGCTATTAGAATATAAGCTTCTATGAACAGATTGTAGAGTGAAGTAAGGATAGCCAGAAGAGAAAATTATAACATAATATCAATATTGCAAAAATGAACAATTGTGAAAAACTCAAGAACTATGATTACCTAGTTCTTCAACTACCAAGATGCCTTCAAATTTCTCACAGACCTCTTCTTTGCTCTAATTGTCACTACCTGATATCAGCTCTCATCACTTCATTCCTGAAGTACTGTAACAGCCTTGGGGTTTGTCTCTTGCTGCAAGTCTTTCCCCACTCTAATTCATCTTCAAGACAGGACCAAATCAATGTTCTTAACTTCCAAATCTGATCATGTGGTCCCTCTATTAAACTGGACTTAGGAAAAGACAGTAAGGCTGACAACTTTGTGCAACTGTGCCTCAAATTCAATTCACGTGCAATTCAAGATATCCCCAGTGAGATCATTGATTCTCTTTGAAAATGAAGGATGAACAACAACAAATTAGTAGTTCCTTATTGAATCCAGGATTAAATTCAAAATTCTCTGCTGTCACCTGGTATTTTCTAAATCTTCCAATCTTCTTACTCTCCTTTTCCCAAAAATTAAGTGACAATAGACTACATACTCTTCTTCACACAAGACAAAATATATCCCAAACCTGGGCACTTTCACTATCTATGAGTGAGCCTGGAACTCTCTCAGCACCTCATGGATCTGCTAAAATCTCCCCTTCTGCAAGGGGAGTTCTCCTTACCTTTGGTCCAGAAAATCTTGTACATATGTCCTTGTTTTTCTCTGGAAGAAGAATTGGATCCAGATGAATGGGAATTAGTAGGAAAGCAATGAGGAGAACACTACAATTGCCTTTGTACCTAGTTGGTTTCATGCTCTCTCCTATTCAACTGTTTGCTTTTCAAAGATAAATCCTGCCTTTTGTTTTTCTTTGTAAACTCAGTGCTCACCACAGTGACAGACTTACAGTAATAGTCATAGTAATTAAATATAAGTACTTGTTGATTTGAACTAAATAACCAATCATTCCAGAGATAAAAAGAATGCTGCCTGACAGGGAGATGATACACAGAACAATATACTTCTAAATGTGACCCACATGGGAATTCATTTTCCTTGACCATGATTAAGAAGAATTATTCATTCTTCTTCTCCCTCCATTTTTCCAGTGAGTTGAAGAGAGAAAAAAATTTGTGCGAAAATTGAAAAAAATGTGTATGTTTTTAAAAGTACCAAAATTCTTTGAATATAAGGAATTCCTTTCCTTTTTAATTTATATCTCTAGTACAAATGCCTTTCAATTCATTCATTCATATCAAAATAAGTACTAGAAAAAACCCATTGAGGAAATTCTTCTGTTTATGAGATGTTTTGAGGGAGTATCATATCAGTAGAAGTGGAATAATCCTGAATTGTTACCCTATTTGTGCCATTTATTAAGATGAGGAGTCAAAATGTCACTATATGTTCCTCCACCCCAATTAATGAAATATTAATTGAGAGACATAGGAATAGGCTTTAATACATATCAAGAGAAGGAAATGATAACATCAATGAAATCAATTAAATTTCAGAACCAATTGAATATCCATGAAGCCATATGGAGCTCACATCCTACAACTGAAGAGCCTGGAAATGCAAAATGAAACAGTTGGTGCTCAGAATTCACTCAAAATTTTGGAAACTATGAATGAAGGCAAAGGGGTCTCCATTTATCATTTCTATAGCTCTGGGTTTTTTAGACAGCATACTCAATTTCTAATGTGTCCCTTATTTTAGTTTGCAGTGATTAAAGCACAGAACTTTAAAGTAGTGACATTAAATAATTCTAATGCATAGTTTTCTAAAATGTCAGTGTTTATATAAAGCAAATTATACAACCCTCATTTTATGAGAAAGGTTTCTGAGTATAAATTATGTTCTATGCTGTGAAAGTACAGCCATGAAGATGTCTGCTTTAAAAAAAAAACAATACTAGCACTATAAAATAAAAACAAGTGGCAAAAGGCAAGATAATGCTATTAAAGGCTTATTAAATTTTGCATTGAGGTATACACATACACATATTTATTTGTTTATTTATTTATTACTGGACCAAAATTCATCTGAAATTTCCCTAGATTCTGAAAATAGGGAAAAATAAATTCAATGAAAATTTTTTGTTTAAAAAAATAAAGAAATCTGCTACCAAAAAATATCCTTTAATTATTCAAACATTGAATTCCCAGTGGGATGATAAACAGTTGCCAGAGGAGAAACCCAATTTGACCCAATTTGACTCAATGGTACACAAAATGCTAATTTTATATAATGAAAAGGATGAGGGTTATTAGTTAAAAAAAAATTTCAATAGCATATACTTAGGTGGGGGTAAATCAGAAAAATATTTTTAAAATGACAAATTTGGCATTGAGTTGGATCTAAGCATATATCATAACATATGTTGCTACTATAAATAGAAAACCAAAGTAGATTAAATTAACAGGAGAAAGAACACTTAGGGACAATGATAAACCTATCCACAAAACCATCATTTACTTCTTTACCTTTTTACCATAAAATATTCCTAGGAAAAAAGGGTTCTAGTCTTCCTTTCCATTAAAATAAAAACAGAAACAAAAACAAAAACAAAAATACTTGCGCCTATAGCTGATGCCAAATGGAATGTTGAGTAAAAAATAAATAATTAATATATATATACATATATATATATACACTTGTGTACTTATGTGCATATATGTGTATATAATACATGTGTTGTGTATATTTATATATGCATATTTTCATATGAATATTCTAGTCATATCTATATCATATTCATATATATGCATATATAGATAATATATACACATATATAAACACCCATAAGCAACAGTAGTGTATAAACTCTGTAATTTTTTTTGCTTTACTTATATTTACCTTATTCTCTTACTTATTTCACAATTTTGACCTAAGAGGATGCCCATAGAATGAAGAGACTCTAAACTTAGGCTCCTTCCATTAAGCATGAATGCAGGGAAAATAGCAATATTTTTTCCCCAATTTGCTAAGGAAGAGCTAACATGTTTGATCCAAGATTTTCCAGATGGTATCTGAGAAAATGCAGTTGGGGCTCTGGGTGGTCTCCATAGAAATTTTCAGAGTATCCAAATTACATAGACAAGCCGCCACCCTCAGAAGGCTCTACAGTGGCACTAATCATGAGAATTTTTGGTGGGGCCACCCACATCTCCTAGGGCAGAGCAAGTACTTAAGTAGATTCAGCCCTATACTGCCTTCAATCCTATTGTACTCTGCTCAGATAGACCCAGCTTTCTCACCAGTTATGGGGCAATATATGAGAGAGGGCAAAGACAGCAGACTCTCCAATAAGAATTAAATGGTGTGACAATGGAAATCTGAGGTTCTTGTTGTTATTGAATTTAAAGTTGAACATATGGATCCAGGAATCTGAATGACACTGTGAAGTCCAGAATCATGTCCAATAATACTTGGGGAAAAGGAAACATAGTACATCCAAGAGTTCTGTGGATTTGTCCTCTGAGTCAATGTTCTATTGAATTCTATATAAACTAAAAATGGAATGTAAAATGAGAAATCTCCTTATTCATATCTATCAATATGGTCTTTATGTGACTAGTCGGGATTCTTAACATGTAGTCAGTGAATTTTCCAGATAGATAGACAGACAGATAATTATTTCAATAGTTGATTTTTTTTATAATACTATATTATTTTATACATTTAAAATTATTTTTCTGAGAAGAGTTGCATAGGCTTCAGCAGACTGCCAAATGGGTCCAGATTTCACCCCTACCAGAAAAAAATGAAAGGTTAAGTCTGTCTGGACTAGATCTTTAACTTTAATTGTTTTCAAGAGTAATTACTTTTAGCAGAGATAAACCTATCTGCCAAAATGCTAAGGTCCCACAAAAGCTGGTTCTAAACTGTTTTCCCATTTGAAGCTCACAATACTTGCCTTCACTCAACTCTATTACAATTTGCTTATAATGGATTAGCTATTCATTGTTCTCATCAGTCCTTTTTAACCAGAAGAAATTACTATTGACTGTCTCCCTTGATCTCCCTCCCATTTCCTTCTCTCCCTCTCTCCCTTCCTCCTCCTTCCTCCCTCACAGCTTAGGTACGGTGGTCTCTATGAAATCAACCTTGATTGTTCCTGCCTAAAAGGGACATCTCCCTCTTCTAGTTTTCTCAAGGGTTTTGATTCTTTTGCCATTCTTATATTCCTACTTTGTATGGCATTGACCAATAAATGCTATATTCTTTCTTCTCCAGGGAAGAGCCTATACTTTTCTTCAACTTTCTAATTCTAGTGCTTTGAACACAGTAGGCACTTATGAAAAATCTGGTCAATGGGAAAATGAATGCTAAATAGCCCAGTATATACTTCTCAGGAAAGGTTATAAATTTGTCTTTGAAGCTTCTGACATCATATAGCTTAGTTCTGGCCTGTGGACCTAATCTTAAAGAAATACACTGGAGGCAGATGCCATTTGTCAGTAGAAAAAGCATATTAAGACCAACTGAAAATATAACCCTTCAAACTGGACCTGATTTGTATTATCTTGATCTACTGTTGTTGGTCAGTGACATCAAGTGTATCATTCAAGGATTCAATAAATAGTTTTGAGCTCCTGAATCTATGACATTTAACTTTGGGCCAATATGATTTTTTTTTTAATTTAAGAAATATTTTTTGCAGCCCTGAAGCTTTTTTTTAACCTGTCTGCAAAGTTGAGATAAACAACCATCTGTCTGGAAGAGTTTAGGTGTAATATTGGCTGAACACAGGGGGTTAGACTGTGACCATCTGTCAAACTCATTTCCAGGCCTCTGATTCCCTATGTCATTTTTACTCTCCTCTAATGCACAAAATGCTCTACAGAATATCAAGAAAACAGGGTTCCTACCCTCAAGGAACTGGAGATAGTGTGTTACTCTAAGAACCTTGAGATTCTATTTTACCAAACGCAAACAGGGAGAGAAATACCTTAGGCTGCTTCTGAGAAATTGTCATTTATTAGCACTGTGGCAACCACAGATTAAAGACTCTTTACCATGGTTCTGCAGTGTTTCATTTTTGAGACTACAGACTCAGACCTTAATTATTTATTGGAAATAGACTAGCATTTGTTGAAACTACTCATAGTGATTTCCCCTTTTCAATTTTGAAACATTTTCCAAATAAGGAGAAACCAAAGGAAGAAGCAATAATGCTCGATTTTAATTCATAAAAAAACTATGTGGGACATTTGAATTTTTCCTTTATTTGACTGAAAGGGAAATTTGTCCAGGGAAATGGGAAAAATAAATCTCTCATCAGCTGTGCAAATAAGATGGGAATATAGCAAAAAGTTTAATTTGCTAGTGTGGACAGAGTTACTTTTATTTACTGTCATTTAAACCATATCAATTCTGGCCTTCTTTATCTTTGATTTTTAATGGACTTTATTTTTACCCCTATGAAAAGTCCCTATTGCTATATATAGATGCAGATAATCCACTCGCTGACAAGGCTGAAGAAATTACTTGATTCTTACAGGAGATTCAGAAGAATGGAAAGAAAAATAGGGCAAGATGGCCTGTCATAGGTTAAATTAATTCGATGACTATTTTGATATTTTGCCACAAAATAGCCTCTGCTTGCTGCAGGGAAGTAAGAGAACTACAAAAAAAGTATTCCAACTGACAGCCTTGGTTTTTCCAACCTTGCTTGGTTGTTTTAACATAGCCAAAAAGTTGGATAAGTTCCAGAAAAATGTTAAATAAATGTCTATTCATATTAGCCAAGTGTCAAAAGGTCTAGGGTTAGAGTCATCAACTCTTAGGTTGGAAAAAACCTTAGAGGCCCCTTTGCAGAACCCCTACATAGGAATTCCCTGTATAACATCTCTGGCATATGGTCATCCAAACTCCCAAGGGCAGCCCCACTAGAATTGTAGATTCTCTCACCCATCATCACTTAAATGACACTACACCATCTCACTCCATGAATAGTACAATTCCACTTAAAGCAGAGGATGATGTGATTTTATACCTGTTCACACATAGACTTTGAAACCTTTTCAAAAATCTCTACCCCATACTGAGTCCATGCAGAAATTTAATCTGTGTAAAAAATATACATGAAGTAAGAGAGGTTGAGAAGTCATTTGTGATTGGGCTAAAACGTGGAAATCTAAGTTTTCTTGTCAAGAAATGACTAGAAAGGTAAACAATAGCACATGAAAGCAGCATCCTATCCTAGATCAAACCAAAACTTATACAGTATTCTCTTTTAGCACATTTTTAAAAGCAAACTAAAATTAAATGTCTGTAGATTTGTCTGTAGTTATATGTAACTCAAGCCAAAAGTGATTTTTGTTACATGCATTTATGTAAATTATACAGTATTGAATGAGTTTCCCTACACACCATGTGTTAGTTCCCATGTCTGAAAATTCAATTCCTCCCAAAGATAATTTTTAATTTTGTTTTTTTTTTCCTTTGAAGACTACTCTATTTCAAATATACATAATAAGAGTTGTGACTCCAGGCACTTGCTCACAGGTAACTTCAAAACCTTGTGATGGATTCAGTTTCTAATACCACTCTAATCTCTTGCTTCCCTACACTGATCACCACAAAATCAGAAACACTTCTTTAATTGTGAACCTAGAGAAGCACAGTGTGGTAATGGATAGAAAGTCAGAACATGAACTGATGTAGAGTGAAATGAGCAGAACCAGTAGATCATTATATATGGCAACAACAAGATTGTAAAATGATCAATTTTGATGGATTTTGACTTTTTCCAACAATGAGATGATTGAGGACAGTTCTAATGATCTTATAATGAAGAGAACCATCTATACCCAGAGAGAGGATTGTGGGAACTGAGTATGGACCACAACACAGCATTTTCACTTTTTGTTGTTGTTGTTTGCTTGCATTTTGCTTTCTTTCTCATTTTTTCCCTTTTTGATCTGATTTTTTCTTGTGCAGCAAGATAATTGTATTAATATTTGTATATATATTAGATTTAACATATTTAACATATATTGGATTATTTGCCCTCTAGGGGAGCAGGTGAGGGAAGAATTTTGGAACACAAGGTTCTGTAATGTTGAAAAATTATCAATGCATATGTTTTGAAAATAAAAAGCTTTCATAAAAAAATTAGTATTTAGGATATCTTATGAACTAAAAAAACAGATAGAAAGTCAGGAAGATTTGAGCTGTAATCCTACCACCAATTTATCCTGACAGCATGTTTTATCTTATTTTTTAATGGCAATCTCTATGCTCTTCAAATATTTATACACTACTTATTTATGTACATATGTGTGTGTATGTGTGTGTGTGTGTATTCCATTCACTGAAAAGTTATCCAATAACTACCATGGCCAAAAAGTTATAACAGTAGAAGTCTGGGGACTAGAGCTTTTATTGCACTGGCATAGGTAACTCCCAGATGAGGAGATTCCCTCTACCAAAGCAGATTGGAACTCTAAAAATATTTTTTGGAGGATTGTGAAAAATTAATTTTTTCCTATTACCATAACTTTATTCTACTCTTCTAGAAAATTTTGGCAAAAAGTACAGAATTAAGACTTCTTCAAAGGAAATTATTTTGTCAATACTAAATCTACAAATGGAATGAAAAATGGAAATTTGGCATTATAAGAAGGATCTATATTAATATTTCTGATTTGACTAGGAAGGTACCTTGCATTAGTGAAGTCTCTAAGAATAGATCACAAACTCCTCTCCTATTAATATGGAAAGGTTTTGAATATGGTCCTAGTGACAAATGGTACCAGTCCAGCTAACTACTTTTAGCATATTGGCAAATAACTGGTGAATTTTTTAGTCATGAATAAATTTTAAAAATTTCAATGACCTTCCACTTTGTGAGTGTGCAGTGACAGAACATCAAAAAAGTGAGCAGAAATAGCTACACATCAGACGTTAGCTCATCTATAAACATTAACATAACTATCAGTATTCCAAATTCAAAATCATTGTTCAATGTCAAATGAGTTGATATATTAATAGATAAACTGAATCATAGTAATATCAACATTTCATCTAAGAAAGGCACCAGAAAAATAAGAAAATTAAAGCAAAAAAGAAATATGATTCACAGGTTTTCCTTGGAGAGGAAAATAAAAGAATTAGTAAAATTTGTTTCAAAGTGCATTGTAACAGCAAATCAATAATAACAATAATAATGTCAGAATACTTAAGCCATCACATCTGGAAGAACATATAATAAGCAGTATGAAATGATAATCATAATTATTGAAGCTAATAAGCTAACTTTCACTGCAGGGGGAGGTATAGAAATTCTATGAAGGACTTAAGACCCTCCAAATCAAAATCAACATAAATTTTTAACATTTGGAGATTTCAGCATAAAGGCAAGCAAAAGGGCTTAACATTCTAAAGCATTGTTTTTGAAAATATGACAGAATCAAGAATTGAAAAACTCCAAATCCTTGAAAATGATAGACATACACAGTCATAAAGAGATAGACACAAAGAGATATAAAGAATCCACATGCCATAAATACAATGGAAATACTGGGAATAGCAAGCATTGAATATCACAAAAAAATTAAATAAGCAGGAAATTGTTGATTGTTACTTATTATTGACATACATTTCAGAATCAGTTAGAACTGTGCAGGGAAACCATCAAATTAATAAAGAAAAAAGCAAAAGCAATGCCAAAATAGAATTTTTTAAATGCCAAAACATAATAGGTACTTAATAAATGTTTGCTGATTGATGGATTGAAAACTGTTCTAATCCAATACATCAAACAAGCTTTTGATTTTGGAAAAAATTGGACACAGTTGAAGAAACTATGAAGATAGACTGCCTCATTTCCTTTGGAAGTTTAATCAATGTAGAGCATTTAATAGTGGGAAAGGCCTAAAGAACCTATAAACCACTTCATCTACAAACTCTTTGTCAATAAGAGACATAGAGCCACTAAGGGCTCTGTGGGCTTAGAATTATGGATTAATTTGTGAAATCCTATAGTGGATGATAGTGTCAATCAATCATCTGATTCTGAATAACATTAGCTCATAAAACTGCAAGAAATATGGAAGAAAAAAATTTATAGAAAATTTCACATGAGAACAAATTAAGTATCATTATGAAAATTATTTGCTACTTGTTAAAAATGAAAAGAAACAAAGTTGAATAGTCTAATTAAACAGGACCCAGAAGCTAACAAAAATAGTAGTGCAATATTTGAATAATAAAAAAAACTGCTAAAATTAAGAACTCTTATATTCAACAACAACAAAAGGAAAGCTATCTGGCAGAAATTAAGTTTAGGCTATCATATCATACTATCTATAACAATAAGCTTCAAATGTATATATATATACATATATATACACATATATATGTATATATATATGACCTAAAAATAAAAATCATATCATAAATATCTTTTAGAACTATGAATATGAGATGAATTCTCAATAAAATAAGGGGTAGAGGTGGAAAATTTTAAATATATAAAATTTAAAACTTTTTTCTTTGGATGCTACTAGAATTAAAAGAAAAATAACACATTAGAAATAACCATATTTGTTATAAAGTCCAAGATATAAGAGGAAATTATAATAATAGCTAGCATTTATATATTCTTTTAACATTTGCAAAGTTTTATAAATATTACCTTATTTGATCCTCATTAATATCATTTGAGAAATTTCAGATAGTTTAAACAACTTGCCCAGGGAGTAGGGACTGAGGCAGGATTGAAACTCAAGTTTTTTCCTAATAACAGATGCAACACAAACCATTCCTCAAGAGATAGTGGTCCAAAAAAAGAATGCTTTCAATCACTAATAAAAATATAAATCAAAACTGATATTTCAGCATGCACAGAAAAAGTAAAGATGACTAAAAAGGGAATTAATTAAATGTTTGAGGGGATGTAGGAAGATAGGCACACTAATGCATTCTAATGGAGCTGTGAATTAGTAGAAGCACATAATAAAAATTTCGAATTATACCTCCAAATTCATTAAAAAGGATATTCTCCAATGTAGCAATACCATTATTAGGTATGTATGCCAAAGAGATTTTTTAAAACATAGAGAACAGATACATACATACAAAAAGATCCATAGAAGTATTTTTTCAGGGAGTGGGGGTATTACCAAAGAGAGGAAAAGCTCTTTGACAGTGAATACCCATTAATTGGAAAATAGCTATACAAATTATAGTATATGAATGTAATTGAATGCTACTATATTAAAAATGACAAATGAAGACATCAAAGAAATAAAGGAAAATTGTATGAGCTGACATAGAGCAAAATAAACAGGAACAAATTATTTTTCTTTTTAAAATATGCTTTTCTGATTTCATTTGTCACCAAATTAAAAGGCAACTGGAAGACTATTAACCTGCAAAAAGGTTTCTTAGTCTAAAAGTCAGGTACATGGTGGACTACAAACTGCGATTTCAACATAGGATTACTTTAAGGACTAAATTTGTCTAAATTTCCTTTTTTTATATCAAATTAAAATTAAATTATTTTAGTTGACTTGTTAAATATAGAAAGCAATATAGACCATATGAAGCTTATCTTACTATTTATGGAGGAATCAGAGCTATCATGTTGGAACTTCTTTAAAAAGAGGCCATCTCTTTCTGCAAATATCACACCGTGCATTCCTTCAGGCCAGTAATTTCCCAATGAAACTAATTAGGGAGGCAGTGGAAAAGTAGGGTTCACTTTTTAATCTTAGGCTTTGGTTCACAGTTCAGTACTGATGCTGTGCCCCAAAGGACAATCACAAAGAAGAAAGCTTTAAAGATATTTCTGTTTCTCTAGGTACATTTGCATTATCGAAAGCACAATCAACAGTGTTTTGCCAATAGGAAAATTCTCTGTATTGATCAATAAATGATATATCATTACATAAACACAACATAAATTATACCAGTTTTGAAAGTCAGCTATTATACCCAAGGCTATACTGTCAATATATATTTTTGGATTTTTAAGACTAGCTCCCCAGAACTGATTTAACTTTCCTTAAGTATAATACCTACAATCCTGGTAACATCTAGGTAATAGCTTTATGGTCTAAACACTTGGGCTTTTTAAAGGTTTGGTTAGGAACATCAATCTGCACCCTTTAATATTTCTATTATGTTTTTTCCTATCAAAAAATAAAATTCTTAATCAAATGTATAAAAATGTAGAATGAAAATATAGCAGATTCGAAAATCAAAATCCAAGTTCAAAATTTGTTTTCTAAATAGCTTCATGATCTTTAGAAAATCTCTTTGGCAGGGAGAAGTTGTCTAACATTTTTTTTTCCTTTTCTTTTAAAAAAGAAAAAAAAACAGAAAAGGAATACAAAATAAAATAAAAAGAATATTGTCATGTGCCCAATAGAACATCAGGGAGGATTCAAAATACATAACAACAAATCACCAGTTCAAGAAAGTAAGAAATTATATTCATGAGTGTCCATCTTTTATTTCCTTGTAAATTGTTCTTTTATTCTCTGCTGTGCACTTTTTTTACTTTATTTCCCTCCTTTCATCACCTTACCTCCTCTTAGCAGGTTATTATAGTTAAGAAAGCAGGTTATTATAGTTATTATAGTTAAGAAAGGATATGTAGGTATATGTATACAGACACATCTTTCCTATCCCTGCTGACTCTTTGCTTTAATTCTGCTCCTAACTTATTTTATTATTTAACCTCCCCCCACTCATGAATCCCTCCCTTGTCTTCTTCCCATACCTTTTGTTTCCCCATCCACTTATCCATCTCCCCCTTATTTCTTTATAGATTTTAGAGGGTTCTATATCCTTCGAGATATATACGTAGTGTTTCCCATTTAACCCATTCTTGATGTAAGTTTTCAGAATTATGAACCCTTCTCCTCCATCTTATTCTTCCTCTGTACCTCATTTGTATAATATAATTATTATTTTTACCTTAACTCTACCCCAATCTTTCTTTTAAGCTACCCTACTGATGATGTCAGTCTTAAATATATGGTATACATTTCCCATGTTTAAAAAAACAAACAATTGGTCCAGATGAAATTCCTTGAAATTGATTTTTTATATTGGCTCTTACATGTTAAATCTTCTATTAAGTTCGGGTTTGATTGGTAGAAAGTCCTGAAAATCTGTAAGTTCATTGAATATCCATTTTTTCTCATTCAATATTATGAATAATTTTGCTAGATATATGATATTTTTGCTCACAGGTCTAGCTCTTTTGATTGTCGGTAGAGATGATTCCAGGACCTGTGATCTTTAATTGTTGCTGTTGCTAAGTCCTGTACAATTCTAATTGTAGCTCCAGCATATTTTAATTGTGTTTTTCTTGTTTTTTGCAAAATTTTCTCTTTGATTTGGGGGTTTCAAAATTTGACAGTAACATTCCTATGTGTTTTCCACAAAAGATCTCATTGAGTGGTGATCAGTGGAATTTTTTCTATTTCTACTTTGCCCTCATGTTCTATCATTCAGGACAATTTTCTTAGATGATTTTTTTGCATCATTGTGTCAGGGTTCTTTTTTGGGTCACAGATGATCCAATTATTCTTATATTTCCTCTTCTTGATCTGTTATATATATCTATTGTTTTTCTTATAAGGTGTTTCACATTCTATTTTTTTCATTCTTCATATTCTATTTTGTTATTCCTTGGTCTCTCATAGTTTCACTGGCTTCCCCTTACCCAATTCTAATTTTCAAAGTGTTATTTTCATCTTTGAAACTATATCTCCTTTTCTAATTGGTTAACTTTTTTCATAACTTTCTTGTTTTCCTTGGATTGTTTTTATTTTTATTTTTTAGTTCTTTTTTGAGTTCTATAAATTATCTCTGAATATGGAGACATTATGTAGCATTATTCTTTGGAGTAAAAGTTGTTTTTTTGTTTGTTTGTTTGTTTTGTTTTGTTTACTTCAATGTCCTCCTCTGAAGATGAATCCCAAACTTCCCTGTTTCTATGGTAAGCTCAACAGTTGTTGAATTGTTGAAAGATTAACAGTTAATCTACTAATTAACTTTACAAAGGACAGTGATTATTAGTATTACTTACTCAGTAGCCCATAAAAGCAGATAGTGTATTGTATCAATAAGGTAAATAATAAGTAGAAATTTCAGAATCCATTGATTGCTTCTTCCTTATCCTCATTTCCTTTTATTTATTCCATTATCTTTACAATGATTTCTTTCCCTACTTTTTCTTCCACAGACACTATTCATTAATTGAAAGTTACCTTCTTTCTAGTCTTGAAGTTATACCAACCTTTTAAAAGCTTTCATTACTTTCCAACTGGTTTCCCTGCTTCAACTCTCTCCCCTCTCCAACCCAACTTGTAAAGATCGTTAAAGTCATTTTCCTAAAGCACAAATCTGACTATCAAGACAAGTTATTCCATTATTAAATTCCAAAAGCTTTCTATTATCTCTAGTGGTTATTGTTAGTTAATGGTTTTTTTTCAGTCATGTCCTACTTTTCATAACCCTTTTTTTTTGGGGGGGGTGGAGGATGGAAGAGAGTATGGGGAAGATTATTGGCAAAGGTACGAAAGTGGTTTACCATTTCCTTCTCTTGCTCATTTTACATATGAGGCAAAGAGGGTTAAGTGACTTGCCATAGGTCACACAAGTAGTGTGAATGAATTTGAACTCAGGTCTAGCTGACTCTAGGCCTGGAACTCCATAAACTGTGCTACCAAGCTGCCAATTATTTCTATAGCCAAATGTAACCCTTTACAACTTGGCTCCAGTTTACCTTCCTAGGATTATGAAATATTACTCTCTTTATGATCCTGTCAAAGTGGTTCAATTCTTACTGTTCCTCACAAAAGACATCTCCCTATCTCCGTATCTTTGCATGAGTTATGCCTAATACATGGAATGCACTCCCTCTCTCCACAGCTGTGCCTCTTAGAATCCTTACTTACCTTCAAACTTCAGTTAAAGCATCAACTTTCACCTGAGGCCATTTCTTTAATTCTTCCATCAGCTAATGACTTTCTTCCCCATACTATTTTTGAACTTATGTTTTCATTTGATATATTTTTATTTATGTACAAGATGTCTTCCTGTTGGAATGCATGGTTTCTACAAAAGGGGAAATGTTTCATTCTGTCTTTGCATCCCAATTTCAGCAAAGTGCCTGGGAAATTAAATGTTCGTTGATTGAATATTGCAGGAAATGGGAGATAAGATTTATACTTTTCTATATTTATTAAAGATTTATTAATGTATAGAGCTGTTAACTTAAGTGTTCATAATTATGTAGTAATTGAGCCAAATTAAAGTATTAATTACTTGGATATGACCTTCAATTTAATTTTTTTCTTTCTCTTTGTTTAGGTAAGCTTCGATAAAGATAAGGTCCCCGACTCCTTTTCCTAAGGAGCCTCTTTCCATGTAATCATATATTTCCTTACACCTAGAGCACTATCAGCAAATAAGTGATGAGTACATTTTTTAAGAACTTGTTGACGATCTTAGAAAGTACCTTCGAATTATTCGAGTCATTCTGCCTTATGTCATAGTCAAGGGAACAGCTTTTTCATGGACTAATCTGCCAATGACTTTTGGCCAATCAAAACCCATTGTCCTGAAGTTTTAATCAAGTTTTTAACCCTTAATAGCTTTAAAGACACCCTGCATAAGCATCTTTTTAACTTCTGTCCTTGCCTGTGAAAAGTTCATCTCTAAATTGCTTGTTGCTGTCCAGTCATTTTCAATTATTTCCAATTCTTCTTCATGACTCAATTTGAGATTTTCTTGGCAGAAACACTTGAGTAGTTTATCATTTTCTCCTCAAGCTCATTTTCCAAATGAGGAAGTTGAGGCAAACAGCATTAAAGGACTGGGTTAAGGTCACTTAGCTAGTAAGTATCTGAAGCCAGATTTGACTACAGAAAATGATTCTTCCCAACTCCAATACTTTATCCATGTAACACCTAGATGTCTCTTATTTACTTAAAGGTGGTGAAATTAAACTTTGTTCAGTTAATATACTTGCATATTTCTATTTATTCATTAGACTATGGGATCCTTGAGAATAGGGATTTTTATTTTTATTTTTTTTTGCTTTTCTTTGTATCCTCAGCACTCACCACAGTGCCTAGTACATAGCAGACATTTAACACATGTTAGTTAAATTATAACTCTCCACATTAACCACCACATTATGACATTTCACAGCACAGAAGGGATCTTAGGTCCTTAGACTGCAAAGTATACCAATCCTATTAAATCAGTTCAGGTTTGGTGACAATCTTTAAGAGGGGTTCTTAACCTTTTTTATGTATCAAAGACCCATTTAGTAGTCTAGTATAATCTATAGAGCCCTTGCTTATGCATGAAATAAAAAATAATATTAAAAGGAAACTAATTATACCAGAATATAGTTATCAAAATAAATATTTTTTTAAGATTCCATGGAAATCTAGAAGATCCAGGTCCATAACATATATCTGTCATCTCAAGAACAGCCTAAGTTCCTGAGTTTTGATATTTTTTTAGGCTACAGCAATTCATGGAAACTGCATTATGACCCAGAGGAGGTTTGATCTGCAAAATTCAACAATGTACCATATCAATGAGATCACAGAACTGCATCAGAGCAAGTCAATAATAGTTTATTAAGCATGAACTATGCACCAGCACTGTGCTGAGCACTGGTATGCTTTTAGGTTTGGAGTAAAGAAAGCTTGATCTAAACCAATCATCTTTCTTATTAAAAAAAAAAAAAAGTTGGCTCTAAGATCCCTTTTAATTCTAGTCAGCTGTGTGATTTTGAGCCACTCATTTTTATGTCTATTTCCTCATCCATTTAATGAAGCTTCAGATAAAATTCAGTGATCCAGGGGAAAAAAGAAAGAAAGAAAATGGAGTGACATGAGATAAAAATAGAGCAGAGAAAAGCAGTGAACATAGCAAACAGTGTTCTTTTAAAGACTAACAGACATAAATGTCAATGATGGTGGGTGTCTACAATGATTTCATTTCATTCTTGCATGAATAACCAAAGTAAATTACAACATCTGATAAGCATTTATCAAATGCCTTCAAATTTAACAGGCATTGGTGCTAAGCTCTGGGCAATACCAAGAAGGCTGGGGGGAAAGGAGAAGAGAACAGTACTCTCAAGGAGCTTTCAGTCTAACAGAGGAAGCAATATACAATTATGCACAAACAGGAGTATGTACATTATGAGTAAGTTGGAGATGATCAAATGTAATAAGAGTTATGAGGACTTAGCTGATGCTGAAACTCCTGCTCCACAGGCTCATGACACATCCATATTTGCTATCTATAGAGAATTAAAGCCATAGATTTAGAAGGAAGCTCAAATGCCCATCATTTTACAGCTGAGGAAAGCAAGCACAAGAATCATTAAGTGACTTGTCCAAGATCTTTAACCTTAGGGATTTATTCGTCTTCTCATATGAGACAAACACCTAAAATAGATTTCAAAACATACAAGTTCCATTTTTATCCTCCATTCCAAATTTTTACTTTATTTTTAATCAGTGTATCTCTTTATTTATCACATTTCCACTTGCATCTTGAAACAACTAGAAACCCCCAGTTTTCTGTTTCAGTGATGGAGTATCTTCCATTTCTCCTCTATTTGATCTATTCCCAACAAGGAAAGGATTAAGAGATTCCTCAGCTCCAGGATCCCTTATGATGTCCAAGTGAACAGATACCACTTTGTCTTTTTAAATGGGGACCAAAGGGATAAGGGCAGTAAGAGAGTTTCTCTTCCACCCATTTTTTCACGAATCTCCTATCAATTTAGGAAAGTTCTCCAATAGGTCAGTTATTGGGGGAATAGCTTACCTTATAGGGCAGAATGATCTTTTTTTTTTTTTTGGCTGAGGAAATTGGGGTTAAGTGACTTGCCCAGGGTCACACAGCTAGGAAGTGTTATGTGTCTGAGATCAGATTTGAACTCTGGTCCTCCTGACTTCAGGGATGGTGCTCTATCCACTGTGCCACCTAGCTGCCCCTCAGAATGATCTTGAATCAATACTATAAACCCCCAAGGAAAAAGGTGGATATTTACTTATTGGGACTCAAACTCCTTTCCAAATTGATTTCTGCTGAAAGACATTTCAATCTCAAGATTACATTCAATATATGAGTCTCTATAGAGGATAGAGCTGAGAAGGATCATTTGACTAAATATTAGACCTAGCTTGCACAGGTTATAGTTGTTAACCTGGGGTCCATCAATTTAGTTTTTTTTTAAATATTGTGATAACTTTATTTGAATAGATTTGGTGTCCTTTGCAATCTATGTCATTTAAAATCATTATTTTGAGGAAATATCTGTAGGCTTCAGATTACCAAAAAGGTCCATGGCATAACAAAGGTTAAGAACTCTTGGCTTAGAAATGACAGTCAAGGCTCCTGGAGTTTTAGCCATGGACCTCCCTTCTGTCGCTCTTCTAAGCTAGAGAGTATATTGCTACTCTATCTACTTCTACTCCCAAGCCTTGCCTCTGGAAAAGGCCCAAAAGCCTGACAAGTTTAATACCTTTGTTCTTTTACTTGAGTGCTGTGAAGGGAGTAAGAGACTGGAGGCTCTGCTCACACCTTCTTCCCTCTCCATCTGGAGGCCTATGAAAACTCTAGGCCTCCTTCCTGGCTTTGCTTGCTGACCTGTAACTGAGCCAAGTAGCAGAAGGCTGGGTTGCCCTCTCTCTCTCACAACCATTCCTTCTCCCTGTGCTAGGGAGTTGAGAAGTCTGCTTTGAGTCCTGGCAGGCTGCAAAAAGAGGTGCTTCAGTGTCATCCTCTTCTGAGAAATAATTGTATACCTTCTTTGTTTGGCACTGTTGTTAAGAATTGTATTTTTATTAAACAGAACTCATTATTAATAGATTTTATTTGTCATTTACTTAAGGATTCTTCTATTGGTCCATGAACCATGTTCTGAGTAATTCAATTTATACCCAATCAGCATGCTCCTCACTTAGCGAAAAATTTCCCTATAGCCTACATTCTGATAAATATCATTAAATATTTCTTTCTCTAAAGTAAAACTGTAGAGTTGTTTTTTAAATTGTGCTTTATTGGCATGCTAAAAACAAAAGCTAAAAGGTCTCAGGAGTCCTAGCACCTCCATAAATTTAATAGATTCAACAGCTGGAACCTGGAGGAAATTCCTCCCATCAATTCAGCAGATTCCTCAAGGGCTCAAATCCTTCAGCCTAAGTTATGTATTGATGGAGGGAAATACTTTAACTCTTTCAAACTAGACAACAGCTCCATTCTTATCTGCTTCAAGCAAAGCCTAACACTTTCACATTTTGATCCATGAACTACTTCACAGATCAAATTTCCAAATACATCATCAAACAATCATGCACCCAAGCTTTCCTACTCCTTATTTCAACTGCTCTTACCAACAAGTTTTGATAAAGGATGATAATAAACACTATTATTTTAAGGTTTTCAAAGAGTTCAGTTAGTCAATAAGCATTCATAAAGTACCTACTACATGTCAGTCACTGTGTTAACTCTTGGAGATACAAAACAAAACAAAAAAAAGTAGAGTCCCTGCTCTCAAAGAGGTTCATATATAGCATCACATTTGACCCTCAGAGCAATCCAATTGTGTTATTCCAGTTTTATGAAAAGGACCCCGAGACCCAAGTGAGACAACCTATCCATTCCACCACCATCTTATCCCACTTCTCTTTCCCAATAGGGAAAATTCCTACATATCTTCTTTCCCTCAAAATCTCTCTTGTATCAATATCTTCCCACTTTGAAAAAATGACATTTCATCATCCTCCCTGACAATTCCATATTATTAAAATATCCCAATATCTCAATGCAATGTGCTTTCTATTCTTTCAACTTTGTTCACCCACGTTTTCCTCAAAAGATGGGTACAGTTTCTTAAGGCTAGACTTTGTATTGTCAAAGGAGCCTTCCGCCAGATACATAACCTTCCTCTCCTTCAGGTTGATAGCATCATTTTGCTACAAACTAGCCATCTGCTACCTTCGCTTTTTTTTTTTTTTTTTTTTTTTTTTTTTTTTTTTTTTTGCATCATGACTTGGAGGTCCTTCTGGTAATCTTCCTCTTGTTTGTCCTTCCTTTTTTTTTTCTCAAGGCCTTTAAATGCGAGAGTTTCAGACATTGCCCGTTAGCAATTAGATTTAGCAGAGTGCTTCACCCATAAAGCTTTTCTTCTCCAACTTCAGGTGCATTGAGTATTACTGATAGAATCTCTCTTCTTGGCATCTCTCTGTTCTTCACAGGGCTTTTTTGGTGTTTATTCTATTAGTGTTATAAATGCCCCTTTATTATCCTCTTCCAGATAGTAGCCCCATCTCCATCCTTTTGTTTTTCATTTTAATCTTGCTTCTCTTAAGACAGCATTTCACACACACAATTGTCTGTCTGTAGGCTCACAGCATAGTATTGTGATGTCCCTTAAATTAGTGGCTGACTCTTTTCCTAATGGACATCTCACATGTAACAAATCTATCTCTAGGTTGTAGAAAATCATTATTGCAAAATCCAACCAATGAATTTTCTAGCGTCCCCTCCCCCTCTTCTTTCCAAACACTTCTCAAATAAACAACAGGTTGTCTCATTATTAAGCTTTAATTAACATTCTTTCATGCCTGACACCTGCATCACTAAAAATATCTGACTAATCTCCAAGGATTTTGTAATTGCAGTTCCTACAATCCAATTCCTATTTGAAGTCTTGTTGACTTTTCCTTTGCAAAAGCTATTAACCATGAAAGATCCTTTAGTTCTATTTTCCTTCTTCTCAAAGAAGCTTTGCACCAGCATTGATTTACCTCATCTCACCTTCCTTTCCTCCCTCCTTAAGAGAATTAAGAGTTCAAATCAGTAATAGCAACCAATCTTCCCACCCATGCTCTAAAGATTTTATATTTGTCCCTCTTTATGAGTTGCTCTAATCCCAGCTCTTTCACACCTTCCCTTCTCCCACATCTTCCAAGAGTGTGTGACTGGTACTCACCAAGGTGCTGACTATTAGCAGATAACAGGTCACTGTTCTGCACTTTCTCAGGGTCCTGCTCTGTGCCTCGTTGCTGTTTTTCCATGTCCAGGCTGCTCTCAAGTTCCTCCATCACCTTACTCCATTCCATAACTTCACCCCCTCCTCTCTCTCCTCTTTTTTCCCCAATCACTCTGTGATTTCTGGAAGAAGACCTTTAGCTCACAGCTCTTACTCGTATGCAGCAGCCATTTTGACTTTTTACTCAGGAGTCCTCACAACATCCCTAAACCATAAGTCAAGGCCAGTATTCTTCTCGTTTGGGAGAAGTAATACTAAGGCACTGAAAGGTTAAGGTCACAGTTTCTCAGCAGTGGGAAAAGAATTCCAGCTCATTCCACTGTAAAAACTGTCTTTGCTATTAAGAGCACTATACATTTCCTTCTGGATTTGTGTTATCACAGTGAATTTTAATTAATATCCTTGTCCTTAATACAAACTGTTTTGGCTCCCTAGGGTAAAGACTCTACCATGCTATTTAGGGGAACAAAGGGGTTAATGTAGAAACAATACTATAATTTATGTGACAAGTAAAAGGTGCAAAGGAGTTAACAACTGAAGCAGTGAATTAACATGCAGACAGATGGTATAACCTTCCTGTGAAAATAAGATTCTAAAATTTACACTTCTGTGAAACAGGAATGTGATTAGCATCCTGCCCTCCAACATAACTTGTGAGGGCTGATTTCATTTTTTTCCCTCTCTCTAGTTTTTGGAATATGTTTTATAATCAACCTGCATAGATAAAGACAAATGATGATAAATGGCAGTATTCATTCATTTGACAGTTAGTCATATGATTTCTTTTGGATGGAAGAGGTATTTTCAGGAAGTAGTAAGAGGATATAAGGCAGTGTTTTTCAGTTTTTAGTTTTTTATTTTGGGGTTGTTGTTTTTTTTGCTGGTGTTGATTTATTATACATATATATAGATGCACAATCTAAAGCATGACATGACCATCTTCATGATGGCATTTTATTCTCCAATTGATTACTTGCTCAACAAGTCTCCATCAATCAGAAAGACTTTTAAAAGAGAGAATGCAAAGCTACCAATGTACAATATTTTGCTCTCAGATTTTTAAATGGATATTGTGGACTATATCATTATTTCTGCCATACTTGTGGGCTAGTTAATACTGAGGTTTAATAAAGGCTACTTGATATCTTTTTAATAAGCTGCAATGATTACCTCAAGTAATTGGATTTAAAAGATCTTAGAAAATAGACTCAGCACAGTGCCTTAAACAAAGTCGGCACTTAAAAAATATGTGCAGGTTGAATTGTATTTTTAAATAGTGGCCTTCTTGGGGAATGGGGAAAAAAAAGAGTGGAAAGGTATAAAGTAAAAAGCACAGCAGAGAACAAAAGAAAACCTACAAGGAAGCAAAGATGGACAGCTCTGAATATAATGTGTAGTATTTATTATATAAGCTTCCTTGAAATGGAAATTTGTTCCTTTACATTTTGAATCCCTTTTTACATTTTTCTGCGCATTTGGCAAGGTTTTTTTTTTTCTATTTAATTATTAAATAAATAATTTTAAAATAAGTTATAAGTCAATTAAGTTTTATAAGTGATATGTAGAAGATTTGAAGAATCACTTATTTTCACCAAAGGATATGACAACCTCAAATTCTGTTTTCCAAATAGAATTTTAATGTCTGTTAAAATTTTAACATCATTACAATGCTCCTGAAATTGATTTTCTTAGAATGAATTACTATGTTTTGAAGAAAAAGAATGTCCCTGAGGCAACATGGTACAGTGTAAAGACTTGAAGTAAGGGTTGACTGAGTTCAAATCCTGTCTTCAACATTTAACAGTTACGAATCCATGGACTAAGTCATTAATATCTATGAGCCTTAAGGTTTTGATTTGTAACATAGGGACAATATAATACCTGAGGTACCTTATGAGACCATTGTGAGAATTAATTTAAATATGTGAAAATTGTTTTTTTTAATAAATAACAGCTATTACTATTTTGTCTATTTTGTCATATAGCAGGATATATGATAATCATACCAGAAATTTGTGTTAACAAAAATATGAATAAGCCGTACTGAATAGTTCTTTATTGGGTTATTAGTTATTTAGATAACTAATAACCAATATTTATAATAATAATAAATAAATTAAATAAAATAAAATAAATAAAAAATAATAATAAAATAATTAACCAATCTTGGTTGATTTTTTTCTACTGACTCATTGCTGAACCCATACTACATGCTAGGTGTTCCACTGACATAAGAATGAATGAAACAGTCGTCTAGTGTATCATTTGATAAATGGAGAAGTCATAAATGAAAGGTCATAAATATTTCATCTAATAGAAGAGGAAATCAAAGATCTGAGAATTTGCAATCTAATAGGAGGAGGAGAAAAGCATGTAAATGACTTTACCACATGGGTAACCTGTGATAAACGCTATACTAGAAGAACAAAATGCTATGGGAGTTCATTTTCAGTCAGGCCTCTTTCTTTCAAAAGGAAAACAAGAGGAAAAGATTTCAGCTGCTCTCTATTAAGAAATCTGTATTAAACAGAATCTTGGCTTTTACTCTTGCTCACTACCCATTGGTATACAAAGTTTGGCTAATCGCCATCAAGCCTCAGTCCTGACCCACTCATAGTCACTATTTTTATTCTCTTTCAAATTCACAAGCCAAGAGTTCCCTTTAGCCCCTAATTTTACTGGTACAGTCCATTGGGCATCTCACTGCAAGGACTCTCACTCTGGATTCCCTGGCTACTCACTCGCTAATCATTCAGAAATAAATACTTGGAAGAGCCCTCATAGCAGCTACCACTTTTCCTATTGGGTCACTTCACAGCATCCTGACTACCTTCCAAAATATACCAAGGGCTTGTAACAATCAAGAAAGAATTTCCTAAAATGCTCTGCAGAATTTCTTTTTATGTCTGCTGATAGCTTGGATTTCATCCCTTCAAAACTGTCTCTTCATATCCATGCAGAATTTCAATCACTTGCTTCTCTTGACTGCCCCTCCTCCTCCTACCATTCTGCTACAAAGGCAAAGTGAATAAGACAAAAAACCTGGGCCTATCCCTCACTTCAGTTCTGTAGCATCCTAACACAAAGAATGCTTGGTTTGGGCAGTACAATTTTAGTTTGTCCTTGAAGGATAGAAAGGATTAAGACTAAGAGGTAGGAGGGAAGAGCACTCCAAGTAGAGGCCATTAATTCAGGAGTGATGGGGGCTGTAGATGAAGCATGTTAACCCTGGTAACTTCTACCTACACAAAAACAATAACAGTAAATATCTTCTGGTGGATTATTTTAACCTCTAAGCCACCAAAAAAAAAATACAGAGAAGCATGGTACAGGAGAGAGTGCAAAAGAATCTGGGTTCAAATCCTCCATTTGATACTAGCCATCTAAGTTTAGGCAAATCATTTCACTTTCCTGAAATTCAATGTCTTGATAAAATAAGATAATAATTGTAAAGTACATAACACAATATCTGGCACATAGAAAGTGTTATATAAATAAATGTCAGTTATGATAATGATTATGATTGTTATTCATTTTTTCCTCCAAGTTATCCAAATGAGTACTTTAAATCAAGATGCTAAAATACCAGTTCTGATTACCTCCCCTGCTTTACAAACCCATATTGGCTCTCTATTTTTTCCACATAAAACATTAACTTCTAAAGAGCTTGACAACTTAATTAGGTGACACCATGGATAAAGTGTTGAACTTAGAGTCAAAAAGACCTGAGGTTCAAATTATGCCTCAGATATGTACTACTTGGGTGACTATGAGTCAGTTATTTAATCTCCATCTGCTTCAGTTTCCTCATTTATAGAAAAGGACTTTCTTCCAAGGATATTGTGAGGACTGAATGAGACAATATATTTAACGCACTATATAAATGATAGCTATAATGATGATGATGATGATGAATGCATTGCTTTAGTTTCCTAATCTCTAATCCTTTCTCATTTTCTTAGTTAATGAATTTCAGGGGCAACATCTTTCCTTATGAAGTCATTTATTATTATTATTTGTGATTTCCTCAGTGCAGAAAATTTCTAAAGAAACTTCCTCTAGCAATGTAGATCAGCAATTTATAGTCTCAGAGAATAGCTTGAGGCATTGAAAGTGTAAGTAACTTGTCTAAGGTCAAACATCCAAAGATGCAGGCCTCCTTATTCAAACAAATGATTCCACCTCCAGACTAGGCATTTTCACTTCTCCCCTACGAGCAATGCTCCTCCTTTCCTTCTTTACTTCCTGGATTCTTTGACTTTCTCCAAGTCCCAGTTAAAAATCCCACCTTCCAGAGAAGCTTTTTTTATGATCTCCCCCTCAGTTAGTTCCTCTCTCAGATATTATTTCCAATGCATTTAGTTTATAATTTGTTTGTGCAATGATCATTTGCCTGTTGTCTCCTCCATGAGTATCTTGAGAGTGTAAATAATTTTTATTCTTTTTTTTTAAATTGTATTTCCAGTACTTAACACAATGCCTGGCACATAGTAGACATTTAATAAATTCTTTCTGACTAATAATAATAATCCCTACATATAATCCTTCCTTTAATGTTTGCAAAATTATTTATGTATATTATTCCATTTGGGTTTCACAGCCTCTCTGTGAGGTAGTTGTTATTATCACATCCATTTTCCAGATGAAAAAACTCATCAATCTCCATTTCTTATTCTGCTATTCTCCAAAGAACTTTAAAGACATCAAGAAGGGCGATAGAATCTCTTCTCTGCCAAGTCTTGTTATTCCTCTTCATCAATTTCTTGCTTTTTTCCATTAAGCCCTTCCATGTATGACTCTTTCACTGCAAATCAGGCACAAGAAGAAATAGGTATGGGCTGGCACATCATAGTAACTCCCAAAGTATCTAACAAAAATGGAAAACATCTACAAGCTTCAAAATGCATAGAAAAGTCATGTTCTCCATTTAAATTAAATATCATTTACATTTTTAATCACAGGAGACATGTTCTGCTCAACCACCTTTCAGTTTTCCATTTTCACCTTTTTTCCACACACCCACACACCCACACACCCACACACACACACACACACACACACACACACACACACACACACACACACACACAAATCATTCATATGATTCTGATATGCTATCTTTTCAGCACCATGGCAACCACATGCTCCCAGTCAAGCTTGCTATGTAATTTGAGAGATTTAACATTTCCACCTAAGACACACAGCTAAAAAGAGATGAATAGTTATGTTCAAAAGCAAAAGTGAGAAAATGGAGGCAAAAAATGTCAATAACAGCACTGGGAGCTATAATGATCCTGATCAGAAATTTAAGTTATGCTTACTCCTGCTCTAAATAATAGCATACAACATTCATTTTTCAGGTTGCATATTTTATGCTTCTCCAGACATACAAAGCTGATGTTTATTTCTGGACTACAACAATTCATCACATGCATATTTCCATGACTATTTTAATGTCTCTATAATAACTGAGTTGCTGCTTTCCTAATATATGAACATTTTTATGCTATGACTTATTAATGGAACATCAAGTGGGGCTCACAGGTAAGACAATTAAGTAATGAAGAGAGGGGAAGGAAGGAAGGAAGGAAGGAAGGAAGGAAGGAAGGAAGGAAGGAAGGAAGGAAGGAAGGAAGGAAGGAAGGAAGGAAGGAAGGAAGGAAGGAAGGAAGGAAGGAAGGAAGGAAGGAAGGAAGGAAGGAAGGAAGGGAGGAAGGAAGGAAGGGAGGAAGGGAGGGAGGAAGGAAGGGAGGAAGGAAGGGAGGAAGGGAGGGAGGTAAGGAGGGAGGGAGGGAGGGAGGAAGGAAGGAAGGGAGGAAGGGAGGGAGGAAGGAAGGGAGGAAGGAAGGGAGGAAGGGAGGGAGGTAAGGAGGGAGGGAGGGAGGGAGGAAGGAGGGAGGGAGGGAGGGAGGGAGGAAGGGAGGAAGGGAGGGAGGGAGGGAGGGAGGAAGGAAGGAAGGAAGGAAGGAAGGAAGGAAGGAAGGAAGGAAGGAAGGAAGGAAGGAAGGAAGGAAGGAAGGAAGGGAGGAAGGGAGGGAGGGAGGGAGGGAGGGAGGAAGGAAGGAAGGAAGGAAGGAAGGAAGGGAGGGAAGAAGGGAGGGAAGAAGGGAGGGAAGAAGGGAAGAAGGGAGGAAGGGATAGAAAGGAAAGGGAAAGGGAGGGAGGGAGAGAAGGAAAGAGGGAAGGAAAAGAGAGGAGAGGAGAGAGAGGAAAAGAGAGGAAAGGAGAGGAAAGGAGAGGAAGGGAAAAAGGGAAAAGGGAAAGGAAGGAGGGAAGAAGAAAAGAAGGGAAGCTGGGAAAAAAAGAATAAGGAGAAGAGAGGAAATAAAAGGAAATATTTATTAAGTACCTACTATGTGCCAGGCACTGTGCTAAATACTTTATGAATATCTCATTTGATGAGAAGAGAGATTAAACCTATGATTTCTGCAGTGCAAGGAATTTCCAGATGAGGAATTATCCTTTACCAAAGCAGGTCAGTGCCTTCTCCACAATTGCTAGGCCAAGAGTTGCCTAAAACAATGGAAGCTTAAATGTCTTTTCTACAATCACCTGACTAGACTAGTAGTGTGAGAAGTTAGACTTGACTTCCACATCTTCCTGGTTCTGAGGTAGGCTCTCTAATCACTAAGACATACTACTTGTTTTGTGTTCACAAAGTAATCATTCACAATTATCAGTAGTTAATTTTTTTACCAATCAAGTTAGAAAATTCTATTCACTATTTGGTCCTTCAGACTAAATACTATACCTATATAGTATAGTATATAGACACAACTCTAGAGTCATTATTATACCTTGCATTGATGGTGACAAGAAGCAGTTTCATTAATAATAATAATTATTTGCTGGGCTTTTCATTCAACACTATTCACTTCAATTATCCCTACCTCTTAGTTTTCATAATATTTAAAAATTTAGTAACACCTCATAATTTAATACACATGAGGATAAAAATTAATTTACACTTTTGGAGTGTTAATAATTTTGTTGGTAAAGATACACAAGGGGGTAGGTATCACTATTACTGATGATAATGATAAGAACAATAATAAATATCTTGAATTTACAAGATGCTTAATTTCAAATCAAATCAACAAAGTACTGATGCCAACTGGGTATGTGGATCTGGATGCTTCAATTTTTTCTTGCTTTCACATTTATTTTCACAGTTTTATTATAAAATGCATTTACATATTCAAAATGTGCACCAGATTTTTCAGGCTATAAATTCCAAAAAAAGATTTAGAACAAATATTACATATTTACAATTATTCACTCACCATCAAGGCTAACAATGTCTCCCAGACATTGCATTAAACTTCCTACAAACAGTGCTCTGTTAAAATTGTTCATTGTTTTCCCTTCACCTGTTTTCCCTTCCTCTTTCCTGCTTCTGCATGTGTTTTGCTAATATGTATGCACAGCAGAAAGATTTGAAGTCAGAAGACAAGAGTTCTGAATATATTACTTGAACTTGGGGAAATTATTTCATCTTGAATGCTGTAAGTTTTCTCATCTATACAATGAGAGTGTAGTCTCTCTTAACTTTTTTTGTTGTTGTTATGGATCCTTTTGGCAGGCTGATGAAGCAAGCCTATGGAACCTTTCTCAGAAAAATGTTTTTAAAGAAATAAAATAAAACACATAGAATTACAAAGGAGGTCAAAAATTAGTGAAAAGGATGTAATTTTTTCCCCATCCAAGTTCATAAATCTCCTAAAATCTGTCCATAGATATCCTGGTCTCACATGACCTATCTCACCTAATTCTAAAATCCAAGACCTTTCTGGCCTAATTTTTTTCCTGATTTTTTTTATATCTTTAAGAGCTTTTACAATTCTAATATTTCCACACATTTCTAACATTTTCTTTCCACTCTTTCTACACATACTAATTGTGTGAGCCTGGGCAAATCAATTAACTTCTGTTTTCCTCAGTTTCTTCAACTCTAAAAAGAGGATAATAATAATAATAATAGCACCTGCTGTGAAGATTGAATGAGATACTATTTGTTGCAAAACTCAAATGAGATAATATTTATAATGTTTGACACGATCCTGGGGCATGTAGTAGGTGCTTTATAAATGCTAATTCCTTTTCCCTACTTTATTTTTGGGTAAGTGGATTTTAAAGTCCTATTCTCTACAGAATTCATGAATATTATTATGTTGCTGTACCAGTTCCATGTATGCCCTTTGGTAGGACAAGTACTATTTCTCTTCCCTATAATTTCAGGTTTGTTTTAATTCACAGTTTATTAATAAGATACATTCATTCCCGGATTTATTCTGGTTCTTTCATTTCCTCTAGCTCCTTAAAGAGTCATAAATGCCCTTACCCTTCCTCAGGTTCATCAAATTTTCCATAAATTATATTTACCACATAATACTGTTTTAGAAATCAATTAGACTCACATAATAAATATATGACAATTGAGCATCAGCAAATCACAATATATGAACAAAAGGTTTTTTTCTCACTGTAAATTATTCGTGAAACGTGGAGTTTTCTCTTGATAAGCAGTTGTCTATTAGTTGAAAAGTAATGTCTATATCAATATTAAAGCAACAAGAAAATTATGATTCATCATTTTTATGACCCAGATCTGTGATTTCATCAGAATAGAGAAATCTAGGAGCAGAGACTTCCTATTCCCTCTACCAAAGAAAATTAGCAGCTTTTATTCTAGGAAGTTACCTGAGTCACTGAGAGGTTAAATGACTTTATCCTTGTCACATAACCAGTATGTTAGAGACAGGATTTGAGTCAATCTTGAATCAACTCCAAGGCTGCTCTTCTATAACTACTCTCACATAACTGTTACTTACTAGTCACTACTTCTATATGAAAAAATCAAAGTGCTAAGGAAAGAATTTCTATTTCTTACCAGGGTTGGTGGGGGAAATGAATTAAAAAGTAGATGGATTTAAACTGCCTAATTGGCATTTATTAAGCATCTACCATGCATTAAGAATTTTCCTGGGTTCTGGGGAATAGAAATACAAAGAATTAAATAATAGTCTTACTCAAGGAGATTGAATTGTGTCTTGATAGACAACATATGCATATTTAAATGTATACTGAATGAATGAATTCAACAGATGAAAACAGTATATAGATATATAAGATAGAAATCAGTAAAAAATCGTTAAATATAAGACAAAGAAAGCAGTAGAAAGTGGATCAACAAAGACTTCATGTAAAAATCAGTGCTGGAGTTACATTCTGAGGGAAGAGAGGGCCTTGATAAGGAAGAAGTAAAGGATTACATTTCACACAAGAGAGATAATCAGTGCAAATGCATGAAAATAGGAGAAGCAGAGAGAGAAGGCCAGTTTGTCTGGCTGAAAAGATAAGTTGGGGCCAATTGGTGAAGGGCTTTAAAACCCGAAGAGGATAGTTTATATTTTACCCTGGAATCAATAGGAAGCCAACAGAATTGATTAAATATAGGGTCATATGGTAAGACCTGCACTTAAGAAATATGATTTTGGCAGCTAGATCCATAAAGTGGCAGTTATAAAGTAATTATTTATAATTACTGGCAATTAATATTTTATCATTGATTTGATTAAACTAGATAACTACCTATTATATTATTTTTTGTATTTAATGTTGTTCAGGACCCATACTATATTTGAGATGCTTCATGGTGCAGGGGTGATGATGACAATGACAGTGTTAGGAGAATACAGTCAGACTAGTATTGAGAAATTAAAAAGAATATGAGACTGCTGATAAGGCTCTCATACAAAAACTGGCTTAGCCAAGTTCAGAATAGCCCATCCCCAGAGTGGCTGCAAGGCAATAAAATTTTCAACCAACTTTCAAAGGCCATCAATTAAGTCATACTCAAACAAAGATATAAATGTAAACAAGTAGAGAAAGCACCTCGTGCCCACAAAATCATAGAGCTTTGAAGGATGTAAGTAAATATAAGCCTTCTTTGATATATCTTTGAATTTTTTTCATGTTTAGACCTTTGGCATTTATTTCACATGATGATTCCTTTTTTCATCATATCATTTTCACAATGTCCCCTTTTCTATTAAGGAAAGATTCTCTCCAAGGAGGCAACGCTTTTCTACGAATATTTCAACATGAACGCTTAGAATTTGAAGTTTGAGTCCCAATTTTGTTCATATTTTGTTTTCTTAAAGTTGAAGCAAAAGAAAAAAGTCCATAAAATAAGTATATTAATCATATCTAACACTTAAGTCACTTGGGGCAAATATAAATGTGACTCTGGGCAAGGCACTTAATTCTACCTCAGTTTCCTCATTGGTCAAATAAGAATAATAACAGCAATTACCTCTCAAGGTTGTTGTAAAGATAAAATGAGATAATCTTTGTAAGGTGCTCTGGAGACCTTAGAGTTCCATATAAATATTAGCTATCACTACTATTACGATTATGACTATCACTATTATTCCTACTATAAAAACCATTAACTAATTAGGCTAATTAGTTCCCATCTAAAGATTAACTCCTAATGACAAGGACTTCAAATACATGAGTGCAAACCACACATAATAAATGAACAAAATAAGTTCCTATAGATGTTATTTGTAGGAATTAAAATAGCATTCAGATAATGAATCAGATTTTCCTATAATTCCAAGAAAATATAGAAAAATGTCTACAATAATCTTTACAAAACCCATATGGATTAATTACTACTAGCTAGCTAGCTAGCATGTTTATATACCTTTAGGTCTGCAAAGTACTTGACAAATATCATCTCAATTTTTTTTCCTCAAACCACTCTGTGAAATAGGTACAATTATTATCCAAATTTTACAATTGAAGAAACTGAGGTTGATAGAAGTTAAGTGACTTTCTAGGTTCACACAGATAGGAAGTATCTGAGATTGGAATTGAACTCCATTCTTCCTAACCCTGGTGTACCATTGTACCACTGCCATTACTGTGCTATGAAGTATAGTAGAGAAAACTATTGTTTACTGTACAAAATATATAGTTCTGAGTGGATGTAAGGGAAAAAAAAATGGTGAACCAATTTCTGTCAATAAGACTTTCAGGCATACAACTTTGCCCGAGGGGGAAACAGAGCCTGCTATTACCTTTCTCCCCTGTCTGGGGAAAAAAGAGAGCTCTAACATCCAGTGTAGGAAGATTAAAAAAAACAGGAGAGGGAGTAGAAAGGGGAGGGGGGGGGAGAGAGAAAAAACTGTCAGGGAAAACAACAAAGTGGACACAAGTGAGTTCATTTATCTGGCTCCTGCCAAGTTTTTCAGTGAACAAGAGAACCAACAAGAAGAAAAGAGAATGTGCCAACTTTAAACTTAAGTCAACAGTTTCAATTTAGACTTGAGTGCATAGAATAATAGGGGTAGGAACAAGTCTACAACTTACAATCAATAAAAACAATTCATTTCGATCAAAATAAGTACATAAGTAAATGAAAAATGAGGCTAGGATTTTTGCTGATGTAACTGGCTGGCACTGAGTCACACAATTGGGAGCCAAGGGAGCAATGCTGAGCATAAAGCTTGAAAGGGTCTTTGAACCAAGAGAAACACATAGGTTATCTTTGCACTTTGGGGAGAAATCAAGAAGACTGTTAGAAAGATGGTAGAACCTTTGCTGAGTCCACAAGGGGCTTTGGGCATGTGTCTCGGGCCCTTTCCTGTTCCTCAGTGCACAAGTTAAACTTGTGACCATGGCTCAGTCCAGAATGATCTGCATAATAAGAATAGTTAAGCTCTGTTTCAGCCTTCTCTCCATCCCCACCATGGTTTCCTGAGAAACATTCTACCCAGGGCTCCTATCTAGGGTTCTTTTGAGAAGTTTAAAGAATAAAAAAGAAGATATTTACTGCCTAATATGAATCTAGCATGGGATAGGTAGTTTATTCCTCTACACAAAGGAAATGCTAAACAGAAAAAGAAATCTCACAAGTACACATTAACAGAATGAGACTCAATACCTGCTATAATTATAACTTCTAGGAAGATCATAGTTATCATCACAACATAACACAATCTGTGAAGTTGGTCATTAGGCATTCTGCATTTTATCTTAGCTTGGCACTGTAGGTTCACTCAAACTTAAACCTCTTCCAAACTTGACTGTCTTCTCTGGCTACATCTGTACCACCAACAGCCATTTGTGCTTCTGGATTCAGCATCTTCAAACCTCCTCAACATTTCCACCTTGAAAGTCATCTTCAGTCACCTACTCAGGAAAAAGTATCAAGCAGAAAAGACAGCCAGGAACCCAGGAAGAAATACACCGAGTTGAGTCCATCTTGGTTGGTGTCCAGGGTGGGGAATAAACACTACCCATTCTCTCATCCCCCTTTATGGGTTTCTAGAGTATCCTACCTGTGATACAGAAGAGTCACAATTGGGAAAGAGATGAAGGGAAGGTGGCTCCCTTTTGCATCTCTCCTTAGTAATCAGCACTGAAGCCAATAAGAGGATTCTTTGTCCTCTTCAGTGATGAGTTACACATTGCTGCACTTAGACTTCAAAAATCCCACATGGTCCACTAGAAATGGGAGTGGCAACTTTGAGCATGGCCCTCAGTCATAGATCTCTGCAAATAAGAAATTAATGTGCTATTCCATTCTTTCTATTTATTGACTGATTTATGTAAATTATAAACTTTTATTTTGTCAATAAGATGATAAATTGCTTTAAAGGTGTTATAGTCTTTAATTCCCCCATCATCTAGCCTTATCACTAGAAAGAAGCATGCTGTTAAATCTTTCATAAAAAGAGATGACATTTCTTATCTAGTGGCAATTCAAATCAGATCTTAGAGTTGGAAGAATATCAAAAGTCATCTTGTCTGACCTATATCTGAAATACACTTCCTGTGTAATAATAAATCATCACCCAGAATTCAGGATAGGAAAGTAGGACATTTTCTCTTCTATCAGGTTCAAGTCTGTCGCTTTGTAACTTCTCCTCATTGTTTCTTATTGGACCATAAAAAAAAATCTAATCTTTTTTTTCTATAATATAGCCCTTTAAAGCTTTTTAGCATGGATATCCTGCCTGACCCGTCCACTAACCCAAGCTCTTTTTTTTCCCCAAACATCCTCTCCTACAGTTCTCAGATATGTTTTCCAGGAATATGATCTTTATATAGTATTCCAAAAGCCAAGTCTTTAAGCTCTCACATAAAGATATCTTAAGAGGGTCTTAATGAGACCATTGGGCCCTAAAAGGTTAAAGGACTCATCCTACTCCTAATCCCCATCCCCACAAAAATTTGAGAGAGACATTAAGGGACATAAATTTTATCTCAAACCTCCTTTGGCAACAAAGAAACCAAATGAATTACCGACAAGCAAAGACAATTTCCCCCCAGTCTCCTCTGGAGATTTACCAAAGTTTTACCTTTTTTGACTTCTGTTATCCTCTATGAGATATGCAATATTTGTTCCCTATATCCACCATTAGTTGCCTAAAAAGACAGAAGGTAATACTTTATGACTTAGAGAGAGATGCAATATTTGTTGCCTATATCCACCATTAATTGTCTAAAAAGAATGAAGGTAATACTTTCTGACTTAGGGGAGAGGAGGGAAATAGCATACTGCCTTATATTCAGGAATATAATTCAACAAATATGAAAATTAATATTTCCATGTCCCCAGTTCTTACAAGGAAACCAAGGCAGATAATGACTGATTATATGTTCTCACCAAATTTGGAAACTGAAACTCAAATCATAGTTCGGGAATCTCTAGAAATGAGTTAAAATGAAAATGTAGCCCATTAGATCATAGTTTTGGAATAGTTTTCAGAAGACACCAATTCTGCAAAATCAGGAACTTCACTTCTCACATCAGGAACAGAGGCCCAGGACTCATTAGTAACTTACTCAAAGTCATCTTGAAAGCATCACATAAAGATTTTGAACTCTGGATTCTGATTGAAGAACTGATGCTCTTCTCTATTTTATCAGATTGCTTTTCCTTATTCTTTTTAAATTAGAAGTACTGTTAATAGGATGGAGACACTGAAAATTTTCATCTCTTACATCCCTCTTGGAAAAAAAGAATCATCAGTTATTTCTAAGTCTATCCATTCAACATTTGTTTTTCCCTGATTCTCGTTCCAGTGTCTGGACAAAAAGGATAATTTCTACAAATACCTGGTGACAGTGGAATGAATGACTAAATCTTTGACCTGAAGAATGGACTGTTATCTTTCTAACCTAAATGTGAAAGGAGCTAATATTATTTTGCTGGGTAACTAAGCTACCACTAAGATACCCACATAAATGGGTCTTAGAGAGAATACTAAAGGAAGAATGGAAATTCCTTACTCTCTGCTCTCACGTAGCATACCTTCCCCAGAGGAAAGACTTTCTGTTGTTATGACCCTTTTGCAAGGTGACTGGGACCCTATGGCAAGCAGTAAGCCCAAAGCATACCACTATATAAAAGTGTCAAATATGGTATTTATCCCTGACATAAAATATATACCATAAAATTCTTCTATTGAAGGCAGAATAGGTAGAGAACTAGCTTCAGAGTTAGAGAACTAAGTTCAAGTTCTGTCAATGACTTACATTGTGTAACGGTGGGTAAATCACTTAGTCTCAGTCTGTTAATATAGACACTGGCCTTATACTGTGAATGGGTCAATTTCCCATAAAAACTGGCTCCCTTCTCCATAGTACACTATCTTCATCATATTGGGACAGTTTCTCAAAAGGACATCCCATGTAGCTACTATCAGTTTCCTAGATCTAACCTTATGGGTCACTATTCCAGCTAACAGTATAGTTCATTTTTCAGAAGCAGACAGGTTCCTAGGCAAATGAATTCTCAAGAGTCACTCTACTACGTAAGTATGGATACAGAAAGGAAATTGAAAATAAATATAGTGGCTCAGTAGATAGAGTACCAGCCCTGAAGTCAGGAGGACCTGAGTTCAAATCTGATCTCAGACACTTAACACTTTCTAGATGTGTGACCTGGGCAAGTCATTTAACCCCAATATATATGAATAGATAGGATTTTGTATTACAGCTAAGAATGCCCATACAAAGAAATTATTTGAGTAAATTGACATATTTGACTTAAAATTTAGCTTTAAGCATCACCCAAGTGACAAAGACAAAGAAACAGATTGACAGAGTCAGAGATAGAAGGAAAAAAAGGGAAAAGGAGGAGAGAAGAGAAAAGAAAAAGAAAAAGGAGGAGGAGGGAGGGAGAGATTATTTCTGGGGTAGTATGACCTGCCATGATATGCTATTACCAATTGTTAAAAGATCATTTAGTTTCCACAATGAGTTCCACTAGACAAACTTTGGAAACAACCCCATTTAAAATTCTAGTTGAAAACTCAGAAGTCCATGGAAGGGCATGAGTTGCCTCAGTAATATACTTTTGAAACTAAAAGCTCAAACAATTTGTTCAAAATCAGACTTCTTTTGAAAACATTCCTGTGAGGGAACTAAAATGTAGTTGTGAAAAATAAAGAAACAGCTGCTTTCCTTGAGTATAAAAGTCACCAAAGGAAATAAGAATAAGCCCATATTTACTAGAGCATAACATATGAGGTTTCTTCATAGATTATGTAAGGATATGAAAAGAAGTCAGAGATAGAAGTCTAAAGCATTGAGGGTAGAGGTTCTCAGGTGGAAATGGTATAGAAAACCATGAATAAGAATCACCCAGACAATGATAAAATGGGACCTGATCCAAAGAAGGAGGTAATTGATCACATTGATGAGATCATGGATTCATGAAACTACTCAAGGTTAGAATAAAGTGACGTAATGAAAAGTAGCTATACTTCACCAAGTTTTGAATGTTTCTTGTTTAGAATAGCAGAATTGATCAGGCATGTGGTCAATTTAGTTATAATGGCTTTTTTTTTTCTATTACATTTCATTGCATAATGCCCTAAGGGAACTGGAACACTAAATTAAGTTTTCATTGAAGTAGCACATAGAGAGTAAAAATCTAGATCAATCAATCTGAGGAGTCAGAGGATGATGTTTTCAAAGATAAGAATCTTTGTTTTACAAGGATGAGAGTCCTGGCACTGCAAAGACTGGCTTTATCATGCTTTTTTTTTTTCCAATTCTAATTTCTATTTTAACAGGTCAATAAGTTTCTCTAAGTTCAATATGATGGATTGATCATTCAAAAGCTTATTTAATTTTTCTCTCTTTATACCAAATCATGTTGACTCTAATATATTTTAAATGAAAGATATAGTGCCTCTGGCTGTATTACACTAATTTGATGAGTAAATCTAGGATGAAAACACATTATATGATGCTAATTTGGTGTACTGATGCATATGAAAGGCATAATGTTTTATAATTTTTATAAACAAAAATATCAGTAAGATCTACCTTAAAATGTTATCCAAATTCGTGGAAAGAACATTATTTCTGAAGATTCTTTTTGCTATTGAAATGATTACAATCCTAGCATGCCCTGGTATGTCTTGTTACTCTGCTACCTATGACCATAAAGACTATCCCTTCTCATTATTGGAGTGTCCCCTTTTCCCCATAATAGGCTTTAGTTTTCTCTAAAAGGCAACAAAGCAGTCTCTGAATCTGTGCCTCCCTGAGAGCATAAAAAGTTTCACCTATATGGTTTCAGGTCTCTTCTAACTTGTTGGAATTTTGAACAACACATACTGACTAGATTTAATAGGTATTGGGCATACACTAGGAACTGATAAATGCTATTACTGGTGACTGCATCCTAGTTGTATATCCTTGCTCCATTTCAGTAAAGTAAATCTCCTTTTGTAACTAAATTTCAGTAACTCACAAGTGACTTATTTCATCTCAAAATTCAACTTGAACTAAAAAGAAGACTAGAATCATGTTCATTCCAACCCTTCCCCTTGCACATTAAAAGTGGTACCACAGCCAAACATTATGTATTAGTATCTTCTGGAAGCTGCAGCTCATAAAAACTCAGGTAAATAATAAGTAAATTCTTCCCATACACAGAAATGGATGCCTTCCCACAGATTCCCACATCACCAGTGGAAGAAGGCACTCAATCAATATTTAAGTGCCTGCTATGTGCCAAGCACTGACTGTACTAAATGCTGAGGATACAAAAAGAGGCAAAAGAGACCCTCTATTTTCAAGGAGCTGACAACTCTTCAGGAGAGACAACATGCAAATATATATATACACACACATATATATATACACACATATATATACACACACATATATACACACACACACACACAAAGCAAACTATATACAGAATAAATGTAATTAATAGAGCAGATAGCACTGGAATTAAGAAGAGTTGGAAAAGACTTCTTGTAGAAGGAGAGATTTTAGCTAGAATTTTTAGATATATATATATATATATATATATATATATTTTTTTTTTAGTGGAGGGAAAGTTAAGTTTTCTATCCTACCTGAAAGTTCCTCCCACCCCTTTTTCCCCTCTACTTCCCCCACCCTCAGTCACTATTGATTGCTTCTTCAGCTGAATTGCTGATGTCTTTTACTTGACTGCCTTCTCCATTAAGCTTTGCTGATGTTACCTGCTGGGCTTTTCCATTCTACTGCCATCTAATGGTTATTTCCTGAATTGCGGCTGTTTCATTACTTTTTCCCCAAGGGTGGTTGTTTCAGCAAAGGAGGATCCCTTCCTAGGTCTGCCGTTGTTTATTTTACCAAGACCCTAGAAAGTAGCATTGAGCCATTCAAATTACATGGTCTTTTATTCAAATCAGACCAGAGAAGCTGAATGGAGCCAGTGACCTAAATTGATGTTCTCCATATAATTACATGATACCCTTTTTAATGTTCCAATCCTTCTTCCATGAATCTGTGGATTTTAATTGACTTCCATGCAGATTTCTTCAATTATCTTCTAATTAGGAATATAACACATGCTATTTCTAGAACTTTGAAAATAACAGATTTGATCCAAAATGTTCTAAAGTCAAATTCTATATTCATTCCAGAAAGGATCACAAAAGGTTTGACATTTTAGGGAGGAAACCAACTTTCAGTCATTCCTTTCTTCCTCCCCACAGTTCTTTTCTCTGTATTAATATCTTCTGTGAAGCAGAATGCTAAGAAGGAAACAGCCTTGGTCTAGGGTCTTGTTCAGAAGACCTAGCTTCAAGTCTTAATTCCTTATCTGGTGACCTTGAACAATCACCTATTTTAAAACTCAATTTCTTCTTCTATAAAATGAGTGTGAACTGTGATGTCTACAATTTTTTTTAATTGATAAATACTAAGAGTAGTATTTTCTTATGATTTTACCAATTAAATCCTCCCAAGTCTCAGCTTTGAATCATTCCCAATATTCACCATCTTTTTTCTTAATATATATGCTGTTCAACAAAAGGTAGAGAAAATTACTACATCATTATGATAGGGTCTACACATTTATGTTACATAACCTCAACTGAACCTTCACTGCTCAGGTACTTCTGTACCTCCATTATTAACTCACTAAGTGGCTCTTTCAAATCTTTTCATTCCTCATCCTTTCCATGCATCCTCTTCCCCATCCTCTCAGCTAAAGGTTTTGCTTCACATTTTTACAAAAACTGAGGCCATTCCTCATAAATTCTCTCATCTCATATCTAACTCTTCTACCTGTTCAAGTAATCCCAATCCATCCCATCTCCTCCAACAGATTTTTCTCTCTGTCATCCTTATGACAGTCTCTTCAATCTCTCCCTGTTCACTATCTACCAACATGCCCAGGTCTCTCTGACCTAAATAAAAAACTTCACTTGATCCTCCCATTTTTCTCTTTTACTCTTTATAGTAAAACTTCTTGAAATTTCTTAACCCCTTAGTGTCTAGCTTCTGACTATCATTTCATTGAAACTATTCTCTCCAAAGTTACTAATGATTTCTTAGTTGCTAAATTCAACGTTCTTTTCTAAGTCTTCCTTTTCCTTGACCTCACTGTAGCCTTTAACATTATTGATCACTCTCTCTTCTTTGAAACTCCAATCTCTCTAGGTTTTTGGGAAGCCACTTTCTCCAACTCTCCTTCTTACAGAAGAGACAACTTCTCAACCTTCCTTGCAGGGATTCTTATCCAGACCACTCCCTTTAACCATAGGTCTTCAGTATCAGTCTTGTGCCCTTTTCTTTTCTCCCTCCATATTAACATATCTCCACAGCTCCCATGGATTTAATTATTTCCTCAAGGGTAATGATTCACAAATCTGACTTTCCTACCTCAGTCTCTCTTCTGGTCTCCTCAAATTGGAAATCCAATGGATGTTTTAAATTAAACATGCCCATATCTTTCCCTAAACCACAGCAATACAATTCTCTCTATCCCATGGGCTCACAAAAATGGAGTCATTTTTGACAACTCATTATCTCTCACCCCCCTACAAACAAACTGATATCAGGGACTGCTGATTATTTCACTTTTGCAACAAGTCTGAAACATGTCCCCTTCTCTTCTCTGATAACTACCTCTTCTGTGGGCTCTTATCATCTCAGGTTTGTACTATTGCAATACCCTGTTGGTGGGTCCATTCATTGCCTCAAGTCTCTCTCCACTCCATTCCATCCTTCATTCAGCCACCAAAGTGATTCTCTTAAAACTCAAGCCTGAATGTGTCACCTACTATTCATTAAATTCCAGTGGCTCCCTATGGCCTCCAGGAACAAATATAAATGCTCTATTTGGCATTCAAAGCCCTTCATAACTTAGATCCTCTTCTACTTTGCTAGTCTCCTTCTCTCTGCCATATACTCATGACCCAGTGACACTGACCTCCTTTTCCATAAACAAGCCATTCCACTTCTCATTTCCAGGGATTTTCTCTAGTTATCCTCCATGTTGGGAACTAAAATTTAAACTTTTACAAGAAGTCTTCTCCAATACCTAGGAATTCCATTGATTTCCCTCTGTTAATTATTTCCTATTTATCTTGCATACAACTTGTTTGAATATATTTCTTTGCATGGTGTCTCCTCCCTTAGCCTGTAAGCTCCTGAAGGGTAAAAACTCCTGGCCAGGCACATAGTAGGCACTTGATAAAAATTTATTGATGGATTAGTTAAACATTTCAAGAAAGGATTCTCCTCCAGAAACTTTTAGAAAAAAAAATCATTCAGAAAGAAATTTTCAGTATATAATCCTTACTGGTCTGAACTCATATTTTGGATAAAACTTATCAAATTACTCTGATCAATAAAATTTTTTTGTGCAACAGCATATCAGGTAGTCAATTATTTTTTAAATTACAAAATACTATAGCTTCATAGGCATAAAATTGTCTTGATCCATGAAGTATTTCAGAGAAAGACAAGCTCCTTACTTATTTCTGCTCTTCTTATCCAGAATTCCCACCAAGTTGCCTGTTTTAAATTTCCCTATGGAAATTCTGTTGCATGAGTTACCTGCATGTCTTAGCATAACTGAAGCCAGACAAATTTCAGAACTGCAGCATCAGGTTTTCTCTGCTAAAAGTCACTGTAATTGAAAAATGTAGTACTTCAATTACAATTGCTTTTCTTTTGGCTAAAGGAAGTGATGACTGTATATTTTACAAGAACTGGAATGATACTTCATCATCTTATGAAGCCAAGTGCTTATAATCAGTATAGGGCAGAATTAATGATTCCAAGCCAAAATAATGCCAATTATTATTCTTTTAATCAGCTCTGCTATTTCAACATGTAGGAAACTCCTTGTTTAAAACTATTACCAATGTAGATCAATATCTTCTGTAAGGCCCAAAATTGTACAATCTACAATAAAAGAAAATGAGGCGGAACCCAAGCCAATAGCACTTCCCAAGCCAATAGTTAGCTTCCTCTGGTTAAGCAAGTACTAGATTGATTAACTGTATATTCATAAACAAGTAATAATCAATACCCCTTACAGAATCAAACTCAACTAAATAATACTAATTGAAATAAAATAAGTCTAAATAAGACAGGAACCTCAGTCATTTTCCATACTTCTTTACAGTTTAGCATCTTAGGGACATCTTGGACATGCTGAAAGATTAAGGGACTTTTCTAGAGTCACTTAACCACTATGTGTCAGAGACAAGGCTTAGATAGAGCTCAATACAGGGAAAAGTTGAAAACTAACTGGCTCTTAACAGTTCTGGGAATCTGGGCAATCAATTTGCCTCAGTTTCCACATCTGTAAAATGGAAATAATAAATCACCTAATTATCTAATAAATCAGAATTATGGTGAGGATGGAATGAGATGTTATAAAGCACTTTGAAAAGCTTAAAGAGCTATATAAATGCTAGCTATCATTATTGTTGTTATTCCTAGCTCTCTAGCAATAAAGCTACTATTTGTTCAAAAGTTCAGGCTTTCTCCAATCTCTTTAGAGAAAGGAAACAATTTTTTTTTTTTTAATGGATCAGATCTTCTTTAGCTGGGACAGACCACAGAGAAAGGATCATTTACAAAATGATTGTCAAACCTGTTCTTTGTTTGGGGCCTCAAAGGTATGTTTTACATTTCTTTTCTGTTTCCTTCTATTCTTTCTCCAATTCCTTTTGCTCCATCCAAGAAATTCTCTTTTTATTCTCTTTCATCCACTTTCCCTTATTCCCATCTGTATTTTTTGCTTGGTGTCATCTGCCAAAATACTCAATCACTCAAACTTTATTTCAGTACCTCTACTTTGCATAAACTTTCCTTGATTAATTGGAAATTGTGAATCTATACAGGAGCTATCCATTGTCAACCTAGCAAGGTCTATGGATCCCTTCTCAAAATAATGGTTAAAATGCATAAAACAAAATGTATAGGATTGCAAAGGAATTAATTAAGCATTTACTAAATGCCAGAGGTACTACACTAAGCACTGGGAATATAAAGAATGGCAAAGGTATACAAAAACATATATATATATATATATATACACCCACACCCACATATGAATATCTGTATGTATGTATATATATACATATATATATATATATATATATATATATATATAATATGAAGTGATATTAATGGTATCAGAAGAATTTAAAAAAAGAATAAGTAAAAAATAGTACAACAGAAATTTGGTTCACGGCATAAAGAAATTGTCAGAAATATCCTTCACAAATAACAAAGATTTGCTATTTATTACATGAATAGCACAGGGGTTCAAATAAACAGAACTAGACAAAGCAGAGTCATAAATGAATGAGCAATTTGCTTTAGGCTACACAACTTTTTAAAGGAGTGGAGGAAGGATCTATGAAGTAAGAGGAAAAATCTGGGAGGAGTTGAGAAAGATCAGGAGGGATCAAGGAAAGGCCAGGTGTGGCTGACCAGAATGGTCTAAAGATGTGCTAATCAAGACAGTCTTACAGAGGATGATCAGATTAAGGCCTCCTGTCATTAAGATAAGGGAGGATGAATGAGCTGAAGAATTTCAGCTTCACATCATACTTACATATATACATACACACATACACACATACTTTCTACCTTCAATGAGCTCATATTCTAATAGGAGACAATATATGACCGTGTTACATGCAAGATACATACAGGAAAAATTGGAAGAAATCTCAGAGGGCACTAGCAGAAGGAAAGACAAAGAAAGCCTTTAAAGAAGGTAAGATCTGAGCAGAATCTGCTTAGTGGGACTAATCCAATTTAGACTATGGAAGAGTATAAAGACCACTTAGAAAAGGTGTTATGTGGTGGACAAAACACCGGATTTGGAGACCAGAAGGCCTTAGTTTGTATATTGCCTTATAGTCTTCCCAGCCATATGATCTTTGATTTCTCTCTGTATGTCTTAGTGGCTTCATCTGTGAAAAGGGGTAATAATGATAGCACCTATCTCAAAGTATTCTTGTGAGAATCAAAAAAAAAAAAAAAAAAAAAATAATGGGTGTAAAATATTTTGTAAACCTTAAAGCACTGTGTAGCTATGATTATAGGATTCTATAATAAGCCATTATAACCAAGGCAAAATGACTATATAGTAAGGAATTATATGAACACAATTACAAAACACTTTCTGCACAAATAAAGTCAGAGCTAAATAATTGGAAAAATATCAAGTGCTCGTGGGTAGGCCGAGCTAATATAATAAAAATGACAATTCCACCTAAATTGATTCACTTATTCAGTGTCTAAACAATCAAATTGCCAAGGAATTATTTTACAGAGCTAGAAAAAATAATAACAAAGTTCATCTGGAAGAACAAAAGATCAAGAATTTCAAGGGAATTAATGGGAGGGAAATGCAAATAAAGGTAGCCTGGCTGTACCAGATCTAAAACTGTATTATAAAGCAGCAGTCATCAAAACCATTTGGCACTAAGAAATGGAGTAGCTGATCATTGGAATAGGTTAGATTCACACATGACACAATAGCCAATGACTGTAGTAATCTAGTGTTTGATAAACACAAAGACCCCAGCTTCTGGAATAAGAACTCACTATTTGACAAAAATTTCTGGAAAAATTGGAAAATAGCATGGCAGAAACTAGGCATTGACCAACATCTTACATCCTATATCAAGATAAGATTGAAATGGGTTCATGACTTAGACATAAGGAGTGATACTATAAGCAAATTAAAAGACCAAGGGATAATCCATTTCTCAGGTCTACAGAAAAAATTGGAATTTATGGCCAAAGAAGAACTAGAGTATATTATGAAATGCAAAATGGATAATTTTGATTATATTAAATTAAAAAGGTTTTGTATGAACAAAACCAAGGCAGACAAGATTAGAAGGGAATCAGAGAGCTGGAAAAAATGTTTTTACATCTGACAAAGGCCTCCTTTCTTTCTTTCTTTCTTTCTTTTTTTTTTTTTTTTTTTTTTTGCTGAGGCAATTAGGGTTAAGTGACTTGCCCAGGGTCACATAGTTAGGAAGTGTTAAGTGTCTGAAACCAGACTTGAACTCAGTCAGGGATGGTGCTCTATCCACTGCACCACCTAGCTGCCCCAAAGGTCTCATTTCTAAAATATATAGAGAATTGACTCAAATTTATAAGAATACAAGATATTTTCCAATTGATAAATGGTCAAAGGATATGAATAGTCTATTTTCAGATGAAGAAATTAAAACTATTTTTAGTCATATGAAAAAATGCTCTAAATCATTAGTGATCAGAGAAATACAAATTAAGACAATTCTGAGGTACCATTACACACCTCTGAGATTGGATGTCAAGAAAAGATAATGATAAATGTTGGAAGGGATGTTAGAAAATTGGGGCATTAATAAATTGTTGGTGGAGTTGTGAATTTCTCCAACCATTCTGGAGAGGAATTTGGAACTATGGCCAAAGGACTGTCAAACTGTGCACACCCTTTGATCCAGCAGTGTTCCTATTGGACCTCTATCCCAAGGAGATCATAAAAAAGGGAAAAGGACCCTCAGTGCAAAAAAGTTTGTAGCATCCCTTTTTGTAGTGGGAAGGAACTGGAAATTGAGTGAATGCCCATCAGATGGAGAATGACTGAATAAGTTATGATATATGAATGTTATGGAATATTATTGTTTTATAAGAAATAATCAGCAGGACGATTTCAGAAAAGTCTGGAGAGACATGAACTGATGTTAAGTGAAATGAATATTACCAAAACAACACTGTACATAGCAACAACAATATTACGTAATGATCAATTTGATGGATATGACTTTTCAACAATGAGGCGATTCAGGCCAATTCCAATAGACATGATAGAGAGAGCCATCTATATCCAGAAAAAAGACTATAAGGACTGATTGTAGATCACAACATGGTATTTTTACCTTTTTTGTTGTTGTTTACTTACTTTTTTTTTTCTTTTTTTTTTCTTCATCTGATTATTCTTGTGCAGCATGATAATTGTGGAAATATTTATAGAATAATTGTACATGTTTAACATATATCGGATTACTTGCCATCTAGGGGAGAGGGTGAAAGGAAAGGGGTAGAAAAAATTTGCAACACAAGATTTTGGAAGGGTGAATGTTAAAAATTATCTTTGCATATATTTTGAAAATAAAAAGCTATTATTTAAATTTTTTAAAAATATCAACCATACAGATCTTTTCTTTTTATATGGTAATAAAATCTTGCTCCTCTCTCTTTTTGGAATTAGAAAAGATCCTCAAGTTCTGAGGGTGGAATCATACATGGGAAACTGAAGAAGGAGGTTCCTGGTCTCTCCCCACTAACTCCAACAAACCATTTATAATTAGACAAGATACAAGCAAGAAAGACTTTGTGAATGGAACATTATGTGAATTCTAAAACAGACAAAAATGTAATTTGAGCATGGGTTGATCCCTGAAAGCAAATAAGGACAATGTTCTACAATGTTCAGAATTTTCTGGCAGTGTAAGTATTGCCAGTACCTCTGCCAATGTCTTTAATAGTATCATTCACTGGCTCAGATCATGACACCTTCGATGTAGGAGGGACCCTAGAGTTCCCTAGTCCAGGGCATACTTGAAGCTGGAATCCATCCCACAACACGCTCAGTGAGTAGGCATTCATCTTTCCCTTCATCAATTGCCAAGATGGGGAACAATAATTATATCAACCAACATATATGTAGTATTTTGAAGTTTCCAAAACAGAAGACAGATTTGAAACCCCTTTCTTCCAGGGAACTCATATGCATGTATATAACCCATGGAGGATCTAGGGTAATCCCATGTAAACTAAAACAGACATTATCATAGTACAATTCTACAAATAACTTGGTGAAAACATTTTCCTCTAGCTTAGAGTAGCAAAAAATCAGTATTCAAATATTAATTGAATTCATTAAAATTAGTTTATTAAAGGAATGTTTGAGCCCATCAAAATGAATGCTTACCTAAATAATAAACATGACTGGGTTTGGATGCAAAAAGTTCAAAACTTGCCTCAGATATCTGCTGGCTATAAGACAACTTTTAACGGCCTCAGTTTCAGCTCTGGAAAATGGCAGGATTGATTTACTGATCTCTAAGTTTCTTTTAAGTTTTAATTCTATTCCAGGTGCGTATTTTAACTCAATTATGACTACTATATCTTATGAAATTCTTGTTTATAGTCCCTAAATAATTTAGCACAGGGAATCAATGTATTTTGCCTACATACAGATTGTCTTTCTTGCTTTTTCAGCACTAGAAGTATATATGTGGGTCAGGCCAGTGGTTATAATGTACCTGCAATGTGATCAATCCATCTCTTTTTTTTGTCACAATTTTTAAAGTTCCTTATATTATTATTTGTTCTGTGTTGCAACCTCTTCACCACTAGACTACAATACAAAAAAATCTTCCTCAAAGTGCTATTCTAATGCCTTGTCATGGGATGGAGTTCTCCACAGAAATGTCAGCTGAGGACCAGCCTTGACAGGTTCTATAATGTTGATATGGCCCAGGAAACATAGTGGTCCTGCTTGCCAAGGACCAGCCTATCTAAGTAGAGAAAGGTTCGTTCCTCTTAATTAGGCTGGCCATTTAGTGATGAATTCTATAAAATAAAACATCAACAGCCCTATCCCCAGCTCCCTCAAAATGGCACTTGGTCTTGTGAAAAACCATTCTATTTTTTAGTCACATGTCTGAAGGGTGGAAAAAGACCTGAGGGTGCTAAGAATCCCACCAAAGACTCCATAGGCTAAAAAGTTGATTTTAAGATTAATGCTTTGGTCAAAGGCTCTGTGAACACATAATCATTTACATACTTTTGTGCCATAAAAATAACCATAGGGAAATCCTCTTGGTGAACCCTCTTCAAGGAGAAACAGATGTGCTGAAAAATGTTGGTATGCTCTTTGTGCTGGCCCTTGGGATTGAGTTTCAAGCTTTGTAAAGTAGAAATAAAAGTCTCATTGAAAATGAAAAGAAGCTGTTCCCCATTGTTGCAGTTTTCCTATGAGGTCACTTTATATTGCTTTGTGTGCAGCTTTTACATCAAAGATCTTTGTGGTTTTTAAAGGCCAGGAAGTGGTCATGTTTTCTTTCACTACAAAACATCTTTTTCACTATCTTGTCAGGGAGAAGGGGGTAGGGGAGAGAATGGGGATAGAGAGTAAACTGTTTCCTTCTTCAACATTTCAGCTATTTTAAAAAATAATCACATACAAAGATCTCAATCAGAAATCTTAACATTATAACAAAGACAAACTCTTTCCTTAAGTGATCCAAGAGAAATTTCCTGAGCCTATGACTTCTGAGTATTTTTAATAATAATCACTTACACCTTTAGCATGTCAGGGAACTTCAGGTAATCAAACTAGAAAAAATTATTAAGAAATAAAAATGGGAATTTCATCCAAAATGTCTGCATCAAGCTGAAAGGATTCTTCTTTCTCAGACTTAGAAAAACAAAAGTGATTTAATTTTCAAATAAAATTTAAAACATGCTGCTTTTAAAAAATACATGTAAAATGAGCTTTCTTTTTAAGGCAATGAATGACATATACCCAGGGTGGAAAAAAAAAAAAAAAAAGGAAACAAACATATGCGAGTGTTGTTCAAGAAGTTCTCCTTCATGAAGACAAGCTCAGACAAAAGTTTTGCTCGATCTGTCCCCTAACCCTAGAATGCCTTCCCTCCCTCATCATCTCCCCTGTTGAAATTTTTTTACATCCTTCAAAGCCTAGCTCAGATGTTACCTTCCCCAGCAAGCCAGGAGTGAGCTCTCACTCCTCCATCATGGTATTTTATTCATTTTTTTTTTATGATTTTCTTCATACATACCACTTCCCCTACTAAATTTTAAACTCTTTGAAGAGCTTTTTCTTTCCCTCAATTTCCAGAAAACTATCTAGACAGCTCATATCTAGATAGCTCAAAGGAATTAAATCTCACAAATATGGTATTCCTTCCTGTGGTACAAACGCCAAATAATTTGCCTCCTTTCATCCCGTGTATTTCTTGTTCAGATTCTCCCATAGAGTCTCTAATGAAGACCTGCTCCACTTAGTCTTGTTCCAGAGGTGTGGAGAAGATCAAACGAGACAATGGATATAAAGTATTTTGTAAGCCTTAACGCGTTTTATAAATTCCAGTTACCAGTCACCAGGCATGTGGTCCAGTCTCTGAGCCTTCTACTGCACCCTGGTAAGCTAAAGCAACTTTTCTGTAACAAGATACAGATCTGCTAATAAATGTTTAACTATCAGGCTCTCTAGGGGAAAATGTATGTACACATACACTTTGAATTTTAATCTGCATTATTAACACTTTCTTAAATTAGATAATCCATAAAATAAATTAAACCCTGACTTGTATCTATTGTGGATTTTTAAAGCATAAATGCTTTAACTACTGAAGTGACTGCTGACCCTAGATGCCCTGTCTTTTTAATTTTGTGAAGTCCAATGCAGCACAGAGCATAAACAGCCTTAATTTGTATTACATAATTGGCCCATGTCAGGTCATACATTCCTCGATATTGCCCCTTATTCTACTGAGCCTACATACCCTTCCTTACTACTGTTCCTCAAATCACAGGATTGAGGTATCCAAAGATCTATCTCCCTAGCAACACACAGGGAGAACACTGTCTTTAAAAAGGTGGACCTTTGATTTGTGCAAAAATGTTTATAATATTCTTTTTGTGGTGGCAAAGAATTGGAAAATGAATAGATGCTCATCAATTGGGAAATGGCTGAATAAGTTGTGGGATATGAAAGTAATGGAATAGTATTGTTCTATAAAAAAATGATGAACGATGATTTTAGAAAGGTCTGGAAAGATATACACAAACTGATGCTGAATGAACCAAGCAGAACCAGGAAAATATATTGTACACAGTAACTGCAAGATTGTGCAATGATCAACTTGGTTTTTCTCAGCAGTTCAGTGATCAAAGGCAATCCTAATAAACTTTGGATAGAAAATGCCATATGCCTCCGAAAAAGAACTATGGGGATTGAATATAAATCAACATCTGCTATGTTCACTTTTTAAATTTTTTTCACTTTTTAAATTTTTTTTTCCTTCTCATGTTTTTTTCTCCCTTCTGTTCTAAGTTTTCTCTCCCAAAATGGGTCATAAAAAATGTGTATTAAAAAAGTTAATATATATGTATAATCAGGAAAAAAAAGAAAGCAAAGGGGCATCATAAGGAACATTCATAGGAATTACTTAAAACGTATTTGTAAAATGAAGGAAGACTGAGTGTTCAAACTACATTGAGAAATGAAGTGTCTTTGCACATTCAAACAGTGGTCCCTCCTTAAACTATTTAGTAGCTAGTAGTCACTCTGAAAGGCATCAAGGTGGCACAATGGATACAGCCCTGGGCTTGGAATTAGAAAGATTCATCTTCATGAATTTAATGCCAGCCTCAGACACTTACTAGCATTGTGACCCTGGGCAAATTGCCTCAGTTTCCTCTTCTGGAATTGTGAAATGGGGGGAAAAATGGCAAACCACACCAGTATCCTTAACAGGAAAACCAAAAAAATGAGGTCATAAAAAGTTGAACAGAACTGAACAATAACCACAGTCACTTTGAAATAGATGGCACAGTGGATAGAGCACTGACCCTAGAGTCGGAAGGAAGGAAGGAAGGAAGGAAGGAAGGAAGGAAGGAAGGAAGGAAGGAAGGAAGGAAGGAAGGAAGGAAGGAAGGAAGGAAGGAAGGAAGGAAGGAAGGAAGGAAGGAAGGAAGGAAGGAAAGAAAAGGTATTATATCTGGTTTTAACTTATTACATTTGGAGAATAGAGACCCACCACAGTCACCTTTGAGCATTAGAATTATATAATATATTATATTATTATATTATTATATATTATATTATTATATATATTATATATATTATATATATATATTAATATATATATTATATAATATAATTATTATAGGGTCCATTTTAAGGAGAGAATCAGAAAACCTAGAAGGAACTTATCTAACTTTGAATTCATCCTGTGCATAAATAGAAATTATTTTAAATTCTCTGCAGTCAGTAGCCATTTAGCTTCCAACCCAAGAATGCAGTAGCCACTATGTATTGAAGCAGTTCTAATGATTACAGCCCTGATCATTAGGCAGTGAATTCTTTCAACAAGTTTTACTCTAATTCTGCCTTTGGGAGCTAAGTAGAACAAATTTTGTATCATAGATCTGGGGTAGGAAAGGATCTCGAGGCCTTCTATTAGATAGTAGAAGGCTCTGGTTTAAAATTCCAACTCTGCTACTAATTATATGTGTAATCTTGGGCAGGTCAATTTATTTATGGGACTCAATTTCCTAATCTTAAAAAAAAAATAGGACTAGCTGAATTCAAAGGTCTCTTGGATATATGATAACCTTTCAAAATACATAGACAGACATCATGGTTGTCTGATGACTTTTCTATGATAAAATGAATGTCTTTCAACTAAGCCTCCTGTGACACAGTGTACAATCCTTTCACCATTTGGTCACCCTTCTCTGGACAACTCTTATACATGTCCTCTCTAACATGTGATGCCCAGAATGGAGCACAATACTCTAGATGTGGTGAGCCCAGGACAATGAGGCCTAGTGGACAGAGAGCTGATTGGAGTCAGGAAGACTTGGATCTGAGGTCTGATCCCTGTGTCTGATGCATTTTTTCTGTGTCACCCCTCAACCAGTAATTTAAGCTCTCACAGGCTCCAAACAACTACAAAATTGTAAAATTTTAAAAAAATATAAAGTAATATACACTGATGAAATTATAAATTTACCCTCCTGCTTCTCCCTCCCCCAAAATAAACAAACAAACAAAAAAACTAAAAACACAGACCAAAAACAATGGACCAGCAAGCTACTTAGAAGGGAACATTTTTACATGTCTACTTTAGAAATGAATTTTTTGGCTCCCCCCCACCCCTATCATAGCCAGCAGCTGTCAAAAAATTGCTGAAACTGCTCCTGTTAGGAAGCACTTAGAAAATAACCAAGAAAATTGGCTTACTCATCTTAAAACCTATATAAGAACTAAGTCAGGCATTTCCACATTGGTCTTTAAAAAACTGTTCTCCAAACTGTTTTGATTGCATATCCATATCAATGATAAATTTTTGAACATATATCTCTCCATGTGTGTACATTTGCTATTTGTAAATTATACATGAAACAACAACAATAATAATAGCAAGCATTTATATTGTGCTTTAAGGTTTGCAAAACACTTTCCAAATATCTCATTTTGTCCTCACAACAACCCTGGAAGCTAAGTGCTATCATTATTCCCATTATACAGATATATACATGTACTATTACTGTACCAAAGTTAAGAACAATATAAAACTTGAATAAAAATAAAAACTTTAAAAAGAAGTAAACAATGAAATAATATTTGATCCTAGAGTCAACAGGAGTTTATTGGATAGTGGAAGGACATGGTCAGCCTGTGCTTTAGAAAATATCTTTTTGGTAGTTCTATGGAAAATAGAGGAGGAAGGGGCAGCTAGGTGGCGCAGTGGAGAGAGCACCAGCCCTGAATTCAGGAGGACCCGAGTTCAAATCTGGTCTCAGACACTTAACACTTCCTAGCTGTGTGACCCTGGGCAAGTCACTTGACCCCAGCCTCAGGAAAAAAAAAAAAAAAGAAAGAAAGAAAATAGAGGAGGAAGGGGAAAGATTTGAGACAGGCAGACTAAGCAGGAGCCTAATGTAACAGTCCAGGCAAGAACTGATGATGACCTGAAGAACTACCTTGGTGGCGATGTGAAGAAAGAGACAGTTGTAAAAGACGTGGAGAGGGGAATTTGAGTGGGAGAGAATGAGCAGTTGAACAGAAGCATGACACTCCTCTACTCAATAACCTCAAGGTGCTCCCTATCACCTCCAATATCAAATAGAATTCTCTAGTGTTCAAAGCCCTTCATAACCTGTGAGCCTCCCCCACTGACCACACCTCCTACACTTTTCCAGGTTTCTTATTCCTTACATTACCACCACTCCATGTACTCAGTGACCCAGTGACTCGTCCTCCTTACTGTTCCCCCCAAAAGATGTTCTGTCCCCCGTCTTTGAAATGCTCTTTCTCCTCATCTCCTCTTCCTGGCTTCCCTGACTTCCTTCAAGTCCAACTAAAATTTCACCTTCTCCGGGAAGCCTTCCAAACTCCCCGCTTAATTCTAGTGTCCTTTCTCTGTTGATTATTTCCAATTTATCCAAAGAAGGGAAAGAAAGAGCATTTATATAGCACCTACTATTTACTAAGCACTTTACTAATTTCACAAATCTCCTTTGGCGTTCACAACAAACAGTGTGGTATCCCCATTGTACAGTGGATGAACTGAGACAAAGATTAAATTCTTTGCTGGGGGTCATACTGCTAATTAGTATCTGAACACATTTGAACTCAAGTTTTCCTAATTCCAGAGTCCATGTTTCATCTACTGTGCTATCTAGCTGCTCATATTAGTTCTAGAAGGTGAGCTCCTTGAGGATGGAGACTACACTTTTGCCTTTCTCTGTATCCCCAGCCCTTAAACAAGGTCTCAGCATACAGTAAGTGATTAATGAATGCTTATTGACTTTCTGACTAATGCATGCTTTTTTCGTTCCCTCATTCATCCATTCCACAGACTCACTGGTGTTGAGAACTTGTCTAGGATGAGATTTCTATGAGGTGGTGGAAAAGAGATGACAGCTATCTTTACATCCCCAAGGGGAGAAGGAGAATGCCTGTTATTCCTTCCTCAGAAAAACAGCTAATGCGGGCTTTGATGTCAGGGTACATTGAACTTGTCACTCTCCCTTCCCCCCCACCTTCCCCATCCCGAGACTGAGAAACCAGTTGATAAGGAGGAAGAATTAGATTTCAGCGGTGACCTCTCTGGCTAATGAAAACGGCAGAACAGCTTCAATAACTGCAAACATTTTCTAGACCCATTAAGTCATCTTTCTCATTGTGCTCAACCGCATCACATTCAAAGCCTGCATCAGGGGCCGCAGCTGGACGCAGGCAACATTCAAATTCAGGCCAAACTGCGCCTGTGTTGCTGATGACAAGCTAAGCCGGGTGGGCGAGGAACGGCTGCTCGGCTGATTGCTGCTTGTGTAATACCAGCCTCGATTCAATGGGAGAACCTGAGGGTCTGTTGGGGAACCATTGGCAAAGAGCCAGACAAGGAAGATTACTCATCCCCATTTGGCTGATGGCACTTAAGCCAGTTCAGACCAAAGGATCTTACCTTGTCTATCATTCAAGTAGGTGGCAGCCTATCTTAGAAGAGATTTTTCACACCCAAATCTGCTTCCTCTTCTCCCATTATTTTTACAGCCGGTAACCATGGAGCTATCCTTGACTAAGCTGTCCTCCTCCTTCCACAGCTCCCGGGTCTGCATGTCTGTGTACTAACGCCTCCACAATAGACACTGTTCTCAGGCTCTCTGGAAAATTGGATTTTTGCCTTCCCTTCTTGCTTGTCACCTTAACTAACACCCTCTATAGGGATTTCTCTAAACCTCTAGGTCTCTGGACTCAAACCCAATTTGAATAAACTTGCAAACCAAAAGAAGGCAAAGGAACAAGCATTTATTTATGGGTCTGTTATGTGCCAGATACTCTGCTTAGTGCTTTACATACAAATCTTATCTCATTCTATCAAAAGGGGGAAAAAAAAAGTCTGAGAGGCAGATATTATTAGTACTCCCATTTTACAGCTGAAGAAACTGAGGCAAACAGAAGTGACTTGCCCAGAGTCCAAACAGCTAGGGTACAAGAGCATATCTGAATGCAGATTTCCCTGACTCTAGATCCAGGACTCTGCACCTAGTTGCCTGTAGACAGAAATTGAAAGAGAAAATTCAATACACTCACAAGGATCTCTTCCTGCTGCAGAACATCTATTAGTTTTGTAATTGCCCTGGGAGTAAGCAAAAGCTTAAGATTCAAAGAGCTGTTGAGAGTGAGAGGAACATCATGGCTGTCTAGAATCAGGAGGGTTTAGATTCATATCTCAACTGCGAAGCTCAAAATGGGGTGTTATTGTGGGCAAGTCACAGACTCTGCCCCTTCATTTTCTGATCTGTAGAATGGGGGAGCGACACCTTTGTATCTACTCAGGTTGTTGTGACTCCCAAGGAAGTGAATGGACATAGGGTAGTTTGCAAAGTTTTAAAAGCACTATGTAAATGTCAGTAATTATTATTATTTTTTTAATCGTCATTATCATTATCATTGTCATTATTATTTTGGTAAGGCATCTGGAATTAAGTGATTTGCCCAGGATCATATAGCTAAAAAGTGTGAAGTGTTTGAGGCCACATTTGAACTCAGGTCCTTCTGATTCCTATCCACTGAGCCATCCAGCTGCCCCAATGTCATTGATGCCAGCAATTATTAAATATGGAAAATGTAAAGCATTTGGAAGATCTCAGCTACTGAGATCTGATCACAGATTTAGAAGTACTAGGGCCTTCAAAAGCCATCTAATCCAACCTCCTCCTTTTTTATGGTAGATGAAACAAAATAAATTAACAAAGGTTAAGTGGTTTGTCCATTGTATGATATGGATTTATTTTCAATTTGATTAACTTCTAAGGGAAAATTATATATACATAGTGAACTTCAGGCCATTTTAAAAAAAATTATACTTTCTTTTTTTGTCCTGAGGCCAAATTTTTGGCCTAAAACAATAAGAATCAGTAGGAAAATATGATGATATAAATTCACATATTTACTTTAAACATGGAAAACATTAAATATTTCATTTTTAGGCCATTTAAATAGGAAGACCCTGTTTAAAATCAAAATATGTAATCTAAGGCAAAGTGCAGCAGTTCTCAAAATGTGCTCTAGGACAGACCTTTTTAGGAGTCCATAAGGTCAAAGCTATTTTCAAATAATACTAAGACATTTTAACTTCTAAAATAGTAAATATCAATAAATATAACACAAAAGTTCTCTCTAATTATCATTTCATAAAATATTTAAAGCAATCCTGAAATCAAAATGGTTGCAGAACCACTGGCATAATAAACAAGGAATGGGATGTGTTTAATCCCTGACTCCCACATTTATAGCTGTGTGTACTTGGACAATTCATTTTATCATCTATAGGAAAGAGGAAGGGGAAAAGAATTTATTAGGCACGTACTATGTTCCACGCCCTCTGCTCTACAAATATTAAGTCATGTGAACTTCAACTATAAAGTGAAGGTGTTGAGCTTCATGGCCTCTATCCAAGATTAAATTCTATTAGTCCACATTTTAAACTGTATTACTGTTTGATTCATTTTACTGTTAAGATTTATTAACATATATATATATATATATATCAATACATCAAAATATCTATTAAGAAACAACTAATGCAAGAAGCTACCAGGAATGCAATAATGATTTTCCATGAATTTCCATGAATTTCATCAATTGCAATAGGATTCATATCTTTTTGAAAAATAGATTTTTTGCATATCTTTTTGTATCTAAAGATAAGCATAATGCCATTATGTAATGCATAATCCATAAATAGCACATTTTATAGGAGCTAAATTAAACTCAGAATGACAAACCTTGGTATGCATATAAATTCATTCACATCTAACTCTCCAGCATCCCCCCTCCAGCTATCCCCCACAAGTTAAAACCACTGATCTAATGTATAAAAGCAAGAAATAGCTTCTTCAAAGAAATAAACTTTTGCACCTTGGGCAACTTGGTTTCCAAGGGAAACAAAATGTCAGAGTTCTGACTAAGTATCTGTACTAGCTCCAGATTTCTGAGTCACAGGCTGGTACCTAATGATAACGCACCTGAACTCTGGCTTATTAAATCTTTCCTTTATCTAGAAATCTGGGATTGGAGGAGTCGGTGTCATTCTTCCTTGAAGAGAGTAAAGAAATGATAGAATTGTAGTGTTAACAATGAGGCAATAATCTGGTTCCATCACTTCTCCTTAAAAGACTTCGTCTGAGTACACTTTTTAAAAATGATAGTTGACTCATAGCTATCAATCCCAATTGCCAGGAGAATTGGTCATTCATTCCCTTGGGAACAGTTAGCTGCATAACCCACAGAAAAAGTAATGGATTTGGACTGAGTATCTGAGTTCAAATTGTGATGGGATTTTTTGCTTGGGAGATGCTAGATGGATGACCACACTTTTCTCAACTATCAAATGAAGCAGCTGAACTACAGAAACTTGAAGTTTTCTGCTATCTCTAAATTGATGTTCCCATTATGATTTTAGCATCTATACACATTTAGAAGAGGTTTGTGGTTAAAAACCTGTAACTATCTAAAAGAATCCACATTTTTCTTTAGATCAGTTTAAAGCAGGTGTTCTTTATGTTTTTTGGGGGGTCATAGATCTACTTGGCCATCTAGGGAAGCCTGTGATTTCTTTCTCAAAATAATGATTTAAAATGCACAGCACTGAATACACGGTGCAGCTAGATTGAACAGTGTATAGAGTGTCAGGCTTGAAGTCAAAAAAAGAGTTCAAATCCCGGCCTTAGACATTAATTAGCAACTATGGGCAAGTCACTTAATGCTGTTTGCCTTTTTTCTTCATCCATAAAATGAGCTAGAGAAAGAAATGGCAAACCATTCCAGTATCTTTGCCAAGAAAACCCCAAATACAGTCATGGAGAGGCAAACACAAAAAAACAACAGTACATGAGATTACAAAGGAAAACAAGATATTTTGTACTATGTCATAAAAAAAAATTTATTTTTTAGTTCACACAGCCAAAATTAAGAATCCTCTAAGGGGGTTTGCCTAAATCTTTATTAGATTAATTTTCTAGGACCTGTCCTAGATGAACCTATTATAGAATGAGGAGCATTCCCAATTTGTCTCTGATTCCCTGAGTCGGACTTGTTTGGGGAAGTGAGGGGGCTAGAGAGAAAGATCCCTTTATAATAGACACAGACCCACTTTGAGTTCTAGGGAGAAATGGAAGCTGAACAAAGGAGAGAGGAAAGCTGGTTGGAGAAGAGCATATCTACAGATGGGGGAATGCTGCCTCCAGTCAGACTGGTTGTTGTGTTGATAAGTTCTAGAAAGAGGAGGATAGAGAGAAAGAGAGAGGAAGAAGAGGGGAAGGGGAAGAAGATGGAGGAGAGAAAGATGGTGAGGAAGGAAAGAAAGATGGAGAGGAAGGAGAAAGAGAAGAGAAATGGGGAAGAAAGCAGAATTTCCTTACTGATTTTTCTCAACTAAAGGTTCAGCCAAGTGGCTTCATATAACCAGCCCTGTCTTTTTCTACTCCTATGCCCTATTTCTTTTCTATCTTTCCTTCATCTTTTTTACCTAGCAGCATCTTATCTTCCTCTTCTTCTTCCTCCTCCAAGGCTTTCTCCTAAAAAGCCATTGATTCATGAAATATTAGAACTTGAAAGAATCTTAATCCAATGTCAAGCTCTCTTTTTCTCCTAACCTTGAAGAGATTCAAAATCAGCACTGCATTATAAGGCTTACAATGTCCTTTTGTTCTGGTTTTATTCATTTCTTTCTCTTCCAACCCAAAGACTACTCAGAGGGAGAAATCAGACACAATGAACTGAAAAAAGATCAGGTGAACAAGAAACATGGTATGAACCTGGTTTTATTAACTAATTATAGTACATGTGGTGGCTGTTGTGGTTGAATCTTCTCCGTGACCACTTTGGGATTTTCTTGGCAACTACATTGGAGTGAACTCAGGTCTTATTGACTCCAAGTTAGACCCTCTTTTCACTATACCACCTAGCTTCTTCTAATTATAGTACATGAACATACTCATGGGAATCACTGCTCTATTAAATAGACATCATTACTTCCTTCAATTTTTGGCTAGTGTCCTGATAGCAGTCATTCGACAAAAAAGAATGGGGGAAAATTGATTTTCTTCCACATCTCCCACAGTTTATGGCTGCAATATTATAAAGGAACTTTTTGGATGAGCCTATTCCTTCAGGATACCCTGGAAGTAAGTATAAATATCATTTTATCTGCTGTCAATTTGATTACCCTTTCTTCAGATGGGACTTCCCAGCCTTAAGGCACATATATCAACTAGATGGCTAGGAAGGAAAGATGAAGATGGACTCTGAGCAAAAAGCTCAATGATATTAAGAATTCCCCAAGCTAGGTAATATAACAATAATATTTTGTGTACAGGGTACTCAATATAAAATTACCTGTCATATCTTAGAGTTGCAGGGAGCTCATATTAACATGTAATAACCAATAACAAAGAAATGGAATTTCAAGGATTTTTTAGTTTCTGTTAGCAGCATTGCTACTTTCCCCTTTGAACCTCTAGCCTCAATACCTTATTGGCTACTTCCATGTTTAAAAATTTTTATTTTCATCATGAATTAGAGGTGGTATCAAACAATGGATAGAACAAGAAATTTGGAGATCAAAAAGACCTGAGTTTATATTATGAATTAATCAGTTCATCCATATAGTTGTAATCATAGAACATCACCATCTCAAAAGAAAAACAGGTTAACATTATCATGAGAGAAATGGAAATATATAAAATAGGTATGTTATCAATGGTGACCTGGATTTGAGAAGCAGCATATCAAAAATATATTTGAAAAGAAGTGGGCCAATCTTGTACTGAGGACAGTGAGGGGATGAATGGACAACATGGGTGAGGGCCATATTCATATTGAAGATAGTAGATGAAGAAGACAAAGGCTTCCATTGCTGGATAGAAACTCAGAAGAGTTAATGGGAAAACATGGATGGGAACAGTAGCACAGGATTATAAAAGTGATGGAGGGGCAGCTAGGTTATGCAGTGGATAGAGCGCCAGGCTTGAATTCAGGAGAACCTGAATTCAAATCTGGTCTCAGACACTTAACACTTCCTAGCTGTGTGACCTTGGGCAAGTCACTCAACCCCAGCCTCAAAAAAATAAAATAAAATAAAAAATAAAAGTGATGGAGGGCTTGGCTGCATATCAGTAGGAGAACCAACACTCATTAAATTAAAGAGCTATCATAGTATTAAAATTCCTTTTTGAAAAAATGTAAATTACAGATAGATCCTGGTCTTTACCACTAGAGACTCCTACAAATTGTACTACAAAATGGACTATATTGGCCTAAAAGTAAGAGACTACGCTGCATATGGTGTCACTGACAAAGCATCAAATGTATGATCAAATACATTGTAAAAGCAAACAGAGAATTATTATTCTTTTCTACAATCACTTTAAATAGCAGAGTGGTTACCTAAGGTCATAAACATTAATTGCATAAGCAACCTTAATGTATTAGTAAAATGTGCAAAAAAAAAAAAATCAATTCTTCATTCTTATCTATACTATTAAATGTCACTGAAAGAAGTCACAATCACCCACAGCTGTGCTGACAATAAACATAACAAATTTAGGCTATCTAATCTCTGCTAAATCCTTAATGCCACATGGCAATCTTTTTATTACTCCCTGATTGACTCTAGTGCATTCCCATAGTGGATATTCCAAACCCCTTCTCTCTCCTCAATAGCCTCTCATTTCTCCCTCTCAGCAAAATACCTTTTCTACTATCTTACTAAGGAAATTGACACCATCTGTCTTGAACTCCCTCTTTTCCTAGTTTGTTCTTTTTTTTATTGATAGTTCTTAACCTATTCTATATTATTTGACAGTCTGAGGATGTCTAGAGATGCCTGCTCAGAATAATGTTTTTAAGTGCATACATTTAAATACATTGGTTTACAAAGGAAACTAATCATGTTGAAATACAATTGAAACTAATTATACTGAAATACAGTTATCAAAATATTTTTATTATGAATACAAGATTGACAACCCTTGCTTATTATCATCCCCTATTCTTTCCAATCTAGGAGGAAAGAATAGCTCTTTTGTCTTTTGAAGACAAACACAAAGGGTTATGCTGGTAAATATTTAACAATTGGCTCTCCAAAAATATGTTCCTAAATACAGTTCAATTTGCATTGGCAAAATTTTCTCTATCACTTTATTAAGTCTAGAACATCAATAAAACAATAAACCAACTATTTATTTGTAACATTTGCTGATTTCAGAGATGTTAATGCTCACACTGGAAATGTAACCGTCAGGCTCCAGTTCGCGGTGGTCATGCACAGCCTCCAATGTGTCTTTGACTCTATCCCCTTCTGTGTCCTTCAGGAGATTGACCCTTCAAACATTCTCTTCTTTTCTCACTTGCAATATCTCTTTTATTTATTGGCCTTTTCTTGCTGCCAACAAACACATTCAAACTTCTCCCTTTCCTTCTCCCTGGTTCCACAGTATAAGTTCCATCACTTAATCTTTGCACCTCCTCAAGGTATTATTCTATTTCTCCCCTACTTTTTTACAACCAAATTCCTTAAAAAGTTAGCTATACTCATTTTTTCCACATCTTCACCTGATACTCACATTTCATACCTTTTCAGTATGATTTCTGACCTCCCTGTCAATGGCCACAATTGTAAAATGCAATATTCTTCCATCTCATCCTTCTTGATCTTTCCACAATTTTTGACTATAGCTATCAAGCATCCCTTTTGGAGTACTTTCTCCTTCATTTGCTTTCATGCCTTGATCTTTCCTGCCTAATCAATTATTTTATTTATTTATTTTTTTTTTGCTGAAACAATTGGGGTTAAATGACTTGCCCAGGATCACACAGCTAGGAAGTATTAAGTGTCTGAAGCCAAATTTGAAATCAGGAGGACCTGACTGCTTTATCCACTGCACCACCTAGCTGTTTCTGTCTAACCATTTCTTGGGCTCCTTTGTGGGATTACCTTTCTACCCTCAACCTATAAATTTGAATGTCCCCAAAAGCTCCCCACTGGATTATCCTTCCTTCTTTCAGTAGACTCTCTATAGGTGACCTCACCAGCTTCCTACAGTGCTCATCTAAACACACATGACTCCCAGATTCTATGTCTATCCCTAAAGTCTTTATTGACTGTCAGGAACTCAGCATAGACTTTATCTCACACCTCATACCCAAATAAGGTCAAAATGGATACATGATTTGAATGGAAAGGATGATACCAGAAACAGATTAGAAGAACAAGGGATAATTTATCTATCAGATCTTTGGAGAAAAGAGGAATTTATAATTAGCATTAGAGAACATTATGAAAGGTAAAATGGATAATTTTGATTACATTAAACTAAAAAGGTTTTGTACAAATAAAACAAACAGAAACAAGATTAAAAGAGAAGTACAAAGCTGGGGAAAAAATCTTTACAGCCAGTATTTTTTTTTACAAAGGTCTCATTTCTAAAATATATAAATTGCTGATGGAGTTGTGAATTGATCCAACCATTCTGAAGAACAATCTGGAACTATGCCCAATGGGCTTTAACATGTGCATATCCTTTGACCCAGCAGTGCCATTACAGGGTCTATATCCCAAGGAAATCATAAAAGAGGGACTAGGACCCACATGTGCAACAATGTTTGTAGCAGCCCTTTTTGTGTTAGCAAAGAATTGGAAAATGAGTGTATGCTCATCAATTGGGGAATGGATGAACAAGTTGTGGTATATAAAGGTAATAAAATATTATTGTTCTATAAAACAATGATGAACAAGCTGATTTTGGAAATTTTCCATTTAGAATGAAAGATTTACATAAACTGAGGCTGAATAAAAAAATTAGGAATACATTGTGCATAATAACAGCAAGAATGTATGATGATCAACTATGAAAGACTGATTCTTCTCAGTGGTTCAGTGATTCAGAGCAATCCCAATAGACTTTTGACAGAAAATTCCATCTGCATCCAGAAAAAGAACTAAGGAGTCTGAATATAAATCAACACATGCTATGTTCACTTCTTTTTTTCTGTTTTTTTTTTAATTTCTCCCATGATTTTCCCCTTTTGCTCTGATTTTTCCTCTCCCAACATGATTTCAGAAATCATCTCTCCATTAAGTTCTACTGTTATAATAGGAAATCTTTCTTGAAGTCTTTAGTCATCAATGCATTCCCTTTCCTCTAATTGTATTTACTCTTCTGTTTGCATCTTTTATTCTCCTTTCCCCAACAGAATTAAGGCTTGCTTGGTTTTCATTTTGTCTTTGTAGTCCCAGTATCACATAGTTAGTGCTTAATAAATGCTTTTGTTAAATTGAATTGATCTAGCTTAAATTAAATTTAGCAGTGATTAATACTAATTAAATGCAAAGTAGAGCATTATTTTCCTTAAAATGATAATTTATCCAATCAATATTTTTGTATCAAGTATACATATTCAAAATCACCACACTGTCCTGAGTTTTTGTGCTCAATTTGAGGTTTTAAAAATCCACTTTAATATTTAAATATATGAAATTCTCATTAAGGTTTTTTCCTGATAGAGTTTGAAGAGTGGGAGTTGCTTGAGTTTTGCTTGTGCTATTTCCTTTATTTTTTTTCTCATTCTAAGCATTATCAAGGGTCTAATCCTCACAAAGAATAGATTAAGGATGGTATATCTAATAGTGAATTAAAGGGTAGTAATGTTCCTTTATCTTGATGAAAATAGTGGGGGTGGGAAGAATGGGGTTGCAATATTTATGGATGAATTATATTACGATAAGCTATAAGTCATTACAAAATGAAAAAACAAACCCTTCAGCTGGCAGAGAAAAGAGTATTGGATTTAGATATAAAGGACCTGGGTCCAACTCTCAGTTCTCCTGCTTTCTATCTATCTGACCTCGAAAAGTCACAACTTCCATAAAATTAGGATTGCATCAGAATTCCTTAACCTTTTTTATGTGTCATGGTCCCCTTTGGCAGTCTGATGAAGTCAATAGATTGAATATGTCTTAATAATAATGTCTTAAAGCATAAAATACATAGGATTACCAAGGAAACAAAATATACCCCAGGTATAAGAACCCACAGACTAGATCATCTAGAGATCAAAGATTTAGACTAGACTTAGAGGTCAAAGGCATATAGATAGATAGATAGATAGATAGATAGATAGATAGATAGATAGATATATCTATATCTATCTATCTATCTATCTATCTATCTATCTATCTATCTATATATAAAGATCTATCTCCCTTTTGGCTCCTCCCTGAGTAGCTACCCAGTATTAGGTTTTTCTCAGTCCTCATTCATCTTGACTTCTGTGCAGCTTTTGACACTGTTGATCACTCTCTTCTCTGTGACACTGTCTTCTCGCTACCTTTTCATTACACAGATTTTTTTCCCTGGCTTTCCTCTTACCTAACAACTCCTCAGTCTCCTTTGCAGGATATTCATTTAAGCCGCACATGCTAATCCTCCAAGGCTCTGTCTTGAGCTCTCTTTTCTTCTTCATCTATACTATTTCAATCAATGATGTCATATATTCCCTTAGATACAATTATCATATCTATACAAATTATTCTCAGATCTATTTAGCTAACGATAATTTTTCTCCTCACCTTCAGTTTCATTTCCAATTACCAACTGGACATCTCAAACTGGATGTCATATAGGTATCTTTAATTCAACATATCCAAAATTAAATTCACTGTCTGTCCCCTCAAACCATCCCTTCTTCCTAATTTTCCTATTACTATTGAGTCTACCATCTTCCCCCCTCAATAGACTTTCAAATTAGGTGTCATTCTGGATTCTCCACCATCACTCACTCTCCATATCCAATCAGTTAGCAAAGTTTTTCATTTCTATCTTCATATATATATATATATATATATATACTTTAATCTTCCCTCTGATACTGACACTACCCTGGTTCAGGCAATAATAACTTCACACATGGACTATTGTATTTAATTGTAATAGCATGTCAGCTGGTCTCCCTCCTTCAAATTACTCCTTACACCAGATTGTTCAACTATATCATTCCTCTATTCAATAAACTCCATTGCCTCCAAGATCATATAAAATCCTCTGCCTTTTAAAATCATTCTAAACTTGGCCCCTTTCTATATTTCTATTCATGGCACTAGACACTTCATCTCCAACCTCTTGGCATTTCCCCTGGTTCTCCTTCCCTCATTCCTGGAATTTTCTCCCTCCTCTTCTTCATGTCCTGGCTTCCCTAGTTTCCTTCTAGACTCAGCTAAAATACCACTTTCAAGGGAAAAAAAATCTTTTCCAGTGCTGTTTAATAGTACCTTCCCTCTAAGATAATCTCTAATTTATCCTCCTATATAATTTTTATACATAATTTATATATTTATACAGTTTACATAGTTCATAGTTTATACATAGTTCTCTGCATTTTTATCCCCAATTGATTTTGAACTCCTTGAGAGACTGTTTTTGCCTTTCTTTGCATGTCCAGTTTACAGATCCCAGCACATACTAGCTTCCTAATAAATGATTTATTTATGGATCTTTTTGAAGGTCTCTCTTAGAGATGTGATAAGTTCACGTTTCAGTGGATTCAGAATTGGAAGGGCTCCTATAAATTACATACTATATTATAATCCCTGCATAGATGAGAAAGTTGAGCCCTAACAGAGTTCCAGTAGATTTGTCCAAGATTCCAAAAAGTCAGGTTCAAACCCAAGTATTGTTATTCCAAATATAATGTGGCTTGGAAACAGGAAATGAAGTAAATATGTATTTATTAAACAACATTAAATGAGCAGAGTAACAAAAAGGTGTAAAAGTGGAGCCTTGCTATGCATCAAAAATAAGAACATAGGATACTTTTTAATGAAGATTAGTAAAAATACAATGCAAATTAATAAAACTTGATTTCTGTCCACACACATTATCCTAGTAAAGTAAGAAGCAATTAAAATCTTCTAGAAAAAAGACTGATTTTCATTCATTGCCCCAGAAAATAAATATAAAAAAGGATTTTAAAAAATCAAAAGATAACCCCAAATTTAAGGATAGGATTGTTAAAGAGATCTGTTATGTAGGAGGAGTAGGTGGGTAAGAGGAGGGGGGGAAAAACACTTTGAAAGAAGAAAAAAATAGGCAGCAAAGAATATCAAATAGCATAGAGAATTTCAACACAAAGAACATAAAAGCTTCCGAAGAAGAATACTATAGAGAGAGAAAGTAAAGCATGGTCGCTTTATAAATGCCAAGGGGGGTATCTGTGACATATGCAAATTCTGTACTGAAATCTTGAACAATTAGACTGTGTTTTCACTAAGGAAATGGAAATGTAAACCTAAAGCAATCTGATGGACATTTAAATACTGCAGAAATGGTTATATCAGGCTTGAATATTAGGTAAAAGTCTCTCTTATCTCACACTGGAACAACAGGTTAAAATACCATATTGCTCCCAATATACTGCCCATAGTTTTCACAATGTGACTTAAAGAAAATCAAATGTGACCTTTAATATGATCAGCGTGATTGTTAAGTGAAATTGTGGAGACAGCCCTGGTATGACAGAATAAGCAATTAAAATGAAATACTTGCTTCACAGGCTTGCTCTGAAAGTCAAATGAAATGATGTCAAAATACTCTGAAGCTTTAAAATACTATATACATTTCATTTATGATTGTTGTTAGATATCTGTATAGCTTTTATTTTCAAAAGGATTTATTTTTAAGAACAAAGCAATTGCAGATGGATATCCAATAGCTATATAGGAATGAATACATAAATAAAGAAGTATTTTTTAAACATTTACTATGTGTCAAGCACTGTGCTAAAAACTGGGAATAAAACAAACAAACAAACAAAAAAACCCCAAATATAATAAATGCAAATGCTAAAAAAAACCTGACATTCTATTGAGCAGTTTGAATGGTAGAAAGGGGGTTTTATTCTAGGGAGACATAGGGAATGTGAATTATTCCTTCAATTGATACACTCCTTCCTTAAGCAATTTGATTTGATAACTGTGCCCAGAACAAGAGATGGTTGAAGTAGTCTGGTTGGATGACTGGTTGGGATATGAAGGGGAAGCATAGTTTAAAGCTGAGGGCTAGCTGAGTATAGTAGAATAGCTTAAATTCACTGTCTCACATTAAGAAGGCTGGGCCTCAACATGGGAGTTCTAAATATTCTGAAGATGAGTGAAATAATTCAAGGGAAAAAGTAATATCTTTGAGTGAATTACTCTTATTTTCTTACCAGCATATTGACACTGAAAGCATTAAAGGAATTAGTATTTTTGTATTCCAGACAAAATAACAGTTGAAGGATAATGACATTCATGAACAAAAAAGGCAAGATTTAAACATCCTGCATATCCACTAATACTTTAATATCTTACCTTTACATAATGCTTTGCAAAGGGACAATTGAGCTCAGGGCCAAGATCTGATTTCCAGTCTCACATCGAATATATATGTTGGCCATGAGAATACTGCAAACTCCCTTCACTTCTTTGTGCTCTAGGTCATTAGTATCAAATCCCAATAGAAATGGAAATATTAATCCATTGACAATCAAAAATGTAATATTATCTGTTTTACTTAATTTCATGTATTTTGTTATCATTTCCCAATTATATTTTCAGTGGGTTGGGTCCCACTTGGGAATATTGTGAGCCTTATGGTCCAAACATGTGACACCTCTGCTCCAGGCAATTCTCAAATTCTAAAAGTCACAGAGAAAAATGCTGACCTAAAAAGGCAAGGGGAGACTCATCATTAGGGAGTTCCCTATACCAATGAAACCACAGGCCCAGTGCCTACTCCTATTGTACCAAAGTATCATTTCCTCAAGTGAACAAAGTCTATTATGCCTTATCAGATCTACTTCATTTTATAATTATAGTAAAAATAGAACATTAAGGTTTTCAAAGGACTTCACATATATTAACTCATCTGACTCTCATAAGCAACCCTGGTACTTAGGTGCTATAATTATCCCTTTTTTATAAATGAGGAAACAAGCTGTGATAAGTTGGGTCAGAGTCTTTCAGCACTTGAACTCAGGTTTTCCTGATTCCATATACTGACTCTTTGTCCACTGAGCATGTTCTTTTTATTTAAAAAAAAATTTATTATAGTTTTTTATTGACAGAAGGTATGCATGGATAATTTTTCAACATTGTCCCTTGCAATTGCTTCTGTTCCAACTTTTACCTTCCTTCCCTCCACCCCCTCCCCTAGATGGCAGGCAGTCTCATACATGGTAAACATTTAAATATATCTTAAATACAATATATGTGTATACATCCATACAGTTCTCTTGTTGCACAAGAAAAATTGGATTCAGAAGGTAAAAATAACCTGGGAAGAAAAACAAAAATGCAAGCAGTCCACATTCATATCCCAGTGTTCTTTCTCTGGGTGTAGCTGATTCTGTCCATCATTGATCAATTGGAATTGGATTAGCTCTTCTCTATATTGAAGATATCCACTTCCATCAGAATACATCCTCATACAGTATCATTGCTGAAGTGTATAATGATCTCCTGGTTCTGCTCCTTTCACTCAGCATCAGTTCATATAAGTCTCTCCAAGCCTCTCTGTATTCATCCTGCTGGTCATTTCTTACAGAACAATAATATTCCATAACCTTCATATACCATAATTTACCCAACCATTCTCCAATTGATGGACATCCGTTCATTTTCCAGTTTCTAGCCACCACAAAAAGAGCTGCCACAAACATTTTGGCACATACAGATCCCTTTCCATTTTTTAGTATTTCCTTGGGATATAATCCCATATTAACACTGCTGAATCAAAGGGTATGCACAGTTGGATAACTTTTTTCTGATTGTTCTCCAGAATGGTTGGATCCTATCACAATTCACAATTCCACCAATAATGCATCAGTGTCCCAGTTTTCCCACATCCCCATCCAATATTCATCATTATTTGTTCCTGTCATCTTAGCCAATCTGACAGCAGTATAGTGGTTATCTCAGAGTTGTCTTAATTTGCATTTCTCTGATCAGTAGTGATTTGGAACACTCTTTCATATGAGTAGAAATAGTTTCAATTTCATTATCTGAGAATTGTCTGTTCATATCCTTTGACCATTAATCACTTGGAGAATGCACTGAACATGTTCTTAATAAGACTTGTCTCATTTGAATTTATCTGTCAAATCCATTCTCAAATAAATGAGAAAGAAATGTCATTGTCACCCTCTGATACAGTGCTGCTTCACTCCTTAATTTCTCTTTTGCTTGAAGTCATATTTTTATGTATTATGTTTGGTTATATCAAAGTTCACCTGTGAAAGTAACATTGTATATTTCCCTTCTTTAAATAGCTTTTTAGGGGATGCAATCTGTCACTTCTGTCAACGAGCATGATGATATTTTAAACAAAAATGAATGCTAGTCATCTGGAAGCCTAACTTCTCTATGTATTGATTCTTCAAAACTTCTGTTTTTCCTTTTAAAATCCTGAACTAGAGAGCTAAAAGGGTCTTTAGTTCATCCCTATGTCCCCAGAAGAAACTCATCTAAATCATCTCAGAAACTTGGGTTTTCATTCCATTTTTAAATACTCCCAGAAGAGGAAGAAACTCCACTACTTTCTGAAAATTACTAACATAAATTGTACTTGCTGCCATTTGGGTGACAGCCTCCTTTATTCTGTCTTTAGATCAATCAGTCAATAAGTTTATTATGTGCCAAATATTATATTAAGTTGGGGGGATTTAAACAAAGGCAAAAGACTGAGCTTACAATCTAATGGAAGAGATGACAAGCAAACAACTATGTAGAAATAAGCTGTATACAGATTAAATTGGAATAAATCTCCAGGGGAAGATATTAGTTTAAGGGACAATGGGAAAGGCTTCTTGCAGAAGGTAGAATTTTTAGGCAAAACTTAAAAGAATCCAGTTGGCAGAGATGAGAAGGAAGTATATTCCAGGCATACATAAAATGGTTAGGAGATAAAAGTGTCTAAATTGAGGAACAAGAAGGACACTGATGTCACTCACTGGATTGTAGAGTACTTCAATGGCAGAGTGTAAGACATAAGAATGCCAGAAAGATAGGAGGGAAAGTTTTTGAAATGCTTTGATCCAGGAGATGATAAGGAGCCTGGACTCATGATTTCAATGGTACAAGGAACTCCCAAGAAGTTCCTTGGACAGAGATTCTGAATCTTAAAAGAAGTTGTTTTCTGGGCCATGGCCCCTGCTGGCAGCCTGGTAGACTATGGATTTCTCCTTAGAATATGGGAAATATTTTAAATAAATAGAATAATGATGGAAGTGGAAATCTTCAACATAAAGAAGATCCAACTCACTTCCAGTTGATCAATGATGGACAGAAATAACTACACCCAGAGAAGGAACACTGGGAAGCGAATGTAAATTGTTAGCACTACTGTCTATCTACCCAGGTTACTTATACCTTCGGAAGCTAATAATTAATGTGCAACAAGAAAATGGTGTTTACACACATATATATTGTATCTAGGTTATATTGTAACACATGTAAAATGTATGGGATTACCTGCCATAGGGGGGAGGGAGTGGAGGGAGGGAGGGGATAATTTGGAAAAATGAATAAAAATAAATAAATAAATAGAATAAAACAAAGGATTTTCCTATGAAAAACAAGATATTAAACATCTGACTAGACAACTAATTAAATGGTGCAATTTCCTAAAGTTGAACATAATGGTACAATAATACCTATACTCACTCATGAGAATTGGTCGTTGACATATCCTTCATAGATTGTATAGCACAGACATCTGCATATATATATATATATATGTATATATATACATGTGTGTGTATATTGTGTGTGTGCACATACATAAAGATGTTATATATGCTTACATACATATACACACATAATTATATATACTCACATGCATATGTATGCATATATGTATCTTTGTGTGATAAAGGAGGCACCTAGATGGTTCAATCAATAAACTGCCAGACCTGGAGGCAGGAAGAAATGAGTTTCAATCTGGATTCAGCTACCTATGTGACTCTAGGCAAATCTCTTAAACTGCGTTTTCCTTAATCATCTAGAGAAGGAAATGGCAAATCATTCAAATATCTCTGCCAAGAAAACCCTTAATGAAGTCACAAAGAGTTGGCCCAAAAGGAACATTTTAAAATAGGAGCTGTGTCAATGGTAAAATTCCATGATGATATGTGGATGTGGTTCTAAAACTAGATCATTACATTATATGGTAAATTAGTAATTACATATAGGTTGCATTAGGGTGATGTTATTAGGCTTTTAGCCTAGTGATATCATTAAGAATTATTATGAGGGGCAGCTAGGTGGCGCAGTGGATAGAGCACCAGCCCTGAATTCAGGAGGACCCGAGTTCAAATCTGGTCTCAGACACTTAACACTTCCTAGCTGTGTGACCCTGGGCAAGTCACTTAACCCCAGCCTCAGGGGAAAAAAAAATTATTATTATGATATGGTGGAAAGAGTGCTAACTCTGGAGTCATTGGGCTCAAATTCTTTACTATCCATGTGACAATTAAGGCTAATCACTTTCTCTCCCACAAATCACTTTTCTCAACTATGAAATAAAGGGGTTGTATTAGATGGCCTTTTATGAGCCATTCTGCTCTAAATCTAGAACACCCTGATACCACAAGGTCTTACCCAGTGAGCTACATCTGACCAGTAGACTACCATAACAATTTCAGGAAGATCCAATTCACATTAGGGAGCCAAAGATTTTTAAATGGCAAAATTTTTTCCTCAAGGAAATTATATCCTACTGGGATTGGAGATAAGGAGAAAATAAATAACTAGAGATATAGTATATACATGGATAATAGAAAATAGAAAATAATGAATTGAATGAAATAGTACTGATTTAGTGCTTCAGAAAAACAAGGAAAGCTCATTTTAAAGAATGATGGACTAGGATTCAATTTTGAAAGAAAAAAGGTCTGTAAAGTGTAGATGAAGGTAAAAGCATTTTAGATCCTTAGGGATGGCCCAAGCTAAGGAATGGAAATAAAAGATATGGAGTTTAGAGGCAATTAGATGGCATAGTGGATAGGCTCTGAAGTCAGGAGGACCTGAGTTCAAATCCAGCCTCAGACACTTAACACGTAACACACTAGCTGTGTGAGCCTAGCTAAGTCACTTAAACTCCAAATGCCTCAGAAAAAAAAAAAAAAAAAAAAAAAAATATATATATATATATATATATACATATATATATATATATATATATATGGAATTTAGGGGAAAGAGAGGAATCTAGTTTCACCTTATCTTCACTCTTGTCTCTTAAAATAAATAGTTTTCTTCAAAGGACTTGTCTGATTCTTCCAGCTGCTGTTGCCTTTCAATGAAAAAAAAAATCCTGTATTTATTTTATAAAATACTTATATGAGCATATCAATGGTCCATAAAGATTCATTGAATATCTATTGTGGGCCAGTATGTGCTAAGCAGTAGGAAAACAAAAAGGGACAAAAGACAGTTCATGCTCTCAATAAACTTGGAATCTAACGGCAAAGACAATAAACAAATATGTACAAGATAAATAGCAAATAGTTATCAGAGGGAAGGCACTGAAATTAAGAACAATTGAGAAAGGCTTCCCATAAAAGATGAGGTTAAAAAAAAAAAAAAAAAAAAAAAACCTTGGGACTTAAAGAAAACCAGGTAAGACAGGAAGTGGAGATGAGGAGAGAGAGAATTCCAGAAATGGAAGACAGGCAAAGAATACAATTCCCTGATAAACTATAAGTTCACTGAAAGTGTTACATTCTCTCTCATAGTAGGTGCTTAATCAATAAATACTTCTAGCTTTAACTGTTGTTTGGAATTGGAGTGTAGAAGGTCAAACTTCTGGATGAAAGAGATTGTATTTTTTTTTTTTTTTAATGGTAAGGAAATGACAAGATCTTTCATCATTGTCAAAGCAATTCATCATGACCACCTGACCTACTCTGGCCTCTTTGATCAGACTCTGGTAGACAGCACTATTCAGATTTTGACCCTGGACAGTGACTCCAGACCTAGTAATCCCTGACCACAGCATTAACATTTCCAGTGACTCTGATCTCATTTGCTGAACTGATGACTCTCTTGATCAACTCCACTGGCCCATCTTTATACCTCCCTTCCCTGTTCCCTGGTGGTGTATCCCTTTTAATAATTCTTAATACTGAGTAAACTTGGCCTTGTCCCCCCACACACACACACAATGCTGACATGCTGCTTTTAAAGGCTTGGTTTAGACCACAATTCCCTCTATGGCATCAAAAACCTCATGAGGGAGTTAATCAGGAGATCCTTAACTCCCCTGACCATGTAGAGTCTGGGAAAGAAGTTTGTTTTTTGTTTTTTTGTTTTTTTTTAAAGGAAGAAGTTGGATTCCATCCAAAGATAAAATTATGGGTCTCAGTCTAACTGCATCAGCAGTTCAAAATCTGCTTCCCCACACCTATCTTTGACTCACAAGGGACTTTGTACTATTACCCAACTAAATTGTAGACAAATAGAGAAACCAACTACAACGGTTGTAGAGAACCAATGGGTGATGGAAGAAATAGTAGAGACGTAAACTAGAGCATTTGAAAAGATGGTATTAAGTGACTACAGACTAACGGGAACATTTAGATAGACTTTGGATTGTGTTTCTTTATTTGCAAATATAAAAATAATTTCATAGGGTTATAGATTTAAAACTGGAAGGAATTAAAGGTCATCTAATCTAATTTCCATAATTTTTTAGGTAAGAAAACTGAGACCCAGAAAGATTAAATTACTTAAACAAAGTCACACAGATAGCAGGAGTCTAGATTTTAAGCCAGTATCTCTACTTCCAACTCCAGTGAGTGTTATACCCATTGTGCCATAAAGCTTCCCAATTAGTCAATCAATCAATTAATCAAGAGGCTATAATATACTAAGTACATAATTTATTAGATAAATTCTGCTGATAAGGGGACAAAAATAAAATCTGTCCTTAAAAACTAACTGGGAAAGAAACCTAACTCCTCAGATTGTTTACAAAAAAGACACAAGATAATCACCAATAGAGCAAGGGATGGCCATTCACTAGAGAACAGAACTAATTAAGTAGGAACTAATTTTCTTAGTTATACAGCTCCAGAAAGATCGAATCATCCTAAATAATGGCCAAACAATTTCCCCCTAAGGAAAACATGACAAGTCTATTATCATCATACCAGTCTGTTCAAGATCTGAGCAAAATCTTGACTACAAGAGTTTAATAAATAGTGATGTGTAGACCACAAAATTATGCAGTGGTGAACTTTCTGGATTTCATCCATAATTCTTCAACTCAAATTATCATTTTTTAAAATATGATTTAACACTGAGAGCAGCTTTTAAAATGCAATCTTCATACTAGGTGCAAATCTCAAGCTCAGTGGTAGCCATATGTGCCAAGTTGCAAGTTTCCTTAAAAGAAATCAGAACGACTGGAGATTAAGACATTCTCTGAATAAATATACAACTTTAAAAATCTGTCACTGCTTTCATAAGTGTAATATGAGGCTGTGCTGGGTAACTGAGTTGACAGAGAAAGAGGGAGCAGCTGCAGAATTAGAAAACAGATTAAAAAAGAGAACAAGTAAAGGGAATCAGTAAAGATAAGAGTACAATGGAGGAGGGCAGAATATTTGAGGTGCAAGAAATAGGCTTGGAAAAAATAGCTCTTAAAGATGATCTCTTTATAGTCTCAAAAGTAATGATTATTTGGAAATATAGAAAGATACCAATGCAAGGGTAAATATTATTTTATTTTCTTTTTTTTAGGCAAGCAATGAAAGTTAAGTTGATCTGCCCAAGCTAAGTGTAAGGCCAGATTTGAGTCTTTATATTTCCAAACCTAGTTCTCTATCTATTGTGCCACCCGGCCTATAAATAATCCTAGTCAAAAAGCCTCTGGTAATAAATATCAGGCAAAGCATAAAACAGAAAGATATATGCTTACTCAAGAAATTTGCCAGTATGAGAAGGAACAGTTTTCAAGTAGAGGAGGGACTTCCCATGGATAGTGACATGCTCTAGGTTCTATTTGCAGCTGACATATGTGCACTGGTGACATGGTCAGCGCAAGGGATGATAGACAGACAACACTGACATCCTTACAGTATTGAGAGGAAGTGAATTCCATTTTTGGGTGGATTTCATATGGCAAATATATGCAGTCAAAGACAAGAATCACATAAGATCGAAAAGTATGAGCAAGTTGTGATCCGTATTGCTCACATGAATGATTTGAGTATTTAAGAGAATGTGTTAGGTACTGGGTATACAAATAGAATGAAACAGAGCTATTTGGAGAAACTTACATTCTATCAGGAGAGGCAACATGGGAAATACAACTGTATAGAACAAATATAAAATGCATTTATTTACAATGTTTAGAGAGGTAGGGAAGGCAAAAGTAGTTGGGGAGAGATTAAGGAAAGGCATAGAAAGTGGCATTTGAGTTGTGTTGAAGGGAGAGAGTCTGTAGAGGAGAGAGTATTTTATAGGTGAAGGGAATGGAAGAATAAATAGGGAGCTACTAGTTTACTGAGTAGGTGAGCAACATAGTCAGGTCTGCACTTAAAGAAAATCCCTGTGGCAGTTTGGTGGAAAATAGACTGGAAAGGAAAGAGATGGGATAAGGGGACCAATTGGAAAGATTTTGCAATAGTTCCAGGTCAGAGGAAATGAAAATATGAACTAAGGTTGTGGCTGTAATAATGCCGCAAGTACCCATAACTACAGGGTCATTGCAAAGCCATGCTGAGAAAATGTGTTTTGAAAGCCTTAAAAGTACTAATACATGTCATTCACTATTGCTGCTGCTTTCTTGTTATACCTTTCTTTGCTTCTGCTGCTGATCCCACCCCCTACAGCAGAATTAATTTGTCAGTTCAGCTACTATTAGCAGTCACCAATTCCATATTAAAAAAAAAAAAAATGTTGATTCAAGTGTACAAAGACAGCAGAAGCTCCTACTGAAATGAGCCAAACTGTTTAGCAGATTCAGCTCTGCAGCTTATCTATCCAAGCAGGAGTGCCTTTAATCTACTATCTTCTCTAGCCATGGAAGATGGAGTGGGAGTTGTGATTCAGCCATGTTTCCCTGTAATAATAACCAGTTCACAAAAGAAAGAGGAAAATAATTTGAGATGATATTCTCCAACAGATTTCTGACCGGCCCCATTAGGAACAGAACAAACATAATATCCTACTACCCACAATTTAGAATTAATGAACTGTATTTTGACATCTTCCTTAAAGGAAAAATAGCTCAGAAATTGCTTGCACATATGTATGTTTCCCTAGCCTCTGCTGGTCATCTCCCAACATACATAGCATGCGAATGATCACCTGTTTATCTTTGACCATTTATTTACCTATGAATCAATTCTGGTTGTAGTTTATTAAGATTCAGATCATTCATCTATGAAAGAAGTAGCCTGGCTGAGTTTTAAGACACTAAAATCATAATGATACTTTGCAGCTTGAAGACCTTTGCAGGTTCCTTATTTCTCAAATATCTTCCTGGAATCTTTATGACATAAATCATCTTATGTACATTGTAGAGGGCCAGAACTTTGGAGAAGTATACTTGAAACAAGGATACTTACAACAAGGTGCTAACTCAGTGGAATTGATGAAATTATGGTTCTCTAGTATACCTATACTTAGTACCTAGCATGGTCATGTAGTGGTTCTCTAGTTCACACATACTCAGTATACTATAATGATGTAATTGTAACAGAGTATATAAACTGGGGACAAACTTAGCCAGAGACGGAGAAGACTTGACCAGCCTCATGGTAGCTCTCCTGCCTTCATCACTTCTCCACTAAGACCAAGGACTCAGGCTGGTCCCGAGATCTTCCAGAGAGCTAGTCTGGATACTATATTTTAATGCACCCCGGTGTGGAGGCTCTAGAAAGCAGGACATTACATTTGGATATCCAGACTGCTGACACAGACTGGGAGACTGAAGGAGACAGGACAGCCATCACTGGGGTCTTTTTCTTCGAGTCTGTTCTCCAGTCTATGTCTGAGAGCTCGAGCTCCAGCCTCCAGTCCTCTCTATCTCCAAGTCTGTCTCCCTTCCAGATCTCTTAGCTCTTATATACTTTATAATAAGTACATCATCCTAAGTGTCAATCTTGTAGAATAGGTATCAACTTGTAGAACTATTCTAAGTACTAAGTACATGTAAACTAGAGAATCATTATCTCAATTCCACTGAGTTAATACTTTGCTGTAAGATCACTTGTTTCCCTCTACAGGAAGATAAGCCTTCCTAACTATAGGTTCAATATTCTATCCACTGTGCCAAAAAGTTGGCCCAAACAAAAGTTCATCACCAAGAAAAATAAATTCTTGCATTGACCAAAAATGAGTACATTACTTCTTTATCAGGATGTGTTAGTCTTGACTACCTTCTTCCCTCAGACCTTGATGGAGACAGCCCCAGTACCCAAGAGTTTTAGGAATAGCAACACCTCTGAGATAATGACCCTAAAACATCAAACTAGCAATCTCCAGTATGATATGCAGCTTAGCAATAAAAACCTAGAAAAGAAAGTTCTTACCACCAAAGTCCTTGGCACTGTCAAATGCCTCAATATCAGAAACTGATAAGAGTTCATCAATGGGAATCAATAGGAATATACCTCCTTTGCTGAAGCATCATAAAATGATGAGATTTTTCATCTGATTTACAGCTGAAATTTTCCATATACATCATCTCCCTTGTTAGATTGTAAACTACTGGAAGAACTGGGCTACTTTACTTCTCTATTTGAATCCCAGAATTTCCACATCAGGGAGTACTTAGTAAATGCTTCTTTCATGCATTCATGGGGATAGTATTAGAAATATATTCTTGATACTGAAAATCAGATATTGAAGAAAATTTATTAAAGAAGAATCTTAAGGAATTGTCTTAACATTTCTGGCCAGAAGCTGACTCCACTGCTCTTTAGGAAGAAGGAGCCCTGAGCATAGAAGTGGGAGAAGTTTTATAATTGTTAGTTTGACATAGTCCCTCACTTCAGAGAACAGATTGATCCATTTCTTCTGGGTTACAATCTTTCTGAAATGACCACTACATATTTCCCCTAAATGTGTATAAACATATTCCCCCTTCCTCATCATACATCCCATGTTTAAAAATGGCAGAAAACTCCTCCTAGGGGTGAATTGAAGGTTAAACAATATTCAGTTAGCCTATTAGGCAGGAGCAGTAGTTAATTTGGTCAAGTCAGATCATTGACCCCAACTAGTTTGGGCTGGATCAACTATTATCTTAAATTTGTGGTTTTCTCAAAACCACAAGACTCTTTCTGATTGGTTGAATCCACCTGTACCTTCCTAGCTCTCCAACTTCTTGTTTGTTCAAGATTCTATTGATCACTTAATTGTTCTGTGAAATCTTAACCTTCCCTAACCTTTCATATTCTGAAAACCTCTGGGTCAGTGTGACTACCTTGAAACTTGCAACACTCTGTGGAAATACAACTTTTCAGTATTTGTCACAGTGCCATACCTTAGCATCATAAGGACTGTCTCTAGTTATCTTCATCTATATCTGGAGCAAGTGACTTTACTCAGCCGTCTATCACTTAAATTTTAACCATCACTGCTTTTAAAACTCAACTTAGATGCCACCTTCTTTAGGAAGCCCTTTCTGAGCTCTCCATTGGTTAGTATATTTTTCCCTCTTCAACTTAGTTGCATTCTCCTTACCATTGAGGTTTCTAGGATGCATTAAATAATCAAGCATACCTTAGATTGATACTGATCTTAGATATTTAGTGTGATGGGGTGGAGAACTAGAGGTTTCCCGCAGAATTGGCAAACTCTTAAGAAATGTGGAGGAAAATTATGATTGGAGAGGATCAGTTCAGGGGAAAGCCAATTTAAAGAAAGCTTGACAAAATATCCAACTAAACAATAATCATTCTAAGTGAATTCAGAGATGAAAATGGAAACGGGACTGCCAAAATGGAAAAGATTTGCAAAAACTACTTCAACAAATTGTTCCCTCCATAACAAACAGGAGAACCACCACATTTGAATTTTAATATCAGTTCCTAATTTATTTATTAAGAAATTAGAGGTATCACAAATAAAGACAAAAAAAAAAGCAGCTGGATTGGATTAGGTTCACAGAGATGAGATCCATGATATTAATAACAGTTTACACTTACATATTACATATAACATCTACCATGTGCCAAGCACTGTGCTAAATGTTTTACAGTTATCTCATTTGATTCTCTCAACAACCCTGGAAAATAAGGGTTATCATTATTTCCGTTTTACAGAAAAGGTTATTGAGGCAGACAGGTTAAGTGACTTGCTCAGGATTACACTTCAATAAATGTCTGATTCTAGATTTGAACTTAGTCTTTGTGACTCCAGACCTAGCACTCTATAAAGTTTCTGATTTCTTGCCCTTCATCAGGGCAGCCTATTCATGAGATGCTGGGACTAGGACAAACTAGTAAAATAGCATTAATAACAGTACTTGCCAGCCTAGAAGATTAATAGGTAAGTAATGGGCACTAGTCTTAGTCAAAGAGATAACTAGGTCAACAGACCAAAAAAGGAAGAAAAGAAAAAAATCAGGAAGTCAAAAGTATCACCACAGGAGTTCAACAAATAAAAGGGAGAAGTACAAAGAAGAAGCAGGGAAATATAGCCTCAGTTTATGTTTTAAAAGGTCCAAAGCCAAGGATGGGAAATGAGAGCATTTAAAAATAGTAGATCAAAGATTTTAAAAAATACAATCATTCCAGAATCCTCTGAGATTTGCTTTGTGTATAAGATCAGACTGAGGCATCCTCCCTCTACAGCAGGTGTCTCCCTAATTCACCCCCCCCTTTTCCCATCTAATTCAGCTGAAGACAACACAGCTTGAGGCTTGATAATAGCACTGGGAGCTTATCTTTAGATTTGAAAATGTTCCTCTTAATACATACATGCATTAAATATAGGGGGGAAACCATGAAAGAATTGAAGTTAGTTAACTAAAGCTTATCTAAAAATTATTCTATGATACTGTAAAAGCCAAGGACCAGACAATAAAGAAACAATTTTGAAATTATAGAGGGAGCTGAATTTGATATTAGACTGCACAATTCTGAGATTAAATAAGAGAAAAAAACAACTCTGCAAATTATTCAAGATCTTCTAGTACATATTTCATTCAAACTATGCTGAATCTACGAAAAATTCATAATGAATTTCAAAGAGGCCTTTCAAAAGAATATTTGTAATATAATATAGAGTATATCCATGGCAAACTTTTCCAATCCCTCCAAGTAAATGCTCTTTTCAAGTACAGATTACAGACTTAAATGCTTAATTACCTATGGAAGCATTCTCTACCCTGCTAACAACCACAAGAGGTAGCTTGAGCAGCAAGGAACTGCTGAGACATGCAAGATCAGGCCTTCGCTTCCTAATTCCTATGATAAAGGGGAAAATATCTTTGTGAAATTCAGTTTTCAGCAAAAATGAACCAATATATATTTTACACTAAATGGTATGTCAAGGGCTTGGAGTCTTCCCAGCTACTGGCTGGCTGGCTGCAAGAGAAATTTTGATATTCAGAAACAAAATCACTGAAGCATGTATGAAGTATGTAAACACCTTACTAAGTTTTGCAATTGATACACCTGCAGATCAGTAATTATCATCACTCTGAAGTTGCAGGTCCACTCAAAAGTATGGGAAGAAAATACTAATAATGTAAAATGCCACCATTATTAATAATATGATATATTTAGCAATCTTACCATAATACTGTTATAATTAATAATTTACTACAATGTTAGTAAAAGATCATTATATTATAATAAGATAATAATTAACAACAATCAGCTTTTATAGTTTGCAAAATACTTCAAACATAAATGAGTTCACATGATCCTCAGACAACCTTATGAGACGTGTCATTACTACCTTGATTTTACAGATAAAGAAGCAAGTCTCTAAAAGGTTAAGTGACTCTTATCTGATTTTATTCGGAGCTTCCAGAAACTCTCTGGCACTCTTTCTGATATACTAGCTAGTTGTTCAAGGAATCAGAGGTAGGATATCTTGAGCATGGATAGAACGATGGAGGCCGTGTAACCCTTAAAGTTGGCAGTGGGCAGCCTACTCCTGCCCTTGTGTTATTGGGAAGTTCATCGGCATTGCCCCCAACAAATAAAGAATTAGGCTTCTATGTTCCATCTCCATTCTCCCTTTTGGACTCTGATTGTCTATGGTTGGGGCCTTATATGTGCCTGTAGGTGGCAGGAACAGACTGAGGAGAAAACAGGGTTCATCAGAGCTAGTTGGGCTTCTAGTGATAAATGCCACTAATGAAAACTGACTTCAAAAAATCTGATTGGCCCCATAATGAAGAAGCCCTTTTCTCTTAACAGCTAGGAAAAATTAACAAGGAAGAGAAAGTTAAATATATACAAAATATACAATATATTCAAAATCTATCATCTTCCATTTGAGATTAACACCAAGGAGAGAAATCTACATGGGTACCCAAGCACTAATTACTAACTTTCAAATTTTATTCATAAAAATTTATAACTGAATACAGAAAATAAAAGAATTAGAAATCTATGAATCTCCATATCCACTGTATTCAGTTTTTGACTATGTACCTAGGTGGAAGGGATGAGTATCATGTGTAATACAAAATAATGATGACTATTAAATATAGAGACAGGAAGCACCTAGGCGGCTCAGGGGACAGAGTGCTGGGCCTGGAAGGCTGGAGTCCAAATTAGGTTTTAGGCTTATATGTGACTCTGAGAGAGTCACAGCAAATCGCTCCAGTACTTAGTTTTCCTTAGTAGTCAAAGAGGACCCAAATAACATCATTATGTCAGAATGACAGTGTGATTAACAGTGGCTGATCAGATCAATACCATTGTTAATAACAATTGGTTAGCATTCCCCAGCACTGATCTCTTCCTCTCCTATGCATTCAGAGATAGTCGCTGAGCTTAATCATTGATGTGCTAGCTCACATTCACCTTAGGTAAAAACCATTTTCCCCTGTTACTGATACCCCCCCATTTCTATTCATCTCTATTATACCTTTCCTTAGCTTTGTGCTCCTTCTTAGAGAATTATAGATTCATTCTATTTGTCCATAGGTCTGAAAAAGACCTTAATGACCATCTAATTCAGGGATTCTTAACCAAGTGTCTCTAAATAGATTTCAGAATTTGGAAGGGAGAAGAAAAACCAACAAACAAAAACCATTCTCATCTTTATTTTCACTAACTTTGCTTCCATATTTTATTCTTAGCATTGAAAAACTATTTGGAGAAGTCCACTGACTTTCCCAGACTGTCAAAAGGATTCATACAATAAAACAAGGTTAAAAACTCTGAACCTTCTCTGAGGTTCAATTTTCAGTTTTTTGTCATCTATAAAATGAGGGGTTTGGATTAAATTCTCCCAAAAGTATTGTGGATTTTTTTTTCAAAGGAAGCACAGTGGACAGAGTACTAGACTTGGAATTCAGGAAAACTGGGTTTATGTCTTAGCTATTTATTTGCTGTGTGCCACAAAGTACATTACTTACCTTCTTTTTGCCTTAGTTTCCTCATCTGCAAAATGAGAATAACTGCACTTATGCTACAGGATTGTGTAAAGCACTTTGCAAACTTAAAAAAAAACACTATAAAAAAGCTAGTTATTATTTTTTAAATGATTATTATTATGATCATCATTAAAGACATTATCCTGAAATATACAAACAGTGGTAGCTCCATTCTAGTGATAAGCTTGTATATAAAAAGAGAAAATCCTCCCTCTGTTCTTAGTCTACAAATCACCACACGTTTATTTATGTCTTCCTGGGTATGGCATGCTGTGTTGGATGCTATTATTAATCTATAATCTGATAACCCTGAGCTAAAGACTCTCTCTGCTCCACTAAAACAAAACAAACAAAATCTTCTTTCTCCAGAAGCACTTGGGCCAAATGAGCAGTATAGTTGGGAAAGGGGGAATTATTTCAGAAAGCAGATGTTGCCTCCCATGGTGCAGTGAGAGTTAAAGTAGAGGCAGTTGGGATGTGATACGGGGATCAGCTGGGGACTGTGGGTGTCCTAAGACAGGCTCAGCCATGCAAACCACCTGCTCTCTTGTTCTATTTCATTATCTGCCACACAGGCAAAGGAAGCAGAGCAGAAATAAAGCATGTTGGGCTGTAAGCCATCATATTTTAATCTCTTTCCTTTGTAGGAGCATGTCTCCACTAAAGATTTTTGCTCTGAGGCTTACATGAATAGAGCACAAGCCATAGCTAGTCTTGTCAAACCAGGAAGAGTATTTCTCATAACCACTAGCAAATTTTATTTTTGCCTTTGTATCTCAAAGGCCACAAATAGTGCATTGCAGAGTAAGTGCTTAAGTTAAGGTTGGTTGAATTTTAATTAAATGTCTGTCATCCAAAGTCCAACCTAACTAATTGAGGAGAGGCCTATTAGCAGGGAGTGGTCATCAGGTCAGGATTTTTTTTTACCTAACAGCTAATAAAAATTATCTAAAAATATGAGAGAGAAACAATCTGCAATGCACTGCAGAACATACAAATACCTATAAAATCATTAATTCATTTTTGTGTAACCTATTTTACTTTTTTCTGTTAACAAACAATAATTTTCTCTTCTGCCACCTTTATTAGAAAAAGGAAAGAAAAACAAAATCCTTGTAACAAATATTGCCAGTTAAATGAAACAAATCCCAGCTCTGATCATGTCCAAAACTACTTGTTATTCTACATTCTGAGTCCATCAACTCTCTGTGCAACTGTGAATAAATAGCATGTTTCATCATCTGCTCTCTGGAATACTGATTGGTTATTGCATTGATCAAAATTCTTAAGTCTTTCAAGGTTATTTGTCTCTACAATGTTGTTATTGTACCAATTATTCTGGTTCTGCTCACTTAACTCTTCATGACTATAAATCTTTCCAGATTTCTCTGGAATCATGCCTTTCATTTCTTATGACACAATAATATTCTATTGCATTTTAACACTATAATTTTTCAGATATTCCCAATAGATGGACACTTCCTTTGTTTCTTTCTTTTAAATTTTTTTGATTTATGGAATAAAACAAGTATTTCCATAAGTATAATTTTTTAAAAGATGATTGCACATGAAAGTACAAATCTTTTCTGTACAACTGGCTATTCCTTTTAAATATATAATACAGTTATCATATCAATTTCTTTTCTTTTCCTTTTTTTTCTTTTTCCCCCTTCTCCTACTACCCTAGCTTCTATAAAGAATTACTATAAATATTTTTGTATATATAGGTCTTTTTATCTTTATTTAATATCTTTAGGATACAGGCCTAAGAGCTCTAGAGAGGTCTGAAGAGTGTTACATGAACTGATGCTAAGTGAATTGAGCAGAACCAGGATATCATTGTACACAGCAACAATAAGATTATATGATGATCATGGGCATGGGATGATTAAGGCCAGTTCCAGTGATCTTATGATGAAGAGAGCCATTTGCACCCAGAGAGAGGACTGTAGGGACTGAGTGTGGACCACAATATAGTATTTTCACTTTTTTGTTGTTGTTAGCTTGTATTTTGTTTTCTTTGTGTTTTTTTTCCCTTTTTGATCTAATCCTTCTTGTGCAGCACGATAATTGTGTTAAAATATATAGAAGAATTGCCCATGTTTAACATATATTGAATTACTTGCCATTTAGGGGGAAAGGAGGGGAAAAATTTTGGAACACAAGTTTTGCACAGGTGAATGTAGAAAATTATCCATGCATATGTTTTGAAAAATCAAAAGCTTCAATAAAAATTTAAGATTTTAAAAATACAGAAATGGATACAGGCCTAGCAGTTGTATCAATGAATCAAAGAGTATGTACAATTTGATGAAACCATTAAATTTTGAAGTAAATATGAAAGTGGCCCAAACACTCAAGTTTGAATAAAAACCTACATCTGATATCCTGAGGGAAGACTAGAGGTGAGCTAGGGAAGCACTTAAAAACAAAGTTATTTATTTGCTTTATTTTAATAGAGGAATTGGCTCCAAGGGTACAGTCTGATCCCCTTAATTCATTATTTCTCCACCTCTGCCTCTTAGAACTAAGATCTTTTGAGGTCCATTTCATGTGCCTCCCCCTTCTTTCAAGTGACCTTTTCTAATTCTCCCAGATGTTAATGCCCACCTCCTTGAAATCACCTTTTTAAAAAAATTTTGTGTTTGTATAATATATTTACATGTCCTTGAACACCTATTCTCCACATGTATACCCAATTAAAGTCCTTAAGACCAGGGTCTGTCTCATTTTTGTATTTGTATTCCTATCACATGATATAACACCCAAAATATAGTAGGTGTTTAATAAATGCTATTTGATTAATTGATGGATAGCTATAATTATTCCTCATTTCTAGAATGAATTCTTGCCAAATAATATTTTCCCTTACATTGTAAATCTTCAGCACTATTACACTTCTGTGGGGATGGACTAGAAGAGCCTCTAACACTCCTTCCAGATTTTTATTTTTTACTGAGAATAACTGAAAATTGTATGAAGCCTTAAATTCTAACCAACATACACAGTAGATAGCATAGATATTATTACTCTTATTTTGTGGATAAGAAAATTAAGATTCTGGGCATTAACTTATACAGGATGGCCCAAAAGTCTTAGAGTTATTAAAGTCCTTTATATACACACTCTCATTTGAACTTATCAATAACCACATTACATAGATAATCTAGATTACAAAAATATTGAGTCTCAGAGAAGTTAAGTGATTTTGCCATGGTCACAAAGCTAGGAATTCAAGCAACAATCTCTGCAGGTTTGAGATCTAGGGCTCTTTTTCTATACCACATGCATTTTTTCTCACAGCTATCAATTCATGGTGATGGACTGATTACATATGTACAGCAATTCTGAGTCACAAATGGGATAAATTTAGACTCTCAATATTCCCCAGTCCTTGATTATATCAACAAAGCTAAAATCTTAGTGCCCTATCCTTCTACTAACCAAGAAGCCCAGAACCACCCACACAGAACAAATGATTACATAATGTTCCTCTTTGACCTTAACACCATAGCAAGCTTCCCAGAATACCAATTATTTTTCTTTTGTCTACTTTTAATAAACAAAAGTATGTCTTTAAATTTTCCTGAGATCACAGATCTAAAGGTAAAAAAACTGCCTAGAGGAAGCTCATTATTAATCAAAAAGTATTTAGTAAGTTCCTACTATGCACCAGGTACATTCTTAATAGTGCTTGATACATTATAGATATGTCTCTTAAAAGAATGAATGAATTAAAAGTGGTCTGTGAAATGATAATCATGGGTTATAACAAGTAAGATTCATGAGCCATTTTAAATACATTCTTCATGATAGAATGCTTAGCACAAGTGCTGAAAGATATGTTTCTCTATTTATAGCAAATGAAACAAAAGATCTCATTAAAAATACCCTAGAAAAATGATGATGCATAGTCTTTGTACTAATAGACAAATATTCACCGACTAGATAAGTCATGAGTTCAAATATATTCAAATTAATGAGTATTTTTAAATTTTTAAGCTAAATTCTGGCCTTACTTTTACCTTTGTTTTTCTTACTTTACAAGAGGAAATACAGTATTGCACTAGTATCATTCATTCTACTTAAATAGAATGATATCTGTTAGCTAATATTTTTATGGCACTTTAGAAACATTAGTTCATTTTATCCTTATAACCCTGAGGGAAAAGTTATTATACCCATTTTACAGCTGAGCAAAATGAGGCAGTGAGGAAGAATCTGAGGCCAGATTGAAATACCTATCTTTCCTGACTCCAGGACCACAGTTCTATCCATTCACTCCACCACTTAAAAGGCTATTGTATGACAAAACTCTAAGATAAATAAGACACAAAAGCTGAGTTCAAAGAGTTTATTCAAACAGGAAAAATAAGATCCAACTTTAATACTCAAAGATCTTTATGAGTTTATCTTACCAGACTTATTGCACATTGCTCCTTCTCATACTCTTCATGAGCTAGCCCCAGGGCCCATGTGCTCATTCATCCCTTAGTGCCTTTTCTCAAACTTTCTCCCCTACCTGGAATGCACTCTTTTTCCCTCTTAGAATCCTTAACTTTTGTCAGGGCTCAACTCAGCTCCTACCTTCCAAGGAAAACCATCTTTGTATCTTTTATCCACACCAGTGATGTTGTTGAATAGTTTCAATATGTATGAAAATGGAAACAAAATCAACTACCATACTTTTGGTACATTATTTAACTTGAAAAGTTAAATTTTTTAAACTTTTTTTACTTTTTTAACTTTTACAAGACTAAAATGGAAGGATAACTGTTATAAGACTTTTTGTTCACAGGTGATTATGCACTCAAAATAGCCTCTGAGGCTGAGATGCAATAGACTATCTTATAAAACACCAAGAAAACACAGTTCTCTACCACGCAGCACCACATATCCATGTATAGAACCATGCATCAGTTATAGCAAATAGAGAAATTGCGAATGCTGTGGATAAGTTCACTTATAAACCTTGTAGTATACTTTCCAAAAATTATAAGACTGAGGCACATATAGCCAGAGCTAACTCAGTGGTGGGAAATTCCAAAGGAAAGTATGGAAAGAAACAGGCTTCCCACCAAACTGAAGTTCTACAGAGCTATATGGTGACCTTACATAGTTTACCAGTGCCATGCCAGGAAACTGAATCACTTCATTTGAAATTTTCTTAGGAAGCTTCTGAAGCTCACTTGACAAGATAAGGTTATGGATTCTGAGATTTTTTTCCTGAGCTGAATTGCCAAGTATTCAGATTCTACTGCAGAGATCACAATTTGGATAAGCTGGCCAAGTTGCTCAAATGCCAAATTTATATTTTCCTAAAAGACTAATTTGTGGAAAACTCACACTAGATAGATGCTTACATGGACATCAGAGAAAACAATAGAAGGATGCTCTCAGGGTCCTTCTAAAGGACTCTGAAATTGATTATGAATATGGGAGATACTGGCACAGAACCACCCAGCATGGCGAGCCCACATCAAGGATGCTGTGCTCTATAAGCAGAATTGCAGTAGCTCAAAGCAAACCTGAGAAGCACAAATTTAGAGCCATCTTCACTCCAAGGGTTTGCTCAACTGGTGGCAAAACTTTCTGAGTTTACATTGCTCTGATAAGTTACAGTCAAACATACTGTACATTGATCCTGACATAGTGATGTCATTTTGATCCTTTTGTAGAACAAAAAATAACAACTATTTATTTTTTAAATGACACATGCCCAACTAAATTGAGACCATAGTGTTATTTGGTCTTTTGTTGGTTCTGTCTTTATATCCTCATCATCTTATGTACATCCCAGTATTTAAATATAGTAGATGCATAATAGATATTTGCTGAATTAAAGTGATAATGTACATTATATGAATGCATATTGAAATTCTTTAAAACTTAATAAATGGTTTTTGAGAGATGCTTTGACCAAAAAAAAAAAAATCAATCACTTTGTAACCTAACAGTGGGTCTTCCCAGAATTGCCTGGGTTGCTTTTCAGCACTACCAAACAGTCCCATAATTGGGTATTACACTCAGTCTTTCTAGCTTGCTAGGACGTATCAGAACTTGGTCTCCACTATAGACACTGGATCCATCACTCAAATAGCAAGCATTTATCGAATCCTAACTACATGCCAGGCCCTGTGCTAGGTTACACACATAACTGAGAATGTGGATAGGGGCACGCATTCAAACAAATCCAAATCAACAAGTGTAAGAAACATTTTGTCCCTGCCCTTCTTATTTTTTTCCTGGGAATACAAAGATAAAAATCAAACAGTCCTGTCTTCAAGGATCTTACAGTCTATCAGGAAAAAACACATGCACATACAAATTAATACAAAATATATGTGAAGTAAAAAAAGGTAACGAGGTAAGGAGATATGAATAACTCAGGAAATCAGGATGGGAGATAGTCCTTATAACTTCTCAGGGACTGAGACAAATGGAGAACATTCTGCCCATTCTGTCTGTGCATAGACTGAAAAAGGAAGTGTAATATCATGTGTCAGGAAGAGCAAGCAGGTTTTTTGTGTGTTTTTTTTTTATTAGATTACAGATTATGTGACGTGGATATATCTGTAAAAAGTCTGGAAATAAAGGATGGAGTATTTTGCTAAAGGGTTTAAATGCCAAGCAGAAACATTGTTGTTGTTTTTAAATCCAAGAATCAACAGGAAGCCATTGAAGCTCTTTTATAAACATCATCTCATGTATAGACTAGTGTAATAGCCTGCTAGTGAGTCAAGCCACCCCAGGTCTCTGCCCATTCCAATTCATTCTCTCTTCATCCATTAATGTGATTTTCTTAAAATACAGGTTGGATCATGTCAGCCATTTTCTCAATAAACTCAAGTAGTTCCCTGTCACCTCCAGGATCAAATACAAACTGCTCTTCTGTGACATTCAAAGATCTTCACAAACTAGTTCCCTCATACTCTCCAGTCTTCTTAAAACTTACTCTCCCACATGTACTTCTTGATCCAGTGACATGGGCCTCCTGGCTGTTCCATGAGCAACACTTCATTTCATCTCTTGCCTCTGGGCATTTTCTCTAGCTTCGTCCCTAGCTGGAATGCTCCTCCTCTGCTCCAACTACTGATCTATCTGTGCTCCTTTTAAGTTCCAACTAATATCCCATCTTTTACCGAAAACCCCAATCTCTTTTAATTCTAGTGCCTTTCCTCTATCAATTATTTCCTATTAAGAATTGCATATATTTAATATATATTAGATTACTTGCCATCTAGGGGAGGGAAAAAATTTTTTTTAGAACACAAGGTTTTGCAAGGGTGACTGTTGAAAGTGATCTATGCATATGTTTTGAAAATTTAAAAAGTTTTAAAAATTAAAAATTTTAAAAATTTCTTTCATTTTTTTCTGTATATAGCTTTCTTTGAACATATTGTTTACATGTTGTCTTCCCCTTAGATTGTAAGTTTCTTGAGGGTAGGGACTGTCTTTCATCTCTTTCCCTGCCTCCCCCAGCACTTAGCACAGAGCCTGGCACATAGCAGACACTAAATAAATTTTTATTGATTGAGTTAAAGAGGAGGCATGATATGGAGAAATAAGTGCTTTAGGTCTATTACTCTAACAATAGTCTAGAGTCTAGACTAAGGAGAATTGAAGGGAAGAGCAATATGAAACAAGGAAAACACATAAGCTACTGCACTTAATATAGAAAAGAAGTAATGAAAAACTGATTATGGATGGAGCCCTGTGATTGTATACACACACACACACACACACACACACACACACACACACACACACACAATATCATGTACCAAAGTATAATTTATAGTCTTATTGCTCTGAAAAGTGAAAATAATTTGCTAGTAAAGTTCAAGTCTATAATATTTGTGGGGAAGAAGATGAAAAAGAAAAAAGGAGAAAATATACATGGTCTCTTCCTCTTACACAAAAGTGTAGTCTTTCTACATCTGTCTCACGCACATCATATGCATACATATAATGCATATATTACACACCCATGCATGGTGCTTTGTACTCGATGGAGAGATAGAGAGATATTTAGAGTGGTCATGAAATACTTTTATCGAATCAGGCTCTGAGCCTCTTCTCCCCTTTGGGTCAAAGGAACCAGCCTTTTTTGGGAAACTCACCTCTAATCCAATTTCATTTTAACCCCTGAACCTCTATATATGTATTCGGAAATGGAGTTTCACATGATACACATTTTCCCTTCTAAGATTGCTTTGACTCTGGCACAGCTTCCCCAGATGTTGTCTGACATGGTTAGGAAACACTGAAGAAATACTGTCTCCTTCCATTGCATGGTAATCTTCTGAGTTCAGACACACATCCCCTAAAAATAGAGATTTCTTTCCCACCCTCTTTTCTTGAGATCCATTTCAACAGTTCTAAAATTTAAAATTAAAAACCCCATCTCCACAGCTTAATTCATACCAAAGATGAATTGCTTGCAAATGTGATTATTTTAAAGATAATTAAAACATTTGTACTCATATCATGGTAATATCAACAAAGAAGTTGCACGCAATGTATATATGGGGTTTAATAAAGAAAATTCCTCTATAAGAGCTTAAACCTATGAAACCAGAAGTTCAAATTTAAAAAAAGAAGCAACCATCTGACTTAAATAAATTAGATTAGAGTATTTTTAATTGCATGCCATATCTTCTAATTTTTCTTCTAATTTGGTATTGATTTTGATCTATGCTTTAATAAGTCTCATAACTCAGTGCTCTAAGCAACTTTCTAGGACTATAAATAGCAAAGATAATGACTTACATTGATAAATAAAGTATTCTCATCCAGGAGTTCCAAGAACAATGAAATCACAGGCCCAGAGCCTATTCCTACCTAACAAGTCATGGTGTGACAGACGTATACGGAGATTCATACATGACACACATCTGTAACTATGTTACGATGGAGAGATATTCCATCTTACTTTTTGTAATGCTAGCCATTGCTCAATAGGCTTACAGTATCCCAGTGGTCTTCTTGAAGAAAGTTTTTTTAATGACATAAAGGTATGAAGTTTCTTTGTATCTAGAAGCCTTTGATCTTCATCATTTCTTAATTCCAAACTGCAATTTCCAACATATTTTACACTATCCTTCTCTCTGCATACATCTGAATTAAAATCACTGTATATTAATATTTATCTTAGCATAATTTACAGGGCCTTCAAGAGTTCTTCAAGGACTTTCTCTTCTTTTTCACTCTCCGTAAAAGATGTTGACACATAAGATGCAATTATCTCTATGGGAGTTAGCTGTTGTTTTTTTTTTTTTTTTTCAAATTCTCATCATGAACATTGCAGTACAAGATGAACAAGTATCTTATGAAATTATGTTATAATTATGTTACTTGTTTTTCTTGAATCTATGATAAAAACTAACTCCCTGATTTGCTTCTCTATAAAAAAAAAGTCTATAAATCATCATTCCATTTATGGGAACTTCTTTTGTCTTCCAGTTTTACTTATAAAAAATATTATATTATGTTGACTTGTGAGTCATTGGATAAGACAACCACATTAGAATATGAACAATTAAGTTACTATTTATATATACTCTAACAGCCATTGACCCTAAACAGCTTCTAACTTTTTTTGCGCCGCTAATACACTGACTACAGAAGACAAATACAGGCAAATCAGACAATTTAAAATGTTATTCAGCAGTATATTTCCATTTTAGCTCTTCCATAACTAATTGGACAGCTTTATATTTAATGATATAACTGAAAACCAGATTCTCAATAACATGAAGCTCTGGTCAATTATCTGGGTTGTCCTACTGACAAAATTTCTATATCCTTTTAGGGGAGAGTCTATTGCTCAGTGCAAGCATCTGGATCTGAAGGATTTCATTTAGTAGGCTAATAATAAATGCTTTGTATTATATTTGTACAACATTAATATACATCAAAGAAATTAGCATGAATCATAAGCTATATTTAACTAAAAATCAGCTATTTCTTTTAATTATATGAGGATTTAAGCACAAGATCTTTTAAGATGAGTAACATGAGGGCTTTAATTTTCTCAGATATTTTCTCCCTTGCCTTCCTTCTCTCTCACTATTTTCAAGATTAGGTCTTCCATTTTGTCCAGACTGGAAGGCAGAAGCTACTCACTAGCCTAAAATCACTATTGATCAGTGTAGGAGCTTTGATTTGCTCCAATAATAAACTTAGATAACCTTAATTCCAAGGTAATTCAGATGATGCCAAACTAAACTAATAGCAGATTGGCATAAATCACTGTACTTAGAACTTCTGAGCTGAAGAGATCTTCCAGGTTTAGCTTCCCAGCTAGCTAAGTTTATAGACTTGTATTACCATCTCAGATGTTTTTAAATGTCTGTGGTCTTAGACTCTATGTCTCCTGTAGTTAAGCCAAAAAGAAAATGGCAACAATACTATATAACGTCAAGATTCCTAATACTCTAAAAAAGATGTCACTTGAAAATTAATTGGCAGATTATAGAAATTCAATAATGTAATTCATTTTTAATGTCTGACACAATATTTAAGATATGCAGTACATTAATTAGCAGTTCTAGAAATGCAAGTGTGAAAGTGAAGAATTGCTATCAAATGTGAGAAAGTTTTACTGCTTTTCACAGAATCCAACATGGAGAACTATAATAAGAAAGATACAACATATGTTGGTTTGGGGATAGAGGGAGACCACCTTGGTTTCCTAACCAAAAAGTGAAATCTCTTTCATTTCAAAGAACTACCAAATCTCAAAGTTGAAAGAGATTTCAAAGACTTCAAATCCATCATACTTGATGAAAAATTCCTTGTACAATACAAATATTAGTCCTGCTTTTACCTGAAAATTTCCATTGAGAAATTACTTATCTCTTTTAAGGCAACCCATCCCAATTTTGGACATATAGAATTTTAATAAGTTTTTTTTTCTTTATATCAAATCTAAATTTACCTCTCTGAATTTCTAATCATTGTCCTATATCTGTCATCTGGGACATAAAAATTTGAATTCATTTTTATTTAATTTTTAACTGACCTTGGCCTTCAAAATACTTGAAGACAACTGTCATATTCTTTTCCTTCTCTCCCCTCCCAAGCTTCTGTCTATAAATATTCCTATTTCCTTTAAGTAAGCCTCATATACCATGATTCTTAAGACCTTTCACTTTCTTTTGCATTTTATTCATCAAATCAATATTTTTTCTCAAATATAGTACCCAGAAATAATGATATACCACATGTGATTGGATCAAAGTACCATGGGACCTAGATCACTCTGGAGGAAAAGGTGTGGCTGTTGATTTGTACAGCCCTTTCTTACTTAATCTAACTGGGTGCATGCCATGGCATCACTTTTCTGATGTCATGGTCGTCTTCGAGAACAAAGGACAAACAACAATCTCTGTGAGTTGAAACTGACCCACAACAGAGTGTGTTGTCGTGGTCATTGTCTTCTTCTTTTTCTTCTTTTCTCTCCCCCTCTCCCTCTCCCTCTCCCTCTCCCTGTCTCCCTCCCTCCCTCCCTCCTTCCCTCCTTCTCTCCCTCCTCTCTCTCTCTCTCTCTCTCTCTCTCTCTCTCTCTCTCTCTCTCTCTCTCTCTCTCTCTCTCTCTCATTTTCTCTCTCTTCCTCTTTTCTCTTTTCCTCTCTTCTCTCTCTCCTTCCCCTTCTCTCTATCTTGGGGTTCATGGATTAGATTTCTTTCTTAAAGATTATGTCTTAAACCCAAATTACCCTGGTTCTCATTGATTTGACAACAAAAGATAAAGGTAAAGTGTCTTTTATTTCAAAGAACTACCAAATCTCAAAGGTTTTTTTTCATTTTGTTTTGTTTTTTCTTCTAATATGTATTTATTGGAGGGAGATAAAAGGACAAGCATTCATTCAACTCTTGCTGTATGTCAGATATTATGCTAGGCGCTAAAGATACAAATACATATATGATAGTCTCTGGCTCCAAGAAGTTTTCTTTTTTTTTATTATAGCTTTTTATTTACAAGATATATGCATGAATAATTTTTCAGCATTGACAATTGCAAAACCTTTTGTTCCAACTTTCCCCCTCTTTCCCCCCACCCTTTCCCCAGACAGGACGTAAAATATGTTAAAGTATAAGTTAAATACAATATGTGTATGCATGTCCAAACAGTTACTAAATCTCAAAGTTGAAAGATTTCGAAGACTTCAAATTCATCTCATTCTTGAAGAGAAATTGCCTCTACAATACACCTAACACATATTATTCCCACTTTTACTTGAAGATCTCCACTGAAGAATAACTCATTACCTCTTTTAAGGCAACCTGTTCCAATTTTAGATATCACTAATTTTAATGTTTTTTTCTTATGTCAAATCAAAATATACCTCTCTGAATTCAGTCTTTGTTTGTACCCTGATTGCTTCAAATTAAAGTAAACACTACTATTTTTATTCTGTTTTGGAGAGAGAGAAAGAGATAAAGAAAGACAGGGGGAAAGGGAGAGAAGGAGGAAGGGAAGGAGGGAAGAATGACTGGGAGTTTAGATTTTTTATTATAAAATGAGGCAGGTTCCTTTTGATTCAATACTGTTTTATCCCCAAAGAACTATATGGTCTCCAATGTGGTAGATTTAATATAGTCAGACATCTCTTATTCCATATTTACTCCTTATATAGACAGGGCTTCCTGGTAGATAAGCATTGAAAAGAGGTAGAGTCTTGGATTTCAACACAAATATAGAGGACCAGAAGTATGTGAGACTAATTTGACCGATAGTTTGGGCTTTCCAACTAGTTGTGTAATTTTGGCCAAGGCACTTCCATTCTCTGAAACTACATATCCTTAACTTAAATAATGTTGGTATAGCCTTCAAGATTTTAAGTTCCAGTCCAATCAGCCTAGTGGAGTGTTGGATATTGACCTCATCATCTATTCTACTGTCTCTAAAGTGGTGACAAAGGACCTATACATAGGACAGGAGTTATACATAGTCTTCTGTTCCTCTTTGTTGAACAAAGGTGGGGTCTTCTCAAAGTCTCCCTCCTCTTCTTTCCCTAAGATTGAGCAGAGATGTAAATACATTGTCATGCTCTCATGTTTTCCTCTCTTCAGTTACTTTTTTTCTCCATTCCTCTCCCTCACTGAATCTGGGAAATTCACATAGCTTCATGTCCAAGCAAAATCTGGTGGTATTTTATTGTTAAAATAAACCCATTCTATTTCCAAAAATAATTATGGGTCTTATTTTTTAGGATTTCTCTAAAAGATTATATTTTTAATCTATGGGAACCATTTTTAATATGCAGAATATAACAAAAATCTTAATACTTTAAGTTTGAATAGCACAAAACTACACTAAGACTTTTGAGACACCCTCTATTTGAAGATTCACTTTTGAGTAAGCAGTTTTTCAAATATTTTGGTTTATCATATATTAGATCTGTAGGTTCATTAATGCTCTGATAGTTTCTCATACAATTTATGTACTGATAGTTCTCACTCTCTATCATTACTTTATATCCAACCTCTGAATATCAAAGGAATCCTGATCTAAAATATATTTGTGGTAAAAGAGATCTGTAAACCATTCTCTCATCTTGTATTTATAAATTATATTTCTGAACCAAAGTGGATTCTAACTATGTTTTACCATGGTTGGCTACCCCTCCCAGTTCTCTGCTCATCTTGAACACTCTAAGGTAAGAAGAAAAATGGACACTACAAATCTATATATACAATTCCCTGTTTGAGTCCAATATCAAAGTATATTTAAAACTTTTTAAAGAATCTTTTTAACATTATATTTCTACATCTCAGGTTTGTGATGTTGCTTGAAGTTAAGGCCAAATATGTCTTTCTCAAAATAACCATGTTGCTATATCTAGGCTGATAAACTGCAAGTCCAAAAATAATTTATTTACCAGATCATCATGATTTTACTTGCTTGGTAAAAGTGACTATTATTTATTCTGAGAACCCAGATTCTATGACCAATGAGCCTTAAAGGTTAAATATACATACACCAGAGTAAGCTGGTTTATACTGAAATCTGCATTCATTCAGATTCCTTCTCATTTTTACCATGATATCAGATAAACAAAATCAGTGTGGAAGTACCAAAAAACTATAAACGAAGATGGGGACTACAAGGGAAATTTTCAATGAATTAAATAAACCCTAACATGGGAGCCTGTCAAGACCACCTTAGGTCCTTAACTCTATCATTTCTTCTTACATTGTGTCCATAAGAGAGGATAGATGATAAGATGAAGAAAGCAGACCATAAATATGCCATCAATATGTGATGTTTCACTCTAATTCAATGTCAAAAGATATTCAATCTACTAACTGACTCAAAATATAAAGATAGCATAACAGAGTGGCAGGAATACTGTTTTTAGAACAGAGACCTGCAAAGTATATTAAAACAATTTTCAGATGAAGAAATTAAAACCATTTCTAGCCATATGAAAAGGTGCTCTAATTCACGATTGATTTGAGAAATGCAAATTAAAACAAATCTGAGATACCACTACATACCTCTTGGCTATAATGGCTCATAGATTGGCAAAGATGACAAGAAAAAATCATGACAAATGTTGGAGAGGATGTGTGAAAGCTGGGACACTGATACATTGTTGGTGGAACTGTGAATAGATTCTACCATTCTGGGAGAGCAATTTGGAACTATGCTCAAAAAGTTATTAAACTGTGCATATCCTCTGACCCAGCAGTGTTTCTATTGGGCCTATATCCCAAAGAAATCTTAAGGGAAAGAAAGAGGCCCACATATGCAAAAAGTGTTTGTGGCAGCCCTTTTCATAGTGACAAGAAACTAGAAACTGAGTTCATGTCCATCAAGTGAGAGAATGTCTGAGTAAGTTATGATATATGAATGTTATGGAATATTATTGTTTTGTAAGAAACTATTAAGAGAATGGTTTTAGAGAGGCCTGGTGAGACTTACATGAACTGATGCTAAGTGAAATGCGCAGGACCAGGAGATCATTGTACAAGAAGAAGATTATATGATGATCAATTCTGATGAACATGACTCTTCCAACAATGAGATGACTGATATCAGTTCCAATGATCTTGTGAAGAACAGACATCTATACTCAGAGAGAAGACTGTGGAAACTGAATGTGGATCCCAGCATAACATTCTCACTCTTTTTGTTGTTGTTCACTTGCATGTTGTTTTCTTACTCATTTACTTTCCTTTTTGACTGATTGTTCTTGTGCAGCAAGAGAATTGTATAAATATGTTTACATATATTGGATTTAACATATATTTTAACATGTATAACATATATTGGATTACTTGCCATATAGGAGAGGGGCTGGAGGGAAGAAGAGGAAAATCTGAAACAAAAGGCTATGCAAGGGTCAATGTTGAAAAATTACCCATGCATATGTTTTGAAAATAAAAAAAATAAAAATAGAATAGAGACTTGGATTCAAATTTGTCCTTTTATCATAAGTGTTCTTTGAACATGGACAAGTAAGTCATTTAATCCTTGAGGTCTCAAATTTTTCAATGAATAAAATTCAAATAATATGAGTGCTTTCCATATAGGGCCGTTTCAAGGATCCAGGGAATTAATTTTTATGACATGTTTTTCTGGCCTTAATGCACCATACAAATGTCAGTTGTTATTGTTTTCATTGTTATTAAAGTATAATCAGACTTCAGGGAAATAATGGAGAACTGAAGAACCTGGTGTGATGTGGTCCATAAGGAATCAGATATGACTGAACAACAAAGGAAGAGATCACTGAAAACATGATTTTTTTCTTCCTCAAAAAATAAAAATTTACATTTTTCTTTATGCTATATTTCCCTATAAATTTCATGTCCTTTTTTTTTTTCCTGAGGCTGGGGTTAAGTGACTTGCCTAGGGTCACACAGCTAGGATGGAGTTAAGTGTCTGAGACCAGATTTGAACTCGGGTCCTCCTGAATTCAAGGCTGGTGCTCTATCCACTAAATTTCATGTCCTTTAACTTTAACTAGAATTTTCCTTTACTATTCATTTGAAATTTTCATTGTTTTTTGGGAATTTCAACATAACACCAAAGACATGCAAAGAAAAAGCTACAGTTGAATATAATCATCTCAATTAATGTCTGCTTATATAAATTTCAAAAGTCTAAACATATGCTAAAATTGATATTATTAAAGCACATATGGCAATATTCTTTTCTTGATTTTAAGAATATGGAATGTTGTTTGAACTCAACCATTTCAATGAAAATAAAGTGTAAAAAGAAGATTAGTTTTCTGCAAATGCCTTCGGCCACCCTTACACATGGCAGTAGGACAATAAAAAGTCCATCCAGTTTAATTTGTTTTCATTCCGTGGATAACTGAAAGCATTATTTATGCTTTTAGGCATGGTGGCACATCTTATAATCATTAAACTCTATCATGCCACATACATTAGTCGGCCATAAAAGACAAACCTCTTCTTGACACTACTTCTTAAAGCAAATTAATTTTACTTATTAATCTATTCAAGAAAAGATATGAGGCTTAATCAATCAGCCAAACAATAAAAATTTATTGATTGTTTTCTCTTTGCCAAATATTATGCTATATACATGCCCTTTGTTCTCCCCCAATTAAAAAGAAAAACAAAGTTCCCTCAAGGTATTTGTAACTTGGCTGCAAAGACCTCTAATTCAACTAGACATTTATTAAACTCTAATGCTAGTTCTTCCCTCAAGGAACTTATATTCTATTAGAAGGAAGCAATTAAGCTTAAGAGAGAAAATAATTAAGTGTTAAAATGGATATAGAAAGATTGTCTCTAGACCAGGACCTTCTCCCATTGCTTCTCATGGCAAACAATATACTCCTATTTTCCAATCAACTGAATAACTCTTTGCCATATTAACTTTACCCTTCTTATTACTAGATCTCATTATGTATAACATGCATTCCAACACTCTGTCTAGACCTCCTGATCCCCAAATCTTTACACTCCCAGCCAATACCTTTTGAGTGCTTGTTTCTGATCCTTGGAAATCATAAACATTAACTTAAACATAAACATAACTTAATTGTATCTCTTTCCAGTCCTTTCCTAGACCTAGCCCATTTCTTAACTAACTTCAGTCAACAAGAATTTTTGAACCATTTATTATATTCTAGGAACTGTGCTAAAGTATTTGAGATGAGAATAAATGAAGGGGGGAGATCATCCCTGCTTTAATAAAGCTTCTATTCTAATGAAAGAAGCCACATAGGAAAAAAAAATAGTCCCTGATACATACAGAGTAGATGAAAGGTAATTTCAGAGAGGCAGGCACTAGCAGACTAGGGACAGACTGGGAAAGGTCTCTTGCAGATGGTGGGATTTGAGCTGAAGCTTAAGGAAAGCCAGAGGAGGCAGGAGGCTGATGGGAGGAAACAGAAAACATTTCAGGCATTTGGGAAGCCCAATGCAAAGATGCAGAAAATAAAGATGGCGTGTCATTTTGAGGAATAGCAAATAGTCTGGGGAAGCTGAATTTTAGGAGGAAGAGAGTAAAGTATAAAATGACTGGAATAGGGAGGATGGGATCTGATCCTGTTGCTACCTTATAGCAATAGTAATTATCTTATGATTTTATTGCCAATTAAGAACTTACCAAATATTAACAAATATAAATCCTTCAACATACAAGGAACAGAAAAGAAAGCTATTAATTAAGCCAAAATTTTAGTTAGCATAATTTTAAATGAATATCAAGCTGAACATAGTAGGAACAAAACTTTCATATTTTCCAGTATCTCCTTATACTATTGTTTGGTTTTGTTTTGAACATTTAAAAAAGAAAGTGCTTTGTTGTTCTTTTACATTACTATCACTACTCATCAACTCCTCCCCACTCCCCAAATACAAAACCCTTTCCTAGAACAAGTTTAGTTAAATAAAACAAATGGTTACATCTGGAAATATGTATCTCTAATCCATTACCTCTGCCAAGAGGTCTGCTTCCTGAGTTCTTGGTGTGACAGGGGAAACAAGATTTACCTGAACACACAAAAGAGACTGTTTCTATTTGACCTTGTTTCTCCAAGAGGAGCATGGCTTCAGGGAAGGGATGCCATGACATGCAAGTGAATTGGACTTAATTGAGGGAGGGCTGTGCAAGATTGCCTGCCTCACTTTTGCCTCCAGAAACATCTGGGTCCAACAGTAAGATGTAGATCAGGATGACTAGACAAAGGAGGTACGATTTGAAATCAGCAATGAAAAACTAAGTAGTAAGAGACTGATGAAAAGCGGGAAAGGCATTTCCAATTGTATTGATGTGGGTATGTCCACGGTTAGAAGCACTGTAGAAATAACATGAGACTGACCTGCTTAGATTGGAGGGGTCCTGTTAGGAAGTGATGAACGCCATATCCCCAGAGATACTACACTCACCACAACTGCTTTTGCAGATTGGGTTCAGGAGGAGAGTTCAGGATTCGTTCATTAGGTGGCAGCTAAGTGGCACCACCATGCACAGGGTCTGGCATCAAGAAGCCCAGAGTTCAACTCCAGTGTCAGACAGTTACTAGCTGTGTAACCTTGGACAAGCCCTTAACCTCTACCTGTAAAGTAGGGATAATAACAGTACTACTTCACAGTGTTGTTGGGAAGATCAAGTGAGAAAATATATAAATAAAGCTGCCTAAATTAGATCTAAAAACTTCACAAATCAAAAAGGATTTACAAAAATATAAGTACTTTTTACACTCCCTTTAAGATCTTAATAAGATATTAGAGATATTAGGTGACAGTGAATGAAGATCTGAGTTCAAATCTAGCCATTTAACATTTACTAGCTGTCATTTGTCTCTGCTGTTACATTTCTTTAACCTTCTTTGATTTCATTGACCAAGGAGGGAAGAATTAATTTATTAAGTCTTCTAGTCACTCCTCCAACCCCCAACTCCTGAATGAGGAAATTTAAAGAACCCAGGAAGGCCTTCCCAATCAGACAATATTTCAATATATAAAACTCTACCATGGATACATTCATTTTAAATTGGGCAATGCAAATACTTCAGATTAGTAAATGACTATAATTTATTCACATTTTAAGAATTTTATTACAATTAATTTCATCTCTGATATATAATGGTTACAGGAAATTTCTAGACAAGTCACTTAATATCCTCTAAGAATATATATTGCAGAAAAATGCTAAACTGCATTAGTAGATGGAAGATCCACCTCCTGATGTTCTCTGTACCATAGGGTCCAGTTGCTATCCTCTTTCCTTCTTGAACCTAGGAGAAATTTCCAACTGGAAAAGGATGGAAATTTGATAAAGTAGGTAAAATACATATTTCTCCTTTTTTTACCTCTCCTCCTACTTGGGATAGAATAATCCAATTTCAGGGATGTAGAGATATGGAAAATACCTGGTTATGTATTTGAAGGCTGCATCAATAAGTATATAATGCTAAGAATGACAGAAGTTCTAATTCTGTTTAATGACTTCCCTAGTGAGTTTGGGACACTGTTTTTTCAATAAATGGAAATTTCTATTAGGAAAGTTGGTCATTTGGAACTCAACTAAAGGAGGAAATACAGTATGGTAAGAAGACTCAAACCCTTTAAATCAGTTTCTTAATGATTTATTTTCACTAAATGTTTGGTTTGTATAACTTCTTTATATACATGTCTGAAGTCAAGTAAAAATTTCTTGGCCAAAAAGGGGTCATGAGTGGAAAAAATTTAAGAAGTCCTGGAAAAGAGTAAGCATAGAGAAGACATGAATTTTTTATTTATTTCAATGCAATAATTTTGAGTAGAGAATTCCCAGTCAAGAAATTTACCTCTATCAATACAGACCACTGCTTTAGAAAAACACAAAATGGATTTATCTTATAGCTCATTTCAAAATGTTTATAGTGAAGACCAAAAAAAAAAAAAAAAAAAAAAAAAAGCCTCATTTAGTTGACTGGTACCACATAATTCAAAGGTTAAGATCAAATCTGAGGGATCAATTGGATCATCATAATATCTAATCTCCAAACCAGACAGAATGAAAAGAGGTGTGAGAAGTAAAAAGGTCAGGAGACCAGAATTCAAGTAAAATAGTACTGATCTGAGCAAAGATTTAAGGACTGTTGGCTTTGGAAATGAGAGAACATAGGTCCAAAACTTACTACTGATACTTTTTTTTTTGAGCTTGGTCAAGCCCATTTAGGCTTATGTTTCCTCATTTATAAAATGAAAGAATCCAATTAGATGCTCTCTCAAGTCTCTTGCAGATTTAGATCAATGACCTCAAGTGATGACTCTATGTTTTACTAACTATATGATATCAAATACATTTTCTCCATATGTATAATAGGGACTAGATGGTCTTTAATATAACTTCTTGCTTGCTTTCTCCAACAAAAATTCTAATTCAATGCATCCTATAGATATAGCCTCAAAATGTCCCCCCTTCCCCAAGGTAATTGGGGTTAAGTGACTTGTCCAGGGTCACGAAGCTAGTAAGTGTTAGTTGTCTGGGGCCACATTTTAAGTCGGATCCTCCTGATTCAGAGCTGATACTCTTTCCACTATGCCATCTAGCTATCCCCTCAAAATGCTATTAAACTATTATTTCCAAGAACAATTTCTTTTTGAATCAATTATAGCTTTTAATCAATCAAATGATGGAAAAATTATTTATTAAATACCAATTATCTATATGTGCCAAGCACTGTACTGAGTGCTGGAAATAGAAATACAATGAATAAGCAAGCCTTCCTAAAAAGGAACTTTTATTTTAGTTGTAGAAATAAGTGGATATATAGCATATTCCAAAAGTCTTAGTGCAGTTTTAAGTTTCAATAACTTCAAAAGTATAAATGAAGTTACAAATTTACCCAAAACATCATTTAAAAGTTTAATTATTTAAATTTATCTTATTTCTGTTTTGAATTCTCACTGATGCATTTTTACTTTAACACAGCAGAGCATCCTGTCATCAAATATTGTGAGTTTCTTAATGACAAAGCCATGAAGGAGGTCATATAACTTTGCTAATTCAATCACCTGACTTTTTCCTTGTGAGATCAAAACTATCTTGTATGCATTAAAACTTCATTATTTGGATGGTTTAGAATGGGATTACAAATAAAATCCCTTCCACCATTGAGTGGTAGCTGATGAAAACTTTTAGAAACTTTGAAAATTGATACAAGTGATGTAACCCAAGAAATATCAACATTCCTAAAAAAAAAAAAAAAAAAATCTTTCAAATGTTGTCCTCTTGTAACTTTGTAACATTTATACTTCTAAACTTACTAAAGCTTAAAACCACACTAAGACTTTTTGAGAGGTGTGTGTGTGTTCAAATAAACACTTATTAGGCTAAATACCAACTATGAGCCAGGTATGGTTCTAAGCACTAGGGATACAAAAAGAAGCAGACAGTTCCTGCTCCCAAAGAATTCCCAATTTAAAGAAGGAGAGGAGGAGATAACATGCAAATAAACATGCAGGAGCTATTTACCAGGCTAAAGAGAAAATAAAGAAGGCCCTAAAACTGGCAAAGGCTTCTTTGGCCCTCCTTCCGTTCAAACCTTAGCACCTAGGAAACCCCCAAGATTACATTTCACCTACAAAAGATCTGCTTATGATGATGATGTTTGCTAAATTTTCTTCAGGACTAAGCCCACTATGAAGTACTCTTTTCCTCCCTCATAGTGCCTTCCTTCTAATAGCGTCATTCTTCCTACTTTAGCTATCACTGGTCAGTCTAACCTGACAGACAATGGCTTTCTCCCACCTCATGGAGTATTTCCTTTCTCCTGATTAATTGCAAGTTCCCCAAGGAACTTGTCTTTTTCCTTAGCCTAAATATATGCTCTCCCAATTCTATTTCACATTTACCCTTCCTGGTATCTATTTATCCCTTTATTTTGTTAAATCTTTTCCCCTAAATAAATCTACCTTTTGCCAAAGAGAATGGCCATTGTGAATTTGTCATGTTTATTTCAAACATGGCATGAGATATTCACAAAAGCAATTTAATATTTTCAAAACTATAAATGAATTAGCTCACATGAACATTAAGTCTGAAACTAGAATGAGAAAAGAAATATGAAATTGTCATTTCATCAGTAATACCCAACCCCATTGAGCTTCCAATAATAATATGTCTCAGAGGAAACCACTGTTCTTCCATCACTCAGGCTTGTGATCTCAGAGTCCTTCACAACATTTGAATCCCCCTCCTTCCTATTCCAAAACCCAAGTTTTGTCTTTCCTTATCTCCGTAGCATTTCATAAGGAGCTTCTACACTAATCCAAGCCACCATTTCCTCTTTCTGAATTTATCAGAGTAATCTCCTAATTGGTCCCCTTGTTTAAAATCTTTGTCCTCTGAAAATGCACCCTCCATACACTAGCCAATCAATAAACATTTATTAATGTTTATGACAACTACTGTGTTAAATTGATATTCTCATATCTAGTATGTCATCATGAAACTCACAGCTTAAAAAAAAATAGGCCAGTGCCTCTCTTGTCTCTAGGATAAAAATATATATACTTCTTACATTTAAAGTCTTCATAATATGATTCCCCACTGATCTTTCTAGACTAATTACACACAATACGCCCCACTGTACCCTATGCTCTGGTCAAACTGGCCAGGGATGTTTCTCATGTTTATTTCATCTTTGTGCCCACTGGCTTTACCTCAAGCCTGGAGTGCTTTCCTTCCTGACCTTCTTTCTTAGAAGTCTTAGCTTTCTCCAAAACTCATTTCAAAGTGTCGCCTATTACATGAAAGTTTTCCTACTCCCTCTGGTTATTAGTAGCTTTTGTTTGTGTCCTCCTTTCTTTCTCCCAATTATTAGTTTGTATATAGGTCCTATAGATCCTGAATTTATTTGTCTACTTATTTTTTATTTAGTTATTTATTTTGCTGAGGCAATTGGGGGTTAAGTGACTTGCCCAGTATTACACAGCTAGGAAGTATTAAGTGTCTGAGACCAGATTTGAACTCAGGTCCTTTTGACTTCAGGTTGCCTGCTTATTTAGATCATAGACCTTAGAGGCCATCAAGTCCAACCCTCTTGTTTCATAGATGAAAGATGTGACTCAGAGAAATTAAATGACTCACATGTAAGAAGGGTCTCAAGCAGAATTGGAATTCAGGTTCTCCTAAATGCCTAGGACTCTGGACATTAAACTACACAATAATGCTGCTCTCACATCCTCACCCCTCTGCTCCACAAGTTCCTAAATTGCAAGGACTGTTCTAATTCTTGTGATTGTAACTCAACACCAAGAACAGTACCTGGGATATAGAATGCTTTAATAAATGCTTTAAAATTTAATTAAGCTAGGTGGCACAGTAGACAGAATACCAGTGCTGGAGTCAGGACAACCTGAGTTCAAATCTAGCTTCAGACATTTAACACTTATTTGTTTTATTAAAAAAAAAATAAGTAAAAAAAAAGACTCAAATAAAATTTGAATTAAATTAAAATGTATCTCAACCCTTAGGAAGAAAATAAGTCTTTTTAGATAATGTTAGTAAATTGCCTCCTTCAGAATAGGCAGCGATACCTGGCATCTTGCATATAGAAGACACACACAGTTGAATAAATGAATGAATTTGAGGAGATTCTGTTTCTCCTCTCCATATTATAACTTGATGTTTGATTTTTATTTTCTATAAGTAAAAGAAAGCAAAAGCATAGAATTATTCATTATAATGAGCTTGAACACACAGATGACTGGGGGCTGGTTTGTTTTTAGAAGCTCTATCCGTGTACAAATGTTGCCCAGCATGGGATCTGTATGGGAGCCCAACCCACAGCTCTCACACATTCTGATCAGATTTAGAATCCACAGGGAATTCTGGGGCAGAGACAAGCATGTCGGAACAAACATACCTAACATTCTCAATCATTGCTCTGCCAGAAAAAAAAGCAGCATACTGAAAACAAGGCAAGCTTATGTAGAGAAGACCTCATTTCTAGAGTTAAAATTCTGTGGTTTGGGAATCGTGAGAGATGTAACTTCTATATTTCTCTTGTATCCAAAATGTTCCCCTCTGTTTAACTGGTATATTATTTATTGTTCTTGCCCTCTTCAAATCTTCATGACCCCATTTGGGGTTTTCTTGGCAAAGATTTTGGAGTTGTTTGCCATTTTCCTCTCCAGTTCATTTTCTAGATGAAGAACTGAAATAATCAGAGCTAAGAGATCCTTGCCCAGGATCACACTGTAAGTGTCTGAGGTCATATTTGAACTCAGGAAGATAGATGCCTTCCTCATTCTACCTACTGTGCCACTTAGCTGTCCATTTAATTGGTATAGATACATTTAATAGTTATGGTTTGTTTGCTGAATTATATTTGTCCCAAGTCAGCAGAGGATATAAAATGCAAATTTAATAGTGTCTTTGCTAGTTAAAGACAGGCAGATTTTCTCCAATCTGAATGACAATTATGTAATTCACTTATTTTAAAAATATGATGGTTAACATAAAACCTGTCACATTTTGTCTATTAATTACTACATCAGTACAGCAGATGGAAATGTTCAGCAAAAATTTCATTGGAGGGATTGTGTAAAACTCTACTAAGGAAAGGGACCCACAAATTAAGGCTGTATTGACTTTAAATAGGAATTACAAGGAAAAATTGGTTTATCATATGTTGACAATCATCTGGTGGTACTCTCTACTGGTTAGATAGCATCTGGAGGATGATGTTCATTGCCGAGTGCCATATTTTAGGAAGGACCCTATCTGAAGAATGTCAAGAACAAGATGATGAAGCCAGTTATGGGCTTAACATCCATGTGATATGAAGATCAATTAAAGAGACTAGGAATGTTTAGCAAATGGCAGAAATTAGATATGGTCCCACACTTAACACCCTATACCAAGATAAGATCAAAATGGGTCCATGATTTAGGCATAAAGAATGAGATCATAAATAGATTAGAGGAACAGAGGATAGTCTACCTCTCAGCCCTGTGGAGGAGGAAGGAATTTATGACCAGAGGAGAACTAGAGATCATTATCAATCACAAAATAGAAGATTTTGATTACATCAAACTAAAAAGTTTCTGTACAAACAATACTAATGCAAACAAGATTAGAAGGGAAGTAACAAATTGGGAAAATATTTTTAAAGTTAAAGGTTCTGACAAAGGTCTCATTTCCAAAATATATAGAGAACTGACCCTAATTTATAAGAAATCAAACCATTCTCCAATTGATAAATGGTCAAAGGCTATGAACAGACAATTCTCAGATGATGAAATTGAAACTATATCCACTCATATGAAAGAGTGTTCCAAATCACTACTGATCAGAGAAATGCAAATTAAGACAACTCTGAGATACCACTACACACCTGTCAGATTGGCTAAGATGACAGGAACAAATAATGATGAATGTTGGAGGGGATGTGGGAAAACTGGGTCACTGATACATTATTGGTGGAGTTGTGAAAGAATCCAACCATTCTGGAGAGCAATTTGGAGCTATGCCCAAAAAGTTATCAAACTGTGCATACCCTTTGATCCAGCATTGCTGCTATTGGGCTTATATCCAAAAGAAATACTAAAGAGGGGAAAGGGACCTGTATGTGCCAAAATGTTTGTGGCAGCCCTTTTCATAGTGGCTAGAAACTGGAAGATGAATGGATGTCCATCAATTGGAGAATGGTTGGGTAAATTATGGTATATGAAGGTTATGGAATATTATTGCTCTGTAAGAAATGACCAGCAGGAGGAATACAGAGAGGCTTGGAGAGACTTACATCAACTGATGCTGAGTGAAATGAACAGAACCAGAAGATCGCTGTACACTTCAATGCTGTATGAAGATGTATTCTGATGGAAGTGAAAATCTTCAACATAAAGAAGATCCAACTCACTTCCAGCTGATCAATGATGGACAGAAACAACTACACCCAGAGAAGGAACACTGGGAAGTGAATATAAATTGTTAGCACTACTGTCTATCTACCCAGGTTACTTATACCTTCGGAATCTAATACTTAACGTACAACAAGAAAATTGGATTTACACACATATATTGTATCTAGGTTATACTGTAACACATGTAAAATGTAAGAGATTGCCTGTCATCTAGGGGTGGAAGTAGAGGGAGAGAGGGGAAAATTTGGAAAAATGAATACAAGGGATAATGTTATAAAAAAAAATTACTCATGCATATATACTGTCAAAAAAAATTTATAATTATAAAATTTAAAAAATAATAATAAAAAAATTTTAAAAAAAGAAGAGCTAAAAAGAAATTCCATCCAAAATAATTACAGTAGCTAAAAAATATGTAGGAGTATCAACTAATATTGATGAAGGACTATGTAAATTTCTTTGTAAAAATATAATTAAATAAACATTAATTCTCCAAGAGTAAAAAAAAAAAAAAAAGGAATGTTTAGCAAGGATAAGAGAAAACTCAAGGAAAAAATGTTAAAACAGGCTTCAGGTACTTAAAAGCTGTAATTTGGAAGAGGTATTAAATTAGTGTTATATTTAACCTCAAAAAAAAAAAATCAGAGCCATAGTTACAAATTGAAAAGAGGCAAATGTGGATGTTCCCTCCCATTTCTAATAGCTTCCTAAGAGTGGGAAGGACCACCATGGGAGGCAACAGGTTCCCCCTCACTGAAATTTTAATTCAAAGGTGAGATGGCCAATTATCAGGTATATTATAGCATAGATTCTTTTTGAGAAACAGGCTAAAATATGAAATTATAGTATTCAAAAAGGTACCTTCTCATGAGAATTATAATTTTTGTGCTTAAAGAACTCACAGATTCATTTTGGGTTTAGATATGTAAGTCATATCAACTGGGCAAACTTAGGCAGTTTGGCAGGCACACACATTATCCCACAAGCAAAAATAGGATTGCTGGGCCAAATTCCAAATCAGGTAGATGATTTTAAAGATTGAGTTATACATTCAAAGTGAAATCTAGAACATATAACAGAAATTTAAGAAATGCCAAACTGATTTAGCCCCATGATGCTATATTTTCCAGTCTATCATATTGATAATATTCTGGAAAGCCCTGAAAAGATCTCTTTAACTTCCATGTATTCATTTTTCCATCTGCTAAATTACAAATATGTATTAATGGAGTAGCTTTAGGATGGGAGGAGCTCTGAAATCATTATGTTCCTTAAAAATATATGTCTTTCCATAACAATATATTAACGTTATTTCAGCATTTGCTGAGATGGCATAGAAATAATTAATTTGTGATACCACTTGAAATGCAAATCCAATAGACGTCAACAATAAATCTTTGCCACTAGGGAACATAGAGGAGAATATTGTTATGTTTTTGTGCAGAGTTGTGTAAAAATAAAAAGATCTCTTCTTGGGTTGTTGTCAAAGTTATTTTCTAAGTCAAAAATGTAAATGAGCCCATTTTAATTAAGAATATTATTACTCTTGGCTAATTAGTAATAAGATGGTTAATATATAATTATGGTATAATGTTTCTACAGTTGGGAATAATTGACGTGTGTAGAAAACAATTGTTCAGAAAAACAACAGAAAGCAACGTAACAATATGTAATATACTTTAAATTTTTCTGATGAGAAAAAAAAGAATGAGAAAGGATAGTGTATAAAGGGTGAGGAAATAGTGAACATTCTTAATAATTATAATCCTGGGTATTCTACTAACTAGCCGTATAATCATGAACAAGTCATTTATTTTTCTTAGGTATCTATATTATCTATTTTAGGTATTTTAGGTATCATCTACAAAATGAGAGGAAACATTTCTGCTCTAATGTTTTATGGTTCTCATGTTTCAATTCAATGCACCATTCATTTATTAAATCCCTACAGTGTGCAAAGCATTGTGCTTGGTGTAGCAGTTATAAACAAATGGATTTTTAAAAAAATGCATATGATGCAGACTTTGAAGGATTATATAAATTTTAGCTGTGGAGGTTTTATAAATTATTATTTTCAAAGAATAAATGCCTAAATGTAGCTCATTGGTTGAATATGTAATTCAAGAAAAACTAGTGATCAACACTTCTAAAAATGATAGATGAAACCATCACAGCAATGTATTCATATGTTTAGAAGAAAGGCTTGTTACCTGATATCTCATAGATATTAACAAATGTACCTTGTATCATGTTAATATATCACTTGTAACATACCATCATTGTTTTAAAATTTCCATACCATAGTTTTTAACATCAAAACATGTTAGAGAATAATCTTCATTTCAATAAAATGAAAGATTAAATATGATGAGAAAATGTATTACTTTAGGATGGGTGGTAATAAAGTGCCAAAGAACAAGCTGCAAGCTGTTGGTGACTTAAGATACTCAAAGAATTAATTTTATGCTGGCATATACTGTAATTAGAAATGGCTCTGTGCATCATGATTAAACCAGTAACTATGGTAACCAAGGCAAGAAAGCATGAGTGCTAAATAAGATGGCCTGAATAAGCCAATGATACGCTTTTATTAATCTGTTTATTTTTAAAATCTTTGTCATAAAGGATTTAGCTATAAAATGCATTTTAATTACTACTTTTTGATCCTTGTCATTCATTTGAAATTTAATAAATCCCACCATTTGTTTTTTTTTTTAAAGGAGATAGAGTTTCATTTCAATTAAAATCATAGGGTTTTCAGAGATCATTTTATCCAGCCTCCTTGTTTTATGGGTAAGAAAGTGAGATCTAGAGAGGGTCAAACAGATGATACTTATATAATGAGTAAAACTTTGCAAAGCATGTTATACAAATTAAGTCATTAATGCCCATTTTACTGATGGAAAGGCACTTCTTCAAAGTCAGTGCCTGATGGGGGACCTTGTGGGCAGATACTAATATCATTCCCACTTAAGTTATCAAAACTGAGGCTTAAAGAGTTAAATAACATCCCCCAGGATCACTCAGGAATACTATGTGTTCAATGCAATATTTGAACTCTGTTCCTTTTGTCTTGAAGTCTATAGTCTATCTATACTCTCTCTCAGGTAGCAAAAAAAATCCAACTGGGATTTTAATGGAGATGTTCTGGCTTCAAATTCAGTGGGTCTTTTCATTAGCCATGCCTTTCAAAATTTAAGGGGTAATATCACTCAACAAATCTATGACAGCTCTTTGGATGTTCTAGTTATTTCCAGATAAAATGGCAAGTTCAGTATTTAAAACAAGAATTTTAAATCACACAGAAGCATTTATGGCTTTACTGTCATGCATTTATATAAATATCACTCATCTTAATAATGGGAGATAAAAATTACAAATTAGAAAGAAACACTCCTGAGCAGAAAAAAAAAAAAACACAATAAAACAAAACAAAAGGAAAACCAATCAATTGGTCTTTCCAGATGGCCAATTTCCACACCTATTGTAATAACACAAAACTGTACTAATAAAAAAGATCATTCTTTTGAAATAAATAAAGATAAAAGCCATAAAGTAATCTTCCATATTTGGTTCTTAATGGTTAAGCACTGATTGGAATAGCTGTTGATTTTGTCCTTGAGGGAGGAAGCATGATAATAATAATAGATTAAATTTATATAATTTTTAAAGTTTGCAAATTGATTTGTAGTCATTATTTCATTTCAGCTTTTTAATAATCTCATCAAGTAAGTTCTACAGATTTTATTGTCCTCATCTTACTTTCTACAAATGAGGAAAATGAGTTATAGAAAAGTAAAATTACGTGATTTCCCTATGGTCACCTAGTAAGTGTGAGAGAAAGGATTTGGAACAAAATGTTTCTGATTCCATCTACTAAATAACTCTTTCTACCAGGTGTGGGCCCCAAATTGAACATCAGAAATGATTAAAGGTTTTATACCCTTGAACCCAGCAATGCCATTACTGGGTCTGTATCTCAAGGAAATATTAAAGGGGGGAAAAGGACCCACACTTGCAAAATTATTTGTATCATATCTTTTTGTGGTAGCAAAGAATTGGAAAATGAGGAGATGCCCATCAATTTGGGAATGGCTGAATAAATTGTGGTATATGAAGATAATGTAATATTATTGTTCTATAAAAGTGATGAACAAGCTGATTTTAGAAAGGCCTGGAAAGATGTATATGAACTGATACTGAGCAAAACAAGCAGAACCAGGAATACATTATACACAGTAACTGCAAGAACGTATGATGATCAACTATGAAAGACTTGGTTCTTCTCAGCAGTTCAATGATCCAAGGTAATCCCAGCAGACTGGACATAAAATGCCATCTGCATCCAGAAAAAGAACCAAGGAGACTGAATGTAAATCAATACATGGATATGTTCACTTCTTTTTTTGTGTTTTTTTATCTCTCCCATGGTTTTCCCTTTTGTTCTGATTTTTCTCTCCCACATAATTCATAAAGCAATGTGTATTTTTAAAAATAAATGAAGTTACTAGAGAAAAATGAAAAAAAGAAATTATTAAAGGTTAGGGAAGCAAGGAAAAACTTAAGTAATTTCATTGATTTAGGTTATGAAAGAGAAGACTGGACTTTCAGGCAACGATCAAATACATGGCTGAGCTATACTGCAGGTGATCAAAGAGCAGGTATTTGTTATCAATGAGATCATGATGCCAGGAAATTTAAAAAAAAAAATTTTTAATGATGAAATTAGGAGTGAGACAAGAACATACTGGCAGAAAGGAAGAAGTAAATGGTTTTAAATTATTTGCCATAAAAAAGAGGCAAGAAAAAGCTTTTGAGTGGAGAGGAACAGGGGGAAACAGAGGGGAGAGTAAAGTGAATCTTACTCTCATCAGAAGTGGCTCAAAGGGGAAATAACATACATACTCAATATAGAATAGAAATCTATATTACTCTGCAAGAAAACAGGATAGGATATAGGAAAGGAGGAGCAGGTTATATAAGAGAGGGGCATATTGGAGTAAGGAGTACCAAAATACTTTTGAGGAGAGACCAGGTGAAAGGAGGGAGGGAGAGGGAGAGAGGGAGAGAGGGAGAGGGAGGGAAGGAGGGAGGGAGGGAGAGAGAGAGAGAGAGAAAGAGAGAGAGAGAGAGAGAGAGAGAGAGAGAGAGAGAGAGAGAGAGAGAGAGAGAGAGAGAGAGAGAGAGAGAGAGGAGAATGAATGAGAATAGAATAGAATAAATGGGGGGAAATACAGTTAGCAATAGTAATTGTAAAAAGAGCAGCTCTAGGGGCAGCTAGGTGGCACAGTGGTTAGAGCACCAGCCTTGAAGTCAGGAGGACTTGAGTTCAAATCTCTCAGACACTTAACACTGCCAAGCTATGTGACCCTGGGCAAGTCACTTAACCCCAATTGCCTCAGCAAAAAAGAAAAAAAAAAAAAAAAAGCAGCTTTAAGCTCAGTTTCCTTCTGAATGAATCTGACTAAATACTAAAAGATTTATGCTTCCTATATCAGCATTAGTTTCTCTGAATCTTTTCAAATCTATGGCATTCTCTGTTGGATGAAATAAATGAAGGCTGTCCTGTATCCAATATTCACTTGTTACCCTGAGTCCTTATGGACCAGCAATGTATGCTGTTAACCACAAGTGTGGCCTTAATTAGAGTTGGAGATTTCCCAGAGTAAAATCTGAGTAGGAACAATAAGCCAAAGATGAAATGTCTTTTTTTGAAGCAGCCCCAAGAAATCAGTACTGATTCATGTGAGCCAAATCTTGGGAAGCCTTGATCTATGTGTTATTTTTGTTAACATAATCTATAATTTGTTACTATAATCTATATTGTTACTATAAATTGAAATATAAATAATAAATCTATTTTATTCTGTTGTTATCTGGAATATTTCAGCTTGAAAATAAACATAAAAATTCAGAGATATTGTGAGATTCAAATGAGGATATATTCCTGTGTATGTATGCATATGTAATGTTTTTGAGTAAAAGTCCTATGTACATAATAGCAAAAAATTATAAAAAGAATTGTTAAGCAAGCTTCTCTGAAAAGGCCTCATTTCTCAAACATAGAGGGAAGTGAGTCAATTTTATAAAAAAATAAGAGCCATTCCCCAAATAATAAATGATCAAAAGAAATTGATCTATGCCCAAAGAGTTATAAAGTCATACATATCCTTTGACCCAAAAATACCACTGCTAGGCATAACTACCAAAAGAGGTTTTTTGTTTCTGATTTTGGTTTTTTTTTTAAGGAAAATGACCTATATGTACAAAAATATTTGTTGCAGCTGTCTTTCTTAGGATAAAAAAAAAGAAATAAAGAAATTGAGGAAATGCCTATCAATTAGAGAACGGCTCAATAAATTATAGTATATGATTATCATGAAATATTATTGTTCTGGGATGACCAGTTATAAATGATATTGCTATAATGATCCACGACTACTCTGAAGGATTTATGATGAAAAGTCTTATTCATACTCAGAAATAAAATTGATTGTATCTAAATACAGACTGAAGAATTCTTTTTTTCTCTCTCTCTCTACCCCTCTATCTGTTTGTCTCTCTGTGTCTCTGTCCGTCTCTGCTTCTCTCTATCTCTTTCTTTACCTCTGGTCTCTCTTTTACTTTAATTTTCTTGAGGCTCTTTCTTATTAATTATTTGTAATTTATTATTATTACGTTTTCTTTAACAACATGACTTTTATGGAAATGTTTTGGCATAACTTCAAATGTGTTTTTTTAATGAAGGCTGGGGGTTGAGGATAAGGGGAAATAATTTAGGAGTCCAAAATTTTAAAAACAAATGTTTAAAAATGTTTTGAATGTAACTGGGGGAAAATATCAAATAAATAAAAATTTAAACAAAATAATAAGGAAGAATACTGAGCTTGGGCTTTCAGACAATCTGAATCCAATAAGAAATCATGTGGAATGCCCTTGAAGGTTTCTTCACTTTTTAGCTTCTGCTCTTTGCAAGCTAAGAATCACTCTATGCTTCTTGGTTATAATTGGAGGAAGTCACAAAACTATGGAAATCTAAATTATCTAAATTTTACTAGGCCCTCATAAGTTGGGAAATCCTTTCATTCACATCTCTACCAAATTTCCTACTATAGCTATTGCAAATCTATTCAACTATTTTCAAACACCTAACTCTTACCCTTGCTCCTTGAAGTCAGTAAGTAATCTTCTCTCTTATTTGAGAGAGAGCAATTTAACAGCTCTTCAATGTAGCTCCTATATGAGAATTTTTCTAATGTCTCCAATTGTTTGTTTTAATCCCATCCTGAATTTGAAAGTATTTTTCATTTACTTATGTAACGCCTTTCCCAAAACTCATTGGTATGAGATTATCTTCTTACTGGTAGAGATCATTTGTGTGAAGTGGGAAGTGGGATTGGTGAGCACTAGAGATCTTTAGTTTCTTTGAGTTTTCTTTGAGGTCTCTTCAAGCTTCAATTTACTTTGGGCCCAGCAGCCATGCTTCTGGTTTTCATCATCAAGTAGGAAGATGGAAGATGCAAAGCAGACTTCAGGTTGCTGAAGGGAAAAACTCTGGAAGAAGTCATTATGGAAGGAGATGGCTTTCTTTGTTTGGGAACTTTCCCTTTTAGGTGATACTTTCTCAATTGAATTACCTTTGGCCAATACTCTATGTTCTCTAATATATATTCTCATAAGTATACCTTCTCTGATTTCTGTTTTACTACTAATCTAAATAAATGAATTTTCTCTGATAATTGCTTTGTGCATTGCTTGTGGAATATAGTAGGAAAGGGATTTATCCTTGGATATAAAGTTTGTTGTCTCCTTTCCCCCCAATAATGAAACAGCAATCACAAATAGATTGAATCTGAACTCACCTCCCCTAGACTGATAATACTTGGAACAGATAGATATAATTCTAGACCAGTACCCCATCTCTCTAAGGACATGAACTCAACTTCCTGATTCTCCTCTTGGCAGGAAGAGTTGGGGAAGAAGAGACTAGAGATATCTATTCTAACTTCTTTTAAGACATACAATGACTCAACTAGACTACTTACATATGGAGGTTGGGAGAACAGTGACCTTGCAATATGTGGGGCTTCTCTACATTTATCTTTGTACAGATTATTTTCCTCCAATAGAATGTAAACTATTCTAGGGCAGATAATGATCCATTTTTGTCTTTTTACTTCTAGCATCTGGCACTTAAAGAAGGTTTTTAAATTAAATTAAATTGATAAAACTCTCCCATAAAGTAAAAAAGATTGACAAAATGAATCCTGGAATCATATCTACCGACAATCAAAAGAAGTAGGCCTATAACCAAAAATATCATATCCAGCAAAATTATCTATAATATTGAATGAGAAAAAGTGGATATTCAATGAACTTTCAGATTTATAGGACTTTCAAACTTAGAAAATTTAACATAGAAGAGCCAATATCAAAGATCAAGTTCAAGGAGCTCAACATAGACAAATTGTTTAATTATTTTTACATGGGAATTGTATAGCTTAGGTTTAAGACTGACATCAACAATAGGGCAGGTCAAAAGAAAGCTCAGGGCAGAGTTAAGGTTAAAAATAGTAACTATGTCAAACAAATGAGGTACAGAGGAAGAATAGACACAGAGGCATTAGAGGGGGGAGGAGGGCTCATAGTTCTGAAAACCTACTCACATCCATAATGGGCTAATAGGAAACACTATATACATACAATGAAGAATATAATACCTTCAAAAATCTATAAAGAAATAATTGGGGGCAGCTGGGTGGTGTAGTGTTTAGAGCATGAGCCCTGAAGTCAGGAGGACCTGAATTCAAATGTGGCCTCACACACTTAATACTTCCTAGCTGTGTGACCTAAGGAAGGAAGGAAGGAAGGAAGGAAGGAAGGAAGGAAGGAAGGAAGGAAGGAAGGAAGGAAGGAAGGAAGGAAGGAAGGAAGGAAGGAAGGAAAGAGGGATAGAGGGAGGGAGGGAAGGAGGGAGGGAAGAAGGAAGGAGGGAGGGAGGGAGGGAGGGAGAAAGGAAGAGAGGGAGGGAGAGAGGGAAGGAAGAAGGGAGGGAGGAAGGAAGGGAGAAAGAAAAGAAATAATGGGGGAGGGATAGGTGGACAGGGAAACAAGGGATGAGGGAAAAAGACAAGGGAGAGATACAAGGGTGGGGGGAGGTTAGGCAAGTTAGGGAAGCAAGTTAGGAGCAGAATTACAAAAAAGGGTCAGCAGGGATAGGAAAGATATGTGTGTATATGCATGTGTGTGTGTATGTATACATATAAACACATGTGTATATATCCTTTCTTAACCATAGCCTGCTTGGGAGTGGTGTGAGGATGAAAGGGGAAAAAAAAGAATAAAGTAAAAAAATGTGAGCCACAGAAAACAAAAGAACAACATACAAAGAACTAAAGAAAAGATGGACACTCATGAATATAATTTCTTCTACTAACATATATACTTCTTTGAACTGGCATTTGTTCTTATATATTTTGAATCCTCCCTGATGTTCTTCTGAGCACATGACTATGTTCTCTTTTGTTTTGTTTCCTTTTGTTTTGTTTTTCTTTTTTAAAAAATTCTGTTTCTTTAAATAAAATGAATTTGAAAAAAAATAAATAAAAGCTAATCCAGCAATTAGCTGTACATATGAAACATATCAAGCATAAAATCACATGTGCTTTAGGTGAAAACAAGATAAGCAGAGACCATAGCATTACAAACTTAGATAGAAGTTTTGAAGACAAGGGCTGTTTTATTTTTTTTCCTTTTGAATCCATAGAGCCTACCACAATACATTGCATAAAACAAGAACTTAATTGGATAGCATCTGGTTTAATGCCTTTATGTTACAGGTAAGAAAATAGAGGTGCAATGAGGTAAATGACAGGGATTTGCCCATAAGCACATAGGTGACAATGTCAAAATTTTGAGTGTAAACCCAAATACTTCAATTTCAAATCAAATACCTTTTCTGCTACACAATTCTGAATCAGGTAAGACAACTATAAAAATCAATACCATCAAGGAAGACAAACAGGTAAGCTATACTTCAAGGTACCACAGATATTTAAAACAGTATCAATAGTAAATATATACAACAAATGGCACACAAAAAAAGTTAAATGAAATGCAAAAAATAACTTGAGAAGATAACTATAGACAACTTGATAAATATAATAAGCATGAAGAAAATTACCGATCTTAACATAACGTTGGAAAAAGCCCCATTTGATAAAACTATGGCTACTATTTGCCCACTGAACAAATAGTTCCTACTGAGTGTCCTATAGGTTTATATGCTTAAAACTTAATATGTCCAAAATAGTCTTTTCTACAAAACCTACCCTTCTTCTACATATTCCCTATTTTGTATATCAGAATACATGGAGAAATGGACCTTAAATGGTAACATCCAAATTAACTAGTTGCTTAAAAGAATCATAGGAACAAATAAATTCTTAACCCTGAAAGGAAAGTTGAGGATTCATAGGGACAAATGTGTTTATGTTATTAGATCTAGGAAATGAAACCCAGTTACTGTTCAGGATATAAGCGTGTGTCAGCCACCAGATGGCACTTGGACCTTTTTTTTTAATCAGCTCACTTCAAACTAGGCACACATAGAAAGTACTTAGAATATCCAGCATCTCTCTAACCTTTTTTTTTTTTTTTTTTTTTTTTCCCTAGTGCTCTTTGGGTTTGATGCTTGGCTCAAGGGTATGGGTTTTTTCCAAAATTCATAATTCCCTGTCCATTCATGCCCCACCAACTTCAATGGCTCAGTTTTACTTCCCTCCTAAAAGATTATCTCAATTGGCAAATGAGCTAAAATAGTTACTAAAATGAAAGTGAAGTTTCACAGTAACTTCCTAAGTGATAGAGTACCAGCCACTGATAAGGTTGAATTTTCAACTCCTCCTGCTGTTTCTACTTCAGGTTCCTTTGCTCTTTAAGGTGAAAGAGAGACAGCTGTATTTACAGGACTTAGTAGAAAAGCATTTTCAAGAACTTCCAGCCACAGTGAGAAAGGCAAATTGTCTCACTATGCTCTAATCTAGTCATTCTTAAACTTTTGTTCTCAGTATCCTTTGATACTACTAAAAATTATTGAGAATCTGTCCAAAATGTTTTTATTTGTGTGGGTTATATTTATAGATGTTTTCCACATTAGAATTAAAAACCAATTTTGAATTTGTAGATCCTCTTAAGTTTCAGAGATCCCCAAGATTCTCTGGATCACACTTTGAGAACCACTGCTCTTAACCCACCTCTACCTCTCTTGTCTCATAGAAATTTCAATCAACTCCAGGAGAATCTGTCACTCAGATCTGAGCCCCAGGAAATTGTCTGTTACTTTAGCAGGCTGACAGTAGGCAAGCCTAGGCATACCCAGTTGGTTCTATTCTCTGGGGAATACACACAAATCAATGTTCTTTTCCAATTTTCATCCCAATGAGGGTTTGACTTGACTGGAAGCCTGAGAGGGGCCACACTGTCAGCACTTGCATGGATTGGCCCCCAAGTTCTCCTCTGCCAGGCAGCCCATATGTTCAGATGCTTGCCTCTTCTTCTCACTGTCACAGCTGAACCCTGGAAATGCCAGTCAGCAAAAAATAAATAAATGTCAGAAAGTCTGAGTATGAATTCCACAAAACACTGCATGTGCCTTCTGAAAGGTCCTGAGAAATCATGTGAACAATTGTGACTCTGACGACTATTTATTATGGTATCACTTCCCCACCAGGGACTCTTCAGCTCCATGTTTTCATCTTGATGGTAGTGAAATGGAGGTAGAATCTGGATCAGTGACATCATTGATATAATGAATAAAACACCAGAGGAGTAATCAACCAATGTAGATCTAAATCATGTCTGCACTTTCAGATGTGTATGGGGCACTAAAGGTGAATTGCCCAGAGTCACATAGCCAGAATGGCTCAGAGATACAGACTTTGCTGGCTTCAAAGCCAGCTTTTTGTCTTCTCTCCTAGCCGCCTCTTATGAGATAGTGAAATAACATCAAAATAAATGGGATGCAATTAAAGCAATGCTTAGAGGAGAATATATCAATGAAATATATTAACAGAAGAGAAAAAGATGAATAATGAAGTATTCAATTTAAAAACTAGAAAATTAACAGATTAATTACACTAAAATATGCACAAAAGACATTTTGAAAATCAAAGAAAAAACAAAGTTGAAAACAAAAAAATTATGTGAGCTGTTTGGGGAAGGATATTTTTAGAAAGATAAAACATTAATTAATTGCATTAAAAGAGAGAATAGAAATCAAATGAGCAAAATTCAAGTGAGAATGATGTTACAACATGAATAGAGGGAAAAGACAATCATTAGAAGTTAAAAAATCCAAATATATGATAATGTAAAGAAAACATAAAGATAGCTACAAAAACACAAAATGCCTAATTTGATAAAATATGAGAGAGCCCAAATCTTTTGGTCTCAGAAAGAGAAAGTTAAAGTTGTTGATGAATGCCAAAAGGAAAAACAGACTCCAAACCAGGTAAATTTTTACAAAACAAAATATAAGAAAAATATTATAAGAAAAAAAAAAAAACAACTCTTGTATCAAATATTTCTGATGAAATTCTAATATACAAAACCAAGAGCAAAGTAACAAATCTATAAAACTACTATTAAAAGATATAAACAAAATTTTCAAAAGAGATATAATCCATTAATATTAATAAAGAACTCAAAATCACTAATATTAAGAGAAATGCAAATTTAAAAAAATCTTTGAGGCATCACCCTAATGAGTTTGGTTAAAAATGAAAAAAAGTTATTATTGTAAGGGCTATGAATAGACCAAGGCATTATTAATTCATTACTGGTGTTTCTATAAATAGGTGCAACCAAACTTGAAAACAATTTGGAATTTTACCTTTCAAACATCTCAAACTGAATGTCCAGTAGATATCTCAAAAATACATCCAAAACAGATGCCCTTAAAATCCACCCTGATTCTACTTTCTCAATTACTATACAGTCCAACATTATCCTCCTACTTCCTCCTGGTACAGGATTTATGTGTCTATGTGTCATCCTCCACTCCTCACTATGTTGCACACCTCATATCCAATCTATTGTCAAGGTCCTTTGCAATGTTTCTCAAATACCTGCTTCCTTCTCTCCTCTGACACACTATCACTCTAGTGTTGACTCTCATAACTGGATCATGGTAATGCCCTGGTGCTGGATCTGCCTGCCACAGGTCTTTCCTCACTCCAATTTAGCTTCCATTTAACTACCAAAATGATTTTTCTAAAGTACAAGTATGGTCGTGACACTCTCCGACTCAAACTCCAGTGATTCTCCATCCCCTCTAATAACAAAACCAAAATCTTCTGGTCTTCTTGAAAAAGACATCCCATCTCTCAACTCTGGGCATTTTCTCTGGTTGTCCCCATTTCTGCCTATTCCTTTCCTTGACTTCCTTTAAGCTCCAATTAAAACCCCATCTTCTGCAGGAAGTCTTTCCCAACTCTTTCCAATTACAATACCTTCCCTCAGTTAATATTTTGTATTAATCCTATATATATCATGGGTGCCCATATTTGTTCATTCTATTTCTCCTCTATTCAATTGTTAACTCCTTAATTTAGCCTCTTTTTATGTCTCTAGCCCTTAGCACAGTGTCTGGTGATTAGACTGAATACCTGTAATACCAAAAATCTAGAGAAAAATTAAATATTTAGCAAATGGGGGAGGATAAACAAATTATGATATAAGAATTAATAGATTATCACTGCATAATAAGAAGCATTGAATATGAAGGACTCAAAGAAATATGAGAAGTCACACAAATTAATAATAGCTAGTTAGCTTTTATATAACACTTTAAGATTTACTTAAAGCAGAAGCAAAAGAATAATATATATAAAGAACATGAACGCAATATTAAAGGGCAAGAAAACTCAAGTCAAATACAACGGACAATGTTGTTTATAAATTGTTAGAATTATATCATCCAGGGCAGCTAGGTGGCGCAGTGGATAGAGCACCAGCCCTGAAGTCAGGAGGACCCGAGTTCAAATGTGATCTCAGACACTTAACATTTCCTAACTTTATGACCCTGGGCAAGTCACTTAACCCCAATTGTCTCGGGGGGGGGGGGGGGGGGGGGGGGGGGGGGGGGGAAATTATCTCATCCAATCTTCCTTTTTGTTAACAAAAAGTCATCCATATAATGCAAAATTACATGATCTAAATATGGTATTCATTATAGTAAATTATTAAGTTATAACATGTGCTATTAATCCTTGATAAATCAATATCAAATACTTGAAAAGAAAGTAACCTTTTTGAGGGGGAAAGAAAGGTGCTTTGGATGGAGAAGTATTATTAACATGTGACACATTTCAAAACAAAAGGTTTCATTTTTATTGCACTAGTTCTGGTATGATAAAGAATAAAATATACATGAAATGCAAATTTCTCTTCTAATTTCTAAAGGGTAGGGAATCACCAACTATACTCTTTGAAGTATGAACTCCTCAAGAAGTTACTTCAAAAAAAAGAAGTAAAGGCCTTATTCCAACAAACTATTAAGCTTCCTGAGATAGAAGCAGAACAAATTTTGAATTCAGCATTGAGTCATAAAAAGAAGGACGTTTAAATCATAAATCTTGACTTATTTGAGTCTAGCACTTGCTCAGTGCAACATCAGATGCATGGCTAAACTACTGACTTCTGGGACCCCGTGAACATTTTAAACAACAATCATCTAAAACTCCAAGTATAAATCAATCACACTATTTGGAACTGGGACGGGGGAAGGGGGGTAATTTTACATGCCATCGAATTCATTCTTTTTTTCTCAGCTGACAAAACAGACTGATATATGCAAAGTAAGTTTCTCATGGCTACACAGATATCAAATAGCAGAGTCAGAATATGAAACCTTATCCTCTGACTTCAAATTCAACATTCTTCATAACATAGGATGCTTTTCTCTGAAAAAAGAAAAACAATTCCCTAATTTTCCAATATGTTGGATCACTGTATAATTACCTAAATGATATGAGTTAGTCTCCCAATAACAAGGCAATCTTTTATTGGTTGACAATATTTTTGTCCCCTATTTGGTTAAAGCAATAATTTATTATTATATTATCTTGCTGTCATATTTCCATTTACCACTAGAGGGAAAACTTTTACTGAAACAAAGCAAATTTCAAAAGTGGCGATTTATTTTTTAAATCTTAGTTTATGAAGATGGTAAATTAAAGTTTCAGCATGTCCACTTGTTACTCTCCAAATTCATAAAGTAGCAAAGACAGAATTTTTAATGAAACATAACATCTTACCTGACTATATTAACATTCGTTTTAATAACATTTCCAAATTATATATATATATATTGCAAAGAAGTCAAGTCTGTCATCTCTTTTGATCCCCACAATTCTGTAGCTAAGGCAGATACTCTTTTACCTATTTTTAGATGATGAAACAAAAGCACAGAATAGGCAAAATGAGTTAGTTAGCAGAACTGAGATTTTGCTTCAGGTTTCCTAAATCATAGTTTGGAGCTCTTTGCATTTAAACTACACTGCTTCCATAATGTTTTTTTCTTTCAGGAAGAAAACAATAACACATAGTAATTTCATTATCCTACAAAACATAAGAAAATAGGTAAATAGTAGTAGAAGTTTTGCTAAAAGCCTCAGTTTCCTGCTTCCTGATAATTTTTTTTTACCATTACACTCTGAAAAGTTAAGACATTGCTTTCTATATACTATATGACCTATTGTGTATGTGTGTGTATCTATATCTATATCTATAGATATCTATAGAAATCTATAGATATATAGATATATCTATATATCTATAGATATATCTACCTATCTCTCTCTACATATATGCACATTTGTATATTTCTACACATAGATATGTGTGCATACATATTTAAAATTATTAAAGCAATAAAATGGCATAGGTTCTTGTGAGATTGGACTGGCCATCCCCCATTGAAAGTTAAAGAAAAACTTTTAAAATCATAAGACATCCTTCTCTGAATGTACTGTCACCTGATATAATGATAATAGCTAACCTTTATACAGTCCTTTCAGGTTTGTCAAAACTTTACATATCTTATCTTATTTGATATAGTGTAAGATGGCACATTTGTGAAATAATAAAAGTTTTGAAGTAAGGTTTATCTTTTGTATTTCCCTCAGTGTCAAACATAGCTCAGTGCACATTGAGAGCACGGAAGCATGTTTATTCAATGAATGAATCATTGTGGTTGTGAAGTATGGAAAAAGCAGGTGGTAGGTAATGATGATAAAAGAAAATGATAATGGAGTTCTTAACATGGGATTTGTGGATAGATTTCTAGGGGCCTGTGAACTTGGATGGGAAAAATTACAACTATTTTCATTAACCTGTAACTGAAATTTAACATATCCTTTAATTATTTAAAGCTATTTTGAGAAGAGGTCAAAGGGATCCATGTAAAAGGGGAGAGATGGTTAAAAGGTTAAGAATCATTGCATTATATCTGGCATATGCCCTAATCCTTCTCATCGAGGTACTTTTGCTGTTGTATTGCTTTTTTCACACCTTCATCTCCCCTGCCCCTCACCCCCATGATTGAATTCTTAACTTTCAAAGCTCTTAAATCTTGCCTCTGACACTAACTAGTTGAGGAACCTTGACCAAGGTACTCTGTCTCTGAGAGTCTGAGTTTCATCTTTTGTAAAGATAAATGTAAAGATGTAAAGAGAAATATAATATGTCTCTATGTCAAACCCCCAGGGTGAGGGTCATATAAAATAGTGTTTGTGAAGTACATCAGTTATTGCCATTATTTTTCCCTTATCTAACGTCACAAAACATTTTTCTTACACCTCTCTTATCTGCTATTATTTTGTATTAGTAGTTTGTGCCAGATTTTCCTATTGTACATTTTTTAAATTCAAGGAATGGGAACATCACAATAGATATAAATGCATATACTCTGCATACAATACCTCATTTGAAGATAGACACTTAATAAATATTAATTGATTGATTATTGCCACAGCACTTCAGTCCCCTGAAAAAGTCTATATAAGTGCGTAGCTCATTGCAGAGAGAAGGAAGAAGAAATAAGAATTCAGTGGGCATGGGTTTATCCCATTCAGGCTAACTCTCATTTAAAACCTCATTTCCAAAAATATGGTAGAAACTAGGCATTGAGCAATATCTAATACCCTATTTCAAGATAAGGTCGAAATGGTTCATGATTTAGACACAAAGTGTGATAGATACTATAGGCAAATTATTTGTCAGATATTTGTCAGATATGTGGAAATTTATGGCCAAAGAAGAATAGAACATTATTAAGTGCAAAATGGATCACTTTGATTAAAGTAAATTAAAAAAGGTTTTGCACAAGCAAAACTAATGCATCCAAGATTAAAAGGGAAGCAGAAACCTGGGGAAAAAATTTTACAGCCACTGTCTCTGATAAAGACATCATTGCTAAATTATGTAGAGAATTGATTCAAATCCTAAATGATAAATGATCAAAAGACATGAACAGATAATTTTCAGTTGTATAAATTAAAGCTATTTCTTGGTCATATGAAAAAAAAATGTTCTAAATCACTACTGATAAGAGAAATGCAAATTGAAACAATTCTGAGGTACTATTTCATACCTCTCAAATTGACTAAAATGACAGGAAAAGATAATGATGTGGGAAAATTGGGATGCTTATGCATTGTTTGTGGAGTTGTGAAATGATCCAACCATTCTGCAAAGCAATTTGAAATTATGCTCAAAGGGCTATCAAAATGCACATATCCTTTGAGCCAGCAATATCTCTACTGGGTCTGTATCCCAAAGAGAGCATAAAAAAGGAAAAAGATACACATGTGCAAAAATGTTTATAGCAGCCTTTTTTGTAATAGTAAGGAAATGGAAACTGAGTGGATGCCCATCAGTTGGATAATGGCTAAGTTATGGTCTATGAATATAATGGAATTTAACTGTGTTATAAGAAATGATAAGCAGGCTGATTTCAGAAAAATCTATAAAGACATGAACTGATGCTAAATGAAGTGATCAGAATTAACTGTACACAGTAACAACAAGATTGTAGGATGATCAACTGTGATGGACTTTACTATTTTCAACAATGTGGTGATTCAGGGCAATACTAATAGACTTGTGATGGAAAGTGCCATCTTCATCAAGAGAGAGACTATAGAAATTAAATGTGAATCAAAGCATAATAGTTTCACCTTTTGTTGTTGTTTGCTTGTTTTTTTTTCCCTTTCTTATGCTTTTTTTTTTTCTCATTTGATCTGATTTTTCTTGCACAGCATGATAAATACAGAAATATGTTTAGAAAAATTGTACATGTTTAACCTATATCTTGGGAAAGAAGGAGGGAGGGAGGAAGGGAGAGAGGAAGAAAAATTTCAAACACAAGGTTTTGCGAAGGTAAATGTTGAAAACTATCTTTGCATGTTTTTGGAAAAATAAAATCCTAGTGAAAAAGGAAAAAATAAGCTTCATTTCCACAATAAGGTTGTTAGGAGCCAATAGAGTATTTCTGAATAGAAAAGAAATGTGGTGGAGGGTACAAAGAGAGACATCTCCCTGATGAGTTCTGAAGTCTTTACAATAGTACTTTCTTGAGTCCTAAAGTAAGTATTGGCTTCATTGAAGAATTTCATTTGTATTTCATCTTAAAAATTTCCTACTATTTAACTAATACCTGAAGATTACAATAGGAAGTAAAAATTCACCATAAAAATAAAGCATAATGTGACCTCGGTGGCACATGGTTTCAAACTTAATACTGCAGTTCTGAACCTTCTGCTCTGGTCCTCCAAAATTAAGAATAAGTAGTAATAATATTTAAAAATTGAAGCTTTTAGTATTTCACTTTTTTGCCTTTAAAATTTTAAATCTAATCCAGTGGGGGGAGGGAAAATAATTGAAACATATTATTAGTAACACATGATCTTTTGAAAATGGTGTTCCAAAGATTCTACACAAAGATGGATGATAGAAGTTTATATAATGTTTTTATAGATATTTGATATATGCAATAATGCCCCAAACACACCAGTGACCTTTGAGGTAGTATTTTCCATCATATCTGAAAATGTTGCAGTAATATACTTAATTTAGTTTATAATATAATGATTTTATATTATATGTATAATAATAATTAGTCAATAATATAATGATCCAAGACAATTCCAAAAGGCTCATGCTGGAAAATGCTATCCATAACCAGAGAAAAACGTGATGGGGTCTAAATACAGATTGAAGTGTACCATTTTAATTTTTAAAAAATTTTTCCTTTTGTTCTATTTATTCTTTTACAACATAATTAATGTGGAAATATGTTTTATTTGATTGCACATGTGTAACCTATATCATATTTCTTGCTGTCTTGGGGAGGGAAAAGAGAAGAGAGGAAAGGAGAAAAAACTTGGAATTCAAAATCTTCCAAAAAAGAAAAAACAAACCAACAAATGAATGTTGAAATTTTCTTTACATGTAATTGAAAAAAAAATAATAACATACTATCAATTTTTGAAGAAGAAAATGCTAGCAGTTAATTATATTTTTTCCTCTCTCAATTCCATAGTTAGAGTGGTAATAATGCCTTCTATCTCTAAATTGGGTAATAGGACAACATTTCCAAATTATTTATTTTTTGAAGCCAATCACTTCATTTTACAGTATCCGAGAGCACTTGTTTTTGGTCACACAGCTATTAAGGCATTGGGATATTACTAAAGTCTTAGTCTTTGGATCTTTCATTGCTCTTTGCTCAATACTTGCTACATTTAGTTAGGTACATTTCATACCTCATGCCAAAATATCCACCAGTTACATCTGGAAAACATTTTATGTTATGAAAATAATAGATATTTTCTACCTTATCTAAAAGAAAAATGATTTATGATTATGCACTCAATGTTGTGCCTAGTACTGTATACCTTTTCTTATCAGAAGAGATAGCAGTCATTGATATTTTTTTGGAACACATCAGTTGCAAAGATAGCTAGGATGTGGGCTTACTGTTTGTTGCTGTTATATGCAGAATCTTTGCATATGCTAGTTTTGGACTAGAGAGTAAAATTCATCTTTGTAAAGTTGCATTGACAGATTACACAGAATCTGTCTCATACTTCACATTTAATACATTCCATAAATGGGTGAACCTGCAAAAATTTAACTTAAAATTATTTTCATTAGATTGTTTAAATGATATCCCCAAAATGGGACAAATATTTATAACTATAAGAATGTGCTCAACAGGTTGTGAAATTCTTCCAATTAATTCTAAATACCTTTGGGAGAAAGGAAGAAGAAATCCCAAGGAAAATTACCATGTACATCTGACACTGAATTAGAAATTGATATATAAAGAACATCTTCCCATTAATATCTTAAAGGCACACTAATATTAATATTAAAAAAAAAACTTGTTACACAAAACCAAGTTAAATGAACTCGTTTGCATAGTCAATTTCTGACATTCCATTTTGATAAAAATACTTTCAAAGAATGTTGTCCCATAAAGAAACCCATGCTCCTTCCATAACTTAATGCCATGGTTAAAATGAAGTCTCTGCAACCTTATTTATTCTTCTTGGCATACAGAAAATAACTGGTAAAAATAATTAAGGCAAAGAAAAGCCAAGCTTAATAATTAAGAGGAATTATATGTGATATTTGTAGGGTTCCACTACAGTGAATACCTGGGAACCACCTAAGTGGCAGAAAATGGGACACTATGTATTCAGCCCTAGAGGATTAGCTTTAGCATTCAATAAAATAGCAAGCTTGCAACCCCCAGGATCAGGGAAATCCACAAGATTTAAATAAAGGAATTTCAAAAAGTCTTATGGCTTCATAACACTTTAATCCTTTCTATTTTTAACATTAATGCATTCCAAGAAAAAAAATCTCAGAAAAGCTATTTGTCATAACTTCACTTTAAGTAATAAACTCTAAAGAACCTAGAACAGGCTGGTGCAATTAACAACTTGTCAGTTTCTGTTGATCAACTTTATTAGATTAATAATATTAATTGCAAAGTTTTAATCTGGCAAAAAGATAACATAAGAGCATACTAGTATATTTTATTTAATTTTAAATAAATTCTATTGCAAAATATTATTTCTTCCACTAGCAAGTTTAAAAAAAAATTAGATTTTTATACCTGAAATTGTTGTGGCGTGCTTTTTACTTTGGAAAAAAAAAAGCATTCCTTCATAATACTTTAGGCTTCTGAACAGCAATAATATGGTAATCATTACAAAAATGACCTAATCATAAAAATCAAGTATGCTAATTTCTGAGCCATTAAAACTTTACCTTAAATATGTTCACAACTAAAATTATGTCATGTAAAGAAACTACCACAGTAACATGGAATGTACTATTTTCTTTTCCATTAAAAGAAAAAGTATTCCTTCATTGATAGCCCAGAAAAATTAGAGGACTCCTTAAGGTTTCTATTGCAATAAAGGCTGAGCTTGTTCTGAAATTGTGATAGGACTGGAAATGTTTCACCATGGGTTTCATTGATTTGACCAACATTTCTTTTTTTTTTTTTTTTTTAATATTTTAATAGTTTTTATTTACCAGATATATGCATGGGTAATTTTACAACATTGATAATTGCCAAACCTTTTGTTCTAATTTTTCCCCTCCTTCCCCCACCCCACCAGATGGCAGGTCGGCCAATACACGTTAAGTATGTTAAAGTATAAATTAAATACAATATATGTATACATGTGCAAACAGTTGTTTTGCTGTACAAAAAGAATCCAACTTTGAAACAGTGTACAATTAGCCTGTGAAGGAAATCCAAAATGCAGGTGGACAAAATTAGAGGGATTGGGAATTCTATGTAGTGGTTCATAGTCATCTCCCAGAGTTCTTTCATTGGTGTACCTGGTTTGGTTCATTACTACTGTATTGGAGCTGATTTGGTTCATCTCATTGTTGAAGATGGCCACATCCATCAGCATTGATCATCATATAATATTGTTGTTGAAGTATACAACGATTTCCTGTTGAACAACATTTCTTAAATAGTGCTCTGTACAGAGCCCTGGGCTAGGATACATCATTTAGACAAGGCACTGCACCTATCCTCCATGAAATTCATAGTAATATACATTCTCTATATTGGCAATCTGCAAATAGAGTTCTCTGAAGTCGGAAGAGACTGGAGGGGACCTTACAGAAGATTCCATTCAACCTTGTTTCACAGATGAAGAAATCGAGGTCTATATAGCTCAGGTTACTTGAACAAGTAGCAGTAGTAGTTCTGTAGCAGCTGTTTATCCTTTGTTTTCAAAGAGGACCATGGCCTGGGAGTGAGTTAGATTTAAGTGAGATTGAGCTGTGTAAAGTCTCATTCTCAGTCTTTACTCCAGAGCCATCTGGTCCAGTAGAGATTGTTTCTGTTTTGGCCAGAAACCCTAAGACTCTTTATCTCTCAGAGTGGAATTGTTTTTATGTGTGTGACTATAGGTGACTATACAGATACAGAGGCTATCCTTTGCCTTATTTCTTCCTTACCTAGTTTTAATCACTGACTGGGTGTTGCCTCTGTCAAAGTTGTACTAGTGTGTATAAAAGAGAAAGTACCAATGATGAGATTTAAACATAGGGCCACTAATTCCAAATTCAATGTTTTCTTCACAGTTCCCTAAGGACTTGAGAATGTTTAGAGGGAAAAGAGGAGAAAGTGGAGGAGATAAATGGAAAACATGTGAGAAAGAAGAGACAATTGCTGAAAAATTATCCTGAAAGAAACTATAACTAAGGCTATTAAATTCTATGTCTAATGTTATGTGATTTTTTTAATGAAGCAAGGAAAGGGGAAGGAAGGAATCCTTCAGATTTTTCTTCACCTTCAACCAAATATGCAAACCATGGGAAAAAAATGATATTCTCAAATGTTACATTAATAACTCTCTTACCAATTTCTATTATAAGCAAATTCTCATCTAAAGTAAAAACTTTTCCTGTGGATTTTAGCAAGGAAGGATATGATTGAAAAGGTCACCCTTTGAATTTTTTTGCTGACTACAATAATGATTTAACATGAGGATGAGATAAAAATTCATGCCAATACTAATTATTCCAGAAATTATTTGCTATATATCAAGAGGGTCACCATGATCCTTGGTTTTATTTGGTGGGAACAGATACTGCCCCATTCCAGGGTTGTGAGAAGTAATGCAACTCTACCCCACTTTTAGCACTAAACACATATCCTAATTAATTAAATATTAATATTAATTTAACATTAATTTTTAAAGGCAAAAGGACAAAGTTTAGCATTATTCACTGATTCTCTAATATGTTTGCAATATTATATAAATATCTGAAATATAACAACTTGACTAGGTCAGCAAGTGAAGTCAACATTTATGAAGTGCCTATTACATGCCAGCTCAGCAACTAGGTGACCCTAAAGTCAGGAAGATTCATCAGCCTGAGTTCAAATCCCTGCACACATCACTTAAGTAACTTAAATCTATTTATCCCAGGTTCATCATCTATAAAATTCCACTGAGAAGGAAATGGCAAATGACCAGTATCTTTGCCAAGAAAACCCCAAACAGGGTCATAAAGAATCTAACATTTATGAAATGACTCAACAACAATAAATGTACTGCTCAACCACTAACTAGCTAAATGGCTTTAGGCAAGTTGCTACATGCCTTGGAGGCTCTATTCTTCACCTACAAAAGGAGAAAATAGCATTGGTTCTAGAGACAGAGGATCTGGTTTCATATCCTGACTGGTGCTTACCTAAATAAACTCAGGTAAGTCACAATTCTTTGGGCCTCCACTTCCTCATCTGTAAAATAAAAAGAAACTGAACAGCTCTGAGCTCCCTTCCAGCTCTGGATCCTTTTTTTTTCTAGCTGATAATTAGGTTTCTTCCATCTCAAACAATCTGTGATTGGCAGTATCCATCAAGTCACCCTACACACAAGAAACTCTTAAGAGCAATCCTTTTTGCAGTCCAGTGAAAAGAGAAAACAAATTAATGGAAAAACTATCTCCTGGAGGGATGAGAAGCCTCATACAGTGAAAGCAGTGGGCATTTTCAAAGGCTACAATTCGATTCTCTGGTTTAGGATGTCAACGAGTAGACAAACATCAATCTGGACCAGGCTGTCTTCAGATCCCTAAAGTTCCCAGAATTCTACCTCATTTGCAACTGAAAGGGCTATAAATACATTGTGTTGGAACCAGCTCTCAGTCAAGACAATTTTCCACAAAGAAGTATTCTAAGCGAATGATCATTTTGTGCAATAGATGGGAGAAAATGGTTTGGGAAATAGCTTTTTCAAAAACCTAAATTATATCCATTTTAAGATGGGAAGCACAAAGATTTGAGAGAAGCCCACAATAGGCACAGCCAATTGCTATACCCACATATTTGGAAAGAATTTCACCCCTGTTTTCTTTCCCTGTTACTATTCTCTAATTTCTTAGCTCTTCCCTGCCTCCAAAGTTATCACATCACAGCTGCCTATATCTGATACTGGCTGACACCTGCCAGTTTACATTGAAATGGTAGATCTAGTCTCATCAGGAGGGTATTGAAAACACAGTTTTCAGGTACAAATTCAGCTGTTATTCAAATATTTTTCTTTATTCATTATATAGACAAAGAACTACCAAGAAATGGATGAGTTTATTCAATCACCTTTCCTCACACTCAATCCCACTACCATTATAAATGACTTCTTATACAGTGCCATTCATGTCTATGGACACAAAAGTGAATCTAGCCAATTCACTAGAGGCTTTTCTCTAAGTCTGGTTACATTCTGTGGTACCAGTACAGTACTCCACTTTCTCCAAGGGGTCATTTATGTTCCAGAAAAAGAAAAGATGGATGATGATTCTAGATTCTAGTTATCTAATTATGAAATATGCTACCTGACATATCTGACATACCAGAAATATTCTGCCAGGAATCAACACCACACCTTTCTTTTTACTCCTCTCTTTTTTACTATGAGGAGACACCATTTTTTTTCCAGAATTAAGACCCATCAAGAAGGCATATTTTGAGCTTAACTAACAACAATCCTTTGCATTCATTCTCTGGAGGAATACTCCAGAAGCTAAATCACAGAAGTGATGATCCCTGAGCTTTAGCAAGCCCCAACAGACCCATACATACAAAAATATATAAAATCAAAGTTTAGGCCCACTGCCTCAGGTCTCTGAGACATATGTCTCATTTCTCTCCCCTAATGGAAGAAAGAAAGCTTTTTTGCTTTTTAACCTGTGCGAGTTCTTTGGACTGTTGTTTAGTTTTTTTTGTTTGTTTGTTTGATTGGTTGGCTTTGTGTCATTTTATTTTATTTTATTTTATTTTATTTTATTTTGCAAAATCTCTGTGACTCTGCTCATTTGTTACCAAAATTAATCCTTCTGACAAAGAAAGATGGTGACCTTAAGATTCAGAATGAGAAATGGCCAATTTGGGTATTGGCCATGTTGGATTGTGCATAATTGTTCCAAAAGCTTTTAGTTTGATTTTGTTTTCTGATAGTAGGAAAAATAAAAAACAGATATTTGTTAATTGAAAAAGTAATCATTTTTTTAAAAGTACAATGAAGATAAGGTTTTATCCAATTCCTCCACAATTTTTCTTGTAAGGGCAAGCTATAAGAACAGTATCCTTTTCAGGTTGTTTATTATGGTAGAAGAACTCTCTGGACATATGTACCTACAAACTACAGGTCATTTGCTTATGAGCCCCCCCAAATAAATCACTGAAATAAACCAAGGAATAGACAATTAGAAATCTTTGAATGGCTAGGATACAGTTCAGCCTCTAAAATGATTTTCCTAAAATAGGCTGAATCATGTCACTAACTTAATAAACACCAGTGGTTCTCTATTGCTTCCAAGATCAAATACAAAATGCTTTGGCATTCAAAATCCATCATAACCTCGTCCCCTACTACATTTCCAGTGTTCTCATATCTTATCCTAGAGAAATCTCCTTGCTTTAGTGACTATTTCCTGGCTGTTCCATGAATAAAATATTCCCTTTCTCCATTCCTACTACTGATCTCCATGGCTTCCTGTAAATTCTAACTAAAAATTCATCTTTTGTTAAAAGCCTTTCCCAGATCTTCCTAATACTAGTCCCTTCTCTCTACTAATATTTCTTGTTTCTTCCATTTATCCTATAGAGCTTTGCTTTGTATGTATTTGTGTGCTATTTCCCCCTAGACTGTAAATTCCTTGAGGGCAGAGACCTTTGACTTCTTTTTTATCTACAATCTTAGCACAGTGCCAGACACATAGCAGAAACTTGGTTAATGTTAAAATACCAATAAGATACTTTTATAAAGGAAAACCTATACTTATTTCTTTGTTTTGTAGACAGTGTGGAAAAGGAGTGTAAAAAAGGATAGGTTATGCAGAGAGGCATAACCTTCATCCTTGCTAAAGAAGAATCCATGTCCCTTATTTCCTCTAGCTCAGAGCTATGGGCCATAATCCTAATAGGAGGAGTCTGGAATTGAGGATACTTAGTCTGAACAAAAGAAGACTTGGGATAGAATGGGGAAGGAGTGGATGGACCTGATAGCTGTCTTTATGCATTTAAGGGGAGTTCATCCAGAAGAAGGGTTTGGTTATATGGTCTCTGAGATGTTTCCAACTCTGAGATTCTGTGATTAAATTTGCATTGTTTGAGCCCAGAAAGAAGAACTAAAAGCATGAATGCAAGTAAACAGAGAAAGCTCTGCTAAAAAATAACTTCCTTAACCACTTAGAGCTGTCCAGCTCTATCACAGGATGTAGTAAGCTTCTCCATTACTTCATCTTAATCTGGATGACCTGTGTCATAAATGATATAGAGGGAAGACTGATATGGACTAGATGGCCATCTTTCAAATGAGATTCTGTGATTCTTAAGAAAAGACATTATGAGATATTAATATTTTTTCTCTTATACTTAATAAGTATCATATTGGGACCAAGATTTTCCCCATTTTCTACTTTACCCAAAAATTAAGTTGTGTGAGAAATAGATCTAAGAGATTTACTCTGGTTAAGATCTTACAAACAATAAAAGAAATTCTAAGTTTGAGCTAAAGGTATATTCCTGCTCATTGTGTTTGTGCATACAGGTCTGGGAAATATGGGTCCTCTCTTTTGTCTTAACAAGTGATATGGAAATTGATGTCTCTATTAACCAAGATTTGGATGAAGCAGGTCACAAGACTCTCATTTTAATCTATCTTACCTCTTATTGGGCTATCTAATCAGAATTGATTGCCACTCAGGAACAACTACTCTTTAAAAGGCATATGAACTGTGAGACCCCAGCCACAATTGTCTTTGTCTGAGAGACAATCAAATGATCATCATTTTATTAATAACAAGCTGGCCTTATAAATAAAATTATAAATTGTCCAAAAGCCATGTCTTTTGGATTTTTTTTAAATAACCACAACATGAAAAAATCCATTCTTTAGAAAATTTCAATGTGGTTGTCTCATCAAAAAAGCCAATGTGATCCCACCAAGAAAGGTAGCCATAAAAAGACAAAGCTTTGAATCTGTTGATTGAGGGTAACACAAAAGAGCCTAGACTGGGAGGCTAACAGAAAGGTTCTACTGCATAAAAATACTAAGCAATAAATGTAGTATATTTCCATCACAATAACAACAGCAGCAGCAATAATTCACTTTTCTCACAACCTCTAGAGGTAGCCAGATCAACTGGTCTTATTTTGCTAATGTGGAAACAGATTCAAAGAGGTTAATTGACTTGCTAAAAAGTATCTGGAACAGGAATGAATCTTAGGGCCAAAAACCAAGGTTTTGACCTAATCAAGTAACAACCTGTCCAGAAGTTAATGAACTACCAGAAGAGAGCAATGATATAAAATTACTAGAGACCTATTACTATCTATAAAAGGGCAAAGAAAGCATTGAAATAAATCAGACTAAGACAGGACAGTTGGTAATAACTAAAATAACAAACTCAAAAGAGGTAAGTAGCCAACTGCCAAGTCTGCATTGTTTGTTAAAAAATCTGAAAACCCAGATTTATAAGTAATAGACATAAATATGTGACCAAGAATATTTTCTGATAAATGGAGGACAAAAGGATGTTTGGAAACAAATATTTTCAAAATAAGAATTATAAACTATCCACTAGCATGAACAATATTCCAAATCATTAATAATAAAAGAAACATAAATCAAAACAACTCTGAGGTTTTAACTAATAGCTATCAGATTGTCAAAGATGATAAAGAGTCAATGTTGGCAGAAATGTAGGAAGAAAGGCACACTCACACACTATTGGTGGAACTGTGAATTGGTCCAATAATTCTGGAAAACAATTTGGAATTTTTGAGGAAAATTAGTATTCTAATCATATCTATTGACTGGGAGACCCCAGTACTGAGCATGTACACCAAGAAAGGCAAAAACAAAAAGAACACTTCCATGTATACCAAAATATTAAACCCTAGTTTTTTAGTGGTAGAAATTCAAGCCAATTGGAATCTTACAACTCTGAAGAATAGAATTTTTAAAATGCTGTCTCTGATGGATAAAAGTTACATTCTAAAAACTGTTAAATATTTCATTTGGGGGGAAAAAAATACTAAAGTGAAAAATATCATATGAAAAGTCTATTGAATGTGCTTACTGTTGAATGGAATAATTTGTTCAAATTATATCTTAAGGAAATCTTTTCATATCTGTGGCAAAAAGTTGTTTACCTAAAAATGTTGTCAAGTTTAAAAGCAGAAAATTTAGCAACTGAAAAATAAAAGTTAAAATGTAATTTTGTCTCCCCACAACAATATTTGTTATTTTCCACCCCCAACTGGGGTAAAACAAGTTATTATTTAAGTTTTTTCACTGTTGTATTTTGGGTAGACCCAGATCATCAAAGAACATATTGCAGCCTTGGAAGTATGGCTGTCTTTGAGAAAAGTTAAGAAAAATTGTATTGAAGAGAAGAGATTCTATTTATTGATATCATATTACCTGCTTAGTGAATCCACTAATTTAGATTTAGAACTAGAAGCCTCTTAGAGATCATTCAATTTAACTTCCTCATAGTTATACATGAGGAACAGACCTAGGGAGAGAAAAATGAAGTATAAAGGCTCACAAACACAGTGAAATTAAAGAGCTGAGATTTGAACCTGGGTCCTCTGCAATACTATGATGCCATATGTGTTTCTACCAAATATACTTTATAATTATATATCCCAAAGACTACCGTAAATTACCATCTACAAATGAAGTTAGGTCACAAAATTCAATAGCAATGATATAAGATGAAGGAAATGTGATAAGAACTATTCATGTAGGAAAAACTCTGGAGATTTAAATGAACTCTAAGTCATTAATGTCACATGATAGCCAAAAACAAAAAATGAATATGATTTTAGACTGCATTCATAGAATATAGCATACTCTGGTCTGACTTCATCTATTATATCTACATTCAGTTCTGGGCACCATGATTTTGGAAGGATAATAACGATATCCTTGGCATTGGAGAGAGCAACCAGTATGATGAAGGTACTCCAAATCATGCTATTGAGGAATGGGATGAAATAACTATGAAATAAACAAGCTACTGGACCCGAAGCATCTTAAGTGTTGTTATTCAGAAGAAAAAATAGATTTATTCTGCTTGACTTCATAGGACAAAATAGAACCACTGATTGGAAGCTAAAGAGAGGCCTCTAAGTTGCCATGTGCTTGGTTAGATAAGGCATTAGGAGGAATTCCTAAAGCAACTGCTATTTGATGTATGGGGTATGCACAAAACTCAGAAAAGGAAAAAAAAAGTAAATTATAAGTAGTTATAGAACAATTGGGGGAAAGGATAACAAAGAAGGTTCTGTAGAGAAAAAATTAAATTATCATGACTTTTTTCAGCAGCCAAATTTATATGATAAAACTTAAAAATTTCCACAAATAAACAAACTTGCAATCATTTTACCACAAATATATGAAAAGATTTCCTTATTGGTTTCAATATAAGGGGAAAAATATTTAGGGAAGCAAACAGGCATTTATTAAACACCTACCATATATATAGGTCAGGTGCTATATGAGACATTACAAATGTTATCTTGTTAGATCCTCACAACAATCCTGGAAGGCAGATATTATTATCCCCATTTTACAGTTGAGGAAAATCAGGCAGATAGTAGTTAAATGATATGCTCAAAGTTGTACAAAGTTGTCTGAGATAACTTTTTGACCCCAAATCTATCTACCTAACTGCCTTAGGGAATTTCCTTAGGTAGAAATGTCCTACCACTGGATATTTGCCCCCAAGAAATTAAAGACGAAAAGAACCTACATGTAATAAATATTCATAATAGCTCTTTTTGTTCTAGCAAAGAACTGGAGATTAAGGGGATGTTCATTAATTGGAGAATGGCTAAACAAATTATGGTAGATTGAGGTAATGGAGCATTATTGTGCCTTAAGAAATGACAAAAGGCAAGGTTTCAGAAAAAACTGTAAAGACTTATGAACTGATCAGAAATAAATGAGCAAAACAAGAAAAATAATTTATGTAAGAGCTTCAACACTGCAAAAAAATTTTTTTTCAAAAGATGTAAGGTTACTGATAAATGCAATTATCAATCCTGGTTTCTAAGGCTTGATAATGAAACATGTTTGCCTCTATCAGATAGAGAAGTAGTTGATTTGAAGGCCACTGTACTGATTTCTTCTGCTGTTACAAGGGAAGGTAGTTTTGTTTTTAGTTGGAGTTAGAGGTCAGATTTAGGTGAGAAAGAAGAACAAGGAATGGAATTCCAAAGATAAAGGAAAAAATGTCTAACAGTAACAATCTCTAAGGTGGGGGTGAAGAGGAGAAAAACAAAAGGAAAAAGAATAAATTTACATGATAACTTTAATATATACATTAAAGAAATAGTAAGTTGGGAAAAAAAGATGATTGTGCAGGAAACTGCAGATCTTTTATGTATATGTGTTTATGGTATAGAAATGTTTATTTACTCAATAAATTAATTTTTTAAAAGCGAAAACAAGGCTTACGCACTATAGAATTTAGACCAACAACTGACTGAAATTAAAAAAAAAAAAAAAATAAAGCATTTGTGAATGATAAGAAAAAAGGAGTGTAATTGTAGCAATTTTAAAAATACACAGAAAAGAGAGAAGCCCAGAAGGATAGTCAAGCAAAGCAGCTTTAAAGCTAACATGCTGAATTTGTCACATCACTTTCTTTAAAAAAGAAAGAAAGAAAGAAAGAAAGAAAGAAAGAAAGAAAGAAAGAAAGAAAGAAAGAAAGAAAGAAAGAAAGAAAGAAAGAAAGAAAGAAAGAAAGAAAGAAAGAAAGAAAGAAAGAAAGAAAGAAAGAAAGAAAGAAAGAAAGAAAGAAAGAAAGAAAGAAAGAAAGAAAGAAAGAAAGAAAGAAAGAAAGAAAGAAAGAAAGAAAGAAAGAAAGAAAAGAAATGTAATTTTTTAAAATTACATATAATAGAGATTTCATGTTTTCATGTACATTCCTCATTTTCTGTTATTCTGTTTCTGTGAAACTGGTCATGTCTGATGATGTTTGTTAACTACACTTGAAAACAAAACAAAATTACAAATTTAAAAAAATTTAATTGTGTAATGGCCTGCACCTGTAGGTAATGAGCTACTTCATTGGAGGTCTTTGAGAAGCAGCTGAATGACCATTTGTCAAGACATTATAAAAAGGCCTAATCATTTAGGTGTGTATTGGATTAAATGATCCCTGACAACTATAATCCCCTTTGATTTTATTATTTTCTTAATACTCACTCATTTTAAAAAATTATTAGAAGACACTGACATACAAAGTTCATTTTCATTCCAAGTCCTTCCTCCATTTCCCCCAATCTTCTAAGTTCCAGCCTCACTCCAAGTAAGGCAAGTGCCTTAAAAGCAGATCTGTTCCTTATTCATCTACCTATCACTGAAACAGACACCATAATATAGCACATGGGAGACACTTAAGAAAACTGACTCAATTTCTGAGCTAAGGGGTAGCATGATGCATGGACAACAATATAAAATCATTTATTCTGCACCAATGGAAAATTTAGAAATATCACAATTTTCCAATGAAACTATTTCTCTTATTATGCTGTCAGCAATTCTTTCCTAAGAGGGGGAGGAAGTTGCAATGCTTCAGACTCCAGATTCTAGACTAAAAATAAAACTTGTCATAATGCATCTGATAAATAATAATGCAAACCATCAGCAGAAGGAGATGGGAAAGTGATAAGGAAATAAGAAATCTCACTAACTGGATATTTATGAGAATTTATAGGTAACTAAGAAAGAGTAAATAGATGGCATGTCTATAATTCAATTCTGTAATTGAATTATTGGGCTAAAAATACATAGTCTTGAAAAAAAATTAGTTCATCAATGACCATTTAAGCCCAAGCATCTTAGAGCTTGTTCTAAGGTGGAAGTCATAAGATCCCTTTACAGGCAAGAGAAGTGAGGGTGAGAAAGTTCAAATTATTTGCCCAGAATTATATACCTATAAGTTTCCTGGACTGGATTTGAACTGAGTTTCTTGACTCCAGGTCCAGGACTCTATCCATTGTACCATCTTGACTGAGATATATGTCAATTATAATTTAATCATAGAGTATCAGCTTCAAAAATGGACAATTAGTCTACTGAATTTTAAAATCTTATGTTAAATTAATTTGCCATTTTATTGAACTGGAAGCAAACTATTAAAAGTTTCCAAACTCTTTGCATAAGCATAGAACTTTGCAGAGAAATTTTCCTCTTCATATTTTACCATATACTTTAGAAAAGATGAATACTTAATGTTTATTATAGAATTACAGAATCCCAAGGTTAGAAAGGATCTTAAATATCTGGGTCAAATTGTAGCCTATTTGAATTTTCTTTCAGGTAGCTTCTGCTTAAAGACCTCCATTGAGAGGGAATTCAACAGCTCCACACTCCACAATCCATTTTATTCTATACCTCTAATTGTTATGAATTTTTTATGCTGATTTTCCACCTTTTAATCCTGATTCTGTCCTACTAAGTCTGTTCCTTCTCCCACATAATAGCCCTTCAAATATTTGAAGAAAGCTAATGTTCCCTTACAATTATTCCAGATTGGCCATTCTAATTCCGTCCATTCTTACAGTTAGAGGCCAAGTAGTCCAATAGAACCAATGCTGGAGTTGGAGTTGAAAGAATTAATTCACTTCCCCAGCCCTGAAATTTTGTTTGGCCTAGACATACAACACTTCTGAGTCTTATATCTTACCTGCCAAAATATATATATATATATATATATATATATATATATATATATATATATATATATATATATATATATCCACCACCACCACCATTTATCCTGCAGGAATGCCATAAGGAAAGACTTTTGTTGAGCTATAAACTGTAAGTAATACTTTTTATGACTTTGTTTTTTCCTCCATAAAAACTGTAGCTTTGGCCCTTGTGCACTTTGATGTCATGAAACCATATTTTTGCCTATATCCATGTCCTGAATGATACCATTCAGCTTCAAAGTGCTGTAGCCATTCAAAAGAATTCAATTCAGCAGTCTTTGGGAATTCATTCTTCATTCCCAGGGCAATCACAAGGGATTATTCTGAATTAGGTTACAGATTTGTAAACCACAATATTAGTAGTGAAATCTTTAGGCCTCTGGAATCCGTGGAGAATTTCAAAGCAAAGTTTACTCTGAGCCTCAACATTCCTTTTCAGTGAGACCAAAGAGCACAATGTCCTTGAACTGTGCTCTGAATATAAAAGGCACTTGAAAAAACTGGATTTAGAAGAAAAAGATCTCAAAGATACAGCTTTCTGGAGAACACCTTACCTACCCCCCCCCTCCTTAAGTATAAATTTCAGATCCATTAAACTCGATTTGGATTTTCTCTTCAAGGGAACTATAGTTATTGTGGAGTTCTGTGCATGACCATGAAACCTATATTTTGTTAAGTGAAGGATTTCTTGGTTAGAAAATTTTTCACCTTTTCAAGCTTCTCCTATTCAGAAAAGGAGATGGACTGTTCTGAAGCCCCACAGAAGTCTAGGGCTCCGCTCCATTTATCTCCCTTTTTGTTTTCCTACCATACTTGTTCCTTTCTCCACTATTTGGGGCATCTTTTGGCTCACCTGACTCTTGTTCTATAAATGATATCGTTCAAACAAATTCCTGGCTCTCCATTGGCTGAGATATAAAAGACCCTAATTCTAGATTGGTTTCCCATGATTTCTGGTTTGCCCCCTCCACCTGGGAGCCTTAAAAAAAGAAAAGGCTGCTTCACTTCTAACTGGAGCAGATTTTAGCTCTGGTGCAAGGGACACTACTTTGTGGAGCTCCCATTCTTCCTATTTCTCTTGGGGGACTGGCAGGATGTCTTCCACTGAGCCTAAATCTGATTCTAGTGCTCGTGAGGCCGAGCCAGGAAGCCAGGGTCTACTGGCACCTGTGGGTAATGTTGTGCTTGTCAGTCCTACCAGTAACAAAGATCTGGCTACCTCTGCTTCATTGAAGAAGGAAAACCCTCAACTCCAGCCAACAGATGAAGCTCCTGAGGAAAACCTGCCAGTTTGTCAGCAAGCCTCGCCTTCCCAGGTTACAGCTATTCCAAGTTTGGCCTCCAGTGCCAAAAATGTTGTAGCCAGTACACGGATTCGGGATGTAGCTTTCCAGAGTGGGATGGATATGAGTAAATCAAAGTTTGCCATAGACACTGAAACAGCATCTGATTTGGCCAAATTTGATCTGATGACCTTGGACAGTACAGAGGAGTTGCAGCAATCTGAAGAAGGGGATGACAATTACCTACCTATGACAGATGATGAGCTGGCTGAGATCGCTGAGATTTGGTCACCAGAGGAATGGAAAATACCATCCATCCAACAGCAAAGAAAAACACAACGTTACTTTGTGCGTCTGGGATTCCTGCCTCCCAACCTCCACCAGCAGGCCATTGAGTATTCCACGGTGAAACTGAAGCAAATCAAGCAGAATGTCCTCGAGACTCACCTGCAGCTTTCTCAGATCATCAACTTAATTAATAATGTTAAACAGACTGGTCAGCCATTGTGTGAGAGTCAAGAGAAACTTGACCAAACATGGGTTCACTGGTATCAATTATTTCCTACAAATAATAAGCAAGATGTTGAGAAGATGGAGTCCCAAACTCTCCTCCTACTTACGAAGCTCCTTTCCAAGCTTCGGAACATCATCCTACTGCTCTTGTCTAGCACACGAGGCCTTTACTATGACATTCGGAGAAAGATAAAGCAGAGTCTTCACTATATGAGAGAGTATAAGGCTATCCTTGTTACCGTGAATTCCTTTCAGGATCTTTCTTGCAAGTTCATAAACCTAATCCAGGAGGAGAGCAACAAGATCCTAGCATTCCTAGACCAAATACAAGACAATCTGGCTGAGGACAGACCTCTCACTTGGATCATGGGACCCTTTGTCCCATCCAACCAAGGTTCCCAAAAGGCAGAGAGAACTTCTGAGGCTTCAGAAGACTAGAATTGTCCTGGCTCAAAGGATCAGAGAGGTTAGCATATGATACTTTTATATATTTTCACTTATTCCTCGCTACATCCTATTGTTATCCCCTCTCCAGAACCACAATAGGAAACTAAAACTGAGAAGTTGCACAGGGGTCATACAGGTAACCAGCTGAAGATAGTTTGGGGATCCTCACAACATTCCAGTGAGGTTAATAGTATTACTGTCTCTTTTACAGATGAGATTGGGAGATGAAATTATTTAAGAGGTCATATCTAATGAATGTCTAAGGCATAGTTTAGACTTTAAGGAGATTCCTGACTCCAAATCTAGAATTTGATGCTTCTTGGCTATGATCTTACTAACACTTTCCTCCAAATTACCATTTCATGAAGTACACTTACTGGAAAGTGAATGTTTTGATCTTTAAAGACTCCTTCTAGACTAATTTGTTTTTACTTTCTCTCCTAGATTTCCAGAAGCCAGGTGTCCAGAATTCCTTATATGATGGTCTTTTCCCAGTTGCCCTAAGACCCAGGAGAAACAACCAATTAAGTAACTGAGCTGGCTCAAGTGAACTGAGGTATTGGGGGACACAACCAAGACTATCTCTCTAGCATGTCCCATAGCAATCATGTTCTGTTTCATTGGGCCTGTTAAGAAGACCTACTATCAATTAATCCATCCAGGATGTTATTAATAAGACATCTAATATCCTTGAATTAGTTTTTTGTTTATGTTTCTCCTCAGTGAAACAAGATAATTTTTGTTTTCTGTCAATTTTTAACTGCATCTTAAAAATTATTAAAAAAAAAAAAAACCCATAATGAAATATTCTTATCTGTCTTACCATTACAATGGGACTTTTAAGTTGGGGGAAGGGACAGGAAGGAAATGCCTTCCAACCACTACTACCTACTAGTCATCACTGAAAGTAGGAGAAAGAAAATTGTCCTGGAGATGAATAGAAAAACTCTCCCTCTTTCCAGAACCCTTACATTATCCCCAAATGAATCCGGGTTAGGTTATTAGGTCACTACTTAGATTCAAATTAGAAGCACCTGAAATGAGGTAAAAGGATCAAGAATATACTTTGACTGGGTCTACGCCCTGTCTTTAGGAAAATAAAGCAGTTCTGTTATTTACTTTCCAAAGACACAAAGGGAAGAAAGCTATTACTAAACAGGACTATTCTTTATTAATTTCTTAAAAAACCCTCAAGATTGGTGGGACTGCTGAATCCCAAAGACTATTTTCTTTTCTTAACTGAGAAATTAGGCCCAATTCCTTTGAAAATCCCACTTCTTTCCATAACAGTGAGAGTCAGTTCTTGAGGAACTGATTCCATTGTTCACAATGTGGAAATCATATAGTCAGTTTTATGTTAGCTCTCATGCTTTCCTACCATCCTGAGTTAATGCTCTCAGTATCATTAGATTGAGAAGGTCAATGATTGGTGCATCAGCTAGAAAGAACTAAGACAAAAAGCAACAATAGACATTTCAGCTGTGAGTTGGGAGGTTCCTGACGGTGAGGGAGGGAAGGAAGGGAGAGGGACTGGATATAGTGACTGGTGAACTATTGGTGATCCTCCTAATTGTTTTAACTCTTATTATGAATTTGAGCATTACTTTAAAAGCTTTCAGCTATGATGACCCCCAATTTCTCTAACTATGTTTAGAGCAGATTTTTCATATTTCCAGGTCTTTAAACATCTAGCTAGGGCAATTGGGTAGTTGGGTAATATCAGAGATTCCTAACAGAATCAACCAGTGAAACTGGCTATCAAAAATGGTAACAAGTAGAGAGTTGCATCAAAGAATATACCTGGAAATAGTGTTTCCTTTCTAGATAGCACTTTATTATCAGGTAGTTAAGATGATATAGTAGACAAAGCTCTGGACCTGTAATCAGGCAGACTGAAGTTCAAATGTGACTTCAAATACTAGCTGTGTAATCTTGGATAAATTAAACTTTGGTCTTCCTCAATTTCTTCAATTATAAAATGGGGCTTATAATAATGGCACCTTCCTTCCAGAATTTGATAATATTTATAAATTGCTTAACCTGGTGCTTAGCACATACATAGTAGGCACTATGTAAATACAAATTAGTAATATTATCATCATTATTTTCAGCATTAACCTTACAGCAGTGAGGTAGATTATATAATAAATCAAGGATCCTGAATTCTTCAGAGTGGATATTCTTTATCTTCAAGACAGATTGAACTTCCTGGTTTTTCATGAGTTGCTTGTGTGCAAAATATTTATCACTTGTGGGCCAATGATGAGTCTCTCCTAACTTAACTAGAATGGTCCTTTGATGACAAACACAATTTGTTACAAAATGCTTGAATTCTTCCTAGGATCTTCCAGGCCTTGTTCTTCAGTGGTCTTTAGAAACCAAGGGTCACCTGCACCCCACATACAGTAAGGCACAGAAATAGATCTTGAGTGTAAAAACTGTTAACACATTACGGACATGGAAATCCACTAGTATAGAAACTCCCTCCACTGGCAGATTGCAATTTATCTCTAACTTAGTTAGTCCTTGAGTTGCCTGAGACTCGGAAGTAATTTATCCAAAAACAACTAGAAAGATTCAAATGGATCATCCAGACTCCAAATCCAGAATTCTATCCACTAAACCATATGCCCACTCATCACACAAAATATTAAAAATGAGATTATATTATATCCATTTTCAGTACTAGCATTTTATTAGTGAATGACAGTATTGCGTAGTCCTCAAAGTCATACTTAGATCACATCCACTGATGGCTTGTAATAAGAGCTTAATTGCTGATAATAATAGTAGCATGTACATACTGATTTAAGCTTTCAAAGACCTTAGCCTATTTTATCTCATTTGATCAATAATCCTCTGAGGTAGATGCTATTATCCCCATTTTACAGTTGAGGAAAGTGAGTCAGCGAATAGGTAAGAGGCTTGCTCTTCTCTCCATTAGCTGCTTGAATTTGTATAATTCTTAATCTCTCAAAAGAGAGAATGTTCTCATTAAGTGTCCATTACAACAAAGAAATAATAGATCTAAAATATTCTACCTATCCACTCAACTCCCAGCCCTCCACCCCCGTCCTCATCCCAATGAAACACACACACCCCTTTGTTATGAAAAAAGATTGGGGAATCAATTATTCAACATGAGCAGAGCTGAGTTGCCATAGATACTATAGATGGATTATTAATTTTTTAAAAATTTAAACATAATAGAATATTTGGCACTCAAACCAACCTAAATCAAGTTTACCCTTTCTTTCAGATTGAGAGGGAACTTCAGGTTCTTACTGGGACCTGTCTGAACTGTACCTGGCCTCCTTTGCTGGATTGTTATCCATATCCTACCTTCAACTGTGAATGTTTCCAAAGGTTCTATCCTAACCTTTCTTTTCTTTTCCCCTCAGCTGGTGATCTCACTAGCTCTGGAAGGACTAATTCACCTCTAAGCAAATGATTCCCATAGCTACATATAAAGCTCTGATCCTTGATCAGCAACTTTTTGCGGCTTATGCCAAACTAGATTTTCTAGAGTCATGTAAAAGCGTCATGTTCACAACTGAACTTATTGTATTTGCTTAAAAAACTCAACCCTTTTTTGAACTTCCCTATTCTGTCAAGTGCACAACTATCCTTCTATACATCTGGATTCTCAACCTCTGAGTCATCCTTATTACACTACTTTATTACACATAAAATAAGACTTTCCAGTTAATTATTCCTTCATCTACCACCATTTTTCTCATCTGTCCCCTTCTTTCTACTTACACAATTGTCTCTCTAGTTCAGGTCTTCATCATCTCTTGTCTGATGCAATTGCCTCTTTTTTTTTTTAATTTTATTTTTTTAATTAATTTTATAATTATAACATTTTTTGACAGTACATATGCATAGGTAATTTTTTACAACATTATCCCTTGTACTCCCTTCTGTTCCGAATTTTTCCCCTCCTTCCCTCCACCCCCTCCCCTAGATGGTAGGCATTCCCATACATATTAAATATGTTATAGTATATCCTAGATACAATACATATGTGCAGAACCAAATTTTGTTGTTGTTGTTATTGCAAAGGAAGAATTGGATTCAGAAGGTAAAAATAACCTGGGGAGAAAAACAAAAAAATGCTAACAGTTTACACTCATTTCCCAGTGTTCCTTTTCTGGATGTAGCTGATTCTGTCCATCATTGATTAATTGGAATTGGATTAGCTCTTCTCTATGTTGAAGATATCCACTTCCATCAGAATACATCTTCATACAGCATTGAAGTGTACATCGATCTTCTGGTTCTATTCATTTCACTCAGCATCAGTTGATGCAAGTCTCTCCAAGCCTCTCTGTATTCCTCCTGCTGGTCATTTCTTACAGAACAATAATATTCCATAACATTCATATACCACAATTTACCCAATCATTCTCCAGTTGATGGACATCCATTCATCTTCCAGTTTCTAGCCACTACAAAAAGAGCTGCCACCAACATTTTGGCACATACAGGTCCCTTTCCCTTCTTTAGTATTTCCTTGGGATATAAGCCCAGTAGTAGTATGGCTGGGTCAAAGGGTATGCACATTTTGATAATTTTTGGGGCATAATTCCAGATTGCTCTCCAGAATGGTCGGATTCTTTCACAACTCCACCAACAATGTATCAGTGTCCCAGTTTTCCTACATCCCCTCCAACATTCCTCATTATTTGTTCTTGTCATCTTAGCCAATCTGACAGATGTGTAGTGGTATCTCAGAGTTGTCTTAATTTGCATTTCTCTGATCAGTAGTGATTTGGAACACTCTTTCATATGAGTGGAAATAGTTTCAATTTCATCATCTGAAAATTACCTGTTCATATCTTTTGACCATTTATCAATTGGAGAATGGCTTAATTTCTTATAAATTAGAGTCAATTCTCTGTATATTTTGGAGATGAGGCCTTTATCAGAACCTTTAACTGTAAAAATGTTTTTCCAATTTGTTACTTCCCTTCTAATCTTGTTTGCATTAGTTTTGTTTGTACAAAAGCTTCTTAATTTGATGTAATCAAAATTTTCTATTTTGTGATCAATAATGATCTCTAGTTCTCCTTTGGTCACAAATTCCTTCCTCCTCCACAAGTCTGAGAGGTAAACCATCCCATGTTCCTCCAATTTATTTATGATCTCATTCTTTATGCCTAAATCATGTATGCCTAAATCATGTATCCATTTTGATCTTATCTTAGTATATGGTGTTAAGTGTGGGTCCATGCCTAGTTTTCTGCCATACTAATTTCCAGTTTTCCCAGCAGTTTTTGTCAAATAATAAATTCTTATCCCAAGATTTGGGATCTTTGGGTTTGTCAAACACTAGATTGCTATTTTTAGTCACTATCTTGCCCTGTGAACCTAACCTATGCCACTGATCAACTAGTCTATTTCTTAGCCAATACCAAATGGTTTTGGTGACTGCTGCTTTATAACATAGTTCTAGATCAGGTACAGCTAGACCACCTTCACTTAATTTTTTTTTTAATTACTTCCCTTGAAATTCTCGACCTTTTTTTTTTTTCCATATTAATTTTATTGTTATTTTTTCTAGGTCATTAAAATAGTTTCTTGGGAGTCTGATTGGTATAGCACTAAATAAATAGATTAGTTTGGGGAATATTGTCATCTTTATTATATTCGCTCGGCCTATCCAAGAGCACTGAATGTCTTTCCAATTATTTAAATCTGACTTTATTTTTGTGGAAAGTGTTTTGTAATTTTGCTCATATAATTCCTGACTTTCCTTGGGTAGATATATTCCCAAATATTTTATACTATCAACAGTTATTTTGAATGGAATTTCTCTTTGTATCTCTTGCTCTTGGATTGTATTGGTAATGTATAAAAATGCTGAGGATTTATGTGGATTTATTTTGTATCCTGCAACTTTGCTAAAATTCTGAATTATTTCTAATAGCTTTTTAGCAGAGTTTTTGGGGTTCTCTAAGTATACCATCGTCATCTGCAAAGAGTGATAGTTTGATTTCCTCATTACCTTCTCTAATTCCTTGAATCTCTTTCTCGGCTCTTGCAATTGCTTTTTATAATAAACTCCTAATAGGTCTCTCTGCTTCAAGTCTCTCTCATTTCAGCTCATCTTCCACAAAGCTGCCAAAGTGATTTTTCAAAAATAAAAATATATCTATGCCACTCCCTTGCTTGAGAAATTCCAGTGCCTCCCTACTACCTTTAGACTCAAATAAAAAGTCCTCTGGTACTTTAAAGACTGTCCAATCTACTTTCCAATTTTATTATATTCAAGTCCTCTGAATCTAGTCTATACTCCAGCCAAAATGGCCTTCTCAAAGTCCCTCAGATAGGACATTCCATATTGCTGGCTCTCCCTTTTTTTTCCCAAGGTTATTCTTACTCCCTGAAATACTCTGCCTCAGCACATTTTGGGTATGACTTAATTCCTAAGGAAGTGAAAAACAAGTTTCATCCAAATCTCAAAACATCACCTTCTACATGAAACCTTTCTCTGATACTCCCAGTCATTACTACCAACTCCTAAAATCACCTTGTATATACTTTGTATTATACATACATACATATATACATATATATATATATATATATACACACACACATATGTTTGTATAATGTTTACCTCAATAATAAAAATAGCATCATATAGCACTTAAAGACTTGCAAAAAAGCTTTACAAATATTCCATTTGGTCCTCACAATCCTGGGAGGTAGGTGCTGCTATTATCCCTATTTTACAGATGAGAAAATTAAGGCATTCAATGGGTGACTCATTCAAAGGTCAAACTAATCAAACTAATAAGCAGGTAAAGCTGGATTTGAACTCTTGTTCCTGATTCCAGATCTAGTACTCTATCCACTGTGCCAATTAGCTTTCTCTAATATTGATCAAAAGTATCTATATTGCCTGGCACTAATAAGTGCTTGCTGATTGAGTGAATCTTTAACTATGAACCTCAGTTTTCATTATATAGTCCAATAAGTTTCTATATACCTCAATTGATTATTTTATAAACTGGAAAGCATTCTGATTATATGAATACAATTGCTATTACAAAAAATCCCATTGTCATTAGAAGTTGACTCAAATCTATACTAGTCTCCCTGTGACCTGAATTATGAGTTGCTTCTTAAAATAAATCCCCACTGATTTATTTACATTGGGTTGGTCAAAATTATGGTGCTAAAACCTTCTAGAGGAAGGTAATTCAAAGATTTGAATAGTTAGGAGAGAGTGTAGAATGTTGTGCCATAGTTCTCTTTTAAAATCCTGACCCAGTTTCCCTAATTGTTTAATGTCCTGACCCAGTTTCCCTAATTCAGTTATTCTGCCTCAGGTTATAACCATTCCCTCTTAATGTTTGATGAGATAAAGGCCTTTATCCATTTTAGAAATCATTAGAATATCAGGAGCCTCTCCAGTACCTCCCATAATGTCATCCTAGGTGCCTCCCCTCATTAGGTCAGCCCCATCCAGGTATCTCCCCCATTATGTCATTGTTCTTGTTACCCTATAAAAGAATCTCGTGTATCTGACATTGGGGCTGGATTCTTTGAAACTATAGAATTGTTCAGCCCTGGGACCAACCATGGATCCATTTAGTCCCAGTAAATCCATTTAATAAATTGTTAAATTGTTCTCTAAAAAAAATAAAATAAAATAAAAAAATTCCCAATATCAGCTTATTTATTATTTTGAACATTCTCATAAATTAGCTGTATAATATGGGGAAAATCTTTGAGTTTTCCAGGGAATTTGGAATCTAGATAAATGGGTATTTGCTGAAGAATGAAATTATTACTCTTTAAAGGTATGGAGAGGGGAGGAAATGAGGAAACATTCACACCACAAAAAATGTATAAAATCATTTTATAAATACAAATACATTAAGACATAGTTATTTACAAAATCTTTAGTAGCTGAAAAAAGATGGCAAAATAAATGCAAACTGAATAAGATAATTTCATCTTTTAGATTAGCAATTGTGAATATCATTTTTCTTTATGATACATCAGCTGCACTCAAATTCTTTTACTATATCTCTAAGGAAGAGGGCATTATTATCTATCTTGTAATCTGAACATTTCCTTGTTTTAAAAAAAAAAAAAAAAAGTTCCAATTCTTAGAATAATAAAGAAAAAGAGGAAGGAAGGAAGAAAAGAAAAGGAAGAAAATTCAAAATGAATGAATTTTGAATCAAATCCTGCCTCTGTTACTAGTCATGTGACCATGGATGAGCCCTTAAACCCAACCTCAGTTTCCTTATCTATTTTGTTCAACTATTTCCATTGTGCTAAACTCTTGGCAAAGATACTGGTGTGATTTGCCATTCACTTCTCCAATTCATTTTAAGAAACTGAGGCAAATGGCTAAGTGGTTTGCCAAGGGTCACACAGCTTCTAAGAGTCTGAGGCCGAATTGAACTCATGAAAATAAGCCTTTTTAACTTCAGGCACAGTACTCTGTCTGCTGAGCCATGTAGCTATAAATTGGGATTAATATTGCCTATGATAGCTCCTTAGGACTGTTGTGAGGTTTGAGTAAGATATATAAAGTGCATCACAATCTTTAAAGTCTTATATTAATGTCAATTGTAGTATTATAAGTAATCTCATAAAAACACCGAGTGAAAAAGACCTGAGAATCATCTAGCCTGATACTTGGAAGTTACAAATATAGAAACTGATGCCCAATAAGGTCGGATGATTAGCCCAGAATCACCCTTAGTGACTTTAAACAAGTATTTTTGGCCAGCAAGAAACAGAAGTAAATGAACTCTGTGCTGGTTAGCTGTTAACCAGAAAACACAAGTAGCCCATTATGTGTCTGCTTTGAGGCCAATTCAATACAGGTCTTCACATTTTCCTGTGCCCTGAAATACAAACATATTGAAATACTCCATTGTGTCCTTTCTAGTCTTTTTTCCCCCAACCATCAAAGAAAAGATTTCCCTACAGAAAGAACTGGCAAATTCTGTGGAAATAAAATCACTTTTTTTTGGCCAGTGTGTATTGCCACTTTTCAGTAAACAAGATTGTTTTTCACTGGGGGAGAAAAGCCCTAAAAAAAAAAAATTCTGTGTCAGGGTTGGATTAAGGAAAAAAAGCACCAAACTGGAGCTTTCCAACAGTGAAGGAAACTGAAGGTTGAAGGTCGCTCTCTGGTTGCTGTGACACAGAGACTGTCTTCCAGCCAAATACTGTACAGTGTTCAAAGTCACAATGAGCACTTGGAGAGGGAAAGAGGCTGGAGGTGGGGAAGATGAGGCAGGGGACAAAAGACTTAAAAGGGGACCAAGTAAATGAAGAAAAAATAAAGGACCACAAAGTAATAAAAACCACTTAGACTGTAAGGGAGTTGTTGTTTTTCTCTTAATTTATCCAGCAATTATGGAATCCCTACAATAATAATAATCCTTTTACATATTTTAATTTAATAAGCTTGATGAGTTTATTAAAGTTTCCACCTGCACTATGACTTTTGGGACATCCTGCAGAGTACCATCATATTTTTAAAAACTCTTATAACAGTGTCAGGAGATAAAATAGAAGGAAAGAAGAAAAGAAGCTTTTTTTCTAAGCAGCTACTCTATGCCATCCACAATACTAAGCACTTTACAAAAGTCATCTTATTTGATCCTCACAACAAGATTGTAAGGTAGGTGGTGGTTACCCCCATCAAGGTAACTGAAGTTAAATGACTTTGCTAGGATGATAACAACTTGTCATTTTCAACTCAAATCTTTCTAACTCTAGGCCCAGTACTCCCTAGCTGCCTCTGTATGAAATAATAGAACCATTATTATTACCAGTTTATAGATCATACTATCAAAGGAATCATAGGATCACATCTATAGAACAGGAAGAGACCACAGAGACCATCTAGTTGGACTTCCTCATTTTACAAATGAGGAAACTGAGATGCAGGGGAAAAAAGAGAGAAAGAGAAAGTGAGGAAACAGAAGAAAGAAAACAGAGAAAAAGAGAGGAAGGAAGGAAGGAAGGAAGGAAGGAAGGAAGGAAGGAAGGAAGGAAGGAAGGAAGGAAGGAAGGAAGGAAGGAAGGAAGGAAGGAAGGAAGGAAGGAAGGAAGGAGAAAGGGAAAGGGAAAGCAAAAGGGGAAAGGAAAGGGGAAGGGAAAGGGGAAAGGAAAGGGGAAAGGAAAGGGGAAAGGAAAGGGGAAGGGAAAGAGAAAGGGAAGGGAGAAAGGAAAGGAGAAGGGAAAGGGGAAGAGAAGGAGAAGGGGAAGGGAAGGTTATTCTTCTGAAAGCCCCAAACACTGTCCCCAAGGCTAACCAAGAAATGGAGCTGTACCATTGAAAAACTAGATTATTTTTTTTTCTTTCTTTCTTTTCTTTTTTTTTTTTGTCCCACTCTATTCAAGTTAGATAGGACTTTCTCAACACCAGCAGTTGTATCACCTGATATGGCTTACTGTGAGAGACACTGGGGGCAATAAGCCAAGTGCTGGGGTTGGGGGGAGGAGGTTATTCTGCTACTGATCAGAAGGCAAGATCTCTCCAGGGACCCTGTCAAAGTGGCACAGCACAAACCAGTCTCAGTGAGGGAACAAGAGCAAGCTGACTTCAGCAGGGGTCAGAACCCCAGAAGCCAGTATCCTCAGAGCATCTGTCACATCAAGAGGATTTTCCTCAATGGGATATGTCTAGTAGAAGAACCAAGGGAGTGGGATGGAGGGGCACCACAGATTGATGTGTTTTATAGTAATATGAGGGATTTTAAACTCATGATATCTCTTGGATAATCCACCAGAGGCCCTCTTGCATTTGTTCCCTGAGCTCAAAGGGTGAATGAAGGGGCCTTCTGCTAGGATTATTCAAGACACTGCCAGGTTCATTCTGTGGACATCATCACCTACTGAATTCATGATCCCAATCCAGTTCCCTCTGCCAACGTCAATACAAACTACTGTTTTCCAACAATAAACACATTTACACTTGATCCAACCAAATACAATTATAAGAATTAAGAGCACTTTTAGAGACATAAGATGGGAAGAATATTAGATTTGAAAATGTGAAGTTCTGAGTTCAAATTTTGCCTCAGGAACTTATTAACTGTGTGCTCTGAACCTCTCTGTTCCTGAGGTAATTCTCCAAAATAATCTGTGATTTACAGACCAAGGGATGTGATCAGATTTCAAGGGATATAGAAATAAGCATGAGAAAAAAATTCATCTTTGTTTTCTCTAAGCTCTGATGGAAGTTTAGTATTTACTTTAATTATTTTACGACTAATTCCAAGAAGGTTATCATTACAGGCTTCACTAAAATGAAGGTAATTTTTAGCAAGGTATTTTTCTAACTTTAATACTGATAGCAGGTATAGCTTAACTGCTCAGAATACTAAAAGCAAACCTGTCTTAAAGACCAGTTTAAGAAGTGATTTCTCTTTGTGTATGTGTGTGTGTGTGTGTGTGTGTGTGTGTGTGTGTGTCTCCTTTTCTGTCTGTCTCTGTCTCTCTGTCTCTATCTCTCTCCCCCTCCCTCCTAATGTGGATCTGCGATTTCATGGTTCTATAAGTAAATTTCCTCCCCCAGAGGATGATGTCTACAATTTTAAATTTAAGAGTTGACCTGGGACACTTAACCTTGACCACAAGCTAATATGTGTAAGAGCCAGCATTTGAACCCAGTTCATCGTGGCTCCAAAGCTCCCAGCCGACTCCATTTATGTAGGCATTCAAACAAGCACAGCATAATGAACAGTTTTTTGGGTTTTTTTGTTTTGGCTTTTGCTGTAATACTATTGACCCTGATGGCACAAATACCTATAGTACTTACTGGGCCCCTTTTAGATAGAGTATGGACAAGTAAGAGCATTTAGATGACATAGTGGATAGAGTCCTAGGCATAGAATTAGGTGTTCAAACCCAGCCTTAAACACTTACAATCCGTGTGACCCTAGGCAAGTCACTTAATCCTGTTTACCTCAATTTTTTCAACTGTAAAATGAGCAAATTATTCCAGTATTTTTTTCCAAGAAAACTCCAAATAGGGTCATGAAGAGTCAGAAACAACAAAATGGCCAAGTAGGTATTCACAACACTCCAAACACTGGGCTAATGTGTGATCAATACCTTTGCACAGGTACATGAATCAAGAGTTAGAAAGGATCTCAGGGGCTATCTAATCTAACGTCCTCATTTTATAGATGAGCAAACTTAGGTTCAGGGAGGTTAAATTATTTGCCCAAAGTTATACAAGAAAACGGGATTTGAACTCTGGTCCCCTTAATCTGAAAGAAAAGAGATTCCTTCCAGTCTACAAAATTCTTTCAGTCAGACTAGAGTCACATGCATCATTTCAACTCCATCATGATTCAGTCATGTTTGACTCTTGGTGATCCCATTTGGAGGTTTTTCTGGCTAAGATACTGGAATTTCCTTTTTGAGCTCATTTTACAGATGAGGAAATGCAGGCAAATAGGGTTAAGGACTTGCCCAGGGTCACACAGAGTGTGTCTGAGGCCTGATTAGAACTCAGAAAAAGAATGTTCTTTGCTCCAAGTCTGACATTCTATCCACTGCACCACCTAGTTGCCCTTCATAGTACAAAGTTAATTGAAAAAGTTTCATTATTCTCATCTCATAAAAAGGCCACTGAGTATAAAAACGAAGCAGTAGGTACTAATTTTTTTTAATCAAATTCAGCTGCTACTATCATTACTCCCTGGAATTCTAGTTTTAAAGGATTACTCTGCTGGCAAGAGAGTTACAAATAAAACTAATTTCAAGTGTATACAAATATAAATATTCACATCTGTGCTGCCTCAAAACTGGATTATGTACTCTAGAAAACAAAATAATTTGAGTATTATTTTAAGTCTTGTCAATATTTTTTAAAGAAGCATATAAGTGGGTGATTGTAGAGATCCCAAATCTACCAGTGGGGAAGCTGGCCCTAATTAGAAACAATTCCACTCTTGTCCAGCATAGATGTTGGCTTTGTCCTCTTTCATTTACTCTGAGAGAACAAAGATGATAATTGATTCCCAGCTCTGTATACTTTACTACTGGATAGAATATTCTACCTAATACTTCCATAACTTAAAAAAGTAATTTAGATCCATATTTATATTTTTTAAGAAACATGGCAATTTACCAATTTAGTCCACATAACCCCTGGATCCTATTAACTACAAAGCTGGTAGCTGTGAAAATGAGATGCTTTCAGTACAGTGGACTTCTTCAGTATCCCCTTTGTTCCCCTAAAGGAAAGATGCTTGCCTATTTTCTCACAAGCACTTTTCCTTAACTGGATTAGTAATCAGCTGCTACCAGAATCTAGTTCACCAAACTCTAATGCTGAAATTTAATTTCGATCATTCCCATACCATCCTCAACTCCCCCCACACACACAAAAAAAAAAGATGAAAATAATAGCATTCTACAAAATTATTTTAATAACATTATTTTAAGCTAAGATATCAAAGTGTAATTAAATTTATTGGCTCATTTTATAAGAATTTATCAAGTGCTTACTCTGTGCCAGGCATTGTAGAATATCTGTCAAGCAAGGTAAGGGGAAAAAAAGCAAAAACTATCCCTGTTGCCAGTTTACATTCTACTTAAAACTTTTTTTCTTAAAATCTTAGAACATTTTTCCAGAGAAGTTATAAATTCAAATATACAAATCAATTTAACTGGGGAAAGGTAGAATTGTTAAAGATACTAACAAAACAGGATGGAATGGGTGGGACAAAGATAACAAATGAAAGAAACAAGGTGGAACCACTCCATTCCTACTTGGTTCTTGAGAGACAGCCTAACTTTCTGAGAAACATTCAAAAGCTATATACAGAGTGTCCCACAAATCTTAGCATAATTTTATGTTTTATATATATATATATATATTATCTTATGTTAAGTAACTTTGGGGATATCCCTTATAACTGTTTCACTTAACTTAATGAAAGGCACACTTTCTTTTCTCTGTCATTCTGGAACATCTAGTACCCAATGGTACTTAGGCTCCCAGAACAAGAACAGGAATGGTAAATTATAATCAGTGAAAGGAAATAAGCATTTATATAGTGCCTACTATATTCCAGGCATTGTGCTAAACCCTTTAAAAATATCATGTCATTTGATCCTCAAAATAACCCTGTACTGTTATTGTCATATTAAAGGGGAGGGTATTAAAGCATACAGATATTAAGTAGCTTGTGCAGGGTCTTCCCAACCCCAGACCCACTTCACCTCTTGGCTGCTTCTACCAACAAAGGAGTGTTTCAACAAGAGTTGTTACTCTAGTAACCTCAACCCTGGCTGAGCCAACTACTATATTATTGTCCCTCTTTAAAGAGCTAGCCTTTATATACATATAGCCACAGTTTTACAACAGGTCAGATATGGGTATCTTGTTCAGTAGGTATTATGGAGGGCACTGGTGACATATGCTAATGATTAAGAAAATGTTTGGGGCTGAAGAGTGGGTAATTAATCTCAGAAAAATAGGAATAGGGTCAGAATTGGGATCTAAGCCAACACAAACCAAAGTCAGATCCAGCACCTGATTTTCCTTTCAGTGCCCAAATCCAAGGGTTTGAGATGAATGGGAAACCAGAGAAGTCATTAATAGATCAGGAGGAAGGAAACAAAAAGTATTGGCAAACACTTATTGTTTAGTTAACTCAACCTATCTTCCCAAAGAATAGCCATTGTACACATTCCTCACTCTTGTACTGATGTGTGTGGGGAGGGAAGCGGGATGTGGACAGAAGGGTCATGAGCCAGATACATCTTACCTCTTCCTGATTCAGTTCTGCCAGTAAGACTGTAGACTAAGAACAGAGAAATCAGGAGAGGCTGCCCTGGAATTTGCAGTTTCTTTGACAGAGGAAATGAACTCTGCTGGAAGAGCTACTGAAAACTTAAGACCAAGTTTCTGGATGCTAAGACGGCATCTTTGTTTCAAACAAGATATAACTACAACCATTCTGGGATTCTTGACAGAGAAGAAACTTATTTCTAGCCTATGTCAACAAGGTCCATAAATTTATAATAATCTTGAGGTAGTAACAAGTGGTTTCTTGTTTGTGACTTTGAATGAGTGCTTAAAGCCACATTTAGCAATATACTCTCTAGCCAAAAATTTGTCAATCTGGATTGATATGATCCAGTACCTGATAGATAGCCAGGAGGACAAGAAGAAGCCAGACCAGAAAGAACATGGCAAGTCAAGATCAAATACCATAAAATAATCTAAACTAACTTTTCCAATATTATCAGGATCAAGCTTGATCCTAACAAAGAGATGTGAAAAGACATATTCCTGCTTCTTTGCAGAGTTGGAGATGATCCACAAGTGAGAAACACTGACTATAACACCACTTTCTTTCAGTGTCTTGACTGGTTTTGATTTGTTTTGCTAATTTTTCTTCTAAAGATGATTCTAACAGCCAGAGATACCCATCTCTCAAATTATGACCCATTCTAGGCTGAACAGGACTGGTGGTAACAATGTGAAAGTCACATTTTCTGGCCTGTAGGTTGAATTAATAAGAGGACTGAGGCCTTCAAGATATGATAAAGACATCTCTATTACTATATTAGAAAGTCAATTTATCAGGGGACAAGAATACTAGGTAGAAGGTGGAATGTAAGCTGTATGAACTCAAGGAATGCTTCATTTGTATGTTTTATTCCCCCGGTTCTTGATAAAGTGCTTGTTGATTTATTCACTGATGGGCACAAGACCTCAATATATTATATTGCTCAGAGTTTAGTCATGATAGTCATGATTAGCAGGCATTCTACTGAGAGAAATCTGACATGGAATTAGTGACTATATCTAAAGAAGGGTCTCCCATCCATCAGGGTTTCTTAACCTTTTGAGAGGGTCAGCAGCCTTTCTACTTAAGCCTATGGATCTTTTCTTAGAATAGTCTTTTTAAAAAATATGCCTAGAATTGCAAATGAAGCCAATAATATTAATAGTTATTAAAATATATATTTTTAAGTTTATATACCCTCAGGTTAAGAAGCCTTACCTTAGAGGAAAGTAATTAGTAAGAAAAGTTAAAGGTGATTAGCACAGTCTTCAAAGGGTAGTTCGGGGGCTTTTGGATCTCAGGAATCCCCACTCTGACTTCAATTAATGTTATTTGAGAGACAGTGTGGTATAGTAGAGATTTGCTAGATGTGCTATCAAGAAGAGCTTTGATCAAATCCTATCACATATACTTCCTACTTATGAAATCTTGAATAATTCACCTAATCTCTTAGTCTTAGCTTCCTCACCAGTAAAATGGAGATAATAAGAAGACTTATTTCACAAAGGTGTTATAAGGATCAAATAAGATTTTATATATATATATATACATATATACATATATGTATATATATATATGAAGCTCTATGAAAGAATTAGCTACCATTCTTATTATTTTGCTCTCCCTGAACCTAGCTCATAGAATCTAGACTTAATTCCCAATCACTGACAGTAACGATTGCAAAATTTTTTATAAAGCACATTGTATAAATCAATTGCCATCCAAAACTCAAAGTATCCCCAACCAGGATTAAAATGCAATTGGGAAATACTTAACAAAATAAAGGAAAATTTAATACAACATAATGTTAATTAATAATGTTAATAATTAATAATGTTTTGTGGTTTTCTAAATTAAATAGGGGACCTTTCCTTTTCTATTTGAGTTTGACAACACTGAATAGATTATATCCATTGAGATTAACAAGAACTAATTATAGGTGAGTAAACTGAGGCTCAAAGATGTTAAATGATTACCCTAGATCACAGTGGCCCAGACAGAAGTTTTATACATGCTTTCTGTCTCCCAGTCATAAGACACTCTAACCACTGATTCCCTTCTCCATAGAGATTTAAATGTATTGTTTGTTTATATATTTGTTACTTTTACTGTAGATGGTTTTGAAAGTGAAGGGAGAAACAAAATGAATGAGAAAGGATAGAAAGTTGCCTAGTTCTAACTTGCTCAGGCAAGCTTGAATTTCTCTAGAGAACAAACCATTTTGGGAATGAAAGTGAAATGAGGGTAAAAAGGGGAATTGATTAGCCTCTAGAGCCTTCTGTAAGGGCACAGAAGTGGATTATGTGAAACTAGCTAAAACATTGAAAGAAAAAATTCCATCATATGAAAAAATTACTTCTATAGGAGATCTCTTAGAAGACACCCATAGATAAAGCAGAGCCCTTAATAAAGAAAGTAATTAAATGTCTTAATTCCTAGGAAATTTTCCCTGGTTTTTTTTTTTTGTTTGTTTGTTTTTTGCCAGAGCCCTGCAGAGTCCAAAGTATGTGTCTCAGCAGAGGAAGAGACAGAGGAAACCAAGAAGGGATGGTATGAAAGCCCTAAAAGAGTGGATACTGGAATATTAAACTAAATAATTAAATATTAAAAGTCATTCTTGATTATGGGTCTTTTAAATATAGCTCATAGTTCGGAATACTATTACGGCTTTAAATCAAATACAAATTCCTCTCTTGAGCATAGAAAACCCATGACTGTTTTTTTCTAAGCTACTTTTCCAGTTTTATTATCTCCTTCATACATCCTATAGTCCAGCCAAACTGACTTACTTTACTATAACATTCCTTCTCCCATCTTCCTGCCTTTATAGGTAATGCTTGTGCCTGGAATGCACTTCCTCCTTATCTTTCATTCTTAAAAACTTTAATGCTTAGATTAGAGCTAAGGTAATGAATTTAATTCAAAGCATTATGAGAAATAAACACACACATGTGTAAGTGCATGCAAAAAAAAACTAATATATGTGTAGGCATATACAAGCTGTCCCCCTTTGATAAAACATAAGCTTTTAATTTTTGTCTTTAATATCCCCAATAACTAACATAGATCCTGGATGTTTATAGATTAATGCTGAGGAATGAAGAGTCTAGGTGTCAGTCATACCCAGAAAATGATGGCTATTATTATTACATTATTATAAGCCTCAAAGAAATGGGGAAATTAAAAGTGATCTACTAGCAAGAAAATCAAGGGCATATAACTATCTCTTTGCAACAACAACAAAAAATTAATATGGTCTTTGATGTGGGAAAAGACTGGAGAGGCAGAAGAAGCTTCATTTTTACATAAATGTAATGGCAAGACCAATATACCTATGCATTTCAAAAGTCAATGAACACATTGGTTTTTTACAGTCTTCTCTGAAAATTAATATTTGTACTGATGACACAGAATTATAAGGGAAAGGTTAAGTTCTTTGCATTCTAAATAAGGCAGAAAAAAAGCATAATTTGATAGAAAAATTTTCTACTAAAAGTACATAAAATCAGCATTTATTCTTATTGTTTTGAGAGAAAAATCAAAGAAGTAGGTGGTAGTTAAAAAGTGGCAGGTTTCTGAATGTAAGGGGAAACTTCCTAGCAATTTAATATGCCTAAAAATGAAATGGACTTTTCTGATACATAGTGAATTTCCCATCCTTGCAAAACTACAAGCAAGATTGAAGTATCATTGAAGATACTGCAAAAGCAATTCCTCTCAAGGAACAACTTGAAACAGATGGCTGTGGGAGCCCTTTCTAATTCTCAGATTCCAGAGGTTCATTTATTTGAAAAAGTGAGTAATGTGCAATATCTCATATTCCTTAATGATAATAAATAAATGAGGCATTAAAGTTCTATGCATAAATTTAAATATTGGAAAGAATTGTTTCTCCACTTTAAAATCCACGAATGGGATTTTAACATGTGAAAAAAAATCACTAAAACAATGTTTTGTCCTTTAAATATGGGATTAATCGTCAGATCAAATTACTGCACTCTAAAAGAGCCTGAACAATTTATCACAAAAAGGAGCTGCTTCATTGCAAAATGATTGGCACCATAAGAGAACATACTAAAATGAGATATAAAATGTAAGTATAATTCACTGAAATTAGTTTTCCAGGATTGGTAATGGGAATTAATTTCACAAAGACATCTGGATTATTGATAACCTTAAATATTATTTAAAGATCTATAGAGACTGCTCCTAGCAATTGAGACAAAACTTTTTAATAGACATGACTAACCAAGAAGAAATCAATATTGCCTTATTGCATCTCTTTCCTCAATCAGAAAACTAGAGATAAAAAGTTTATTCCCAGAAATATTTTAGCACTTCCATGACTGGTGAAATCAAACTTTAAGTAAACTAGTTCCACCTAGATTGACAGTACATGTTTGTGAGGAAAAAAGGAAAGATCAAGATCTTTCCCTAGAGCAAGAGGATTTAAATGAGGAATTATGGTATGATTCTCTTGAAGAAGCTTCAACGCTGCCTAGAGAACTGAATGGGCGTGGGATAATGCAAGGGCTTCTGGGAAGAACCACTTCAGCCAATGAGCTTGCTCCTTCTATCAAGTCAACCTGAGTTCTCACCTTGTAATTGTCCAGAAAACCTGAATTCTCACCTTGTCACTATCCAGACAACCTGAGTTCTCACTTAGTAATCCTAACATCTCCCCCTTTCTTTTGATTTAGAACATAGGACAGTCATGACCTTGAAACATAAATCCATCAATATGGAAGGTATTACACATAATTACATAAATTACATAAGCACATAGTAACATAGTAACATAACACATGCTAGAAGTATATAACAAATAACATAATCAAATAATCATAAATTGAAAATTTATAAATGTCCATAAGTCCATTGTCCAAGTTCTCACCTTGTAATTGTCCAGAAAACCTGAATTCTCACCTTGTCACTATCCAGACAACCTGAGTTCTCACCTAGTAATCCTAACACATGTTAAAAGAGGATCAACAAGATTCAAGTTGTTATCATTCAGTAAACCTTTTGGATTGGGCATAGCATGGTAGAATAGAGAGGGCATGCCTTGCAGTCAGGAGAACCCAGATTCACAGTTCCACATTGGATGCAGGCTATTATTCAAATATGAGAAGCAACCTACTTTTTTAATTTACTCAGACAACTCTCTAATACACTACATTTCAGATAAAATGCTAATGTACATTGATGGCAGATGTTTCCATACCATTAGATGCCCACAGTAATGAAATCAAGTGCCTGGGCCAAAACAAAACCTTATAAGAAATCTCCATGTTAAATGGCAAACAATTTTTCAGCAAGCTCAAAGACTCAAGAAAATCTTATAAAATCTATTAGCCTTCCACTTCTTTCTGCTTTTTTGTTACTAAATGCTATTCATCTTCCAAGCTATGACTTCAATCCCTCAATCCCTCAGTTCTCTCCCAGGCCATCTTTTCTGCACTAGCCACTCTCCTTTTTTTCCTCATCTTGACCCCTTACTGAACCAATTCATTTCTACATAATCCTCTTTTCCTGAGTTTTCAGGCCCGTTTATCATTTTGCCAAATGTGCTCTGCCAAGCCTCAGTCCTAGATCACTCCCACCCATCACTCCTAAACACGAGTTGTTGATCCAAGGTAGAGAATATCAGAAATAGTCCACTACAAACTTATGTTATACAACCTCAACAGGCCTCTCACTGCTGCTAGACACTCCTACTATATCTTACTTATCAACTCACTCTCCCACCCTTTATAGTAACTCTTCCAAACTTTATCATTTCTCCTCAAATTTTCCATGGCTCTCCTCCCTCCACCCTCTCAGCAAAGAACCTTGCTTCATATTTTACAGGAAACACTTAGAACACTCCTCATGAGCTCCCTCTTCTCTCTTCCTCATCTATTTTCACTCAATAAATACACTTTCTGCCACTATTTACTCCTTTGCGTTGCCCCCATAATGAGATTATCCTATTCTTTACCAAGCCTAATCCTAATCCTGCTCAAGCAAACTCATTCTGTCCCATCTTCTCCAACGGATTTCCTCTTTTTTGGCTTATTTTAAATTTCTATCTACTCATTTCCTACTTCCTACAAACATGCTCATGTCTCCCCTATTCTCAAAAAGTCCTCATTTGATCCTTCTATCTTTGCAATCATCTGAAATCACTTCTTCCCTTTATGTTTAAATTCTTTGAAAAGCCTTTCTATAATAAATGCTTCCACTGTCCTTTTCTTCCCATTTTCTTCTTCATTTTTTAAAAATTAATTATAGTTTTTATTTACCAGATATATACATGGGTGATTTTACAGCACTGACAATTGCCAAACCTTTTGTTCCAATTTTTTCCTCCTTCCCTCCACCTCCTCCCCCAGATGGCAGGTTGACCAATACATGTTACATATGTTAAAGTATAAATTAAATACAATATATGTATACATGTCCAAACAGTTGTTTTGCTGTACAAAAAGAATCGGACTTTGAAATAGTGTACAATTAGCCTGTGAAGGAAATAAAAAATACAGTCAGATAAAAATAGAGGTATTGGGAATAGTCATCTTCCAGAGTTCTTTCGCTGGGTGTAGCTGATCAAATTCATTATTGCTCTATTGGAACTCCATTTTCTTCTTAACCCCTTATAATATGGCTTCTAATATTATTCCACCAAAACTACTCTCTCCAAAGTTACCAGTAACTTTTTAAGTGCCAGATCCAATGTCCTTTTTTTCAATCCTTGTCCTCCTTAACTTCTCTACAATCTTGATCACTGTTAATCATTTACACCTCCTTAATAGCTTTCTTCTCTTTAGGTTTTCATGACACCACTTCTGATTCTCCTCTTACTTATCTGTCCACTTCTCAATTTTCTTTGCTGGATCCTCATCAACTGATATATATATATATATATATGTATATATATATATATATATACATATACATACACATAAAAATATACATACATACAATCACCAAGTTATTATATCATCTTTTTCCTGACCTCCTATCTTAATCTCCAACTTTTGGACACCTTGAACTGGATGACTGGTAGAATCTTTTTTTTTTTTGAGGCTGGAGTTAAGTGACTGTGCTTAACACACAGCTAGGAAGTGTTAAGTGTCTGAGGCCAGATTTGAACTCGGATCCTCCTGAATTCAAGGCTGGTGCTCTATCCACTGCACCACCTAGCTGCCCCCAGACTGGTAGAAATCTTAAACTCAGCATGATCAAAGCTCATTTCCTCCTTAGCCCTCTCCCCCTCCTACCTTCCCTATTACTGTAGAACCCAACATCATCCTCACAATCTCTCAAATTCACAACCTAAGTGTCATTTGAGACTCCTTACTATCTCTCAGCTCTCAATATCCAATCTGTTACCAATGTCTGTCATCTTTTCATCATCTCTTTACAAAACCCCTTCTCTACTCTGACACTGACACCACCCTAGTGCAGGCCCTCATCATGGTATGTGTGGATTATTGCAATAATCTGCTACAAGGTCTGCTAATTTCAAGCCTCTCTCCACTCCATGCTCTATTCAGCCTCCCAAGGGATTTTTCTACAGAGCAGGTCTGATCATACTATTTTCCCATCCCCTCCCAGTAGTTCTCTATCACCTCCAAGACCACTTATAAAATCTTTTGATTTTTAAAATCCATCATAACCTACCCCTCCTTCAATCTTGCTAATCTTTTTACACTTTACTTCCCACCACAGATGCAGTTACACTGACCTCCTGACTATTTCATGAACAAGATAACTATCCCCCATGCCTGGAAGGCTGGCTTATCACTGATTATTGACTTTATTGGCTTCCTTGAAGTCCCAAATAAAAAATCCTGTCTTCTACAGGAAGTCTTCCCCAACTACTTTACATTCTAGAGTCTTCCTTCTTTTCCCTATTTATTCTATATATAACATACTTGCACAAATTTGTTTGCCTGTTGTCTCCCTCATCAGATTGTGAAATCCTTGAGGGGAGGACTATCTTTTGCTTCTCTCTCTCTTTTTTTTTTAAATCCCCAGTGATTAGCAAAGAACCTGGTACATAGCAGGCAGTTAATAGATGTTTACTAACTGAATACTAATTAACACCCTAAATAAGCTCATTTTAGTGGCCAGCAATCACTAATCATTGCCTAATGTTCTACTTTGTGCAACAAGTGTGGAAATTACAGCTGTAGCTCCTTTACCTTTTACAATGAAAATAACTAAGAGATGTATTGGTCTGATTAGTACTCTAAAACATTTTCTATTCCAATGCTAAAGCTCCAGACTTTGTTTTGTTCTTTATAATTTATTTTATAATAATAATAATATTATTAATAATATTACTGTTATATATTATTTGTATAATATAACTATATGTTAATATATATTAACAATATATATTATTGTTATTATTATGGTCTTTATAATTTATTTTAAAGGTCATTTAGCCTCTTCAGAATGTAAGTTTTGCAAGGCTTTTGGTCAAAATCAATAGCAGTATAAAATGGATGATGATTCTTAGGAATCTACACAAAACATCATTGGGTGGATAGGATGTTTCATTATTCATATTTTCCCAGATAAGATAGCCAAGGCCCATATCTGTAGAGAAAACCATCCTTTGGCCAAAAAAATTACTATGTTGTTAAAATTCCACTAATGTAAGATCTTCTGATGAAGTTCCAATAGAGCAGTAATGAACTGAAACCAGCTACACCCAGTGAAAGAACTCTGGAAGTTGACTATGAACCACTACATAGAATTCCCAATCCCTCTATTTTTGTCCACCTGCATTTTTTATTTCCTTCACAGACTAGTTGTACACCACTTCAAAGTCTGATTCTTTTTGTACAGCAAAATAACTGTTTGGACATGTATACATATATTGTGTTTAATTTATACTTTAACATATTTAACATGTATTGGTCAACCTGCCACCTGGGGGAAGGGGTGGGGAGAAGGATGGAAAAAGTTGGAACAAAAGGTTTTGCAATCGTCAATGCTGAAAAATTACCTATGCATATATCTTGTAAATAAAAAGCTATAATTAAGAAAAAAAGAAAAAAAAAGATCTTCTAATGAGTAAGAAACATTTTATGGTTTCTGATAGATCTTTGAGTTTTGACTGTGATTAGGGGACTTTCTCTCTTTCTCCATAGAAACTATACAATACTTTTTTGCAAATTCACTAAAGCAAACCTTATAATTATTATTCTTTATCCTATGCTATCTTCCTACTAACTGAGACTATTTTAGTGGACAATTAGAATGTTTAAACTTTTGAATAATTAGCCCAAGTTTGTTGAGTTGAATTTACATTGACCTTTCTTTGAATTTCCAAAAGCTAAGTCAGGTGGCAAATTCCAGGAGGAGAAAACAAATCATATAGATAAGGTTTATAATTAATATGGAGACAAAAAGTGCAAAATCATTTGGATTATAAGTTCATATATATGTAGGTGGGAGGGGCCTTGGATGACTCTGAGTCCAATGAGTTCATTTTACAGATGAGAAAACTGAGGCATGCCCTTTAGAATACAAGTTGATTTGTAAAAAAAAAAAAAAAATTCACTAGGTCAAGGAACTGTGTTATAATCGGAACATATAACTGCTTTCAGAATAGACCAAGGAGCTTATACAACCTAAACAACAAAAGGCCTTTTGTAAGTCTCACATTTCACATATGTAGTTCAGATCATGAAACCTACCCATATAATCTGCACAAACATTGTCATATTTAGTTGGAGATATGCTTCGGGGAAAAACAGATGTCCCTAGTAGTAAGGGATCTAGAATGTTACCATATGTCACAGCAATTTAGTCACATAAAATGACAGGATGTTAGAATTGAAAGAGACCTTAGAAATCATCTAGTACAACTTTCTCACTTTAGAAATAAGCAAACTGGGGGCAGCTAGGTGGCACCAGCCCTGAATTCAAGAGGACCAAGTTCAAATCTGGTCTCAGACACTTAACACTTCCTAGCTGTGTGACCCTGGGAAAGTCACTTAACACCAGCCTCAAAAAAAAAAAAAAAAGAAATAAGCAAACTGACCCCAGAGATGGATTTTATCCAAAGACACATAGCTAGTTAGTAGGAGAGATACAATACCAGAAGCCAGGTGTCCTAACTGCCAGTGAAATCAATAAGGATCAGTTTAAAGAATTGATACAAGATGGGACGGAGAATTAATAACTTTTCCTTAGCCTTCTAAAGCCTCTGTATGTTATATTAAATCCTATATCTAGTGTTGTGTGAAACTTACCAGACCAATCTACCAAGCCTCAAGCCATTGAAAAATTCAGTAGAAAATATTTTTCATAGTACAGATAATTAAACTAATTTAATTACTACTGAACCTAATACATCAAAAGCATGAAGTAAATCTAGCCTTCACTTAAAATAGAAATATTTAAAGCTGACTAAATTTTTCAGAGTAACATCTAATATTTATCCCTTTATGACAACATTCATTTAAAAAAACATTTAGTCATTTAGATAAAATAATGAACTTTCAAGAGAAACATTTGGTCTTGGAGTTTCAACTGACTCAGGTCAATAAGAAATTAATCTTGGATCAAATAATTATTGAAAAAATTTGTTAAGACTTCTAGAACTAGATCAGTTCTTCTAAGCTTCATGACTAGATGCTGAATACTTGGAAGATGTGGTATTTTCCCTGAAAGAAAAAGGAAATAATTGACTTTCAAGAGTTGAACATCACAGGGACATCTCCATCAAAGACCACACATTCACTATGGGGCATTTGCTCAGATTCAGAACTTAGGCTATGACATTTTTAAAAATTAAAAAAAAAAATCTAAATTTAAAATTTAAAAATCTTTATTCACTTATTACTCTTTGCAATAAATTAGAAAACATTACAAAATATCTGTCTATCAGATTTAAAGCAGGTGACATCATGGAATCAATGGACCAGTGAAGCAAGTTCCAATTTTACCACATCTCGATCATTTGGGGCATTTTGAACCTTGGTTTCTGCATATATAAAATAAGAGATTCGATTGAACTAAATGACTTCTAAAAAGCCTCCTAACTGTTTTTATGACCCTGATCCAATAGTCTTGTGGGATTTCACCAATCTATTATGAACAGTCAGATAAGATATTTTAGAAGAGAGCAGAGAGGAGGAGGAAGAGATGGGTGGGACCAGAAAGTTATATTTTTTGTTGATAGTAGGAAAAAAAAATTCTGACTACTATATATCTTTAATCACTTAAAAATAGCACTGAATCTAAATGTAAACCTTTAGAATTTGTACCAAGTATGTGTTGACATCATAGAACACTGTTTTAGTCTCACAGTGGTTCTTAATTTTAGAATTGTGAATAGTTTACTGATAGCTGTGAATCACTTTTTGGAACAATGTTTTTAAATTCATAAAATAAAATGCATAGCATTATAAAGAAAATTATACTGAAATAGTTATCAAAATGTGTTTTAAAAATAACAAGTTAGTGAACCCCAGGTTAAAAATATTTGCATTTCATATAATTGAATTTCAATCAATTACATCCCATTTTAAGTGCCTAATTTTTATTATTTAAAAGATCATGTGAAATTTGATTAGAAAGGAATATTGCATTGTAACAGCTGAGGAAAGGAAATAATTCAAAGAAACTTAGGATGATTCCTGTGAAATGATAATGAGTAAAAGGAGTAGGACCGGGAAAACATTTCTGTGATTACATTAACAGCATTATAAAGAAATGAATAAGGACAAGTCCTGGAGATATCACCAATATAAGAAACCTGAGCGAAGAAACTCATATATCCATGTAAATCAGTGCTTTCTCTACAACTTGTCACAGAAAACAGCCTAGAGCACTTAGAGATTAAATGATTTGTCCAGAGGCATACAGATGGTAGGTATATGTCACATTCTATTAGAGGGATATTACATTTATAGAAATTTCCAGCTTCAAATCAGATGGAAAGGTCCCACTATCCTAAAGCAGATGGCACCGCTTTTTTTTTAATATCAATTCCACTAATGGAACCTCAACAGTTTCTGATGTTGAGCCATTTGACAGTCCCAAGGACTTTGGTGGCAAAAGTTTTTCAGTCTTCAGCAGTTATGGCTGCATGTCCATCAGGGCTGCTTCCCAGGATGAATGCTCTGAGGGCAGATGGGGCTTGATTTAGGACTAGTGGAGTGGAGGAAAAGGATCTTTCAATGCTCTTGGGTTCAGAGTCCTGGTTGTCTCAATCCAGTTCTTAGGAAAAGTGGTAAGTGAAGTGATGGTGGGTAGTGGTTTGACTGGCCTGGCACATGCTACTACCACCTGTCCTTGCTGCTTCAGTTGGATGATTTGCTACTTGTATTGTACTCCACAAGTACAATTATTGCCATATGGTGGGAATGGCTGGATCCATACATGCAACCTTATTTTCCTTCTTCACCTCTGCCTGTCGTCTTCCCTGGCTACTTTTCAGTTCTAACTAAAAATCTCACCCTCTATCAGAAAACTTTCTCAATTCCTCTTCATTCTACAACCTTCTTGAAAGCCAAGAGAGACTTCTAGGGGAGGACCCAAGATGGCAGAGTGAAACCAGGGAAGTGCTCCAGTTCTCACCATTTCCCTCAAATATCATATGAAACCAAGCCTCTGAACAGAGTCTGATGGAATGAAAACATTCTCTAAAGAAAGATCAGTCTCACTGGGGTGGAAAGAGTGTTCAGCCCAGCTCAGACAGAGTTTAGCTAGTGAGAGGGTCTAAATAGCATCAAATTAGCAACTATGACTCTCAATCCTGTACATAGTGAGTGCTTAATAAATGTTTATTTACTGCCCTACTCCACATCATAAGCTTCTTTTCTAAGTACTGATCACACATACCAACTCTTCACTCCCCCAATATTGCATTTACAGATAAGAAAATTGAAGCTCTATAGAGTATAATCACTTATCCAAGATCACACAACTATTTCATGATAGAAAAGACCATAAAACTAAGGCTAGTGTTCTTTCTGCTAAATGACATTGCTTTTCCTATTAGGTTAAATAGACTTTCAGAGTAGAGTCAATCAGAGCTATGAGAAATACGTAAAAGAAATTCACTAAATAAATCTCTGGTTTGACACATGAACCAGGTCTGAGTTTTATGTTTTTTAGAAAACATAAAAACTTTAAATGAATCAAAAGTTTTGTGCAGATTTGATTGAGATCAAAAGATGTGACTTTTTAAAAAATCTGAATTATACCTTCCTGTGAAAATTCCAGGAAATATAATTCTGTTTCCAAATGATAATATAAGTAGGGAGAAAGGAAAAAAATTATGATAGGAAAAAGAAAGCCCCTCTAAATTCTGAAATGTGGTCAGCATTAGAACCTAATACAATACCAAATGTATTCCAAAGAAACTAATGAAATTGGGCAAACATCCTCTGATTAAGATAGTGTTGATGAAATGAAAAATCAATTCATATTTCAATAATGCTTTGAGTAAGTGACTGGGCATCTAATTGTCATACACATCAGATGGTTAACAGTTAAAGTTTGGGGATTCAATAACCTAAGTAATGCTATACAGCAATTTGGCAGTTGACCATCTTCAAATCAAAAGATCATGTGCATCAATGCATTAGTACCAGAAAGAATTCTTAATTATAAAAAGCTGGGAGTAAGAAAAAGGGGATAGTTTGAATGGATAGCTTCCAAGCTATTCTTTAACAAAAGAAGAGGCAGATATAGCATGTTTTTATCCAATAGAAGAAAACATTTCTTTGACTAAACTCTATACTTTTTAGACTAATCTTTTCCCCAAATATCAGCTTTTCTCCCATATTTTTTTCTATTTTATCCTATATTGTTGTGGAGTCATTTTTCAGTTGTGCCCAACCCTTTGTGATTCCATTTAGAGTTTTCTTGGCAAAGATCATGGAATGTTTTGCTATTTCCTTCTCCAGTTAAGTTTTCAGATGAGGAAACTGAGGTAAACAGAATTAAGTACTTGTCCAAGTTAACCCAGCTAATTGAGTATCTGAGGCTAGATTTGAACTCAGTAAGATAACTGCTGCTTCTCGTAATTACCCACTCAAAATCTAAAGGCACTTTATTGAAAATCTGGAACACAATAAGGTATTTATACTAGTATCCCTACAACTTTCTGAATTTTTTTCTAAACATATGTATTTCAAAATAAAATTCAGCATGTCATACAGGAAAGATATCTGGAAAGTGATTTAAGTGTAGTTCATATCTCAGTCCAAAAAGGCCTGGGCCTATTCCAGCTGTCATGGATTCCTAGCCATAATGAAAATGGAAAGAAAAAAGAAAACACATGGAAACAAAATAGACATGACTTTAATGTATTATTTTCTATTATTTCTTCTTTACAAATGCAGTAATTATTGAAGGAAAATCTGGACATTATTTCCTTCCCATCATGTCACTGTTAATGTTAAACCTCTTCTCTCCTAGTTGAACAGTTGTTATCCTGTTAAAGGAGAAACCACCTCTAGTCTGCACCAATGATACTCCTCTTTTCTCTTTCAGCTCACTTTCTTGAAGTGGCCCTGGTTGAGAGTAAGTTAAATCAAGTCAACAAGTGCAGTTAAGTGCTTCTCATGTGCCAGGAACTGTGCAAAGCAGAAGCAAAAAAAAAAAAAAGTAAAACAAATCCCTAAAGCACAGACAGCTATCTAGAATAGGCAAGTTTTGGAAATTAACTTCACATTTGGCAAGAGCCCAAGATAAAAGTCTCTGGAAGAAATAAGGCAGAATTTGTATAGCAAATAACAAGAAGCAGCTGAGAAGAATTTTTTTAAAGGACTGCCTACTGTTTGGTGATTAGTCTGTTTACCCAAAAGAAAAGATTTGGCTAGTCATATCTAGCAAGTTTCTCCTTTTCATAAGAAAACTAGGAATAGGAGATGGGAATATTGGAAGAGACAAATAAAAAATAAATGTAAACTCATGTGGATAGAAATAAGCCAGACTTTGAGAACAATATGCACAGTGACCACAATGCAAATGAAAACTGGAAGCTAAACTGTGAGCAACTGAAAAGTCAGTGAAGGTGAATGAAACATACCTCTCACATGGCTCAGTTTGGGAAAGAGTATACTGGGCAGGGCATTGTATAAAATGTCAAAAAATGCTGCTTAATTTTTTTTTTTTTTATCATAAGGAAAGGTTCCATCTGGAGAAGGAGCAGTGGGGAATAGTACATTTTGGACAAGAAAAAATACCAAGAAAAACCCACAAGTATAGGAAGAAACTTGTAGAGCAGTGGGCATTTGATCAAAAGTGGGAATGATGAATTCAATTTGTCAAAAGGGCAAAATGAAAGGCTTCTGCTTTTAACTTTCCTATGTTCAAAAAGACTTTGGCTATAAAATGTTAATATTGTTTTAACCAGTTAATATTGTTTTAACCAAGCATTAAATCATTTGGTCTTGTTGGAGAGAGGCCAGATTCAGTCCAGCACCCCTGATAGCTCAGGTTGGAACAAAATGAGACACTCATAGTCACTGAACAGTTTACAAAAGGAACTTTACTTAGCCCTAACAGAAAATATGTGCAACAAGGACAAATTAGCACTTAGCTCCTATAGTCTGAGTAGGATATATTGAATTATACATATCATATATCTATATAGATGTTATATTTTAAGGTTTACAAAGTGCTTCACATTTACCACTTAATTTGATCTACCTGTGAGGGAAGTATTTTTTTCATCCTTATATACAAATGAAGAACTTGAGATCAATAAGTGTGGTGCTCTATGAGCAAAATAGAATCGAATTAGCCTAGAAGAAATATGGGATGTGAAAATCCACCCCAAGTGTTCACAGGATTTGTGGCAGAGCACTCCAAAATGGAATTGGTATGATCAGCCACAGTCCCATACACTGTAACTCAATTCTAACTTAATAGTGTCATTTTGGTGCTCTTTGAGAATGAATGACAAGAACCAACCAATCTACTAAATGTATGAGGTTAGATTTTAAATGATGTCCTTCTGACTTCCAAGTCCCACGCTATGTATTAACTGTGTCACCCATCTGCCTCTCTGGGCCTAACTTTCCATGCTTGAAAATTGACTAGAACTGAGCTTCTTAAACTTTTTCTACTTGTGACCCCTTTTTGCCTAAGAAAATTTTATGTGACAGTGTATATTGTTATATAAAATAGGTATACAAATCAGGCATTTATTGATAATAAATAACAATTTCACAACCCCACTTTTTAAGTTATGAAACCTTTATGGGTTTGTAAACCTTAAATTATCAGAAAGGTGTTAACTGTTATTTGCTTATCCACAATCATAAAAGTAGTAAGTTGTATTTGAAATCAGTTTTTCTATTTTTTTAAAAATGAACCACACTGTTCATCCCATCATTATGCTGCATGATTTTTGTCTATATCTTCTCACGACAGTCAGCAAATCTGGAAAGCAATTGGAACTAGCCATAAAAATCTATTAAACTAAAATGTCCTTTGACCCAATGATCCTACTACTATATCTATATAGCAAAGAGATTTAAAAAAAAAATGGGACCCAAATGTTTACAATTTTTTTTTTTTTTTTTTTTTTTTTTTTTTGTGGTGGCGAAGGATTGGAGACTAAGTTTGCCATCAAATAAAGAATAGCTGAACAAGTTAGTGCACATGAATGTGACAATACTATTGCACTATAAAAATAAGTAAAAGGAGTGCTTTTCAGAGAAACATGGGAAAGCTTATGTGAAATGATGCAGAGTAAAGTGAGAATTAGAACAATTTATAGAATGACAGTATGGTAAAGACAACCAACTTTGGAAGACTTGGGACTTCTGAATCCTTAGGAATTCTGACCAACCACAATTCTAAAAACTCATAATAAAACATGCTACCTCTCTATGGATAAAAAGAGGATGGACTCATAATGCCAATGCAGGAATTTGTTTTAATTGACTATATACATGTTTGTGACAAAGTTTTGTTTTTCTTGCTTTCTTAATAGTGGGCAGGAAGGAGGGGCAGGGAGAAAGGAAAGGCAGATTTTTATTGTTTGAAAAAATGTTAATTAAAAAAAGAATACATTTACTTTGTTTTTATTGTTGTTGTTTTTTAAATTTAGTAACACTTTTGAACCATTACTTTTGTTTGCACAGCTTCAGCTTGTTCTAATAGAAAACATTCTAATTCTACTTTCCATTCAATTCCCATTGCCTTCCTTTGGAAATAAGCAACTTGTGTGAAGTTACCTAATAAACGGATTCATAATTTTAATTAAAATTTTGAAAACTAATTGCCCATCTCTGGTGACATATAGAGCATAATTATATGCTATAATTTTTATACAGTAGAGAAAAGATAGAAATAAAATAGTAAATTTGAGGTATCTCTTTCCCTGACAAATTTGGGGATGGTATGAAGGAGGTAGCTAGGTTAGATGGCACAGTGTTCCCCATCTTGAAACAGGAAGATTAATCTTCTTGAGTTCAAATCTGACCTAAGACACTAGCTATATGACCTGGCATAAATCGTTTAGTCCTACCTCAGTTTCCTCATCTTTAAAATGTGCTGCAAAAGAAATGGCAACCACTCTGGTATCTTTGCCAAGAAAACCCCAAAAGGGATCAACAAAGAGTTAGCTAAAACTGAATAACAACAAACAGCATATGATGGAAAAATAAAATTCTGATGATGTTACACTTTTAAAGTAGTTTTTAAAAAGCAACAGACAGCAGCATTGATTACTTAATGATGCTACCAAAACATTTGTGGTACTTAATAATTAATATGCCCCGGACTCTTAATTACCTTTCTCTTCTATATGTTTTTCTGGTTCATACTTTAATGAAGTAAAGAAAGCATCGCTAAGAATCTGAAAGATTTATTTTCAAATTAGTGGGTAGAACATTTATTTTAAAATATGCCAGACCACTTTATTAGCAATTACAGAGAAATGAAATGGACCCAATCACTCAAAGCACAGGAAACTATATACTTAAAGACTGATTCCATTCATTTCAATATATGGTCTCTAAACTCAGAAGCTATTAAACAAAACAGAATTTGAAAGTTGACAGCAAATATTCATTTGGTCTATTCAGAATTTTAATTCATTAATTTTTCCATGATCTTTCTTGTGTATTTTAATAGATATTTTGGTAGTTTTAATATGCCTAAAATAGGGGTAGAAGGAGAAACACTGTTGTACATTGCATTGCTTTTATAAACTCAGGTGAATTTTTAAAATAAAGAAATCACAGAGCTAAAGGAGCCTTAAATATTCTATAGTCAAATTCTGTCATTTAATTGATGAGAAAACTGAATTGCTAAATAATGTGCTCAAGTTTACAAGACAGGACCCAAATTAATATCCCTTAATTTCCAATCTAGTGATTTTTCCCCTCTATACTAGGACTCCCCAAAAGTTTGTGACTACTTTTTAATGACAAAAAAATGCTATGGCCCCAGAATAATAGCATATGTATTGAGTATCCATTGATTAAATATATTATGACAAAAAAACTACTTTGAATTCAGTAATTCATTTCTCATGTAACTGCACTACTTTGAGGCTTCTATGATTTTTCCAATATGATTCATGAAGGTCATTACTGAGAAAAGCTCATGATCTTGTGAGATCCCATCAGTTGTGGAACCTCACCTCATAGACACCTCTTAGTCCCTTTGATTAGAAAATAGGACCATAAACTCTAAAACCTCTATTGAAGGAGGGAGCTCAGCTCAAAACAGCTCACTTCTCACCTGGCTACAGTTCTCTACCATGCCTTTTCCCTTCTTTCTCCTTCCTTGCCCCTCAAAGTTTTCAGCTCCTACCCCATTAAGTTGTAATCATCTTGAAGAAAAGGACTACCTTTTTTCATGTACCAGTGGCTAGCATATGTTATTGGGCTTGCCCATGAGGTTTCCTTGGATACTAGAATACTCTGCCATTTCCTCCTCCAGTGTATCTTCATTTTACAGATAAGAAACTGAGACAAATATTGATTAAGTAATTTGCCTAAGGTCCCACAGTTAGTAAGTATCTGAGGCAGATGGGATCTCAAATCTTCTTGACTCCAGACCCAATGCTCTATTCACCTTATCATCTAGCTTCAGTTATGCTACCTGATATTTAATTAAATGTTTATTGACTGACAATTTTTTTTCCCCCTGAGGCTGGGGTTAAATGACTTGCCCAGGGTCACACAGCTAGGAAGTGTTAAGTGTCTGAGACCAGATTTGAACTCGGGTCCTCCTGAATTCAGGGCTGGTGCTCTATCCACTGCACCACCTAGCTGCCCTGACAATAACTTTTGAATGTTCATGACAGCTATACACATTGGAAAAAATATTAATACATATGTGTGCAAAACATTTGTTTAGCCTGTGTAAAGTGTTTTGATCTGTCTATGGATTTGCTCCTAGAACCACTAGGATCTGAATTTCTTATACATTATACCCAAGAAGGATTATCTTGATCATTCCACTTTTACAAATAAAATGGGGTGATGCCATTTGAATTGATCTGGCAATGCACCCAACTATCACTCTACATAGAGAGTTCATTGTTACACAACTGTTCATGACAATTTTTCTCTTTTCAACTACCATCCCATACTTCTGATTCCGAACCCATCCCTGTCCACTGTCCTGCCAAGATAAGGATAACACTTATCTAATTTTAAGTGATAGCCCTATTTGAAAATAGCTTTCATGTTCTCACTAAATCTTCTGATCTGTAGAATAAAACCCCATGGTTCCTTCAACTACTTCTCATATGGCATGGTTTCCTGGGGATTTTGAAAACCCCTTTCAATAACTCCATGGCTCTCCAGAGGTGAATAGTTAACAGTTTGTAACCAAACATATACTCCACCATGCTGATTCTTCTATTTAAGACATTTTACTTAGCTAATAAAGCCACTTTCATAAAATACGAATTCTTTTCATTATCATTCTAATTAGTAACATAAAATTGACCATTGAAAACAAATCCTTGAAGATTAAAATATGAGCCAGCCAATAAATAATCAAATAAAAAAAAAGCAAGTGGGTTAGTTTAAGTTTCTTTTTTATTCCCAGCACCTAGTATATAGTTTCTTGTACACTTAACAATTTAAATGTTTGTTGATACCTACACATCGGGCATCCTCTGAGACCCTAAATTCTGTTAGGGAAATGTCTATCTTATCCTACTCAGAACCCAGGGTACCACACCACTTCCCAGGCATTTCCATATCATGCCACAGTTTAGGTATCATATTCCCTTCTCCATCTTCTTAGAACCAAGGTGGATGAGAGCTATGTTGTCTGACCCAATTAGAATACCTGAGGTCAGTCACTGGCCTACTTTCTTACATCTGTATTCCCAAATCTTTGCATGATGCCTGGCACATATAAAGTGCTTAAAACTTTTTTCAATTTTTTCATTCACTGATTCATCCATTCTAGTAGAATTGAAACAGACCTACTATAGGCTACACATAATATTAAAAAGATGGGTTTAAAATCTTTCATTCCTCCCTCTTTTATAGAATCTATATCTATTCTTCCATCAAGTTCTATCAATCAAAGTAACAAGGCAAGGCAACAATTATTTACTAAATTCTTATGTTCAAGGGATTAGCCTGAATAATAGAGATACAAATACAAACAAATAGACAATCTCTGCAAGGAGCTTACATTCTAATGGGGAAAAACAACACACAAAGTGATAAGATGTATAATGGAGTATGAGATAGCATGGTAGGTACCTTTGTGGGGTACAGAAGAGTTAAAGCAAATCTGGGAGGGGAATGAAGGATGGATGCCCTGGGTCCCTCTCTAAAATAGAAGTCCCAGGAGGAACTCCCCAAGGGAAAATGGTGGCTAAGAATGAGAAGGCTCAGATGCTCAGACTGAAAAGGCAGCTAAAGTGAAAAGGTGGTTGAGGTCTATTTATCTCTCACATTTATCTTTTCTTCTTATGTCACTGCTGTGAAATTTAGTGCAACCCTCACTGCCCTGTTTCTAGACTATTTCAATAAAATACCAATTTGTCTACCTGTGTCCAATATTTCTCACATCAATCATCCTGTTTAGCATTCCTGCTACACTAATTTAGCTAAAATATGCTTCATCTTATCACTTATTTCCTCAAGAATTTACAGTGACTTAATATTATTTGTATTTAATCTCATCCAAAGTCTTCTGCCTGGCACTGAATGCTTTCCACAATTTTGCTCCACTTATCTCCATTCCTCCATAACTCTGCTCCTATTTACGGGATCTCTAACTGGACCAGCCTCTTACTGACCATGCTCATTCCTACCTTTCCTCAAATCATCAACCATTCTTTCTCCCTTTCCAAATCCCATCAATCTTTTAAGTCCATTTAAAAATTCACTTCCTATCTACTTACCTCCTCCAAATACTTTCCCTGATAACATTCAACTTTCCCATTCCTAATCATTCATAGCAACTACTATCTATACATATATTTTGGCACTTCAGAATATTTAATTTCAGTCTTCTCTGTATACATATTTTTAGTATTTAATTATATCCAATTTAATATTTCATTCTCTTCCCAGATTTTATTTTAATTCTTTAGACTATTTCTAGTTGTGTTCAACTCTTCATGATCTCTTTGGGGTTTTTTTCCCCCCTAAGTGGCTGCCTTTTTCTTCAGCTCATTTTACAGATGAAGAACTAAGGCCAACAGAGTTAAGTGACCAGATCAGAATCACACAGCTCATAAGTGTGTGAGACAAGATTTGAACTCAGGAAAAAGAGTCTCCCTGAGTTCAGGCCTAGCAACTCTATTGCCCCACATAGCCTGCTATCCCAAAAATGTGATATTCATTTTGTAGTTTTGTTGACTCTTCAGGACTCCATCTGATGTTTTTTTGGCAGAGATACTGGACAGGTTTGACATTTCTTTCTCCTGATCATTTTATAGATGAAGAACAGGGTTAAGCAATTTGTCCAGAGTCACACAGTCAGTACAAATCTTAGGCTGAATTTAAACTCAGGTCTTCCTGATTCCACACCAGGCGCTCCATGCCTATTGTGCCACCTAGTTGCCTGGTACCTCATACTTACTTTGTCATTAATTTTTATGCATTTTGTATTTATTTTTCTAGATACATATTGTTTCCCTACTTTTCCAACCTAAAAGAATATATGTTCCTTGAAATCAAAGACTCTTTCATTTTTGTCTTTATATCACAATACACAACACATAGGACGCATTTTCAAATTTAATTCAAAGCAGTTGGGTAGCATTAAAGTTGTAAACTCCATGAGAGTAAGAACCACATCTTATTTGTATTCCATGTTGCCACAATGCTGAACAAGATATAAGTAATATAGCAGATGCTTAATAAATATTTGTTGGGTTGAATTAAAAGTTAAATGAAGACAAATATATTTTGCTACTATATTATTCTGCATTCATAACAGATTCAAGCACATACACCTCCTAGCAAGACTGACTTAGTAATTACACAATGAAATACTGCAAAAATCCATATAGGTACCTCTCTTAAATAGTTTAAAAAAAAAAAAAAAAACAGAACAAAATACTCAGTTCTTGGCTGAACTTTGAATCACCATACCTCAGGACACATCTGTCACATAAAGGAAGGTCCATTAGGTTAATTGTGGTTAAATGAATAAAACTCAGTGGTAGTACTAATGAGCACTACTTTGAATGCTCCTTAATTCAGTTAGATCTAAGGAACCAATTATCCATGATCTATGCACTTAGTCTGACAAACACTTTGGTTGATTTTTTTTCCTCCTTACATAGAATCTTCTCCCTTTATTTAAACTTGTCTTTCCCTTGGTAATTAATAAATAAGCATTATTTATTTCTTTGTAGAAGATGAACTGATGTCATAATCCATAAAAATTTCTTTGGAGGTAGATGAGTATGCTTTCAGGTTGTTGGATTAAATTGGACCTGATGACAGACCTTCTACTTCTTCCACAGACGAGTCAGTTGCTGACCATGCAAAGGAATACCATGAGTACATAAACACCTTGAAGAGTCCTTCTTACCATGGCTAGAAACAACCTTATAAACACAGGCCTGATCATGTCACACACTGACACACACACACACTGACACACACACACACATACATTTAATAATTTCCTGTTACACTCTAGGATCAAATACAAATTCCTCTGTTGTAGTAGCATCCTGGAAATATTGAAGGCCAGGACACTCAAACTCTTGCCACTGGATCCAGTGGGTCTGGAGGAGACAATGAGGCTGGTGACCTTATCCAGCCTTCTCTCACTTAAATCCAATTCACTTGCATGTCATGATCTTACCTCCCTGATGTCATGGTGTACTTTGAGAAGAAAGGACAAACAACAACTACAGGACACATTTTTAGTGGCCACTTTTTTTACTTTTTTAAATTGATTTTCCTTCCTCGTTTTTACGTCACTATTTTTTTCATTCCCTACTCCAGAATCATACCCTTCCTTTCAGCAAAGAAAAACTACTAAGCCAAAACAGCTGATCTGGTAACAAACACAAGGCTTTACCTACATAATCTGCATCCTTTTACTGAGAAAAAGGAAATATGTTTTATTACCTCTTCTCTAGAACCACCAAGGATTCCTCATTTGTTTAGAGTTCATAATCTTTTCGTTTACATTATTCTTTCAGTTCTGTTTATTTCATTTTGCATTTGTTCATATAAATCTCACATTTCTCTGAGTTTTTTATTCATCATCATCTTCTTCACCTGAAGAAGCTAAATGTATAGAGAAAGATGTTTACAGCCTAGTAAGACTTGGGTTCAAGTTTCACCACTGACCCATTCTGACTATATGACTCTAGAAGCAAGATATTTAACCTCTCTCTCAATGCCCTAAGCAATCCTGTAAGACTATACATTTCAAATAATGTGCCAACCTATATTGCTGGACAGAATCCTCTCACCCATATGTTAATGAGATCACAGGTCTAATCTCCATCCCATCATTTTTAATGCATAACGTTGCTTTATATTCATATATCACAACTTGTCCAGTCATTAACTAATCAAATGACAACAGTATTCTAGTTTTAAAGCTAAAAAGGACTTTAAAAGACACTGAATCCAAATTCTCATTTTACAGATGAGGAAGCTGAAGCAGAGAGGGAGTAAGGGATTTTCCTTGGATCCCACAGCTAAAAGGGTCTGAATGACAGGTTAAACCCAAGACTTTTGGACTCCAAGTTCTATGCCCTACCTAACAGGCCAAAAAAAGTGCTGCTATGAGTATTTTTGTACATTTTGCAGGTTTGTAGGTTTGTAGAGCAGTAGGATTGCTGGGTCAATAGTTGTAAATAATCTCATATAATTTCAAATTGTCCAAAATGGCTGAACCTATTTTTGGCTCTACCAATGTATTAGCATTATCCTTATTTATTTTAATTTTATATTAAGCTAAAAGTTTTACCCTTATTCTAATAATAAAGGGGTTTTACTACATTTATTATGAAATTATATAAAATCATCTCCAGAAATATGTACCAGCAATGTTCTGTCAACATTTCTCTTCCAAATATTTGATGTGACTTTTTTTCCTCTTTAAAAACCAACATCTTCAAAACAACAAATCCAGGGAAATAAGCCAACATATAGGACAATAATCTACCAGATAGCAAGTCTTTCTTTACCTAAGCCCAGAGCGTGTCATACAATAGAGAGTTGATTAGGGGCCATTTTTGTATTCGCAAAGGACAAAATTGAAATAATGGGACTAAATCTTGTAAATAAACTAGCTGCTATGCACTCTACTCTACTCTAACTTTGGAAAGCTACCTGGGAAAACTTAGGAAACTTGCAAGAATATATAAATACTGTTAATCTAATAAAAAAGTCATCTTAGTGTAAACATTTGTCTTCCATATTTTCACTACAATTAGTAATATCTTAGCATTATAATTAGTAATGCACCTAATAGTAGGGAACATTAATTAGCTTGAAGTATCAGTCCTGGTTATTTAATATATTAAAATTAAATTAATTGAATGTAAAGTGTATTGAGAGCATAATTTCCCTACTTGAATTCCACAGCAATAAATACTTGAAATTATATCTCTCAGTTCTATGAGGTAGACTATTTACCCACAGTATATCCACACTTCACTTTTAACTGGATCTTTTGGCCCAGACTTGATATTTCACTGGCATAGAGAACTCTTCATGAAGACTTTCCCTTCACCAATGCCAATCTGCAATGCTTCTGAAACTTATAGACATCTGCAACATTGAAACGTTAAATGCCTTACCCCAACAACAAAGAAAGTATGTGTCAAAGTCTCACTATCTATTACACTATTGTGTTCATACTGGTAAACTAAAGTGCCCATTTAGTGCAATTATGTCTCCTTATGTTTTCTCTGACATCAATTCACCAGGACTGTTCCAGATTTCATCCTCACATTTTAACTACACAGTTCTTTCAGATCCAGTTCTATTGGGAGTCCCCATGTCTGCCAGAAGTTAGACAGAAACGATCGGAAAGGGAAGTCCTGCCCTCTCCCAGAAGAGTGTTCAGGAGGAAGGAAGGAAGACAAAAACTAATGCTGAGGAATGAGTCAGAAATAATCATTATCCAGCTGAAAAGGGAAAAATAAAGTAGAGATGAGGGAATCCTAAGAGAGGCTGCCAGATATCTGAGGTGCCAAATGAGAAGTACTGAGAACAGGTATTACTGGCTACAGTTTGCTGGGAAAGAAATCTAGAGAAGGGAGAAGTTGGATGCTTGGATTTAGGCAAAATGGTGGGGTAGATCTCTTCTTTCCTCCTTCTCTCTGTGTCCATCTGTCTATTCTTTTCTCCCTGACACTCACTTCCTCCTTCCTATATATGTAATCCTTATATATAATATAATCCCACAAATACCTATTAATCAATCAACAAGCATTTATAAACTACCTAAGAAATGTCATGCATTAGAGGCACAAAGACAAAAAGACAAAAAAATAGCCCCTGCTCTCATAAAGCTTCTATTAAATAAGTAGTAAGGTTGAGCCTACATGCTAGTGATATAAAAAAAAAGGAAAGACCATGCTCTTATACGTTATACTTCCCACTGAGCTTTGCACTGTCACTCTTATACTATCAATCTTTCACTCAACTTCCATTTGCTCTGCTTTTCCTGATGCCTTACTGGAACCACTGATGATCTTTTTTGCCTTCATTCTTGGTCACCCCCACCAAGTTCCTTGCGCCTTTCAATTCTTTCTTGTACTGACTGAGATAAAATATAATCACTATGGCAGTAAAATTCTATCTGCTCCATGCATTCTACTATGCTGACAAGGCAGTACATCATTGGATGGCAAACTTTATTTTTCAATGTCCTGAAAGTAAAGTACATCAAAATGCTGGACTTTTGCCCAGAAACTAACTCAGAATCTCTATGACAAGGATCTACTGTTCAGTGTCATTGGATACCTAAATGTTAACTATTAATATTTTTTTTTTAATTAGTAGAAAAATGGAGATTCTAAAATCAGGAAGGGTTGGATTCAAATCTTGCCTCAGCAGTAGAATGGCAGATTCATGAATCTAGAGCTAAAGACATTTACTATCAGTGAGAGCTAGGGCAAATCACTTAATTTCTCCCCTTCTGAGTTTTCTCTTCAGTAAAATGGGGAGAATAGTAAGAAATCCTTCACAGGATTCATGTGAGAGTCACATGAGATACTGGACTAAAGTACTTTGCAAATCTTAAAACAACACAAAAACACCAGCAGTTATTTTATTATTATTGTTGTGGACTCAAGATTACAAATCTCAAGATTACAAATGAGGAGAACTTTCTTTGATATGGGCAACTGCACTACAAAATTCCTGTCAATTCAAATTTTGGCATTCTTAAAGATTGTAGTACCTTCTTTCTGAGATTATCTTTAATTTAGCTTATCTATATCTTATTTATTCATAGTTGGTTGCATATTGCCTTCCTCCTTAGACTGTTCTTGAGAGAAGTGACTGTTTTTGCTCTTTGTATCCCCAATACTCCTTAAGGTGCCTGAATAAATACTTGTTGACTTGATTGTAGACATTTAAATCAAAGGGGCAAAAATGTTGTGCTATATCCCCAGTTTATTTATTTATATAGGGTCCTTAAGTCAATGTTTCATATTTTTCTATTAGAAGAGCATAAAAATATCCAGTATTGAATCACTATTCCTCCATCTCCTATCATCCAGAAAAAGTAAATCTATATTTACTCTAATCTGAATAATGCTTAAATCCAATTTTAAAGACCTATAATTTTTGTTAGCTTTCCATTTTATGCAAATTTTCAGATCACATAAACGAAAACCTAAGGGGCCATAGAGTCCAAATGACATCTGTAAAAGAACATTTATTGCCCCATAAAATGATGTCTGGACAGGCTCCAGTCCTCCTCCTGCCTTTCCCCTACATAGCTGTTTGTTTGTGTATTTTCTTACACAATAGTTGAATCTTAATAAATAAATAGTCCTGAAGATAATAATGATCCCAAAATGTACCTATTGTGCCATCATTAGTTTTAGTCTCTGCATAAATTCCAATAGAAAGCCATATGAAAATTTACCCTTCTGAGATAAACTGGAAAGGCTAAACAGGGGCCTTTAAGTTAAGAAGGAAACACCCATGTGTAATGCATTGGTTTTAAAGTCAAATGACAGAGCCCTTAGGAAGCAGAGGCTATCCAGAGCATAATAAATCTTGCAAAACCAGCAAGGTGACATTTTTCAAGGACAAGACAGGTAAAACATATGAGCATTGGTTTATTTGAGGTTAAACAGAAAGAATAAAGGTAGGAGGAAGATGGTGATACATAGAAAAGAGTTCAGAAGCATTTATATTGAAGTAATTCTGAATTGTCGGATTTTCTATTTCTCTGGCATTATTTCTATTAGTGAAATATATTCAAGTTTGGTATTAAATGCTTTAGGGCCTGGCTTTTCTTTGATGGTCCTGTTGAAATTTCAGTAAAACAGTTGCACCATGTTGAGCCATATTTCTATGTCCCCTTAGTATTGAAAACTAAGCTGACCTCAAAATCAAACTGCTTGAAACAAAAGAAGAGAATTAACATGCCTCACAGTGCCCCAAAAAAATTCAGCTAAGATGCTGGTGCCAAGCTAATTCTGTGCTTTGAGTTAAATTCATTTCATTTAGCTTCGTTTTCCTTTTCAAACCCTTCCCCTTCCCCCAATTGCCTAAAATAGAGCTTTGTACAACAGAAAAAGGGGGTCAAATGTAAATAAGAATTGCCTCTAATACATAAGTTAAGGCCAGTAAATTAAGTTACTTAAAAAAAAATAATTTGAGGGCTTTTTTAAAAATTGGGTCTTATGCTAAGGAATACAATAAATTAATTCACATTTGTTCTGCTATTAAATAAGAAGAATTCCTAATGGAAAGTAATTAAGTACAAATAGCATTTGAGAAGTTTTCAGTTACTGAGGGGGAAAAAGGAAAAACTTGAACTAGGTTACCACAAAATATTTCATTTGTTTTGACTGACTGATATTTTGCTAAACCTGTGGAGGGGTTGAACTGAATGTCTTAAAACTCTAAATTGATGGTCCACGAATATCAAGGCTATATAAAGACATTCAATTGTTGTTGGTCCTTTGTTCTCAGAGGGCCATGATATCAGGAGGCCATGACATGCAAGTGAGTTGAATTTAAGTGAAGGTGAGCTTTGCAAAATCATCAGCCTCAATTTCCTCCATAGCCATCTGGGTCCAGTGACAAGATAAAGATTAGGATAATTGGAGATGGCCCTGGATGCTAGCTAAGATCTTGACCTTGACAGGCATAAAAGTAAAAGTAAAAAAAAAAAATCCATTCAGTGATCAAAGCTAGATAAGAAAGAAATGAGACACAAAAACAGACTCAAAAAACAAAATATCCAAAACAGAGAAGAGATGACTCTCAGATATCTGACCAAAGAAGAAATAATTTGTAAATACATTCACTCTGTGCCTATCAGGGCCCAAACAATGGCCAAATGGACTTGACCTGGGATCTACTGTTGGCCAATCAATGAGCGGCAGAGTGATTTGGGTTTAAAGGAATGGTCCTTAAGATAAGAAGTCTTTCTTGGAATGTTTCAGCAATTTAAAAAAAAAAAAAAAAAAAAAAAAAAAAAAAAAAAAAGGTATTTTCTTTTGAGCAGAAGGAAATAATATGAGGAGGAAGAGAAGGAAAAGATGGGAAGGGAGAAAGGGAAGGACTTGTGTTGCCCAACTAACCAGTTCAGTTGGGACAGAAGTTCCAATGTGATTGCTCTGTAGAAATATTATCCTGGAATAGGTTAAAGGCCAGGTCACTTAGATTCTATCATTTAGAGTTTATCAGGTGCCCTTTTTTCTACATAAACATTTATCTTTGCTATACATTTTTTATTCACCATGTGTTTTTATTCCCTTTCCCAGTCTGGAGATCGAGTAATAGATTTAGAATTTGGAAGTTCAAACCTCATATTTTACAAGAGGATCTGAGGCCCAAAGAGGCAAGGATTGGTCTTTGCTCAATGTCACACAGTAATGAAGTGGCAGAGCCAGCAATTGAACTTGGGTCCTCTGATTCCAATCAGTCCCTGATCTTTCCACTAAACTATCATCTACTCTCCTAACTAAAGGAGACAGATCAGCAAAGTAGCAACTAAGTAGGCTCAATTTGCCCATTAGAATTACCCTGATCCATTTTAATCAAGAGGCCTGTCTCATCTTCTTCTTGCTTTATCCCCACTTCCCTCCCCTCCAAAAAAAAAAAACAAAAAAAACCCCAACTTCAAAAACACTTTTTGTTGAATTTGGCAAGTTTCACAAACCTCAACTCATTCTGGGGTTTAGTCTTCCTGGCACTAGTCTCAAGATTCCATGCCATGCTTTTGTATTCCTCCTTGGCTCCATGCCCCTACTCCCATCTAAAACTCACTTCACCTATTTCACAGTTTTGTGGAGGGCCTGTGTATAAAATACATGATTCCTCTTTTAGTCACAATGTTCCATTAACCCTAACACCCCCATTTCTCCACCAGGCAACAGAGACAAAGAATTTGCCCTATTTGTGCTTCAGAGAAAAGGCAAAAAGGATTGGACAGCCATATTGGTCTCAGTAATGCTGACTTCCTTTAAAAGATCAATTTCATTTGTAACACCGCCAGTTTAAGATGGCTTCCCGCTTACTGACATTGATTGTCCATGAAAGGTTTTTTGTACTCCCTGTATGGTTCTCTCTTAATGCAATCAACTCGGCTTTTCCCTATTTGCTTGTAGCACTGTCTTTTCTCTTGGTGGAAATCTTTCTAAATGTAACAAAGTACCATCCCTTTCTTTTTGCTGACAAAGATTTTTAAAGGTCCTCTGAAAGAAAGAGATGGCAAGTGAAAAAGTGTTTTTATGGTATTGTAGTACTTAAAAAGTAACACACTGACTGGCTCCTAATAACAGCTGCTATAAATCTAGGCTCATTCATTCAACTGCTTTATCAGTTAGCCTTGATTCAAATTCACACCCTATCTCATTCCTCAAAACTAGCTGAGTGGATCTGGGCAAATCACTTAACTTCTCAGCCTTTTTCATCACCAGTAAAATGGAACTAATATTGGTATCTAATTTATATGTTGTTGTGATGACTAGATGAGCTAAGATATGTAAAATAATTTGCAAACCACTAAAAATATATAAGTGGTAGCTATTTTTACTATTATTCCTGCTCTAATTCTACCCATTCTATTACTGCTGCCTCTGCTCCATGGCCATGCATGTGTTTCATTCTTATATTCTTACATTAACCAGGCTCCCACTCATTTTAGGTTTGGGGCAAAGGGGTTGGGGTGGGAGGGAGGCATGGCCTTCAATTGGTTCTAACTTCACTGCTTTTGGGACAGGAGAATTCTGTGTGCCAAACGAAAGAACAAGTGCAGGACACACATAGTGATGACACCTGGAGGCATCCAGAAGTGGCAGGAACTATACTCAGGACAATCATGCTGACTTGAGTTGTTAAATTTCATTTCTCTTCTTCCACTACCCCAGGATAATAGGACCAATGGCCATTTGTTCTAGGATCTCCAGAAGTATAGCAGCTAGGGGGATCAGTGGATAGAGCACCAGTCTAGAGTCAGGAAGACTCTGGAAGCTGTGTGAGCCTGGACAAGCCACTTAACCGTCTTTGTCTCAATTTCCTCATCTGGAAAATAAGCTGGAGAAAGAAATGACAAACTACGATCATTGCCAAGAAAACTCCATATGGGATCAAGTGGAGTCGACACAGTGGAAAATGACCGAAACTAGGTAAGCTGCTAAAGGATGTTCATTAAAATGTATAAAGATAGGCAAAAAGTAATAATAATGGCACATTATATATAATATACACACATATATAATGTTGTGCCATTATTATTACTTATATGTATGTATGTATACATAAATATATATATAAAAGCCTTGCAAAGTGCTTTATATATTTCCTCTTGTTTGATCCTCACAATGACTCTCTTTTGATCTCTTTTTTACATATGAGGACACTGAGCCTGGAAGAGGTAAGTGCCTTGTCCAGGATCACATATCTATTGAGGATCTGAGGCAAGATTCAGACTTAGGCGTTCATAATTTCCAACTCTGTCTGTATACACCATGCCCCCAAGTGCCTAACATTTAACCTCGTCCCTTGGTAAATCTCCACCACCTGCTTCCAGTTACTTGAAAAGAAGACATTCTAGCTATTCAGGAGGATCTTGGGTGAAGTCAGTAGAAGGAGTTGGATAAGGAGAACTTCCCTGTGTCCTCCAACATTCCTGAAGTTCCTATGACTGATAATCATCAACAGGTCAGCTAATCTTGGAATAATAACCACCGAAAACCACTGCTGTTGGTGCTGATTGACAGTTCTGTCAGTCTGTTGCCCTGGTGCTTTCCATAACCATTTCTGGGGCCCCATTAATACCAAATTCCTGCAAACTGACCTGATTCTCAATCCTGTGATTTTCAATCCCGAGCACATTACTTGTAGTGGTACCAGTTAAATGAGGACATTAATTCTGATGAACTTACACTGCCCCAATTCTAGCAGCACTCACAATTCATATACACCCCATTCAAGGAACAAATATTTTTGGTTTGCTTTTCAGAGACCTTTTCCTTCTACTCCTATGACTAACAAGAGTGAATCCTGCCAAAATTTACAAGATGTGTGTCCCACTGTAGCAGAGGAAAAGCCTCCAAGAAGTCTGTTGTGTGGAAAGGACTCTGCGTTTCTCAGATAAGCTCTAGTGATGATGGCGCTGGACAAGAAGCCAGGAGACCTGGATTCAAGTCTCATCACTTGGACACGAAACCTGGCTGATACAAACTCCGGAAATTCTGGACGGAGGAAGCCAAATACTTTTTCCTAAGCAACTCCCTCCTTTTCCCGGCTCTTCCTCCCCCACCCTCCCACCCCTCTCCCACCCTTCTCCCACCCTCAACACCCAGACATTTTCTCTCGGACACCACCTTCTCCTTCTGGGTTCAAATAACAATTTTTCGCCTTCTCTTTTGCCCATCCAGGCAATGACTACGGGACTCAAATATAGCGGGGCTACATCCCCAGCAGTCACCAGAGCAAGCTATGGAACATAGCTTCTTCCACCATTTGAAATTTCCAAAGTTTGTAGAAATGGACTCTGCCTCCCCCGACTCGTGTTGCAAACGTTCGGGTCCAGGGTGCTCCAGCTGGACCGGGCCAGAAATGCCCTCTGCCCCACCCCCCACAGCACCTTCAAACATCCAAGTTGACTTCCCATAAACTACAAGTTTGATAGAGTTTCCATCAGACTTCTCTACATTAGCTGGGCAATGAAAGTCTTTTCCGGCTAGGTAAAAAAGGGAACTGGATCCCAATTCTCTTTCTGATCCCGAGGGATCTTCTGGATCTCGCCTTCTGGCCCCCCGGCTAGCTACCTAGCCAGCATAAAAGCGATCCGCCAGGTGTATCCTCCCACCCTCCCTTCCCACAGCCTGCGCCCGCGGTGCACTGCTCCATCCAACGGGGACCCTTTATAATCTGACTCCCGTGAACGAGGCGAGAGCCTTTGGAGAGGAGAGGGGCGTTGGCGCCTCCAGACCACCCCAACCCCGCCTCTCCACCCCCGCACCGGTGCTTCCCACCGTAGCCGAGAAGGACCCAGAGGGAAGCAACGAGTGGGCGGCGGCTCCGTTTTCTCTCCCCCGGCTCCAGGATCCCCCGATTCCCAAGACGATCGATTCCCGGAACGCCGCCGTGCTCCGGGGACAATGAGCCCCGGAAGCCCCCACTCACCCATAGCTCCAAGTCTTTCTGTCCTTCCCTCGTGGGGCTCCGAAGCATGTGATGGTCAGGCTGCCGCGGCGGACTGAAGTTCGTGAGAGGCCGGCTGCTCTCCCCTCCCCAGGAACACCAGCTCTCGGCTTTGCTACTGACCCTCACACCCCTCTCTCCTCCCAGTGGAGATTTCCCTCTGGCGTCAGGCAACTCAAGGCGGGCGCGCAAAACCCCTCCTCCTTTTGCACCTGCCTGGCTTCCCCAGAGAAACCCCCCGCCCCGTAATTCCGCTCTCCTCCCCCGTGCACTCCCCTCAGCACGCCCCCCACCCACCTAATTTCTCCCCTGTGCTAGTCCTTCTAAGTCCAGACTCGAACACATCCCTTCTCTCTCATGCACCAGGAAATCAATGTAACCAACTCAGAAAGTTTTCACCCAGCTGTAGATGAGATGTCAGGAAAAAATCATGGATCAACTGGTCTGAGTGGGGTGGCTTCAGACCTGGGGCATTTGGGAACATTGTTCCCATTTGGACTTCGGGCCCTTCCCCCAATTTCTTTTTTCCTATAGAATTTCAAATTTGGAAGGGATTTCTGAGGCTATCCAATTCAACGCAAAACTATAAAAGTATCCCTACTATGACATGCAGAAACGACTCTCCAGTCAGAGAACTTGGTTTCCAGGCTCTGTTACCCAGGCGACCCTGGGTAAGTCATTGGGCCTCAGTTTCCTCATCTGTAAAGTGAGGGGACTGGACTCCAACACCTCTGAGACACTTCCAGTTCTAGATATGGAAACCCATAAAGGGTAAATGGTCATCCAGCCTTTGGGTGATGGGTGAGAATGAACTGGATCTGGATCAGATATTTCCCATTTAATGTGCCCTCTAAACATTTCTATTCATTATAAATAACAATTAGCAAAAAAATTCCTGGTGATGCCTTGAACTAAAGTGCTTTAAATTTGTGATTATTAGAGTAATCCAACTTGTGGAGCTCATGATTTGGATTTGGAGCAAGGGAAAATAAGTAGAACTGGCATCTGGTGGACAGTCCTGTTTCCCTAATCTCTGAGAGAGTTGCATTTGGTTTTCTTGACAAGTCTTAATGGAGGGCTGAAACTCACAGATACTCCCCTCAATTGGCATCTTGTTATTTTAGATGAAAATGACCAAGTTACCTACTCTGAATTACATGTTGCACTACCTATGCATGGACACGAAGCTAAAATTTTGATGGCATTAAAAATAATTGAGGAAAAGAAAAACAAATCCAGGACTTGTAGTGCAGAAGAAGAATGCTCACTGGACCTTAGAAATGAAGACATCTGCTTTCCAGATCTAGCTCTGCTACATGTCATTCATGGAATGTGGGACATGCAACATAACCTATATACTTCCATGTTTTCTTCTATGAAGGGAGGAAATTGGACCAGATAATTTCAAAGGTGTGTTTTAACCCCATATTTTATCATCTGAAGGACTAATGTCCTAGTTCTGCTGCTGACTGACAATGGAAATTGTTTTTCTAAGTCTATCACCGGAGTGTATTATACTTCCAATGTATTCAAGAGCAGGGATATACATCTATGCCAGTGAGTAATTGGGGAATGCAATATTAGGCAAGCACTGCACAAAAAGGGTGTTCATTGTAATGGATAGTAAAAATGCATGTGCAAAATATGTTGTAAAGTTTCGTAATATGTACACAAAAGAATATGGTGATAGCATGACAATAGAAAGATTCATTCTGGACATAAAGGAACTAGGTTCAAATCCGGCCTTCATGAGTAATGAGAAAGTGACCAAGTCACTTAAAAATTTTATTTTATTTTCAACTCTAAATGATATCCTTCCCTCTCCCTCATTGAGAAAACAAGATTAAATGAAATCTGTTAAAAACAGATTTAGTCAAGCAAAATTAATTCATACACCAGGCATGTCGTGTGTGTGTATGTGTGTGTGCGTGTGTGTATGTGTGTGTGTATACTTCAATTTGTACTCTATCACTTTTCTATCTTGAGAGGGATAGAAGGTTTTATCATATATCTAGAATTGTAATTGGTCATTACATTGATCAGAGATCCTAAATCTTTCAAACTTATCTGTCCTTAACAATATTTTTATTTTAAAATTGCCCTTTTGTATGTACTCACTTCATTTTGCATCAGTTCATACATGTCTTCCCAAGTTCCTTTGAAATCATCCCCTTTATCATTTTTTACAGTTTGAATGATACTATATATGATAAAGTTGTAATTTATGAATGTGATGGAATAATACCATACTATAAGGTATTGTTCCATCACATTCATATATTACAACTTGTTCAGTCATTCCCTAATTGAAAGACATCCTCTTAGTTTCCAAATCTTTGCTATCACAAAAAAAAATGCCATAAATATTTTTGTGCACATGGATTCTTTTTGTATTTCATTGATCTCTTTGAGATATAAAACCAGTGATAGATGTAATTTGTTCTTCCTTCTCAAAGAGAACTATAACATCAGAGAGGTGATACCATGACGGGCAAGGGTATTGAATTTAAGTGAGGAATCACTAGCCTCACTTTTTCCTCCAGAGCCAACAGGGTCCAATGACAAGATATGGATCAAAAGCACTGAAGATGGCCCTGGATGCCATGGAAGATCTTGGTCTTTTAGAGCTAAGGTCTTTAACCGGTCTTGGTTTGATTAAAACAACGCTTAATTAGTTGATTAAGGCTAGGTAAGAAATGGGACAGAGAATGGCTTCTTTTACCTATTAAAAAAAAATTAGTAATCATAACACTGGATCAAAGGGAATACACAGTTTAATAGATTTGGGGGCATAGTTCCAAATTACTCTCCAGAATGTGTAGACTAGTTCACAGTCCTACCAACAGTACATTAATAATGTGTCTGTTTTCCCCACAAACCTTCTTTCTTTTTTGTCCTTATGAAAGGTTGCAAGATTTTAAAAGGCTATATAAATATTAATTACAATTAAATGAGGTAATATGTATTACCTCATTTCTGCAAATCTTAAAAATGCTACATAAATGTATAAAGTGTGAGGTGATTTCTCAGAATTGTTTTATTTTCCACTTTTCTAATTATTAGAACATTTTTTATGTCTTCTAAAAATCTCTCCATTCATATTCTTTGACTATCAATTGGAGGAGGGTTCTTATTCTAATAAAATTGAATCACTTTTCTATATATCTTTGAAATTAGAACTTTATCATAGAAACTTGCTGCAAACATATTTCCCAATTTCCTAGTTCTTTTTAATTTTAGCTGCATTGCTTTTGTTTCTGTAAAACCTTTTTAAATTTCATCATAACCAAAATTACCCATTTTATCTCTCATGAACCTCTTTCTTTTTCTCTGTTTCTCCCTCTATCTCTGAATCTGTCTCTCTATGTATGTCTCTCTGTCTTTCTATCTCTATCTCTGTCTCTCTGTCTCTCCCTCTCTGTCTGTCTCTCATTTGGTCATGAATTCTTTTCTATCTATAGATTTGATATGTATTCCCCCCCCATGCTCCTTTAATTCACTTATGATTTTATTCTTTATGTCTAAATAATGCACCTATTTAGAACTTAATTACACTCGATGGTGTGAGATGTTGATCTACATCTAGTTTCTGTCAGATTGCTATGCAATTTTCCCAAGATTTCATTGAATAGTGAATTCTTGTCTTAATAGCTAGGTTAATCAAACATTAGAGTACTGTGCTCTCTTGCTTTTGTATATTGCTTCACCAAGTCACTTGTCCTCCTTACTTTCTCTTTATCTATAAAATAAAGATAACCTCTTTATTTGGCATAACTGCTGAGCAATGACCTCTAAGGTCCCATCTCTAAAACTGTGATCTATTTTGGAGTGAGGAGGGACCTGGGTTTTAATTTTTCCACTTATACTCACTATCCATATGACCATGGGAAAGTCATCTATTCTTCCTGACTCTCAGTTTCTTCATCTGTATGGTTTTTTGTTTTTTGTTTTTGTTTTTGTTTTTTTTATAAAAATATCTGCAATAGGGGCAACTAGGTATCACAGTGGATAGAGCACCAGCCCTGAAGTCAGGAGGACCTGAGTTCAAATCTAGCCTCAGACACTTAACACTTCCTAGCTGTGTGACCCTGGGCAAGTCACAACCCCAATTGTCTCAGGAAAAAAAAAAATCCTGCAATATCTCCCTCATAGAGTTATTGTAAGAATCAAATGAATTAACATATATTGTTGTTGTTTGTCATCCTTACTTTTCAAAGAGGACCAATGACATCACAGGGTGAAATGCTGATTCATGCATGAATTGGTTTTAAGCAAAGCAGAGTTACAGAAAGTTGTCAGACTCACCATCTCTTTCAAAATCATCCAAATCCAGTGGCAAAGAGTTAGAACACCTGGCAATGACCCAGGATGCAATGGATGACCTTGATGTCTTCAATGCCTGATTAAATGCTCCACAGTGTCTACTTTACTTGCCTTCAAGGCCATTGGAAATTATTCTCTTCCACCCATTCTGCCTGGGGGAAGTCTTCACATGCCTGAGATAGACCAAAATCTAATAGTAAATCAGTGGCAGAGCCTTGACCACAACCTAAATCTATGAGGTGGTAAGATACTGTCAAAAGAGGATAGAATTTACAGTCAAAAGAGCTGAGCTTTAATTTCAGTTTTGCTCTTCATTTACTATCTTCAGGTCCTTTTGGCAACTTCTTTATTCTTCATTTTCAACTTTACCAACTTTAAAAGTTACAAAACTTTAAAAGGGCTACATAAACACTAACTTAATTAAATGAGGTAATACATATTAAAGTACTCTGCAAATCTTACAGTGTTATATGAATCTATAATATATGTAGCAACAGTATAGAAATCATATTTAAAGAAGCCTTCATTACATAATGGAAAAGTATACTTAAGGAAAGTTTGCTTTAAAAAATCTGTCACATAGATTAAAAAAGGAATATACTACTGAAGGGAAGAGGGATGTAATGATTCCAAGTTTTATGTAAACTAGCACAAGATGGCAATAAACTATTTAAAAATGTATACTTAAAGAAAATAACTTTATGATAAAAATAATTCAGTATCCTATTATGACCTCTTTTTCACAGAAACCATGAATACTGAACATTTCAACGAATCTTTAAGAACTCTATCACAGTATTAGAGATTAAGTTGACATAGTTGGTCAATGAAAATTTATTAAATATTTAGTAAATGCTAAGCTTTCTGCTAGGTGCTATGGCTAGTAAAAAGAAAAAGGCTTCCACCCCTCAAAGAGCTTGTACTCTAAGAAATGAAGACAATAAATAAAAGGAAACTGAAAAGGAGAAGTGAAGGGGCATCCTGGGGAATAAAGTCTGAAGAATCAGAAGCAGAGTTTATGGAAGGAGAATGAATGGTGGATGACCTGAGCCCTTCCTCATAATGGAAGAATAATGGAAGAACTATCCCATAGTTTATGAGGCCCCAGAGGCAGAAGGATGCTGCAGAGTGAGGAAACAACAGGGATTGAGAAAACTCCCAGGATACAGAAGCAACTCTGGATGAATAATAGTCAAGAGAGTATAATTATTAAAATATTACATTATATTTTAAAGGCACCATAGACAAAGAAAAAATATATCATTAAATGTGTGTGTGTGTGTGTGTGTGTGTGTGTGTGTGTGTAAAATCTAATTTCTTAAAAGCAAACCTAGGCAAAATGCAAGAAGACATTAATGGTGACAACACAATAATAGTGGGAGATTTTAATATTTCTCTTTCAGAGCTAGATGAATCCAACAGAAAGATAAAGAAGATATAGAACTGTGTAAATTATTAGAAAATTAAAATTCATTTACATAAATGGGAATATTAAATGATACATTTTTCTAACACCCCAATCATATACTAAAGCATAAAGAAAAAAATGTGAAAAGGAAGAAATAATAAACTTTTTTTTTTTTTTTTTTTTTTTTTTTTTTACTGAGGCAATTGGGGTTAAGTGACTTGCCCAGGGTCACACAACTAGGAAGTATTAAATGTGTGAGATCAGATTTGAACTAAGGTCCTCCTGACTTCAGGGCTGGTACTCTATGCCACCTAGCTACCTCAACACATTTTCAATATCCCATAAGACAGCAAAAAAGAGGCAGATAGTCGATACTTAATCTTGAAACAAAGATTTGTGCCTAAATTTTAAATAAAATACATACAATCTGAGCTCCTCTATCTATCTATATTAGGCAGCCTCTTAAGTCATTTCTTTATCCATGTCATGCCAACTAACTATAGGAACTATTCCATGCTACAGATTCTGTCCTAACTTCTCTGTTCCTTCTAAACAATTTATAAAACTTTTTTTTATTACTATCAAGGGCACCATCAGCTTCCCAGGCTTGACACTGATGTCATCCTCAATTCTTTGTCACTTACACTATATATCCAATCTCTTACCAAATCTTATCATTTTGACTTCCACAGCACCTCTCTTAAATGTTCCCTTCTCTCCACTCATACTACAACCTAGTTCAGGCCTTTCTTATTATAATATATTATTATTATAATTCCACCAGAATTATTACTTGGTTTGTCAGTGTCAACTCTTCCCACTGGAATTTATCTTCTACTAAAGGGATTTTTGTAAAGTATAAACCTGATTACATCATACATACCCCCTTCAATGACCTCCAGTAATTCTCTATTACCTTCAAAATCAACTGCAAATTCCTTTGTTTGATGCTCTTCATCACTTTGTCCCTCCTTACATTTCCAGTTTTCTTAATTCTATTCCATTCATTCTACATGTCTCGAAATTCATTCATCATGATATTCCATCTCCTATCTCTAGTTTTGGTGCTACCTGACCTCCTACACACACACACACACACACACACACACCTGGAGTTGCCCCCTCACCTTCACCTCTTAGTTTGTCTGACATACTTCAAGACTCAGCCTACCACTCATCTAAGCCCTTCTTTGGTTCCTCTGACTACTAAAGCCTCCTTTTCTTAGAGTGATTTTCATCTACTCTGTACTTAGTTTTGAGAGCAAAGACTATCTCAGTTGCTTTTTGTTGCATCCCTAGTGTTTAGCAAAATGGCTAACACATAGTACTTAATCAATATGTAAAATGAATGATAAAAATTCTACTACAAAGATTATTCTCAAAAATTGAGAAAGAAGAAACTCTCTACCAAACTCTATTTAAGAGATCAATATGGTCTTAGTATCAAAACCAGGGAAGCAAAAGATTTTAAAGGAAAAAATTTATATCAATCTCACTAATGAATATCAATGTAAAAATTATAAATCCAGTACAAAATTTGTAGCTTATGTTCCTACAATTCAAGAATGGCTTTTTAAAAAAACAAAAACCTGTGGCATAAGAATATATTTGAATATTATTGTGCAGAAGAAATTACACATATAAGAAATTTAGGGAAACATAAGAAAATATGCAGAACTGTTGAAGAATGAAATAAACACACACATAAAATAACACTTTAGTAAATTATTCCAATTCTGTAAATCAAATGATCACTAAGGAAAGAGAACTAGGAGCAAATGAAAAACCAGAGAATAGAAAAAATTTTAAGGCAAAAAAGTAAGGGACTACTAGTGCAGAATATTGTATATACTGGGAAATTAGTAGATGATGTGGTACTATTTTTTATTGTTTTTCTTTGTTACAACAGAAATTTCAATGTAGAGCATAATTATGAGAGATTTCCCAGAAATAACTGTGAAATTAAAACAAAAGGTAATTTAAAAACTATTTTTAAAAAGTCTTGATTATCTTGCTTAGTATCTATTTTCATGAAGGTATATCATAGCTACATTGGTCAATCACTAGAGGAGCTATTTGCTGATAGGTAAGATAAATAATAAAAATAGAAAGTTATAAACTTTATAATTTTCTGCAATTCAGAGTCAGAAATCTTGTCCTGATATAAGGTCTGAATTATAACATGACGAAGTAGTTTTCCAATGACTAAAAAATTCACTGATTGAAGAAAGAAACAGTACAGAGTGTCCCAAAAGTCTTAGTACAGTTTAAAGCTTTAGTAGAATAAGCTATAAAAACTATTTGTTTGGTTCTTAGGATACTCCATACAATGTCATGGAGGAAAAAACTATATGAGGAATTTGAAAACTTACTTTCAAATACTCACTCTGCTATGCCCTGCGATCTATTTCCTGTGTGATCTTTAGAACATCATTTAATTTCTGTTTCTCACTTTCCTACTTGTAAAATTAGATGATTGGACTGGATAATCTTTATGGTTCCTTTAGTCTCAAAATTCTATCATTTTATGAATCAAATCTCATCAATGAATATATATTTATCAAATCTCATCAGTGAATGAACATATTAAAAAAAAATTCTAGGGTTACATGCTGCCACAGTATTTTCTTGAATGTTGTTAGTGTTCAATCATTTCAGTCTTGTCCAACTCTTCATGACCTGGGGTTTTCCTGGCAAAGATAATGTATGAGAGATATAATGGATTAAAACATTATAAAAACTAGTGGAGCTATTTCCTTCGCTAGGTTATTTTTTAGGTGAGGAAACTGAGGCAAATAGAGTCTTGTCCAGAGTCATACAACTAGTGTTTAATGCCAGATTTGAAGATTTCGAGGCCAGGTGTTCTATTCACTGCACCACTTAGTTGCCCATTTACTTGGTTACATTCAAATTCTTCATGGCCTTGGAAGCTCATGGCAGAAGAAAGTCAATGAGGCCTCAACTAACTTCAATTAAGTGTTTATGATGTTCTAGGAACTGAGCTAAGTCTTGGGGATACAAATAAAGGAAGGCAAATACACAGACCCTACTTTCAAGGAGCTCACATTCTAATGGTACAGATAATGTTCTTTGTTCAAAAAGAAAGTATACATACAAGATATATGCAGAATAAAGAGAAGACAATTTCAAAGGAAAGGCTGGGAAAAGTAGAGGAAAGTCTTTCTTACAAAAGGTGGGACATGTTCTTGAAAAAATCCACAAGGCATAATTTAGAAAGGAGAATGTTCAGGTATAAGAGATACTTAGTACAAAGTATGAAAGAGAAATGGTATGTCCTATAAACAGAAACAAACAAAAAGGAAGATATTGCTGGACAAGAAGAATAGAAATAGCAAGCATAACTAGTTCCTTCCATATTCCCTCTCTAGCCATAGAAAACCTTTGCAGTAAATTAAGACAATTCTGAGGTACCGCTACAGACTTCTCAGAGTGGCTAAGATGTCAGGAAAAGATAATGATGAATGTTAGAGGGATGTGGGAAAACTGGGAAACTGATACATTGTTGGTGGAGTTGTGAACAGATCCAACCATTCTGGAGAGCAATTTAGAACTATGCTCAAAAAGTTGTCAAACTGTGCATATCCTTTGACCCAGCAGTGTTACTACTGGGCTTATATCTCAAAGAGATTTTAAAGGAGGGAAAGGGACCCATTTGTGCAAGAATGTTTGTGGCAGTCCTCCTTGTAGTAGAAACTGAATGGATGCCCATCAATTGGAGAATGGCTGAATAAGTTTTGGTATATGAATTTATGGAATATTATTGTTCTGTAAGAAATGACCAACAGGATGATTTCAGAGAGGCTTGGAGAGACTTATATGAATGGATGCTGAGTGAAATGAGCAGAACCAGGAGATCATTATACATGGCAACAGCAAGACTTTATTCTAATAAATGTGGCTCTCTTCAACAAAGATGATTGGGGCCAGTTCTAATGATTTTATGATGATGAGAGGTATCTACACCCAGAGAGAGGATTATGGGAACTGAATCTGTATCACAACATAGCATTTTCACTCTTTTTGTTGTTGCATTTTTTTTTCTTTCTCATTTTTTCCCTCTTTGATCTGATTTTTCTTGTGCAGCCAGATAATTATATATATATATATACATATATTGGATTTAACATATATTTTAACATAGTTAACATATATTGGATTACTTGCCATCTAGAAGAGGGGGTGGGGGAAGGAGGGGAAAATTTGGAAAGCAAGATTTTACAAAGGTCAATGTTGAAAAATTATCCATGCATATGTTTTGAAAGTAAAAAGCTTTAATAACTCCCTCTCCTAAAAGAAACAAAAACAAAAACAAAAACAAAAACAAAACAAAACAAAACCAAAAAAAAAAACCCTTTGCAGTGATAGGTTGTTAGATATTTAATAACTGACTTTCCAAAATAATACACAGGACACATTTTTAAATCTCATCTACATTATTAACATTTTCCATATCTATTTTCAAACAATCAATAGAATAATAAATCAAGCCCTGCTTTTTGCTGTTTGCCTATTTTTGAGATGTGAATGTTCATATTACAAATTCAACCATTCGTGACTAATATGGAAATATGTTTTACATAACTACAAATATATACCTTTTATCAAATCATTTGCCATCTCAAGTGAGGGGGAGAGGAAATACAGGGAAAGAATTTAGGGCTCAAAATTTTTAGAAAAAAATTTAAAATTATTTTACATATAATTGGCGAAAATAAAGTATGGAATTTTAAAATTAACAGTTTACTCTTACAAGACAATTCAAGTTAGTTTCAATATATCCCTGAACCTTGGTCACAATTGTTTATTGCTAACATCACAGGGCCCTGTAAATTTCCTCTGATCTGAGACCAAGGTAAATATTTCCATATGAATATATATCACACTTACTATTCAAATAGCTATCTTTTTTTTTAAAAGCAATAAATCAAATCCACAAGCAGACACTGAATACTCCATATATATAGGACATACACAAGTATGTGAAGTTCCTCAATCACTCAACTAGTCAATAAAAAAAAAGTATTTTGGTTCTCCTGGCATGTGAGATGGAAGACAGAAGAGAGCTATGAGACTTGGTCCCTGCTTTCAAGGACATTGAAATTTAGTTAGAAAGGCAAAATCAGTACCATAGCACACATGAAAAAAATTAAATGCTAGAGGTCTATAAGAAGGTTTTAAAATTTTGTCTTAGTTTTTACATGGACATTCTTTTTTTTTTCCTTTTCCCTTTATTAAAGCTTTTAATCTTCCTAGATAACCCTCAACACTCACCCCTGCAAAATCCCTTGTTCCAAAACTTCCTCCCTCCATCCCTTCTCTCATCTTCTCCCCCAGAGGGAAGCAATCTAAGGCATGCCAAACAGGTGCAGTTTCTTTCCACACACTTCTACCATCATCATGCTGTACAAGAAAAATCAAATCAAAAAGGAAAAACTTAAGAAAGAAAACAATATACAAGCAAACTACAAAAAAAGTGAAAATACCATTATGTATGCATTCTTGTAAGCACTGAATAATAGTGTTTTTTGGTTATTTTTATTTTAATTTGTATTAGTCCATATATGCCTGTATTTCTCTGGAAGACCTTTTAGTAATTTTTTAATTTTTAAAAATATTTTTCAATTAATCACTTATTTTCTCTCCCTTCTATCTCCCAACCACATTGGAAAAAAAAGATGAAAACAAAACAAAACAAAATCCTTGTAATAAAAATGCATTGTCTAGTCTACCACCTTTTCAGTCTTACACTTTACTCATCTCTATATATTCTATGATCATCAAGCTCCTTGCTGTTCTTTGCTCTAGACTCCTGCTCCTGACTCTAGGTGTTTTCATTAGCTATTATCCATGTCTAGAACTCTCTTCCTCCTCATCTCTACCTTTTGACTCCCTAGCTTCCTTTAAATCTTACCTAAAATCCCATCATCAATAAAATGCCTTTCATGGTCCCTCTAAAAGTTAGAGCCTTTCCTTCTAAGGTTTCCCAGAATGTATCTTGTTTGATCCTGCTTATTTGCATGTTTCTCCCCCCCCCCCCATTAGATTGTAAATTCCTCAAGGAAAGGAACTATTTTTGCCTTTCTTCTTATCCACATCCCTTTGCACAGTTTCTGGCACATATGGCAGTTATTTTACAAATGCTTGTTGACTTCATTGGCTACATCCAAAAATGTGTCTCTTTCCCACAATACAGGATAGATTACAGGGTAAGGAGAAGAGAGAGCAATGAATGGAGGAGCAGCAGAAGCAAAGAAACGGAATCAACAATGCTCATGGTAAAGCTTGATCTAGGGCCCAGTGATATCCTTCCTTGGGGAGGGAAATTTAGAGAATTCTGACAGTACTTGTGATTTTCAAAGGAAGGAGCCTTACAGTGGATGTTCCTATGATGAAACCATTTGGTTTCCTCCCAGACATTAGTGATTTGTGATCCAGAGTGTTCTGAAAAAGAAGCAAAGGGACTGGAGCTCTTTCACCACTCACCTGTGCAGCCAGAATGATGAGATTAAGGACTGGGGCTCCCTGTTTGCTATAAGGATGACTTCTCTTCCTATGTAATCTGTCATCTGGGAGCCCATGTCAAGAGTGTCCTGAAGTCAGCTCAAAAGAGTTGAGAGCTAATTTTTCAGTGTGAGCATTTATACTTCAGAAAATTGGAAAATGCTACAAATCAAGGCTTGATTCATTGTTTTATTGATTATCTAGATTTAAGAAAGTGATGGAAAAAATGTCACTCGTGAATATTAAACTTAAAACTATTTTGAGGTACCCTCTTTTCCCGAAAATAACTACTCATTAAAACATTTTCCACTATATTCCTGTAACAAACATCCAGCATATTTACCCCTTGAGTGTCCTAGAGCAGCAGGGCAAGAGGAAATGTCACACTGATGTCTATTATTGCTTAATGTCTTTCTTATTAAGTATTAAAGAATGTAATGTTAAATTAGAGAAAAATATGTACCTCTATGCCTGCTAAAAATATTAGTATTTAAATATGGATTTCTACTGGTAAGAAAACAACTCTTGAGTATGCAGTGATTTCATCATTCACATCCTCTAATAGGGCAATTATAAATCATACAAACCAGTGGGTCCATCTGTGTGAAACTGAGAACTACAGAAGGTTGGAGTTTTTTGTTTTGTTTAGGTTTTTTTTTTTTTTTTGGCTCTTAAAAACATCATCACACTGGAATTAAAATAACAAAGGCATATCAAAAACATGTATATGCCAAACAATACACAGAAAACTGCCACAAGCATTGTATTATGCTGGTTAAGCTAAAGACTAGCATATTCATCAAAGATGTGTAGTTATATGTTCCATAATCAAAAATGAGTCTCAGTAGAGTAGCAAGAGGATCCCTTATTTCTCCCTAAAGCACAATAACTCCTCTGGAGACCCATAAGTGCAAGACCCAGATTTCCAATGGGGAAAACAGTTTTCCAACATCTGCCATTCTTGGAACAATTTCAGCCAGCTGTGCTTTGCAGGATGGAGTGTCCTGTGGGTTTAACATTTTTCTACTACCAAGGGATTTGTAGCCTTCTCAGTTGGATAATATCAACAAAAATTAACAGTTAATTTAATAGAACTCTCATTATTTTATTAATTTTATCAGATTCCTTGTGAAATCTTTAGAGCAGGGCCAAACTGTTTATTTTCTACTCCTTCCACATTTCCCTCACCACAAAAGTCCCTAAGCGGGAAACATAAGTGGAATGCAACGGAAAATGATAATGTGGCTCCATGAATTCTTCAAAATAAATGGTTTAAAAACCAAGACGGAATATATGAGTGAAATGAATGTTGTCCCTTTTGTTCTGCTACTGCTTTTTCAACTGTGTTTTGCCACAGTAGAAATGGTTTCTACATGGTATAGATTATCCCATAGGTTCCAATCTTGTTTGGAGACTTCTGTAATAATCACATGAATTATAATATCTCCCTCATAGTGAGGCTAGAAGCACTGGTATAGTATCCCCCTGTCCCTTTCCTAGGGAATCAGGGAAGCAACTATCAAAAATTTAAATAATCCAGGCCAGCTAGCCTAGGGAAATGCAAGGATAATTTGGGAGAGAATTAGGTGTTCCTCCAGAGAACCAGAAAGAATTGTTGACACAAATAAAAGTACACCAGCCAGTTCCTAGAGGAGAGAGGAAGCAAATGATTATTGCACTAGTGTGAGGCCCAAAAGGAGAGCATATTCTTACTCCTGTGAAATAAGGAACGAATTTTTAAAAAGATGTTTATTAAGTGTTTACCATGTGTCAAGCACCATGTCAAACATTGGGGTCAACCAGTACAAATAGTAAGACAATCTTTTCCTTTAAGGAGCTTGCATAGGGGAGTAATGAATCTAAATTAGATGATCCCTTACCAATCAAGAATGCAAAGCACTGATACCCTTTGATCCAGCAGTGTTTCTACTGGGATTATATCCCAAAGAGATCTTAAAGGAGGGAAAGGGACCCACATATGCAAAAATGTTTGTGGCATCCCTTTTTGTAGTGGCTACAAACTGGAAACTGAGTGAATGCCAATCAGTTGGAGAATGGTTGAATAAATTATGGCATATGAATGTTATGGAATATTATTATTCTGTAAGAAATGACCAACAGGATGATTTCAGAGAGGCCTGGAGATAGTTATAGGAACTGATGCTGAGTGAAATGAGCAGAACCAGGAGATCATTGTACATGGCAATAACAAGATTATATGATGATCAATTCTGATGGACATAGCTCTCTTCAACAATGAAATCATTGAGGCCACTTCCAATGATCTTGTGATGAAGAAAGCCATCTACACCCAGAGCCAGGACTGTGGAAACTGAGTATGGATAACAACATAGCATTTTCATTCTTTTTGTTGTTGTTTGCTTGCATTTTATTTTCTTTCTCTTTTTTTATTTGATTTTTCTTGTACAGCAAGATAATTGTATAAATATGTATGCATATATTGGATTTAACATATATTTTTACCATGTTTAATATATATTGGATTATGGGATTATAAAGGTGGAGCCAAAATGGCAGAGATGACATATATTTCTCTCTGACCTTCTCTACAACCCTTACGATAATTATGAAATCCAGCAACTGAATTAACTCTGAACCGGCAGAATCCACAAATATTGGGAGTGCAACAAATTGTCAGCAGAAGATAATTTCAAGGATCACCAAAAAAGGTCTGTTTCAATTAGAAACAGAAGTGAGGCAGCCTAACACAAACACCTGACCACAAATGCCAGAGCAGACAATGCAGAGTCCTGGGGCATTGCTGACTCTATCTGGCAGAGAATCTACGGGGAGGAATCTACAGGAATCTATACCAGTGTTGGCTACTCTGCCCTGGTTGCAAGCCAGTAGATTAGCAGAGAAATTATAAAATGTCCAACACAAACACAAAAGATCAATAGTGAACACCAAAATGTCAGAATCTCACCACCCAGAATGCCCACCCAGCACCAGAAGGGAATCAGCACTGGCCCAGCACAGCTGCAGCCACTTGGAATACCTCTCCCACCCTAAAGGGAGACCTTAACTTTAAAAAAATGATTAAAAAGGTAAAGAGGACTCTAACAATTGACAGCTTTTATGGCTAAAGAGAGGAAGAGACTTCAAACCTTGAGGAAACTAAAGGCAGATTGTCTCCAGATGAAGCCCCAAAAGGTGATATAACCTGGCCCCATCACACAAAGCTCTCCTAGAAGAAATTTAAAAAGATCTTAAAAGAGAGCTAGAAGAAAAATGGGGAAAGGAAATAAAAAATTTGCAAAATCTTCTGGAAAAGACAACACAGAAACTATCTGAAGAAAATTCACTACAAAATAGACTTAGTGAAATGGAAAAAACATATAACTCATTAAAAGATAAATTTGATAAAATGGGAAAAGAAAGCAACTCCCAGAAAAACAGAATTTGTGAAACAGAAAAAAATATATAACTCCTTAAAAAATAGAATTTGTGAAATGGAAAAAAAAATTCCATAGAACAAAACAACTCATTTAAAAATTCAATTGGACAAATACAAAAAGAAGTAAAAAAAAATAAAGGAAGAAAATAACTCACTAAAATTCAGAATTGAACAAATGGAAATGAATGACTCAATGAGACAACAAGAATCAGTCAAGCAAAACCAAAAAAAATGAAAAAATAGAAAAAAAAATGTAAAATACCTAATTGGGAAAACAACTGACCTAGAAAATAGATCTAGGAGAGACAATCTAAGGATTATTGGACTCCCTGAAATATATGATGAAAAAAAGAGCCTAGACAGTATCTTTCAGAAAATTATCAAAGAAAACTCCCCGGATATCATAGAAACAGAAGGTAAAATGACCATTGAAAGAATTCGCCAAATGTCTCCTGAAAGAGACCCCAAAATTAAAACCCCAAGGAACATTATAGCTAAGTTTGAGAACTATGGAACCAAGGAAAAAATATTACAAGCAGCCAGAAAGAAACAATTCAAATACCAAGTAGCCGCAATAAGGATTACCAGCAGCTTCCACTTTAAAGGTTCGAAAAAACCTGGAATCTGATATTTTGAAAAGTGTAGGAATTTGGAATGCAACCCAAGAATAAATGACCCTGCTAACCTGAGTATTTTCTTTCAGGGAAGAAGATGGACATTAAATGAGACTGTGAATTCCATTTATTTTTGACAAAAAGACCAGAGCTAAACAAAAAAATTGACCTACAAATATAGAACTCAAGAGAAGCACAAAAAAGGTAAAAAGAAAAGAAAAAAAAAACTCTTGAGAACTGTATTTCTTTTATGGGTATACATTGAGTACATGTATAATCTGATTTTACTGTTATGAAAAAGAAATTGAGGTGAAAGGGGGATTATAATAGAAAAAAAGGGGGAAAGTAGAGGTAAAATGAGGGAAATTACATCTCAGGAAGAGGCAAAGAAAACATATTATAATTGAGGGGAAAAAGGAAGGGTAGCAAACTTGTGTGACTCTTACTCTTATCAAATTTGGCCCAAAGAAAGAATATTATATATATTTTATTTCACCAAGAAACATCTCTCATCTAATAGAAAAAGGGGAGGGGGAAAGGTAAAAAGGGAAGGGGTGGGCTAAATAGAAGGGAAAAGAGAAATAGTAGGGGAAAGGTATAAAAAAGAGGGAGGTTCTCTAAAGAGGAAGGCCTGCTTGAGGCAAGTAGTGCTCATAAGTAAAATACTGGAGAGGAGGGAAAGGGGAAAAGGAAAGAGAAAACTTTATTTGGGGTTAATATGATGGCAGGAAATACAGAATTAGTAGTTTAACTATAAATGCGAATGGGATGAACTCTCCCATAAAACATAAGCGGGTAGCAGACTAGATTAAAAATCAGACTCCTACAATATGTTGTTTACAAGAAACACATTTAAAGGAGAGCAATACATACAGAGTAAAGGTAAAAGGCTAGATCAGAATCTATTATGCTTTAGGTGAAGTAAAAAAAGCAAGGGTAGCCCTCTTGATCTCAGAACAAGCAAAAGCAAAACTTTATCTAATTAAAGGAGATAAGGAAGGAAACTCTATCTTGTTAAAGGATACCATAGATAATGAAGCAATATAAATATTAAAATATATGCACCAAGTGGTGTAGTTCTAAAATCCTAAAGGAGAAATTAAGAGAGTTGCAAGAAGAAATAGACAGCAAAATTATAATGGTGGGAGATTTCAATCTTGCTCTGTCAGAACTAGATAAATCAAACCACAAAATAAATAAGAAATTAAAGAGATAAATTGAATATTAGAAAAACTAGATATGATAGATCTTTGGAGAAAATTGAGTGGAGATAGAAAGGAGTATACTTTTTTCTCAGCAGTTCATGGAACCTATACAAAAACTGACCATATATTAGAACATAAAGACCTCAAAATCAAATGCAGTAAGGTAGAAATAGTAAACACATTTTTCTCAGAACATGATGCAATAAAAATTACATTCAATAAAGGGCCAGGGGGAAATAGACCAAAAAGAAATTGGAAACTAAATAATCTCATCCTAAAGAATAATTGGGTGAAACAGAAAATCATAGACAAAATCCAACAGCAAGAGATACAAAGAGAAATTCCATTTAAAATAACTTGATAATATAAAATATTTGGGAATTTATCTGCCAAGGAAAAGTCATGAACTATATAAGTAAAACTACAAAATACTTTCCTCAAAAATAAAATCAGAAAATTGGAAAAATACCAAATGCTCATGGATAGGTTGAGCAAATATAATAAAGATGACAATACTCCCTAAACTAATCTATTTATTTAGTGTTATACCAATCAAACTTCCAAGAAACTATCTGATTAAACTAAAAAAAAAAAATAATAAAATTAATCTGGAAGAACAAAAGGTCAAGAATTTCAAATGAATTAATGAAGAGAAAAGCAAATGAAGGTGGCCTAGCAGTACCAGATCTAAAACTATATTATAAAGCAGCAGTCACCAAAACCATTTGGTATTGGCTAAGAAATAGACTAGTTGATCAGTGGAATAGGTTAGGTTCATAGAATAAAATAGTCAATGACTATAGCAATCTAGTGTTTGACAAACCTAATAACTGCACCTTTTGGGATAAGAATTCACTATTTAACAAAAACTGCTGGGAAAATTGGAAACTAGTATGGCAGAAAGTAGGCATAGACCCACACCTAACAGTGTATACCAAGATAAGGTCAAAATGGGTTCATGATCTAGACATAAAGAATACTATAAACAAATTAGAATGACATAGGATAGTTTATCTCAGATTTGTGGAGGAGGAAGGAATTTGTGACCAAAGAAGAACTAGAGATCATTATTGATCATAAAATAGATAATTTTGATTATATTAAGTTAAAAAGTTTTTGTACAAACAAAACTACTGTAGACAAGATTAGAAGGGAAGCAACATATTGTGTTCTATTTTCTAGAGCCCCAAGTTGGGGTGATTAAAATATTGAATCCTACTTTCTAGAGCCCCCAAGCTGGAGTGATTAAAATATAACCTTCTAGTGGAGAAGTGATGAGGCAGGACTCCCAAGGATGGCGGGGAAATGGAGTCCATTTATTTCAAGGACTTTCCCCTTTTTATAATGTAACAAAAACAACTCTGAATATGTAGGACCACATAAACAACTTGCTATGTAGTTTGCCATCTGGTATCGCTCTTCCACCTGCTATACCTCTGCTTCAATCTCAACACAGGTTGTCAACGCCCCTGACTTCTCAGGAAGGCCGAGAGCCCTTAGCAGAGATGGGGAGCCTAACCAGACATTGTTAGCAGGTTCCTTCTGGGCTGAAGGGTCTTATACTTTACCCAGAGTTTCCCCACTGACTGTGACCCTCTACAGCAGTAAACTGGGAAAACATTTTTACATATAAAGGATCTGATAAAGGCCTCATTTCTAAAATTTATAGAGAATTGACTCAAATTGATAATAGTTCAAGCCAGTGATAAATGGTCAAAGGATATGAACAATTTTCAGATGAAGAAATTGAAACTATTTGTAGTCACATGAAAAGGTGCTCACTATTGATCAGGGAAATGCAAAAATAAGACAACTCTGAGATACCACTACACACCTGTTAGATTGGCTAGGATGTCAGGAAAAGATAGTGATGAATTTTGGAGGGGATGTGAGAAAAATTGGGACTGGTACATTGTTGGTGGAACAGTGAATGGATTCAACCATTCTGGAGAACAATTTGGAACTATGCTCAAAAAGTTATCAAACTGTACATACCCTTTGATTCAGCAGTATTACTACTGGGATTATATCCCAAAGAGATCCTAAAGGAGGGAAAGGGACCCACATGTGCAGAAATGTTTGTGGCACCCCTCTTTGTAATGGCAAGAAACAGGAAACTGAGTGGATGCCCATCAATTGGAGAATGTTTGAATAAATTATGGTATATGAATGCTATGTAATACTATTGTTTGGTAAGAAATGACCAGCAGGATGATTTCAGAGAGGCTTGGAGAGACCTATATGAATTGATGCAAAGTAAAATGAGCAGAACCAGGAGATCATTATACATGGCAACAACAAGACTATACAAGGATCAATTCTGATGGACGTGTCTCTCTTCAATATTGAGATGATTCAAACCAGTTCCACTTGTGCAGTGACAGAGCCAACTACACCCAGAGAGAGAACCATGGAGGGGCAGCTAGGTGGCGAAGTAGATAGAGCACCAGCCTTGAATTCAGGAGGACCCGAGTTCAAATCTGATCTCAGACACTTAACACTTCCTAGCTGTGTGACCCTGGGCAAGTTACTTAACCCCAGCCTCAAAAAAAAAAAAAAAAAAAAAAAAAAAAAAAAAAAAAAAAGAGAGAGAGAACCATGGGAACAGAGTGTGGAACACAACATAGCATTCTCACTTTCTCTGTTGTTATTTTCTTGCATTGTGTTTTCTTTCTCAGTTTTTCTTTTTCTTCCTTCTGATCTGATTTTTCTTGTGAATAAGATAATTGTAAATATGTATATATATATATATTAGTTCTAACATGTATTTCAATATATTTAACATGTATTGGACTATCTGCCAGCTAGGGGAGGGGATGAGGAAAAGGAGGGGAAAATTTACAACAAAAGGTTATTCAAGGCTCAAAGTTGGATATATATATATATATGTATATATATATATATATATATAGAGAGAGAGAGAGAGAGAGAGAAAGAAAGAGAGAGAGAGAGAGAAAGAGAGAGAGAAAGAGAGAGAGAGAGAGAGAGAGAGAGAGAGAGAGAGAGAGAGAGAGAGAAAGAGAGAGAGAGAGAGAGAGAGAGAGAGAGAGAGAGAGAGAGAGAGAGAGAGAGAGCATTACTTGCCCCATCTAGGAGAGTGGGTAGGGGAAGAAGAGAAAATTAGAACACAAAGTTTTGCAAGGGTTAATGTTAAAAAATTATCCATTATACTATAAGATATTTAACATGTATAGGACTGCGTGCCATCTAAGGGAGGGAGTGGAGGGAAGGAGGGGAAAATTCAAAACAGAAGTGAGTGCAAGGGATAATGTAAAAAATTACCCATTTATATGTACTGTCAAAAATATATAATTATAAAATTAATTAAAAAATAAAGTATAAAAAAATTATCCATGCATTTGTTTCAAAAATAAAAAGCTTTAGCAAAAAAAATTTTTTTAACAAATAAATTAAAAATTTTTTAAAGGATGCAAAGCACTGGAATATAAAGATGAAGAATGAAATATAGTAGTATGGCAGGAAGATTGTTGAAATATGACCTCCAGAGCCCAGGAACCATTATATAAAGAAGCTTTCAGAGTAATGGAGGCAGAGATTAAGTCAAGATTGTTTAATTGGAGGAAGCCTAATGGTGAACGTCTCCTCTACCATCTCTTCAAAAACATCCTCCAAACAGACCTAGAAAATACAAAATATTAAATCTTGATTGGGAAATCTAAGGAAAAATCCAGGTGAGTCATTTTTATCTGGTCCAGCTCAGCAATAGATTTGGAGATGAAGTTTGGCCACAAATTCATTGAGTAGAGAAGGATAGGCTGTGCATCTGGGCAAGAAAACTCATAGCAGGACCTTCCCTCTTCCTACTCACCCATGGCTCTCAATCCCATTCCAGGATGGAATGAGATGTTAATTGACAACTTAATTAGAAAATTCTTGGTCTTGGAAAATAGAGTGAGGCAGGACCCTGCATCAAAGGATAGCAGTCAGAAAACAAGAAGTGTAGACAGCAAGCAGCTTACTCAGCTTACTCATAACCCAAAATAAGAGAGAGATGTCAATTCCAGTTCCAGTCTAGTTTGAAGTCTGAAGGAAGATAATCAGAGCAGGGATCCCAAACAAAAGGGAGTCAGTAATTATTCCACGCTAAAGTAGCAAAAGGTCCCAGCTTCCCAGTTGGCTGAAAGGGTCTGAACCCATCATCATTCTACTATTGCTCAGATCCAAACCCAGGTCAATAATGCCCCTCAAAATAGAAAGACAGGAATCAAATATTGCCCTGGAACAGACTACTTTGGAAACACCAAAAGTTTGTAGGTCCCTCTGAGATACAACACTCAGTTCCCCAAGAAAGCAACAATAGGACCAGATCAGATCTTCCCTCCTGAAGTATTTCACAACCCAACCCTAACATCATTTCTAGTCAGAAAATAGACCAGAGGAATGAGCAAATAAAAAAAGCACCCCAGCATTTAAAGGAATTATGTTGAAAAGGACACCCAGGACACAAATCCAGAAGAGAATGACTCTAATACATCTATAAGCAATGCTCCAGGAAAAAAAATCTAAAATTATTAGAAAAAAATGAAACAAGAATTAAAAAATAAGAACTAAATGAAATTCAGATACATAAGTAAAAAGCTGGAAAAGAAATGAGAGTCATGGAAGAAAGATTGGAAAGGGAATTAACAGCTTGGCACAAAAAGTACAAAATCTCAGCCAAACAACAAACTCTCTAAAAATTAAGATGAACCACACAGAAAGCAATAACTTCATGAGAGAACAAGAAATATTAGAAGAATGAAATAAATAGAAGAGGATGTAAATTATTTCATAGCCAAAACTACTGACCTGGAAAACAGATTGAAGAGAAAAAAAATTAAGATTCAATTGACTACTTGAATGTCATGATCAAAAAAGGAGCTACAAGTATACTTCAAAAATTCTTAAAAGAAAATTATCCAGATCTCTTAGATGCAGAGGACAAAGTAAAATAAGAAAAAAAAAAATCCACTAGTCACTTCCTGAAAGAAACTCCAAAATGAAAATTTTCAGAAACATCCTAGGTAAAATACAAAAATTCTAGTTCAAGGAAAAAATACTCTTAGCAGCTAAAAAGAAAGAATTAAAGTACCAAAGGGGCCATGATCAAAATCGACACTACTTATCAGCAACTACCATAAAGGACTAGAGAACTTGGATATTATGTTCCTGAAGGCAAAGGTTAGAGGCACAAAACCAGGAACAACTTACTCAGCAAACTGAACAAAATCATACTGGGGAAAAATGAATCTTTATTGAAATTGAGGACTTCCAAATATTCCTTATTAAAAAAAAAAAAAGCCCAGAGTGTTCAGAAATGTTGAAGTTCATAGTGTGTGCTTAATATTTATTGACTGACTAGTATGTGCTTAATAAGGATTTATTGACTAAGTTACATAGAACCAGAAAGACAAGTTATACAATCACAACCACATGATAAAGACAGACAACTTTGAAAGAATTAGGAATTGTAATCACCATAATGACTAATCATAATTCTAGAGGACTAAGGATGGAATATTCTACCCACATACTAACAGAAAAGTAAAAGACAGAGTATAGAACGAGTCAATTGTGTTTTTAGATGTAGCCAATGTGAAGATTTGTTTTGCTTGACTATGTATGCTTTTTTAACAATATTCTCAATATTTTTAAATATATTTCTCAATATTTTTAAATATATTCTCAATTAGTGAGGTAGGATGATGGGAGGGTGAGAGATACATTTTTTGTTTTTTTGTTGAATTTTTAAAATGAAGAATAGAAGTATCCACTTAACTGTGAACACAAGTAGAGTGATTGCTAATTCCATGGAGAATATCCCTACCTGCTTCAAAGCTGGTCCCATAAGAAAGGAAATCAAAATCAGTCCTGGAGGCTAAAGACAATGACAGAACTGAGAAGGTCAAAAAAGGAACTAGCAACAAAACTATATACCTTTTGGGACACAAGAAAAATTATAGACAACAGAGTTAAAGAAAACTACGGGAAACATGATGGCGAGGAGAATAAATGAGACTGATGAAATAAGTCACCACAGATTAGTAAAGATTTTAATGAATGATTGTAGATGGTAATATCTTATGCAATAGGACACAAACACTAAAAGAAACAAGCAAGATCAAGAATAGACATATGGAAAAGAGAGTGACAATATGGAACATTAAACCCTAACCAAATAAACTGAATCCAGTCAGTCACAGAGTCTGGAAGATATTTTTGGGAAAGATTTCTCAATAGTATATGTCACTATAGAGTGTCATATACTATTATATGTTAAGAGTCTAGGTATCTCTTGGATTATGTTTCTAGAGGGTATGGCATTCCTATGAAGGGCTATGGGAAGGCTGCCCTGCAGGACTAAGGAAATTTGCTTTCCCATGAGAATCCTTGATGCCTCTAGGTAAACTATTTGAAAAGCATAAACTAGTAGAATATTGAAGTATTTTGCCCAACAATGTTCCAAAAACAAATTGGTTACTTAGCCCTGTTAATAATACTTTCATCAATATTTTCTATTTTGTACCCATCTTTCCTTGGATTTTTCCAAAGATTACAGTTTAGCTTAGAGTACTTGTTCAAGGTACTAAAACTCTATATTTGTTTTTAAACATCTCTTCTTTTGTGGCTATAAGTAATCTTGATGCTTTGGATAAGTAAAAAGAAAGATGCATAGTACTTTATCATTATTTTCTATTGACTGGGATGTAAATCTTACCTACTTCCATTACCTTGGAAATAATACTGTTCAGAGACTGAGTCTTTTTAATCCATGTACTTGTAGGAACTGTTTACTATCTTGGGTGGTTCATATATTCATATGATGAAGTTCCCAGATTATACGGATGAATGCAAGAAACTAAAAAAGGAAGGTTATCCATGAAAAATATCAAAAGCTCTTTTTGAACACAAGGACACTAGGATACAAAGGCTAGGTAAAAATAATGAGCATTTCCAAAGAAAAAATAAATAAATTCAGGCTGTCCTTAAGAGAGGAAAAAAAATCTTGTGTTTGTTCTTTTGTTTAAATTTCTGGAAATTCACCTGAAATAATTCTATGATTCTATTCAGTATATTTGTTGACTCAATCTCCCACATGAATTTCTATTTATGAATTCATTCATCTCTTGAATTGCTAGCATTCATCTTATAACCTAAGTAAACTTCTTAAAATGATGCTTCAATATAATGCACATTTTTAGCTTCAAATGTTTGGGGGTTTTTTGCTTTTTTTTTTTTTTTTTTTTTTTTTTTTTTTTTTTAACATTTTTCTCCTTGAGTACATTTCTTTCCTTCCCTTTCTCTTCTCTCCACCTGAGATGAAAATCCAGAAAGCTACAGGTTGTCACTCTCACCCCCCTCCTTTGCTTCAAAGCATTAAACCTGACAGACAAAATAAGCTCCTCATAAGTTTAAGAATTAATAACTGTATAGATATGTATACATATATTGTATTTAACATATACTTTAACATATTTAACATGTACTGATCTACCTGCCATCTGGTGGAAGGGGTGGAGGGAAGGAAGGGAAAAAATGGAACAGAAGGTTTTTCAATTGTCAATGCTGAAAAATTACCCATGCATATAGCTTGTAAATAAAAATCTATAATAATAAAAAAAAAGAATATCAATAAATAGAAAGTTTTTTTTTTTTTTTTTTTTTTTTTTCCGGCCAGGGCAGGACTCAGATATTCCTATCATTCCACTCCTCATTTAGTCTCAATATGGAATGTAAAAATCTTGAAAGTGAGGTAGGCTGGCAGGCATGACAATTTTTGAGTGATTTCAAAGTCATGGACTGAAAAGCCATTTCAATCTTCCTGATAAGAATTTAGTCAAATGTTTTAGGATAGAGCAGCACCTAATGTTTATGTATTTGCAAATAGCCAGATTTAAAATGCATTGCCATTGGAGCAATTTATTTTTTTACTGCTACTCATTGGTTTTTCAATGTTGTAAAAACTCTCATTGAATTTCTTATTGATATTCACTTAAATAAATATGATTTTAACTCTATTTATCCATCTATCTATTATCTATGCATCTATCTACTCATCCATCCATTTATCTATTTATCTATTTATCCATCTATGTATCCATCTGTCTTTCCATCCATCCATCCATCCATCCATCCATCCATCTATCTATCCAAACATCTATACATATATACATACATTTATATAAGGCAACCTGATACAGTACAAAGAGCACCATATTGGGTGTCAGAGAATGGGGGTTCAAATCTTGTCTCTATCATTAACTGTCTTACTTTGAGCAATCACTTAAGTTCTCTGGGCCTCTAGATCTTTATCTCTAAAATGAGGAGTGGACTAGGTAATGTATAAAATTAATTCCATCATTAAAGTTATGATGCAATAGTTCAAATTCATACAATAAAAATTTCCTCTATTGTCATATTTGTTGAATTTGTAATTTGAGAATGTTTACTAATATTCAAATAGCATTTCAGAGTTACACAATGTGCTAAAAATAAATTATTGAGTACGTACTACTTCGGGGCAGGTGGCACAGTAGATAGCGTTCTAGACATGGAGTCAGGAAGATTTAACCCTGTTTGCCTCAGTTCCTCATCTGTAAAATGAGCTGGAGAAGGAATGGTAAACCACTCCAGTATTTTTGCTAAGAAAACCCCAACTGGGACCACAAAAAGTCAGACACAATTGAAACCTATTATGTGTTCACTGATTTTTCTATTTACTATCATTAACTCCCCATTATCCATCCTGTATTTAAATCCTGATTTTAGGCTTTAAAGTATACCACTGATCTCCTTAATTCTGATTTGCTTCATTTTTATTACTTTCTATAATTGCCTGCTCTCCGGAACATATTGCTTGATTTTGTCTCTCGAATTGCTATCTCTTGAGTTCTTTTTTTCATGACATATGTCACTTTTATCCTAGTGCTTTCCTCTATTCCTAGAACACTCTTAGAGGCCCAATCTAATCCATGTATCCTGATCTACCTTCCATCTACCACACTGCAGGCTTCCCATAATTAAAGTCCAACTCTGAACACATTTTTAATGTTTTGAAAGATTTGTGTGATGACATCTCCCTCCTACGGTGCAGGAATATTAGCAGATCATTTTAATAGTATTTTATTTTTTCCAAAAACATGCAAAGATACTTTAGAACATTCCTCTTTGCAAATTTTTCTCCCTCTTTTCCTCCCTCCCCTCCCCAATTCAGCACACAATCCAATACAGTTTGAACATGTGCAGTTCTTCTAAACATATTTCTATATTGGATATGCTGCACACAAAAATCAGATCAAAGTTCAGTTTCAAAGTTTATATATCACAATCTGGTACAGATGTAGAAATCTAGTAGTAGGCCAATGGAATAGATTAGGTAGACAAGACATCGTAGCAAATTACCATAGTAACCTAATGTTTGATAAACACAAAGATGGAAGCATTTGGGACAAGGACTTACTATTTCACAAACACTTTAGGGAAAACTGGAAAGTGTTTTGGCAAAAACTAAATATAAGATCAACATCTCGCACTATATACTGAGAAAGAAAAAAAAAACAATAACAACAACAAAAGGTGGAAAATATCATGCTTTGATTTACATTCAGTCTCTATAATTCTTTCTCTGTATGTGAATGACATCACAATTCTATTGGAATTGCCTTGAACCACCTCTTACAGATGGATCTCAAGTAAGGCTGTATATCCTACTCAGGATAGTAGGATATTCCTAAGAGTTGAGAGTGATTCTCTTAATGCCATCATCCTGAGCCCTTACCCAAATTAGGAGTTGAGAGTCATTTTAATCATACAACTGTAAGGAACTTTTTGGAAAGGGCTATTCACTAGAATGGTACAATAAGAATATTTGTATAAAATAATGCCTTTTTTCCAAAGCCTATGACACCCTATCCCACAACTACAATCAAAGTCCATCTAAAAGTGAGCTCATTCTTAAACATCTCACACACCAAATGAGTAAAGCACAGCTCTTGGTTACTGGCAGTCCTTCTCTTTCATTTGCAAGGCATTCAAGAAGTTCCCCTTAGAAATGATGTGGGATTTGGAGGGCTAAAGGGGTGGTTTCTTTGTTTGTTTGCTGGGCATCCTATAGAGTTGTGAATCTATATCCAATCTATCTTTGATCCCTCTGCAGCAACTTTGATCAGCAGATTCAGAGTTTAACAAAGCACTTGGCACATAGTAGGTGTTTAATGTTGATTGAGTGATTGATTGATTCAGAGATACTGCCAATGGGAAGATAGAAAGTCGAACATCTTCCAGACCCTTTGAAGCTATAAAAATGCCTCTCTGACCAAAGGAGAAGGAAGGAAAGAACTCGATAAAGCCTCTCCTTCTCCACTTCTCTGCCTCCCCCACATGATTTTTTCCCAGAATGCTCTCTCTCTCTTGAATTACTACGTCCTGGAACTTTCTGATCCCAGATAATCCCATACTTTTATATAGGTATCAGGAACACAATGAATTACCTATCTCTGTCAATTACAATAAAGGTAGGACTTTTTCCAGAATAAATAAAATATAATTTTTTAATGTTTGCATATCTTTTGTCCACTTAAAGTTTAGCTGATGCTTTTTGTGTTTTATTATCACTGCTGTCACTTTTCATAGTTTCCTCTCTCATTTAATTCTTCTTTGAAACAAAGAGAAAAACTCAATCAAAGCAAACTACCTCATAAATCAGTCTGACAGCATGTTCAGTCCTCCACATGTGGAGGACCCAATCTCTCAATCCAGATTTCCAAAGGGAAATATTTTCTTATTGATCCTTCAGAATTTTTTATCATCTTAATTCTGATGACTTTTAATATTATTTTTAAAAAAATATTCTTCTCTTTAATTTTGATTTTTTTGTTCTGCATCAGTTCATACAAGTTTATCTAAATTCCTGATATTAGTATGCAATAATATTTCGTACACAATTTGTTGAGCCATCTCTACCAAACAAGGTGCACTTTGTTGCTATTTTTTTCCTACTGCAAAAGTGCAATTAGTAATGTTTTAATGCCCTTGTGCCCAGCAGTATTGTATTCAAGATTGTATTCAAGACATTCCAGTCACTTTTCTTGTCTAATTCTAATTTTTTTTTTTTTCCAGAATGGCTGAATCAGAGGTGTCTTAGTGTTTTTGTCTTTCCGTGATAGATAAAGCCTATAATCCCAAAATAGATTATCTATTTTTTTATCCTCTCTGCATGTTTATTAAGTGTAGATGTTTCATCAATTTTTCATGGAATAACAAATTTCAGTTTCAAGATTAATTTGACAAAAACTTCTGGGAAAACTGGAAAGTGTTTTGGCAGAAACTAAATATAAGATCAACATCTATATACTAATAGGTAGAGGAACATGGGAAAATGTATGGGCTAGATCTATAAATAAGGGAAGAATTTATAGTCAAACAAAATAAGGAGAGCATCAAAAGAAGAAAAATGAATAATTTTATTACATTAAATTTTTAAAAGTTTTCTACAAACAAAACTAATATAGCTAATACTAGAAAGAAAACAGAAACTGGGCAAGGGGGGATTTTACAGTAAATTTCTTGGGGAAAAAAGGATTCATTTCTCAAATATACAAAGAATTGAGTAAAATTTATGAGTCATTCCTCACTTTAAAAATGGTCAAAGGATGTGAATAGGCAATTTTCAGAAGAAATCAAAGCCATGTATAGTCATATGAAAAAATGCTCTAAATCACTAGTAGAGGAAAAAAATTAAAACAACTCAAAGGTACCACCTCACACCTATCCTGTTGAAGATGATGTGGGAAAATTGCAAGACTACTACACTATTGATGAAGTTGTGAACTGGGTAAAAGTTAATATTCAATAATATTTTACTAAACATTCACTATGTACCAAACAAGGCTGGAATCCATGTTCCTTATACCTCTATTCCTTAGACCTCCATTGCCTCAACTGTAAAACAGGGATAAAAATAGCACCTACTTCACTGGATTGTAGTGAGGACTAAATAAGAGAATATTTGTGAAGCATCTGGTACATAGGACACACTTAATAAATGCATCTTTTCTTCCTTTGTTATGTAAAATTTTGGAAGCCTGAAAGCTTTAAATCTTGGGTGATTAGCATTTAATTCATATTTATAATGCTATTTTTAATGACAATTCCTTTTTCTAGAAAAAGTATAAAGTAGATATTTGATTATATACTTTATTTTCTTTCTTAGTCGTCCTTACCTGGGACTAATCTGTCTGCATGCACTTGGAAGGAAGTATTACCAGTTAGCTAGTGGAAACTTCTAGGTCTGAAGTCTTTTCCAGTTCCAAATCTATGATCAGATGACTATCTGGAAGGTCAGAAGAATCCTTTACAGAGTTTATTTTTCAAATGAAACCCTATTGTGTTCCCGGAATGTCATAAATGAAAGGATTGTTGATTTTAGAGGACATTAAACTAAGTGACCTTTAAATTCCTTTCTAGTTCTTGTATTAAACTGAAGTTCAGGGTTCAGAAATAGTCAAATAGTTTAAATAACAATAACAACTAGGAATTGGTACCTACACTAAAAGAAATTCTATTATCTCTTTTCAGATTGACATAAAAAAAATTAGGTGGGTCAGTAGATAAAGTGCTGGGATTGGAGTCAGGAAAACCTGAGTTCAAATCCAGATTGGGACTCTTACTATAACTGAGCAAGTAGTCACTTAATCCCTGTTTGTCTCAGTTTTATCATCTATAAAATTAGCCGGAGAAGAAAATGACAAACCATTCTAGTATCTTTGCTAAGAAAATCCCAAATGGGGTTACAAAGAGTCAACTGAAATGACTGAACAATAACAGCATTCACAGGAATAAATTGCCAAAATGTAATATATTACTTTGTATTATTTTGATAATGGTTAATCTTTAACAAAAAAAAAGTCACCATTCAATAGCTTTGATATTTTTTCTTCTGCCCTTCGATTAACTTTCACACAGCTAATTGCTTTAGCTATATTATCTACATGCATACACAACATATATATATATGCTTGTATATGTACATTTACACATGTATATGTGTATATGTGTGAATAAATGAAAGAAAGATAGCTTAGTGTAGAGAATAGAAAAGCGACCTTTGAATAAGGACAGACTCAAGCCTTGCTCTGACATGTGTTTAGCACAGTTTTTAGCACAGAGTAAGCACTTAGTAAATGCTTATTGACCATAAATATACATAGATAGGTATATATATATATATATATATATATATATATATATATATATATATATATATATGTGTGTGTGTGTGTATATATATATATATATATATTGATACATAATTATTGATATGTTGTGACCCTAAACATGTTAAGCTACTAAATTTTTAGAGTCCCAGACAACTAAGACTATAAAATGCAGACCAGTTTCCAATATGCCTTGGTAGAGTAACAGAATTTAACAGAATTTCTAAGACCAATTCTGGATTGAGAGCCCTGGATTCACAAAATGTGATCCAAGTATTCTTGGAGATCATGAGATTCTTTTGGGGTGTCTGGGAGATCAAAACCATTTTCATAATAATACTAAGACATTTTGATTTTGAAATGGTAAATATTGATAGATGTGATCCACAAAAACAAAACCACTTTAGGATTCAATAATTTTTAATAGTGTAAAGAAGACCTGAGAGAGACCAAAAAGTTTGAAAACTTGCTACTCTTAGTCACCAGTGAAATTTCAGGCCTAAACCCACAAAATAACACAATATATTATAAATTCTAATCACATGTACTCAAATATTTTGCAATAAAATCCTTATAATTTCCCTATATGAGTCAATTATATCACAAAACATTTTTATTAAATTATAGATACTTCTTAAGGAATTTTTTTCAAAAAGAAAGAAATGTAGAAAACATGAAGTAGTCTCTTTTATGTAAAATTGCCTGGAGTTATCATCTTTGAAATCTATTCATTTAAAAAATACACTACTTTGTATTACCTACTAGATACAAGTAATACATTTAAATTTTTTTCAAATTCATCTTGAAATTAACCCAAGTATAAATATCTTTTTTAAAACTTTAGACTGATTTTTAAAAAGATGTCTTTTTACTTTTTATTTTAAAAATTTTATTGATGTCCTCTGTTTTTATTAACATCATTTCTGATTCCTTCCTCCCTTCTCTTAATCAACAAATCATTTTTATGGCAAAACATTTTAAAAAGAAAGAAAGCAATGCTGTTGAAAAAACTAAGCAGCTTAGTATGGTGGTATGACAATATTCCACATCCAAAACATCCCATCTCTGTCAAGAAAGAAATAAAGTTATTTATTCATTCATGTGATTGATCATCACATACTTTTATTGTACTGTGTAAGTGTTCTCTTGGTTCTGATCACTTCACTTAGTATCATTTCATGTAAGTCTTTCCAGGTTTTTCTGAAATCAGGCTGCTCATCATTTCTTATAGAACAATAATATTCCATTACATTCACATATCATAATTTATTCAGCCATTATCTAGCTGATGGGCAGCTACTCAAATTTCCAGTTGCTTTTATAAACATTTTTGTATATGTAGATCCTATTCCTTCTTTCATGATCTCTTTGGATACAGACCCAGTAGAGACAGTGCTGGATCAAAGGATATACATAGTTTTATAGCCCTTTGGGCATAATTGCAAAATGGGTTGGCTCGTTTTCATAACTCCACCAACAATCATTAGGGTCCCAGTTTTCCCATTCCTTTCCAGTTTTCATTATTATTCTTTCCTGACATCTCAGTCAGTTTGAGAGATGTGAAGTGGTACCTCAGAGTTGTCTTAATCAATATAATTTAAAGCATTTTTTTCATATGCCTAGAAATAGCTTTAATTTCTTCATCTGAAAATTGTTCATATCCTTTGATCATTTATCAGTTGGGGAATGGCTTGTATTCTTATAAATTTAAGTCAGTTCTAAATATATTTTAAAAATTAAACCTTTATCAGAAATGCTGGCTGTAAAATATTCCATTCCTTTTATAGACTTGGTCATTCTAATTACATAGCATTGCTCAATTTCTCCTTTTTTATATTTACTTTATCTAATGTCTAATGTCTTCCTAGTTCTGTTTTACTTCCCTTTTTCACCAACTCATGTTTTCCTATGCTTTTGCATAATTACTGTTTTCATCATTTTTTACAACATTCCATTACATTCAAGTACTACAATTTCTTTAGCTATTTCTTGATTAATAGGCTATCTCTCTCTTTCCCTATCTTCCTCCTCCCTACCTCTTTCTCCTCTTTCCTTTCTCTAGAGAGAGAGGAGAGAGGAAAGAGAGAGTGGGGAGGATGGAGAGAGAGAGAGAGGGAGAGAGACCTTTCTTCCTGTCCTCCTTGTCTTTTACCTTTTGGGGGTGAAAGCTTAGCCTTGGGATCTCCAGAACAAAGGAAAATGACATTTTAGTTATTTTTTAAATATAATTTTAAATTAGCTTATGCTCCTAGGAATTTCATCATACACCAAGATTACTTTAGCTTCAGTCCTTATACCTGAGCAGTACTCTTGATACCCTCCTATAAATGGAGGGTAGCTCAATAGCTTCTCCAAAAGTCTCAAAGAGAGGTACCTAGATCAGCCATTTCTTTATTTCCTAACTAGCTATGCTCCTTTGTATTTCTCCATCCTGGGTGCCTTCTCCCCTTCTCCAACCCCAAATTTTAAGTTTCTTTTTGTATATTACTTTCCCTCATTAAATTGTAAGCTTCTTGAGGGTAGAAACTATCTTTTTTTGTATTTTTATGCCAGCACTTAGTTCAGAACCTAAAACATAGTGGATGCTTAAGAAATGTTTGTTGACTGAATGGCAGAATGCTTGGACCAATTCCTAGCTCCATAGATGGCATATTAATATGTCTGTTTTTCTGCAACCTTGCCTAAATTGACTTTTTATATTTTGCTTTTTGACAGTTTGCTGGGTACAAGGGCAAAGGACTATGGGTTTCAATGTAATTGGTCTATTCATGAAAAGGCTGTTAGTCGAGCCACCAGCCTTGGTAAAAACTTCAACTTTTTCTGACACTATGGCTCACTGAAGGGTGCTGGCTGTCACTACAAGATCCTGGCCAATGAAATCAATTTTCTCTTGGATCAATCAAGAGTCAGTCACCTGAAGCCTCTCGTCAACTGAGTGCTTCAGATTGCCATAGCTCCAGAATAGCGGGTTTTTTCAGCCCCACCTCCTGTGTCTTCATCTTACATTCTTTAAGAATTAATATGTCCATTTCTTTACACAAAATCACCTTTTCTATTTCTCTCATCACAAACACTTTTACTTAGCTTAAAGGGATGGCATCTGCTTAAGAATTTTTTCATTAGGTGATGAAATATTCAGGCCACATATCCATTTTCAGCTCTTTGTGGTATATATATATATATATATATATATATATATATATATATATATATATATATATATATATATATATATATATATATATATATATATTTATATATTTATATATATACACACAGTGTGACATGCTAGTTAGCTTAAATCTGATTTTTGACAAATTGCTCTACATTTTCCCCAGCAGTTTTTATTCTCATGGGAACTTTGGGATATAGCAGTAGAGGTCAGGATGATGTCTACTACACTGTCAAAGAGAGATAGCTTCCCAAAATAATTTATGTTCTCAATTAAAACCAAAATTTGGAAATTAAGTTGGATTATTTCTGATTCTTCCTTTTCTAGGATGTTCCATTGATCTATTCCTCTGTTTTGTAACCAGCACTAAATAGTTTGGATTACTTCTACTTTACAATATAGTCTGCGGTCTAGAAATTCTGCTTTTGCTTAAATAAATTTCAGGGTACAGGATTTACATTTTTTTGTTAAACTTTAAAAAAAAACCTTAACATTTGAAAAAAAAAAGTTTTTCTAACATTAGACTGAAGCTCAGGCTCCCTGGAATTAAACTCAGACTTTGAAACTAAATTATTTCATATTGTAATGTTAAGTAATTTGGCTTCTCTAACATAATAATGATAATAATAGCTAACATTTATATGTCACTTACAATATTTCTAGCACCCTGCTAAGCACTTTACAATTATTATTTCATTTGATTCTCCCAACAACCTTAGGAGATAAGTGCTTTTAATATTTTCCCCACTTTATAGATAAGAAAATAGACTGCTAAGTGAAGTAATTAGAACCAAGAGAACATTGCACACAGCAACAATAAGATTGTGTGATGATCAACTGTTATGAACTTGGCTCTCTTCAACAATAAGGTGAGTCAGACCAATTCTGTGATGAAGAGAGTCATCTGCATCCAGAAAGAGGACTATGGAGACTGAATGTGGATCATAACATAACATAGCATTTTCACCTTTTTGCTGTTGTTTGCTTGGTTTTTCTTTCTCATTTTTTCCCTTATGATCTGATCTTTCTTGGGCAGCATGATAAATTTAGAAATATGTTTAGGAGAATTGCACATGTCTAACCTATATTAGATTACTTGCCATTTAAGGGAGGAGGAACGGGAAAAAAAGGAAGAAGGTTTTGCAAGTATCAATGTTGAAAACTATTTTGCTTATATTTTGAAAAACAAAAAGCTATTATTATTTTTCTGAAAAAGGAAATTTAACCTAACATAGATTAAGTAACTTGCCCAGGGTTATTACAGTTAGTAAATGTTTGAAGCTCTATTTGAACTTAGGTCTTACTGATTCCAGACCCAAAACTCTTCACTTTAACTGCTCAAGTATATTTATCTGATCTATAAGGAAGCTAGATTCTTTAAGGCCTCTTCTAGCTCTAAATCTTTTAAGTATCTAGACCAAGAAAAATACACATTTAACAAATATGTCATTTCTGTAATTCTGTGTAGTGGTATGTTGGCTTTTAGTAAATTATAAGAGAAATTAAATAATGAAATTAAATTTAGTAAAGTTCTATATAACTATAAATTACATCACCTTTACAAACAGTAAACTACATACAGTGGTATGTCCTGACTACTAAGTAAGAATACTGATTTTGAGAGGAAAAAGAACCCACATATGCAAAAATGTTTGTAGCAGCTCTTTTTTTGTGGTGGAAAAGAATTGGAAATTAAGGGGATACCCATCAGTTGGGGAATGGCTGAATAAGTTGTGGAATTTGAATGTAATGGAATATCATTATGCTGTAAGAAATGATGAGCAGAATGATTTCAGAAAAACCTAGAAAGACTTACATGAGCTGATGCTGAATGAAGTGAGTAGAATCAGGGGAATATTATATTGCATTATCATCAAGATTATGTGATAATCAAACATGACAGATTTAGCTCTTCTCAGCAATACAATGATTCAAGACAATTCCAATAGGACTTGAGATCCACATTCAGAGAAAGAACTATAGAGACTATAAATAGATCAAAATATATTATTGTCACCTTTTTGTTTGTTTTTTGTTTGTTGTGGTTTTTCTTTCATGATGTGAGTAATATGGAAATAGGCTTAAAATGATTGTATATACACACACACATATACATATGTACATATATATACATATAAAGAAAGATGCTCAAAATAAGCAACAATAACATATTTTTACTTTGACATCAGGAAAAGTCATACAGAGATTTTATTCCTTTTCTCACAGGCAGATATTTCAAGCTGGACCTTACACTGATAATTATGAAATTTCAAATTACATGATTCATATTACATAATGTCAGCTTAATTCTTAACTAATATAAATAAAAATAATCAAATCTACAGAAAGTAATAGTTTTAGTGAACACTTCTTTCTCCAGATTTTTAAACCAGAAATCATACCCTGCAATTTTCTTTCAATGCAGCTGAATCACATCTAATTTTTATTGTAAATAGACACATTTCAATTGGCAATATAATTTAAGTGACAAAGATACTTGTTAGTAGACTCCATGCTGAATAGTTAACCTCAGTTCAGCTTGCTAAGGTCATGTGGTGGACATTTGAATGATTCTAGTGTGCTGTAATTCTGGCTCTTACAGCACAGTCTTACCCAACTCTAATCTAACTACAGCATTTATTAATAGCATACAAATGACCACAGAAATGTTTATTCACATAAAAGAATCTATGGAAATGTGATCGCCTCTCATTATTTTTAGGTGCTGGTCTTGGTATGATTGGGAATAGGAAGGATGAAAGAATATGCATAACTGGGAGCCAGGAAATTCATTTCTAGCAGATCATAGTCAGGCTAGGAGTGATTTTTGATTGTTAGGACAGTGAAGACAGAAGGAGGCTAAAGCCTTTTATAAAGGTAATCTGAAGCTAAGCCTTTGAATCTGCCAGCCATAAGGAAATCAGATAAGATAAATATAGGAGTGGATGGGAATTCCATTGGAAACAGAAGCTATCCTCATAAATTGGTCTGTTATCCTAGATTTTTGTCTTTGTTTACTGTTCTCCCCAGGGGCGAAAGATCTCAATCAAATCAGAGGCATTTACTAGCAATTGCCCAATAGTGGAACTATCTCTCTGTAAGCATTTCTAAGGGGTGCCAAGGACCAGCCTTGTAATCTATGAAAAGTATGAAGTCAACCATGTAGAGGAAAAATTCTCCTTTACTTTCCATTCTTGATCTTCTAAGAACAGTTAAAGGCACATCTTGATTAACTTCTAGCTATTTGGTCCACATGAATTAGAATCCCAAATAAGGTAAAATATCTAAAAAAATTCCTTTACAGTATTCAAAATGTTTTCCTTTTGTAATTTATGGTTCCACGTGTGGATAGCATGATGCTGGCTACTGGAGAACTGTGTTTTCTTGGTGTTCATTGTCAGGCCTTAATTATCACCTATTTCTATCTCTTTCATGGCCATTGGAACAAATTTTTGGAACACATTTTCCTATTCTGTCAGGGAAGTCTATATGCATTTGAAGTAAAATCTTCCCTAACTCATCAATGGATCTGAGGCAACCTTGCTTACCTTCAACCTAGTCTGTAGAAAAGTTTTAACAGGATATATGGCCATTGTGCAAGCTACAGCTTCTTGGAGGCAAAGATAAGATTTGGATAGGCAGGTGGACACCAAAGATAGAAGAGTAGCTCTGAAAAGGGCTCAGTAGCTATTAATGCCAGAAATATTAGCCTTCCCTGAATACCCTTAGATCATACTCCTTTGTAAATTGAGTTGAAGAAAGAAATGGCAAACTAATGTAGTTTCTTTGCTGAGAAAACCCCAAATGAGATCAAGAAGAGTCAGACAAAACTGAAAAATGATTCAATAACAATAACAATGGGGAGAATAATACCTGTAGTAACAATTCCATAAAGTTTTGGAGAGGATCAAATCAGATATTCTATACAAAATATAGGCCAACTTCAATAATGCATATAAATATCAATTATTATTAACAAAGCATAAAGACTGGCTGCCAGAAACTCTTCACTATGTCCTTGTTTAATTTACTTGCTTTTTGGAAAACTCAGACAACCTTTAAGTTGATATAGAACCCAGCTGCTCATCATTTTTATTTTTATTATATTTCATTGATCTGTAAGTACCTTGGGGCATCATTTCAAAGTCTAGAGATGTAGCATTTCATTAGAAATAGAGGTATTCTGTTTATCTCTTCCTTGCAACACAGTGAACAGTTGCATTGATTGAATAACTGTTCATCTATGAAAACAGCACTTGCACAAAAGACTGTCCATAGTGTTGCTAATCAATTATAAATACTTAAACATGAGATAACAGTTTCATGAGCCATAACCCTAGAAAGGGGACATTTTCATTTAATAATTATTCATCTTTAAATGTTTTATTGATTTTTAAATGTCCTAGATAGTTGGATAGTTTAATTAATGGAAATTTATTTTTCCTAGTCCATAAATAAAGCAAGTTCCATGAAAAAAAAATGAGGTCTAAGAAAGTTCTAGAGGATATAATAGTCCTAAAATCAGGTAGAAAAATTCAAATTAAGGCATCAGATGTTAGCTATGTGATCGTGGGAACATGTAGACAAGTTATTGAGTTGTGGGAATGGGGGAAGAGATCCCCTCTGCTCAGAGACAGAGATCCAATGCGAAAGAATTTGCAAACCCTGAAATCTGTGGCAAAAAGGAAATTTTATTATTCACTAAGAAGATGTTCTCAGTGGGCAAATTCCTAATGAAGAATTTGGCAAAGGCGTGTTTGATAGAGCCCTGTTTTATGAGCAAAATGTTGGCTTGGGTCTGGGAGCTGCTAATCAATAAAGGACTATCAGAGATCTCCAATTGAATAAAATCATTTTGAAGACTTTTTCCCAGAGTCTGGGAATTCCCTGAAAGGGATCTGGGCCATCCCCCAAAGATTCAATGGAGGGTGATTTGACCAAGATCTCCAATTGAATGATGCTGCTTAACTTGGGAAGGGCTTATCTGGGAAAGTATGCTTTCCCCCAAGGTTACATCATTTTTCCCAAAAAGATCTGTTTACATCAAAGTCACTTAACTTCTTTCTGTCTCCTCCTCACATATAAAATAAGGATAATAATAAATTCTCTAAAGGTTGTTGTGAGGATCAAATGAGATAATAATTGTAAAGCATTTAGCATAGTGCATGGCACAGAGTAAAAGCATGATATAAATGTTGCTGTTGTTCAATCAAGTTTGACTCTCCAAGAGTTCCATTTGGGGTTTTCTTTGCAAAGATACTGGAGTACTTTGCCATTTTCTTCTCCACCTCATTTTGCAAATGAGGAAACTGAAGTAAACAGGATTAAGTGTCTTGCCCAAGATCACACAATTAGCTAATGTCTGAGACCGTATTTGAACTCAGGAAAAGGAGTCTTCCTAACTCCAAGGCCATCACTTTATCCACTTCAGTGGTAACTGCCCTTTTAAATGCTATTGTTATTTCAGCTATTATTCTCACCTTGACCCATCAGGAAAATACAAGAGGCATATCTAGTCAATCTAAGGCTGGGGGAAAGTAGATACATAATAGGAATTTGGAGAAAGATAAAGAGGAGAAAAGGAGTTTAATAAGACAGTTATTTCAATGAAAAGAATAGGGAAAAGTAATTGCTTACAAATTAAAATTTGTACTGGTGAGTAAAAAGTTTAATATTTCATTATTGTCATCCAATCTCAATTTGCATTACAGTGGAACAATGTGGTTCTAATATTGTTAATAGCATAATAGCAAAAATTGATTTAAAAAAATTAAACTCAAGTTTAAATAGCTTGAAAAAGTCTCATAAATTTTTGTGATTTTGCTATTTTAAAACTTGACATAAAATGGGAAATTAAGACACATACAAAAAAAAAAAAAAAAAAACTTGACCCAGATATCAAAATCTCAAAGGTCAGATTTATGCTAGAGCATTACAAATACATGATGAGAACTCCAGGAAATTTAATTGTATTGATTAAATGTTTCTATAGAAGAAAAAGAGTTAGGAAGAAAAGGAAGACTTAGAGATCAATATAATGGAAGTTCCTTATTCTTACCAACAAATCATATCTAAAATATGATGTTATTTTTTTCCTTTTCTGCCAATTCATTTTTTTTTTTGTTTTGTTTTGTTTTGTTTTTTCCTGAGGCTGGAATTAAGTTACTTGCCCCAGGTCACACAACTAGGAAGTGTTAAGTGTCTGAGATCAGATTTGAACTTGGGTTCCCCTGAATTCAAGGCTGGTGCTCTATCCACTGGGCCACCTAGCTGCCCCCTCTGCCAATTCATTCGTGGGTACTCCTACTATCACACACTTTCTCTTCCTCATTGTCATCTATTTGATTACCCTTTAAAGGACTGATAGCAGAAGAAACAATCAAATAGACAGTAAAGTGAAATTGGCAAGATAGTATCCAATCACTGACATCATAATCAGGAAAACCTATATTTAAATCCTCCTTCAGACATTTATCAGCTGTATTCAAATCTTCATAGACCTTAATTCCCTCATCAATAAAAGAAAGGGGCTAGACTCAATGACATCTAATGTTCATTCCTCCCTAAATCCATGATCCTATCATAGGGCATTACTGTGAGAGCCCTGTAAGTATAGGAAACCTGAGTGGGTGGGAAAACTCACTCCTGTGGCTTTCTCATCTGGGAGAAAGTGAAATTGGTGTAGGTAAGCCCTAAAGCTCTGAAAAACTTTGACATCCTAGGATCATGCAAGGTGATCTTCAAAGAGATGTATTTTCAGACACAAGTCCAGAATTCTTGGGATGGGTTCCTTTTAGGGGTTGTTTTGACAAAATAGTGATCTGTAGTCAATAGAATTATCATTTTAAAATCAATTATGTAATATTAGATAACTGTGCTTTGTTGCTATAAAAACAACTATATATATATATATATATATATATATATATATATATATATGCTTTAGGTTGATGCCTTTGTTTTTTTAAACATTTGGTGCTTTCTGTTGTTTCTACTTTGCAGTTCTGTTAATATAACACTTAAAACTTTGACCTAAAATAGGACAAGGCTCTTACAGCCTCATTCCAATTGGAGTTCCAGGATAATGAAGTTAATATTGTACAGATTAGAATAAACTGAAGTTTGCCCTCTTCCCTTTTTCCTAAGAAAGGGAATTTTGAGTCCAAGTTGCTTAATTGATACCATTTTGAAGCATCTTAGTTCATGTCTATTGCAATTTAGTTTAGAGTCCAAAAGCAAAGAACTGCCCAATAATGGACAAATCTCTCTTCTCCTAGGCAGCTAAGTGGTACAGTGGATTAGAGTGCCATGTCAAGAGTCAAGAAAAACTCAGTTCAAATCCAGTCTCAGATACTAACTAGTGGTGTGACCCTGAGTACGACACTTAATCCTGCTTGCCTCATTTTCCTCTATAAAATGAGCTAGAGAAGTAAATGGTAAATTACTCCAGTGTCTTTGCCAAGAAAACCCCAAAATGAAGTTATGAAGAATAAGACCTATAGCTGATTTGACTGAAAAACAACTCGGTCCCTTACCCTTTGCTCAAACAATTCTTGGACAATCACATTATTATTTTTTCTAGCATCCTTTCTGAATTAAAAAGCAGGCTTAAATTGTCATAAAAGGTCACAGGTAGAGGATCCAAATTTAATTTGATGACATTGTAAAGAGAAGCTGAGGTGTATAATTTCATTGTCATATGCTACTCTCTGCTGCCCTCAGGCTGTACTGCTGATAAAATGTCTGTAAGTGGGCACTTTATCTAGATCACAGCCTACAAAGACAAAACAAAAATTGCAGTGAGGAAATCCCACCCCATTCTTGGTTCTTGGATTCTAGAACCATTTGTACATACTTTTGCCAAAATCATTGAATATTTGCTGGCTTAAGACTATGAAATATTAAACAAAAAAAGATGGACAATGAAAATCAGTGAATTAAAAAAAAATAGATCTAGGCTATATTGAGAGTTTTGGAAAAGAGGCCATAAGAAAACAATGAGGATATAAAATTTAATAGAAGAAGCAGTCAAAAGACAAGTTATGGAAAAAGAAATTATTTAGTATATATTCAATCTTCACTATATATCTATATATCTATGGTGTTAGAAACCTGATGGAGAGGGGTAGTGATTTGCCCAGACTACTATAGGCAATATGTGTTAAAAGCAGGATGGAAATCCAGGTCTTCCTGCCTTTGAGATTAGCTTTCTACTACTTCATGCTGCCTCATTTTATTAAAATGAAAGCGTTTTATAATTTATCAATTTAGGAAAAAATGGAAAGTAACCTAAATAAGGAGTTATGAAACCTGAGCTTGAGTCCCAATTCTGCCATTATTTAGCTGTGTATCCTTGGGCAAGTTAATAATAGTATAATGATAGCTAACACTAACATAAAGTTTTATGGTTTGTATTTCATTTGCATTACATTACAATAATGTAAGGTTGGTAATACCTATAGTGCTATGTTCATTTTACAGATTACCCCCTTCCCTGAAATTTAGAGAGATGGAGAGACCTAAATAGCCCTCTAGTTCAACTTTTCATTTTATTGAGAAGTAGTTGATAAGGTTCTTAATTTGCTCAAGTTCTAGATTTGCCCAAGATCACATAGGTACCAAGGAATAGAGCTAACATTTGAAACTGATTTCAATCAGATTTAACACTCTTCTCATTTGTTAGAAATCACACACATACACACACACACACATACACACACACACACACACACACACACACACACACATCCTTAGTCCTGAATAAGGCCAGATTGAAAACAGTTTCTCTTGACTCCAAATCCAACACTCTTTGTAGCATACTGACTTTCTCATGTAGGAGAAAGTGAAATTGGTAGAAAATTGGTAAAAAGCTTTGACATCCTATGTTTGTATAAGATGATTTTTCAAAATGATGCATTTTCAGATACAAGTCCAAAATTCTCGGTATGGGTTCCCAGAGGTGCTTTTGGCAAAAAAGTGATCTATAGTCAATAGAATTATCATTTGAAAATCAACTATGTAATATTAGATAACTGCTTTGTTGCTAAAAAACAACTATCATATATATGCTTTAGGTTGATGCCTCTGCTTTTTAAAATTCTTGTTTAAATTGAGGAACATGGGAAGCAGCAAATAATTAGAAGACAAAGGTGAATCACTAAATCTATAGGAATTAAATTATGTATAAATTTTGCTCCCCAATGGGGGAGGGGAATAAATATTTCTATATTACCTATTATGTGCTTTACAAAAGCAATCTTATATTATCTTTACAACAACCCTGCAAGGCAGTGCTGTTATAATTCCCATTTTAAAGTTGAGGAAACTAAGGCTTGCCCTGGGTCACAACAGTTTTTAAGTATCAGGGGATGAATTTGAATTCAGGTTTTCCTGACTCTAGGTCCAATGGTCTATCCACTGTATGTATCACCTAGCTGCCTCATAGAGAATTTGCTCAATTTGGGGGGGGGACCTGGAGGAAAATATTATATAATTCAGTAGAATATTTATGTTTGTGACAAAGATATGTAGATAGAGCTCTAAGTAAATGAAAAAAGAGACTTGAACATATTACTTTTAATAAATTAAAAGTTGGATTCCTTACAAAGCTGACTTAGAGACTCATTTCTCATTGTTCTTTATTGTTCAAATTATCTTGGTAAAACCTTTTTTGATCTGTTTATTCCACAAAAGTGTGCAATTGCAATGTAGAATTGCAATGTAATTTGAGAGGTCCACGTAGTAAAGCAGACACAATCTTTCATGATGAGGAGTTAAAAAGATATAAAAGCAATGTAGAAAACAAAATCTCTCTAATTAAATAAATATTTATTAAAGATCTAGTAAGTATAGATCTCTTCATGAAATACATGATGAGATACAATGAAGACATAGTATTTAGTCTCATAAACAAGCAAGATTACACTAATAAATAATCCATGTAAAATGCATGTGAAGGTGTGAAAAAAGTTCAGCATGATAAAAAAGGTGGAAATTCCCGCTAAAAGGAAGCAAGGGCTAGGATAAGACCTTCTGAAAGCAATATTAATGATGAATATTCTTTTGATTATAATTTGAATTAGTATTTTAAGAACTGACAAGGATTCTGTGCTGAATTCCTTGCTTACAGAGGAACTGGTTGATACCATCAAGAGAAATGGACTAAGTTTGTATGGATAAATGAACATTAATATCATACAAGCTAGTAAATGTTAAAGACACAATTAAACTTAGGAGTCCCACCACCAAATCCATTACATTCTACTTACTGTTTGTCTTACTAGCAGGTAAATGAAGTGGAAAAGCACCCCAAATGGGACTGTGAGAAACATAATCTTGAATCTTTTTAGTTAGAAGTTTATTACTAGTTCTTCATGCCCTAATGCAGATGCTATTTTTATACCCCCAGATGTGCTGTCCTGAAAAACCTAAGACCTTGATAACTTGATAAACTTAAAGAAATACTGTCTTATTGCTGTCCGGGAATGACACCCTTAGAGTGATAACTTTTTCCTCCTGTTTAGAATAGAAATTCCTTTTATTATGACAAATGTATCAAGAAACATTTTGATGTCTCTCTTCTTTCCATAAATATGTGGCCCTGAGACCACTCATTACTGACCCCTCCTGTCTTGGTGTTGGGGGATCAGTCCTGACCAGTAATAAATGCTCTTAAAACTTCATTATTTTGGATGCCCTGTGTTTTCTCTACCCTGGGTACTTCAAGGGCAATACAGGGGCATGTAGGTGACTCACTATGTCTGGGAACCAGCAAAATTAATCTTCCTGAGTTCAAATCTGGTCTCAAATACTTACTAACTCCGTGACCTGGGCAAGTTATTTAACCCTGTTTGCCTCAGTTTCCTCATATGTAAAATGAGCAACAGACATAGAAAATCACTCTAGATTCTTTGCCAAGAAAATCCCTAATAGGGTCATGAAGAATTGGACATGACTGAAATGACTGAACAATAATAACAAAGTTAATATTATTTCTATTTTAGGCTTCCTTAATATGTTTTATTTTCTGTTCCTCTTGCCAACTCCATCCTTCTGCAACTGCATCTCTCAGATTGGGGGAATTTCATTACATCTCTGCAATAGAAAACTTTCTTTCATAACCATGGTAACAGTTCCCTGCATTTCTTTAGCTAAACATCAATTCCCTGATTTCTGTTGCCCAGTTTCTTCCTACTTCTGTACCTCTTGTTATGCTCTTCCCTACTATGTCTGTATTCAACCTAGTTGCTACCTGGCTCCTTCCTAAAATGAGTGACCTAGAGAAGGAATGTGGAATTATGGGAAAAGGTACAGTGTTTGGAATCAGAGGACTTTTGATTGACTCAGAGGTCTCAGCTCTACCATTCATTACCAGGACAATCTTAGTTAACTCTAGTAACTTCCTTATTTGTAAATTGAAAGGGAATAGATTTAATTACTTAATTACTTTCTAACTCTTTCTCTATGGAATTATAGTTAGGAGGAAAATAGAGATAAATTAAGAATTCTGTCCATCAAGAACAGTAGTCCTTTTTTTTTTTTACCCAAATGGTATTTTATTTTTTCAGTTGCATGTAAAGATAGTTTTTGACATTCATTTTTGTAAAATTTTGAGCTCCAAATTTTTTTCTTCCCTTTCCTCCCAACTCCTTAAGAATCTGATATGTTTTATATGAACAATCATTTTAAACATATTTCCATATTAGTCATGTTGAAAATCAGAAAAATCAGAACAAAAGAAGAAAACCATGAGAATAAAAAAGCAAACAAGCAAACAAAAAAGTGGGAAAATAGTATGCTTTGACCTACATTCGGTCTTCATAGATTTCTCTCTGAATGTGGATATCATTTTCCATCCTACGTCTATTAGAACTGATCACTGTCTTACTGAGAAGAGCCAAGTCTATCATAGTTGCTATCTATCTTGCTATTACTGTTTACAAAGTTTTCCTGGTTCTGTTCACTTCACTCAGTATCAGTGCATTTAAGGCTTTCCAGGCCTTTCTGAAATCAGCATATAGAGTAGTAGTTCTCATGTAAATGGGGTCATAAATAGTTGGATACACTGAAAAAATGACTGAACAACAAGAGGTTTATTGAGCCTTTTCAGAATAACATTTAAATTCATAGGATTACAAAAGAAATTATATTGAAATAGAGTTATCAAGATATTTTGTTAAGAGGCAGCTAGATGGCACAGTGGATAGCATCAGCCTAGAAGTCTGGAGGATCCTCAGTTCAAATCCAGCCTTAAACAGTTAATATGCCTGGGAGAGTTACCTAACCCCAACTGCCTCACCCCAATATATATATATATATTTGTAAACAATAAGTTTATAGACACCTTGAAATCCACTTTAGGGGAAGGTCAGTAGACCCAAGAGTAAGACCCATTGGATCTAAAATTACCAAAAAAAAAAAAAAAAAAAAGACTGAGGTTCCTTGGTAATGATTAGATTGCAGGCTAACTAAGAACATGTGTTGACTAAAAGGATGCTAATTAAAATGTTGGCCCTTATTAAATGTAGCCATTTAGTTGTGATTCAGCAAGGTATAGTTGAAATAGCAGAATAAGATTCAGGAGACAGGTTTCAAATCTGTCTTTGGATAATTGGCCATGTCACAACCTCTCCGGGTTTCAGTTTCTCCATCTGTAAAATGGAGGTGGGGTGGGGAGGATAGAAATAGATGATGTCTAAGATCCCTACCAGTTCAGGATCCTGAAATTCTACTGGGATTTCCTATTACTATAATCCTACTTTGGGGAGATTATAGAAACAGAATTTACACTTCTTTTGAATAGCAATCCAACCGCTATAATGCCAGGTAGTTCAATGACTTTGCAAACAGTTTATCAAGCAATAGACATTTAAATGCCTCTGTGTGCCAGGCTGTATGCTAAAAGATACTCCATAGACTACAGGAAATAGATTGTTTTCCCTTTTATTACCTATTTTTGCAATTGCCTCAGCAAAACAAAATGAAACAAAACAAAAAACAAAGAAATAAAAATATGCATAGATAATGTTCAACATTTATCCTTGCAAAATCTTATGTTCCAAATTTTTTTTCTCCCTCTCTTCCCTCCACCCCCACCCCTAGATGGCAAATAATCCAGCATATGTTAAACATGTGCGATTCTTCTATACATATTTCCACAATTATCATTCAATGCAAGAAAAATCAGATCAAAAAGGAAAAAAATGAGAAAAAACAAAACAAAAAGCAAGCAAGCAATAACAAAAAGATGAAAATGCTATTTTGTGATCCACACTTAGTTCCCACAGTCTTCTCTCTGGGTGTAGAAGGCTCTCTTCATCACAAGATCATTGGAACTACCTGAATCACCTTGGTGTTGAAAACAGCCACACCCATCAGAACTTATCATCATATAATCTTCTTGTTGCCGTGTATAATGATCTCCTGGTTCTGCTCATTTCATTTATCATCAGTTCATGTAAGTCTCTCCAGGCCTCTCTGAAATCATCCTATGGGTATTTGTTCTATTGGAGTAGACTAGAATGCCAAATCTATGACCCATAGCTCATAACACTTCTGAACTCAGATTAAAATTCAGTTTCTATTTGCTCTTAATATATTTATGTATTCATAAATATATATTCATATATAAAATGTACTATACAATACAATATACAAATATGCATTCATAAATATATAAATATATGTGGTTGTCTAAATCAACATGCAGCTGCCAGGATCATTGTGTAAGTTTTAATGGCCTCATTTCTATTTGAATTTTATATCACTGGTACAGATCACAACCAACCCATGTTTTCTTATTCTTTTTGATGTCTTTCCATAGATCATCTGCAGATGATACATCTGATTTTCTAGAAGTCTTCCTCTTATACTTTAAACTTCTTTTCTTTTCTTTTCTTTCTTTCTTTCTTTTCTTTCTTTCTTTCTTTTCTTTCTTTCTTTCTTTCTTTCTTTCTTTCTTTCTTTCTTTCTTTCTTTCTTTCTTTCTTTCTTTCTTTCCTTTCTTTCCTTTCTTTCCTTTCTTTCCTTCTTTCTTTCTTTCTTTCCTTTCTTTCCTTTCTTTCTTTCTTTCTTTCTTTCTTTCTTTCTTTCTTTCTTTCTTTCTTTCTTTCTTTCTTTCCTTCTTTCTTTCTTTCTTTCTTTCTTTCTTTCTTTCTTTCTTTCCTTTCTTTCTTTCTTTCTTTCTTTCTTTCCTTTCTTTCTTCCTTCCTTTCTTTCTTTCTTTCTTTCTTTCTTTCTTTCTTTCTTTCTTTCTTTCTGGGAATTGGGATTAAGTGATTTGCCCCGGGGTCACACGGCTAGTAAGTATTTAAGTGTCTGAAGTCAAATTTGAACTAAGGTCCTACTGACTTCAAGGTGTTTCTCCACTGTACCACATAGCTGTCCCCACTTTTAATATTTTTAAAAATCAATATAATACTGAATATACTTAAGTGATCTTACTATGCCGATTGTCTCTGGTAAGGTACTGTATTTCTCACCATATGTATTTTCATTGATTTTACTTTGTTAAAAAAAAATTGTAAAATTGTATTTTACTCACCATATGTATTTTCATTGATTTTTGATACTTTGGAATTGATATCAACAATGACTTCATCAAGTACTTTAGAACAGTTCTATGGGATTATATTCTTTCCTATAGTACAAAATTCTATATAGGGAGCATCTATTTAGGGTTCTACTAGAGTAACAACTAGGAATTTCAGCACCTAGAGAAAATTCAGTCGGTAGTGAAGGAAGAAGTCTTGGATCTGAACATTCTCATGCATGATCAAGGAAGACTGGAAAATGGTGATATTTCAAGTTAAAGAGATTGAGGAAATGGGAGATGTCCAAGAGTGAAGGATTTATTTAGAAAAGAGAATAATTTTTAACCCAGGTACTGAGCAGCTGAGAAGTGAGAGTGATTTGGAAGTCCAAAGATAGAAAGAACAAGGATCTAGACAGGCTGGAAAATTGAGAAGTAATTGGTAGAGAGAGTAAGTCCTCTTGGCTCTATAGGAAGAGAAGCCAGCCTTGGAGAGGGTACCAAGAAATATTCTGTCTTCAGGGAAAAATTAGGGTTTGCTGAGTATCAAAAAAAAAAAAAATGGAATAAGAGGAAGAGGATGAGAACAGAAGGGAATTTCTTAACAATAGGGAATTTCTTAACAATAGAATAGGGTTCTAAGTGAAAATAATAGTAAAACCAAAGGAAATAAGGGATTAGGGAGGGGCAGGGCTGTGCTTGATAAAAATATGAGTGGGGGGAAGATAACAAGGGGAAGGAATTTTTGCAAAGACAGAAAGCAGTTTTGAATCATAAGAATTAGAACAGCAAGAGATGAAAACTTCTTAGCCATCAGTAAATGGGGATAATTCACCTCTGGGTCTAATTAGAATGATTTTTCCTCCCAAGGAATCTGGTGCCTTCTAAGATCCTGATACTGAAGTAGATGGAGCACCTTCATTTCCTGATAATAGGAATAATGGAGGTGTTACACCATTTTTTTTCGTGAAGTATATCAACTTATCATAAATATCAACAAACATTTATTGAACGATTCCTCTGTATAGTGTTTGGTGCTAGGAGAATGAGAGAGGTATAAAACAGTTCTGACCCTGAAGGATTTAATTTATTCTGGAATGTGAGGAAAAAGTATGGGGTTAAGCTGCAGAGCTGCCTTTATCACTAATTCCCAGCTGATCTTGTACTGAAACCTGGGGTCCCACATAACATTCACCCCTAATCAGGCAGGATTGTTGAAGGTTGTCCTGGTGAGAAGTCAGGCAGTGAAGGGGAAAAAAAAAAAAAAAAAAAAAAAGAAAGAAATCTCAACCATAATTTCCTTAGGAAAGGAGTTCAAGCATCCCAGGATTGGATAGGGGGAGTAGTTCTTTCAGGTAGTTTGTTATCTCCTGGGAGGAAGAAATGTTTCCATCCCCAATTGTCAAAAACTAGGAAAAATCCTCAATTGACATGCTAATTTTAACTCTGGTCTGACCCAAGAAGATCTAGTTACCAGAAGAACCAAGGTTATAGCATCTTTTACCCAGTCACAAGAGATGGGGTCTGAGAATGATGCTATCTGAGTGCTTTCTAAAGAGGTTTGAAGTTAGAGGAAATTCATAGAAAAATGAAATTTGTCATTTTTCCTGATGTTAGAAGAAACATAAATTGAAAAGGAAATGTATATGGCAATCCTTTTTTATTTTTAATATAATTCTTGGCTATTCCCACCAGAGGTCAGCCTTACCACAGGAATGAATCCAATCAATCCAGCTAGTGAAGAGAAGTTTACAAAGGTAAAACAGGAGGGATAAATTGTGACTTGTAATTGCATCGTTTACTTTTTGTTCTTCTTTTACCTTCTCTATTAATTTTGGTGAATAATTAGATTTCCCTAAATTTGCTTAGCTGTTTTTTTTAGCAGTCAACTGCATCTATAACCACATGCCATTTACCTTTCTCATTAATGCCCTTGAAGGCAAGGAAAATCCTTAAATGTCCACCCAACTTGAGCAGAACCTGATAATTCTTGACTTTGCTTCTATTTGGAAATGAAATTGTTACTCTGTATTTCCTTTAAACTATTCTATATTCATTGGGAGGGGTGTAGTAGAAAGATCATACATAAATTTAGAGCCACAAGGGACTTTTAAAACTATCTGGTATAACCCATTTGTTTTATAGATGAGAGGAACTGAGGCCAGAAGAGGTTAAGACCATACAGGTAATAAGTGACATAGGTAAGATCTGAACCCTGCTCTTCTATCTCCCAAACCAGTGTTCCTTTCTCTATCTCATTAATTAATGCTTCTCATTTATTAAAAGGGGCTTTGATACATTTGTTTTACTATGATTACAGATTTAGATTTATAAAATTATAGAATTTTTGAGCTACATAGGACTGTGGAATAATGTAACCAAACTTTATCATTTGGAAGATGAGAAAATAGAGAGCAGGTCATGCAACCTAATAGAGTCTTAAGGTTTGTTAAGGTGTTTTAGACTACAAAACCCTTTAGTAGTAGAGTGAGGACTAAGATTCCAGTCTTCGCATTCCTACTTTTGGTGTCTTTTCAAGTAGAATCATTAAAAGAGAAATAGTGTCTAACACTATTCTGAAACATGGTGCTAGCTAAGAGACATTGTCTACACTCTGCCAAAATTTTTGTGTCAAAAGAGCTAACATTAGCTCTCAGGAATGAGGCCAATGCACGTAATTTTTTTTTTTTTTTGATAAATATTGCAATATAATTAGTTTTCTTTATAATTCTATGTACTTTATTCTATGCATTTAAAACATGTTGGAATGGTTGCTATAGGTTTCATCAGTTTGTCAAATAGGTCCTTGAAACAAAAGTGGTTAAAAATTCCTTCTCTAAGGAGATGTTGCTAATAAATGTACATTTTACTGAGATACTGATACATTGTTGGTGGAATTGTGAATGCATCCAACTATTCTGGGGAGAAATTTGGAACTATGCTCAAAAAGTTATCAAACTATGCATACCCTTTGATCCAGCAGTGCTACTACTGGGCTTATATCCCAAAGAAATACTAAAGAAGGGAAAGGGACCTGTGTGTGCCAAAATGTTTGTGGCAGCCCTTTTCATAGTGGCTAGAAACTGGAAGATGAATGGATGTCCATCAATTGGAGAATGGTTGGGTAAATTATGGTATATGAATGTTATGGAATATTATTGTTCTGTAAGAAATGATTAGCAGGATGATTTCAGAAAGGCCTGGGGAGACTTACATGAACTGATGCTGAATGAAATGAGCAGAACCAGGAGATCATTATACACTTCAATAACAATACTGTATGAGGATGTATTCTGATGGATGTGGTTCTCTTCAACAATGAAATGAACCAAATAAGTTACAATTGTTCAATAATAAAGAGAACCAGCTACACCCAGCAAAAGAACTATGGGAAATGAGTGTGGACCACATCATAGAATTTTCACTTTTTCTGTTTTTGACTGCTTGTATTTTTGTTTTCCTTCTCAGGTTATTTTTACCTTATTACTAAATCCAATTTTTCTTGTGCAGCAAGAAACTGTATAAATATGTATACATATATTGTATTTAACATATACTTTAATATATTTAACATGTATTGGTCTACCTGCCATCTAGGGGTGGGGGAAAGGAGGGAAAAAGTTGGAACAGAAGATTTTGCAAGGATCAGTATGGAAAAATTATCCATGTATATGTCTTGTAAATAAAAAGCTATAATAAAAAAGAGAAAAAAATGCACATTTTTATAGCACTTACTACTTTCACATAAAGTTTAAGAATCGGGGCTAGAATCATTCTTTGCAGATGACATGATGATATACTTAGAGAATCCCAGAGAATGAACTAAAAAACAATTTGAAATAATGCTAGCGAAGTTGCAGGATATAAAATAAACCCACATAAAGCATCTCTATATATTATTAACAAAACCCAGCAGCAAGAGATAGAAAGAGAAATTCCATTTAAAATATCTACAGACAATATAAATATTTGGAAGTCTACCTGCCAAGATAAATCCAGGAATTATACAATCACAATTATAAAACACTTTTCATACAAATAAATTTCAATCTACAAATTTGGAAAAATATCAAGTGCTCATAAGTTAGGCCATGCTAATGTAATAAACATGACAATTATATCTAAATTATTCAGAGTCATCTCTATCAAACTACCAAAAATTATTTTATAGAGAAAAAAAAACAAAATTGAGGAAGAACAAAAGGTCAAGAATATCATGGAAAGTAAAAAATAAAAATAAAAAGAAAGGGGCCTAGCCAGAACATATCTAAAACTATATTATAAATCAGCAATCATCAAAATTAGTTGGTACTACCTAAAAAACAAAGTCATATAACAATAGGAACCAACAATTTGATAAACATAAAGACTTCAGCTTCTGGGATAAAAACTCACTATTTGATTAAAAAAAAAAAACTGCTGGGGAAAGTGGAAAATATTATGGCAGAAATTAGGCATTGACCAATATCTCATACTGAATAGCAAGATAAGATAAAAATGGGTATATAAAGGGTGATACCATAAACAAATTGAGAGAGCAAGGAATAGTTTATCTGTCAGATTTATGGAAAAGGGAAGACTTTATGACCAAAAAGGAGATAGAGAATGTTATGAAATGCAAAAATGGGTTTAATTACATTAAATTAAAAAGGTTTTGCACAAAGACAATGCAACCAAGATTAGAAAGGAAGAACTAAGTCAAATTTATAGGAATACAAGCCATTCTCCAATTGATAAATGGTTCAAAGATATGAAAAGGCAATTTTCAAATGAAGAAATTAAAGTCATCTATATACAGCTCAGTTGTCTGAGCATTTAAAAAATGCTCAAAAATCACTATAGATTAGAGAAATGTAAATTAAAACATCTCTGAGACCACCTCATACTTATCAGGTTGATTAATATGGCAATCTTCCTGAGGTCAAATCTGACCTCAGAGACTCCTCCCTGGGAAAGTCACTTAATCCGGTTTGCTTCAGTTTTCCTCATCTGTCAAATGAGCTGGAAAAGAAAATGGCACACTACTCCACTATCTTAGCCAAGAAAACCCCAAGTGGGATCACAAAAAATTGAACATGAGTGAAAAAGAAATCTGAAATGCAGGCCATATTGCTATTGTCCTTTACACTTACTCAGTATCCTAATTAGTGTCCACATTTTTTATAACATAGTTTAGATCTGGTATGGCTAGGCACCTTCCTTTGTCCACGTCCAATCAATATCCACAGTGTTGCTTGTGTTAAAAGCCTATAATTTATGAAATATATATATATATGTATGTATATACATATATATATATACATATATATATATATGAATTATATCTCTGGGCCTGGGAATTATTTTTACAACATGTGCTTGATCTGCTTCATCCTTGTCTCTTGCTCAAGGCACTAAATGGCTAAGGTCAGATTTGAATTCAGAAAGACTCATTTTCCTGACTTCAGACCTGGCTCCTTGTCTACTGTGCCATCTAGCTGCCCACATGCCAGTTACCAAAAAAAAAATGGGAATGGGTTATATTCCTGCTGTGACAGAGCTACTCCCAGGAAAAGAGATTCAGGCACTCCATGAATTATCCTTCCAACAGCATAATTGGCATTTATCATGTTCTTCTACACACAAGAATTTGAGTCTTGCAATATATTGTTTCTCACATTATTTATTCTGAGATGAGACTATAATTCCTGGATTATGCATTCAGAGATTGCTTATTTATTTGCTAGTTATTTTAATTCTGATGAAATGTTTTACTTTTAAAATACTTGTTCCTTGTCTGGCCTGCAGAGCTTAGACTCCCTTGAAGTTCCTAGTATCTGCTCAAGAGGGGTTAAATTATTCTTTTTGACTCCAAATGGAATTGTTGCCTTGAGAGGTGGTATGATTTCCATTCCTTGGAGATCTTCAGGAAAAAGTTGAACAAACTCTTGTCAGTTAAACTATATCTGAGATATATAATACCCCAGTACATAGCACAATTCAAAAAGCATTCAAGAATATTTTTGTAATAAGAAAAAATTAATAATTTTAACAAATATATTAAAAAATTATTCACAGTACCCCCAGAGAGATCTCACTTAAGTTCTGTAAAACTGAAAAAAAAAAAAATTGGAATGCAGAGACTGATAGAGTATAATACTCTTATAATTGCTTTAGAGCTAGTGAATCCTTAGTCTCTAACCTGCACCAGTGTGCTATTTTAAGCTGTTTCAAATGCTAATTCAAGCCTCCAATTCCTTGGGTTTATTATCTCTTACCCAATCAACACACTTGTGTAAAGCTTTTTAAAAGGTACAAATTAATTCCATTGAAAGTACAAGTGAATGCCAAGAAACAGTTTGCTGTAAGCTTTTTACCCTACAAAAATCATTTGATTTCTCTATAATCATATTACATATATATACATATATATGTATAAGTATTTCGATTTATTAAAATGCACATCCCATAAATAAAATTAGAGTTCAGTCATAAGATGGTCTGTTTGCTGAATGATAAGCTGAGGTCTGTTACAGACGCCAAGATTATAACATGAAAAATGAACATCCTCATTGTGTTTAGCTTTTAGAGAACTTTTCATTTGACAAAGATTAGTGTGTCTAATATAAACCTACAGTTAAAAGCTATTTTTCCACAGTCTTAAGTCTGTTACTTTCTCTAACCTTTTCCCCCTTCATGTAAGGGGATTTTTTTTTTTGGATAAATATATTTATGCTTACATTACATTTGATGTAAATATGTCATCATTTATATAAAAAGGTACCTCTCAGTATCTAGATGGTGCAGTGGATAGAGTGCTGGCCTTGAAGTCAGGAGAATTTGAATTAAAATCCAAATTCAGACATTTAATACTTCCTACCTGTGTGACCCTGGGCAAGTCACTCAATCTCAGTTGCCTTAGCAAAAAGTAAAAATAAATAAGTAAAAAGGTGACTTTCACCCTTAAATTGACATGAATTCTTAGGTCCTTTAATTATGAAGGCCTGTATGGTTTTTACTCCTCAGAAGGCATCAAGAAGACCTAAGTTCAAATCCTGCTTCAGACACTTACTTTACTCGTGATGTGATTATAGGCAGGTCACTAATTTTCTATCTTCTGCATTTTATAGATAAGGATAATAATAACATCTACCTGCTATAAGGAGAAAATGAGATATTTGAGGTTTTTTGTTTTCTATTTTTAAGCTTTTTATTTTCAAAATATATGCATAGTTTCCAACATTCACCATTACAAATTACTGTGTTCCAAATTTTTCCTCCTCCTTTCTCTGACTCTGTCCCCTAGATGGCAAGTAATCCAATATATGTTAAACATTTGCAATTGAGATGATATTTGTAAAGCACTTTTACACATCTTAAAACACTATATAAATTCTAGCAATGATGAAGACAAAGAAGTTATATCAGCTCTAGGACAGAACAGCTGGGTGATCTTGGGCAAGTTGAACCTCTTTTGGCCTCATTTCTCCATCTGTAAAATAGAGGGATTGAATTAGGTGGTCTCTGAATTCCCTTACAGTTCTAGAGCTACAATTCCATAAAATAAAAAATGCAAAAATGTTGTTCCATTCTATTACTGACCATTTGATATGCTATCATTTCTTGTAGGTAGACTATTTGTTTAATTTGGCTATACATATGTCTTTTAAGAATTTTGTTTTTCTTTTTTTTAATGGAAGGGGAGGTGAAAGGGAAAGAAAATATAATGATTAAAATATGTCAGTGTTAAGCTGTAACATTGTTAATTGAAAAAAAATGACTTAAAAAAGAGAAGAGAAATAATATTCAGAACAACTCCTTTAGCTACTTAATTATTAACTTGCAGATTTTTTTCAGTGGTTAGATCTTGTCCTTTCTTGGAATTTTTACAAATAAGATTCTGATTGAATCAGACTGATTTTTCTCCTCTGCCTTGTGGAGCAGGAGAGATTTTCCGCATAAAGCTGCATAGAAACTCATAGACATCCTGATACAATTTTATCATTGGAGGGAAAACATCTTTTAGTTCTTCATTTTTAGGCATAATGAAATGCAACAATATAATTTTTTTTGGCTCTTGAATCCCTTGGCCTTTACTGAGCTAAAGGCAATTGTGATCTCTGGACCCTATTTCATCCTCCCAGCTCTGTAGCATAATGAATTCCCTTTCTCTGCAGTCAAAATATCCTTCCCTGCAGCTTAGTGAGAGAGAAAAACTCGAGAGAGATATATCTGGACCAAACAAACAAACCATTTGGATTCAAAACCAAGAAGAGATTCACATGAAATAGAATGTTTCCAAAAGAAAAGCATATTTTAAAAAATTTTAATGGCTTAAACAGATTTATGATTTGAAGTTTTATCTAAGTTATACTTCTACAAATTAGACTTAAAAATTAACCTTCCTAGCCCAGGAAGTACAACCAAGAAGGAAGAGAAATATGAGAGGACAGTAATCGTATTGAAAGGAAGATCATGCTAAGGTGAGGTGAAGAGATTTAAATAGAAAATATTAGTAAGGATGAAGTGGATTTGACATAACCTTCTTACTGAAATGACCTACAAGAAAAACTAACAAGCACATGTAAAAGAGTAATTAGGTGCCAATTAATTTTACATCTGAATATTTTTTTATTTTATTCTAGGATTATTTACAAGAAAATATGACTATAGATAGTTTTGATTATTTCAACTAAAAACTGCCTACTCATATCCTTTGACCATTTATCAGTTGGAGAGTGGCTTTAATTTTTGTATACATTTGACTCAGTTCTCTATATATTTGAGAAATGAGATCTTTATAAGAGAAACTTGCTATGATAAATTTTGATATTATTTCATTATCAACCAATGGTACCTTGTAGCATAATGTAATTTCCCTGCTTATGCGTTTTAATTAGGTTTATTTTTTCTTTTGCTTCTGTCATGATTGTTAAAGCATATTAGATTCTGCTCTAACTCTTTGTTTTAACTCTATGTGTATGCTTTTATTACAAGTGTGTCATTTGGAAACAACATATTATTGGGTTCTGATTTCTAATCCATTCTGCTATCTGCTTCTTTTTTAAGGTATATCCTTCCCTGCTGCTTAGTGAGAGAGAAAAACTCGAGAGAGCTATATCTGGACCAAACAAACAAACTATTTGGATTCAAAAACAAGAAGAGATTCACATGAAATAGAGTGTTTCCAAAAAAAAAAAAAAAGCATATTAAAAAAATTTTTAATGTCTTAAACAGATTTATGATTTGAAGTTTTATCCAAGTTATACTTCTACAAATTCCATTTGTATATACCATTCTAATTCACAGTTATGATTATTATGTATTTCCTTTAATTCTATTTTCTTCTGTTTTTTTCCTTTTTTATATTATGAAGGAAAAACAAAACAAAACATGGTTAGATGTCAAAGTAGGTGGTAGTGCCTTAACTTTATTTGTATTATAAAGGACACTAATTCCTCTTCCATCTTAATCAAGGGGAGCGCTAACATTTTCTCTTTTCACACAACATTCTCATTTCATTTATTAAAGCATTTTTCAACCTGAATTGTCATTGCATTCCTCCTTCTTCCCTAATCCTGCTTATTTCCCTATTGGGCTTGATATTCTTCTGTGCCAAATTCTTTATGTCCCTGTGTTCTGGGCTGTGAGAGTGTGTGTGTGTGTGTGTGTGTGTGTGTTTAATTCTATTTCAGATAACATGAGACTCATTTAATGCACATTTCATCTCTACCTCCACATTTGTGTGTATGCAGTTATGTATGTATACACACATTTCCCTTATGTGTGTATGCACATATATATGTACATAATTATACATCTAAAGTATGAGAAAGAGCAAGTTCCACACCATTCTTCCCTCATCTATAATATTTATACATTATTTCTTTTACTTGCTCTATTTATGACTCTTTAAAACCTTCAGAAAAGAATCAAGCCATGCCTTAGACCTTTAATTCTCTTAATACCCTTCAAAGATATTAATGTTCTGAATGGACACTTGTTTCTTTTCCTTCTATTTTTATGACTCTACCATCATGTAATTCCTTTCAATTTTTCAAAGTTTTCATTTTAAATTGCTCTGAACTCTTGCACTTGTATTTCAAAGTACCTTCCTAGCTTAGTCTTTTTTTAATCAGAGATTCTCAAAAGCCATATATTCCATTAAATAACCATTTTGTCCTATAGGATTAGATTTAATTTTGCATTCTAAGTTATTTTTAGTTCTAAGTCTCTAACTTCTGCCTTTTAAAATATTATATTCCAGGCTCCTCTGGTTTTTAGCAGAAACTTCCAAGTCTTCTTGTGATTCTGACTGTATTTCCTTAATACTCAAACAGTTTCTTTGTGGAAGTTTTGTAGTGTTTTCCTTTAACATGAAAGTTTCAGATTTTGACTATGAGATTACTGGAGTTTTTTCTTTTGCAATTCCTTTAAAGAAATAAACAGTTTGGGGCAGCTAGGTGGTGCAGTGGATAGAGCACTAGCCCTCAAGCCAGCAGGACCTGAGTTCAAATGTGGCTTCAGACAATTAACACTTCCTAGCTATGAGATCCTGGGCAAGTGATTTAACTCCAATTGCTGCAGGGTGGGGGTGGGGGGAGAAGAAGAAGAAGTAATTGGTTGTTTCTTCCCTTAATTATTTTGCCCTATATTTCTGAGAGAAATAAGAATTTTTCCTTTAAACTTTCCTGAAATATAATGTCTAGGATCTAATATTTCTTGTTGTCTCATAGTTTTCATGGATTACTTTTTCATGGGTAAGGTTTCCTAAATCTTCCTAGCTATTTATTCTTCTAATTTTTTTCCTCAGGAGCTTTTATCTCAGTTTTTATCTTTATTTCTTCTAAGTATTTATATAGAGCTTATAGAAAAGTTATTTTCCTTTGAGTCTCTGGTTATAATTCTTAAGGATTTGGATGTACAATAATAGTTATATTTATGGGCATTATTTTTAATTTACTCATCTCTTGAACTTTAGTTCTTTAATTGGGATTTTGTACCAGGGCTGGGGGCACCTCATTCTTACACTACCCTCTACTTTCTAGGGTTCTGTTGTTGTGGCATCTCAAGAAGTGTTTTAGATCTTGGAGAATCTGAACTGTCCTGGTCTGGGTACTATAGTACCATACTGGGTGCCAACCTGGGGTTTTCTGATTACTCTTTTTCAGGGGAGTCATCCTTTTGCTACCCTTATCATAGAGGCTTGCATACTTCACATGATCATTTATGTTTAAACAGGAAGGTTCTGGTTAGCCTAGCTGGGGAAGAACCCTTTTCTCTTCTCTATGGGCTTCAGATTATTTTTTTCAGTTCTTAATTTGTTGAAATTTTTTGTTAAATTTCTTTATCATAATTTAATATAAACATCAAAGTGTTTTGTTTTGGTTTTTCTGCAGTAGATATGTAATAGTTATATGACCTGCTTCCTATTCAGAAGGCCATCTTGGCCTGAAATCATTTGCTACCCTTATTAATGCTATTAGAAGTAGATACTACTTCCTTGCCACACAAATCAAATGATCATATAATGCTAATTGTATAGCATTATGGTTCTATGAATTATATTTTTAAAAATTCTATTGTGCCAAGAAGAGAAGTTTCAAAATTTTGGTAAGAGAAGTAGGAAGAGGCAACATTTGAAAAATTGTCTATGTAATGACATTCTCCTGATTCTATCCCCAAGATTTCACTTTTTATTATTTCATTCAAGTCCATGGTTTTCTAAGATCAAGTTCATGATTTCCTATAGCAGAATAATATTCTATCACACTTATATTCCACAACTTATCTGCTTCAGATCCTGCCCTCCTCCCAAGCACTAGTTAAACACTTGAATCGCAAGTCCTTGCAGGAACATATTGATTTAGGAAACCACAATTAACATTGTACATGTTTTGTTAAGTATTTCCTAAATTTTAATTTAATTTAATTTAATTGATTGTGACCACATTTGGGATGATTGGAGGTGGTAGCCACAGGATATTGGATTCTTCTGGCATATACAATGAAATGTGAGTTTTTGATATTAGCTATATTTCACAGCAAGAGAAACATAAAATCTCTATGAATATTATGAGTTTTGTAATGAAAATATAAAGGGAGTCAGGTGAATTGGGAAGTAAAGATCATAGTATAGTTTCTAAAAGGGGTTCTATAAGGGCCTTCAGAGGCTGTTAAATCCAACACTAATTTTGTAGATGAGAAAACATCCTCAAGATTAAAGAAAACAATAAGTAACTGAAGTAGAATTTTAATTCAGGTCTCTTGCCTCCCAATTTGAGGTACTTTTATACTATACCATATTATCACTTGGTCCTAAATGATGCAAACAACTTCAAGGGCAAGTAAATACACAGTCTAGCAGGTCAAAGTAGCAGCTACCCCCTTCTGCTTCCACAATCTCCAGGTCTAGTCTATGGCAGTTCATATTTCAACAAATTAACAGACATTTTTGGCCATATGGATTTGTCCTGGGAGTAGAAAAACAGAGGAAATTCCTGGGAGACTTTATTTTATAATCATCACCAAACACTGTCAAAGTAGCTTTGAAGGTATATTATGAAGACCAGACTGTAACTTCTAACTTTGGATGTTCTAGGATTCTTTATTGCTTTATTTAGAGGAAATGTGGCAAATTCCCTTTAATCAAGCAACAATAAGAGATAAACTGATTAAAAATAACTATTTTTCATTCCTCCCCCTCTCACACTGCAGTCTTGTCTTCTTGTGTCAAAGTCCTCTGAGATTTTTGCAGCTTATTGCTTCATATGAGACTCCCTTTCATAGCAACATCTTACTTTGTTTGCCTAACAGAATGATATTAAACATTTTCTCTGAAGCCAGCAATCTGCACTTTTCCCCTAGCCTTGCTGAAACATTAGCATAATCACAAAAATTTATGATAAATGTTCTTTGGCTGTTCTTTCTATGAATTTGATCATTTTTAAAAATCTGTATTATGAAAATATGCATGTACCCATTTCTTTTTCCTTTTGGTAATTTTTTTCTCTAAGGTTAATTAAATTAATATGGATATTAGAAGTAAAAATGTATGTTTGAAAAAGAAATGTTCTGTCAAAAATTTTTTACTAAAAAGGAATAAGACTAGAAAACAGGTCGATAAATCAGTATATTAGGATGTTCTGACCTAATAAAACGCAGTAATGAGAGGCAGGATCGTTTAGGGATAGGGAAACATGAAGATTTGAGATCAAATCTTGTCTCTAACACATACCAGCTGTGTGACCCGATATCTAACTTAGCTTCTTAGTGCCCAGGGGCAGCCCCCTAAGAGTATAAATTATTGTATATTTGCTGATCTATATTAATATAAAGAATATCCTAATTTGGAGTTCCATATATATATAGGCATATACTTCCCACCTCTTGCAAAAATTAATATACTAATGACTTTGTGGTATGGTTATTTCCTATAATGATATAGATAGCACACAATCCCTTCAAATCTTATTAGATGGTCTTCATGAGTTGTTATAAGAATAAAAAAAAACCAAAAACCTTCAGCTAATGGCTAATCTGTTGATGATAATTTCCACAATTAGTTTGACTGATCTTTGGACAATATTGGACCCATATGGGTGATTCTTTCTAGCTTGGCAGAACCAACCAAAGCTTGTGTGACCTTCAATTCAATTCAACAAATATTAATTAAGCAGCTACTGAGTGCTGAAAGCACTATTTAGGTCAAATACTAAATCAAATACAAAATTTAGACACATGATTTGTAAGAGTTTAGTCTATATGTATCTATTTTCCATATGCTTACTAACATATTATTTCAAAGGACCCATGATGAAAAACACTACCCAACTCCAGAGAGAGAACTGAATGTAGATGGAAGCACACTCTTTTCATTTTCTTTATTTTTCTTGTAAGTGTGTTTTATTTTTGCAATATGGCTAATAGAGAAATATGTTTAGCATGACTTTATATGAATTAAATTAAATTAAGTTAAAACTTTTAAAAATGTAATTTGGTAATATTTAACAAGATAATAAAATATATTTTAAAAATAATGTACATGTTTTCAATCCCTGATAGAATAATTTATGCTTTGAACATAGGGATTTGTCTATTTCCCATATAGCTTATATCATTCCTGGAACTTAGTGGTTGCTTTAAAATTCTCATTGACAAATTGATTTTTCCCCTTTTAACCAGAGGTGAGTGAGGGATGGGTAAGTGGGTAACACAACATAACCCTAGAGAGACACTTGGGTGTTGTCATGGCAATTGAAAGGTTCATCCAAGCGTAAACTGGGAGCACAGCTACAGAATGGATGCTTCATAACAAAGTCAGTCCCTACTGAATTGCATCTGGTATACTTACTCTGATGTACTTACAGTACAATATGGTCAGGGAAAAGGATGGGTAAACTTGTTCTAGTTGTTCTGAGTTCTGGGAACTGGCTGGAAGAGAATATGCTTAACATGCAAACACACAGAAAGAAGCATCACCTCCATGACCTAACCAAATTATTTTCTATTTTTAAGCCCCAAGGGAGAGAATTTGACTTATTTATTTGCACAATATCTAGGGAAGTTATTTAGGATAAACATTATTACTATATTTATATTTTCCTTAGTAAATAAGGAGAGACACAGAGACAGAAACAGAGAGAGACAGAGACAGAGACAGACTGAAGGAGGGAGAAAAGGAAAGGGAGGGAGAGAGGGAGGTACAGAGATCTATTTTTTAGATGTGGGAAAATTTTGTTTTGTTTAATGTAAGTTTGTAATGGGATTTGTTATTTTAAATGGGGTTGGGGAAAGATTTAAAAAGTTGATTTCTATTGATTGAAAAAAATCAATAAAACAAACCCAAGCACTTACTGAGCACTTCTTATGTACCTGACACTGTGCTAAATGTTAGGGATATAAATACAAGGAAAAAGAAAGATAATTCCTGCCCTCAAAGTGTTTACCATCTAAGGAGAAGGTACTGAATGGCAAAATCTGAGCTTTTCTGAACCCCTCCTCACAATGGAAATTCAGGAAGGAATTCATTACACAGAAGAGAGAAACCTTAAGATCAGAAAGGGAAGACAGCTGAAATGTGTCAAAGTCTGCACAGTGAAACCTAGCAGATCTGAGGTCCTTCTTAAAGATGAAGATGCCTATGCTTTAGCAAACTTTAAAAAAGTTAAGGACTTTTCAAGATGAAAGAGAAAATGAGTGGTGCCCTTGTAGCCGAATTTCCTTTTCTCCATATGATTTTTAGTAAATGATATACACTCTGAATAAGTCAGTAGCAATAGGGTAATGAGTGGGTATCTAAAAACCTTCTTTTCCAATCTTAAAAAAAATAACATTATGAAGATCATGGTTCTTATTCATATTTAATGTTATGTGTATGGATTATATTATTAGGATAGTAAAGTGAAAAAGTAATACATAATTCTATAACTCTATAATAACAATAAGGGGTAATTATATTTCATATGTACATATACACATTACTTTATTTTTATGCATATTTATGGCATTTACAACCCTGTGACTTAGGCACTATCAGCAAGATGATCCAAATTTTATATATTGTGAATGTCTTCTAGTCATATAATGTCAAGTGTAATATATGAATCCAGGTATTCCTAATTTCAAATTCCTTTATGGCTAGCTGGCAAAGTAGCATGAGTCAGCTTTGGCACTTGCTGAGTTAGAATCTTGCTTCAAATATTTCCTTACTCTGGATACTTGAACCTGGACAAGTCACTTAACACCTATCTGCCTCGGTTTTCTCAATGATAAAATGGAGATAATAGTACCTCCCTCTCAGGAGGTTGTTGTGAGGATCAAATGAAATAGTCCCTCCCACATAATAGGCATTTACTAAATATCTTTCCTTTCCTTAAATAAAAAAAAATCTATAACCTCTCTATACTTCAAAAGATCATACCTACCTCTGTGGAATAAAAAATTCTGTAAATGTAATTTTAGTGACTAATACACATGTGGTTCAGATCATATCCCTTGCTTTCATAAAAGCTAATATCTAGAGCTTTTAAGAGAAAATGACAAATAAATGACTTTTCATGCTATGTTGATTTGCATCTGAATAAATGACCAGTTCAATTTGCCTCTGGCTCTCTTAACAATTCTTTGGGATCATCTCATAACAGCTATGATTTATCCAAATAGAGTTCATTGTCAATTGAACAGTGCCCAGACGGTATTAAGCTGTAATATCTACTTGATTTGAATACACAGATGCCAACTTTATATATGGAATAATAATACCAACTATCTTTACATTTTACAGAATCATTATTATTCTAAAACTGACAAGGTCCCTAAAGTATTTTTCATCTTATTCCTTCATTGTACAGATAAAGAACCTGAGGCTCAGAAAGATTGGGATACACCAAAGGTTATATGGTAAAACCCAATTTTCTGAAATCAAAGGGTTGTGATCTTTCAAATAATAAAATTATTTTAATAACCTACTGACCCATAATCATTCTTTGCTAAGAGTCTATAATATTATTTTTCTGAAATATTTTATCGGGAATAACTTCTAATAACTCAGAGGTCGAGGGAATTATCCAGAGATGATTGTTAAATCATCAGACCTCAGGAATGGGCAGACAATATAAACCAAAGGTTAATTAACTGTTTTGTTGATTACTTACACTTTAAAAATGATGAATAAACTGTTATTAATGAAGATTAAACTTAAAAATGTCATATTTATGTTTATATATCTGTATATATACATATATGTTTATATGTAAATATGAAACATTTAAAAGTATATGTGTGTATATATGTATACACTCTATACACACTTATATATACATATAATTATGCACACATACTTATACATATATATATATATATATATATGCACTTGCACAAATATTTGGAGATCTGTTGTTAAACATTTACTAGCAAATTGCCTTGAATCAGAGACCATCTAGTCCAACTCACACATGAACAACTACCTTACTCATAACACATACAAATTATATTTTTTTCCTTGAAGACTTCCAGGGAAGGGCCTGAGATGTTAAGTGACTTGCTAAGGATCTTACAACCAGTAAGATCAGAGGTTTTCATAACTCTAAGTCTGGCTCTCTATCCAACATGCATTGCTCTGTCTCCCCAAATAAAATAAATCAATACAGAGATATAAAGAAAAACTAAATGTGCAAATTGGCAACTTTTAGAGACCAAGCAACATTTATCGAAGCCAAATTTTGGTCTTGATTTCTAAGTATTAACACTTTTTTTCAGATAAAATGCTACTACTCCACAGGATAGCAGAAAAGTTGTTTTCCAAAATTGTTTCAACACAACTTCAAGGTGAGGAAAAGCACTAGATCTAGAGTAACTAAAGCCAACTTCACAAGAAGACAGAGCCATGAAAGAAATAAAAGCTTTTCTTATGAAATAATAGCACCCACTGATAGCCTTCACAAACCCAGATCACACCACTGTGTGGGTACATGAAGGATCTGGCTGTGGAAGCTACTTCCTATTATAGTTATAATTGTAACATAGTCTGAATTACCCCTAAGAACCTTGTTCATATGCCACATTAGGGGAAGACACTTTTTTTTTTCAGTCACAAGATAAATGATCAAATTCAATAGCCCAATGTTTGATATATGCAAGGATGTAGATTGCTTGAGTGAAAGATTTCCATTTTGACAAGAACTTGGGGGAGGGGGTGGAGAATAGGCTTAAATTATCATCTTTAAACCATCTAGCAAAATAAATTAGAAAAAGATATTACCTGAGTATAAAAGGTCATATCATTTTTTAAAATGTAAGAAAATGGATAATTATAGCAAAACAGAAAATTTTTTACTAAAGGATAATGGAGATTGCAAAAGATCTAGCAAAACAAATTAGAAAAAAGATATCACCTGAGTATAAAAGATCATATCATTTTTTAAATGTAAGAAAATGGGTAAAACAGAGAATTTTTTACCAAAGGATGATGGAGATTGTAAAAGATAAAATAAGAAATTTTAATTTCTAGAATTGAAAATTTTTGCTTGAATAAAATGAAATTATCTAGGAAAAGAAAGGTAACAGTTGACTGATCAAAAAATATTAGTATCACAAAAAATAAATAAGACTAGTAAACAACTCACAAATAACATTTGATCTCTAAGATATATGCTTTATTATTATACACAAATATAAAACTTTTGTAAGATAGTTTTATTTTATTACATATGTTATAATATATAAATATCCACATACTATTTCATTAACTTGTGAATTTTTTATTATACATGACTATGTAAACCAAGAGAAATTCCTAAATAGATAAAAAAGTCAAAGAATATAAGGAAGTAATTCTCAGAAGAAAAATTATAAATGATTAACAATTCTTAAAAGAATTATAGATTATTAATGACATGAAAGTGATAATACATCATGTAATATTTCAGTCCATTCTCCTGATTCTATCCTGATGAGTAAGCAGAGCACCAAAATTGAAAAGATCCCAACTTTACCAAGTAAGTGTTCAAAGGATAAAAATCTTGAATCTGAATCATGTAAGAGAAATACAGATAAGGGATTCTGAAACTTCATTTCACATTTTATCCAGCAAATTGAAAAAGATGACAAACAATAGAAATAGCATTTTTTGAGAGTCTGAAAAAAAGACCAGGACACTGAGGTGATTATACAATTGTTCAATCATTCTGGGGAGTTGTTTGAAATTGTGTGGATTGTTTTAATTGCCTAAGATTTCCTTGTCTTTTGTCTCAGAGATACAACTGTTAGAAAAACAACTTGAGGTCAAAGACAGAAATAAAGTTCCCAGAGGGAATACTATTTTTATAGCAGTGTTGTTGTTTTTGGTTATCATTTGTTTGGTAGTGGTTTTTGTTGTTTGTTTGTTTTTGTAGTAGCAAGGAATTGGAAACAAAGTAGGTACTTTTCAGTTGAGTCAGAGTATGGTATGGCAATGTAATGAGATATTCTTGTACCACAAGAAAACACAAATTTGAAGAATTCAGGAAACATAGAAGAATTAGATGAACTGATGTTGAATGAAATAAGCAAGTCAGGAAAATAATATATACCATTAACTAAAATAATGTAAAGACAAATAAAATGAAGTTAAACCTTGTATATACATACTGGACAAGCTTAGCCCTAGAGACAAAAATGAAAAAACAAAACAAAACAAAAAAAAACCTCCTTTTGTTGAAAAGGTGGAATACTATGATTCTTGGGTGCTATGAGATAGTCAGTGTGTTGGGTGATTTTGGTGAACTATTTTTTTGTTTTTCATCTTTCTAAATCTGGAAAAGTTATTCATTCTACTAAGTGCTTTACAACTATTATCTTATTTTATAACAACAATAATAGCAGCTAACATTTATATAGTGCTTACTGTGTCAAACACTTTGCAATTATTATCTCATTTAATCCTCACAATTACCCTTAAATGTAGGCGCTATTATTATCCCTGTTTTGCTCAGGTAGAAACTGAGATAGAGGTTAAATTACTAACTCAGATCTTCCTGACTGCAGGTATATAGTCTATTCATTGTACCAACCAGGTGCTCCCAAAATGAAAGCAAATGTCAACACTAACTTTAAAAAATACCATTAATCATAAGGGCAACTAGGTAGTATAGTGGGTAGAGTACCAGGCTTGGAGTCAAAAAGACTCATCTTCAGGAATTCAAATATGGTCTCAGGCACTTACTAGCTGTATTACTCTAAGTGAATCACTTAACCCTGTCTACCTCAGTTTCCTCATCTATAAAATGAGCCAGATATGGAAATGGTAAACCACTTTTATATCTTTGCCAAATTTCTTTTTCCAGCCTTTCCTTTTTCCTTCTTTGGGGTCACACACAACTGAACAACATTAATCATAAAGTAATTATAAACATTTGACTATAACCTTAGAAAATTCCAACCTCTAATTATCCAAAAACATACAAGTGTACATGCATTATGCAGTGCTTTAACCCTTCCTCTTTGCTCTGTCTTGATTAGTAGGCAAGGCATTGACACTGAAAAGAACTCAACTTCCTTAAGTGTTTAAAGGACAAAAATGCCATCTATTTAAATCTCTTATAACATTAAAAAAAAAAGTGACAGTAAAACAAGGTGGGAAATGGGGAAGCTGCCTGCATAAATGAATGGAATATGAAAAATTCAGAGCTTCCTACAACATGCTTATGATATTTAGCCTTGCAAGATTAGAACAGTTTAAAAATAGATAACTCAATTTTTTCTCTTTTTAAAGTAAGTTTACATTACATTAGATTTGTATTTATATACAAAATTGACCAAAAATATGTTAGAGAACATTAAGAGTTCAATCATAAACTAAACACTTGAATGGACTTTAACTGACAACAAAAAACAAGACAAAACCCAGTAACAACCCAACAATAACAACTGCCTTGAAAAGATATGAATGGGGGGGCATCTAGGGGACAAAGTGGTTAGAGCATCAGCCCTGAAGTCAGGAGGATCTCTGAGTTCAAATCTGGTCTCAGATACTTAACACTTCCTAGCTGTGTGACCCTGGACAAGTCACTTAACCCCAGCCTCAGAAAAAGAAAAAAAAAGGGGGGGGGGACCTAGGCAAAAATATGAACAGATAATTTTCAGATGAAGAAATCAAAGCCATTTCTAGTCTTATGAAAAAAAAATGCTCTAAATCACTATTGATTAGAAAAATTAAGACAACTCTGGGGTCCCACTTTACACTTCTCTGATTGGCTAAGATGACAGGAAAAGATAATGATAAATGTTAGAGGAGGGGATGTGGGAAAACTGGAACACTAATTCATTATTGATGGAATTCTGAAATGATCCAACCATTTTAGAGAGCAATTTGAAACGATGCCCAAATAGCTATCAAATTATGCATCCCCTTTGATCCATCAGTGTCTCTCCTGTATTCCAAAGAAATTAAAAAAAAAAAAAGGGAAAAGAATCCACATGTATAAAAATGTTTGTAGTGCACCTTTTGAAGTGGCAAGGTACTGGAAACTGAGTGGATGCCCATCAGCTGGAGAATGGCTGAATAAGTTAAGGTTTATGAATATAAGGGAATACTATTGTTCTTTAAGAAATGATAAGCAAAAAAAAAAAAAAAAAAAGAAATGATGAGAAGTCTGATTTCAGAAAAACCTGGAAAGCTTTACATGAACTGATGACTTTGCTTAGTCCAAATATTAAGAATTAATGGTTGCCCAGATATCATCTGTCCCTTTGAGAGTTGCTGATATTTTGTTCCTTAAGAGATGAAATTATCAAAGACGGGTTGATCAGTTACCAGAATTAGGAATTAGGTAGTATAGTTTCGTGGATTTCCAATTTTATTAATGATTTATTTTATCTAAATCAGCAACAGAATGGGAATCAGCAGGGTAAAATGGAAAAAAAAACACTTAAGTAGATAGCAGTGATTAGTTTCATTACAATGAACTAATTTGATTATCATGAACAGTTTCCTTCATTTGTAAAAAAGAAAATATAGGAGTGGACTTGATAGTGTACACTTAATGATCCCTGCTGTTGGGAAGACTGAGGTTAAAAGTTTGCTTCAACTCAGATCTATATTATAGTAAGGCTGGAATTTAACTACAATATTCTTTGAAATTTTCATTTTGGATTGTCTTTCAGGAAGTGATTTTTTTCCATACCTATTTTGCCCTCTGATTTTAGGATATCAAGATAATTTCCCTTGAAGATTCCTTGAAAGATGCTATACAGGCCTTTTTTTTTTTTTTTTTTTTTTTTTTTTTGAACATGGCTTTCAGGTAGTCCAATAATTTTAAAATTATCTCTTCTGGATCTATTTTTCAGGTCAGTTGTTTGTCCAACAAAGTAGTTTTACATTTTCTTCTATTTTCATGCTTTTTATTTTGTTTGTTAATGTCTCATTAATTAATTAGCTTCCATTTGCCTAATTCTATTTTTTATTTATTTAAGAGTTTGTTTTCTTTATTAAAGCTTTTTATTTTTCAAAACATATGTGTGGACAATTATTCACTATTACCCCTTGCAAAACCTTGTGTTCCAATGCTCCCCTTCTCCCATCCCTTCCCCTAGATTGCAAGTAGTCCAATATACGTTAAACATGGTAGAAATATATGTTAAATCCAATATATACATACGCATTTATATAATTATCTTGCCGCACAAGAAAAATAAATCAAATCAGAAAAAAAATGAGTAACAAAATAAAATACAAGCAAGCAACAACAAAAAGAATGAAAATGCTATGTTGTAATTCACACAGTTACCACAGTCCTCTCTCTGGGTTCAGATGGTTCTCTTTATCACAAGATCATTGGAACTGGTCTGAATCATCTCATTGTTGAAGAGAGTCACAACCATCAGATCATTTCTACTTTTAAAAGGAATTGTTTCTTTAGTCAATTTTTATCCTTGCTTTTCCAAGCTTTTGATTCTCTCTAGCCTCTCTTTCATTTCGTTTCTCAATTTTTTCTTCTACCTCTTTTATTCTTAATTCTCCTTTCACCAAAGTGAAACTGACCTTTCCTGAAATCCTTTCAAGCTATCTTTTTAAAATTTGTAATATCAATTCTAAAATTTTTTAAAATATTGACATATTAACTTCCTGGCTCCTGACATCGACTTCATCCCTCCCCTGAAGAACCACTTCTTATATACTGAGAATCTCTGTCTATGGTACTGAAGACACTTTATTGAATCTGGTACCTTAAATCTATTCATCACTTCTACTTTGTATTATAATATTAATTTACATTCATAAATTTACAAATTTATATTCATTTAAATCATACCTATACAGTCTGATAATTTTCCCTATTTTCTTCTATTTAAATTTGAATTTTGCAATAAAAAGGTCACAATCTAAACTACAGACAGCTTCAGGTCTTGTTTTACTTATCTGTATAGTACTTCTCCATCTTTGGCTGCAAAGTATAAAGTAAGTGTGATTTCTGTATTGACCATCTGGTGATGTCCATCTAGAGAACTGTTTTTTGGGTTGCTGAGAAGAGTGTTTGCTATGACCAGCAATTTATCCTGATTAAACTCTATTAGTCTCTACCCTGCTTAATTTTATATTCCAAGGCCAAACTTGCCTGTTATTTTAATTAATTTTTTATTTCCCTTTTTAGAATTTCAATCTCCTATTTATTGAATAAGCAATATGTGTGTGTCTATGCACTTGTGCATGAGTATATATATGTGTGTGTGTGTGTGTGTGTGTGTGTGTGTGTGTGTGTGTGTGTATTATTTCCAGAAAATGTAAATTTTCATAGAACTGATCAATCCTGACCTCTTTGGCATCAGTAGTTGGAGCACAGACTTGTATTGCTGTGATGTTCAATGGTTGGCCTTGAATTCAAACAGAAATTACATTATACTTTTATAACATGTTAATATATCACTTTTGTAATTATATTCTGATTTTACCACCCTTCTATTGACTAGGAGGGCTACTCCTTTTTTCATAAGGGATTCTTGCCTTATATAAATAAATTCACCTGAAATAAATTTACTTATTCCCATCCATTTAAGTTTACCAACACCCAAAATGTTGCTGTTTAATTGTCTTATATCCTGTTTGAACACAGGCAGCTTACTGTGGTTCATAGGTTTTACATGCCAGGTTCCTATGCAGTGTTGATCTTTACAGCATCTAACTTTCATCATCAGACAAATCCACAGCCAAACTTCTTTAGACTTTGACCTAGCTTGTTTTGTTCTTTCTGTAGCTATTTGTAGTTACCCTAGACTTCCCCAATAAAATGTTGGATACCTTCTGACCTGAGGGACTCATGGTGTCATATTTTTAATAATTTAAATGCTTTCCATGGGTTTTCTTGGCAAAGAGTAATGTCCTTTCCATTTCCTTTCCACCTTTGGAAGAACTCTCCACTATGGCCTGCCTATCTTGAGGAATCATACACAGCAAAGCTCATAGTTTCATTGAGCTATGCAAACCCCTCTACCATGACAAGGAAGTGATTCAGGAGGGAAAATATATACGCACATATATTGCATACACATATTATGCAGGGAGAGAGAGACAGACAGATAGACACATGGACAGAAACAGAGACAGACAGATAGTAAAATCATGGATTAAGTCCTATATCTGAAGTGAAAAGACATAGGTTCACATTTTACCTCCAAATGTTAATAGTAAAATGAGCATGGATGGATAACTTTCTCTCTCTCATTCTAAGCTTCCTCATTTGTCAAATGAGGATCATAATACCTCTAGTATTCACCTCAAAGGGCTACCATGAAATTCAAATAAAATAATATAAGTAGCAAAACTTAATGCGCTATAGAAATGTCAACTATTATTATTCAGAGATATCTTAGTAAGTAAGACCTACAAGTTGTTTCTATCTTATTCAGATAAATGCTTTCATCTTCTAGCTCACTTTATCAAACTCTTGACAGAATTATTTTTCATTTCAGGCAAAGAAAAGCATATCATTCCCCTTTTCCTTCCTTCCTCCCTCCCCCACCCCCAACTAACTATCATAAAAATTATTCTTATTTTTTTAAGTTTCAGAGAGCTGGTCTTTCGTAGCTTTGATGGTCACATAATGGTACTAGCCAATTTTTTTTAATTGCTTAAAAATACTACAAATTTTGATATGTACAGTCTATCTCAAATGAATTTTTTTGGAATATGTTTGTATAACATTTTAAGTAGCCTGATTATTTACATTAAAGAAGACATAAAACAAGGAAGATTATATTTATAAAATGGTTAACTAATGTTAAGAGGAAAGGAATATAAAGAGAAGAGAAATTTTCTATAGATTTTGAGATCATTTAAACACTCATTGATGGATCACATTGCACTGATTGTATCAAAGTTCACAGTTCTACAAGGCCATCTTAGTAATTACCACAGGAAAAACCAGCACGCAATAGGATGAACAATCTATTGAATTAGTCATGTTTTATGAAGTTCAACCATGAGGAGCTATCCTATCCAGAGGGACACAGATTTTCTATATCAATCCTTGTTTTCTCTCAATAGATTCATAGTGACAAGTTTGCCTACACAAATTAAAGTTTCAGCCTTATCTGGTTTATGGTGATGATGGTTGAAAGACCCCAACATCCTTGATTTGAGCAAGCCTTTGATAGCAGAGATTATCATTATCTGGAAAAAACCTGAATTTTATAGGTACTCCCTGAGACAAGCAGGGAGTAGCTTTATCTTGACCTTTTGATGTTTATTAGAACTTCTGTTATCTTTAAGTGGATCTTGATTACTAGTTGAGACTCCGTTTTGAATTCCTAGCAGAGTTCTTTGAATTGATAAAAACCATCATAACTCCATAATTACTGCATTAACAAAAAACCAAGTTATGATGTTGACTCCAAAAGTTATTTTTCCTCTATAAGAAACCCTGGGCATGCTGTAATTCCCTGCTAAACTTTTTTTTTTATAGGTATTTATCCCTCCTTATGATGCTGAGGATTCATTAGGAACTTACTGTGCCTTAATGAGGTCTTCCTCCAGGTTAATTATGAGTTCCACTAGGGCACTTGGCTCTCCTCTTTCCCCTTGTTAATCACTAACTCCCTTTTGGAACTTAGCGTGTTAGTCAATGGCGTAGTATTAACATCTTTGCCTCTTGATTTGGAGAAGATCTAAGCGTACAAATTCTTTTAAGATATACCTTATGACACTGGCTCAAGACTCCAATATATTTTGGGGGTTGAACATTTGATGGAAACTATAAGAGGAGAGTCTGAAACTCCAATATACTTTGGTGGCAAACCTCAACAATATCTTAAAGGAGGGAATCTCAAAGGGTCTTTATTGCATTAGGGTACACTGTTCTTTGTATATTCACCTGAAAAGATCACAGTGGCAGCAAGTAGGGAATAGATCAACCACACTTTAATAAGGTACAAAGAATATAGTGTCAGATGGCCTGGGAAAATGAAGTGGGAAAGGAAGACAGATATATCAGAGTTGGACAGCATAGCTGAGTAGTAATGGGAGGAATGTTTGAGGAACAGGTTTTTGGAATTCCTTTGTTACAGGGTGCTAGTCGGGGAATGGTCTAAGTTTTATCTACCACCTTAAAGGCACCATACCCTTTCATGTAGGTGTTTTGTCCACAGCAAAATAATGTTTAATCACATATTTTATAAGGTATGTTAGGGTCTAGGGGGTAGATTTAAAAATATATATTTATTTATACTTTTTATTGTTGTTGTTGTTTCTAAAAAGCTAGGATAATTTACTTTTTGTCCAATGCAGTTTTCATTTATGATTTCTGAAAATATAGTTCTGAAAAAAAATAGGCTTTAAATAAAAATCTCATTGTGATTCAGATGAAGGACTTTAAAGCCAAATTACCCTGGCTTTCATTGAGTGGCCAATAATAGCCCTACTCCAAGCTTTTGTTGTTCATTATTTAGGTTTTGATAGCTTAGAATGAGTGTAAATAGCAATAACTTTTTGTTCTGGACAGAAATTCTGAGGATTTCCCTTTTCTGATAGAGACTTTTGTAATGGTAAACTAGACCATCTTTTGCCTTAATTCTTACCCAGCCCTTAGTCATGGAATGGGTGTTGACTCAGACAACTTGAGACCTAGGAAAGACCTTAATTTAAAGAGGCGAGTATTACTCAATGCCTCCTGAGCCATTTCTAGTCCTCTCGCCTTTTATCTTGCTATTGGACATGGTTCTCTCTGGAAGAAAAACTTTGCCTTGTGTTCCAATTCAAGCACAAGTCTTAACTTCAGCTTTATGATGTCATTGTTCTTCAAGATTGAAGGATGAATATCAAGTATGACACCGATTACTTGCCTGAGGCAATTTGTTGGTGGACTCTTGTGAAAAAGACTTTGAGAGAATTAAACGTGGGAGCCATCATGAATTTCTGAATGACTACTTGTAGGCTTCAGAACTATAGACTTGTAAAGGAAGCTACAACTTTCCACTTAACACTTCTGGCACTTTCCATCCTAGAGAGTGCTTGGAACAGACTCCCCTAACTGAAATCTCTCTTTGTTTGAAATGAGTTGTTTTTATCTTTTTTTTTTTTCTTTTTTTTTCTGAGGCAATTGGGGTTAAGTGACTTGCCAACAATTTGAATTCAGGTTCTCCTGATTCAGGACTGGTGCTCCATCTATTGTACTACCTAGCTGCCCCTGAGTTGCTTTATCTTACATCTTTATTATTTTTTATTCTTTGATCCGTTTGACTCAATATAACTTCCCACAACTTCTGTTTGATAGAGTCCAAATATGATGTTTCTACTATGATTACTTGTGAGAACATAAGTTATGTATTAGTTTATGTGTTGCCTGCATTCAACTAAAAATACTCCTAAAATGATCTGTCTTAATGGGATCTCATACCAAGCTCTCTGTGGACTAATTTTTTCTGGAGCTGCTTTGTGAGACACCATGGGTTGTGTGAGGGATGTAGAAGACCCTTACCCAAAATGAGTACTTGGAGATCACTCAAAATAGAAAGCAGAAAGGTTGTTTATTAAAACCTCTGGAGGATGAGCCGTCCCATCAAGAGATAAGAAAGAGAAAGCTCGTGGTAGGAGGGCTAAAGAAGTAGTAAAGATACACAGCTTTTATACAAGAGATTATATCACAAGTAAGAGAGCATTGAGAAGGGGAGGGGGAGGCATCTAATTGGTTGTTGCTATTCAGAGAGATTGGAATGGAAGGTTTCTGTTTCCCTGAAATCATCTGATTTCTAAGAAACAGAAAATCAGGTCTTCAGGCTTAATCAAGCAGATAGTGGTCAAGCTAATAGACTATTGATAAATGTCAAATATTGATAAATGTCATCAGCTCAGGTTAAGTAAATATGTTTTTAACTGGCCAAGGCTCAAGTAATATGAGCCTGCACATATTATACATGTCATGGGGAAACACAGAAATAATGAAAATAAAATACAGAAAAAGAATTCATACATTCCTATAAGTTCTTCACCTTACGTCTCTATTCCATCCAGTTGTAATCTTCCATCTATAATGCTGGAGAAACTGAGGCAATTCAGAGGTTAGATTTTTAATATTTTAATAGTAATAGTAATTTGGACTAGCCGAAACTAGCCGGCTGAATGGGACTCTTGTCTCAAAGCATCCAGCAGAGAGCAATTAATTCCAGAGACTTTTATAGAACCTAGCTATCAGGGAAACAAAGGTCAAAAGGGGGTAGAACACTGGGTAAGTCATAATTTCAGGAAGGATCATAACTTAGTCCTGACAGATTGGGGGATCAGGTAGGTTGGGAGCAAAAGACAGAGACTAGGGCAAGAGATAGTGAGCAATACCCAGGCATTTGAGATAAGCTATCTGGAGTTTTATGACTCTTTGGAATGTGAGAGTGTCCAGAGTTTGGAGGCCCCAATTCTCTCAGTCCCAATGGGGCAAGGAAGGGGGTGGCCACAACAATTCCACTCAGGGCATGATAATTCAGGAAAACTGAGGCATTATACATCATATATACATACATACATACCCATCCTTGGATTATGGTATAAGCCTGGACTCCCCCAGACAATGGGAGAAAATGTCAGGGGTGGAGTGGGGGCTTCTGGTTAGTCTATATAATCTTGTGGTTTGCAGTTTGCATTTCTCTGTTGATATCTTATCTGTTGGGAATTGCTCTTCTTGTGAGAGTGTAATAAATCCCTTTTTGCTTTTTTTACTTTGGATGTCTCTGATTTTAATTTTGAGTAAGGATCACTGTCCCATACAGTACTGATTAAATATCTCCAATTATTGGTAACAGAATCTCTCTCTCTCTCTCTCTCTCTCTCTCTCTCTCTCTCTCTCTCTCTCTCTCTCTCTTTCTTTCTTTCTCTCTCTCTCTTTCTTTCTCTCTTTCTCTCTCTCTTTCTTTCTCTCTTTCTCTCTCTCTTTCTTTCTCTCTTTCTCTCTCTCTTTCTTTCTCTCTTTCTTTCTCTCTCTCTCTCTCTTTCTCTCTCTCTTTCTCTCTCTCTCTTTCTTTCTCTCTCTCTCTCTTTCTCTCTCTCTCTCTCTCTCTCTCTCTCTCTCTCTCTCTCTCTCTCTCTCTCTCTCTCTCTCTCTCTCTGTCTTTTCTCTCTTCTCTCTCTCTTTCTCTCTCTCTTTTATGCTCTTTCTTGCTCTCACTCTCACTCTTGCTTTCTTGCTCTTACTCATAAGTAGCCCTGCTTTGCTAGGTATACAAATCCAAGCCACCTTTATACATAGCCTTCCCAGAGTCTGTTCTAAAATATTAACTTTTTTTCATTCTGGGATTGGTATACTTGGTTACATATACAAAGTAAATACAAGGAACTAGGGGAAGAGTGGGAGGATCCAGAAGGATCAGGACTAGAGGTAATTATGCTTGGGGTGAGCTTTGAAGGAAACTCAAGGAAGGCTAAGACAGAAATGAAATATCATTTGTGATTTAGTTTCCTCACCTGTAAAATGAAGATAAAAATAGCACCTGCTTCACAGAATTGTTGTGAGGATGAAATGAGATAATATCTACAAAATACTGGTATAAAATAGGCATGATATAAATGTATATTCTCTCATATTTCCTTCTCCTTCTCCTTTCCTTAATTTGGCAATGAAAAGATGATTTGTTTTATATATATATATATATATATATATACATTTCTTCTTCTAGAAAGCCTGATCTTTTTTTCCCCAAATACAGATTCCATTGAAAAGTCTGCCTCTGTTGGAAATGTGAATCTGGCAATAATCTTGAATACTTAAGAAGCTCTTTAGGAGATTTCTGTGGTTAACATTATCTTGTCTTTTTTGTTTTAGTTAGAAGCATGACAGTTAATATGCTTTCACCATGGTTGAAAGTTGGCATTTTAACTGTGGATTTGAAAAGGTTAAAAATATTTGATATCTCCTAATACTTAATCTTAAAATAATTAAAGTAGCATTGCCCATGGCATCATGGGTTGGGTAGATTGGTAGGATCTGCCAATATAAGAAATTAGACAAAGATAATCATATTCTAAATTCCTGAAATGTATAAACATTTTAAGGGGTGGTAGAAAGAAGTTAAAAAAAAGTCAATTAGCTTTACCAATTGTAGTAATTGAACTTGATACCAATAACCAATAAGCTTTAAAGTATGCAAAACACTGTTCTTCCAACAACTTGTGACATGTGTAATGCAAATATCTCCATTCTATTGATGAGAAAACTGAAGGTCAGATATTAAGTGACTTAGTTATGATCATCCAACTAATAGATATCTGAAATGGGTTTTGAACCCAGGTCTCCTTACTCTATGTCTAGATTCCTATGTACTAAATGTCCATACATCTTTTAATTAAGAGTTAGTGAGCTAAATGAGCTGAAAAAGCATAAGGAGAAGCAATTTTGAAAAAATGAAATTCATTGTATTTTTTTTTATATAATACGAAACTTTTTGAGGGCTTGAAAATGTTTCATTTTTGTCTTTATTTGCTCAGTCTGTGGCTCATAGTTGGTAATTAAACTATATTGATTGAATGAAGTAAGAAGGAATAGGGAGAAAGAAAAAGAAAAGCTTAAGAAGAGTATTGTCAAATTAAAAACCTATGTACCACTTTATTTTGTATTATTTTAATAAAGCTTAGTCAATTTATTGTGTATTAATGTTCAACTTACTCTGTATTTGTTGTCTTCTTCATTGTGTGAGTATGAGCTTCTTTAAATCAGTAATTTGTTGCCTATTGTGAAATTTGAAAATTGATACTCAACAATCGAGAACTGTATTTTGAATAAAATATAGACGTGATTGTTTAGTCCTGATTAGTGAAACTTGCAAGAGTTTAACTTTCTTATTCTTATGGGCCAAAGTGTAACCATAAAAATTCTAATCTGTGAACTTTTGCTGACCATGGGGGAAGATGAGTCAATCTGGAGAGAATGTGTTTGCCTATCATAAATTTCCAGGGAATTTGTGTAAATGTGATGATAGGATATGTGCCTACCACAAGACTTTCCAAAGGATGTTAGTCAAGGGATGTTGGTCCACTTGATGAGGAATTGATATAAGCCATAGCAACCAAAAAAGAGAGAAATGCATCTGTATAGGTATTGTGTAAATGCTATAATAGAGTTGCTCTAGTAGATGGATCCTTGACTACAGAGGAGTCTTGGATCCACTATATTGGTATTTGCTAGCTATACTAATAAAATGACCATGCTCAAATTTTTGTGTCTGACTTTCTTTTATCACAGATTTTTATTATGACAGAAGGAAAAAATATAAGGAGATTAAAATGGGGAAAAGAGTAGAGAAAAGAAAAGTAAAAGTACAGAGGGAAGGAAAGAGGAGAAGGCAAAAAGATCCAGGCAACCAAGCAATATTCATTAAACTCTATATACAAAATCAGGGGCTCTCAAATTGCAGCCTGAGGGCCAGATGCAGCCGGCTGAGGACTTTTATGCGCCTGCCAGATTATGGCAAATGGGCTGAGGCATGGAGACAGAGTGTGAGTTTTTGTTTTTAGGATAGTCCGGCCCTCCCACAGTCTGAGGGACAGTGAACGGCCCCCTATTTAAAAAGTTTGAGGACCACTGTAACTAAGTACTGTGCTAAGCACTGGGGAAATAGGAAGGTTAAAGACAGGCTGCTTGCTCAAGGATAAAGGAGGAAAAAAAGACAAAGAGAATATTGGAGGTGGAAGAAGAAGAAATGTGAAACCAGATGGAACGATAAAAGGAAAAGGAGAGGGAAGTGAAGAAGGATTGAGGGGGAAAGGATAGAAGAGGGAAAGTAAGAGAAAAGAAGAGAAGGAAGGATAGAAAAGGGTGCCTAAAAGAGGGAAAAAGAAGAAGAGAGGTGACAAAAGAAGGGGACATGAGGGAAAAGACAAAAGGAAGTAAAAAGAAGAGGAAGAAAAGGAAAGGAGAGGATTAAGGAATTAAAGATGGGAGAAAGGAGGGAGGAAATTACAGGAAGGAAAGGAAAAGGAATGGGGGAGGAAGGAAAGAACAAGAAAGAAAAAAGTGATGGAGAAAAGAAAAGGGAAGGACAAAGAAAATGAGGAAAGAGAAGGGAAAGGGGAAAGAAGGAAAACAGAAGACAGAATAAAAGGAAAAAAGGATGGAAGAAGAAGGTGAGGAAGAGGGAGTAGGGTAAGGAAAGATCAAGAAAGGAGGAAGGGAAGGAAGGTCAGAGTTAGAGCAGAAGTTGAAGAAAAGGAGAGAAGAAGAAAAGGAAGAGAGTGAAGGAAAAAGGAGGATGTACAAGAGAGAAAACAACCGGAGGCGTGGAGGAGAGAAGGAAAAAGTGAGAGAGGGACAGAGGAGAGAAGGAAAGGAGGGGAAGGGGAGAAGAAAAGAAAAGATGAGGGAACAAAAAGGGAGGAAAAGGACAGGGGAGAAACGGCGGAACCCAGAGGGGGAAAGGCGCGGACTGGGCTCCTCTCTAGGTTCCAGCCTCTCCTCGTAGTGCTTCTCCCTCCGCTCCCCGCCTCTTCCCCCCCCCCTCCCCTGCCCGCTCTGAATCCGCCCAGATTTCCGGACCCTCGAGCTCACTATTCCCTGTTGCCAGGTAACCACCACTCTCCCTCAGGGTCTCCAAGGATCTCTGGTTGTTCCCGCCTCTTCTTGAGGGGAGAACCCAATCAGACGCCGGAGTTTCTATCACGTGACCTTTTAGTAGCTTTCTATCTCAAGGTCCTGTTCCTCTCCTTCAGAGCCACGCCCATCCCATCCCAGATCCCCGCCCAAGGGGAGGGGGACTGGGCTCCCGAGAGGGTGGAGGGGCAGGGCGGGGCCAAGGCGGGGCCATGCTATCCCTCAGTCTCCGTTCTTGGCTTTCAGCACCTGCCGCTGTCCGGTACCGCCGCTGCCGCAGGTACTTCCATCAGGTAGGGAAGCTGGATTGTCCCGGTCCAGGTGGTCGGGAAGAAGGTTTGGGAACGGCTCGGACACGAGGGCTGGGGAGGCCAGCCTTGGGTATGGACCGGAGACACCTGAGGAGTGCAGGTGGCAGATGAGCAACTGGGAATGGTGGATGGTGGCGTTGGACAAGACTTTCCCCGGGCTTGTTTTTTTTTTTTTTTTTTTTTTTTTTTTTTTTTTTTTTTTTAGGGGGGGGAGGTAGGATGGGGCACGCACCTGTCTCCATCCTTGTTCTACTTTGAAGCTCTCGGGTCCTGACAGCCTTAGTCACTCGCGTACCTTATCTAGAAAGCATTAACCGGAAGGTTTTAAGATTGAGACTGCGTTTTAGCTGCTTTGATTAAGGTTGAGGGAGATCAACCTATCCTATCTTCCCTCTCCCACAGCCGGCTCCTGGTCTGTGCCTCCGCATTTTGCGCCCGCTGGGAGCTTGGGGCACAGTTTATTTGAGCCTTTTTTTTTTTTTTTTTTTTTTTAAGGGTAGCGCAGAATGAGATTGTTGCAACGGTTGTTGACTGAACAAGTCAATGAGTATTTAAGTGTTCACTGTTATCCTATCACTGATGGAAATACAGAGGAAGGCAAAACAAAAACAAAAGCAAGGAGTACTCCATCTGAAGGGGGAAGAAGACAACCTGCAGATAACTATATACAAGCAAGATACTTTCAGAAAACAGAAAAAGTAGGAAATAAGAGAAGACACGACAGTTAAGGAGAATTGAAAAAGGTTTCTTGAGGAATACGGAATTTTAGCGGAGATTTGGAGAAAGCCAGGGAAGCTTGGAGGCCGAGATTTGTGGTGTGTTCCAAGGCTAGGGAGACGACTAGAGAAAATGCGTAGAATCTTGGAACCACTATTTTGCTCGAGGAAGAGCTGGGGATCTCGAGTCTCTGGATTGATGAAGTAAGGTTCCAAAAGATTGGAAAGATGGGAAAGGGTTAGACTATGAAAGACTTTGAAAGACAAACAAGCTTTTTACGTTAGACCCTGAAGGCAATAGGGAACCACTGAAGTTTTTTGAATGTTAGAGGGAGGAAGATGACATAATAAGATTTGTGATTGAGGGAGATTAAGAAACAGTTGTTTTATGAAAGTTTTTAGATTTTCACTTCAGCTTATTTTATTTTCTAAGCTGTTAATTTCTTGAGTGCAGAATGTCATTTTTATTATCAGCATTATGAGTTACTTTTGTTGTTATTGAAGCAATTGGGGTGAAGTGACTTGCCCAGGGTCACACAGTTAGGAAGTGTTAGGTGTCTGAGGTCAGATTTGAACTCAGGTCCTCCCGACTTCAGGACCACTGTACCATCTAGCTGCCCCTATGAGTTACTTTTATAAGGAAAGTCTCTTTGATGTTAGTAGGAAAGAAGCATTGGGGCAATGAAGGTTGCCTGCACTCATGGGATTGACACTGAAGTATATACAAAAACATTATAATATGAAATTGATATAGACATGTGGAATTAACACAGTGTGTAAATTGTATCGCATATATAAAAGATGAAACATCTTTTATGTTTTTCTGTATTATTTAACAGATGCTTTGTGACAGTGTAAACAAAACAAAAAACTAAAGTCTCTTTTCTCTACCATCTTTGAACCGTATCAAGTAAACACAGTTTTTAAAAATTTATTAGAAAATTTTATAAATGTGTTATCTTTTCCTAGGAAAATAAACTTGCTATAAGCTCCCATAGATTTAACTATCATCTCTATGCAAATAAGTCTGAAGTCTACATGTGCTGCCTCTTCCAGTCTCTTTCCTAAGTTTCAGTTCCCTAACACAGGTTGCCTAAACCTTCCCCCTCTTTCATATTTCCTTATTTCTATCAAAGGCATTGCTATCCTTCCAGTATCTCATGTTCACAATCTCAAAAAGTATAATTTCCCTCACCTCATCAGTTGCCAAATCTTCTTATTTCTATCTTTATATCTCTTTTATAGACCTCTCTCACTCTTAGGGATCCCTAATCTCCTTTCCTATAGATTATTGCAGTAGCCTTCTTATTGTCTTCCTCCCTCAAGCCTTTTACCATGTCAGCCTTTTTCATATACTTCATTTCCATATTCATTCAATTGTGGTGGCTGCTTGTTGATTGCCTCTCCAATTAAATATGAACAACTCTGTTTAGCTTTTAAAACTCTATGCACCCTGGATTCAGTTGATTTTCCTAACTTCATTGGACATTTTCCCCCATTCCACAATCTGTTTGTTATCTATCCAAATTGACCTCTGCTCTTCTTCACTCCATCTCCAATTGAAACACCTTTACATTGGCATCTCCCATATTTGGATTATATTTCTTCTCCCTGCCTTACAGTTCCTCTTTTCCTTTAAGATAAAGCTCAAGAACCAGGAATTTAGAAATCTTATCTTCATGAATTCAAATTTGTCTTACACATAGTGTAAGCTATGTGACCCTGGACAAGTCCCTTAATCCTCTTTGAATCAGTTCCTAATCTGGAAAAGGAAGTGGCGAAACTACTTTAGTATCTTTGCCAAGAAAATTCCATGTATACATGCTTTGTGCATGTATATATATATAGATATATATATATATCTATATCTATATCTATATCTATATATATATATATATATCTGTGTGTGTGTGTGTGTGTGTGTGTGTGTGTGTGTGTGTGTGTGTGTTGCTTTTAATGCTTCTTATCAACTCCATTAAGGGGAAGCTAGGTGTCTTAGTGGATAGAACTCTGGGCTTGAATTCAGGAAGATCTGAGTTCAAATCTAGCCTCAGACACTTAGGAGCAATGTGCTACCTTAATCCACTGGAGAAGGATATGGCAAACCACTTCAGTATCTTTGTCAAGAAAACCCTATGGATGGCATAGTCCAAGGGATCATGAAGAGATGGACATAGCTGAATGACTGAATAACACAACAGTCTCCTCCATTATAATGTAAATTCATTGAAAATATGGATGATTCCATTATTTAAACTTGTATTTTCAGTGCTTAGAACATAGATAATAAATGCTTATTGATTTGAGTAAAGGATGTTTTTCTGTATCAACCATTAAAGAAAGGAGTGTTGCCTAAGAGAATTTAAATGAGGGGAGGGAGGAAGATAGAAGGTTTCCTGGCTGCAGGCAGGTAGGGGAGTGTTAACTATACTTCCAGTTCTTTAATTGCTGGGTAATACTTTAAAGCAACTCTCTAGCACTAGTTACCTAGATGCCCAGTTCAAGACCTTGCACATTTTCCCCTTACTAAACCTGTGATTTTTTTTTTGGTGTAGTGACTTTTAATAAGTTGCTTTATCTCTCAATGAAGATAACACAAAATAAATGTTTAATAAATATGTGCTGGATTAACATGAAGCAAAAGTGATAAAATGAAGAAAAAAACTGAGGCAAATTCATTATTACAAAGGGAAAAAAATAGCATTATACTAAGAATTGACCAAAATGGGAGGATGAGAGTATTGTGACAAACTTACTATTTAGTATTATGAATCATTTTCTTGGTTAATAATTGCTGACATTTATATAGCTATCACAGGTATTATTGGCATCATACTTTTACAGATGCACAAATAATTATTTATCTAGACTCATATAATTAATAAAGGTCAAATGTAGGATTTGGATCTACATATCCTTCTTGACTCCAAATCTAATGCTACTTTCTTTGCCTAAAATTTAATAACTGTAATAAAAAAATAAATTTACAAAGACATATATACCCAAGCAACAAATATATAATTGATCTACACTTAAACATATCAATCTTTTTATTCCTATTGGTGGTGTGGTTTTTTTTTTTTTTTTTTTTTTTTTTGAGACTTGTTCTCCTTATCTTGCCCAGGATGGATAGTTGACATGAAATCCAATAAACATTTATTAAATACCTACTATATTCCAGATACTGTGCTGCGTACTGGGATTATGATAAACAAAAAAGAAAAATAATCCTTACCTTCAAAGATTTTATCATTTAAAGTTGGAGGCATAGAAAAGGAGGCAGAACAACAAATGGAGAGCATGGGGCGTTAGAGGGTATTTAATATGGGGATACTTTGGGACATTAGGATATCTCTCTTGGTGCTGAAACTAGATTGGTGCAGTGAGCTGAAAGTCCAGTTTTTGCCCTATAAAAGGAAGGCCTCAGTACTCTACCCCATAGCTCTCCAATCAGAGGGGAGAGAAGGCTGAGGGAGGTGATACCAATCAAGGTTCAAGTTAGCTGTTTGGTGTGAGCAAATCTTGGGAAGGGCATCTTGTTCTGTAGGACTGAAACCAGGAAGGGTAGCAGATATAAAGTAGAGTGATGGCTTAAACAGTAAGGAAGCTTTGAATTGAATTTTCAACCCTAACTAGTTTGTTTCTCCTTAGGCAGCCTGGTGAGTTCTAGTGACTCACTATATTGGTACTAGATTTACAATCCACTTAGCCTACTTAAGCTCAAAACTACTGAGCTCTAGTGATCTACTCACTTCGACTTCTCCCAGTGCCAGAGACTATAAATGTAAGGACATCACTCAGGACTCTTTATAACTATTTTCCTTTTAGATCAGGTGGTAGTATTTAAAACCCTTTCTCAACACACCCCTCCAGAAAAGTCATGTGAAATCATATGAGATTCTATCCCATTTTACATATGTGTAATTAGAATAATGATGACAGAATATTTTGTCTAAGCTGATCTGGATCAGATGACTTCTTGGGGTCCCTTCCAGCTACAGGTTACAAGAGTACATTCAATATATAAATAATGAATTACTCAACCTTGACATTTTTATTTCATATGTATGAAAATTTTTTGCCAGTCTAATTGACTTGTTTAGAAATTGCTATTCAGAAATAATTTTAGGTCATTGCTTCAAGAGTTTGTGGGAAATAATATGTAAACTTGAAATATATGGGAAAGTAAATACCTGTTGCAAAATGCTTGCACAGAGAGAAAATTACATGTATTTGTGAGTTTCTAAAATTATAGTGTATTATAATGGCCGATTGAGTTTAGTTATTTGTGTTGGCCTTTTACTCTGTACAATTTTAAGTTCTTACAGAGAAATTATGAACACTGTGCATATATTTGTAGAAAATACTTATTTTCCATTCCTTACATTTGTATCGATATTTTACATTTTTTATTCGCATTTGTTTTAAACAAAACCTTTAACCTTAGTATCAATTTGGTAGAGTAGAAATGAAATTGGACTGGGACACAGAACACCTAGGATCAGGTTATAGTTTAGATGTTTTTAAACTGTAATTTCCTTCCAATTCTAATATACTTTGCTCCAGTTATTTGCCCAATATCCCTGCATAATAACAAATATTGAATAACACTTGAATTTGAAACATTTCACAAAATTACTTTTTTTTACCAATACAATAACATTCATTTTTACAAAGAAAAGCAAGAACCTCCTATATTGAAGTACTTAAATCTCCTGCCTACATCTTTGAATTAATTTGAAATCCAACACATGAAGTTATAGCAACAGTTCATTAAAACGTACCATATTGTTCTGTATTCTGAGAAGCTTGACCTCAGGTTGATGATTTTTTTCCAGGCCTCAAATTTGCAAAGATGATTTTTTGGATCAGGGAAAACAATCAAGCTGCTCTGGTGGAGAGAGTATTCATGTAGATGAAATCATAGATTCATGAAATCATGAAATTCAGGAATTTAATAGTTTAAATTTAGTCCAAAAAGCAATTAGTGATTCTTATGTTGATGCTATTTCTTCAGGATTTCAGAAGAAGAGTGATTTCATTTATATGAGCAGCACTGGAAATTAAAATTCTTCTATATCTTCATAGAAAGTTTTGTGAATTGAGACTAAAATAAAACCACCTGGTGACCATAATTCTAGCATCACATCTTTTCTAAGCATGGGTGGACTGGTCCTTAGACAACAGACATAGTTGGCCATGAAACCTATACCCCCAACATTCCAGCTTGGGAGAGTTTATGTCAAGGTTTTTGTTCTTCTGGTGTAGGGCCCACCATGGAGTGGGGGGGGGAGGGCTTTTGAGTAGGAACTTATCAGATGTTATAAAATCCAACTTTAACCTGATTTTAAATATTCTTTTGGTCTTTGTTTTTTCTGTAGTTAATGCCCCCCCCCAAAAAAAACCTTCTATTATGATTTTGTGTTTTTGAATCAATTTCTTCTGATTATATACCCCTTTGGATTTCTCCTACCTTCATGTCATGGATCTTAATGTGTATTTAGGAAAAGAGAATTAATAAAAAATATTTTTCAACAAATGCTGATAAATGATTCAGAATATTAAAAATTAGGAATTTCTAACTAATTTTCATTCTTCCTTTGTATTGTTACAGCAATAGGCTATTTTGACTACTGTATAGTAAAGTAGTAAAAACTAGTGGCTTAAAAAAAAAAATCATACCAGTGACTCTCTTTCTGCCTCTCTGTCTCTATGTGTGTGTGTCTCTCTCTCTCTGTGTTTCTCTGTCTCTGTCTCTGTCTTTCTCTTTATCTATATATATATATTGTTCCTACCAGTTCTAAGATTATCATGCAATATTATGGTTTGTCATGGAATATTTCAGCTGTAACACACACACACACACACACACACACACACACACACATATATATATATATAATGTGAAAATTACAGAAGTGATAAATGGTAAATATTTTGAACAGTCAAGGATAATATTCTAGGAAGTTCTGCAAATATATCACTGATTAGAAATCTCCTTTGTAGAAGTCAGTTTTGTAACATAATTTATGATGTATTAAACTAAAGAGATTCATCTTTAGCTATCTATGAAAGTATTCTGTAGAGGTTTGTGTTTAGATGACCAAATGTGAAGGAAAAGAAAGGATTGCTTAGGAAATGAATTAGAGCTATGGGAAACTATTTTCTAATAGTAGGGACACTTTACATGGTTTTATATAGTTTGCAATTTAACAAAATATCATTGTAAAATGTGCTATTCTTATCCTATTGTTAATTTCATTTTTAAAGTCCTCATTTATTTAGAATTAATTACAAAACATGAACAATGAAGCTCAAGACCAATTTTTTAAATTTATTTTGAATTATAACAACTTTGAACAGATCTTGAGGCTAGAACAATTATTAGTATCTTTCATGCCATATTTTCTGCAACCTAAATTAGAGAATTAATGGATAATTAATAGAAAAGATGCCATAACATAGTGAATTATATATTTGTTATTGGGGTTTTGTTTTTCTTTTTCTCTTTTAAATTAGGGGTGATGATATCAAGGGAAAAAACTTGTAAATTATAAATTATAAAATAATATAAAACATCTAAAAGAAAATGAGAGCAATGGTGGATTCATGGACACCTAGATTTAGTCTCACATCTTGCTGTGTGACTCTGAACCAGTTATTTAACCTCTCAGTGCCTCAAGCTACTCTAAAAGTTGCACAGCAGAATATGATCTTCAGTGGTGGAGAAAGTTTTTTTTTTTTTTTTATAGGGAGTTTGCTATACTATTGAAGTCATAAGTCAGATCCAAAAAACAGAGAAAGTTTGCTTTTACTCTAAAGCATTTTTCCTTCACAAAGCTCCACTATGTTGTTTCCTCATGGAGTAGTTGTGACTTTGGGCTCTTTAAGACATTGTTGGTAAAGCAAGATAGGAAAGCTCTAAATATGGGCCCCATAAGGGATTTTGTGTATGTTATGTGGGGTTTAGTCTACTTCTTCCTTCCCCTTCATTGTATTCCTTTTTCTTCCTCCATTTCTTCCCTGCAGCTTACTTTGAGTCATAGGGCTGAAAGGAGCCTTAGAAGTCATCTAATCCAATCCCTTCCTTTTTTTCAGGCACAGACAACAATTTAACTAGTAAGTTAAATAAGTGTGTGTTGACATGGAGATGATCAAGAGCCTGGGATGGAGCAGCCTTCTGGCACTATTGGGGAGCAATGGGAAGCAACTCTGCCCTCCCTCTAGGGCTTAAGTAACTGAACTGGAAGTCCTATGGGAGCCCAATTTGGGAGGTAGTGAAGCCACACTTATATGGAAGAATGGAGCCTCTGGGATCCATTCAAGGGCTTAGTTAAGGCAACTTTACTGAGTATTGGGCTGGTGTACATAGGAATCGGAATTTAAATCTGGTTGGTTCTTTTGTAATCTTTTCATTATAAAGATGAAGAGATGGAGGACAAGAAACTTACCCACAGAGAGGCTCAGAGATAGAGCCACAATTAAATGTCAGGATGCCTGACTAATGAAGAACTGTCTAAAGTACAAAAATACCACGACACCCCAGGGTAAGCCACAATTATTGATCAAGAGTGTCTGAAACCAAATAATGTCACTTCACACTGTTCCTATACAAAGAGGAATACTTTGTGTACCCACTGTGTTTGATGATTCTCAACATACAAAGTTCTAAACTATAAAATGTGACTTGGAGGATTTATCTAAAATGATAATAGGTCAATGGCACAATATTTTTTTGAATGTACATACATTCCCCTATCTTCTAATGTCAAAAAAAATTTTTTTTTTATTTTTATTTTTTTTTTAATTTTTTATTTTATTTTATAATTATAACATTTTTGACAGTACATATGCATGGGTAATTTTTTACAACATTATCCCTTGCACTTACTTCTATTCAGATTTTTTCCCTTCCTCCCCCAACCCCCTCCCCCAGATGGCAAGCAGTCTTATATATGTTAAATATATTACAGTATAATTTAGATACAATATATGTGTGTAGAACCGAATTTTTTGTTGCACAGGAAGAATTGGATTCAGAAGGTAAAAATAACAGTTTACATTCATTTCCCAGTGTTCCTTTTCTGGATGTAGCTGGTTCTGTCCATCATTAATCATTGGAATTGGATTAGCTCTTCTCTATGTTGAAGAAATCCACTTCCATCAGCATACATCCTCGTACAGTATCATTGTTGAAGTGTATAATGATCTTCTGGTTCTGCTCGTTTCACTCAGCATCAGTTGATGTAAGTCTCTCCAAGCCTCTCTGTATTTCTCCTGTTGGTCATTTCTTATAGAACAATAATATTCCATAACATTCATATACCATAGTTTACCCAACCATTCTCCAATTGATGGACATCCATTCATCTTCCAGCTTCTAGTCACTATGAAAAGGGCTGCCACAAACATTTTGGCACATACAGGTCCCTTTCCCTTCTTTAGTAGTTCCTTGGGGTATAAGCCCAGTAGTAGTATGGCTGGGTCAAAGGGTATGCACATTTTGATAACTTTTTGGGCATAATTCCAGATTGCTCTCCAGAATGGTTGGATTCTTTCACAACTCCACCAACAATGCATCAGTGTCCCAGTTTTCCCACAGCCCCTCCAACATTCATCGTTATTTGTTCCTGTCATCTTAGCCAATCTGACAGGTGTGTAATGATACCTCAGAGTTGTCTTAATTTGCATTTCTCTGATCAATAGTGATTTGGAACACTCTTTCATGTGAGTGGAAATAGTTTTAATTTCATCATCTGAAAATTGTCTGTTCATATCCTTTGACCATTTATCAATTGGAGAATGGCTTGATTTCTTATAAATTAAAGTCAATTCTCTGTATATTTTGGAGATGAGGCCTTTATCAGAACCTTTAACTGTAAAAATTTTTTCCCAATTTGTTACTTCCCTTCTAATCTTGTTTGCATTAGTTTTGTTTGTGCAGAAACTTTTTAATTTGGTGTAATCAAAATGTTCTATTTTGTGATCAATAATGGTCTCTAGTTCTCCCTTGGACACAAACTCCTTCCTCCTCCACAAGTCTGAGAGGTAAACCATCCCATGTTCCTCCAATTTATTTATGATTTCGTTCTTTATGCCTAAATCTTGGACCCATTTTGATCTAATCTTAGTATGTGGTGTTAAATGTGGGTCCATGCCTAATTTCTGCCATACTAATTTCCAGTTTTCCCAGCAGTTTTTGTCAAATAATGAATTCTTATCCCAAAATTTGGGATCTTTGGGTTTGTCAAACACTAGATTGCTATTTTTATTCACTATCTTGTCCTGTGAACCTAACCTATGCCACTGATCAACTAGTCTATTTCTTAGCCAATACCAAATGGTTTTGGTGACTGTTGCTTTATAATATAGCTTTAAATCAGGTACACTTAGACCACCTTCCTCTGACTTTTTTTTCATTAGTTCCCTTGCAATTCTCGACCTTTTATTCTTCCATATGAATTTTGTTGTTATTTTTTCTAGGTCATTAAAATAGTTTCTTGGGAGTCTGATTGGTATAGCACTAAATAAATAGATTAGTTTGGGGAGTATTGTCATCTTTATTATATTCGCTCGGCCTATCCAAGAACATTGAATGTCTTTCCAATTATTTAAATCTGACTTTATTTTTGTGGCAAGTGTTTTGTAATTTTGCTCATATAATTCCTGACTCTCCTTTGGTAGATATATTCCCAAATATTTGATACTATCGACTGTTATTTTGAATGGAATTTCTCTTTGTATCTCTTGCTGTTGGATTGTGTTGGTAATGTATAAAAATCCTGAGGATTTATGTGGATTTATTTTGTATCCTGCGACTTTGCTAAAATTCTGAATTATTTCTAATAGCTTTTTAGCAGAGTCTTTGGGGTTCTCTAAGTATACCATCATGTCATCTGCGAAAAGTGACAATTTGATTTCTTCATTTCCTACTCTAATTCCTTGGATCTCTTTCTCTGCTCTTATTGCCAAGGCTAGAGTTTCTAGTACTATATTGAATAGTAATGGTGATAGTGGGCAACCTTGTTTCACTCCTGATCTTACAGGGAAAGGTTCTAGTTTATCACCATTACATATGATGTTTACTGAAGGTTTTAAATATGTGCTCCTTATTATTTTAAGGAATAGTCCATTTATTCCTATACTCTCAAGCGTTTTTAGTAGGAATGGATGTTGGATTTTATCAAATGCCTTTTCTGCATCTATTGAGATGATCATATGGTTTTTATTAATTTGATTATTAATATGGTCAATTATACTAATAGTTTTCCTAATATTAAACCAGCCCTGCATTCCTGGTATAAATCCCACTTGGTCACAGTGTATTATCCTGGGGATGATTTTCTGAAGTCTATTTGCTAATATCTTATTTAAGATTTTAGCATCAATATTCATTAAGGAAATTGGTCTATAGTTTTCTTTCTCAGTTTTCGATCTACCTGGTTTAGGTATCAGTACCATGTCTGTGTCATAGAAGGAATTTGGTAGGACTCCTTCAATCCCTATTTTTTCAAATAGTTTACATAGCATTGGAGTTAGTTGTTCTTTAAATGTTTGGTAGAATTCCCCTGTAAATCCATCTGGTCCTGGGGACTTTTTCTTAGGAAGTTGGTTAATAGCTTGGTCTATTTCTTTTTCTGAGATGGTACTATTTAGACTACTTACTTCTTCCTCTGTTAATCTGGGCAAGCTATATTTTTGAAGGTATTCTTCCATTTCATTTAAGTTATCGAATTTATCGGCATAAAGTTGAGCAAAGTAGCTCCTAACTATTGTTCTAATTTCCTCTTCATTAGTGGTGAGTTCACCCTTTTCATTTTCAAGACTATCAATTTGCTTTTTCTCTTTCCTTTTTTTAATCAGGTTTACTAAGGGTTTGTCTATTTTGTTGGTTTTTTCATAAAACCAACTCTTAGTTTTATTAATTAATTCAATAGTTTTTTTACTTTCAATTTTATTAATCTCACCTTTTATTTTTTGAATTTCAAGTTTTGTGTTTGTCTGGGGGTTTTTAATTTGTTCCTTTTCTAGCAATTTTAGTTGTAAGCCCAATTCATTGATCCTCTCTTTCTCTATTTTATGCAAGTAGGCCTGTAGAGATATAAAACTTCCCCTAATTACTGCTTTGGCTGTATCCCACACATTTTGGTATGATGTCTCATTATTGTCATTTTCTTGGGTGAAGTTATTTATTATGTCTATGATTTGCTGTTTTACCCAATCATTCTTTAGTATAAGATTATTTAGTTTCCAATTATTTTTTGGTCTATTTTCCCCTGGCTTTTTATTAAATGTTATTTTGATTGCATTATGGTCTGAAAAGGATGCATTTACTATTTCTGCCTTACTGCATTTGATTTTGAGGTTTTTATGCCCTAGTATATGATCAATTTTTGTATAGGTTCCATGAACTGCTGAGAAGAAAGTATATTCCTTTCTGTCTCCATTTAGCTTTCGCCAAAGATCTATCATATCAAACTTTTCTAGTATTCTATTTACCTCTTTGACTTCTTTCTTATTTATTTTGTGGTTTGATTTATCTAATTCTGAGAGTGCAAGGTTGAGATCTCCCGCTATTATAGTTTTGCTATCTATTTCCTCTTGCAGCTCTCTTAATTTCTCTTTTAAGAATTTAGATGCTGCACCACTTGGTGCATACATGTTTAATATTGATACTGCTTCACTATTGATGCTTCCCTTTAGCAGGATATAATGCCCTTCCTTATCTCTTTTAATTAGATCAATTTTTGTTTTTGCTTGATCTGAGATGAGGATGGCTACTCCTGCTTTTTTGGTTTTGCCTGAAGCATAATAGATTCTGCTCCACCCTTTTACTTTTAGTTTGAATGTCTCATCCTGTTTCAGGTGTGTTTCCTGTAAACAACATATAGTAGGATTCTGACTTTTAATCCAGTCTGCTAACTGCTTCCTCTTTATGAGGCAGTTTGCCCCTTTCACATTTATGGTTAGAAGGACTAATTCTATATTGCTTGCCATCCTATTAACCCCTGCTTATGCTTTTCCCCTTTCCTTCCCTTTTACCCTCCTATCCAGTATTAAACTGGTAAACACCACTTGCTTTTCACAGCCCTCCCTTTTTAGGATCCCTCCCCCACCTTAAAGATCCTCCCCTTATTTTACCCCTTTTCCTCGAAATTACTGTATTCCTTTCCCCTTAGCTTACTCCTTCCCTTTCACTTTTCAATGAAGTGGAAGAAGTTTCACCATAAATCGAATATGTCTATTGATACACGCTATGTTCATCTCTCTCCTTTCTTTCTCTCAGATATAATAGGTTACCTTTGCCTCTTCATGAGATGTAGTACCACCACTTTACACTTTTTTATGATATAATCTCCTTTCCACCTCTAGTTTCTAAGACAAATTGTACATATGTTCTTTACATATTTTTTTGACAGAAGTATAGTTCTCAAGATTTCTTTTTACCTTTTTTAGAAGTCTCTTGAGTTCTGTATTTGAAGATCAAACCTCTTATGTAGGTCTGGTTTTTTCATCAAAAATAGATGGAATTCATTTATTTCGTTAAATGTCCATCTTCTTCCCTGGAAAACGATGCTCATTCTTGCTGGGTAAGTTATTCTTGGCTGCATACCAAGTTCCTTAGCCTTTCGGAATATCATGTTCCAGGCCCTGCGTTCTTTTAATGTGGATGCTGCTAGATCCTGTGTTATCCTTATTGTGGATCCTCCATATCTGAATTGTTTTTTTCTAGCAGCTTCCAATATCTTTTCCTTTGTCTGATGGTTCTTGAACTTGGCCACTATATTTCTTGGCGTTTTGATTTTAGGGTCCCTTTCAGTAGGTGATCGATGAATTTTCTCAATGTCTATTTTACCCTCTGTTTCCAAAACGTCTGGGCAGTTCTCTTTGATAATTTCCTCGAAAATGGTGTCCAAGCTCTTTTTTTCCTCCCATTTTTCAGGGAGTCTGATTATTCTCAAATTGTCTCTCCTGGATCTGTTTTCCAGGTCTGTTGTCTTTCTGGTAAGGTACTTGACAGTCTTTTCAATTGTTTCATTTCTCTGGTTTTGCTTGACTCCCTCTTGGTTTCTCCTTGAGTCATTCATTTCTACTTGTTCCAGTCTAATTTTCAATGATGTATTTTCTTCACTCACTTTTTTTATATCTCTTTGTAATTGTCCAATTGAGTTTTTATCTTCTATGGAATTTTTTTCCATTTTATCCATTTTATTTTTTAGAGAGCTGATTTCTTTTTCCAGCTCTCTAATCCTGTTTTCCTTGGAGTTGTTTACCTTTTCCAGCTCACTAATCCTGTTTTCCTTGGAGTTGTTTACCTTTTCCAGCTCACTAATCTTGTTTCTCAATGATTTGATTTCTTTATCCATTCTGTCTTTGAATGCATGGGATGACTTCTCCAGGCTCTCTTGCCAAGCTTCCCTTTCCTTTTCCCATTTCTCTTCCAGCTCTCTTGTGAGAGCCTTTTTGATTTCCTCTATGAGGTTCTTTTGTATTGAGGAGCAGCTTATATCCCTCCCAGGGGATACATCTGGGGACAGTCTGTTCCTAGTCTCCTCAGCATTTGAAGTCTGCTCCCTCTCCACACAGAAGCTGTCAATGGTTAGAGCCCTTTTGAATTTTTTGTTCATTTTGTCAGAGCAGGAATCAAAGAAAACAAACTGACAAGAGAAACAATTGGTCTGTTTTGCGGGGGATAGGGCTGGATGGTATTAATGGGCTTCCTCTACAGACTGGGGGTAGGGCAGCAGAGAGCCACTAACAGAACAGCAATGACTGTACTGAGTCTGCGCTCTGAGGCTCTGAGAACGCACCGAGTCAGTCCAGGTGGGGGTTGGGGGTGGCCGGGCTCTGAGAGACGCTGGCTTTCTGGGGTTTTAATCCTCACCTCCGGTGTTTACACCCTCTCTGCTGCTCCTGGCTTGCTGCCAAGACGGAGCATCCACACTGGGGCAAAAGCCCTTTCACAGAAACGGCAGAGATCACACCCCTCCCCCTCTGGTCTGAGCTGTGTGAGCTGCCTGTCTTGCTCTGGCTGTCTGCCCTCAGTCTGCGCCCAGTCTGATTGACCCTCCCCCGAGCAAACACAGACCTTTTCTGGTGAATTTCAAGGATGTCATCTCTTGGTGATTATTTGTGGATTTCTTTCTGGGTCAAGCATTAAGTCAGAGGCTTGTCATGAAGTAAGTTCTGAGAGAAAACGAGGAGCTCAAGCAGCTGTCTGCCTCCACGCCGCCATCTTGGCCGGAAGTCCCTAATGTCAAAAATTAATTTATTGAAACAGTTATGGTGACTGTGGTGGATTGTTTCTAGATTAAAGGAATTGAAATTTCTAAAACCTACCTCCCACAAATTTCAAACTATACTAATGGAATCACAGATCCAGAAAAAGGATTAGGCAGCTTTGGGATTCTGCCTAAATAGCAGCATTATACTAATTTTTTTAATGTTACTTTTTACTTTTCCCAAGCTTTCCATTATAAACATTTGGCAGGATATTTTATTTCAGTGCTTATGATATATGTGCAATACCCACCTACCAAAAAAACCCCAATGATGCTCTTAAATGCATATGTAGTAAATAACAAATTAATCTTATTCCTGATGCATCCCAATTTGAAATCTCAGATTAGATTACAAGTGGAAGCAAAGCTTGTCATTATATTCTAGTTCCTGTTTGGTAAAAACTTACCAGTTATGTTGGTATGAATTTGGGTCTATTCAATAAAAATCAATGAATAATTAACACTAGAGTATAGGGTGCATATAGGACTGGAAGAAGCATTCATTTTACATATAAGAAACATATGGCCTGCATAAGTTAAGTAACCTAACTGAAGTTCAGCAGCTGGTTATTGGCCAAGTGAGGCCTAAATGCCCAGATCTCCCAGATGCCAGGTCAGGATACTTTTAAATGCACCACAAAGCTGCACTTATTATTCTACTGTCATACCAAAATCGATCTATATATTGTATTTACCTGCATAATTTCCACACTTTTAAGTTGTTAACATGTGTTTGGAGAAGGAACAGGAAATTAGACTAGGTACATTCCTCTGAAGTTTTTCTATTGTAAGCCTGTAACAATATGAAACTGGTGGACCACTGGCATACATACAAACGTGTCCCTTTAAAATGGTGTGTAATCTTATTTTTTAAAATAGGACCATACCTAACTTTTTCAGAAAAGTTTGCTATTTACAGGAATTATATCATAAATCCATTTGTAATTTTTAAGAGACCCACAAATGTATGAATGACTTAGTCGTTTTGGGGCCGAGGCTGAGTAGAGTGGTAGTTCCCTTTTCAAATCATATAGTTGCTAAAAATTTGTCTGTAATTTTGTGTGTATGTATGTGTGTATATAAAAAAATATTGTGTCATTGACTTACCATTTTAGAGATGCTTTTCTTTAACTTGAGATTAACTTGAGTAGCTTTTAAAACTTATTTTGATAATTTCTCCTTTGCCCAAATCTATTCTAATAAAATAGGTAACGAAACAGAATCCAACCTAAAAATTTAAGAGTTTCTAGGTTTTAAAGAGACCCTGTGGTAAATTCATTTCTAATTCAAATAAATCCTTAGCTTTTAATTTATCTGTTTTATGAACTAAAATTGTTTTATATGATATTGTCTTTTAAAGTTGGGAATAACTATATGCAATTTCACCAAACAGCAGTTTTTTCTTTTTATTACTGTTAAAAAACAAACAACTTTTCAAAATAGTAAAAAAAAATCAATAAATTTATCATTTCTTACAACTTATTCAGCAACTCTGAGACTATAGAGTAATGGTAAATCAAAATAATTTTTTCTTAATGGCTTTCCCTTTGTATCAGATTATTTTCATGTAGTCAGGGTCAGCCTATGTTGCAAATATGAATTCATTTATATGCTTCACACAGATTTTTAATACCATCTCTCCTGGGTGGTACCTTTTTTGGGAAAGCTAATTAAGTTTGTGGAATAGCCAATCAACAAAGATTAAATGTCATTAGATCACCTAATATTGGATGTTTAGGTCACTAGAGAAAGCTACAGGATGTGGAACAGAAAAAACCCTTTCTCTACTTTGCCTCCTAGATGCTTCCTCTATTTCTTGGTCTTTTACAATCTAAAAATTCCTTTAAGCCTCAACCCAAGTGCCTCTACTTACATAAAACCTAGTCTTATCATTGCAGGTTGCTAATATCTTTTATCTTCTCTTCTAAAACTTTTTTGTCTACATAGAGTACACTTATCTATGTATGTGTTGTTACCACTAAGCTCTTTGAAAGCAATGATTATTTCTTTTTGTTTGTGTCCTCTGTACCTAGCATAGTGACTAGCACATAGTAGGTGCTTAATGTAAATGCTCACTGAATGAATGAATCTTAAAAATTATCAGAATATTTGACTTAAGCAGAATAATTTTGCTGACAAGAAGAATATCTAATATATGCTACTTTAAAAAATAATACTAGGCACACTGTGGAGAGGAAGGGAATAGCATTTATAGAATATCTTCTATATACCATGCACTGCTAAATGTTTTACTTATATTATCTCATTTGATTTATTAGTAGATTTAATATTTTATAAAGAAATTATAGTGATTTTTGCTTTAAAGTTTCTATTAACTAATATAGTGATTGAAGAACTTGTATTATCTGAGATATAAATTATTTAGTTTGATCAAACTCTGATGCCCTAAAGTGAATCAAATATAGCTGAAAGATCCAATTTATAAGCCAAGTAAATCACTCCTATTTTATTATGATTGAACAATCTTCTGCTCTAGGCCATTCATGGTATACAAGGCTAAGGTGAGAGTCAGGCTAAAATGAGTCAAGACTACTGTTATAATAGGGGAATAATATTGCATTTAGTATCTTACAGGAAGTTCTGTTTGCTATCATGGAAACAAATTCAATTAGCTATGTATATCTGAATCTATATTTGCTTTGGGATATGTTCGTTTTTGTGATTAATGGAAATGAGAATGAGAGCAGTTTTCATTCATATTCCTCCCTGACTTGATCTGTGAACTCATTTTGGATGGCATAAAAATCTTTTAGTAAAGGACAAACATCAATACAAGAAATATTTAGTAAGGATCTAATTATGTGCAAAGCATAATATAATTCTGGAAATACAGAAGCAAAAATGAAGAATCATACCTATTGTCCTAATTCATAAAAGACCTAACTTATTTGTAGTTATTACAAACAGGTATATTCAAATTATTACAAATACCAGTGTAGCTAGAAAACCACTTATTTTGGGAGTATATTCCAAGGAAGTAGAGGACACTAATGCATTTATACAATTGTGTATATGCCACTTATGGGAAATTGTGCCAGAAATGGAAAATGAGCAAGCTTTACTGAAATCAGAAGCAGGGAGAAAAAGAGAGGTCGGAAGCATTCACCTTATAGCACAGAGTCCTGGGAACTGGAGAGAAGGAGGAAAAATGTGATTGGGACAAAACAGCTGCTCATATAACATAAGAAGGACATGAGACTGTTCGCATATAAACAAAGGGAGAAGAATTATTTATGTCTTAGTGAAATCTATTTCTCATCTCTATAATTGGAAGAGATAGACAATAAGTATGTTGGAGTACATCTAGTTCTATGGCTTTGCTGAATTAGCGATTATAAAGAATTATTTTGGCTTAGTTTTATTTATTATTAGTTTTATTGGCAAAACAATAACAAATAGAACCTCAAGCCACATCAACTATACTCTGCTTCAAACCACAGTGTCCTCTCTCCGCCTCTTGTTCCTCTACTGCTATATTTCTTTAAAGATAGTCTGCAACACCAGCCACTTTGTCACCATACACTATCTTTCAGTTCTGTAATCTAATTATAACCCTCAACACCTTTCTTATGATAATCTCAAGCCTTTCCATTACTTAAATGATTCCTAAGTGTGTATCTTTAATAATTTTTCCTGAGCTTCAAGACCCTTGTCTATACTGACTTCTGGACAACTTCATTTGCATGTTCCATTAATATAGAATAGATGTAAATACCAAATTTAGCATCTCTTCTCCCACACCAGTTCTTAATAATGGTTCCTTCGTTTTGTTAATGATGGTACCATTCTTCCAGGTAACCAGACTTGAAATATATTTGCTTCCCTCTTCAACAACCCCCATCCCCACTCTTGTCTTCCCCACTGATTTACAAAGCCACTCAGGTAGAAAGACTCCATTTCCACTGTTCTGTTGAACCTGTAGAGGTCTCACACTTCTTCTTAAAGCAAAGACAGTTCTTCAGTATGAGAAACATTCTGGACATATTGACTCCAAATACTAGGCTATTCAGCTTTTAAAGGCTACTTTGTATTTTTTTAAATCTTTTTTTCCTAATGTAATATTGCCTTGTCTCTAAAAAAAAATGTGTCCAGCTACTTTAAGATAATTTTCTTGTTTTTTTTTTTGTGAAAAGAAAGAAGGAAAAAATAATTATTTATAAAATGATTTCAGAATAGTAATTTGCAAATTCAGAATTTGTACAATAATGTCAGAATTTTACACATATATTTTGGTGTGTATGATATTTATCAAATTGAATATATATGTGTATATATTTATTCCAAAGATATGGATTATACCAGAAATGATGTATCTAAGTATAATTTGGTAAACTCCTAGAAAACTTAGTATATTCTTATATGATAAAAAGCTGACAATTATATCTCAAAGGTTCGTTCTCCAAATTAGAATTATCCTTACCAGTTCTAATGCAGGGGAAGATAATTACTTAAGATGGCACTTCTATCTCTTTTGGTAGTAAAAGAAATTAATTTATGTTTATTTGTCAATATTTATATTTATAAATTTATAATTTGGTTCAGATATACCTCATGAGTTTACTAAAATTACAATAACAGTATTAGTTCATGATCACTAGTGTGACAGGGTAGGCACAAAGGGACCAAGATTAAGAGGTCAGGATAGAAAGGTATATCAGATAGCACAGGAATTTGAGTAAGAGATTACATTCAGAACTTCATTTATTATAGAAAGATGAATTCTGAGTCTACTATGAATGCAGAATATAAGATCAAAATGTAAAGTGGTAAGCCAAACTAAAGGGAACAAATCAGACATAGAATCTAAATAGACAAGCCACGATCCACACAGAGAAACCCACACAATGAGAGGTCAGTGGCAAAAGTGTCATTAAAACTCATATTAATAAGATACTTAAAGATGTCTAAGTGTTGAGAGCGGTAGCCCCTTGATATTCCTTGTTTGATCTACAACTTCCTTTGGGACTTGGACCTTTGATACAAGATCTGGTCAAACTAGCTTGGGCTATCTGAGCTGGCCAGGGTTTTACAGCCCCCATTCTAATCTGCTCAGATAGCCCAAATGGCATCAGGAAATTCCTTTTTGGGAAGAGACTTCTGTCTGACCCCAAAAGATAACAAGAGAATCCTTATCTTATTTACATCACTCTCTGGAACCTCCTTACATCACTGCATCTGAATGATTGTGCTCTTGTATAAAAGAGAGAACTCAAAAATTTACTCTTCGCAAAATTGGCCTTGTACCATGCAGCCATTTTGCCCACCGGCTCTCCGGTGTTTCCATTCTAATCAATAAAGACTATGTTTCCATACAGTATTAAGTAGCAAATTCCTTTGCTGCCGAACCCACCCTTGGTTACTTTGGGGAAGGAAGGAGAGAGAGAAAAGGAACTGACCCATCTCTGTTTAGAACACAATTTACTCCTCATCATAAGGACATTTTTTTTACTAAAAATATTTGAATCCCCTTTTTACAGATGAAGAGAATGAGGTTCAGAAAAACTTCCCTAGGATCACACAGTTAGTAAATGAAAGATTTGACTAAAATTCAAATCCTTTGATTCTTAGTCCCAATCTTGAATGTTAAGAACAAAAACAAACCAAAAACCAACAACATAAAAAACCCAGAGTCTCACTGCTACTCCACACAGTGATGTAAATGTATGTACAGAAATCAAACCAAGCTCCAGGAAATAGCAGAACAGGAATGGTATCTCCAACTCTGTTTAGATGAGTAGGTTCATCCAACAGAGTGACTTTAAACTCCCTTCTTAGTGGAAGTTGATAAAGACTGTCAGGTTCGGGATGTTTCACAGAATGAAAATAAGGGTATTAACAAGTGTTGATGTGGAACATCAACCAAGACTTAGGCATTTTAGAAAGTTCTCCAAGTGCTAACACTTAGAGCTTAATATTTTAGACCAGACCTATTATTTTATCTGTATGATGAGCAACTCTTAAAGAATTTCTTCTCCTAATGCCTTCTTTACAATATGCATCAAATGTCACCTAACAAAACAATGAGGAGTGGCAGAAGGAAAACTGAGTGATTGGAAAACTTACCTTAAAACCTATTAAAAACCCCATCCAAGCCAAATCACTCCAAAGGCATTTCTAAACTAGAAACTGGGAAGAGGAAAAGAAAGAGGTGAAAAATGGATTTATCTCTCTTGTAGTGATTTACTTTCATCAATGGTGACATAGGAATCACAATTTTTGAATTGTAACACCTCATTCCCTGATGTACTATGATATGAGAAAAGTAATGCAGTTTTAAAAAATGAAGTCATGAAGAGCACTAAAAGAAATGTATGGTAGAGGCAACAAAAACCTGAAAACATTGGGATAGAAAATTTGAAGATATCTAATCAGAGAAAATAGTAAATAATTGGAGAAAAATACAATTGGTATTGTAGTGTCCTTCCCCCGACTCCCACTCCACACATGAGATCAAGAAGGTGTCTGTAATGTCCAATTTACATTTGCTTTTTTATCTCCATATGATTTTCCATGAGGATGATGAAAATAGAAGAATAGAACAATGAAACATTTACAAAAGATTTTTTATAACAGATCACATCCTAAGCTAGGTGGAAGTTAGGTGGAGCAGTGGAGAGAATGTTGGGCCTGACATCAAGAAAACTGAATTCAAATTAAGCCTCAGATATATGCTAGCTGTGTGATCATTTTGTTTTTCTCAGTGTGTTCTCATTTGTAAATAGGGATAATAATAGCACCTTCCTTCCAGGGTTGTTATGAAGTTCAAATGAGATAATTTGTAAAGTGTTAGCAGAGTGCTTAGCACATGGTAAGGGCTGTATAAATAGTGGCTATTGTTATTCTTATTCATAGTCACATAATTGACTAGCAGATATAGAGCTCCCATTGAAGTTGTTTTTTTTTTTTTTTTTTTTAATCATAAGCAAGTTTTTTAATCAGTAGAGCAAAATAAAGCCTTAAAGACTGGCAACAAAGTGTTACATAAGATTCTTTGAGAGACTGGAATAACATTTTTTTCCCTATGTTCTCAGTATCAACATCAAATGAAGTTTAAAACAAGGGGATGTATGCTTTGTATATGTGTTTGCCATTATCATGGAGTCTGCTTTGTATGGAGTCCCAATAGAAAAGGTTTTCCCTAGGGGAAGTGGAGTTTTCCAGATGTTCCTGCCTACAGGTGATATAGAATTGACTACATCAAATTCTAGAATCATGCAGGGCTCCTTAAAGAGATGCATCCATCACTTTTAAAGGAGGTGGTTCTAAAAATGTATGTAAGAAAAACAAAATGGAAGAAAGTCTGTTACCTGGGCTGTGACTTACCTGGAATGTGAACTCAGTCCAACTGTGGAGGTTCATCTAGAATAGAATAGCAGTAAGATAAACTGCACAATGCTTTCAACAATCCAATAATATTCTCTGAAACAAAGCCTCATCTTTTTCATGCCAGTATTTATCTCATAATGCTGTATGACTATGTCTTAAAATACTAAAATCGTCAAATAATCCAAATTAGGTGATGAGTGATGAAATAAAAGCATAATCAGCATGAGTAAGTGACAATATATTATCAAGAACAACTTAAAACAATATTTTTCTGGGACAGAATAATTAATTGTAAAAGGAGGTAGATTGGTAATGTAGTAAGGATGAGAGGAAAGAGAACAGATTCCAAATGCCACAATGATACTCATAAAATGTAAAAGAAATTTAGAGGAAAACCTCCAAAGCAATGGGAAAATTTCAATAGAGAATTAATGGCAGGATGTGAACCAGAGTCCTTAAAATCCCAACAAGGCATGGATGGGCTAAAATCTGTACCACTGAAGCAAATACCAACTGAGATCTTTAGATTCACTAGAATTCTGAAGTAAATTGTTTTCTACCACAAAAGGAGGAACATGTTTGCTTCTTGAGATCTCTGATTCCCACTCAATCAAGTTAGGTAAGAAGTATGACAACATACTTAGAACAGAAGTTGAATTTGCTGGTTGCTTAGGACTAATGGACTCAACACTCCCACTAGTGCCTTGTTTCTGTTGCTAATTAATGCTCATGATAACTAGTGTGTAATTCCTCTGCCTCCAGTAAATATAGGCACTATGGAATATGCTTACTTTCTAAATTTGTGTATGTGTGTGTCCTCTAGTACTTAACACAGTGTTTGGAATTTATTAGGTGTTTCACAAAATGCTAGTTTACTTGATTGATTTGATTTTCTCCATGACAGTTGATCTGTGATTATTGTAATTTCCTTCTAATCCTTTTTTTTTTTTTAACTATTTGTAGTTTTATCTTTTTAATGTATGAATTAATCCTTTACTGTCAGTTGAATCAAAAGGAGAATTTTTAAAATGTGTATTTGTGTCTGAAGATTTAAAATCACCTGTATATAAATGTAAATTACAGCTTATTTTACAAACTTTGGCAAAACTGGCAAATAGTTCATGAAAGAATCTTTAAAGAGAGCATTATGGAACAAGTAGTCTAGAAATTAATTTTCATTATGTTTCTCATTTGATAAGATAACCAGAACATTTACTAAACAAATTAATAAATATAATTAATTTTAAATTATCTATCTCTCCCCTTTTTAAAAAGATAGTTTAAAGCAAAATGGCTTGCAACTTTCACAAGTATTTTAGATTTGAGAAGTTATAACTTTTTAAATTAAATACATTTTTATAATTTCAAAACCTAATATCAAGACATACTTCTCTAATAAACCATCACTAGGTGGTGATCTTTTTAACTTTTTAATAGTCAGACCTGTAAGTTCACCCTATGGAAGACAGATTTAATAATTGTGATCATTAACTTTATGCAAAATCAGTATCAATTTTTAGAAAAATTTACCCTCTATGATCAAGACAAAAGCTATTTTATTCATGATCACAATCAGATTTTATTAGAAAAGTTATCTTTTAAAGCAACATTACAAAGAAAACAGAAGTCTACAGGTAGCCACATACTTCTCTTTATATTGCTCCAAATTCCTCAATGTTAATAGTTTATAAGTAGACAGTGGCATTTTACTATGACCTACACTGTATTTTGAAGTTTTCTAACTAGTAACTCTACTAACCTTTTTCTTATACTTGTTTTTAATTTGAGGGTCTAAGCAGATTTACAGGTGAAGATATTTTTAAGGCTAATTTTCAACAATTGCTGACAATTAGAGTTAAATACATAAGTTTAGCTCTTCATGCTACCATGGCTTCCTGGTTTTAGGTATGTTAAAAAAAATTCAAGAGACATAGTTTTTGGGTAATTCAAAAATTTTTTTGAATAAGGCTAACATGATACTTATAAAAGAAGTCAGTGGCACTCTCAAATTCAAAGACCACTCTTGGCAATGGGCTCACAATTTATGTACCCTTAGAAAAGTAGGTGTTCCCAGAACAGCAATTAATTCTGATTGGTTAACAGTGAGAGAATGAATATTACAATAAGAAGTGGGCTCACTCCATTGAGGGACTGAGTGACAGCAGGTCACTCTTAGACAAAAAAAATCTCTCTACACCCAGACCACCCCTAATTTTGGTGAATATAGGCAAATAATCTATATCCCCCACCCAAGCCTGATTTAAAGACAATGGACTAGGAATTTCATCTAAGATTAGATGCCTGATCTTGTTGGATGGAATAGCAATATCCAGAATGAGAAGAATGTTAATTCTATCTTCAGCTAGCTCTGTCCTTGAGAGATTAGATGAGGAAATAGGGTAGGGGAAAAAAAAAAAAAAAGCTTGGGTCTCCGAAATTTAATATTTGGCTATTGACATGATCAGTTTTTTTTTTTTTTTTTTTGTTTTTTTTTAAGGGGGAAGATAGTTTTTCTCTACCCTTCTTTCTTACAAAAATACTTTTTGTCCAGTCAGTGCGAATAGGAACCAGAAATATATGGGTACCTTATTCAATTAATATTTCTTCTCCTGTTCACTTTTCTTCCCTTCGTATCTGTTGCATAAATTAAATAAATCTAGGCTATTTTCCAAACAATAGGATTAGTTTATAGGGAGACTGAGAGGTTTTATGCTTATATAATTCATATGCTTATATAAGTGCAATTAAAAATAAGGGTCTTTGGGGGAGAAATGTAGATAGATATGTATAATAAAGGCTGGAATAAGGGCTTTACCAATTTTACCTAATTTAATTTGCATGATAACCAAAGTTCTTGAGATTAAAGCTCTCTAAAGAGATGCTGCTTCCACACAACAATTTTTGTTGCTATGTTTTTTCTTTGGGTGAAGAGAAGACAGTTTTTTATAGTCTCAGTCTCAGTGTGTAGAGAAAATTGATGGGGGTAAACCCTGAAACTATGTCCCCTTTAAAAATAAGTCAGTAGCACTCTGAAAGAAGGGTTCTCCCCTGGGAAAAGCATGCCTTTCCCAGACAACACCCTTCCCAACGTAAGTGGTCTCATTCAGTTGGCGATCTCAGCCTGATACCTATTGAGTGACTCTAAACTCCAAGATAAGTAATCTCTTTTTAACTGGAAATCTAGGCCTGGGGCATTGAAGCCTGAGCCTCAGAGGACTAATAAAAGACAACTCTGTACCCCAAATCTTTGCAGAAGTCTGAAATAGGATTATGCTTGCTAAGGAAGCTGCCCTGCCAGGACTTTTGCCCACTCAGGGCCCAACACACTGTGAAGATATTCTCTTCTTATGTTAACCTTTGCCATTTTCCTAACAGGACCTTACCTCTAAGAAGTCTGTCTTCCTGGTAAAGCTGGCTTCTCAATGCCAATAAAATTCCTTTTTGCCATAGGTTTTCGGGTTTGCAAATTCTTTCGCATTGGATCTGCGCTGACCAGAGGGCATTCCCCATCCCAATTCTTGCACTAGCCTCATCATTTGCACCTCATCAACACCATCCAGGGAAAGCTGGCAAATCCCCAAAATGAGATTCTCCAAAGAGAGGGTATTAGACAGCACTTTTCTCTAATTTTTCTTAAAGCCTTTCTTGGGTAGCTCCTGGATTCACTGTCAGTCTTCTTTGCCCTTACTCCAGTTCCAGGGACTATTGGGATAGTCAGAGTTGCTGTTGCCATGTGTTTCCTTTAGTACAGGGCATGAATACTTCTGCCATCCTCATGGAGTCATTCAGTTCCCTAGAACAGGGAAAATAGTGAGCCACATCAACACAAATATAGATGTCCAAATGAGATGTGTTTTTAAAAATAGTCTTTATATCTTTGCCAAGAAAATTCCAAATAGGGTTATGAAGAGTCAAATATAAGCCAAAGACTGAACAACAATAACAAAGGATATTCAATAGCTGTGGTGGTAGAGATTAATTCCTGAATTTGTGAAGGGTACTTGGAGCAGAGAAATCAAGTTTTCTTGAAAAAAAAAATAGAATAAGACTGTCAACTGCCACAAAATGTAACATGTGCTAGGGATTTGGGGAGTTTGAAGTGTCAGTGATTATGTATAAGAGAGAGTTAGGAAGAATGTCTGAAGGTGCTTAGGATTGTTGCTGGGATTTTTGTGAACCTTAATTTGAGTGACCATGTAAAAACTAAATAGCGCTAGGATATATAGAAGCTCACACACTCTTTCAATGCATCATACTCTGAGAGACTGTGAGAGCTTCTGGCTGCTTCACAGCAACATCAATTGAGAAGCAATCATGAAAGAACAGTTTAGATCTTGCATGTGTGAATGGTACCTTTTTAAATCCCCACTACTGACCTTATGGGGGGAAAAGTGCCCAAAGGATGCAATGCAATATTGAACTTGGGATTTGAGTGATATCAGCCCCAATATAATGATTGTCAGTATGTATGAGATGATCTGTAACAGCAGGGGTCTATGTCCAAGCATGGCTGTAGTTAACTTTGCAGGTGAAGATGATGAAGCTTGTCTGTGGAATTAAAGAGAGAGAAAGAACAATTTCTTTTATCTACCTCAAAATTACATATAATAACAATAGCTAACATTTATGTGCTTATATAGTGCCAATCACTGTTCTGAGTACTTAATAAATTACTATTTCATTTGAGAACAATCCTGGGAGGTAGGTGCTATTATTATCTCGCATTTTAAAGAGGAAGAAACTGAGTCTGAAAGGATTAAGTGACTTGCCCAGAGTCTCAGCTAGTGGCTGAGGCCAAATTTTAATTAGGTCTTGATGACTTTAGGTCCAGGTGTTTTATCCATTGAGCCACTTAGCTGCTCCTCTGCTCATAAATAAGTATATGCAAAATGTATAGAAAACAGAAAGAAATTTGGGAGGAGAGTACTAATTATGAGGTCCTCAGTAACTGGGTGCAATTGGCAGAAAGGAACCCAGTTTCCCTAATTGTCATGCCTCATTTTCTAATTGTTCTGCTCAATCTTGCAAAACCATCCCTCTTAATCATCAGAATATTTGATAAGAATAAAAGATCTTATATTTTAGAATATCAGAATGCCTCTCCCCATCCTAAGCTATCAGAATATCAGATAATGTCTTATCAAGATGCCTCTCCCGTTTCTGGGGTGCCACCCCCCCATTATGTCATCCCCATCTCCAGTGCCCTGCCTCCCTCCACCCTGTCAGAGTCCTGTTCCCTCCCGCTCTCAGCAACCTGACTTTGATCCTGCCTCTGTCTACTCCCTGTATCTGAGCCGTGTATATATATGTCATTGAGAACTCAGATTGTTTGCTGGATTCTTGGAGAACATAGTCTCATTCAGCCCTAGATCCATTTGGTCCCAGTAAATCTCTCCCTTTCAAATAAAATATTAAATACTCTCTAATCTCTATCTTGCCTCAGTTTCTTCCACATTACAGTTTTGTTTTATTTAAACTTACATAAAGAATTTAAATGTGAAAATAACATTTTAAAAAGTTATACACTAAGAACAACATATACTGGGATGCAGAATAATTGTATGGTACTTAAATAAAATAGAATACATTCTTTTCCCAAGCAGAGCTTCAAATTGTAGTTGATTTCTGTACTATCTTAGGATACCCTAATTACATTTTGAAGTTATAGAGTAATTGCCATGACAACCTTTAGATGGTATTTTAAAAAGACTTTCAGCTAGTTTGACCTGTTATTACTACAATAATAAAAGAAAATTCTATTTTAAACAGCACCTTTTAATGTTACATAAAAATGTGATTTTAAAAAAATTTCAATTTTTAAAATCATAAGATAAAGGTATTTTTGTCCTTTTCTGTATTAACAACCAAAAACACAGAAAACATTCAGTTGTATCAGAATTTCACTGAATTTTTTTAATGCATGATAATTAAGAATAATGATTTATTTCCCTTTTTCTACCAAGTTTCCTATCTTATAATTCTCTCTGTTGCTGCTACCTACATTTCCCATAATTTTAAACCTTTTGTTTTTCTATTTGCCTTTTTCTTCAATAATTGGCACCAGTTAGTCATGTTTTAGACTTGGAAAAAAATCAGGTAGGGCAGAGCTGAGACTAAGAAGGGGTTGAATTTGAGAAGCACTATTGTGCAATGTAGACCTAATAGCCTTTCAAAAAGGATTTGGGGCAGGAAGTCATGAAATTTCTGTATAAAGTAGAAGTGTCTTATAATTAAATGGGCAAAATATTTCAGGTTCCGTGTTTAGTAGCACTACTTTAGTGATTCCCAAAAATGGGTCAATAGTAGCAGGAACTAAATGTCATATTGCAAATATATATTGTATGAAATCAATTTCAAATAGAAAACATAGCAACAAGTACATCCCAGTGGACTACATATAGAAAAATTCTTATTAGAATATTTTTAATTCAGAAAAATTTAAAAGATTCACATGTTATACCTGGGACTATTATTCTGACATGAAAATTATCAGATTGTCTTTATGCTTTGGCAGCTTTGTGTGATAATAGAATTTTTGAACAGTGCTTTATGTTGAAAATATATGTTTTAAGTCAGAATGATAGGAATAGTCAAAATCTTCATTGTATTTATCTATTAAATCATAAAAATCCTGCTCATTATTTTCTAGTTTTTTACATATATATATTTTTTATATCTAAGTTTATCATATAATAGAGGTATTGTGTTCTCTAGTGATTATTCTTAAATTTTCTTTACAGTGACAGGAATTTCAATGAATTTCAGGAATTCATCTGAAATTTTTTTCTATAAATCCATCATAAATATAAAATAGATGTTTGAAGCATTAAAATTCTATCAGACCACTATAAATTATTATGATTTCATATTTTTAAAAACTTGATTTTAGTTTTTTAAGAATTACTTTGAGCATCTTAGATGCACAAGAAAATGTTATTTTCACATTTAAAATTCATATCTTCACATTACCCAATATCTGAAAGGCAAGCTAATATATCTATATGCAATAACAATTTACATACATACATTTAGTCCTGGATTGGATTGAATACCTTTCATTCATAAACTAATGGTATTGGACGAATTATCTGGATCCTATGTCCAAACTACATCATCAATAAAAAAGGCTTTTCTTCCATGTTGAATAAAACCATATAGCAAATATATAAAATGCTTATTATTGAGAAAGAGAGCAAGAACAAGAGTTTAGGTAAAGTTTTAAAAAAAGGAAAAGGAAAAAAAAAAGAAAATAGCATCTCTTAAAGGGATGTAGTTGCCAAGCTACTGACATTGTCGATTTGTGTGTGGCCTGACAATGCTCACTTTCTTTCTGTAGCAAATCTACATTATTCAGTGAACAGTCAGAATTTAGTTCCTTTCTGGTGAAGTGACTTGTAGTTGCTGTAAAAAAGAATTACATTTTTTGAATTAGCAAAGCTTTGGATTGGTCATGGAAATACTTAGGTAGTACCCTCTCAAATGAATTTATTCCAAGGTAGGAATAACATAGGCATGTACAATATTTATTCTGTTTGTGTGTGTGTGTTATATAGTTCAACCATATATGGGCATATATAAGGCAAGTTGTCGTTAGATTTTCATATTTATTAATATATTTTTGGTAAATTTAAATTAAATTTAATGTTGATTTCTATTTTTAGTAATTAAGAATAATGTATTAACAATTTGAGCTAATACAAAACTGACAAAATCTTTGTCATTTTTTTCATCTCCTTGGAAACTGTAGACATTATCAAAGAACAGCTGCCAGATTACTGTCTATATTTGTAGTATTTTATAAAAATTATCTGCAATTTCTCAAGTCCTATAAATTATTCATATGTATCATTTGGATTCAAAATACAAATAATTGGGAGTATTGTATTAGAGAATCTAATGAGTCCTGAATTGTTTTGATACATTATGTCAATAGGTTGCCACTTTTCTTCAGTATGCTTCATAATTTTCATTCTTGACTTGGCCAAGCTATTCAACTGCCAGCTTGATTGTTTTAAAGAATTTAAGATATGAGATATAAGACCAACTTAAACATTTAAGAACAGGTATTCCCAATTGTGTAACAATATAGCATTTCATAAATATAGCATAGACACTGAATAAAATACAGAATCAAATTAATAAGTTTATAATAATAATACAGAGTTTATTAGGTAAGATCATAACTATACACTCAACCACCCCCCCATATATGAATATACTATATATATAATATTTTGGTTAAAGTTGAATTTTAAACTGCCAAACCTGTCTGTAAATGAAAATGGTCAAAGTAACATTTTATTTTACAAATTATAGGCAGTCTGTAATTTATATTTTGCATTTCATGTATTCTTATTACATTTCTTGATTGAAACTTTAAAAATATAGAGCTAATCTTATAAATGGTGGCTAGGAGGTCAGCTCACAAAAACTTGCTTGATATACACAACAATCATTATAGAATCATATAATATAATAAATTTCAAATTATGGATGTTATAGATATTTATGTACTTATATGTCATAGATATATAAATCACAAATTATAGAATTTTTCATTGTAAGAGACCTCTGACATCTAGTTTAACCCCTATGTTTTTATATAAGGGAACTGAATCTCAAACTGGTTAACTGACTTACCTGAGTGCATTCAGGTAGAGTTCACAGTAGTAGAGCCAGAATTTGAACCCAAACATTCTGATTCCAAATTCAATGTCATGACTTCTAATGACATACTATATATTTGTAATGAAAAATAATAATACAAGTTGTAACAATTTGTTTAAAGAGTGAAGGATCTTAATGGGTTGTATTAATTGAAATGATTCTTAGGTCTAAAATCACTTCTTCCTATCTCAAAAAGGGAAGAGGAGAAAGGGAGAGAGAGAGATGGAATAAGAGAAGAAAAAAGAGGAAGAGGAAGGAGGAATAGAGGGAAGGGTAGATTGAGGGGTAGAGGGAGGAAGGGAAATCTGAACTAAAGTAGACAAAGAGTTAGAGAAGTCAAGCAGAGTTGAAAGATGTTAGTAGATGTTAAACATCTTGATTTGCTATATTTTCTAGAAACATTAGACAGAGAGTATTTAAGAAACCCTAAACACACATGTCAAAGATAAAGTGCTCCCTCCAGATGAGATAATTTGTTATTTGTACGCCAAACCTAACTCTCTGTGTATAACTTGGGAGTCAAGAGAGGTGTCAGTCTACACTTGACTGAGAAACTACTTATACAGCTGGAACTCATGTAGATAAACTGACCATCATATCTTCAAGGTCTCGGTAATGTCAGTATTTCTGTATGAATTAGGTACAAGTGACATTTTTACATAATTAATAATTTTTATTTATAACTTTTTAAAAAAATTGGAATCTTTCTGATAAACCATTCTTCTTTAATTGAGCCATCCTTATTATAAGAAATATGTAAACAAAACTTAATTACCATTTCTGACAATATAAACATTATTTCACCTCTGTGCTATTTCTCTCTACCAACAGGAAGGAGATTGTTTCTCCTAGTAACCACAAGGAAGTCACATAACCTCTTTGAGTCTCTTGTTTCTTCATCTGCAATCTATAGGTCTTTAATCAAACATATTACCTAATTCAAATGTGCTTCATAATTGAATTACTTATTTTTTATAATCTTATTCAATTGAAATAGAATTATTTCATTGTAAAAGACCTCTGACATCAAGTTTAACCCCATGTTCAATGGGGTTCAAATGTTAATGGCCATGAGACATTATCCTTCTGCTGTCCTTTTATTTCTTAAATTGTATAGACTATTGCACAGATTAAAATAACTGCTTTTTGTAATTGAATAAAACTGTTAGCTTTTAAACTCATCTTCTGTAGAATCATTGAAAGCATCTTTGGTTCAGGTTCCATCACAGGATGGTACATCCACCCTATTCTGTCATGATTCTGAAGTGGAAAAGTACCCCAAATGGGACTTCGAGAGACATAATCTTGAATCTTTGTAGTTAAAAGTAATTCTTCACTCCCCACTGCAGATGGCATTCTTACACTCCCAGATGTGCTGTCCTGAGAGACCTGAGTCCTTGACAACCTGATAAGCTTAAAGAAATACTCCTTGCTGCTGCCTGAAAATGACCCCCTTAGAGTGATAACTTTTTTTTTTGGCCTCCTGTTTAGAATAGAAATTCCTTTATTATGACAGATGTATCAAGAAACATTTTGATGTCTCTCTCTTCTTCCTATAAATATGTGGCCCTGAGACCACTCATTTGCTGACTCCCCTGTTCTGGTGGGGTTTAGTTGCTAGTTAGCAATTAACGCACTTAATTTTTCATTATTTTGGCTGCCTTGTTTTTCTTTTGCCTGGGTACTTCAATTCTGTCTCCTGTTAGGTCTCTATATTTTAAAAATGTTATGGAAAGCTCTGTTTAAAACGTTCTTAAATTTTTCTGGGTCATTGTTATATTTATATAATTGTAGACTCTTCACAGTTTAGGTTGGGATAATTATCCAGTTTTTAGTATAGCTTATTGACTGAGTTCCATAGGATTTTTTGGTGGTCCATTTGCAGAATAGAAATTTGTCCTTTATTAACACAAAAAAGTTTACAAGTTTCTGATATATAATGCTAAGTACCAGATTATGTCTTGCTAGGTATTCCCTAGCAATAACTCAATAACTCAATTCACTAGCAAAAACTCAATTTTTGTAGCCTGCAGTGATGTGTTGCATAATTTATTTATTTTCCCAACATGAGCTATATTAATAAATGAAGTTTATGTTCCTTAAGAATAACCCTTCTGCAATTTTTGGTGACTATTATAATTTATTGTTATTATTATTTGAGAATCAGAATTAGTTCTGGAACAAATTGTTATCTTGATGTCATTTCTTCATATTCAGTAATCCACAGACTATTTCACAGGGGGATAAAATAACTGCTTTTTGACTAATTGACTAAAAGTATCAGAATTTAAACTCATTGTCAGTAGCGGTTCAAAGTATCCTCAGTAACTCCAATAGTAAACAAGACAAAATTCTGTTCCCACATTATTTTAATCTTTTCAGACAGCTCTCTATACTTTGAAATTTTTTCATTCCATGTAGCTTGGGATTATTTGGTATTTGAGATGGCAATATCTAATTACAAATATTGTTAACATTTTAAAAATCAATATTGTGTGCCAGATGATTCTGGGTTACAGCTGTCTGTGTTATTGGTCTAGTTCTAGCTGAAGACAGAAAAGGACTCACTGTAATCTTGTTCTCATATATTAAGTAACCTTTGATATATATAATAATCTTAGCCACTAGATCACTTCTGACTATGTATTGGGTAGGTGAATTTTATAGCCTGCAATAATGTGTTGTACATATATATATATTTCAGTATTTTTTTTCATGATCCATATTTACCACTAAGTCCAGACTTCATACAATGAGCATTAGGTAATTTTTGCTGGCTAGTAATTTTTTTTGAATTGGCATTCTAAAACCCTTTCTTTCCACAAACAGATCTATCTATCTGTATGTTTCAATCTGCAACCCCTTTAGCAATATTTGTTAGTTGAGTTCAGGCAGATATTGGCCATGATAACCTTTTGATTATTTTCTTGAATTGTAATAGTTTCATTAATTCTATCCAAAGGTAAACAACATTTTGGCAACATTCAATATCTAGTGGTGAATACGTATTATTGCTCTTTACAATCATTCAGTGAAGTGATGTCTACTTCTTTCAAAAGTATTTACTACAGGTTTTTTACATTATCTTCATGACTATCATCATCATCATCATCATCATCAGCAGCAGCAGCAGCAGCAGCAGCAGTCTTGTTTTCTTTATTCTCCATTATTCTTCCTACTTCTTGATATAGCCTCAGGGAAAGCATCTTGGATACAATTTCCTTCTTATTTATTGATTTTTTTTATTTTAACAACAGCAAAAAGGTGAAAATACTATGCTTTGATCCACAGCCAGTCACCATAGTTCTCTCTTTGGATGTGGATGGCACTTTCCAAGTCTATTGGCACAAGTTTATTGGAATTACCTTGAATCACTTCATTGTTAAAAAAGAACCAAATCCATCACAGTTGTAAGGCTACATGATGCATTCCATTCTCTCATGATTGATTTTGTTTTCTGCTGAGATTTCTATATTTTGAGGGATTTTGTTCTACAAAGTTTGAAGATTATGAATGTTTTGTATGGTAGCATCTATTTAAAATTTCTTAAGCTTTGTATAGATAAATGTGTGACCTAGATAATTATAAACAATACTCTGGTCTATGTTTTTGTTGTTTTACAAACCCTTTTCATCAATAATACAATATTTAAAAAAAAACATTGTGTAGAGGTTATTTGCTTTAAATTTGTTCTGCCTGTTGAACATTGATTTTGGAGTGTCAGTGAGTCACTTAACATAATTAGATTTATTCATTGGTGTTTAAAATACCTACAGTGGGGCTCAGGTAGGTGGCACAATGGATAGAGTACTGGCTCTGGTGTCAGGAGGAATGAGTTCAAATACAGTTTCATAGGATTAACACTAGCTGGATAATCCTGTACAAGTCAATTAATCCCAATTGCTTCACTAAAGTAAAATACCTACTGTGATAAATTTAAATTTTGCCCCCAAAGATCCAAATTGAAATGCATATTACATAAGTATAACTATAAAATAGAAAGTCTTATTCTACCTATAATTAAAGACAAGGAAATATAACATAATGAATAAATAATATAACAGTAACACATGTGATTACTGTTATCTGCAAGACTTCATATTTTTATTTTTATTTTTAAAAATTTATTAAGATTTCATATTTTAAAAAATATTTCATTTTAAGTTTATTTTACAATTTAAAAATATGTAACACTGTTTATAAAATGAGTTATAAACTAGAAGTTGTTTAACAAAAGCACTGGTTATATATAAACTTAATTTCTTTTTTTTAAATTTTTTTTATTTTTTATTTTTTTAATTTTATAATTATAAAATTTTTTTGACAGTATATATGCATGAGTAATTTTTATAACATTATCCCTTGTATTCATTTTTCCAAATTTTTCCCTCCCTCCCTCCCTCCCTCTACTCCCTCCTCTAGATGACAGGCAATCCCATACATTTTACATGTGTTACAGTAACCTAGATACAATATATGTGTGTGTAAATCCAATTTTCTTGTTGCACGTTAAGTATTAGATTCTGAAGGTGTAAGTAACCTGGGTAGATAGACAGTAGTGCTAACAATTTACATTCACTTCCCAGTGTTCCTTCTCTGGGTGTAGTTGTTTCTGTCCATCATTGATCAACTGGAAGTGAGTTGGATCTTCTTTATGTTGAAGATATCCACTTCCATCACAATACATCTTCATACAGTATCATTGTTGAAGTGTACAGTGATCTTCTGGTTCTGTTCATTTCACTCAGCATCAGTTGATGTAAGTCTCCTGCTGGTCATTTCTTACAGAGCAATAATATTCCATAACCTTCATATACCATAATTTACCCAACCATTCTCCAATTGATGGACATCCATTCATCTTCCAGTTTCTAGCCACTACAAAAAGGGCTGCCACAAACATTTTGGTACATATAGGTCCCTTTCCCCTCTTTAGTATTTCTTTGGGATATAAGCCCAGTAGTAGCATTGCTGGATCAAAGGGTATGCACATTTTGATAACTTTTTGAGCATAGTTCCAAATTGCTCTACAGAATGGCCAGATTCTTTCACAACTCCACCAACAATGTATACAATGTATTAGTGTTCCAGTTTTCCCACATCCCCTCTAACATTCATCATTATTTGTTCCTGTCATCTTAGCCAATCTGACAGGTGTGTAGTGGTATCTTAGAGTTGTTATAAACTTAATTTCAATGTTGAACTTTTTTGTTTGAACAAAAGTTTTGAATATTTGGCTCAATGCCAAACAAATTGTCTTAAATGTAGTTATACAATGAGTTTATTTTTACATTTTTATTTCAAAGAAGAATAAACTGAAAATACTATACACAAACACATATGGTGAGAAGTGACAGGAGAATTTTACAAGTTCTCTTGCTTAGAGATAGAGATTCTTTTTAAAAAAAATTTTGCCACCTGATAAATTGACAAAAATGAATAGGTAATACTTTTCTACTGTAGAATAATGTATAATCAAGGATATTAGAGTTCATATGCATATAGTGCTTCATTTTAAACAATGTTTATATATAAACTAACTATTGTAATGAAAGAATCTCTTCTGACATCTGACTTTCTTTTTTTTTTTAATTTTGTAATTTTTTCTCTAGTTATGTGTAAAAACAATCTTAAACAATTATTTTTAAGACTTTGAGTTCTAGATTCTTTCCCTTCCTCCATCCCTAGCCTCCATTGAGAATGCAAACAACTCAATAAAAATTATACATTTTATTTATTTAAAATATTCATGCAAAATATTTACATAATAGTCATGCTGTGAAAGAAAACATAGACACCCCTCCAAAAAAAATCCAGTGATTTCCTTGCATAATCTACATTGATCATTAAGGCTAGGCTCCTTAAAGACAATCATCTTAATTTATTTATTTTTTTTTTTTCTGAGGCAATTGGTGTTAAGTAAAATTACTTAATGTCACACAGCTAGGAAGTGTTAAGTGTCTGAGACCACAATTGAACTCAGGTCCTCCTGAATTCAGGGCTGGTGCTCTATCCACTGCGCCACCTAGCTGCCCCTAGCCATTAATCTTGATATTTCTTTGTTAACATATTGTTGATTGAATTCATGTATATTTACTTATGTGGGACATTTTTTTTTTTTCTGAGACAATTGGGGTTAAGTGACTTGCCCAGGGTCACACAGCTAGGAAGTGTTAAGTCTCTGAAACAGATTTGAACTTAGGTTCTCCTGACTTCAGGGTTGGTGCTTTATCCACTGCACCACCTATCTGCCCTCCCCTCATATTATCTTTTAAAAAGAATACATTAAAACTGGTATTGTATAAGAAATATTTACTTTAAATTTGTTCTTCCTATTGAGTTTTGGTTTCAGCATCTTGGTGAGTCTCTTTATATATTTGGCCACAGCTAATTCTCTTTAAAGGGTTTATGCTTGACCTGTCAAGCTTGAAAGAGATCAAGGTAGGACAGCTAGGTGGTGGAGAAGATAGAGCACCAGCCCTGAAGTCAGGAGGATCTGAGTTCTAAATCTGGCCTCCAATACTTGATACTTCCTAGCTGTGTGACTTTGGGCAAGTCGCTTAATCCCAATTGCCTCAGGAAAAAAGAGAGAGAGAGAGAGAGAGAGAGAGAGAGAGAGAGAGAGAGAGAGAGAGAGAGAGAGAGAGAGAGAGAGAGAGAGAGAGAGAGAGAGAGAGAGAGAGAGAGAGAGAGAGAGAGAGAGAGAGAGAGAGAGAGAGAGAGAGAGAGAGAGAGAGAGAGAGAGAGAGAGAGAGAGAGAGATCAAGTTAAGGATATTTTCTAAACTAAAACATTCAGTTTCCATTTTTATTTAATGTATTTAAGATGTTTTTTATATATCAAATCCAATGGGCATTTTAATATCATTAGAGAACATTTCCATGAGCACTAAGATGCTGTTTAATTGTGTTTTTAATAGAGCCTTATAAATTGATGTGATCTGCATCAAGTGATCATTAAGATGTTTAGTTTGGCTTCCTCAGTTTGGAAGCCATACTTTTATTTGAGGGGTAATGGATTTAAAATTAGTCAAAATCATAATGGGCCAAAATATATTCCCTGAAAATTCTGCGTTTTATATCAACTGTTATTGACGTTATTGAGTTGTGACATTTTAGATTTAAAATTTCTCTATTGAGAAGAACCCCAGTTCTTCATAGGCTGTTCCAGTGAAGTGAAAAGTCTGTCATATTGGAAAGACTTAGAAATTATGTCTTCTTTTTGCTTTTGGTGGATAATAACTTAAGTATGAATCTTATCATCAGTGGACTAGCCATTTAAAAATGAATTTTTTGACCATAGTAATCCATGAAACAAATAAAAATACAAAATGTCTCTTAATTTTGTATATCCTATTTCACTTTAGCAGTGATAGTGTCAGGGGATAAATGAAGAGTAAGGGAGTCAAGAATTGTATAGATTTTGGAATTAACATTAATTTTTGGGTTTTTGATTTTTTGGTTAGTGACCAAATTGTAAGTATATTGATGAAGGAAATTAATTACATAAATTTTAATATTATCCTTATAAATAAATAACAAAATAATGAAGTTATTGATTAATGAAAGGATGGCTCATAGATTCTCCTTCAAAAAAAAAACCCAACCCAACAGATAAAGAAGTTTACAAAGCCAATTTATTCTGCAACTTAAAGCAACATGAAATATCATATCATGTAGTGTTCATAATAAACATTTGCAAAAAATCTCCACCATAGCTACAACTTCAAGTCATAAAAAGTATGAGGAAGTAGAAAAATTCTATGACAACTTTGATAAGGCCTTTTAAAAATCTTGATAATACCTGTACACTTTAGTACATTATGACTTCAGTGCAAAAGTGAACATGTGGAGGAAAAATGAAAAAAAGTTGAAGAAATTGTTTATGAGGCTAAATTCTTATATTGAAACCTCCCACTTAAGTGTTATGAAAACTTTTTTTTTGAGACCAGAATTAGGAGGTTCCAGACATGATAAGCACTAGGTAATACAAAAGAAATTAAAATAATTCTATTTTAGTCTGCAGGACTTCCTACATATGAAGTAGATTTTAAAACAAATATTTTATAAATACAAATAGTAACTCTGACAAGAACTTATTAGAGTGGATCAATCAATACTAAAGTAAAAGAATGAAATAAAATAAACTAGGGTGTATAGTTGAAGCAACCAACCAGATCCATTAAAAAAAAAAAAAAAAACTTTCCATAGAATGGAAAAATGGATAAAATAATGCATATCAACACCAATTATTACCACTTCCTATGACAATTTGATGTAAAAGAAATATCATAAAGAAAAAACTAAGAAAGGTTTGAAACCACATTAACCAGCAATCATTGAAGCCCCTTGCCAAGTTGATTCTATAGTAACCAAAGGCAATGCTTAGACTATGACTCATTTCCGGAATCTTCCAAAAGTTGATAGTGAGAATGTTATAAGCAATGTCATCTCATAAAGCAATGAGAAGTAGTGTAAGAAAGTTTATAGAAAATTTGAAAGGTGCATGCTAAGCATGAGTAAGCTGAAACCTTTATTGATGAATATTTGTGTGAGAGAAATGGAGTGAATAATATTAATTCTCATCTTTCTGCAAATGATTCTCAGATTTATTTACTTATTTGACCTCTGGTCTCCTATCAACTATATACTAGATATCTTAAACTGGCAAACTCATCAAGTCAAAACATTCACACACCACCCACCACCACCCATTCTCCCTTCTTTACAACATCCTTGTTACTGTTGAAGGTACTGTACCATCTTTCCAATCATCCAGCCTTGCAATCTGTTTACTCATACGTACTCTATATATCTAACCTGCTGCCAAATCTTATTATTTCTATCTTCACAAAATTCTTTGGCCTTCATTAACCTCACACCTGAACTATTAATAATGAATAGCCTTCTGCTTGGTCTTCCCAAGGCTCTCTCTCTTCTAGTCCATCTTCTATGAGTTATCAAAGTAATCTTCCTAAGCACAATTCTAACTATACTACTCCCATTTCCAGTTAATATATTCCAGTGTCCCCTTTTACCTACAGGGTCAAATATAAATCCATTTGCTTTTAAAAACCCTTTATAACCTGGCTCTTCCTACTTTTCTAGCCTTTTTACACTCTCCTCTCCTCCATATACCATAAGATCCAATGACAATACATCTTTTGATTCTGTATCTCACTGTTTAACCCTGTGCATCGAATATTTTCCCTTTTCTCCTCTGCCTCTTAGCTGTCTTTGTTTTTCCAGACTTCACTCAAATCAGATAATTTACAAAAGGCTTTTGCCAGTCTCTTCCTTCTACCCTGACCCCCCAGATTTAGCTATTAGTGCCTTCTCTCTGAGATTAACCATTTACATTGCTTACATATTTGTCTGTAAATGTGTGTGTGTATATATATACATACATATATATATGTATGTATATATATATACATGTATATATATATAATCTACATACACATATATGTATATAAACTAAATCACAGGTTATATTATTATTTTTGACTTTAATTTTGAGAAACGTAGTTTGGCATGATGGATAGAGTGACCTTAGAGTTAGGAAGACTAGGAAGACTTGGTTAATCACACCCCACCTTTGACACATTTTGGCTCTGTGAACCAGAGCAACTTACTTAACCTCTCAGTGTTCCAGGCAGCTCTTTATAATATAAATTGTAATGTTGATGTCTTCTGAATTGGTAGAGAGAGTTCTCTCATTTGGAGTTCCCTATACCAATATAATCATAGAACCAGTCTATAGAAAAGTGTACACTGGGATAATGTGATAAATATTTAATAAAAATTACTATTAAGCACCTTATAAATATAGGGCTCTATTCTCCAATTATTCTGAAGAAATAATCAACTGAGAGAATGATCAGAAAAGGTCTCCTAAACATCAAAGTAATTAAAAGATGAAAATATAACTATCTTTTGATATGAAGGTACTGACATTCAAGCTGAGAAAATTTTTCTGATTCAGTATTATGAAATATAGAAATAGAATTAAGTAGGCAATTCCCCCATTATCCCAAAGGAACAGATTATAGAGTCATCAGGGGAAATGTGAGAGGCAACTAGATGGTAGAGTGAATAGAACAACTGGCCCTGAAGTCAGGAAGAACTGAGTTCAAATCCAGCCTCAAATACTTAATACTTTCTATCTGTGTGATCCTGGGCAAGTCACTTAATCCCATTTGCCTTGTCAAAATAAAAATGTCATGGATGGAAAGAAATATCTTCATCCAGAGAGAGAACTGGACATTGAATATAGATCAAAGCATAGTATTTTTACCTTATTTTCTTGTTTATTTTCTTGTTTTTTTTTTCCTCTCATGTTTGTTTTTATTTTTACTTTTTGACTTGATTTTTCTTACACAGTATGACAAATATGGAAATATGCTTAGAAGAATTGCACATGTTTAATCTATATTGGATTGCTTGCTATCTGTAGGAGGGAATGCAGGGAGGGAGGGAGGGAGGGAGAAAAGTTTGGAATATGAGTTTTTGCAAAAGTCAGTGTTGAAAACCATCTTTGCATGTATTTGGTAAAATAAAAAGCTATTAAAATAGGGGAAAAAGAATATGTGAAAGTAGATTTTTCTAGGGCTTCTGTATATGTTTATAACCTCTCTGGCTATTATAGCACAATGGAATAATTTATCACAGTTTTGTTGAACAATGGAAATGATTCTGGTATTTCTTCACACCTCTCTCTGTTCTAGTTAAAGATGTCCCAAGTCAAGCAAGTGGGTCTGTTGGCTGCTGGGTGTCAGCCTTGGAACAAAGATGTCTGTGCAGCCAGCGGAGACAGATTTGCTTACTGTGCCACTCTGGCCATCTACATTTATCAGGTAAAACTAATACTTATTAATAATCCAACACTTCATGGAAATTGTAATATTATGGGTTTGTATTTTAATTTTATCAAATTTATTAATAGAGAATTACAGAAATATGGTAATAAGATTTTTACAAAATAGTATTTGACTTATAAAAAGATTCCTTTAAGGATTTAAATATATTATATATGTAAATATTTAAGTGCTGTGCATTTATATTATATGAAAATTTATACTTAATATTTAATATATTGATTTAAATTTTAATAATTTATTATACATAAGTATTATATTATTTATGATATTTATATTATAAATATTTATGTCCCCCAAAGATATATATCTATATCTATGTTTATAGTTATATATATACATATATATATATATATACACACACACACATACACACACACACACACACACACACACACATACACACACGCACAGCCAGAGAGAATAAATATATATTGCATTTTACTTATGTACTTCTATAATTATTGTTTTTCAATTGTTTCAGTCATGTCTGATTTTTTCTGGTTCCCTTTGGGGTTTTTTGACAAAGATACTATATTGGTTTACCATTTTCTTCTGCAGCTCATTTTACAGAAGAGGAACTGAGGCAAACAGGGTTAAATGACTTGCCCAGCGTCATTTAGTCATGTGAGATCAGATTTGAACTCAGATCTTTCTGACTCCAAGCCTCTATCCACCAAACCATTTAAATGCCTTTGATGCAATGATCAGGGAACAATTTTTCAAGTCTTTCAACTTATTGTCTGTTACCTATGTTTCAAGCAGCATTTAATGTAAGAAAATTCCAATATAAGAAAAGAATTCTGATAGACTTTTTGAGTTCAATATACTGTAAGGGGGGTTGACCTATCTGAAGTTTGTGAAACTAATAAAGATAAACCAAATGTTGAACACAAACACTCAAGTATATACTTCAGTTTTAGTTCTCAAAAAATCTAGTTTCATTCCTCAGCTCTTAGTAGATAGGCACTTTTGAATTTAGCTAAGATGGTCCCCAGACAATCAATGTATAGTTTGTCAATGAGATGTTCTTTGGAGTATTTTCCAGAGTTTGCTGTCCATAGCATGGCCTTGGCATAGACTTTGAGAATACAGGGCCAATGCCATGCATACTATAGTGAAACCAAAGATTTGTGAACTATTAGCAAAAAATAAATTATTGTGTAGCCATAACCTGCGTTAAAGGATTTTTTAAGGTAAAAGTTTAAATAGTTTAACTTTCTGATAGTGATTTATTATTATTTTTCAGTAAATGGCATTGCAAATGTTTTTTTACCAGATAAAAATATTCATTTTAAAAACATTAGAATATCATACATAGTGATATGAAACCTAGTGAAAAGATTGAAACATGTTCTATTATCGGCACTTTAAAAATATGTAGTTCTTAAAAAAATAGATCATCTAGAAGAGACTTCTTAAGCTCTTTCTACTCATGATACATTTTTTCTTGAGAAATTTTTATATGATCCCCAGGTATATAGTTATATAAATTATGTATACAAATCAAACATTTACTGATAATAAGTCATAATTTCACAACCCCCACATTTAGTTATGAGACCTCTTATGGAGCCGTGAACCACAGTTTAAGAAGCTAGGATCTATAAAACGTATTATATTACAGTATATTAAAAATAATTTTAAAATAACCTATGAGAAAATTTTGTGTCCATAAATTCATAATTAGTAAACTCAAGAATTTAATATACATAAAAGTCAAATTAGTTTAGTCACAGAATCTCGTCCAAAAGCCTTATTTAAATAAAATGCATGCTAATGGAAAATGTGTACTTTTAAAAATTGAAATAAAAGATAAATAAGCCAAACTGATAGATCTGTTAATTTTAAATATAATAATTTATGTGAATGTTCCTTATAATACTATGAAGTATTATAAACATGCAAGACAGTATTATCCCTTTCATTTTAAATATTCACTCAAGTGTTTAGTCTGTCACTAAAACTTAATTACAACGGTAAATTTTTCCCTTCAATAATTAGCCAGTTTTCCTACTTATTTCAGTGTAATGAACTCCTGATGAGGAATCTCCCTTTACCAAAACAGATCAGCAATTGTTCTGTAGTGTTATGATGTTAAAGAACTTCTGGGAGTCCTGAGTAGTTAAGTGACTTGCTCAGAATCACTGAATCATTGAGTCAGAAAAAGATTAATTAAAACATGTATATATGTATATGTATGTGTGTATACACATATGTATGTGCATGAGATACATTATGTATATTTTATATCCATAATATCTCCCATATATACATACACATATGCGCATATGTGTGTGTGCCTGTGTGTGTGTGTGTGTGTGTGTGTGTGTGTGTATGTTTGTGTAAATTTATATTTAGGTCTTGAACTTAGGAATCCCTGACTCCAAGGCTAAGTTTGTATCCACAATCCCTCTCTATCATTAGGTCTTAATCACATTTTTTAAATTATGTGAGAAAAATGTCCTTTCATTCCAGTTTAGAGACAATATCCAAATGAGGAATAGGCAGCATTTAGAAAAGCATAACAAAAAGATACCAGGGTATTACAAAAGGGATTCTTTCAAACAATTTAGTCATTAAATCATGTGAATAGTTTATAGTTTAGTCTTTTTCTGCTGAAATGATGAAAGTAGATAAAGAACACGATTATACCACAGGCAGTGTTATTGTACAGGAGGGCTCTAGAATTATATAATTTATGAATGTACTAAATATCTACAAAGATATAATGGTTTGCCTGGAGACATGGTGGGTTTATCCCTTATTTAGCATTTTGTTGTAAAATAATTCTTTTTTATATATAGGTGGGACCCCCTGGCTTTTGAGGTTCTATGAAGTTAAATATATTTTGCTCAAGTAAATGGTATAGGAATCTTCCATTTATTTTGTTTCTAAAGATTGATTAAAAAAAGAAGACTGATTGATTGCTATCTAAAGATTAGTTTAGAATCAGTCAAGCTTTGAAAAATTTGAGTCCAAGGTAGATTATATCATAAAATACATTTATCATCTTTCTAAAAAAAAAAAAGAGGCAGTTTTCACATACTCATTATCTTTGCAAGTATATTTCAAAGTTAAAATAAAAATATTTGAAATCCCTAATTCTTAGTCTCAGTTCATTTATAGCAAATGGCAAGGTTACTTTCCTTGTACATTTAAATCTGTGGTTTTTATCAAGCGTTTTAGTTAATAATCTATAAACTTAAATGATATATTAATGTATTTGTTTTGTGTGTATCCTTTTTTTTTTAGCTGGATCATCAGTACAATGAATTCAAATTGCATGCAATTATGTCTGAACATAAAAAGACAATTACTGCAATTTCTTGGTGTCCCCACAACCCTGACATCTTTGTGAGTGGCAGTGCAGACCACATAGTGATCATTTGGAATGTGGCTGAACAAAAAGTTGTTGCAAAACTTGACAATATAAAAGGTATTTTCACAATAGGAGTTTACTTATTGAATGAATATTATTTTTCCTTTGACAAATACTAATGAACTTTAAGCCTTGAAGTATGACACATAATTTTGTGCTCTCCTCTTTCATATCACATTGCATTCATGTTATGTAATAATTCTCTTACTTTCTTCCTAACATAAGAACAGTAAGGCACATAAAGTATTCATGCTCATGTGAGGAAGCAAGAATTTGTTTTTCTTTCCCTGGGTTCAGGGATTCTACTGATTATACTGATATTGAAAGTGGTAGAGTCAAGGAATCATCAATATTACCTAATTCTGAAGTGAAATCACAGGCTACAAACTTTCAAACCTTCCTTGGGTTTTCTTGCTTTCCTATTTAAACTAGTTCAAAAGAGTTTAGAATGTGTTCTTTTTCTTTCTGTCCTAAAATGCTTAATTGGATGGTGAATAAATGAGAACTATTAGAAAACAACAAAATTACTTATTTTTTTCTAATTATACTTTTATCTTGCATTGAAGACATTGTGGAATGGAGTTGACCTTGGGTTCCTGAAAACTATCTATAATATGCAAAAATTGTAATATCTAATACCCAGACATCAAAATGATGAGACCAAAATTTTGTCAGTCAAGATTTCCTAGCATATGCATATTCATAGCAATTCAACAGACCATTATTAGGAGCTTAATATGGCCTGGCCCTATCTATAATAAACATTCACAGTGCCAGGAGGAAAGCCATCTAGTTGAACCCAAACTTGAATAATAATTTTCTCTGTACCTAACAAGTAGTCTTCCAGTCTTTGCTTGAAGAACCTGAGTGAGAAAGAACCATCAGTCTATTTCACTTCTATATTACTATAAAACCACCTTTTTGATAATAATAATCTTATAGTGTATGGTTTCTAGCAAAATACCAAAATATATGGTAAATAGGCTATGATGCATTATTAATGAGGTACTGTTAATAAGAAGCAGGATAATAATGTCTTCAGAGAGATGTATAATCAGATCCTTCCATGTAGCAAGACCAAGAAATATACCCAAATATATATATATATATGTGATAGACTGCCTTGTTCAGTTAATTAATAATGCAAGGTCAAGAGAACTAGAAGATGGGCCCCAGTTTGTTGGATATACCCTCCCGTATAGAATATATGAAGAGACATGAATAAGAGTTACACAGGATAAAAAAGATAAGAATTGCTTGCAATCTACACTATTGGAGGTATGCCCATCTTGATGAATCCTAGAATTATTGTAGTATTTAAATATCAAATCATTATTTCCTTCTGTGTAGTTACAATGTACTGCTTCTATTTCTTCTCTCTGAAGTCAAGCAGGGAAAGAGTATTTCTTCTCCATGTAATACCTTTAAATATTGGAAGATGGCTATCTCAAAGGGGCAGAGCCAAGGTGGCAGAGTAGAAGCAAGAGTTCACCTGCATTCTCCCAAATATCCCAACAAACAACTTTAAAATAATGCTTCAAATCACATGCTGGAGCTGCAAAACTAATAAACAATAAGGAAAAACAATTTTTTAGCACAAGACAATTATGATAATAGTTGTCCTGGAGTATAAGTGCAGGAGACTGTATCAGTAGTAGCAATAGCTTCAGGTGATCTCATTCCATAGACAGAAAAGAGATCTGACAATTGGTCATAAAGAGATTATAGAGGACTCTTTGCTGATGCTGGGTTCAGGACCCTATTGCATTGCCTATATGCAGTTGGGATTGCAATCTTAGGGCCAAGAGGATCACTGGTACTTGCAACTGAAGGGGAATAGTGGCCCTGCTCAGAGGTCAGGGTGGAAAAGAGTATTTGTGGTCACTTATAAGGGATTCAGTCCTAAGGCAGAAAGGAGCATCAGTATTTGTGGCTGTAGAATGGTAGAAAACCTAGCCATAGTTCTAGGACCAAAAGGAGCAATAGTTTTTGTGGTCACAGGGATGCATGGGTCTTCATTATAATTCCAGGGTGGTTGTTCCAAAGGGAGTAGGAATCTTCATCCCAATTTCAAGGCAGAATGGAGCTTTAGTGATAGTGCCTACACGAGAGCAGAGGACCTGATCACTATTCCAGGGACAAGAAGAATTTTAGTACAATAATTACATGAGAACAAGTTCCCTTCCTGGGCAAAGGACAGAGGGTACAGGCCAGGAGAGGTGTGCCACACTTTTACTTAGATCATGACTTCGGGGAAAAACAAAAACCTACAGGCCCCTAAAACAATCTTTAAAAACAGCAACATGAAAAACCTGAAGTTTGGGACAATGCTCTCTCCACCCCCAAAATAGAGCCCAATTTTATCATAAAGTTAAAAGTCAAGAAATAAATTGCAAAATGAGTAAAAAACAAACAAAAAGTAACCTGACTGTAAAAATTACAGTGGTGACAGGGAAGATCAAGACACAAATTTAAAAAAAACAACAACATGTAATATGATGTCAAAATAGCTACAAGCAAAGCCTCACAGAAAAAAAAAAAATGTGATCTAGGCACAAGTCCACCAAGAACTCTTGGAAAAGCTCCAAAAGAATTTAAGAAAATCTGTTAAGAGGAAAAATTGGGAAATAAGGGATGCAAAAAAATTATGAAAAGAATATTAAAAAACTTGGTAAAAGAGGCACAAAAATATGGGAGAGTGGGGGGAGAAACCTTAAAAACCAGCATTGACTAATGACAAAAAGAACACCAAAATGCACTGAAGAAAACTCCTTAAAATGTAGAATTGGTCAATTGGAAAAAAAGATGAAAAAGCCCACGGAAGAAAAAAAATTCCTTAAAAATTAAAATTGTCCAAGTGGAAGCTAATGACTACATGAAACATCAAGAAACAATAAAACAAAATCAGTAATGAAAAATATGAGAAAAATTTGAAATACCTCATTGGAGAAACACCTGACCTGCACAATGGATCGAGGAGAAATAATTTTTTTAAAATGTAAAAAAATTCTCAAAAACAACTTTCAGAAACAAATTTTAACATTCATTTTTAAAAAATGTTGAGTTCTAAATTCTCTTTCTTCCTTCCTTTCTCTGTCTTGAGAAGGCAAGCAATCTGATATGCTTCATATATATGGTTATGCAAAACATATCTCCATGTCAGTCATGTTGTAAAAAAAAAAAAAAAAAAAAAACCAAAACACAGGAAAAATAAAGTTAAAAAAAAGTTTGCTTCAATCATTCAGACTCCATCAATTCTTTATGTGAAAATGGATAGAATTTTTCATCATAAGTCATTTGGGAATTATCTTGAATCATATTGCTGAGTTCTTTAATGCTGATGATTGTATTTTGCTATTACTATGTATATGTTTTTCTTAGTTTTGCTCACTTTATTTTTTATCACCCTATTTAGGTCATTCCAGTTTTTTTCTGAAAGTATCCTCTTTGTCACATCCTATAGCAAAGTAGCATTTTGTCACAGCCGTGTACCATAGCTTGTTCAGCCATTCCCCTATTGATAGATATTCCCTCCATTTCCAATTCTTTGCTACCACAAAAAGAGTTACTATAAATATTTTTGTACATATATGTCCTTTTCCTTTTTAAAAATTTCTTTGAGATACAGACCTTGTAGTGGTATTGCTGGGTCAAAGAGTATGCATGTTTTTATAGTCATTTGGGCATAGTAAGGAAAGATAATTTAAGAAATATTAATCAAAAAAAGACCCTCTTAGATATCATATTTCAATAAATTATCAAATACTTACAAGGATATTATAGCAATATATGACAAAGACAGTAGACTAAGGCCAAATAGAATGTGTATTAGGAATGTAAGGCTGACTCAATATTAGGATCTTATTGGGGTAGCTAAGTGGCACAGTGGATAGAGCGCCAGCCCTGAATCCAGGAGGACCTGAATTCAAATCTGGCCTCAGACACTTAATACTTCTTGGCTGTGTGACCCTGGGCAAGTTACTTAACCCCAATTGCCTCACCTAAAAAAAATAATAATAATAACAGGATCTTATCTCCATAAGTGACTATATCAATAACAAAAATAACAAATCATATGATTATCTCAATGGATGATCTTAGTAGATACAATAGAAGCATAAAAGTAAAAGGAGCTTTCCTTAAAATTATGAATAGTATCTAAAATAATCAGCAAACATCTGTAAAATAGGAATAAATACAAGTCTTCTCAATAAGATCAGGGATGAATCAAGCATTCTCATTATCATCTCCATTATGCAATATTTTATTAGAAATGCTAGCTATAGCTACAAGAAATGTAAAAAAAATGAAGAAATTAGAATAGGCAAACAAAACTCTCACTCTTTGCAGATTATATGATGGTATATTTGGAGTATTAGAGAATCAACTAAAACTAATGGGAATAATGAACAACTTTAGCAAAGTTGAAGGATAAAAATAAACTCACACAAGTCACCAGCATTTCTATATATTACCAACAAAGTCCATCAGGAAAAAGTAGAACAAGAAATTCTATTTAAAATAACTAGACAATGTAAAATACTTTGGAGCCTACCTGTCAAGACAAACTCAGTTACTATATGAACACAATTACAAGTTAGATATAAATAACTAAAGAAGAATTAATTTCTCATGGATGGTGTACAACATTGCATTTGCTCATCTAGGACAGAACACTCACAAATATCAATTTCATTAATTTGATGAAAATTATGGAGAAATTCAGAAGCTGCTAAATAAAAAATGAGAACTCCACAGAATGTACCAGCGAGATAGTTCATCCATCTCTAAGAAAGTAGCATTGAATTCCATCGAAAGTAAAGTACAATAGTAGAGATGCAGGATTCTTGGCTCAGTAAAAAGGCAGATGGAATTCAGTTTCATGCTGATAGCAACAATCCAAAACATTTTTATGATACACTGAAGGCTATTTATGGGTCAAAGTCATATGGTCCATCTCAAGTACTCAGTGCTGAGGGTGCCACACTGATTGGCGATAAGGACATATCCTAGAGAGATGGACTAAACATGTCCATAGTGTTTTCAGCAGACCATCATTAATCAATGCTGAAGCTGTTGACTGTTTACCTCAGGTTGAAATCAGTCACTCCCTAGCTGGAGTTCTAACTGAAGAAGAGGTTTTGAATGCTGTTAGGCTACTTTCATGTGATAAAGCACTGGGTGATGATTGTATGCCAGCTGAAACTTACAAAGTGTGTGTGTGGGGGGTCCATTGCTCATACCAAAGCTGACTGGAATTTTCCAGATTATATGGCAAAAGCAAGTTATGTCTCAGGAGTTCAAGCATGCCTTCATTGTCCATCTTTATACAAGTAAAGGGAATAGATTGTCCTGTGACAATCATGAGGGATCTCTCTCTCAGTCACTGCTGGTAAGATTCTTGCCTGAGTCATCCTTAATAGGCAGATCTTACATCTAGTAAAAGATCATTTACCTGAGACCAGTGTGGCTTCAGAAGTGAGGAACAGTTCATATGGTCTTTACTGCCTAACAGAAAAATTTTACCTCCAGAAAAAATTCCAGGAGCATAACAGAGGTACACAACATTTGTAGATTGGACCAAGGCCTTTGATACTACTAGTCATGAGAGTATATTTCATCATGGCATGCTTGTTTGAGTTCTGGACAATGAGCTCTAGTGTTCTGAATCAGCAATGGAGTGAAATGAGGCTGTGTGCTTGCTCCCATGCTTTTTAGCATGATATTTTCAGCCATGTTGTCAAATGCTTTTATAAAGAGGACAAACATGGAATCAGTCAGCTAACTTAGTGATGGTAAATTCTTCAACGTGGAAAGGTTACAAGCCAAAACTGAAGTGGAGGGAATATTAGAGTATGATATTTTTGTTTGCAGATGATTATGTACTCAATGCAGGCTCCCAAGCTGAGATGCAACAAAGTATGGATCAGTTCTCTGCTGCTTGTGCTAATTTTGGCCTACCAGTTAACACCAAGAAAACACAGGTCCTCCATCAGCCAGCACCACACCATCTATATGTGGAATCATCAGTTGCAGTAAATAGCATAATTTTGAATGCTATGGATAAGTTTACTTATCTTGGCAGTATACTTCCAGGGATGTCCACATTGATAATGAGATTGACATATATATTTCCAGAGCTAGCTCAGTGTTTGGGAGACTGAAGAAAACTGTGGCAGAGGAGAGGTATTGCAGTGATTACCAAACTGAAGGTCTACAGAGCCTATAATATGCCGACCTCATTATTGTATGCTTGTGAAATCTAGACAGTGCCCCAGCATTGTGCCAGGAAACTGAATTGCTTCCATTTGAATTGTCTTAGGAAGATTCTGAAGATGACTTGGAAGGATAAGATACCAGACACTGAGATCCTTTCTCGAACTAAACTGCCAAGCCTTCCAATTTTACTGCAGAGAGAACAATTCCATTGAACTGGCCACATTGTTCAAATGCCAGATATTACAATTGCCAAAAAAATTATTTTATGGAGAACTTGCACAGGGCAAATACTCACAAGCCATAAGCTTCAAACTAGACTATTTCTCCATTATCTTCATCCCTATTGCACTGTATGTCACAGCATTTATTCTAGAATTCTCAACATGATATATACAAGATGGTCAGAAAAAAGCAATACAAAACACTCTCAAGGTATCTCCTAAAAACTTTAGAATCAATTGTATGAGTGGGGAGACCCTGGCATGGGATTGCCCAGCAGGGAAATCATCAGAGAATGTGATGAGCAAAGCAGAATTGAATTAGCTCAAAAGAAATATGAGCTGAGCAAAATCAGAAAAGCTACACCAAATGTTTAGTTAGTAGAAACTAAATATAGAACAATATCTCATATTATTTACCAAAATAAAGCCAAAATGGATGCATGATTTAGAGATACAGCAAATTTAAAGATATAAGCAAATTAGGAAAGCATGGAAAATTTTATCTGTCAGATCTATGAATAAGAGAAGAAATTATGCCCAAATAAGTGACCTACATTTTTATGTGGGATATAAAATGGATAATTTAGGTTACATAAATTTAAAAGGCTTTGCACAAAAACAATGTAGCAATTTTCTTTCATAAAATCTTCATGGAGAGTGTAGTCAAATTTATAAGTATATGCATCATTCCCCAATTGATAAATTATAAAAAAATATGTGAACAGATAGTTTTCAGAAGAAGAAACCAAAATTATAGTCATATAAAAATGTTCTAAATCACTATTGATTAGAGAACTGAAAATTACAACAACTTGGAGATGTCACTTCACAACCTATCAGATGACATGACATGCTTGAGGTAATCTGGAAAAATGGGGACACTAATATACTGTTAGTGGAGTTATGAACTGATCAAACAATTCTAGAAAGAAATTTGGAACTATACTTAAAGATCTATAAAACTATGAAAATCCTTTGGCCCAGCAATGCCATTATTAGGTCTATCTTTCAAAGAGATCAAAGAAAAAACACATGAATTTTTCTCTACAAAAATATTTACATCAAGTTTTTTTTTTCCTTGTGGTGACAAAAAAATTGGAAATCAAGAGGATGCCTATAGAATCGCTAAACAGGTTGTGGAATGTGATTGTGATAGAATTCTACTGTGCTATAAGAAATGATGAGTAGGATGGCTTTAGAGAAACCTGGAAAGATATTAATTGATTCAAAATGAAGTGAACAGAATTAGGAGAAGAATACACATAGGGACAGCAATGTTGTATGATCACCATTTGGGGATGAAATAGCTATTTTCAGCAATTCAATGATCAAAGACAGTTCAAAAAGACATATGATAAAAATTTCTATCCACTTTCAATGAAAAAACTAATGGAATTTGAATGTAGATCAAAGAATACTTTTAAAACTTTCTTTGATATTTCTTTTTTTTTTTTTTGAGAGGGGTCTGCATTTTCTTTGTATCATGGCTAATATGGAAATGCTTTGCATGACTGTACATCATATCAAATTGCTTGCCTTCTCAAGGAGGGAGAAAGAGGACAGGAGAGAGGGAAAGAATTTAGAAATCAAAATTTTGGAAAAATCAATGTTAAATTTTTTTACATGTTAATTGAGAAAAAAAATAAAACTGATTTTTTTAAAGATAGCTATCTTGTCCTTTCTATGGCTTCTGTTCTCCAGAGTGAAAATCCTCAGTTCTGTCAACTGAAGCTATCAGAGGATCATCTTAAGGCTTTTAACATATTACTTTACTTCCACTGCATGCTCTCTATTTCTCAAGGTCCTTTCTAAAATATAGCTTTGAAAACTAAATCCAAAACTCAGTATGTTGTTTAAAGAATAAAAAAAAGAAAATAAAAGCTTTCTAACTATATATTCGTACTGCATGCCTATGAGCATGGCTGACATAACACATTTTTGCTTTATAGTAAATTTGCTTTGGACTAAAATCAACAGATCATTTTTAGGCACATTCCTCCTTGCAATTATGAAATTGTCCAAGTCTCATCTTTATAGTTATCATTATAAATTTATTCCCCATATTTTGGCCTGTTAAGATCTTGATGTGTCCTAAAATGTTGTAATAATATATGTAATAATGTAATATTAAGTTACAATGCAATATAGTATATTAATTTTTAGTGTAATATGCAAATTTAATCAATATGCCATTATTTCTTTAAGCCATTGCTGAATTACTAAATAGTTCGAGAACAAGGGCATATACGAGGGACACTTCATTAAAAACTTCTATGAATCCAATTATTGATTATTCTTTGAGTTCAGTCATTCATCCAGTTCTTGAAAATCCACCAAACAGCATACTATATAACATATGTCTCTCCATTTCTTCCACAGTAATAGCTCTGAGTCTTTGGCAAATGCTTTTTTACATTCTAAATTAATTATAAGTATAGGATTCTTCTGATTTACTAGTATAATAATCCTGTCAGAAATGACTTAGTTTATGTAAAGTAACTTAAAAATCTTAAGGCACTACATAGACATTAGCTCATTCATAAATCACACCCCTGTGATATTGTTTCTTTCAAGAATAGTCTTTCTGTTTTTCTTCTTGCCTTACCCATCTTGCTCACCCCATACTTTTGATTTTGAGCTTTCCAATTTGTCTTGTCATATTTTGTAAATGATGATTTTGTAAAATGTTCTGCAATATCTTAATATTATAACAGCATACTTACTTGGTAGCCAGGGCAGATCTAGAGACTTAATGAGGTACTTACAAATCAGGATAACAATCAGGATAACATCTGAGGCTGGAAGTTCTAGAAAGAGTGAAAGCTTCCAAGGCATAGTGACTAGCCTAGGAAACAAACAGTTGTTTAGAACTCATACTCAAATAGAAATGGATACTTATGGCTACATATTAACTTGGAAAACCACAAAATTAACATTACCTGTTTTATTATATTTTTATTTATTTTATTAAACATTTCCTAATTATGTTTTAATCTGGTTGGGCACTCTGGAGTTTTGCCACCAATCATACCACTAATGCCTCAAGTTTGATACCTCTGGTTTAAAAGGCAAATGGAGAGTAGAGAGAAAAGAGAAGTATATCTGGGGCCTGCCAGGAATAGTGGAGTAGGTGATTCTCTGGAGATGAAAGGGAAGTTGTTTCTTCTACCAAGAAATGATAGAAGATGCAGAAATTTTGTAAATGGAAGGAAGGGAAGTGAAAGAGCTTCCATTAAAAAGGCTTGAATTTCATGTAAAGTGGTAAGATTGGTAATCTGTTTTGAATATGAAGAATGGAAACATTCAGACACTAGGAGGAAAAGAAGAAATTATTGTCATGGAGAACATGCCAAGTAATGAGCTGAATAAAACAATTGCCAAGCAAATGAAAGCAGTGAGAGCTAATCTGTCCAGCACGGAGGATTAAAAAGGGACTCTAGTATGGTGGTGCGCCTCGCCCTGGAATACAAACCTTTTTGGTCCCTCTTTAGATGGCAGACACAAATGAGGCCAGAATAGATATGAACTGGGATAATAAAGGGGAATTCATAGGGTCATGAAGAATATCCCAGAGGTGGTACAATAAAGTTCTAAATGATGTTAAAACTTAAGGTTTGAGGGTTTATGTGGCTGAAGAAAAGTAGATAAAAAGATCGCAAAATCTATGAAGGAATACTCTATACATGGACTCATCTCCACCTTTATGGAACCAAAATTTGGATATACCATGTTTCTAATCTCTAAATTTGATTTACTTTTTGGTTAATCGGATGACAGGCTTCAAATATTAAAGATTTTTGGGACATATATTCTGTTTTTTAAAAATTAACTTTCAAGAAGGACAATTTAAAAATATTTCTTGGTATGTTTACATAAATGGACTGTTTATCTTTTATTTCAGTTTCTCTCTCTTTTTTAAAATATGTTCCAGGAATTCCTGCTTCTGTTAGCTGGTGCTGGAATGCTGGAGATACTGTGGCATTTGTTTCTCACAGAGGCCCACTGAATATTTGGACTATTTCAGGACCAGATATGGGTGTGACTGTGCACAAAGAAGCCCATGGCTTCTTGTCTGATATTTGTCTCTTTAGATGGCATCCCCAAAAAAGGGGAAAAGTTATATTTGGACATTCTGATGGAAGCCTTTCAATTTTTCAGCCAGGTAAGCATTTAGATATTTAAATAATCTAAGAACTATGCATCTTGGAGCTTAAATGTAATTAATATGACAGATCAGTAGAGTAATAGAAAGTAGAGTAGAAACAAGTGTTTCTCCTGGCCTTGTTTTAAAGTTCTACTAAGCATGATATCTCTTCTCTCTTGATGATATCATTGGAGATGCTATGTAAAGTGTCTTATAATAGCTTTTCTTTATAATCAAGAATAGACCTCTAATATTAAATTAAAAACCTTGACGTTTAGTGTTCTATTGTTATATTTAGTCCCCTTTGTTTTTTCTCTTTGTACTTTTGGCTATATAGGTACAACTTTAAGCTTGGGCAGGTTAACATGAATGTGGAAGAACCAAGAGATCATGTCCTTTTGTTGCCTACTGGACTTCATCCTACTCCTATTTTGTTTCATACCTATTCCAGTATGTCTAACTAATTATGCAGTGTAGAGTTCATAAATCTGCCAGCACAAGCAACTTTAACTTGTTTTTGCTTTTTTACTTGACTTTTACTGTGCTTCCTAGGAATATTCCTAGCTACATAGCATTTTGTCCCATCTCATTTCATGTGCAAGAAATCCTGTGACTAATGATTGACATATCATAGTGAGAAGCAGAAATTCTGCTGCCTGTCAAACTATCAGTTTATTCATTCACTTGACACATATTTAATCAGTACCTGCTACGTGTGAGGCAATGTGGAGGGTAGAAAGGTATAAGATCCCATCCCAACAAATGATGCTTTGAAGAGAAAGCTAATGATTTTCATTTACTATACATATGTACAATAAGTATATCTGTTCAGTATTATACAAAAAATTTGGTTTACTGTTCAGACCTTTTCTTATTTTTTGAATATCATTGTTGGTGTAGTTATAAGAGTATTGAACTTAGAATCATAAAGCAGCTTTGAATCTTGGTTTTGACATTTTCTAGCTATGTGACTGTGAGTAAATTATTTCACATTTCTGAGTCTCAGTTTCTTCATGTGAATGGGTGAATGAGAAAAAGAAAGAAAGATAAAAAAGAAAAAAATAAATGCTTACTATGTGCCAAGCACTGTGCTATGTGTTAGGGATACAAATACAAAATCAAGTCAGTGCTTGACCCTACAGAGTTTATGAGGGAAGAAAAATAACAGAATTGATTTGATTAAGATTCAAGAACTGAAAGTAGAAGTGGGAGAGAGGGAGAGACAAAAGGTTCATGATCACTGTGGAGTTGAAGTCTGGAAAATGAAGTAAGTATTTCTACAGTTTGGAGTCAGAGGTAATAGATATCAAAGTATCAGAGCCCCAGGTATTTATAATAATACTTAAGACTTTTTAAAGAAATAATGCACTCTATAAATGTATACCTATTAACTGACTTCCATTCACAGATCCATTTGATAGTATATGATGGTCCATAGTTGTCTCCAGTTAAGCCTTAGATTTTTTTCTAAACCTTAAGAGTAATAGTAATAAGAGTAATAGTCTAGAGCAGTACCTTCTGTATAGAATTTGAGTGAGGACAGTGGAGGTAGAAACAGTTTAGGAGCACCAGATTCCCTAGTCTCCTGTAAAGCAGTTGTCATCTCAACAGTTTGCTACTAGATAAGAAATAGAGTGGTTAATTAGTAGATTGGATTAGGTATACAAGGTAAAGAAGCTACTAATTTGACAGAAACTTCTGGGGAAACTGCAAAGCAGTCTGGCACAAACAAGGCACAGAACATCTCACATGAATACCCAAGATAATGGCTATGATTTAGACACATGAGGTGATGTAAGAAGGAACATTAGAAAAAGGTATTTGTCAGATTTATTAATAGAGGAAGAGTTCATGACAAATGAAATAAAAGGGATCACAAGAAGTAAAGGACAAATTCAATCATGGATTTTGTCATGATGCTTGTGGGTTCTTTTTCCTTTTCATTTATGCAAGAATATTCAGCAGTCTCTTTTTAAAGTTTTATTGATATGTTTTATTTTTACATTGCAAACTTTTATAGATTGCGTCCACTCCATGGGAGGTCTCGTTAATAAAACTAATAATCTATTAATCTCATCTGAAAGTGCATGCAGTATTCTATGTCTATACACCTCCCTCTATTTTTTAAAGTCACCTGAAACTTCTTTTCTCTCCTGCATGCTCCCTAACACTATTGAAAAAGAAAAGAAAAAAACAAATTTCTTGTAACAAAATATACATATATATGCATATATATAAACATTTCCTCAGTATCTATATAAAAGTATATACATATATTTCATTCTGCATCTTAAACCACCTTTCTGTCATGGATAGCATGTTTCATCATCAGTCCTCTGGAAACATGAATAGTCATTGAATACAAATTTCAAAATGGTTTTGTTTTTTACAGTATTATCATCATATAAATTATTTTAAGATAGAAAAGTTTTTTGGAAAACTGCAAAGCTATTTGTCAGTTATTAAGAGTATTTCACATTGATCTAGGTAATTATTTTTCATATCTCTTCTACTTATAAACTGCAGAATGGAAACAGTTCTGCTTTTTCACCCATTTCAGTTTTAGAGTAACATAGAGAAAAGATTCTCAATGAGTCCACAGAATGCTTGCCAAACACAATACATATATTCACAGCAACAAATTATTACTTTCCTTTATATAACCATTACTTCTGTAAATACATTCATCTTCATGATTCTGTTCACAAATGATTCATGGAGTACAGAGAACAGTAATCTGATGCAATATAAATTATAAATGGCTGACTTTGTAAATAATTTTCTTTTCTTCTTTTTTTTTTTTTAAATAGGTTCTAAGAACCAGAAACATGTTCTGAGACCTGAATCTCTTGAAGGGACCGATGAAGAGGATCCTGTTACAGATCTGGAATGGGACCCATTGTCTACTGACTATCTCCTTGTGGCAAATTTGCTTAATGGCATTCGCCTTGTAGATTCTGAATCACTTTCTTGTATCACAACATTTAATTTTCCCACTACAGCAGTATCAGTCCAGTGCTTAGCCTGGGTTCCTACTGCCCCTGGGATGTTTATAACAGGAGGTAAGTGTTATTGAGGAGTTTTCTATTGAAGTAATTGTATTCTGGGAGGAAAAATCTTATTTTAGCTTTTGTTTTGATCAATTCTATACATGTCTTAAAACATTTAAAAATCTGTACTCTTAAGATTTTCCTGAGTCAATATATAAATCTGAAAAGGAAATAGAAAATGATCGTTAGGAGTTTGAATTTTTTTTTTTATCATGATATCTAGACAAAAGTGAGAATAGAACTATTTAAATTTCCTGTGTTTCATTTGAATTTCATCTTCATAGGAAAGTAAAATTGGAACCATACATGTTTCTGATGTCCATTCCCATGTTATCTTTAATTATCAAGTATATATGTGTTTGACTTTGCCAGATTAGTTTGAGCAAAATTAGGTCTTGAAAGAATGAATATAGTCAGGAAGTAGATAAGGGTTACAGGGGTGGGGATTTTATTAGTTTCATTAGTAAATTGGTCAGCTATTATCTAGGCCTGAAAATAGGCCTGGGAAGATGATGAGGGTAGATTAGTTAATACTCAGAAGTTTGGGATTTTGATGGAACAGAGCTTTTATTCTTCTGGCATAGCCTTTAGGAATCTCAGATAATCTGTATGCCATGGCAGGGCATTAGAATAGAACTTTGGTTAAGATTTTAATATTTAAAACATTTTGCTGTCTTTATGTGTTTTTAAAGAAGATGCCATATACTTTGAGCTATTTTAAGAAATAATGCTACTTCTTTAAACTCTTCATTAGATCAACTTTATGACACTTTTAGGCATTTTTTAAGACAGCTAGATACCCATGGATAGGTTGTTATGGTTAGGTTTTGAGCTAGAACCTCCATCCTTATCTTCACTGATGATGTGACCAACATTTTCTGATATTTATTAACTTGATATGTTAAAGAAAATATTCATAATCCCTTTATGAATTATGCTTACTGTCTGAAATAAAAATATGACTTTATCCTTTCTTTGTTTTATTATTTTTTAAATTTGTTTTTGGTTAGCTTGTAGTTTTTTTTTAATCCTTCTTTAATAGTTTTTCTGCTTTTATGCATTTCACATGGCTAGTATGAGGAGAAATGTCTGTGAGTGGAGAGAGTCATTTACTCTGTCAAAGATGGTAGGAAACAAGACTTTAGATGAAAAGAGAGGTCAGTTTGGTAGCAAGAAAGAGGATTTAGAGGAATGAGAGACAGAGGAGATGGAGATCAAATGTTTTCCTTCCTTCTCTATTTGCCAAGTGCACTAAGACCAAGAGACTATGTCTCATCCATCTCTGTAGATTAAAAATAGAAATAATAGAAAAGGAGGTTTTTCTCTCTGCCTAGTTTTCTATTTCTGAGTGAAGCTGTTCTGCAAGTAAGGAATAGATGGGGGAATGGTCAGATTAAAATTATTTTACAGTAGATTTAAAAATTTTAGTAAACTTGGGGCTACAAACAGTAATTAGTATGAGATTTGTATAGTGATTGAAAGAGTATTTTTGAGCTACAAAATGATAGGGGGAAAAACTAAAAGAAGGCAAATGTTATTTTTGAAAGCTTTAGCTTACTTTAAAAGTATATGTATAAATAAATGAATACAAAACACTTAATAATAATAACAACAGATAACATTTAAATAGTGCTTATTATGTTCCAGGCACTGTGTCAAATGTTTTACAAATATGATCTCATTTGATCTTCACAACAACCCATGCTATTATTTCCATTTTACAGATGAGAAAACTGAGGCAAACAGATTTAGGTGATATCTTTAGGGTCACAGAGCTAGTGTCTGAGTCCAGATTTGATCTCAGGTCTTCCTGAACTGATACTCTGTCCACTTAACCACTTAGCTTAGGTTGTTTGTCCTTAGTTTTCAAAGAAAACCTTTAGTCCTTAGTTTTCATCAGAGATGTGATGCCAAGACATGCAAGTGGATTGGAGGGCTGTGCAAGGTAATCTGTCTCACTTTACTCTTGAGAGCCATCTGGGTTCTGTGACAAGATGTAGATCAAGATGACTGGAGAGGGTCCTGTATGCAATGGGAGAACTTGACCTTTTTAAGCTAAGATCTTCAACTGGTCTCATTTTAACTGAGGCCACACCCATTGAAGTAATTAAGCATAGGTAGCAATTTAGGCATAGAATCGCCTCTTTAACTTAAGCTCTGTGTCAATAGATAGATATGCAAAATTAAAGATAACTCCTGTCTTCTAAACCGACTTATATTATCACCTAGGGAAACCATACACATAGGGGAATAGCGGATAGGTGGGGCATTACCTTGGAGAAAGTTACAAATACAGTAAATGGAGCCATAGGGGAGTAATTTGCCACCCCTCCTTCCAAGAAAAGATGAACTAGAAAGTATAATGAGGTACTCAGCAAAATTTCCAAAGGACTCCAGCGAATTTTTTTTTTTCTGAATGAGAAGATGGTCAATGAATAGGGAGTAGAATAAAATATGACTAAGGAGGCCAAATGAGAGACTTAGAGATGCCAGGGCAAAACCAGAAAGTAAAATGATCTCACACCTATAGAGAATGGTCTCTAGGGCATGGGTGGGCAGAAAAGTAAAGGCAGATGTTAAAGCTGTGGAACAGATGGCCAGGAAATAGGGAGTGAATTTACACACACACACACACACACACACACACACACACACACACACAATATTTGTCATGTACATATAGTCTGATATATATATATGTATATATATATATATATATAATGAACTAAAGTGATGTGAGTATATTATTATATTACAAATTATAATAATTATATTATATAACATTACAACAAAATATACTAAAATCCTTTTTTAATTTCAAAATTGTTTCATTGTATTTTACATGTAGGTAATCCAATTTCAAAAATGGGCTTTATTAAAGTAATTTTTTTTTTGTTCCTATTAGATTACCAAGTTGGGGTACTAAGAGTTTGGAATGTTTCAAGGTCAACACCTATTGAGAACTTTAAATTGAAGGAAACAGGATTTCATGTTTTACATGTACTTAATTCTCCCCCAAAGAAAAAATGTGAGTAAAAATACATTATTTGATAAAAAATTTCTTGTTAATATAAAATATAATAGCTGTTAATAAATATCACAAATTTATGAAATGTCTTGGGTTGGACTGAGTAGCAGAAATAAAAACCTTGGGACTCTGACATATTTTAGCAATGACTACATAGTTAGAAAATTCAGATTTCAGTCCTTCTTCTATCATTTGCCTCCTCCCCCTGCCCCCTGTGAATTTGGACAACTTATTTATTCTCTCTAGGCTTAATTACCTTGATCTTGTAAATCCCTGATGCTTGATAATGAGCCTTTAGTAAATGCTTATTAAAGGATTAAGAAGCCACCCTTTTGAGCCTTCAATGGTCCTCAAGTCAAGATTAGACATTTGAAGATACTTGAGAAAGGAAGAAGCAGAATTAAAGTAGTAAGATTTTCTTTTTCATCATCTTTTTATGTGACTCAAAAGAAGAAAATGGCTTGAAAGTAGGTGATGTTATAATATATAGTGAATGGGTATAAGGACATGACTTTTCACAGACGGTCCCCCATTCCTGAAATGCACTTCTTCCTCACTTCTGTTTTTTAGAATCCGTAGCTTCCCTCATAATTTGGATCAGACACCACTTCCTTCTAAAGCCTTTCCTACTCATTCTCAACTGCTATATGTGTATACACATAAACACCCACAAATTACTCTATTTTGTGTCTACATATACAGATTGACTTAGTTTGTAGGGTTCATATTACAAATACTCTAAGTATTTACATACTTAATTCTGTATTTACTTATATGTGTATGTATCATCTTTCCCTAAAAAAAAAGTAAGCTTCTTGAGTGCAGATATTAACTTGCTTCTGTATTTGTATTCCTTAGTCAGTCAATATGCATTTATTAAATACCTACTATGTGCTAGGCATGGTGTTAAATGCTGAAAAGATGAAAAAAAGCAAAAGAAAGTCCTTGCCTTAAAGACCAACAGTCTAATGTGAATAATTCCTTAAATCTAGTATACTCTAAGGCATATATTAACCATGCAATATATGCTCCAATTGATAAATTAATGTTATAATTTTAGAGTTCAATAGAGTTGTTTCAGATGAGATATTCAAAAGAATATTTGTATCTTGAGAAGATTACATTGGACAGAAAGCAATTGCCAAAAGAAAAAAAGAAAAATATTAATATGGGATCTGATTGTGGTGTAAAGGCATTTTATAGAAGTAGAGGCTGGAGAGATGAGGATTCTTTAAAGAGTAAATGAGTGGAGAAGGGCTAAAGAAAGATTTTAAATGGGTGCTTCTATCAAGAAGTCAGTCAACTAGTATGTATTAAAAGCCTACTATGTACCATGCACTAAGGCCAAAGGTAGTACCTACTCTCCAGGAACTCAATCTAATGTGAGAGATAACATGCCAGCACCTATGTATGGACAAGATAGAGATGGGATAAATTGGAGATAGATAGCTTCAAAGGGAAGACATTCAGATTAAGCATGACTAGAAAAGGTCTCTGGAAGAAGGGGCTTTAGCTGAGACGTGAAGAAAATCAGGAAAGATAGCAGGTAGAATTGAGGAGGGAGAGTGTTCATGTATAGGATATAGCAAGTAAAAAAAAAAACACTTGGAGATAGTATATGGAATGTCATTTAATGAGCAGTCAGGAGGTCAGTGTCACTGAAATGAAGAATATATGAGGGGAGTAAGATATTAAGAAGACTGGGGAACTAGGAGGGGACTAGATTATAAAGAGCTGTAAAATCCAATTTCATATTTGATCCTGGCAGAATAAGGTAATCACTGGAATTGATTGAATACAATGATAGAATCAGATGTAATTTTAGGAAGATCAATTTGATGGCTGAGGGGAGGATAGATTAAGAGTAGGGAGAGACTTTAAGTAGGGAGATCAACCTGCATGCTATTGTAGTAGTCCAGTCATGAGGTGATGAAGACCTGCACCAGATCTTCTGACATTATTAAAGGAAAAGAGGGGACATTTATAGATTTGAGACAACTATTAGTCAGTTGGTAATGTCATATATGAAGAGGTCAGAATAGAAGTGAAGTCTAGATAAGTAAATCTAAGTTTCATCTACATAGAAATGATAGTTGAAATGATCAGAGTAGAGTATATGGATTGAACTAGGTGACCACTGAGGTCACTTAAATTTCTGAAATTTTTTGTTTCAGTGCTTATAGTACCTACTACTTCCAAGAATTGTTATTAGAGTCAAAGGAGAGAATATGAATAATGTGATTTGCACACCATAAAGTATTGTGCTAAGTGCTAAGAGTACAGGGACAAAAATGAATGGCTTTCCTAATCCAAGTCTAGAATTCTAATCTAAAATACTGTGCTGCCACATGTGGCAGCTAGAACTAGAATCTGAACTTCTTAATTCCTATAAGGTCTAGTACTTTTGCTACAAAGCCTCAAAATAATAAGTGTAGTTAGGGGCTAAAATAAATTACCCTGTACATTAACATTACCTTGTATGCAACCTGATGTGATCATATGTCCTGTGATTAAGTTTGGCAATAAAGATAGAGCAATCTTCAGAACATCATATTATCTCCCAGGTGAAAAGTTATGGAGGCCTTCTTGAAATAGGTGGATTATTCTATGAGAAGCTGTTCTACTCCCCCATTGTCATTCTAGTCACATCCCAATATCAATTATATTGCAAGTATGAATTTGAAGTTTAAGACCCATTTTAAAGCCTTATGTGTCACCTTCTAATTGTTAAAAAAGAAAGGTATTAAAAATTTCTAGAATATTATATGTAAATGTATATATTTTATATGTAACATTGGAGGTCAAATAGAATGGAGCATGGAAAAATACATTGGATTGGGAGTTGAGATGAGTTCATTTCCCATTCTGCTCAAAGCTTCTTCTTGACTTCTGGATCGAGTCAATTCATTTTTCTTGTTTTTACAGTTAACAAAAAATCTGGGCTTGATTTACTTCATCTGCAAATATGTGAGAAGTGAACCAGATAATCTATATGGTCCCTTCTACTTCTTAAATTCTAAGACTTTAAAATAACCAAAGCTCTCTCTATAATGGGTAATAGGGAAGATTATAACATTGTGGCTTTATTCAGAGAAAAGTTTTACATTTAACATTATATCCATATTTTTTAAGTTTAATTTTTTTTTTCAAAAGCGTCAGGCCCCTGCAATGTGACAAACTATACTTCTCTAATGAAGTTTTAATTAAATTTTTATTTCTCTAAACTATATGTATTTCTGTTTTGTAAGACTATCTCTAGTATATCTATCTGTATATATGTATATGTATGTGTGTATACACATACACATATGTATGTGCATGAGATACATTATGTATATTATATATTTATAATATCTCCCATATATACATATATATGTGCATACATGTGTGTGTGTGTTTAATTTTCCCTATACAAGCATTGTCTCAAAAATAATACTTTATTTGTACAGAAAATTTCAGCAGAATATTGACTTCATTCACAAGATTAAATTATGTTCAATAAATAACTGAACCTCTTTATTCTAATCATAAGTTCTAGTATATGAGAAGTGTGTTTATTAGTTTTAGCATAGTGCCTGGCATATAGTAGATGCTTAATAAATATTTGTTGACAGCTTGACCAATATGATTTGCATTTTTTTGTTTAAATTAAAGTTTCAGCTCATTCTCCAACCAAAAATCATTATACATCCTCAACTAGTGAAGCTGTTCCTCCCCCAACTTTGACACAGAATCAAGCCTTTTCTCTTCCTCCGGGCCATGCAGTCTGCTGTTTTATGGATGGTGGAGTTGGAATTTATGATATGGGAGCCAAGAAATGGGATTTTCTTAGGGACTTGGTATGTCTACTCTCATATTCTAAACTATATGACTTACTAGCTTTTTACATTATACCATCTTGTATAGTGGTTAGAAGGCAAGATTTGGAATCAAGAAAACCTAGGCTGAAATCTAGTATCTCACAGCATGATCATGGATTAATCACTTCTCAGTGCCCCAGACAACTAAGACTGTAAGAAAAGAGTTGCCAATCTACATTGGTGGGGGAAATTTCATCAGTGGGGGTTCTATTCTATGAATGGAATCGGAGATCGGACCAAAACCCTCACCATTGATAACCACAAAGGTGATGGTACTGAATGATAGCATATTACAAATAATAAAGGTTGTTTTTTTTTTAATCATGGGTTAACTTTCCTTCCCCCCCTTCTACCCTCGCTTTACTACTGTTTCTCCCTTTGTGCCAAATAGAAGCATCTTTGGGCAGGGGGCATAAGAGAAGAAATAACATTTAAATGGCTATAGCAGAAAGGGTCTGGTTCAAGAAGGACTTCTGGAGCCATTATATAGTTCCTGCCATGTCATAGGCTAACTGGCTAGCCAAGGTTGTACAAGACAGACAGGATGGAAAACATCTTCTTCCATGGGAATGTAAATCCTTCCATAGTTGACTTGGATTCTTAGGCAGCTTCCTGGGCTGGGAGTTCTGGTTTGAAATTCTTCTAGATACAGACATTTCATATAGTGATACAAGAAATAAAGGGATACTCTTTTTACATGATTTTCAGAGGAACCACAAATACACACAACTCACATATTTCCTAGAATTCCAAGGTCTAGTTTAATACTAAGACTAAAGTAGCATAGTAAGCTTATGGCTTCTTAGTAGAAATTATTTTATATTGCATTGTTTTCTTATTGCTCTACATATCTCTTTGCCTTTCAATTCTGAGAAATAAACAAAACATTATACACCAGTTCATGGTGAGTAAATTCAAATATATGCCTGTTTGCAGTTAGCCAATTAGCACCATTATTATGACAAGATCACAAAGAAGTGGAAGTTTCCCCATTGAGTGAGGACTCAAAGTTAAGTATTTACTAGAAAGACCCACATTCTACTCTTTAAACAGTTTGTACTGGGGGTGGGGTGAGAAAGACAGAGGTTCAGACACCAGAGAGCAATGAACTTGAAGGACAGGTCTCTGATTTGCATAGAACTATTGAAAGTGGGGCTATTCTTCAGCATCTCTACCTAAATAAGCATACATTTAAGCACAGTGATCATGGATAGCTAACCAGCTCCAAGATGTCCTATACTACTAGTCCCTGCTCTCCCTCTTTTCACAAGATGCTTCACTGTCAAGGTGTGTGTGGGTTTGAGGATCATAACATAACAATATAACATAACATAAAGCTTTTCTTATTCCTCTAGCCTAAAGTCACTGTAATATACCTTTTAAGGGAAAAGGCAAATATGAAGTGAGAGGACATAATTCATTTCAAGATTAGAAGCAATGCTTTGATCATTACTTGCTACAGTTAGCTTTCAGTTAACTAAAAAGCTTCAGAAACAGAAGAGATATAGAGATAGAAATGACTATATAATGTTTACATATATTAAATTATTCTAGAATATTAATGTTTTGTATTTTTACAAAATTTGCATTTTGCATATGTGTTGGTCATATGTGTGGTTCTCATATGTATATTACATATGTTTCGGAATGAAAAGAATCTAATTTCTTTGTAACTCAGCAACAAAGCTCAAAGTAGAGCATATATTCAGATTTTCATTGGGAAGGCAGTAATGTGGAAATAACTAAATCACTGAATTAAATGACGACTTTAAACTTTGGATCTGTCACTGACTAGCTTTACTTAACCAGTTTTCGCTCAAGTTTACTCAAGAAAGTGAATTGGAGTAAATCATTTCAATATTCTCTTGTAAAAATAAAAAATATATTATTCTAATCATCATTATGAAGGACAGTATTAATAGAATGAATTTTTGCAAAGAATATTACATACCACTTTTTTTCTTTCTATTTCAAAGCTTGCCTTGCTTGCATTGGGCTCTTCAAGTGTTTATGAAAGTGCCTCTTATGGTATACATCTTACCTACAAAAACCATTTGTTATAAGACAGTTTGAGTCGATTAAAAAAAGCACCTTTTAAAGGTGTTGATTGATTTCTACTGCTTAGGTGGAACATTTTAGTTATAAGATAAATACTTTAGAATTATATTTAGTTGTGTATGTAGTTTTTAGAATTATATTTAGTTGTATAGGTAGTTTTTCTTTTTATAAAAATAATTTCTGATTTAATTTCTTTCAATTTCCTAAATTTCTCCCAACATTCCATCCCTCCTCTCTCCCAGAGAGCTATCCCACATAACAATGCTGTATCAAAACAAAGTTTTTATTGATAGTAAAGGGATAGACAGGCATTTGACCTCCAGGAAGGCCAAATTGCCTGGCAAGGGGACGCCAGTTGGCGGGCACAAGGCTGGTATGAACCGAGTGCAAGGATTCCATTTTTTAGACCTTCCTTTTATACATAACTAGGGTCATCAAAACAACGTTTGCACAGAGATGTTATCCAAGATGTTTGGAGATATTTGTAAATAAGACAGGAATTCTCTGTTGTTATCTCCTTCTGCCTCTCCCAAAAAGGAATTTCCTGCTAATTATTTTTATCTTGAACTATCTCTTTTTCAACCTTATCAATACTAGGAATGTACTGTTTGTTGATTGAAACTGTAAACATTTATAATTTAAAAAAAATACAAAAACCAATTGCTTTGATGAAAAGAACACTTGAAGATTGATGTGAACTAAAGAAATACCACAGAATCATAAACCATTAACATTAAAAAGCCTCAGAGATTATCCAGTCTAAATACTCTATTTTACAGCTGAGGAAATGAAGGTCCAGACAAATTTTGGTGATTCAACAAAGGTAAAAAAACTCAGGTATAGAATCCAATCCAGTGTTTTTGCCAGAAAAAAAACAATTCTGAAATCTCCTTTGTGAACCTACTCCAATTTTCAAATGAAACTTAGTTTTGTTGACTTATGTTTTTCATAAAATTACATAAAATTAAATTTAAATCTTAGTTGAATTTAAGGGTTTGACTTCTACCAAATTATACTTAGATCATTAGTAGCAGTTTTCTCAATAGACTTCTTGAAATAAAACTTTGCCCCTTCCTCAATCTTTCTTGCAGTCCTACCGCCTTTTCCCCTTTAAGGTCCTCCTTCCCATTAAAAACAGCATGCAGACACTAGCATAGAAAGTAATTCAGAAACATAATATTCAACAAAAATAGCAAATGATTGTTGGTAGGTTTACAAATGAATACAGACCAGGAATAGGAGAAATCTTGGCTCAACAGGAGGGCAGGGCATTTGCAGTTAGGTCATTCTATTCTTATCTTCTTCTTCCCTCTATAGAGAATTTCCCTATAATAGAGACTCACATCACCTTCATACCTTTAAGAAATCCCTTGACAGTTTGAACTGAGAAAAAGACTGTTTAGAAAAAGGTTATTTCAATGATTCTTCTTGGTTATTATCTAGATGCCAGCCTGGAGAGAGTCATACTATCTTCTTCAAATTCTTTTTACATTAAACATCTCATTAAGTCAAGAATCTAAAGATTTGTAGGTCTCTTGAAGACTGGGAGCAGGGACAAAGCATAAAAGTAACACAAAACCCAGATCATACTTAAAATATTTTCTAGGAAAAAAAATTGGAACTTTATATTGGTAGGGATCATATACTTCTTATATCAAATCATTGAAGTATTGTTCCTAATACATACACATCAAACAATTATTCTATATTTGTATAATTTTCATATACACTTGATTTATTATAATTAAGAATACACAAGAATTCAGTAAAAGTGAGCTGTTGTAGTACAGATAGATAACTCTCTAGCAGATTCAACTTTAATATGAATCCTTTTGATAATAACAATAGCTAGCATTTATTTAACATTTTAAGACTAAATTATTTTATATCTCACTTGATCCTCACAGTTCATGAGGAAGGTGCTATTGTTATTCTCAATTTATAGATAAGGGAGTTGAAGCAGAGAGAGGTCCAGCCACTTGCCCAGCATAACATAGATAATAAGTATCTTAAGCAGAATTTGAATCCAGAGCTTCCTGATTCCAGGAAAAGAATTCTATCTTTAGATAAGTAAGGAGTAAGGAACTAATTGAATGCAGATTTGATTGTTGCTATTTGACTTAAAGGGTAAAAACAGAATTATAGTAGCAAAAAATAGCATGAAAAATATATACTTTTTATCTCTAATAATAAGATGGTAGATAAATGATCAAGCTCTTTTTAGCAACTATATTTTAGTCTAGAAAATATATTTCTCCTTTAAGGCATTTTGTTTCATTTGTACATACATTGCTCTTTAATATATTGAATTTGCTATTTAATATATTGAAAAGTTGACTTTATGGGAACTTGATAGCAAATGTCTCCACCAATTGGAAAATTATATTATTGCAAGTTGTATAATGTTATTGTAGTTGATAATTTAACCAGCATTTGTATAGTTTTGAGGAATTTCAGTTCAATGAAATCTAGAACTGTGTGATATGTGAAATTATGTATCAGTTCAGTCCTGAGCCAGTAATTCTTCCAGCATTATATCTTTTTGTTGTTGTTGTTTATGTACTTATTTTGATATAGTCTTTCTAGACGACTCCATTAAAGACGTTAGTTTGCTCATGTTCAAAGTTGGCTTGCAAATTATACATTTTTTTTATGTAACATTTTTTAATGAATATGCTTGCCTTACATACTGTATGTTTCATTTTTTTGTTTGCCTTGTAGGGACATGTGGAAACTATCTTTGATTGCAAATTTAAACCTGATAATCCTAATCTTTTAGCAACAGCTTCATTTGATGGAACTATAAAAGTCTGGGATGTAAATACACTGACAGCAGTCTACACCTCTCCTGGGAATGAAGGGGTTATTTATTCTGTTTCTTGGGCTCCAGGTGAGGATGATTTTCTTGACATTTTAATAAACTATATACATTTTATTCCAAATATTTTGCTATTTGAATTATTTTCTTTCTGTTATAAAATCACTTGGTTTGTTGGAAATTATTCTTAAAACATACTAGAAGGCCAGGACTCATAGTTATTTTAATAATATGCAAAAAGTGGACTCATTTTTGAGTCTCTAACAAATGGCAGGGTTAAAAAGAAGGGTCACTGATAATCAGGAGGAGCTTATGTATGGCTGTCATATGAAGTTTCTCAGTTTTACAAACGTCCTCAAGAAGGCATATGCAAATCAATCAGCTATCTAAATAAATCTAATTAAAAATATGATGTGGAGCCTTTTAAAGAAATATTATGATCAATGTTTCAATAAAGTGCTTTTTTTGTAAAAAAAATCAATTAAAAAATCTAGATTTTTCACATTTTAAGTTTTGCTGTAAATGTGTGTTATATATAGAGAGACAAAGTATAGTAGTGGAGAGAGTACTGGATTTGGAGTCAGGAAAACCTGAGTTTAAATTCTACCTCGAATACTTACTAGCTGAGTGACCCTGAACAAATTACTTATCTTTAAAATTGGGCTTGATCTCCTTGAAGTCCTGTTAAGCTCTCAATCTATGTTTCTTTCTTTCTTTTTCTTTTTTTTTGCTGAGGCAATTAGGGTTAAGTGACTTGCCCAGAGTCACATAGGTAGGAAGTGTTAAGTGTTGGTGAGACTAGACTTGAACTCAGGTGCTCCTGACTTCAGGGCTGGTACTCTACCCACTACAGCATTTAGCTGCCCCAATCTATGTTTCTTTGACCTCTAATTTTATACTTAAGGAAAGGAGAATTTTTAAGTTATACAAATAATTATATTTGTTATTGTTTTTGTGTATCTCTAGATTCACTTTCTTTGGTAGAAGATGGTGAAATTCATAAAGTAATAAATTTATTAAATGGCAATTCTGAACCAGGTTCTCTGCTCATCCTGGGGATGCAAAGAAAGAATGACAAACAGAGACTTTGCTTTTCAGGATGGCCATGGATCAAGGGTTGAATGCCCATATAATTTCTCCTTCCCATTTGAAAATGAGAATATCACTGAGGGAAGGGGTGGTAGAAAGATTAAGTAAATATGGTGGTTTCTTGGAATGAAAAAAATCTTTCCATAAAAAGATCAAAAGTATTTCTCTCTATTCAAGAAATAAAATTTTTAACAGAGAAACACTGGGAGCTTTTCCAATGAGATCAGAATGAAGCAAATAATAGTAATATTTGTGCTATTTTTGATGATGTGCTAGAAAAAACTGGCTATAGCAATAATAAAAGAAAAAAAATAAGAATAAGCAGGGGGAGATAATGGGTTACTTTCCAAACTATACAGAAGCAATATCAATTTTTTTTAAATTGAGGTAAGAGATTCACTAAAGCAAAATACAAAATAAAACCACACAAATCACTAGTATTTCTGTATGTAAACAAAAGAAAATTAGAAGAAGAAAAATTCAATTTTAAATAAAAACAATCAACATAAGTATATATGCATATATACATATGTACATATATATGTATGCACATAAATGCAAACTTTTTTCTTCTTTTTTTTAGGAAGACCTAAATTATTTGCAAAAAGGTTCAGTGCCCAAAGATAGGCTATAGGTATATAGTAAAATAAAAATACTATCCAAATGATTCCACAGGTTTAATATTAAACCAGTCAAATTGGGAACACTTTGTAGAATTAAACAAAATAGTAGCAAAATTGATATGGAATAAAAGAATAGATGTATAGAGGAGTGACTCTATTAGATAACTGTCTTAGAAGCAAATAAAGCTGCTTAATTTTCGATTAGGTCAAAATCACAAAGCCTTTGGGGTAAACTCTATTGAAAAAAAAACTGGAAAAATTAGAAGTCACCTCTAAAAATGAGAGGATGAAGGAAAGATATCTTTCATGGAGATACTTCAAAAATTCATTAGCAGAACGAAACAGAAAATTTTCTGAAGATAAAAATAGGCAATATCTATTATACAAAACTTAAAAAAAACCCAAAAATCAAACCAAAAAACCCCAAGGCAACCAATGCTTTGTGCATATGAAATCAGTGCAACATAAACACTAGAATAGAAGACAAAGACGGGAGAAACATGGTTTTATTAAACATAGATTAAAATCTAATCCGGCACTGTCCTAAGTCCTGGAGATACAAAAAAATAAAAAGATCATAACAAGCCCTGCTCATAAGGAACCTACAGTCTAATGTTGAACCCAAGGTATAAATAACTAGGTATGTATAAGATATGGCTAGAGGAAAAGGTCATCTGAAGGGGAAGATTGTTGGCTACTGGAGGGACCAGGCAAGGTTGGAAGAAGGAGGGCTTTGAGTTGAACCTTGAAGGAAGCCAGAGAAACTATGAGGGAAAGGTGAGGATAAAGAGTAATCTAGAGGAAATTAACATGAATCTAAGACTAATAAATTAATAAATTAACAAATATTAAGTGCTTATTACTGTGTGCCAGGTAACGTGGGGGAGAGGAGAAGAAGCAATGATAAAATAGTCCTTGACCTCAAAGAGAAATATAAGTATTCACTATTTTTCTAAATGACAAGTGGTCAAAGGAAAAATTTTTTCAAAGAAGAGATGAAAACTATCAACAAACACTTGAAAAATTGTTCAAAATCCTTAAGTCTGGTGATTACAAATCAAAATAACTTTGAACTATCACCTCACACAAAAGACAGAAAAATATTTCACTGAAGGAGTGTCAAAAAAGGGAAACATTAATTCCCTGCTGATGGAGCTATGAATTAGTTCAGTCAGTTTGAAAAACAATTTGACATTTCTGAGAAAAGTTACTAAATTGTTCATACCAGAGCCAGAGATCTCATTACTGGATATATTCCAATGAGGATGATGGCAATAAAAGACCTAAATATTAAAAGCACCATCTCTGATGAAAATAGAAAATCCAAAAATATGCCCAATGATTGGGGGAAATGGCTGAACAAATTGTGATATTTGCACATAATATAATATTATTGTAGTACAAGGAATAAGTAATTCAGAGAAATATAGGCAAAATTGAATGAAATGATTCAGAGAGCACAAAATAGAAGTAACAATATATATAATGACTACAACAATCTAAATAATACAAAAAGGAGATTCAATTCAGGTCAGTTACAATGAATAGTGTTGGTACCATATTAGTAAAGTTAAAGGACCTGAGTTGTTTTATTTAATTCTATGGGGAAATATACTTTTAAAAAACAAAATATACAGCTTTAACACAAAATGCTTCAATAAAAAGAAGAAAGCCAAAATCTTAGTTATGCCTCAGTGACTAAGGAAAATACCTGCTGTCTTGCTAATGTAAAAAGCAGAAACAAGCACCATGTTTATAAAACTCTGAAATATCTATATGTGATATTATTTCATAAGGTAATTTAAATTGTATTGCTGGAGCAACTTCCCGAAATGGTGGTTTTATTTGGGATTTTGAAAAAGGCAAAATAATAACCCGATTCAATGAGGTAAGATTTATTTGTTATTTAAATTTTTTTAAATGGTGGGTGGTTACAAAAAAAATTAAAAGAAAATGTGTCTTTACTCATCTTGCATATATTGTATATTTGGGTAGATAATGACCAGAAAACATGTTTTCCTCTAAATTATCCAAGCATTATAGAAAAGTAGATAATATTATTAATTTAAAAAATGAATTCTGAAAATTCCAGTGTTTCCATAGGATTTAGATTATTCTTAGGCTCCTAAAATTACATGTGAAACTTAGCAACCCTTAATAAAAGTAGCCATATAAAACAAGGTATAGTGAAAGGAATCACTACAGCATTTTTATGGATTCAAGCTTCTTAACCTATGCTTCTGTTATGATCAACTAATATACTTATGAATAAATTTTCTACTTTACCTGGGAGTCAGGAGACAGATAATGTGACTATCATTAACTTATTTGGTTACCCTGAGTCAGTATCCTCACCTCTTAAGTTTCCTTATTTGTAAAATGGAAGAGTTGCATACAATTTATTGTATCTGGATCCCACTTTCTTCTTTGTTTAATGTAATGGAGTTGGAATGGATGATTCTTTATAATAATCTTTTCTGGTCTGATCATTTATGATGTAATTGAGTAATTACTAGTGCAACTCCCAGTTATAAAACCTTATCATTTTATAATAGAGAAAGGGTAAGGGAACATACATTTATTAAGCACTAGATATTTTAATTATGGGTCAAGCACTATATTGAACACTTTAATATTATCTCATTTGATCTTCACATAAGGAAGATACTGACGAATATTTTCCTCTTTCTATTAGTAAAATCATAGCTTCTTTGTGAACTTTTGTTTAAATTATCATCGTACTATTCATTTCAATATATTTTAAAAATATTTTAAAGAGATTTATAGGGGAATGGTAACATGTCTTTATAAACATGGCATACATCCTTTGAATAACTGAGTAAAAAGATATGAATGTGATGAAAGACTGGTTCTTATTTTCCTATTTATTTTATTATGATATTGTTCTATTTCTATAAAAATTAATATTAAAGATTATTTATTGGTTTTGATTTATTCAGTAATCTGTATTGGGGAGTGTAGGGGTTAAGCCATCTTTGCATAAAACAAAGAGAAGAATTAAGAAGAGTCAGTGAATTGGAGTTGTATTTATAGACCACTTAGATAACTCAACCTGAAATGTCCACTATCATTTAATTATGTAAATTTAATTTCAGCATATTATCATTGAAGTGTCTTCATTTTAAAACTTTCAAATAAAATCAAATTTGAAGGCTGAATACTATTTATGAAATAAATGACTACTAGATGTAATCCCAAGTAGCAAGTTGACTGAGGCTGACAGATCTCATGAGCTCAGGAGTTCGGAGCTGCACTGGGCAATTGCCAGTCATCTGTGTGCACTGTATTATGTCAGTATGATAAGCTACTGGGAGCCAATGAGAAAGGCAAAGCTTTAAAGGCAAAGCAGCCCAAGTTAAATTATAGAGTGGGTCTAAACTCATGCTATTTAGAGCAAGATCAGGTTTGTAAGCTTTACCCTTCCTAATTTACCTGAAATCAAGAGACCCAGTCATAAAAATTGGAAAAGGGAGAGGAGGAAAAAAGGAAGGAAAGGAAGAAAGAAGGAAGGAAGGGAAGGAGGGAGGAATAATGATAGTGCTTAATCAATGTTGAATTGAACTGTTTTATGAATAAATTTTTTTCAATTTTGCCACATGTGTCTTAACACTCATTAGAGATAGGGACTGGAACTTTGACTTCCTCAGTGTTAGAAACTTCTAGATGAGGAAATTACCACTACCATTGCAGGTCATCACCTTCTCTGCAGTTTATATTCTTAGAAAATCTCTTGTAGCAGTGAACTTGTAGTGCTTGGGCAGCTAATTTGTTTCTGAAGTAGGTCTTGAATCCTTGTATTCCTATCTCCAGGACCAGCTCTTTTTCTACTCTGCCATCCTGCTGCTTTCTGTAGGTTTGGCATATAGTTTGTATTATTTTTTGACTGGATCATGTGTTTCCATAAGTGTTTAGAACTCCTTGATAGAAACCTTCCTCTGCCAAAGCATATAAGCTATTTTTTATGCAACTGATATTCTTAGAGAGTTGACTGAAAAATTAAGAGATGAAGAGTATCATGCCCAAATCAAACATCCAGTATTAAGAAGCGGGACTTAATTCTACTTTCTTGACTCTCAGACTAAATTCTCTAAGCAATATACCATGCTGCCTTTCTAAATAAACCAAGCAATCTAAATAAAATAAAGGCTTATACTGTTCACTGTATGTTAGAAGTGTATTTTCAGTTTTTTCATTATTGCTAAGGATGCCTTGACTCTATAGTTCATCCACATTTCAATGGTAACTAGCTGCTTCCCAATCCCATCCTTCTGACTCTTTACATTTGTCCAGGTTGCCCACTTATTCATCTCATATTCATCCTTGCTATCTCTGCCCATTGAAATCTGTCTTTTCCTTCAAGGGCCAACTCAAGGATTACCTCTTACTTATGATGTCTTTCCCATTCCATTCAGCTGAAAGTGACCAATTCCTCTTCAAAATTTTTTAGTACTTTTCAATTTTAGAAATACAAGGAATATTATAAGTGATTAATATAGAATTCTTAGTAGGGAAAATAGTTTCCCCAGAGGAATAAATAAATAAGAGAAAAAAAGGGGTGAATTATTTTTTATTGATAGGTATTTTACATTTTTTGAAGCATGGAAAGAATGGAATATTCTGCATTGCCTGGAGTCATAAAGATTCCAGAAGAATAGCCACCTGCAGTGCTGATGGATTCTGGTGAGTGCTGTGTTTAAAAATGTCTCTCTTTATGATGTAGAGATTTGATAGTAGCATAATATTAGAGTAGGTAGTAAGAACAATGAACCGACTGTATTTTAGCCATTTAAACTTTTTGGGCCTCAGTTTCTTCATATATAAAAGGAGGTAGTTGAATTAAATTATATCAAAGGCAAAAATCTTTTTTAAAAAGAGTCTCTGATTCTGTTATGTTTCTTGTATTAGGGAACAAAAATGTTGTTAAAGTCATTACTTGGGCAGTGCTATCACTAAAAATGTAATATTACATTAAAAATGTAAAATCCAGTAATACAGAATGCATGATACCCACATATCCACATATATGTATTTAGTGATGATATAAAATTGGGAGTTTCTTCCTAAATATGCAAAATGAACCCGATATGTAAGCAATGTTAGATACTAGACTAAGGGAACATTAATGTATCTATGAAAAATGAAAATGAAAACCAAATATAGAATTTATCTTTAAGAATCTTCAGAAGGTTTTCATGACACTTCTAGGAGATATATTATCTCACTTTTACCTAAGAAGAAATAATAATAACACCAGAGTTTATAGAGTACTTTTACAATTTACAAAATTGCCCTCATTTATTTAGTCATCATTACCCTGTTAATGTGGCTGATGTAGACACATGATAGCAGGCACCAAAAGTTGAAATTTGGTCATGCAAAGGATATACAATAGCCCTTCTCTTTGACAAAAGGTAGATTTATTTAGGGGAAGAAGTTACAGATAAAAATGAAGGGGTACAGTGAACACCTCAGCAGGCAGGGTCCTTGAAGCTACTGCTTTGGGCATTCTGTAAAGAAATGAATAAACAAAAAACCTATTATATGAATAGATCTTGGTGGGGGCCTAGGGCAGTTTGAGTTGATCAGACCAGGATCTCCCAAATGAAACTGCTTTGAAGGCTTTTTCAGCTTGAACAAGGGAGATCCAGCTATCAATGGAAGTGATTTGCCTTAGAAATAGCCCAGCCAGGAGAATATGCTCTCATAGACAGACAGTCTGGAGTCTGGTGGGGGGTCAGGAATCAAAGGGGACAGAATTTCAGAGTGTTAATTCATACCCCCATCAAGAGCAGACTCATATAAGTGTGGATGCTGCTACTGCTGCTGCTGCTCCTACTACTAATGGTAGCACCTGATTGCCCTGCCACCATCATTGTTTCAGCCAATACATTCTATAATGTACCCTGTCTAGTTTGCTCCATCAAAAGGAAGTTTCTAGTTGAAAACAAAACAAAATACAAACTCCAAGGGGAAAATTGCTTTAAGTAATTGTTTACAAGCAAACGTGACCTTTGGGCATCCTCAGCATTAGCACTAGTAAAATTAGCTGAGATATTTTAAAACAGTTTGGCTTCTGTATGTATTTGTATCTTTGTTACATTTCTCCAACCAATTCTGATATTGTGATAACTCACAAGGTTGTTAGTAACTAGTATGAGATAATATTTGTTAGAGGTTTTATAATCCTTAAAATAATCTAAATGCTACCAAATTTCCTTCTACTTTAGCTGTAGTGGTGGTGGTTGTGGTGGTGGTGATAAGGGTAGTGGCAATAAGAGACTTGTTAAAATCCCCTTTAATCAGCTACAAGTTTAAAAGTGAAATAATTCGCTTATTCCTGGATTATTAATTGCAAAATGAATTATTAATTGTTAGAAATCAGTTTGCTAAGAGACTGACTTCTATAGTGGCAAAGATCTATTGGGGAAATGGAATTTGGTGCTGAGAATGGAATGCATCCTCAGCAGGCAAAAGGGTCTTCGCAAGTTGCGTGGGCCTCTTTGCAAAGAAGCTTAGCTGAAGGAAGCTATTATATAGGCATGCTGGGAAGAGGGGAGGGGCTGGGACAGCCTGAGCTGATCAGACCAGGATTTCTCAGTTGAATGAGAATTTAGAATTTCTATGGGAATTGATTTGCCTTTGAATAGTATTGCTTCTCTTATCTTGGGCCCTGTCTCTAGACTCCTTGGAGCCTGGGAGATCCTGATCTCTGAGATCAGAAAAAGGGGCACAATCTCTAAAAGTGATAATCTTAAAGGGAAAACAGCTTCAGAGTGATAATCTTAAAGGGAAAGCTTCAGTAAAGAGAACAGTTTCCCTCCTGCTTCAGTAGTAGTTGTAGGTTTAGTAATCATATGAAACATAAATAGCCATTGTACATGTTATAGAATAATATCCAGAAATCCTTACCAAGAAATTCACAAACTTTTAAAAAATTCAAATAAATTCTTTTTTGAGATTTTTTTTCTCCCTAGCTCAATGGAACAGTGGCTGCTATGATCAGATTCCCTAGGCAGGTGGTAACCCTTTCCTCTCTGAGGCTTACCATATTGGTGCTGAATTTAATTAAGAACTCCAAGGAATCTACTTACTTCCTCTTAGTTCTGGGGCAAATAAATACTGTATTTAGTAAGTACATGCATAATTTACAATCTCTACTTGACAATTGATCAGTGGAAATGGCTCCAAGAGATCAACTCAGAAGCCTGAATTTATGGTGATCTGGTCTACAAAACACTTTGTTGCCGTAAACTATTCTTAAAACTTACTCCTCTAAGTTTATAGAATTTATACTACTTTAAAATAGGGTTTAAAATATTTTAAGCTTCAATTTTCCTAAGAGTCTGAACTGAGCAAAGAACAAAAGGCAATGTATATCAAGCTAATAACAAATTAAGAGAAACTTGATTTCTTTTTCTTTTTCTTTTCTTTTCTTTTTTTTTTTTTTTTTTTTTTTTTTTTACAAAGTAAAAAGCTTTTTGTGTTGGGGGGGAGCAAGAAAAGTGTCCTGTTTTGCTGTTTAAGAAAGACAAAAAGTATTTTGGATGAGTTTAGGAGAGAATCAAAAATGTGTAGATATATCAATAGGTATGTTTGAATTGCTGCCAATTGCTTTGTTTTATTACCAAGGTGAGCAATTTTGTAGATACAATTATTACTCTATGCAGAACTTACTCTGCTAAATTTTAAAACAGTAAATTTAATACATAAGTGCTTACGATGAATACATATATAAAAGCCTATGAAAAGCAGTCATGGCATAATGGATGCAGAATGGATACAGATCAGTATCAGAAAGATCTGGGTTGAAGTCCTGCCTCCAACATATATTCTGGGCCCAGGCAACCTTTTAGAGAGGATGTAAAAATATAGACCATTTTTAGAGAAAGTTTTCTTGCTGGGAGTTCCTTATTCTAATGAATTCATGGGTCTTACTCTAAATAAATAAATGAACTTACTTATTTAAGTGATATCCAAGGAGAAATGTTACAGATAGGAAATGAATTTGCTAAAGCAAAATGTACTAATTTTAAGTTGTCAAATTATTATGCAATATAAATAAGGATGTAATTATTATTTATAATTTTAGAGCATCATAAAATTAAGTTTAGAGCATCTGGTGCTTTGAAGAGAAAGTATCTGTCCCATGGAACTTACATTTTATACTTTAATTATATAAAATCTGATTTTGACCCATGGATTAATATATTCTGAATGTTCCTTTTTTCCTATTACAATATTGTAATTAATTTCAGCATTATTCGAACAATTGATGGAAACATTCTCCATAAATACAAACATCCTGGTACAGTTTTTGGTTGTGATTGGAGCCAAAACAACAAGTAAGTGCAATTTTCTTTTATGAAATGAACAGTGACTTTCAAGATATTTTATGTGTTCCAGTCATCAAACATCAATGGCTGTAATATTAAACAACAACAACAACAGCTTTAAAGTTTTCATTTTTTAATATCAGATATTGCCCTTGAAGTGAGATCCTTGAAGAAAGACAGTTATGTAATGATTTGTAGCATTCTATGAGAAAACTCTCTGAAGAAAGTTATAATGGGAAAAGGAGGTGAGCTAGTTGCACTGCCATTTAGGATGGTCTGAGTCAGTGGTCCTCAAACTTTTTAAAAGGGGACCAGTTCACTGTCCCTCAGACTGTGGGAGGGCCTGACTATAGTAAAAATAAAAACTATGAACCTCAGCCCAGTACTGGAAGTGTGCATTGCTAACGGGAGTTTAGGTCAAATGTCACTTCCTGTCTGATTTTGCCATAACCCGGTGGGCCGCATAAACGTCCTCAGGGGGCTGCAACTGGCCCATGGGCCATAGTTTGAGGACCCGTGGCTCTGAGTGTTTGCATATATCTAGACAGTGTTCTGAGACCCAGAGGAAAGCCCTTGACCTGGCCCACTGTGAAAGATCCATAAGAAAATATGGACAAGTAGCAGGATGAATACAGAGAGGCTTGGAGAGACTTACATGAACTGGTGCTGAGTGAAATGAGCAGAATCAGGAGATCATTATACACATCAACAATGATACTGTACGAGGATGTATTCTGATGGAAGTGGAAATCTTCAACACAGAGAAGAGCTAATCCAATTCCAATTGATCAATGATGGACAGAATCAGCTACACCCAGAGAAGGAACACTGGGAAATGAGTGTAAACTGTTTGCATTTTTGTTTTTCTTCCCAGGTTATTTTTACCTTCTGAATCCAATTCTTCCTGTGCAACAAGAAATTCTGTTCTGCACCCATATATTGTATCTAGGATATACTATAACATATTTAACATGTATAAGACTGCCTGCCATCTAGGGGAGGGGGTGGAGGGAGGGAAGGGAAAAGTCAGAACAGAAGTGAGTGCAAGGGATAATGTTGTAAAAAATTACCCATGCATATGTACTGTCAAAAAAAAGTTATAATTATAAAATTAAAAAAAAAAAGAAAATATAGACAAGTAACATGTAGGATGAGAAGATAGGGTGGAGTTATGATTTGCACTGAGGACACAGGAAGGCCCATGATGCTCAGATCAGTTTTAGTGTCAGGTTGTCTATGCCAAGTCAGAAGAGTAAGGCTCTAGCTCTTTCTTTGTCACGTTTGCTAGTATGGGCTTTTAACATTCTGAATCATGGTGTCCTTATTTACAGCATAAGAATAAGAAGTCCTGCTCTGTCTACCTAACAAGATGATTTCTGTATAATAATAATTATAACACATTTTAGAGAATTTTATAGATGTCAGAACACTTTCAAATCTATTATTTTATTTGATCTTCATAGTAATATAGGAAGTAAATTCATAATAAAGCAAGGGCTAGACTTATTTCTACTGAGCCCAGGTACAGAGATTTTTCTCTCTCGCTCATTGTAACATAATGTTTGTAAAAATGTTTTGAACATTATTATGTTTTTATATAATATAAATAATGGGAAAGAATTATCTTATTATTTTTAAAATCATGTTTTCTTGATGAATAAAGGAGACAAAATTTTCAAGTCCTCTGCAAATGGGATTCACTTTAATGATTGTGAAGCTGTAATCCATAAAAGGAAGAAAAGCCCATTTATTTCTGGCCCTACCAACATTATCCTGTCCCTTCTGGCATGTATGCAGGAAATTAGGCATTGCACAAGCTGCTGTTTCTTCTACATTTATGAACTTTTCCTATCCTACCCTGTCATAATCAAAAACTGTATTGCTGCTGCAATGTGTGGTAATCTGAGCTATCTAAAATGCAAAAAACATAGATGGAAGGGTTTTTTTGTTTGTTTGTTTGTTTGTTTGTTTTTTCCCTTACCGAAATGATATTCTTGTTTGAGAGGAAGCACTGGTCAAAAATAAATGATGCAAAACAGTGAATCCAAGTCCAACTATAAGTAAATGTTATTTATGGGGAAACTACAGGAGATACAGAATTATACTAAGGACACCTGGTTCAGATATGGTCCCTGAGCTCAGTGTACTTACAAACGATTCATAATACATTTAGCATTTTTCTTCAGATTTTCATAGGAAATTTGTCATGGTTTTTCACTGGAGTTATCAGAGACAGAAATACTGTAAATATCTTTAAAACTCTGATAATTCACATTACAGTAGAATGAATTCTGGGTCAAATTATGTGTGTCAGGCTTTAGATATAGTAGGTACATAATAAGTGATGGTTAAATTGAATTAAATATGCACTAATTATATGATGTACCTTTTTAAGAGTATAGTATGGAATATTCTATAATATATATAGTAGCCATATTCTTGAGTATCAAGATAAAGTCAGGGTTAAACTATCTAATTCTTAATACCTTATTATTTTATATTTGGAGACTAAATGCTTAAACTTAAGTGGTTAACTAAGCAGTTAAACTTCTTAGCTTGGATTTGCCAAATCAGGCAGTTGCAGGACTGAAAATATACCCTTGACATTGTCTTTCATCTAATACTGAGTGCCCTCAATTTTTTCCCAAATATCAAAAGGACTTGGGAAAAACTTTAGAGCTCCAATATAATGCTGATGCTAGAGGCAAAGAGAAAAAAGTCCTTGTCCTGCAGAGTTCTTTTTCTTCTTTCCTGAGTCTGGCTTTCCCAGGGTTTTCCCAGCTAACTAACTTTTCTAGATTTCTCAAACCACATGATTTTCCTATAGAATTATGGGATCTTGCTCAGCATTGCAGAAGTGCATAGATGTGGTCTTCCCCAAATGTTTTATACAATTTCTTATTAGTTTGAGTTCTGCCCTAGCCTGGGCCCCTAAGAAGACTTCTTTGCTGTGGATAACAAGCAAACAGCTAAGCAAAGGGCATGAGGAAAGAGAGATGGGTGGAGGTGGGTCTTTGGAGTTCAGGAAGCTGCAGGACCTAGATGAATACTTTACTAAAGCCAAGTCAAGACCTTGTTCCTTCTTGCCTCCTTCCTTTATCCCCTCCAACTTCTTGAATGGCTTACCACCCTGTTTAGGTCCCATACCTTTAATCATTTTTTCCTGGGATAGATTCCTCATTCCATTAGAGTCAAATAGATGAAGTATTGGATAGAATGTTGAACTAGAGCAAGGAATACTTGAGTTTAAATGTAGCTTCAGACATGCTATACAACCCTGGGCAAGTAATTTAAATTTACCTGCCTCAGTTTCCTCATCTGTAAAGTGGGGTTAATATTAATACCTACCACTCAGGGTTGCAATTATAAAATAAGTTTATCTATGGATGCTAGCTTGCACAAGCTTTATGAGAACTTTTAGTAATAAAGAAGGAACTGTGAACCTGCCAGGCTAGGAAATTTTGCAGGAAGCTGATATTTGAGAGTAACTGAGTTTATATCTATCATAAGATATACTTATGTGAAAAAAAGAATATAAATAAATGGATTCCTTTTGTGTTCACTCAACAAATCAGAACCTTCTTTGTGTGATGAAATATGCTAGGCACTAACATGGTTCCTAGCATATATTAGGCACCTATAGGTATTTGTTGACTGACTGAATGTTGACTGACTGTATGTGTACATTTGCATGTCTGGATATATATGTTTTCTATATTTATATGTACATGCCAAAAATGATAAGAAATCATAGAGAGGCAGAGCATGTACATAAAAATGTTACAATAACTATTTAGAAATGTCAAACCTTTGAGTCAAACCTTTTATAATTTCTTAATAGTGTTTGTAAAACTATCTTTAAGACTTCACTTATCCCATTAACAATTAGTTTTTAAAGTATTATGATCATGACATTTCATTCTTCAAAGTTTTTCAATAGCTCTCATTATTTATAAAGTCCAAAACCCCCTCCATATTTAGCAATTAAAGCTTCTCTCTATTTTTGAATTTGTATTAACAAAACTAGAAACTCCCAATTCTGATGATCATGTTGATAATATTGCAGAGACATGATAGCTACTGGCTGTGAAGACAAAAATGTCCGTGTTTATTACTTAGCTACCAGCTCTGATCAACCACTGAAGGTGTTTACTGGACATACTGCAAAGGTGTTTCATGTAAGATGGTCTCCCCTGAGAGAAGGAATACTTTGTAGTGGTTCTGATGATGGGTATGTATTCTTGGATTCTAAATGCCTGATTCTTATTCTAAGTGTCTATGTCTAAATTCTAGTTCCTAGAATCTAAATTTGATGAAATTAGACACATTAATTTCAGCATAGCAGAGATTTAAAAAAAATTAAGTGGCACCCTGAAGTCAGGAGAATCTGAGTTCAAATCTGAACTCAGAAACTTAATACTTTCTAGCTGTGTGACCCTGGGTAAGTCACTTAACCCCAATTGTCACAAGGAAAAAAAAAATCAAGTCACTTGCCCTGGCTCACAGAGCTGTCTGAGGTTAAATTTGAACTCAGATCTTCCCAACTCCAGGCCCAGTGTTCTAGTTACTGAACCTTCTAGCTGCCTCTATACTTTGATTAGTTTTATATGTATGTATATACATACATATATGTATGTGTGTGTGTGTGTGTGTGTGTGTGTGTGTGTGTGTGTCTGTATATGTCTATACAGAAACTCAGCAAACTAGCTATGTTTTCTCTTTGGTTATAGTGAACATTTATATTTATATGAACATTTACTTTCCAAAAAATTACTTTTTTGTATAAACACCATACCACTAAATTTTTGGTATGCTTTTAAGAATTATAAAACAAAACTATAGAAATTACATTGGCTAAATTCTTTGTTAAGAGAATTAAATTATCAATAATTTTAAGACAACTTAATATTTCCATTATTATCTTGAAATAGACTATAAACTCAAAAGTCATATATGTTTAGTGGTGTTATTACAGTCTAGTTGAATTTCATTTTCATGTGCTGTGAAATAGGAGGTTATTTTAATGTATTCTAAAAACAAAAAAGATTATTGAGTGATGATGTTATACAATTTTAGGACAAATATAACAAACTTGTTATATTTATTCTCTTTTCAGTACTGTTCGTATATGGGATTATACACAAGATACTTGTATAAATACACTTACTGGACATACTGCACCTGTGAGGGGATTAATGTGGAACACTGAAATCCCTTATCTGCTAATATCAGGCAGTTGGGATAGTACTATTAGGGTGTGGGATACTCGAGAAGGAATCTGTTTGGATACAGTATATGACCATGGTGCAGATGTATATGGTAACTATCGATCTTTATCTTTAAAATTCCTTTTTTATTAATAGTTCTTGCATTTTATGATTATCCATTTATTTGTTTAATTAATAATATTCGACTAAAATATTGAACTATCTCACATTAGGAACAGGAAACCAGATCACTAACCATATCCAAATCAATGGCCCTAAATTCTTGCTGGGAGAATTCAGTGGGTATATTGGGGTTTTAAGAATATCTGTTTTGAGAAACTTAGCCTATAATGATTTGATTGCTAGGCATTTGATTGAAGTAATGGGGAAAAGAAAGGGTAAGCCTCTTTCAGTGTCTCCAAATTTAGAATTAATTGCTCTTCAATTACATATTCGTCTCAGAGATCTTAACTTTCTTTCGACCATTACCTGAAACAACCATGTACATTTTGTAGTCATTTAATAAATCATGCTAAACCATCTAGTTGACACATTTTTGTCTAGAGTGATAAGATTCACTTCCCTTTAAAAATAGCTTTATGGTTTTAAAAATCATGTCTTAAATTTCTTTATTTACACAAAACCCTTTAGTTTCAGTCATCTTGTAGTGGGTTCCCCTTCCCCCTGAAATATTTGACTTTTAAAAGCTGAGAAAAATATTGAGATTCTTTCAATGAATTAGTTTGTATTTGGGCCCTATAGAAGACTAGTCCCTTGAATAATTTTTGGTAGTGCTATATTTGTTTATGGCTCTTAGGTAATCAAGAGCTCAGCTAGAGAAACGTGAGAAATAGGAATAATTATTGTGATTGCAGCCACCAGTGAAGGCTTTGGGTAAGCTATATAGAGCAACTGCCTTCCTAGTTGAATGAATCTCTTAGCAGCTTCCTGAACAGCTAGAAAATATATAATGCTATGGCAGTGCTAATATGAGTATAAACCTGAATTGCAATATTCCATTCCTCAAATCTTCCTAACTTGTAAATAACCACTCCCAACAAGCAAGGATGCTTTTGCAAAAATAGGACAAAAAGCATTTACTATGCCAAGAGAAAAAATACTGACTTTTGTCCACAAATACAAGCATCCTTCTATTCTTGCTTATTAGAATACTGACATTAGACAATTCTGTGCAATATGTAAGAAAAATGAACTTAGGACTATTTCTGAATTCAATCCTTAATTGTTCATAGTATTTTTACATCAAGTTTAATTTTGTTAAATTTATACGTAAAATGTAAATTTTATGATTTATTGTTGCTTTAGATTAAATGCTTTTAAATCTTTCCATTTAGGGTTAACGTGCCATCCAAGTCGTCCCTTTACTATGGCATCTTGCTCCCGGGATTCCACAGTGAGACTCTGGACATTAATAGCTTTAATCACTCCTCTACAAATAAAGGTTCTAGCAGATAGATCTTGGGAACAAATCATTGGGAACACTGGTACTGAACTTATACAAATTTTATATTCTCTTAGCTTATATTTTGCGAGGGTTTTTCTTACTCATTGAGTTTCTACTCCAGATCGTGCTATGGAATCAGGTGCACCACCTCTCTTGTGTGGGAAAGTATCAAGAGATATTAAACAAGAAGTAGAAAAACTAACAAGTAATCTTCGAGGGAAAAAACTCAGATGGTTTTCAGAATGCTTATCAGTGAGTATTGTATAACTTTAGTATGAACTTTTTGATACAGTTAGCAACAATGGACTTCTTTTTTCCTTTTTGTTTTATTTTTATTGAGCAGAAGAGAATAATGGAATGAGTTCAGCACTGAGAATCAGGAGACCTCATTTTAAATTTGTAGACAAATCACATTAATTTGAGTATCAATTTCTTAATGAGTCATATAAATCATATTACTTGTATTATGTACCTCCTAGGTGTCCCATGGGAAATTCTTTGAAAACATTTTTGGATGATATAAGTGAGAATTATAATTGGTGGGATTTTTAAAAACCCTTAAATTCACTAGTGTATATCTGATGTATATTTTCATCTCTAGCCACCAGGAGGCAGCAAAAATCTATGGGACCTAGTTGCAGTCATACTAGGACAAGATGATAGCTTACTTCCCCAGGACTACTCCAAAGGAATTATGCATATGAAACATCTGGTTAGATTTAAAACTGTAAGTAAAGCAAACAAGTCTGCTGCTCTGCATGACACTGGCTGAAGTTGGGGGAAAACTCTTCATAGGCAGGCATAAAAAGAAAAAAAGTTGCTAAGATTTGTTCATGTTCTCTTGAGCCATTCTCTAGACTCAGACGTATGTTATAAACACTGTAGTGAGTGAGTTAATATTCACTCATCTTCTGTTGGGTATGTCATTATATTCTATATCTTTCATCAGGGATGTAGGCCCATGAGCAATTTTCTGGAGCTAGAAGAGGTCCTACCTAACACATCTAGCTCACATCTAAGTAGCACTTCCCTCTACAATGTTTCCAACAAATTTCCTTGAAAGACTTTCAGTCATGGAAGACTTGCTGCTTCTCTAAGTAGAGCATTATTACCTTTGGAAAACTTTGTTAGGAGGTTTTCCCTATAATATCTCTTGTTTGGAACTATATGCTTCCTTCCCCTATTGTAACCTAAGAATGTATTAGCTATTTAGGGCATCATGTGGCATTGCTGATTATGTGTGAAAGGAAGAAATGAAGTAAGTAAAGCACAGACTAATCTGTCCTTATAAATAAATTTTCTGTAGCACTGTTATAAGAAGACTCTCTGAATTCCTTTAGCCTCATATTAAATTAAATAATTATAAAGTTGCTGCATTAACCTCACATTTTAGCATTAAAATCCCTTTCAGGGGTTTGGCTTCTTTTGGGCATATTGAAATTCTAGGTTGAAATTTACATATTGGGGTTTGCTTGTACCTGGCTGAACTTGACTACCACATAATAACTTGACCACACATCTCTGGACACACCTAATTTTGAGCCCCAAAGATAGGGATATTATATTTGTTTACAATGGAAATATATCATTACTTAAAATTGTTATTTAGAGTTTGAGGTCAATAAACAAGATGTGCTATATGATTTTTAAAGTTGCTTAGTGTTTCAGAGAAGGGAAAAATGGTCTATAAAGACAGAATCCTTAAACTGGTGATTCATCTAATAAATACAGTGCTATTAGTCACAATAAAGACCAGATGAGGAAATTGTTGGCTCATTACAAACCACTTTGGGATGAATAACTCAAAATATGTCGGCTATTTAGAGTGGGTCAATAATTTTTGCATTTGAAAGACAAAATACTTTTCATCTTTTGATCCAAAAAGTATAATTTAGCCCCTAGCATCCCCTACTAGCTTTTGTAACTGAAATTTTATTTTGTACCTAGGTATTATTAAAATTGTCATCTTTTTCTTAAGAAAATCTTAATTCTACTCTTTCTTAAGTTTTGAAATAGTAACAGCTTTAATTCATAGATATTTTAAAATAGACTTCATGATTCCATTATTTAAAGTTTGGTTGGGGTTTTTGTCCTTCTTGTATTTTTATTATTTTTTACTTGTAATCACAGAATTCATTAAATAATTTTCTTTCTTCCAGTCCAAAGCGCAAGAACTAACAAAGGTCAAGATGTCCAAGTTTGGAGGTGGTATTGGTACACCTAGCAAGGATGAACGCCTGAAGGAAGCTGCTGAGATACACTTGAGATTAGGGCACATTCAAAGATACTGTGAGCTTATGGTTGAACTTGGAGAGGTAAGATGCCTCAAAACAAGAATCACAACTGAGAGCTTCATAAATTGCATTTACTAAATTTATATAGTAATTTCAGATTAAAAGTCATATGAAAACATACACATCTGTACAAAGAGAATACAAGTTTGGAAGTAGAATTAATTAAATTGCTTAAATACTTTGTCCCTCTCTCTCACACACACACAATGGCCTGTTTCTACCATTTCATTTCTAACATTAGAATACTATTAGAAGAAGTTAATGCAGAGCTTAAGACAAAACATATGGGCAGTTAGAGGATGATTATCTCTAGATGATCACTTCTTTTCTCTCTCATCTCCTAGAGAATTATATGTATTGTATAAGAAATATTTGAAATTTAGAAGTATCATTCTTTGGTGGGATTCAGTATAAAAGCTAACTTTTCTTATTTGTTCTGAGGGAAGTAGTTCCAGGGTAATACTAAAGGCTGAACTTCAAATAACCAGATAAAGCATTTCTACCAAAAAGTATCCATTAAAAGGGCTTCAGAAATTAAACTATCATAATTCTGATGCTATAGAATAAACTTAAAAACTTTTTGTGATGGTCATGTTCATTTATCATCATTATAAGTGTTTTTTATTGGGTTTTTTTTTTTTTACTGAAAGCTCCAAAGTACTCTATTATACATTTATATGTGCACACACAGACACATACACACACACTCTCTCTCTCTCTCTCTCTCTCTCTCTCTCTCTCTCTCTCTCTCTCTCTCTCTCTCTTTCTCTCTCTCTCTCTCTCACACATACGCAAAGATGTGTAAGTCAGATTTTTCAAATTTATTTTGTGTCAATCTCAAAGTTGAACAATGATTTCTTATTTTAAATTAGTACAGTGAAAACTTTTGAGAAAACACTAAATTTAGAAATGCATCCAGTTTAGCTATAATTCTAACAAATTACTCCCCAAAAATATAACTTTAGTGTTTGAAAGCATCTGAGCAATTAAGTCCTAGGTACCTAAGTTATTATGAGGATCACTTTTTCATATAATATTAATTCAGAGTCAATGAGGAAATAGAAAAAATGATAGAAAAATATAGTTTTCACCAAATATAATTTATCTAATTTAGACTCACAGTTATTTTATCTTATATATATATATATATATTTTTTTTTTTGGTAAGGCAATTGAGGTTAGGTGACTTGCCCAGGGTCACATAGCTAGTAAATGTTGTGTCTGAGGCTGGATTTGGTCAACTGCATCATTTAGTTTCCCCAATTCACATTTTAAATGGTTACCTCATCTAGGCATCTACTGAAAAATCCCATTTTCCTGCTTGACATTTGGGTTAAGTACATCATGAGATCCAAAAGCTTCAAAATCCTGGGTATTTTTGTCCTTAGTCCTTTGAAAATTATTGTGCACACTCATATACTTAGCATTCTTTTCTTTATTCTGAATAGTTTAAAGAACGGTAAATTCTTCTCATTTAATAGCTAGCAAACATATTCTTAGGAAAGGCTTCATAACTTTGTAACGCAAAAGGAAAATATATCTTAGTGCATGATTTTCATAATTTTTTTCCACATATTTATCTAGTTCTTTAAGGCCTTAAAGCCTTAAAGCAAAGCCACCTGACAATTTTATCTCATTTTATTCTCTCAACTCTGAGAATAGGTGCTATAATTATCTTCATTTTAAAGGTGAAAAAAACTGCAGCAGAGATTAGGTTACTTGCCTAGATCACACAGCTAGTAAGAATATGATAAAACTCAGGTTTTCTTTACTTCTATATTAATATTTGTTTGTTTCAATGTTAACAGACCACTCAAAGAAAAAAGAAAAACTTTTATATAGATAAAATGAAACAGAGGAATAAAAATTATCTTTCAATTAATGCTTTGAAAATTTCTATTGCTTTGGAAAGTGAAAAAATACTTAATTTAAGAGTGAAATGTGACTGCATCAGTAGTCATGTGTGTTTTCTGTTCTAGTGGGACAAAGCATTATCAGTTGCGCCAGGGGTCTCAATGAAATATTGGAAGAAGTTAATGCAGAGGTAAGACAAAATATATGGGTAGTTAGTGGATGGTAATTTCTAGATTATCACTTCTTTTCTCTCCTATCTCCAAAAGAATTATATCTATTATATAACAAATATTTGAAATTTAGATGTATCATTCTTTGATGGAGTTCAGGACAAAAGCTAACTTTTCTTATTTGTTCTGGAGGGAATTCCATCCTAAACTTGTAGGGTAAAATTGTTTTTTAGATAAATGTTAATCTTCCCAATAGGAGGGCAACAGTTAACTTTTAATCTTAAACTTATCTTCCCTTTCTTACCACATGTTTATTACACAAAAAGCAATCATGTAGTAAGCAAACATTTATCAGAGGAAAAAAGATGTAATTGAGAAAACTATATCGATTAATTTAAATGATAAAATGTGTAAGGGGGGCTAGGCAACTTGGAAACAAAATGAAATTTTAACTCAACTAGGGAGAGAATCATTTCATGTAAGTCAATTCTTAGTGGTCTCTGGATGGCTTCTTTATTCCTGAAGTTTTTCATTTAATCAATAGTCATGTCCCTCTATTTCTATGCAGAATCAAATCACAGAATTAGACCACTAAGTCTGTATAGAGGTACATCTACATTCATATACTAAGAAAGCTGCAAATGAAAAACTAAAAATGGTGGATTTTGAATTTTCTTTCAGGTTTGATTACTATGATCATTCTATTTTTACCATTTCCTATTTTGTTTAACAAATGATTTACCCTCACTAGGCCTCAGGTTTGTCATCTGTAAAAGGAGGGAATCTTAGAATCATATATTTGAGAGCTGGAAGGTATCTTAAAAGACTATTTAGTGAAACTCCTCCATTTTGTAAATGAAGAAACTCAGATTTGTAGATATTAAGTGACTTTTCCAGAGACATACAGCCATTGCCAGTAGTGAGGTTTGAATCCATTCCCCATGATTCCAAGTAGTCTATCTATCTACTCTTCAAAAAATTGCAAAAGTGATGCTTTGAACTCAGTTCCCCTGCCTTCAACTTTACCCCTATTTCACTATCACAACTTCCAAGAAACTTCCCATGACCTTCCCAAAAGCAATGATTTTTTTGTTGTTGTTGTTCTGGGTGTTATTATGAATAATAGCTACTTGGGTTTACATCTTATTCTCCACTCCAGTTAGCCTTCATTCCTAAGCTAAACTTCATACTTTTCCCCAAACTCAATGTAATACATTACACAGGAATTTAATGAATGCTGATTTGATTAAATTCCTGAAGGAAGAGGCTTCAAGGTCTAGCACTTTCCTTCTTCTTGCTATTATTTGGTTCTCAACTTTTTCATCAATCTTCGGCAGATTTTCCAATAGTTGTGAAAGAGCAAAAGAGGAGGCAAAACTTAATTTGGGTGCAGGGCTAAGGAGGCTATGGTTTTATGGAATGCTTTTTGTGTCATTTGAGGATTTGGATTGGCCAGCTTCTCTTTCCCCATTGTTAAAGGACTCACTCAAAAATAGGATTTCTCTGTAGATTAGTGCAGTTAAATTTTTTTTTTCTGTTCCATGAACTTGCATTTATTCCCTCCTTCCCCCACATCCTCTTTTGAAAATGGCTGGCCCAATTAATAGCTCTTCCAACAGTATATGAATGTGCTGTTTTCCTACTAACCCTCCAACATCAGTCATTTATGTTTCTGTCAACTTTATCTATATGATTTATATATGGTAGAACCTCAAAGTTGCTTTTATTTACATTTCTCTTTTAGTGATTAAAATATTTTGGTAATATGGCTATAGCTAAGTTGGATTTCTTCCCTTGAGAACTGCCTATCATAATTTTTGACCATTTAGCAATGAGGGAGTGCCTCTTTTTGTTATAAATCTGAATAATTCTTTATATAATTTCAAAATGAGATGTTCATCAGAGAAACATGCTGCAGAAGTTTTTTTTTCTCTTCTTTTTAATCTTATCTGCATTGTTTTTTGTTTTTATGTAACCAAAATCATGTATTTTATCTGTTTGGTCATGAACTCTTCCCCAGCCATAGATACAAAAAGTAATTTATTTTTTGTTCTTCTAATAAGTTTATTATGTGGCTTTTTATAGCTAGATCAGAAACATGAAAAAGTCAAGTTAGGAATCATATTATACCTTGATTAGATATAGATAATCATATCTATTATAATTATCTATTAATTATAGATAGTTAAGATAATAACAAATTTATTATTGTTATTAACTTAAGATAATTAAAATTATCTCATTTATTAAGGTAACAAAACCCGACTTGATTAAAAGAGATAAAAAGGAAAACTATATTTTGCTCAAAAATTCTCATAAGTGATGAATTAATCCCAATATTTGACATATATCCACTAAATAGCATTGTATATAAATATTAAAAGGAAAAACTAAATGAGTTACAGAATGAAATAGACAGTAAAAATTATAATAGTGAGGGACCTCAATATACTTCTTTTTGAGCTAGACCAAACTGAAAATAAATAAGAAATTTAAGAGATCTGAATAGAATTTTAGAAAATTTAGATATGGTAGCTCTCTGGCAATTACTAGATAGGAATAGAAAAAAACTATGCATGTTTTTATCTGCATATGGTAGATATAAAAATTAATTATGTATTAGAGCATAAAAACTCTGTAAATGCAGAAGAACAGAAAAATAGCTAAAACTTACTGGCCACAAAGCAATAAAATAATATTAAACAAGGACCCTTGAAGAAAGGATTAAAAATTAACTTGAGAATAACTAGCTATAGGACTTGTGGGTCAGAGAACAAATCAAAGAGGATACATAATTTCATTAAAGTTACAATAGCAATGAGATAGCATATCAAAAAATTTTGGGGATTAAACCAAAATGTATGTCATGAAACACTTTTATCATCAAAAGAGAAAAAACAGATTAACAAATTGCTTATGCAACTAAAAAACTAGAAAATCAGTCTATTTTAAAAATAGATTAAAAACAAAAAGAAATCTTGAAAATTAAAGATTAATAAAAGTTTCAAAATATAATTTAAAAAATAAAGGTAGCAACTTTTTAAAAAAGGATAAGTTAGATAAGCCATGAGCTAAGTTGATGTTTTTCAAAGATGGATAAAGTTTTAAGAATAAATCAGAGGATATAATTTTAGAACATATATTTAACTTTTTTCATTTCCAATGTGGTTATATAATTATATATAAGTAACATTTTCCAAACTGGAGAGGAACTACAGATGATTCTTCTCAAACCATTCCATAGCTCAGTGTTTTCTTTCCTGGAGCCAGCCCAGGAAGTTGAACCTTATTTAAACTTCTCTGAGGTTTAAAGTCTATGTCCAAATAAGCCAAGTACCCAAACTGTGAGATTATTAATATAGTTTAAATAATTGGATTACAAAGTTTGGTGGATGTATATAGCTGTGACCGCTACTTAAAAATTGGTACAAAGGGCTCTTGGGAAGCTACTTAGTAGAACCTCATTGATCCATCATTTATCCTTGTGGAATTGAGGAAGTGAGAGAAAAGTAAAGTTAAGTCCTAAGAATTACCCCAGGGATCATCACTCATTCTTGGTTTCATTTTAAAAATAAATACTCTATAAACTCCCCTTCCCCAAATTATCTCTGGTATTCAGTCTTCCTGTCTCCTTTCTTCATAGAGTATAACAGAATATATTGAAGTAATAAAAATGATTTTCATGAAACCAATTCCCTTCCCATGCTAGGATCCACTGTCCTAACAAGATTTTTAAGAAGGATAGTAATAAATCTATTTAGTGAGACTTGTTAACTCTGTTCACCACCCTCATTTATGAACTGTAGTTACACCTCTAAGACACAAGTAAGGAATAATGTTTTCTACCGTGGGTCATTGATCTGCAAAAAAAAAAAAAAATTAGGCTTCCTCCAAATTAAAAAAAAAAAAAAAAAGTAAAGACTAAACACAAAATCTTAGTTGTTGGTTGCCATGGCAATGAAAACATTACTACCCATTTCACTATTACCATACTTGTCATAACTATAATGAAGGCTACAAGGAACAGAAGCTCTTATTTACAGCTGAATGCTGCTGCCACAGGCTTGTTTTTTTTTTAAGTAAAATCCCTAAGATTTTAGGGTCTAAAGTCCTTGGCTACAAAACTGAACAACTCACTTATCGCCAGTGAACTGAAGGACAGGTTAGTGGAGGGCATTTTTATTATAGGACAGCTTTTTTCTTTCATCAGGAAGAAACATTTAAAGTATTTATCATTCCTCTTTTGGGTCTTAGGCATAACTAGGAAAAAATGAGCTGTCATTTGGAGTTTTCTTTTCTTTTCTTTTCTTTTTTATTTTTTTTTCATTTGGAGTTTTCATTCCATTTTCTAAATGGCCTAGATGTTAGTTCAAGAATATCACTATGCTGTTGATTTGTATGATTTGGGGCAGGAGAGGGAGTTATAGAGTGGGCATTTCTTTTCTTTTCTTTTTTTTTCTTTCTTTCTTTTTTTTTTTTGTGAGGCTGGGGTTAAGTGACTTGCCCAGGGTCACACAGCTAGGAAGTGTTAAGTGTCTGAGGTCAGATTTGAACTCAGGTCCTCCTGACTTCAGGGCTGATGTTCTATCCACTGTGCCATCTAGCTACCCTGGGTATTTATTTTCAAAATGAAGCCGAGACATTGATTATTCTGCTGACACCATATTTCTCACATGAATATAAGACTTTTGATAGGGATAGAAGGGAAGAAGTTTCCAGAATAAAGTTTTTTCTTTAAATTCCTATTCAAAAAGTTCAGAAACCTCATGTGGGCATCCAAATATATCTTAGTATGTATCTTAATTGACCTGTGAATCTCTTCTACAGAGAAAGTGAGTGTGTTTTAATATAAGAACATGGGGAAATTTCCATTCTGACAATTCCCTGAGTGAGCATGATCACACACTTTTGTCTGACCCTCAATTTCTTTCTCTGTGAAATAGGGATAATAATACAAATAAAACTTGTTAGTGCCACATGAAATAATGTACGCAAAATTATTTTGGAGCCCTTGTGGCTTTATATTAATTTATTGTTAAAGTTTTGTAACTGGAATATTTGTTTTTTATCAGGAGAGCAGAGCAGTTAATCCTGGAAGTAAATGATGATGTCATCCCATATTGCATAGCTACAGGGGATGTGAAAAAACTACTTAATTTTTTTACTTCAAGAGGTCAACTTAAAGAAGCCCTCCTTATTGCACAGGTATGACAAAAATCTAATACAACTTTCATACAACATGAAGAGTTTGTGATTATTTTAAGAAGTAGAAAACTGGATTTTAAAAAATTACAGGTATGTATATATACAACATAAATATGTTATATGTGTGCGTGATATTTATATTTATTATACACACATAGAGTTTTTGAAATAAATGTTTTAAAATAATCATTTCCTTAAAATTGTTTCTGCTGGTAAAATACAGGTTTAGTAATATTTTTGTTACCGATAACTTTTGAAAGATAACTTCTCTCCTTTCTGAGAAGCATCATGGTATGTGAGTAGAGAGGCAGTCATAAAATCAGGATGATCTAGTTCAAGTCACCTTTTTTTTTTAACAGTAATGGCAATGTTGTTTTAGAACAGTTTTGAGCAATTAAGTCATTTTGACTTATAAATATCAAATTAACTATAAAGGACATATGAAAAAATGCTGTCTGCATCAAGAGAAAAAAAACCTGATAAATAGAAGAAAGCATATATATAAACATATATATTTATGTGTGTCTAATGATAGCCAACTCTAGGACAGATCAAGGGCTGTGGGGAAAGAAGAAAAATTATATAATAATTTTGTTGTATATTTGAAAGGAATTACATGATATATATAGTATATTTGCAGTTCTGTGTCCAAGTATCTTTTTATTGTATTATGTTATAGAAATGCTTACTTATTCTATAAATTAAAAATAAAATTTTAAAAAGGAAATAATGAATTAAATTTTACCAGTATCTTGCCTGATTTATTGAATAGAATTTGCCCTATATTCACATTTGAGGGTTTATTTTATTTTATTTTTTTTTGCTGAGGCAATTGGGGTTAAATGACTTGCCCAGGGTCACACAGCTAGGAAGTGTTGAGTATCTGATGCAAGATTTGAACTCAGGTACTCTTGCAAGTCCAGTCTTTTGCAAGTTAAGTGAATACATATACAATATGTGTTAAATGAATCTGAATAAGAGATTTAGACTGTCAGTGCCTTGAAGCACCTGTAAGCTTATATAGAAAGTTTACTGATAAGTTGTGGATGTATGCAGTAGATGGTTTTTACTATGTCAGTGACATAACAGATCTGGTCTCCAAAAAACTCTTTATATATCTTCATAGAATTCCACATTGTTGAATGTATTTCAAATAAGTCGTTACATACATTACATTTTATATTACTTAATTCTAAAATGAAATATTCTGAAATTGTATGAAAACTGAAAACAGTTTTACCAGTGTTAATTTAATTTCTAGGCTGCTTGTGAGGGAAATATACAGATTCCACAAGTATCTATACATAATGGATCTTCATGTTCTGATGCAAATAACATGGATGATTACAATGAGTGAGTAATACATGTATATGTATACATATGTAGTATTAGTAGTAGTTGTTGTTGTTGCCATTTGTTATTTCCTGGTTCTGGCTTTCACTCTCTTACCCATACAGAGAAAGAAGATGACTTATACAACCCATTATAATTTTGTCCTTCATTTAGGCCTTTTGCAAAAATCTATAAGGGAAAATTATGCTGGTAGGAATGAAGCAGTCATCCATATACATCTCTATGCTGCAGTTTGGAAAGCTAAAGATAATGAGGAAAGAGATAAGTAGGGAATTTGGAGAATATAAGAAGGACTTGGGATTAATAAGGAAATAATTATATTTCTAACAATTGGGATTCTGCAATTTCATTATAAAAATGGAAGAAATTTTAGTTATAAAATGGAAATCCAAATAGGGTTTTTCAACTCTGTAATCCAATAGCCCACTTTATTCCTTTTTCTTTCCATTACCATCATCATTGCTACCACCATTGCTACTACTCATGGGATAACAGAGCTAGAGTATGAAGGTATTTCCAGTCTAACCCATTCATTTTACATATAAGGAAACTGAGACCTGGAGAGATTGGCACTGCTGAAGCAATAAGTATCCTGCAGATGTAGAGGTGTGCTAGATCCACTTTCTCAGGAATGTATTTTGAAATTTTTAGTGTAAGCATTTATATCATGGAAATCTGCAAAACTATTAACTATTATTAGGATTTGATTTATTGTTTTGTTATTTTGTCTAGACTTAAGAAATTGGTGGAAATTATATACAAAGTTAACTTAAAAATATGTAGTTATCACTGAAACATGAACATTCATCACTTCCTCTATTTACCTGGTCTCGATTCTCTAATTATTATGAATCTTGAATTAGAGAGTCATCTAATCCAATTTTATTTTGTAGCTGAGGAAATGGTGATGCCTTGGCCAACGTCATCCGGGGAGTACATTCTGCTTTTCCATTCTAACATTTAGGTTTTTGTGGCTATAATTACCCAGGTTTCCTGGGAGAGTCCTGATTTCAATCACTGTGACCAATCACAAATCCATCCTATGTTAGGGCTTCATAAAGTTTAAATCAACATCATATTTGGGAACATGGTATAATTCCCCAAACAAACTGCTCCTGTGTAACCTTATCAATTTCAAAGAAATTTGTGCTTTTTAGAAATGTGTTTTTCTTTAGATGCTGACCTGGTGGTTCCCAAATGTTTTATAGTTGAAAAACAAAACTTTTTTTTAAAACAAAACTTCTGCAGAGCCTTTGTCATACAATCTTTTAAGAATAAATACAGATGTTTATTATGAATATGTTATAAATATAAATCAAATGATATAGACGACTAAAAAAAGAAAGAAAAGATTCTTGGTTTAAGTACTTCTTTGCCTTGCTTAAAAAAGAGCTCGGAGAAAGGGACCTCCCTCTCTCATCTTTTTTATGCTGCCTGCTCATTCAAGATGCACAGAAGCTAATATGAAAAGGAGCATTTATCTTCAAAATCTGTGTGGAAAGATTCCTGGATGAAATCTTTCAAGGAAGAAATATATTACGGGAAGCTAGGAAATGTTCAGGAAGGGTCCAGAACTCAGCACTTTTTGTGGCCATTCCTAACTTGGCTCTGGGCTTACAAAATTGGTTCAATCTTTGGTATGACCCTTCAATCACATTACTTTGCTTGTTCTAACTCTGAATGGCTTTTAGGAAATCTCAAAATACACCTCAAAATATAACTTATACCCATGTCTCTCATGTGGGGAAATGGGTCATAGGTCCCATATAAATAGAGTGACAGTTTTTATTCTGTTCCACAGAAAATAGAAAAACAAAATTAAGCATTCACAGAAGCTCATTAATAGTCAATAAGATGCTTCTTCTCTTTTTATTGTTTTATCTATCTATCTTTCCCTGAGGGCTGAAGAAGGGCTCTAGAACCATGCATGGACCAATAGTTTAAACTCCCTATGGAAAGAAAATGAATCTGAGGTTGTTATGGAGGTAATTCCCTTATGTTGTATCACTTCAGAAATGCATTCAGATTCTGAGTTTCCTAGCATTATCCTTCAGTCTTGGAATTCCCCAGAAGGTTAACTGGAAATTGCTTACCAGTCAACTCTGAAACTAGTACTGTTCAGGAAATAGCTTCTTTCTTGTTAGAAAGTTGGATTTTAAGATTACACTGATCAAGAATTTGGCATTGTCCAAGAAATACATCCTTCCCTCTCAATCTGTCTAGGAGGTTAGGGATCAGGAGACAGGGTCCAGGAATTCTCATATTGAATCCATATATGTCTCTAGTTCAAAGCAATCTTTTGTTGCTCCCTGGCAAAATGCTTTGTGCTGAAGTTCATTATTAGCTCTCTGTTCTAAAAGAAGGCCTAGTACAAAGGAGCAGTTCAAATACAGCTCATATCAATCATCCTTAACATCCTCTCCCCTAGAGTGTCCTTTGGTAAGGTCCAACTTTTTCAGAGACCAATCTGATCAAGGTCCCAAACAAAGGCTCCCCACCCTTCTTAAATTTACCAAATTGATTGAGGAAGTTCTTTGATCTACTGGAGAAGAGGACACCAATGATTCCTTTTGGAATTGGCCCCAGAGACCAACGCATCTGTGGTGCATATCAAAGTTCTAATTCCTTGATGTTTTTTGATTTTTCTCCCCCAGGCTAAAAGTGAAACAACAATTCACATTCATCCTTATATTGATTATCACAGAAATTTTATTCCCTTCTCCTTAGGTAGTCTGATTTAGAAAGTGGAAGGGTATTACCATTTAGTGTGGACAACTGATGAGCTTGTAAGTCGAGAACAATCACCCTCTGTCTCCCCAGCATTCAACACCCTAGGCCCATTTTCTATTCCTAGTATATTAAAATAGAATGATAGAGCAGTGATATCAAATAGAATCCTAGTGGGCCACACATTGATCTAGAAAACCATCAATTAATATCTACGTTGAATTACTTCTTCTGTTAGAGATTTCCCAATTACACTGTCATATTGTAAGAGTCATGTTAGCTGCATGGGGCCTGCAGACTGTGGGTTTGACATCTTTTGTTGTGAACTCAGAAGATCTGGGTTTGAATTCTAACTCTCCTATTTTGCTGCTTATGGGACAGGACCTTGAGAATGGTGTCTAACCTCTTGAGGCTTAAATTTTATGGGTAAAATGAAGCATTAGATTAGATATTTTTTAATATCTCTTCTTTTTTTCCTTTTATGGACTTTGTGATCAAGCCTTGTTCTTGCTAGAATTTGTGGCAAGAGAACATTGACAGAAGATAAAAATATCTGAATCTAAGAAGACTTTCCTTGCACACCCATTCCTTAGTTATCTTAAAGGATTCCATAGGTATTATTATATTTTATGAATCAAAAAGCAAAAAAGTTTCAATGGCTCCTTATTACCTTTAAAATAAGATACAAAATTTTCTCTTTGGTATTAAAAACCCTTCATGATCTGGCTTCATTCTGTCCTTCTACATTGATCTTATTTTATTGCCCTCATATATTTGACATTCTGGCCACTGGACTATTTGCTATTCACTGTTCGCAGAGATGTTTTGCTAAATGTTTAATACCTAGCTCTTGGGGGCAGGAGGAGTAAAAGTATGCATACATTTTAAATGTTTATATGTATTACTAGCATCTTCTTTATCACTTAAGTGTAGCCAATCAACAAAACAATAAATCAAGCCCTAATAGTCAGTTTGCTGATTTCCCTAGTGCTGTATGATTTGGCTTCAGTCCCCCTCCTGCCTGTATATAGTGTTCCAACTCCCATCCCTGTGTCCTTACAGAGTTGTTCCTCTTACAGAATGCTTCCTTTGCTCACTTCTGTCTCTCAACATACCAACATCCTTCAAAACATAGTTTAGACTTTGCCACCTTCAGAAACCCTTCCCCTTTCTCCCCAGTTGTTAAAGTTTTTTCTTCCTCCCAAAATCATTTTGCATATATACTTTCTTCTATATTCTGATCTCTGTGTATACTGTTTTCTCCTAAGATTATGTAAGACCCTTAAGGTGTGAAACTATTATATTTTTGCCTTTATATCCCAGTATGCCTGGCAACATGCCATTTAGTCATTTTTAGTCCTGTCCAACTCTTTGTGACCCCATTTGGAGTTTTCTTGGCAAAGACACTGGAGTAGTTTGCCATTTCCTTCTCCAGCTTATTTATAGATGAGGAAATTGAAGCAAAAATGGTAAAGTGACTTGTCCAGGGTCACACAGCTAGTGTCAGAGAATAGATTTGAACTCAAGAAGAAGTCATTTTCCTGACTCTAGGCTGGTACTGTTCTACCCAACTGCCAGGGCTATGCCAGAAATTCTAGAACCCCTATCAGGTAGAAATAAAAAAGAGCTAAAAAGTATAACATATAGGAAGAAATAAGACTTGGAAGTCAGAGCATGGATCATGTTTTATGTTTTATGTTTCTGATGAGGTCTAATTTTTGGAGTTCCTGGTTAGAGAATCAAATGATGAGATTAGATTCAGGGAACCAAAATGATGAGATTAGGGTTCCTGATGGTCAGGAAATTAAATGATGAGGTTAGTGGCAGGTTTGGGGTTCAGGGAACCAAATGAAGAGGTTTGGCTCCCCTAAATCACCTTAGGATTTGGTGCAGGGTTGGGAGTTGTGAGAACCCCCTTCTGGTGGCCCAGAGATCCTTCGTAAAGGAATTTACAAACCTGAAAAGCCAGACTGATAAAAAGAAATCGACTTTGCTATGCATGAATAGAAAGGCTGAATACCTTAGTGGCAAGGTCACAGCAGAGAAATAAAGTCTTGTTAGGGAAATAGGTGAGGGAGATAAAAAGAGGATAACGCTGAAAGAAAATATTATTTCAGCAGGCAGAGGCTTCCTTGGTGTAGCATGGCATATTAGGGCCTCTGCCAAAGACTGAGTTTAAAATTGGCTCTTTTTATAATAGAAGGTATTTCTTCAATTCAATAGGGTTAGAATTCTCCAGCTCCAGACTCAACCAGCCCCACCTAGATAACAGAATGAAGCTGTTTGTCTTCGGGCAGGGTTTTTTACAGAGGCCAGGATTCAAGGAGATTTTTCTCTGAGCATAAGCTCCTAAACTGGGGGTATGGGTGGAATTTTTGCACCTGGGGCTAATAGCACAAGCATGAACATCACTGAATACAAGTTTAATTGGGAAAGAGTAGAGATAGAAACTCCAGAATAAGCATGTTCTTAGGATACCATCCCTATGAAAAAAAAAACAAACCAGCTTAAAATACCTTAACACTTACTTATGAGTCATAATTAATTGTTTCTTCATATCTATCTATGTCTCTGTGTGTCTATATATTATATATAGTTATATCTATATTTACTTACATAGATATAGATATTTAAGGTTGGTTACTGGAACCTGAGAAATAACTTTTAGACAAAACATATAGACGTTTTGGGTAGAGACCTGAAAAAAAAGCTTGACGACAACTTCCCCAAACCCTCTGAACATTTAAGAGTTTAGTCTAATTTCTTGATTTTTACAAAGAAGGAAAGTGAATCCCCAGAGAAGGGAAGTTACTTATTCAAGGTTTATTACTTATTATTACAAGAGATTCATGAAATCCTTATTGAAACTGAGGTTGAAGTGAGATAGTCATATGAAGCTCAAATTTCATAGATTGTGTTTGTTAGAAACTAGAAGCAACTTTGTCCAGCTTCTTCATTTTATAGAAAAGTAAAGAAAGAACTAGAGTTTTTTTTCTTGGTAGCAACTTGAACCTAGTTTTCATGAGTCCCAGGCCAGTATTGTTGAAATTTGGCTTTCCTTGAAGGCAGAAGGGCACTAATCCTCCAAAGTAGTAGCTCCTGATTTTTTGACTAAAGCAGTGAAGCAAGAAAGGGGCTCCACAGTCCTTTTAGAAAGCCTAACCTTGTGCTCTCCACAACTTCAATCCCTCTTTTTCCTCCAAAAATTTAGGAAGCATGGGGGGGGGGGTGGTAAAGATTTAAAGATAAATTCTCAGGGAGAGATAGAGGAATCAGAGGTATTTTCAGGAAGCCATAGTTCTCTATCTATTCTATCTGTGGAAATAATTCTAAGATCCTTGAAATGTTCTACTCTGCCCTTTGTAGGATGGTCCTGGTCAATAAAATGAAGGAATCTCCAAAACAATCAATAAAATTACTTTTGCTTTCCCTTTGACTATTTGATTACCAACTCTACATCTATCCTATCTCTTTCCCCTACCCCTCAACTTCTTCCTTAGTAGGAATTCTTTAGAGGAAGTAATAAGAACACTTACTAATGGCCCCTAAAATTTCTGCACTTTAGGACAAATTCCTTGACCCATGATCCATCTTGAGTACTGTTCTGCTTACAGAACCCTATTTAATAGTCTGCCTGCTCATTTTGCATTCATTTTGGTACAGAGGAAAAAATCACTAAGTTTGAATCCATCCTCTGGTACTCAACCATGTGGAGGGACCTCAAACAAGTCCCTTCATTTGTATGTTTCAGTTGTTTTACCTAGGTTGAGGGGAAACTCTTCTGTCCACCTTAAAGTGTTATATAAATATTGTCTATTTTTAGCTACCCAAAGATTTTTTAAAATAACCTATGAGAATGGAAGATGGCTTATTTTTGTTCTTGTGTTAAAATATTTATAGTTTTTGCTTTTCTTCAGTCTCTTACAGACAGTCAGTAAAGAACTAGCAGAATGGTATTTCCAAGATGGCCGAGCAGTGTTGGCAGCATGTTGTTATCTGGCTATAGATAATATTGAGGTACAATATTTTTTATTATTATAGCTTTATGTTTACAAGATATATGCATGAGTAATTTTTCAGCATTGCCAATTACAAAACCTTTTGTTCCAACTTTTCCCCCCACCCTTACCCCAGATGGCAGATGACCAATGCATGTTAAATATATTAAATTATAAGTTAAATACAATATATGTATACATGTCCAAAGAGTTATTTTGCTGTACAAAAAGAATTGGACTTTGAAATAGTTTGAACCAAGTTTTGCATAGTGTTTTACCTAATTTGAGTTTTGTGGGTTTATCAAGAATGCTGATCACAATACATCCAGCCATTCTGGAGAACGATTTGGAACTATGCTCAAAAAGTTATCAAACTGTGTATACCCTTTGATCCAACAGTGTTACTACTGTGCTTATATCCCAAAGAGATCTTAAAGAAGGGAAAGGGACCTGTATGTGCAAGAATGTTTGTGGCAACTCTCTTTGTAATGGCCAGAAAGTGGAAACTGAGTGGATGCCCATCAGTTGGAGAGTGGCTGAATAAATTGTGGTATATGAATATTATGGAATATTATTGTTCTGTAAGAAATGACCAGCAGGATGAATTCAGAAAGTCCTGGAGAGACTTACATGAACTGATGCTGAGTGAAATGAGCAGGACCAGATCATCATTATATACCTCAACAACAATACTATATGATGATCAATTCTGATGGACGAAGCCCTCTCCAACAATGAGATGAACCAAATCAGTTCCAATAGAGCAGTAATGAATTGAACCAGCCACACCCAGCGAAAGAACTCTGGGAGATGACTATGAACCATAAAACCAAATGATAAACCCTGGAAAGAGGCAAAACTCACCAAAGAGGGAAGAAAATTATAATGATTATTAATGAACATATCTATACCTTCTATAGTAAAATACAATTAAATCTCAAACAAACTCACCATTCCATTTGCTTACTGAATATATCAGAAAATTCCCTTGACCAACTTGCTAAATTACATTGTAGAAGCTATAAACAAGAGGAATCTTCAATAAAGCTACTAATCAGAGAATAGAAAGTCTTCAGAGAACCAAAAACTTAAAAGTGGAAAAGTATCAGTTATCTGTCAAAACCTTCAGTGGTTGGAAAGAAGAAAAGAAGAAACTGAGATAACCCAAAAGGGAAATAACTAAGACCTACAGAATATAGAAGGTTGTGTTCATTGGTATTTTTCTCCTGCTTTTGTGGTTGTAATTGACCACAGAATCATAGAGATAGAGATAAAAAGCATCCAAGAGGCCTTCCCGTCCAACCCCATCGCACTGAGTCCCAGAAAGTTTAAATAACTTGCCCAAGTTCACAAAACTCATAATTGCCAGAGATGAGACTTGAATACAGGTGATATGACCTGCTTCCAGAGACAGTGCTCTTGTTTTTGAAACCCAAATAACTTTATGGTAAGCAACTATTTAAACTGACTTTAAAAATTCCTTGTAACTTCTGTTTGATCCCTGATTGTGGATCTATTTGGATACCTCAGCACCACTCAAAAAGGAAATCCATAGAAGTTACATGTAGGCTTGGGGGCAAGAATAGCCTTATTCCTAAAACCCTCTTTGATTAGTCTGCAAGTGAAACTAAGATAAGGAAGGATCTATATTCCTGCCTTTATGATGTGCTTTTACCAGCAATAAAACAGTCCTCAAAGATGTTTCAACCACTGGGATTTACTTAAATGAAAGATATGGAGAAGGAATGAAGTTGTAATTCATTATGTCTATTAAATGGGTGATGGGAAGATGAATGAAATGAGGCTATAGAAAGGTAGGTGAGGTATGGATTATGGAGGGTCTAAAAAGTCATCCTATAATTGATAGGGAACCACTCAGAGTTTTCAAAAGAAAAACGACATAGCCAGAATTTTTTTTTAGTATAGCTTTTTATTTACCAGATATATGCATGGGTAATTTTTCAGCATTGACAATTGCAAAACCTTTGTTCCAATTTTTCCCCTCCTTCCCCCCACTCCCTCCCCCAGATGGTAGGTTGACCAACACAATGTTAAATATGTTAAAGTATAAGTTAAATACAATATATGTATACATGTCCATACAGTTATTTTGCTGCACAAAAAGAAGCAGACTTTGAAATAGTGTACAATTAACCTGTGAAGGAAATAAAAAATGCAGGTGGAAAAAACAGAGGGATTGGGAAGCCTATGTAGTGGTTCATGGTCATCTCCCAGAGTTCTTTCGCTGGGTGTAGCTGGTTCAGTTCATTACTGTTCTATTGGAACTGATTTGGTTCATCTCATTGTTGAAGACGGCCACATCCTCAGAATATATCCTCATGCAGCATTGTTGAAGTGTATAGTGATCTCCTGGTCCTGCTCATTTCACTCAGCACCAGTTCATGTCAGTCTCTCCAGGCCTTTCTGAAATCATCCTGTTGGTCATTTCTTACAGAACAATAACATTCCATAACATTCATATACCACAATTTATTCAGCCATTCTCCAACTGATGGGCATGCGCTCAGTTTTCAGTTTCTAGCCACTACAAAGAGGGCTGCCACAAACAGTCTTATTGTGCATTTCTTTATATAAATTAAAAGCCAGTAGCTCTTTTTGATATAAAATATAATAGTACTCAGGAAAAAATGTTGTTTTAAATTTATTTTATATGGAAAGGAACTATTTAGTACATTATACTTAAGTTCACATTTGAATAATCCTCACTGTTTGATTGATTTTTGAAAATATGAACTTTTTCAATTAATTTATCAAATCAAGATAAAAATTATCTTAATTGTATAACAATTTTTCTTGATATTTAAACTATTAATATGAAATTGCTTTTTGAGCTGTTTGAACTTTTGGTATCAAACAAATAGTTTATGTAAATAAACTATTCCTAATAATTCCTAATAAAAAGTTAACAATAAACATATTTTGAGAGGGACTGTTATTAATTACAAAAATAACAATACCAATAGTACCTTAGAGTAATCTGCCTCTGACACTAAAACCTGTGGTTATACAATTTTCTCAGTTCCCTTTTTTCAATCTGTTTCTTTAAATAATGTAGTTAATCTCGTTTAGTTTATAAGGACTATATGACTCCATGGTTTAATGAGATTGACATTTTTATGAATATAACTTGTACAAAGGGTGTCGGGAAAGGGTGAAAAATGAACTTGGTTGGCATCTATGTTACTGAAGATAATATTTTCTTACTGAGCCAGCTTGCTATGGCACACCTGATTCGTGGAAATGAACTTGAATTGGCTGTCAGTGTGGGCACCGTCTTAGGAGAGAAGGCAGCACCAGCAACTCATTACGCCTTACAATTACTAGCAAGAAAGTGTATGAGAATTACAACATGGTAAGGATTTCTAAATCTCAAGGATTTTCATCAGATCTTGTCAAGTATTTCTTTAAAAAAATAATTGTTAGGTGCTTTCGATAATAAATATGTGGAAGGTCCTGGGTTCCTTTCTTCACACACACAAAAAAGAATATATGAAAGAAATGACCAGAAATCATAATGAAATAAAAGTAAGATGATCAGAATGAGCTAAGACGTTAAAATAATGAGAACTTCTTGGTGTATATTATAATCAAGCAGCTCCATTCTCTAGTAGCAGCAAATATCAATAGTACCACTCTACCTTGAATCAGATCTCCTAGAGTTATTCTATTTAAAAAATTATCACCTTTCAGAAGAGCAGTAGCATATGAAGTTGTCCCATAACCAATCTTTATTAACATTCATCTGGCAATTCAGTCATTGAATGCTAGTTGTCCCTTGAGATTATAATAGTTATTTAGTGGCCACAGCTTATCCCAAGCACAGAAACAAACCAATTTATATTAGTTACTTCTCAGTGATTATTTCTTTAGGTAGTAGTTATTCCAAATTAAAAGTAAACATATCTCCTGAAAAAAAGAAAAATAGGGTTAGCCAAAAAATTGATATGAAGTGATATTAAAAATTAAAGATCTATAAAGCTATGCCAAACGTATCGAAATATTAATGTATCAAACATATTAACTCTTCCTTTTCATAGGTACCCCAAAATTCTACTTCTACATCTCTCATATTTTGTATCCTTCCCTTTACTCATATGGGTGCCACCCAGCTTGAGACTCTCATCTCTTCTAACCTAGATTATTCCAATAGTTGATTTGCTTTTTGTGTTTTCCCTTTCCATTATATACTACATGTAACTGTGAAAGGACAGGGTTGCTTATGCTAGTCCTCTACTGAGGAAACTCCAGTATTATTGCCTCTATGATCTAATACAAATTTCTTTGGCTTTTAGAGTTATTTGGAACCTTGTCCCAACAAATTTTTTTTTTTGGTAGGGGGGGGGGGGAAAGGAAGGCAATGGGAGTTAAGTGACTTGGCCAGGGTCACACAGCTCTTAAGTGCCAAAGGCCAGGTTTGAATCAGGTCTTACTGACTCCAAGTCTGATGCTGTATTCACTATACCACACAGCTGTCTCTCCACTCTCAATATTTTTAGCTTAGTTATATATTACTTTACTTTTTCCTAATCTCTGCCTCTTAGAAACCCCCATGTTCATCAGTCTTCATCTCAATCTCCCTTGTGAACCTTTTATTGATCCATCCAAATGCTAATACCTTACCAGTAAAATGATCTTAAGATTTTGTATAATAAGTAAATTTTGTTTCCTCATAGGATGGAAGCTCCTTGAGGGCAACAGCTGTTTAATTTTGTCTTTATATCCTCAGTACCTGAAATGTAATAGGTACTTAATATAGATGCTCATGGATTAATTCTCAAAAATTCCTTCCAATTCTCCAGTTGTCCTTTATGTCACAGTAACATATATATATATATATATATATTTTTTTTTTTTTCTGAGAGGAGTTGAAAATAGAAGCATTTATTTAGAGTCAGAGTAATTTTTTTTTTAAGGTTGGGGTTAAGTGACTCGCCCAGGGTCACAGTCAGAGTAATTTCCAATGAGCAACTATAATCTTTGAAGCTTCTGAAAGAGGATAGATGATGAAAATATACCTTTAGATTAGCCTTGACATAACAGAATATAAGAATACAAGTTTAATCATTATTAATAAATAAAAAGCATGTTTTTTTTTCATTTAGGGCTTAAAATGAAAAAATTGATTCCTCTGGGTATTCACTGCTATTTTAACATCTCCCTTTTAGCTTTCCATTTCTTGGATACAGGTATTTTATAATTTTATAAAGCTTCCATTTAACATTGAAAAACACAGTTTTACATTATTGAAAGAAATTCATGAATTATTATTTTTCTTACTATACCAAACTGCAAAGTAATGAGGCCATTTCCAGTGCCACACATGAAAATAAATCCTATTACTTCATATCCATACCTTGTCTAATAAATTACTTTGAATTATATATAATAAAAAATACTCAGTATATTCTGAGAATAAAAATTAGGAGTTTCAATTCTTTGTGTAGTCTTTGACAGATCAGTAGTAATTTATCATTGGTATATATATGTAATTAAAGTAAGTCAGTTTAAAATTTAAAGTACAATTATAAATCTTATAAACCTTACCTTAAGAAATAATTATAAATAAATTTCATTGGGCCAGTGGTTTTACAAGCTTGGGTAGGAGGAGTAAGAGGAGAGAATCTGCAAGCCTAAGATATTTAATATAAATTCCAATTTCCCCTTTAACTCTAAATAATACAGATTATTTATAAAATGATATACCTTAAATACCTTAAATGAGTTTAGTAAAAATACACAAAATACCCTAAATGAGTTTAGTAAAGCTTATTTCTCTAATAAGTTCTTAGTTTCAGTGGGAAATTTACAAAAAAGTACAAATTCTCTTTCATTAGACTAATGTGTTGCCCATAAAAATCTTCTTAGATTATTGTTAATGATTATGGTAACAACAGGTCAACAAGCTATGTGGGGAAAATTTGAATCCCAACATGTCATATCCCATTGAAAAAGCTTCAAGTATGGGCTCACCAACAGGCAATGTGGCTGGCATCTGAAGGATATTATCCCTAGTGTTGAAGAAGCTCATCACTAGACTAGCTACAAGGTGATAATTTTGTCAATAAAGTATGTGAGAGGCTCATGACTAGATTAGCTAATGGTAACTTTGTCAATAAGGGCAATCAGTTCTGACTATGCTAGTGGAGCCAAAGCTTTGTCAAGTCCTGTTGAGCTTGAGCTGAAAAGCTTCGAGTAAGGAAGGATCTGAACTATCAGTGTAGAATGGCTTATCCCCAAAAAGTTTGTCTCCAAGGGGATTATATGTTTTTCCACATTAACTCAAGAAGATCTTCTACTAAACATGGATAGAGTTATAATCTGCATCTATGGAAAGAGTACCCACACTGGTAATCACAAATCTAATTAAGTATTTGAAATTTCAAAGTAAGGAATGATAATATGAATGAAGATTCTTAGCCTGGAGTCTGGGAATAGATTTTAGGGGTTCTGTGAATTACCAAAAAATTGAATAACCATATTTCAATTTAATTTTTTCCTTAGTAATCCTCGATGAGGTTTAGATTTTTGGGGTTCCCTTTGTCAGGGAACCAAATGATGTGGTCTAGATTTAGGGAACCAAAATGAGATTAGGGTTTCTGGTGGTCAGGGAGTTAAATGATAAGGTCTAGTAGCAGGTTTGGGATTCAGGGAATCAAATAGAGAGGTTTGGCTCCCCTACACCCTCTTGGAATTCGGCACAAGGGTAGGAAGTTTTGGGGAAACCTCCTTCTGGCAGTGCAGAGATTCTCTATAAAGGAATTTACAAACCTGAAAACCTGGATTGATAAAAGAGGTTGGCATTGGGAAGTCAGCCTAAGTAAAGTTTCTAGTAGAGAAATCTTGACACAGAGGCATAAAGTCTTGTTAGGGAAATAGATGAGGATAAAGAGAAGGTAGCACTGGAAGAGAATATTATTCCAGTGGGCAGAGGTTTCCTTGGCAGAGCATGGCATAGCATACCATGGCATAGCATGACATGGCATGGCATGGCATGTTAGGACGTCTGCAAAGAAATGAATTTTTAATTGCCATTTTTATAAGGAAGTCTTTGGCTGCATTCCAAGGCCTTCTCCCCATCCTGATGAAGCTGGTGGGTGGAGTTGGAATTGAATAGAAAATTTTCAATTGAATAGGGTTGGTATCTCCAGTCCTACCCAGACAACAGAATGAAGCTGTAGGTCCTCAGGTGGGGTCCCTTCACACACAGGGTTCAAGGAGAATCTCTCTTTCAGGGAGTTTTAGAGTTTCGGGGTACCTTCTTCAATCCTAAGCATTTTATTTAATTCATTTGAAAACTTTATTTTGAGAAGGGTTACTCCACAGGCTTCATTCACTTTCTGCCAAAAAAGGGTTAAGAATTCCTGGTTTGAAATACTGTAAGATTCTGTTGTTTATAGATACAATGTTTTATTAATATAAAGTTATAATTTCACATTATTAATAATTTCATATACCATAACATTGAACAGTCTTCAAACTGCCTCTCTCATAGGACATTATTATTCAAATAGTTTTGAGTTTTAAAAATTTCCTTTTCTTCATTTACTATTAAGTCTGCATATCAAATAATAATAAACAAAAATAGGAAGCAGGAAGAGAAGGAAAAGCAAAAGACCAGAAAAAAAATAATAATTCATCTTTGATGAATTGTGTTAATTATGCACATTTCTAAAACTATTATATACTTTCTTTAATAGCTGAAAACTCCCACATTGTGACTTTGGAGGTTGCATTTTTAAAAGTCTATTTAAAATTGTAAATCTCTCAAACCAGTTTTGTATTTTAATCTACTAATAAATTTATGCATCTAATTTTGTGGACCACTAACTGAATTTCTAAAAAGTGAAATCCATTAATTGCATCTCTTTAATTTTTGTTGGTTTGTTGATTCCCTGAAGATTTACAAAGAAATACCAAATGACTGAAAGCAGTAAAAAATTTAAATAGTTATGTGTTTTAATTAGCTTAGATGCTTTGTATGCAAAACAAAAGTGGCCATATTCAATTAATTCAATTATTCAATTCAATTCAATTCAATTAATTGGATATGCAGAGAGAGCTCCAACTCTTTAAATAAAATTCACAGCAAATATATACATACAATCATATCCTTAAGTGTTATCCTTCAGGTGAGAATCATAAAATATTTGTGAGCAGCAGGAATTTTCCCTCATACCACTTTAATGTTATTGATTTACACTTAGATGAAGAGCTCTAAGATTCAATGTAAAATTACTGTTTTTATGTAAATAGATATGCAAGGGAGGAATACTAAAAGTGTTATAATTTTGAAAATTTTAGAAACATTATGTTCAGATTTTCCTGAATAACTCCCCCTCCCCCATTTTTGTCATTTGAATAGGGATTTGGCAACAGATCTTCTCTTGAGGATACCTAATAATGAGCTACATTTAGTAAAACTTTGTGCTTTCTACTCAGGATGTACTGAAGAAATAAATGACCTACATGAGAAGGTATGTTTTATTGTTGAGTTGTTTCAGTCACATCCCATTCTCTATGACCCTATTTGAGGAATTCTTAGCAAAGATGCTGGAGTGTTTTGCCATTTCCTTCTTCAGCTCATTTTACATATGAGGAACTGAGGCAAATAGGGTTAAGTGATGTGCACAGGGTTGTATGGGATAGTGACCCTTGCCCAAATTAAAATAATAGACTCTCAAGGTGAAAAGCAAAAGAGGATTTATGATGATCTCCTGAGAAAGGGCAACTTCTAAATGACAAGGTGTCAGTAGAAGAGTGCAAAAAACACAAGATTATATAGACCCTAACCAGAAGCTCCCACCCTGCCTTTTCATCTTTTCCCCCATTAGCTGGGGAGTTCTAATTTACACAGAGCTCAGAAGCAAAAAGTACTAGTCAATAGTACACTCTTTACTGTATTTCATACTTAAATGCTAATGAAAAGTTGGTGGGGGTGGGCACAGGAGGGGAATGTAAATAATGGATCAATAATCTGCAGATCAAACACCTGCAGCTTTTAGCTATAACTCAACTTGTTATTGCAAAGTCTCTAGTCATAATTAAGGCACAGGTCAAGGCTATATTCTTGTGAGAGATCTTAACTCAGTTCATCCCATTCAGAGTCACACAGCTAGTAAATGTCTGATATCAAATTTGAACTCAGGTCCTCCTGATTGCTGGTCTGGAATTCTATCCACTGTGCCACCTAGCTGTCCTATAAAAAGATAAACTAATGAGAATAAATATTCTTGATGGACACAGAGACTGCTATGTTTTAATTTCTCTTTGTACTTAAGAAACTAATTATATTGACAATTAGAAGTAGAACAAGAGCTTATATAACATAATAGGTAGATAACTGGCTTCAGAACAGGAAAAGTTTGGTTTAACTTCTGCCTAATACCCACTGGCTATATGGGACTGTCTCTTAACCTTTTAGTGTCCCTATGCTACTCTCTAAGCCAATTAATTGCTGAATAAGTTGCCCATTTGTATTGGTAAAAGAAGTTTCCACACTGGGATTTCCTTATGCCATTGAAATTATATCCTTATAGATACATTTTCAGTTCATTAACTGAATAAGCCTTCATACAGATGTAGGACTGGGCTCACACCTTTTCTATTTAGGGAGATCCGATATGGGGCTAAAATTACCTCCTGGTTTGAGGTCTACCCAGGAAAAACAAGAAGAAATTTTTAAAAATTAACCAACTAGAAAAGGATATACAGAGTCTAAAAGACAAAAAAAAACTCTTTGAAAATTAGAATTAGGCAAGGGGAAGGCAGTGAAACTATAAAAGATCAAAAAACAACAAAACAGATTATAAAGAATGAAAAAAATAGAACAGAATGTGAAACACAAGAAAAACAACAGATCTGGAGAATAGATAAAGAAGAAAAAATATAAGAATAATCAGAGTACCTGAAAGCTGTTACCAAAAAAAGAACCTTGACATAATAATACAAGAAATAATCCAAGAAATTTGTCCTGGCATGATAGAACATAAGGGGAAAATAGAAAAAGAAAAAAAATCTCATGATCACCCCATCAAAGAAATCCTTATTAGAAAACACATAGGAATATTATTGCCAAATTTTGAAACCCTCAGATCAAAGAGAAAAATTTTCAACAAGAAAAAATCAATTCAAATGTGCTGGAGCTATAATTGTACAGGATTTATCAGGAGCCATAATAAAAGGCCACAGGTCCTGGAATCATACATACTGGCAATTAATAGGGCTGTGGCCAAAAATATATCTCCCAAAATTACTCATAATATTGAATTTAAAAATGGACATTCAACAAAGCTGCAGATTTAGTAGGAAATTTAACATATAAGAATCAGTAACAAAGATCAGTTTCAAGGAATTTAACATGAACAGATTGTTTCTTACATGGAAATGTATACCATGTTTAAAGTTGACATCAGCAATTGGGTAGCTCAAAAGGAAGATTGGGACAAAGTTAAGGTAAAAATAGTAATTATGTTATACAAATGAAGTGCAGAGGAAAAATAGACACACAGGCATGGGCGGGGCTCATAGTTCTACAAACCTACTCACTATGGGGAATGGATAAATAGGCAAATATATATATATATATGCAATAAAGGGTATAAAAGAAATAAGGGGGAGGGATGGGGGAAAAGGGAAGCAAAATGTAGGGGAAGAAAACAAGGGAAGGATACATGAGTGGGGGGAGGTTAAATAATAGCAAGGTAAGTTGGAGGAATACAATTAAAGCAGAGAGTTATCAGGGATAGAAAAGGTATGTAGGGGACAGGGACCTGTGTGTGTATGTATAGCTCTCTATATGTATACATCCATATACCCTTGCTTAACTATAACCTGGTTGGGGGAAGTAAGGAGAATGAAAAGGGAATAAAAGAATAAAGTAAAAATACTGTGCAACACATAACAACAATAAAAAATAACCTACAAGGAAATAAAGAAAAGATGGACACTTTCGAATATAATTTCTTCTACCATATTATATATCCTTTCTTGAACTGGTAATTTATTATTATTATATATTTTGAATCTTCCCTGATGTCCTACAGAGCACATGACAATGTTTTGTTTTCCTTTTTTTTAAATTCTGTTTTTTAATAAAATTTTTTTAAAAAATATACAATATTCAGACATATTGCTGGGATTACTTTGGATATCTTATCAATTATAAATTGATAATTGGAATAGTAGCACAAATCTAGCTAGATTTAATAGAGATTAATATGAAGTTCTATATTTGGGTTCAAAAAATAAATTCTACAAGTATAATATAGGGAAACCATGTGTAGATGATAGTTGGCATGAAACAGATATAGAGGGGTTAGTGTGAAATGGAAGTATATATCATATATAGAAATATAATCATTTGTCCATATCTGTATTCACTGTTAACTTCTTTTATCAGGTATAACATTGATGACTTGTAGTATGAATAGAAAAGAGTGATTAGGATAGTGAAAGAATTGATCATCATGTTATAAAAGAAAGAACTGGAGGAATTAGGGGTATTTAAGTTGGAAAAGATTAAATTGTTAGTAATATTGCTAAAATAAAATGTTTAAGAAATTAATATGTGAAAGTAAGTTTAGGATTGTCATGATTATTATTATTACTTAGCCTTAATACATAATCAGAACCAATGAACAGAAGTCACAGATTAACATTTTTGGCTACATATAAGGAATCAAACTGTGACAAATTAGTCCAAGAGTGGAGTGGATTACCTTAGAGTGCTAAGATCCTATTTATTGGCTGTGTTCAAGAAGCAATGTATAACTATTTTAGGAAAATGTTGTAGAAAGGGTGATTCAGGTGTGGATTGTTGAATTGTTTGATCACTGAGGACCTGTCTAGTGTGAGAGATGATTCTAGTTCCCTCTCCTAGTTTGTGTCAGTCCCAAAGTTGATAAGAAATTTACTTAGAGACAGAAGAAGACTTAGAGAAGAAGTACTTAATCTCAGTTATAGATAAAATTATTGAACAGAAAAGGGCTAAGAGCTGGTTCATATAACTGATATCAAAATCACAGAATTTCATAATATAAAGGTTTATTGGTATGGATTAGACAAAATCTCAATCTAATAATCCCATTTGCACTATTTCTGACAAATTGGAAAATTCAGATTCTGCTTGAATGCATCCAGTGATGAGGAATTAACTCTGAAAGAAGCTGAAAGCACTTTTACACAGTTCTTTTTGTTAGTTTGTCCTTGCTATTCAGTCATAATTTACCCTCTGCAACAAACTCCCATTTCTTCTTGCTTCTTCTCTTTGGGGCCAAGCAAAACAAATCCTCTCTCATGTAACAGCTTTGCAAATCATAGAAAGCAGCTGTCTCATTCAAGTCTTCTTTTCTCCAGAACAAACATTCCCAATTCCTTCGGCCATACCTTTTATGACATGTCTCTATTTGCCTTGCTGGCCTGCTCTAGACTCATTTCAGCTGATCAATATCTATTCTAAAATATCACATTCAGAACTAATTTCAGTCCTCCAGATATATTCTGACCTAGGCAGACTACAAGAAGATGATCTCAGCCCCCCACCCCTATCCTTGTTGCTAATTCTCCATTTGAAACCTAAGATTGCATTGTCTGTTTAAATTCTTGTGACCTATTCTTAATATTGCTACAGTAAATTAAAAATCCAGATATTTTTATAGAAGCCATGCCTTCCCCAAACTATTACTAGTGAAGTTTTTTACCCTAAGTTTAGAATTTTAAAATTTCTCTTAATTTTATTAATTCCATTCTATTAGATCCAACCCATCAGCTTGTTGAAGTGTACTTGTATTTCAATTCTGTCATCCAATGTGTTAATGCCTGCCTCCATTTTTAAACATTCTATTATTTTTTCCTAGTCACATGTAAAATAATTTTAAACATTTGTTTGTAAAACTTTTGAGTTCCAGATTCTCTCTCTCCCTCCCTCCCATAGCTCCTTTTAAAAATGGGATTGCCATTGCTCTTCATTACATTAATAAAAATATTTTTATTTTTAAAATGGGACTAAGGATATCACACTAGAGATCATCCTCCAAGCTGACTTTATTGATAATTCCAGATCTGGCCTTTATTTCTCAATCTTTTTTAATCATTTCAATAAGTATTATAGTCATTCACCAGGCAATTATGAGATTGGAAACTAGAACTCAGGAAGGAATTGAGCACTGAATATGTAGTATGGGAATTATATGTAAAAACATGATTGTTAATGAAATGGGGAATAAGAACAGAGCAGGGCCCCAGCAGATGCTTTTGATACACAAAATGGGTGAGAATGTAGATGATGTTTCTAGAAAAAAGGACTGAGAAAGATTAATCATATAGAAAGAAAACCAACACAGAGCAGTGCCTGACAGAAAGACTAGGATATCTACAATAGTCAACAAAGTCGAACATTGTCAAGAGATGAAGAAATAGAACTGAGAAAAATCTGGTTTAAAGATTTAGCAATAAAGAAGTGATTTTAAAGAGAACATTTTCAGTTCAACAATCACAATGAAAGCCAGATCTCAAGAGGTTGAAAGTTGAACTGGGGGTAAGGGAGTGGGAACGATGACCATAAACCACTTTTTTCTAGGGCTGTCACTATGAGAGAGAGAAAATATGTCAGATTATAGCTTGAAGGGATAGCAGGATGATAGAACCAAGTGAAGGCAATTGTCAAAGAAAACAGAATGAAACTTTGCTTTTCTTTAACCAAATATGTGGGGATTAATGATAATAAATTCATGTATATTTCTCTACATCTGTAATTTTAGTTGTTTTCCCCTAAATTCTTTATTAACATGTCTAGAATTATTTCTTCTTTTAACAATTCTTTTCTAGTGTAATCTACCCACAATAGAAGAATGTACAGGATTAGCAGAGACTGCCCTTGCAGATGGAAATATATTTGAAACTATAAAGTATTACTTGTTAAGTAAAGAACCTGAAAAAGCCCTTCCTATTGGTATTCAGTTCATCAAACGTGAGTTTTTACATGGCATATTTACATGCAATCTCCCTCTTTTCATTCATTTTTGCAGTCAGTATTAAAATTAAAGACCAGCTCATGTATTAAGACAAAGAAATCCATGGTTCTAAAATTTAAAAAGAAAACCCAACAGAAGACTTGGACTCAATTTGATAATCTGCTTTTTCTTTCCTTTAGTTCAGTCTGCTTAGGATCTCAGAGGCAACTCTGAGTGAGTAACTCTTAAGTAGATGTTCATGATCTACTTTAGTGATCTAGGAAGCAATACTACTACTGAAATTGATTTATAAAGACAAGGGCAATGTTTTTATATGTAGTTTATAGTTGGGCAGATAATTTTTTTAATTGCAAAATATTTTCTTTCTTTAAATCAGAACAAATGAGCCATTCAGACTGGACTGTGGATACAGTCTATCCAGTTCTTGACCTTCTGAGTTATGTCCGCACTGAAAGACTACTCCTACATAAATGTAGTGAGTGAGTACATTTTTCTTTCAGAAATTGTGTTTCCTTTCTTAAAGATATTTGTTGTTACTGTTTGTATTAAGCCATTGTTAGTTTGAAATGGTTTCTTTCTTGATGAATGAGCATCTGGTTCATTAAAGTTGTCCCATGGGGGTGGAGATGGAAGGGGCAAAAGGATAAGAGTAATCTAGAATTTAGTAAAATTACAGTGGAATCAATTTGAGGTGAAATATCATTTAGGGCAGAGGTATCAAACTCCAAGCCCACATGCCACAAGTGTCTACACCAGAGTAAAGGCTAATTGGGAAATGTTATGGAATGAAATAAAAATACATTACAATGAAGATGATAATGTTAATTTTGTAATAAAAATATATTACAATGAAGATGATAATTTTCTAGGTCCAGCAGCAGGAATTCATTTCTATTTCAGTTTGACATCACTGATATAAAGGACCCCACATAATAAGAGGGATGTATAAATCTACACATGGCTGAAGCAGAATGAGTTCTAAACTTTTAGCCAGTGTTGAGAACTGGTGACATGAGCTTTAAAGCTTCAATGAGCTTCTTATAGGCAGAGACCATTTTCTGCATTTGTTTTTAACTCCAGCACTTAGCATAGTGCCTGGCATCCAGGAAGTGTTAAGTGAATCCTTGTTAACTTGATGTGACCATGTAGAAAACCACTAGGGATAATCCTATTTTAATTTTCTTATAGAAATGGTTAGGATGGCTTTAAGAAGCCTAAGTAGTGTCAGGATAAATGGGCAAGGAAACCTCCTTGCAGGTCTCTACCAAATATAAGGGTAGTGTAGTTCAATGTTATTTCTAGAAATGCCCACAATACGCTATCTTGTCCCTATTATCCATAAGAACAGTGGGATGGAGTAAATTAAGTGGACAGTGAGAATTTCCATTTAAGATATTAAATGTTTTAAATTTGAACACATTTATGGAATGATCATTCAGCTACAAATCCTCAACAATTCAAATTGTAGCTTTCACTGAAATTTTAATCATGTTTAGTAATATTTTAGATGTATGTAGATGCTATTATATGAACATTAGAATAATGTTTTAATCCCCAGATAACTTATTGCATTTAAATATATATGTTTTCTTTTAGACTCCGAAATGAGTTGCTGATATTATGTGGTTACATTGGTGCTTTATTAGCAATCAGAAGACAATATCAGAGCATCGTGCCAGCCCTTTATGAGTACACAAGGTACTTGGAAGAGCAATTTGTTTTTCAAATTAGGGAATCGAAGTCATTCTTTTCCCTTGCCCCCTTATTTCTTTGACTAAAACCAATAAAAATTACTCAGTGGGGAGAGCAAGGGGAATACTCTTCTTATTCCAGGGTTACCATGCTAAATGGACTGTCCTTGCAAATGATTAATTCTGGATAGAACAGTGAGTGTTTAGTAGTGCCAGTTTTCCTGTTAGTTCTATAGGATGGGAAAGACATAAATAATTCCTTCCTAATAAAAATTACTCAGTGGGGAGAGCAAGGGGAATACTCTTCTTATTCCAGGGTTACCATGCTAAATGGACTGTCCTTGCAAATGATTAATTCTGGATAGAACAGTGAGTGTTTAGTAGTGCCAGTTTTCCTGTTAGTTCTATAGGATGGGAAAGACATAAATAATTCCTTCCTGGTATAGATCAAAAACATATATAGTGTTCAGGAAGGAATATTTTTGTTGGTGTTCACATCTCACCTGTGGCTCCCAAAAAGGGATAAGCCATATTGAGGGTAATCAACAGGCCTCAAACCCATTGGTGAGTTATGAGGATATTCCCCCAAAGCATATATGAATACTTTTCATTAAGGAATGGGGGGATTTATGAGAACAATTTAATTCAATGGTCATAAAGGCAGATGAAGCAAATTCTATTATGGGCTCCAAATTATTTGGTCACACCAGGTCATCTTGACTTTTGTCCTGCCTCTGGACTTTGATGACTCTGGAAGAGAGAGTAACAATTCTGCCTCGCTTAAAGCAAATTCATGTACAGTGTAAGACACAATCCCAGGATATCAGTGGTACACTTTGAAAACAAAACAATAATAATATATAATCATAGAGGTAGAAGATGGTCTTCTTTCTCCCCAGAAGTGACTGTTAATCATGCTGAGATATCTTAGCTTGAACAAGGAATGAAACATGATCAATCATATGTCAACATTCCAAGAATAGATAAAAATTCATTTATATTTTGGAAAATTATATCTATTAAAATGAATTCAAAGATTAGCTATATTAGTAAGGCAAAATTTTAGTTAAATTTCTTGGCCATGTTACTTAGGGTTAAAACTAGTAATTGAGAAAACCCAATATTTATACAACTTATTTGTATGATGTAAACATACATGGTCGTATGGGGGGTCATATTTTACCTTTCTAATCTATATCAAATTGTAAGAAATTTCATTTCAGAAAGCATGAAAGCAAACTTTCACCACACATATTTACCTTTTTCAAACTTCATCTGAAATCCCTAGGTTCCTTTTTCTTTTATTCTCAAATGTATTTACTTCTTGAGTTTCTGTGACTGGTTCCATGGAAAACATACTAAAAAATTTTCTTTTTAGAGATTTTAATAAAAATTCATATGATTATAGACAAAGTTGAAAGGCATCCTAAGAATTCATTTCATTTACACTCCCTCATTTTATGAATAAAGGTACTTAAGGCTCAGAAAGGTTAAGGTTATACTGACAGTGGCAGAGCAGGAAGATAACCTCTGGAAGGTTATCCTAACAGAGAACAAAATGTGGCAAGTTCTAAGGGAAAGGCTTCAGGAGGGGTCTAGTGATAGACTGTATGTTTGTCTTCCTAGGACCAGTCTAGATGACTTTCGAGAGGAGCATCACCAGAAGGATGGCTACAAGGTGACATATTTTTGACCACAGCAGCTCAATTGCTTTACCAAGTCAGAAAGGTTGCAATCTGCATCAGTAGAGGGACTTTTTACACTGATGAAATCACAGATCCTTGATACACTGAAAGAGGAAATTATATGGAAATTGTTTACTTGGGTCTTTGAAGCAATGAATCAATCCCTAACTAAGACCCCTATTTCCACTGTCTTGTCCACTTCCACAGTAGGCCATGTTGTTTTTGCTATTTCACAATGTCATAAAAATGGATTTAGGGGTTGATTCATACTAACATACTAGTGCTTCCAATCAATTGAAATTTTACCCCTCTTCTAACCTTTAGGTTCCTACATTTTTCTGAAACAATACTGTCACAATTATCACTGAATTCTCACATAATATTTTCAACTCTATGATCATTTTAGCTCCCTATTGTGGTATAAAGAGTATATCTACACAGTGAGAATTTTCTGGCAAGCAATAAGAGGTGGCATTCTGACAAAGTATTGGGGAGATCATAGAGAAAGAAATTCAATGTCCAAGTGCAAGTGGCAGGGAGACTTACTGGAGGGCAGACAGAAAAGGTGAGATTAAAAAAAAAAAGCTGTGTGACCACCAAAAAGCTGATGTTTTAGCTAGCTGTGATTAGAAACTACAGAGTTGTAGGTCTGGGTTCAATTTAAGGGAAAATACCTTATTAGACCTGTCCTGGGAAATGATTGGACTGTCTTGTGAGGCTTTTAAGCAAAGCCAGAAAAACTTTTCTCATGAATTTTGTAGAAAGAATTCCTGTGCAGTTGTAGGTTGGAGTACATGGTCTTTGGAATCCCTTCCAACTATGAATTTACATGTTTGTAATACTAAATCTAGGCTTTCTCAGACTACATTAGACTTAAATGTACTTGCTTTATTTTTCACTCTTTCCCATTTTGTTTATATTGATATTGCATTGAATGTTTTAATGTTTTTCTCACTTAAAATATTTTTGTTTCCTTAGTTTTCAGTCTTTTCCCTATGAGAGCTCATTTTGACTGTCAATTTTATTTATACCTAACATTTACCAATTTCACACAAATGAAGTGATTAAGCACTTTGATTGGGAAAGATCAATTTTCAAGTTTAGAACTGTAAAAAGAATCCAGACACAATCTAGTTCAGCCCCCTAAATTTTCAGAAGAGTACAATAAGGCCCAAAGAAATGATCATCCCAAAGTCAAGCAAAGTTGCCTTTTTATTTTCAAATGCATCTGCAAAATTGTTAGGTTATACCTGCTATGATTCAAAAGTAACTAATACATAAGCAGAAAAATTACAATAAACCATACTTAGTAAAAAGTTTCTTCTACTTAGAACTCTCTCAAAATGGGGATTACATTTGCAATTTCATTGAAAATTAATGAATAGCAAGAGCAATGACAATCCTGGAAAACTCTGAAAAATAAATAAAATCAAAAGATCTGGATTTTGGTACTATTTTGGTAACCACCGATAAATAATATAACCTTTCAGAGCTTCAAGTTTCTCTATCAGTGAAATGATGGGGTTGAACCTGATAAGATTCCGTTTTGTTCTGAAATCTAATTTTTCATCTATGTGCTTACATTATTTCCTTTTTTTAAACTTAAATACAAAATAAAAAATAACATTGCTATATTTACAGAAGAACATGAGAGGATTCAAAATATAAAACAATAAATTTCTATTTCAAGAAAGCCTATAAAATAAATACTACACATTGCACTCAGAACTGTCCATCTTTTCTTTGCTTCCTTATAGGTTTTCTTTTGTTCTCTACTGTGCACTTTTTACTTTATTCTTTTTTTCCTCTTCTTTTCTCCCCCAAAGAAGATAATTAAGCATGGATACATGTACATATATACATACATATAAGCATAAATATGTGTTTATTACATATATACACACATATATCTATAATTATTCATGCACATAATACATATAAGGCTGTACTATGCTAATTTACCCTCCATTTCTCAAAGTAGATAATATTTTCTCTTCTTAAGTCCAAGTCTCCATATTTTCCAATTGCACCAATAACATTTTCATTCTTTTTCTGATGTCATTTTTTTTACATCATAGTTGTTTCCCAATATGCTCTTTCCCCCCCAAAAAGGGGCAAACTGAACATTTTTCTTGTAACAAGGCAAAACCAAGAGCATTACTTCCTCTGGCAAGCTATGTCTGTAGTCTCTTCTACTGAGAAGGGAAACATTTTTTATCTTCTAGTCTCTAGAGCTAAGATTAATCATTGCAACTAATTTGAATCCAGCTACCTTTCTTTTTTTGTGTGTTATTGCACAGTGTATTAGGAGTCTCCCAATTCTGCTAACTATTTTCATCTGTGATTCTAAATTGACACTTAAGTTTCAAACTTCAATTGACCATATTATTTTTATTTTACACATTTTAATACTTCTTCCATGAACAATAAAAACAGGAAATAAAAGTCTTTTCTGCTTGCTTTTTCCATTTGGAAGCACTTCAGTTTGTCTTTACCTTTTCCTTCTCTGTAAGTTAAACACTCCTACCAGTGTTTTTATTAGTATTGACTGATATGTTCATTTAATGGTTCCTACATTTTCTACTATAAAGAAAAAGCTTAAAATTTGAATAACATGTTATTTAAATGCCATTTGCTATTACTGAACATTAATCTTTTATTTTCAAATATTAATTCTGAGAGGCAGTATACATTAATGCATTTTCAGGGTCAATTTTCTCAGTAAAATAAAAAGTAAACTTTGGGGGAAAGAGATGTGGAAGGTTTGGGAGAAGGAAAGAGCAAGTTTTGAATAGCCTCTGTGAAAAATACAATTATCAGCAAAGTATAAACTAATTCCTTTGCTGCAGATAGGACCCATTGAGGTTGGATAACTTAATTTGTGTCATATAGCCAGATATCAAGTTTCTGTATGAGATTTCAGCTGCATCCAGCAATATGTAAAAGGGAGTGGAGGTGGTAGATGGGAGGTAGGTGGGAGTTATCTAGTACAGAGTTCTGGCAAGAGATGAGTGGTGAGAGGATGAGGGGCAAGAGGTTCAAAAGCAAAATGCCTGTGGAGATGAAATAACTACCTCTTTGGTTGAGATTGGAGGGAAAAAAATTAGTCTGAACAGAGTGATGACCTCAGAAATTATTGAGGGGTAGAGAAATTGAAAGTCTCAGTAAAAGTTGTCAGTGTGAAGAATAGAGTTGGGAGAGATGGAAGGATAAAAGGTTATTGTCAGGAAGAGGATATCAGAGTTTCTAAATAGGGAAACCAAATATTTGTGGTTAATGGTGAAATCTAATATTTGACCATTCCTTTTTCTAGTTGATGAGGAGTGGGTTAACATATCACCTCTATAATCATGAACCAAACCTCTGGGACCTTTAATTTCCTCTTTTATAAAATAACAATCATAATAACTCCTTGCAGGGGATGAGGAGGGAGGTTGTGAAGATCAAGTGAATATGTAAAGCATTTTGCAAATCTTCAAGTGATATGGAAAGATCAATTATTTTCCTCTATTTCAGCCAGCTTTTAAAACGGAGGGATGTGTTAGTGCCTTTGAGAATTGAACAACTTTCTGAAGAACTGGATGCCTGGAGAGCTTGCCTACATTCAGCCAACAAGTGAGTATAATGTAGAAAATGAAATGCAGAAAGGAAAAGGGCATTTTATTTTCAGAAAATAAATCCTTAATAAAGTACTGAATAGTTGAGTCATTATTTGTTGGCAGAATGAATAAATCTTAAATTGCTTAACAATATACTGAATTACATTAACCACATAACCTTTTGTTGTTTTTATAGGTGTTAGTTTTTAATCAGTATGAAATAGATAATTTTCCTCATTTATGTGTGTTAGAACAGGTGATTTTTCAGGTCCCTTACATTATTAACATAAATTATGATTCCATAGCCATTAAAAACTAACATATATTGTATACACAGATCAACAGAAGAACCTCCATATACCCCTCCTTCTGACTCCCAAAGAATGATTTATGCAAGTTTGCTAAAGAAAATGAAGGAAGAACCACTCATAGGTATCACTGGACCAGACTCTGTCACTGGATCAAATCTTCCAAGTCATTCAGATATCCATATCTCTTGTTTGACAGGATTAAAGATTCAGGTATATCCTTATGTAATGCAAATTCGTATTAAACATAAGTTTATCTAATTTAAAATATATTCTTAAGCATATGATTGTTAAAAATTAATATATACTAGTAAAATGTAGGATCCAGCAGAGATCTATATTTCAGCAATTTCCAGTGTTTGATTTAAATATATTTTTTTCTTTCCTAAAGTACAATGCAAGTGATTATTTTATAGAAATACTTTCAGTAATATGTACAATTATTATTATTTACATGTAGCTATTTTGAAGCTAGTTCTCAAAGAATTTAGCATTATAATATGGGAGATAAAACCAAATGATAAACAGAACTGGGTGCATACAAAATTACATATATATATGTATATATATATATACATATATATATGGAAAATATGGTTGAATTTATCATCTTCCCTTACAAGCCCACAAAAAGTTGTCCTTTATGTGTTCTTGACAGGATAGCACATTCCCCTTAGAATATCAGCCATGAATATTTTCAGGAATCAAAAATAGAAGGGATAACTATGAGGGAATTGGGAAGTGCCCAAAGAAATGGCACCAGTATCTAAAAGAATAGTCATCACTGGTAAGACCAGAACACTGAAATGGCACACTTCTCATGTCTCAACGACGTTTGGTAAAACATGTAGTATAAGCAGTATGACTATTTTACTTAAAATTTGTCTTCATTACATTTTTACCCGATGATCGTCACTTCCTAGGCATCTATCCCCTGTGGTATTCAATCCTTGCCCCCCAATTGTTAAGGAATTCGAAAATTCCTTAAGATAAACTATATGGCCAATGGACAAAGTATTTTAAAGAGGAAGGAGAATTGAATTAAAATGCACAAAACTCAACCAACTAAACTTTGTGAATAAGTGGGTTCTGATTCCAGGGAAAACTGAGTTTTCTGATATGCTAAGATTTTCACAAGGTACTGCTATAGTAATTTCTAAAGTCTTACAGGAAGATCTCATAGTACTATATGTATGAATTTAATTAATGAGAACTGATAGCACTTCATTTTGCTTTCTAATACCCAAAATATTCAATTATAAGAAATTAATTCAGTGTCTACTTTTGGGCATGATAAAATGCTGGGCCTGGAGTTAGAAAGACTCACATTGGAGGAGTTAAGATTCAAAAATCAAATGAGTTCAAATCTGGCCTCAGATACTTACTGTATGATGCTGGGCAAGTCACTTAAATCCCCTTTGCTGGCACATTTCTCATCTGAAAAATGAGCTAGAGAAGGAAATGGCAAAACTACTCCAGTATCTTTATCAAGCAAATCCTAAATGGGATCATGAAGAACTGTACATGATTGAACAAAATCAATCTAATCTAATCTATTGAATCTGGTTTAATCAAAATAGTGTATCTATCACTCTTCATAAGAGGGCTATGAGTATAAATATATTCTAATATTTTCAATTTGAATACATGCTTACTTGATATATATATATATATATATATATATATATATATATATATATATATATATATACATACAGTATCTCTGGGCATACTTTCTTTTAAAACTAGGTAAACTATACTATATCTTCAAAATAAAGATTCTTTTTTTCAGTGATATCATTAATATAAGGATTTAGATTATAAAAATGAAAACTAATTTCCATTTTGTAATCTAAGATATATCTATAGTCACTAGTAGTAATTTTTTTTTTTTTTTTTTTGAGGCTGGGGTTAAGTGACTTGCCCAGGGTCACACAGCTAGGAAGTGTTAAGTGTCTGAGACCATATTTGAACTCAGGTCCTCCTGAATTCAAGGCTGGTGTTCTATCCACTGCGCCACCTAGCTGCCCCACTAGTAGTAATTCTTTTATGTATTTTCATTTCCTTTGATATTTATATTAACTTTGAGAGTGATTTTTTTTTGGAAGTTTAAAAGAAATTTCTTAATTATAAACTTTTCTTATTTCTCCAATTACTTTTGTATCCTAGGGTCCTGTCTTTTTCCTTGAAGATGGAAAATCAGCAGTTTCACTGAATGATGCTTTGATGTGGGCAAAGGTGAATCCATTCTCCCCCTTAGGGACTGGAATCCGACTTAATCCATTCTGAAAGAATTACTTTTCTCCTTACTAACTTGTATGGGGGGTAGGGAGGGAGGAGTTCTGCAGGTTAATATTGCTGTTAACCTCAGACGCTAAAAGACAGAAAAATGGCAGTTGATTTTTATCCTGAATGGCAAATGTATTTGAATTGTGGAATTTACACACATAAGGGAAGGAAAATGAAAAATTGATGAAAATGAAACATTCAAGTTATTTAAAGAAAAATTCACATTCTTTATTTAACTGATAACCAAGTTGGAAAGAAAAGTTAATATTCTTTTTTATAAGGCAATCAAAATATTTAAATTATGAAAGACTATAGTCTTTGCATATAGTCTTTCATATGCAAAGAATGAAAATCCTTTTGCACACTAAGAAAAATACCAAAATACCGAGTAGTTAAAACATTGACATTTATGTTTCAAATACATAAAAAGGCTAAATAAGCATTAAGCTTTGACATCCTACAGTGGATTTTAAACTACATGACTAACTACATTTTTTGGTTTGTAGAATGTGTAATTGTCCCTTTTTATCTTTGGCTCATATTTAATAAAATATTTCTTTTAGAAATTATTTAAGTGTAAATAAATGTGTTCATAGTTCAATTCCATTTTCAAGATTATATGAAAAATTAATCTATCTAATCACATACACTCAAATGTATTTCGATATTGACAAAACAAACTGACCAAAATTATAAAATTCAGGTAGGTATCTAAGAATTTATAGAATCTGTGACTTTACTCACTTTTTACCTAGATACTTGAAATTACAGGGACACATCATCATTAATTTTATTTTGATTAACATTTAAAATGTATATAATGAACCAGTCCCTAGTGTGATCTTAACTAACAATTTTGAGAGAGTACAAAGTGTGTTCATGAAAACAATGTGGAAGAAATTCTTCTAAGGAAACCACACATTTATTCAAAACAATTGGAATACGCTATATAAATTTAACTGTTCTTTTGAATATAAGGACGATATTTTAATTAGATCGGTTTCTCCTGGTATTTCGCTATAGATAAAGTTTTTAACACAAATAAGACAGATATTCTGGTTTTGATACTCAGCCAATTATTTGGGAATAATAACACAGAATGTTCTAAGAGGATGGGAACAGACTGTACCTAGAACATTTTTTTTACCTCCTTTAAACTGCTTCCAAGTCCCTTTATACCTTTTTTGTATTGAGAACACTTTTCTTTAACTATTCTTATTAACTATTTCTACTGCCTCAAAAAGGAGCTTTCAATTTTTTTTCTGTTCCTATTGATGTGTATGAATATACACAAATAAAATTTTCACTCTACTAAAGTTTAAAGTTTTCTTCAACTATTGTTTACCAAGGGAAGAAAAGCTTGATAACTATGTAAATATTAAAAGTCCTATGCCTTGGAAAATAAAGCAAGTTTCCACTGTCAATTTTTATTTTTTTAAGCCAATGACAGTTTATCCTCAGTTACTGCTTAAACATTAAACCTTTCAAATATTGTGATATTGTTGATTAAATTGTAAGCATAAAAGATTACTCTTTAGTAAAATGCAAATTATGAATAAATTAAACAACATTTTGGACAAAGGAAACAGTCATAAACAGTATTTGTTGGGGAAAAAATTAAACCTGAAAGGATCAATTCAACTTCCATTGCTATTCTTAAAATATTTTGTGATATTCTAAACATAAATGGTAAGTTAATATAATGTACTATGACCATTAATTTTTCTGAGAATTGTAAATATGCCCTTAACTGAATCAATTTGGGGACATTAACATATAGAAGACATTAGTATAGAAGGCAATACAAATTTAATTTCTCTTTAAAATCAATTCATTAAATATTATTTTAGAAACCCAAATAATTAAAAGGATACTTTATATATTAACATTGTTATGTAACAATGTGAACATGATGGTGTTTCTAGCTTTAATAGGTTTCTATCTAAATAATTCTGCTGTACCATGTATAAAAAATGAAATTATATTGCTGTAATTGATGCTGTGTTAATTTTGGCATTTGCAGTTTATACTACTTTTTAATGTAACTTTTTGTCATTCACAATTAATGGAATATAGTGTCTCCAACAACTCTGACACTGTCCTTTTTTTTCCACTCAATCACCACTGTCACTCAGCTAATCATCTCTTGCCTAGACTACTATCACACTCCTAATTGTTTTCCCTGCTTCCAATCTCCCCTCTTCAATGCACACTACATCAAAATAACAAGATAGAGACTCCTCAGTCCCATGTTTGTCTTTCTCTGTTCAAATGCCTTCAATGGCTCTCCACTGCTTATGGGATAATATGCAAACTCCTTAGTCTGGCATTTAGGATCCCTTCACAATCTGATGACTTCTCTCTTCCTTTCATACTATTTTCCCTTGAAAACTCTGAATAGCCACTACTAATAATAGTTAGGATTTATGAAGTATTTTAAAGTTTACAAATATTTCAAATCTTAAGGCAGGTATGAATATCCCCATTTTTACAGATGAGAAAACTGAGGTAAATCTAAGTTAAATGACTTGGGTCTTCCTAACTCCTAGTCTAGTTACATATGTCCACTGTTCCTCCTCACTGTTACTAGGCAAGATCAAACAGCCAAACTGAACTCCCACCTGTTCTCCAAATACAAGAAGCAGCCTTCATGAATTTACACAGACCAACTTTGTGCCAAAATGCACTCTCTTGGTCTCTGCTTCTCAGAATCTTTGTCTTTAAGGCTCATCTTAGGCACTATTGTCTTTGTGCAGCCTGATCTGATTTCTGTTCTTAGTAGCCCTTCCTTTGTTAATGATCCTTGTGCTATGTTTATAGATGTTATTTTTCTGATTCCTGGTAGAATGAAAGATCCTTGAGGATAGAAACTGTTGGTTTTATCTTTGTGACTCAAGTAAAAAGACAGTATATTGTCCAAAGATGAGTTAACTGCTAAAGGGAGGTATTAATTCAGTCTACCAATGGCACCACATCTGTAATGTCCATGTCAAAGATGTCTACAGTAGTAACCATCAGATTACCTGGTGGGTATCATGGTTCTATAGGCTTAAGGCCTCCTTTACAAACCCGACAGTCAAGAAAAGTGATATCAACTATTCTTCTGCAAGCAAAACGATTGTTATGTTCCAAAAAGGAATTTAAATTGGACCATGGGAGAGGTCACACAAAAGTACCTGAGGTGCTAAGAACAGAAAACATATCATGGTAGCTTCAAGTCCCACACAAAGGATTCTTCAATGCTACAGTGTAAGGAAATTTTCCTAACGTTCTCAAGAGTGACTGAAATGCTAATACCCATGAAATGATTTGTGCCATCTAAATCCTTGAGCATTCAGAAATAGGTTCTTTGAGTCTTCCCAAAACAAAAGTATATCCCTCTTTTTTGGAATTTTGCCCATCCTGCTAAATGTCCATTAAAGGTAATTAATGCTTCCTTTCCAGAAATAGTTTATATAACTTCATGAACCATGAATAGCTAATAATAATGTTAACATTTACATAACACTTTTAAGGTTTGCTAAATGCTTCACAAATACTTTTTCATTCAATCCTTACAACAATCTTTAGTGATGGATGCTAATATCCCCATTTTTATGAATGATAAAGCTGGAACAAACACTTTGGGAAAATATTTAGTAAGGTACCTCAATTGTACTTGAATTTATTCCCATTCTGAATGATAGACACACAACTATCTGAGATGGCCAAGGGCATATGTACTAAGAATGCTACTCCTGTCCTTTCATCCCAGGTGAAGCTATACTTAAGGGCATTCCTAGAAAAGACTGTTGTTCTACCCCTCATTTAATTTAATTACTATTTTGAGTCAATGTAAAACCAACCAGGAAGTTGATAATATATCCCTGAAAAAAAATCAAGAGTTGCTCCTCCTCTGTATCTATAAAAAGAACTCCACAAGTCATTCTGTGAATCTGGTGCCTAGGAGGAGTAGGGAAGTAGTGATGTCATTGAAGTGTATATTAAGATCATAAATTTTTATGAGGAAATCAAAGAATCGAAATGGAGGAACTTGTTTAATTATGTGAATGAGTATCAAAAAGTAGTAAAACTAGAATCAATACTGTTGTCAAATTATTCTAGCAACTACCTAGGATGCTAGGATGAAGAATCAGATGAAGAGTTGGAGATGCAGATCACAAGCCTGGTATGAATATATCACATTATACAGAGGTACCACAACTTCCAGATCTCTTTCTCTCCTCTCCTCTCTTCTCTTTATTATCTTCGCTATATACATATAGATACACACACACACATATATATATATATGTATATATCTATATGTATATACACAGATACATAGATATATATGCATATGCATACATTTTATATGTGTGTATGTGTGGTATTCCTGTGATAAAGGAAGGAAAATTAACAGGGCAAAAGATAATCTACACCTGGATCTCCCAACAAGAAGCTGCTTACTGAAGAAAAAAATGGCAGGAATTTTACAGACAAATTAGCCCCTCTGTCATAAAGGTTGTGATGAAGAAAAGAAAGTTGGTATAGTGTGACATAAAGTTTGAATTTAAGGAAATCCTATTTCAAAAGGTGCAAATTTCAAAATTTCAAAGAGAAAATTAGCCTAAGAAGGATGTAAAACTCTCAGTAACAAAATTCTCAACATGGAAGCAAAAATTATTTTAATTAAGAGAAAAGAGACATGTTTAAAGAGACTGATGTTGTACACAAAGTGCTCAAACACTACACAAGGTGCATAGGTAAAAACAAGATGTTTGTAATTACAAACAGTTAAAAATAAATATGTAATAGATAAAAGCAAGAGTAAATAAGAGGATGAATGCACAATGTGACTTTCATCACATTGCATTAGACTTTCAGAGTATCAAATTCTAAAGTTGGGAATGAACTGAAGTTAGCAATGATTGATAAGAGTAACAAAAGGGATTTTTAAAAAGTTCCATATCCAGGAGAATCTAGATGGTACAGTGGATAGAACACCAGCCCTGAAGTCAGGAGGACCTGAGTTCAAATCTGATCTCAGACACAATACTTCCATAATGTACTTGGGCAAGTCATTTAACCCTAATTACCTCAGCAAAACAAACCAAAAAAGTTACATATTCCCCCCATCTCCCAATCAAAGTGATGGTGACTCTCAATGGAGAGATAGAACTTCTACTCATAGTATAAAGATAGGGATAATGAATAAGAAAAATGTCAGATCATTTTGCTTTTGTTTTCTCTCCCCAAAAGAATAACTTATAGACTACCATATTTAGGACAAAAATTGTTAGCAGGAATTTGAAGCCCCAAATAAGGAGATGATCAGACTGCATCTAGTTATCCTCAAAGAGTTCACATATATGAATTATATCCTATACAACTGAAAGAACTAGTAGACATGATTGAGTTTTAAAATAAAACAAAGTATAAGTACAAAAGATGAGCAAATGTTTCAATTCTCAATAAAGGAGAAGGGGGGATGAAGTATATAATGAACTTGATTTTTATTTCTGGAAAAATCTAAAATGTACTTGTAAGAGGATGGTTTGTAAACATTTTGTGAAGAAGTCAAGACCACAGTAAGCCAAGTTGGCTTCATCAAAAACAAGTCAGCAGACTAAACTATCCTTTTTTTAGATGAGGAACTAGCCTAAAAGATCAAAAAAGTTGCAGATATAGTAAACTTAGATTTTGGAAAAAAGTATTTAACAGTCTATCTTTAAAGATGCAGAGGTTATTCAATAGTACAGTTAAGTAAAATTTGTAGCTATTAACTAAAACCAAAAATAGTCATTAATGACTCATTTTCAATTTGAGCTAGATGTCTTGAGTAGATTATCTGAAGTAATGTGCATGGTACTGTGATAGCCAATATTTTTAATCAATTATTTCAACAAATGCATAGGTGAAGAGCTTGTTCAACAGATAGATGACATAGAAGAATACTGTCAGACGTTAAAATATTTCAACAGGCCAGAATGATAGGTCAAATCAAATAGTATTAAGTTTAACAAGGATAAATGCAAAATCTACATTTAGGTTTAAAAAAATCAAATTCAAAAAAAAAAAAAGAATGAGGGAAATATCAATATAAATTGTAAATGTGAAATGTCAAGTTTTCTTATATTACAATAAGAGATCATAGAGACCAGAACAAGAAAAATAATTCTATTATAGTATGCTTTGGGCAAACCACATATGTAGTATTTTTTTTTCATTCTCAGTACCACATTTCAGTAAAGATAATTACAAAATGAAGTGTATCCAGAAAAGAGGAACTAGTGTGATGGGAGCAGTGGAATAAAAACTAACATGAGATTAAGTTTGAGGACTTCATGTATTTTAGAGGAGAAGATATACCTATCTTCAAGTTTCTGAAGGATGGATATGAAGAAGAATCAAAACTTCTTGGCTCTAAAAAGCACAGCTAAGAGAAAAAGTCAAGATTAAAAAGAAGCTGATTTAGTTTTGACACAAAGAAATTCATAGGACTATCTAAAAGTGAAATGTACTACCTCAAAAAACAGTGAATCTTCTTTCATTTGAGGTCTTCAAGGTAGGACTAGAGGACCACTTGTTGGGGACATTGCAGAAAGAATGCTTGGTCAGGTTTGGTTGGACTAATGGGCCTTGTAGACATTTTCTTGTGCTGAGATTCTGTGTGAATCTAGATTAACATAAAAATACTCACTGAGTCTACTCAAAATTAATAAATTATGTTGACATAGAAGTGTCATCATCATCATCCCTATTTTAAGAGAAGATAAACCTGAGGCTCACTGACTCACATACTGAAGAACTAAGGAGAAACTTTATAGATTATCTAGTGCACACAACAAATAATTGTTAGATCCAAGAATCAAACCTAAGTTCTTTGACTATATATCTAATTCTCTTAAAGTTTGAGAGAAAGAGATAAGAGACAACCAGCAAAAGACAGAAATACAAAGTAAGAGACATAGATATCTTACTTTTTTGTTAAGTCATAGTACATCATAAAGCAACTTAAAAATCATATTTGATCCGATCTTTCTTGTGCAGCAAGGTAACTGTATATATATATATTGTATTTAACATATACTTGGAACATATTTAACATGTATGGGACTATCTGCCATCTAGGGGAGGGGGTAAAGGGAAGAAAGGGAAAAGTTGAAACAGAAGTTTTTGCAAGGGTCAATGTTGAAAAATTACCCATGCATATGTTTTATATATAAAAAGTTATAATTAAAAAAAGAATAAATGAATATGATAAATGCAAAAAAAATCATATTTTATTCATTTCATATCAATGATAGGATGTTACATTTTCAAGAATATAGTTTTAGGGGGATGTTGCCAAGATGGCAGAGTAATAAATGGGCCAAGTTCTCCCAAATGCTCCTCCAAACAACTTTTCACTAGTACTTCAAATCAAATAGGATAGGAAAAGGTTAAGTAAAGAGGGGGGGAAATGGGGATGGGGAATTAGTATATGTGGGAGTAATAAGCAAAACAGACTTTTGAGGAGAGATAAGTAAAAGGGGAGGAGAGAGAGAGAAAGGAAAGAGAGAAAGAAAGAAAGAGAGGGAGAGAGAGAGAATGAGAGAGAGAGAGGAAAGAGAGAGAGAAGATAAATACTGCAAATGGGATGGATGGAAATTCACAGTAATCATGGACTGTGAATGGGATGAACTTACTTATAAAATGGAAGCAGATATCAGAGTGGAATGAAAACTAGAATCCTAAAATATATTGTTTATAAGACACATACTTGAAATGGAGAGATACATGAAAAGTAAAAAAAAAGACTGGAAAGGAATCTATATTATACTTTAGCTGAGGTTTTAAAAACTGCAGGGATAACAATAAATCTCAGACAAAGCAAAAGTAAAACTAGATCTAATTAAAAAACAAAAGTAAACTACATCTTGCTAAGATGTACCACAGTCAATGAAGTAATGTCAGTACTAAATGTATGTATACCAAATGATATAGCATCTAAATTCTTAAAAGTTACATGAATTACAGGAGAAAATCATAAAACTATAGTAATGGGAACCCTCAACTTTGTAATCTCAAAATATAATAAATCTAACTTAAAAGTAACAAAAAGAAGATGAAGTGAATAGAATTTTATAAAAGATACGATAAGAGTTCTGGAGAAAATTGAAAGGAGTAAAACTTTATCTCAGTAGATAGGATATTTACTCAAAAACTGATCATTTTTTAGGGAGTTAAAACTTCCACACCAAATGCAGAAAAGAAAAAAACATTAAATGCATCTTTCCTAGATCATAATGCAATAAAAAATACATTCATTAAGGGCCATGAAAACAGATTAAAACTAACAGGAAAATAAATAAGTTAATCATAAAGAATGAGTGGGTTAAAGAACAAATCCCAGAATAGCTAATAGAGAAAAGGACAAAAAACAACATACATTTATGGGATACAACCATATCAGTACTTGGGGGGAAATTTTATATCTCTAAAGAATCAATAAAATAAAGAACAGATCAATGAACTGAGTATGCAAGTTAAAAAAATTAGAAAAAGAACAAAATGTAAAATCCCCAAGTTATACACTAAATTAGAAAATCCTGAAAATCAAAGAATGGATTAATAAAATTGAAAAAAATACACTGAAGTAATAACTTTAGGAGCTTATTTTATGGGGGAAAAACAAAAAATAGATGAAACTACTGGTTAATTTGTCTTTAAAAACCAAGAGGAAAACCAAATTATCAGTATCAAAAATGAAAATTGTGAATTCAACATCAATGAAGAGGAAATTAAAACAATTATTAGGAGCTCTTTTGACCAATCACATAACAATAAATCTGACAATCTAAGGAAATGGATAAGTATTAATGAAAATAAAAGCTACCTGATTAACAGAAGAATAAATAGAATATTTTAACAACTCTATTTTAGAAAAAGAAATTGAATAAGCCATCAATGAACTCCCTAAGAAAAATTCCTCAGGACCATATGGATTCACAATTGAATTCTTTCAAACATTTAATAGAACAATTAATTCCATTACTATGTAAACTATTTGGAAAAATAGGCAAAGAAAAAGTCCTAACATTCTTTTAGGCTATAAATAAGTTATAGATATCTAAAAGGAAGAGGAAAAAACAGGAAAAGGAAACTATAGACCAATTTTACTCATGAATATTGATACAAAAGTTTAAACAACATACTAGAAAGGAGATAAAGCAACATATCACAAAGACCATACACTATTACAAGGGGGAATTTATACCAGAAATTCTAATATTTTCAATATTAGAAAAACAGTGAGCATCATTAACCGTATCAATAAAAAAACCCAATAAAATCATATGATTATCTCAATAGATTCAGAACAAAATATAATACTCATTCCTATTAAAATCCCTGGAAAGAATAGGAAGAAATGAAGCTTTCTTTAAAATGTTTAGTAAAAATCTAAAAGTATCAGCAAGCATTATCTATAATCTATAATCTTTAAGCTATAAACCTTCCCAATAATTTTAAGGGTAAAGCAAAGATATTCTTTATCACTACTATTATTCAATATTGTACTAAAATGCTAGCTATAGTAATAAGAAAATTAGAAAGGATTAGGATAGGCAGTGAAGAAACTAAACTATTACTCTTTGAAGATAAGAGAGTTTTATTAGAGAATACTAGAGAATCAACTAAAAAAAGCTTGATGAATTAAGGTCAACAAAGTTGCAGGATAGCAAACCCACATAAATCATCAGTATTTCTATATACTACTAATCATCAAGAAGAGATAGAACATAAAATTCCATTAAAAAAAATTATGGATGATATAAATTACTTGGAAGTTTACCTGCCAAGACAAACCAAGGAATTATATAAATACATTTACAAAACACTTTTCACACAAATAAGATTTTCATCTAAACAATTTGAGAAATACTAATTCTTTACAAGTAGTCTGAGGCAATATAATAAAATGACAATTCCACCTAAATTAGTGTTTCAGTGTAGTACCAAAATACTAAAAATTATAGAGCTAACAAAAAGAATAAAATTCATATGGAATAACAAAATGCCAATAATGTCAAGAGAATCAGTTTTTAAAATGGGAAGGAAGGTAGCCTATTAGTACCAATTTTCAAACTGTATTAGAAAGTAACAACCAATAAAACAATCTCATACTGGCTGAGAAATAGAGTGGTGGATGAGTGGAATAGATTAAGGCATATGATACACAGTAGTAAATGACCTTCATAATCTAATGTTTCATAAAAACTAAGATCCAAGCTTTTGGGATAAGAACTTATTATTTGACAAAAATTAGTTGGAAAAATTAGAACATAGTTTGGCATGCATAGACTAATTTCTTACAACATTTACCAAGATAAGATCACCTTTTAGACCAAAGAAAAGATCATATGTAAGCAATTTAGGGGAGCATAGACTATTTTACTTGTCAGCTCGATGAATAAGGGAAAATTTAGGACAAACAGAACATGTGAGGGCATTATGGGAAATAAAATGGATAATTTTGATTAAATTTTAAAAGATTTTATATAAATAAACTCAATTCAGCCAAGATTAGAAAGAAATCAGAAAACTTGTTGGGAGGAGGAGAAATATATAGTAAGTTTCTCTGATAAAGTCTCCTTTCTCAAATATGTAAAAAACTGAGCCAAATTTAATTTAATTTAATTCTGTTTATAAAAACATGAGTTATTCCTCAATTGATAAATAGTAATAATATGTAATCCAATTTTCCAAAGAAAACAAAAGCTATGGAGTCATATGAAAAATGCTCTAAATTATCATTGATTAGAGAAAAACAATTTAAAACAACTCTAACATACTCACACCTTACAGATTAGCTAATATGACAAAAAAGAAAAATGACAAATGCTGGCAGGGATGTGGAAAAATTGGAATAGTAACACGCTGTTAGTGGAATTGTGAACTGATCCAATCATTCTGAAAAACAGTTTAGAATTATACTCAATGTCTATAAAATTATGCACACCCTTTGATTCAATTAAGACCACTAGTAGGTCTATATCCTAAAGAAATTTTGTAAAAAGAAAAAAGGACTATATGTTCAAAAAATATTTATAGCAGTTCACTTTGTGATAGTAAAAAAATGGAAATTGAGGAAATGTACATTAATTGGGGAATGGCTAAACAAGTTATGATGGTTGAATACTAATGTTCTTTAAGAAATGATGAATATCAGTTCTTAAGAAAAACTAAAAAGACTTATATGAACTGATGCAAAGAGAAATGACCAAAACCAAAAGAAAAGTGTACATAACAGCAGCAATATTGTGTGATGATCAACTTTGAATGATCTAACCATTCCTTCCATACTATGATCAAAGACAACTTTGAAGACATGTTAATGAAAAATATCTACCTCCAGGGAACTGATGGAATCTGAATGCAGACTGAAGGATAACTTTTTTTCTTTTGGGGGAGGGCAGGGAAGAGAATTTGATCTGTTTTCTTTTGCAACATGGATAATATTTGAATGGCTTGCATGTCTGCACATGTATTGTTCATTTCAATTTGTTTGCCTTCAGGATGATTTCAGAAAAGCCTAGAGAGATTTACATGAACTGATGCTAAGTGAAATAAGTAGAACCAAGAGAACATTGTGCACAGCAACAAGAAGATTATGGGATGATCAATTCTGATAGATGTGGCTCTTTTCAACCGTGAGGTGATTCAGACCAATTCCAATACATTGTGATGCAAAGTACCATCTACATCCAAAGACAAGACTGTGGGGACTGAATGTGGATCAAAACATAGTCTTTTTCATCTTGTATTTGCTTGCTTTTTGTTTTCTTTCTCAATTTTTTTCTTTTTAATCTGATTTTCCTTGCACATCAAGATAAATATGGAAATATGTATAGAAGAATTATACATGTTTAACATATTGAATTACTTGCTGTTTGGGAAGGGTTTGGAAGAAGAAAAGTTTTAAATACAAGGTTTTGTAAGGGTGAATGTTGAAAACTATCTTTGAATTTATTTTGAAAATAAAAAAGCTATTAAAAAAACATGTTTGCTTTCTCAGGGAGGAGTTAGGAGGAGGGGGGAAGGAGAGTATTTGGAAGTCAACATTTAAAAATTAATGTTAAAATTTGTTTTATATGTAATTGGGAAAAAAATAAAATTTTTTTAAAGAAAGAAAATTTTATCCAGGCCCCAACAGGATCATTAGAGAATTTTCATCTAGGACAGTTGCTTGCTTATCTGAAGGTAAAGGGGTGAATCAGCTGACTTCAGAAACTGAATCCCTTAAATAGAACTACTTATGGTCTGAAAAGCTTTGTAGGGACTGGAATTCTTTTTAAGAAAAGCAATTTTCTTTGTCTTTTCTTTCTTGCTTTTAGATTGGGAAAAGACATTATGAACATTCAGACAGGTAGTGGCTAAGTACTAAGTAAGCAATAATCTCTTAAACTTTGAATTTTGGAGTGCTATCATGATTTTCACCCATAAAGATGGAATTGTAAAAAAAAAATCACCATTGATTAGAGAAAGAGATCAAAGAAAAGGGGAAAAAGACTTATTTGTACAAAAATATAGTAGCTCTTGTTGTGACAGCAAAAATGAGAGAATGCTTATCATTGAGGAATGGCTGAATAAGTTGTTGCATATGATTATGATGGAGTATTACTGCCGTATAAGAGATGATGAGGGAGACAATTTCACAAAAATATGTCAAGACCTATGAACTGATGCAAAGTAAAGTGAGAAGAACTGTAAGGTCACTGTACATAGTAACAGAAATGTAATGATGATCAACTGTGAAAGACTTGACTATTATGATAAAAAAAATGATCAAAGGATTTATGATGAAAAAATGCTATCCAATTTTGGAGAGAGAACTGGAGAAAGGTCTGGGAGGAAGAGAGAGAATTTGGAATTCAAAATTTAAAAAAGGAAAGGTTGCTTAAAATAAATAAATTAAAAATAAAATAAAAATGTAACATTTAAAAATTTTAATAATATTGTTTTGCAAATAAATGTAAAGATAGTTTTCAACATTCATTTTTGTAAAACTTTTGTGCTCCAAATTTTTCTCTCTAACCTTCTTCCTCCCTGAGATAGTAAGCAATCTGATATAGGTTAAGTATGTGTGCAATTCTTTTAAATATATTTCCATACTTGTCATGTTGTGCAAGAAAAATCCGATCAAAAGGGGGAAAAACAAGAAAAAAAAAACCAAGCAAATAAACAACAACAACAACAAAAAGGTGAAAACATTATGCTTCAAAGTACAATCAGTTTCCATAGTTCTCTCTCTGGATGCAGAGGCCATTCATTTCACTCAGCATATAGAACAATAATATTCTATTTCATTCATATACCATAATTTATTCAACATCGGCATCCACTCACTTTCTAGTTATTTGGTAACACAAAAAGAACTGCTGCAAACATTTTTACACATGTAGGTCTTTTCCCTTTTTTTATAATCTCTTTGGGATATAGATCCAGTAGTAGCACTGCTGAATCAAAGGGTATGCACAGATTTATAGCCCTTTGGGTAAAGTTCCAAATTGCTCTCGAGAATGGTTGGATCATTTCATAACTCTACCAACAATACATTAATGTTCTGGTTTTTCCTTTCATTTTAACCAATCTGAGAGGTATGAGGTGGTGGTACCTCAGAGTTGTCTTAATTTGCATTGTTCTCAATCTATTCATTAGAGAAATCTAATCCTAACACTTTGACTAACTGAAGTTCAAAAGAATAAGTTGTCCTGTGAGGCAGTAAATTTCAAATCAATGGATAACCAATTGTAGGTTGGAATTGTATGGAAAGGATTCCTAATTCAGGGGGGCCCAGATGGTTCCTGAGGTACTTCTACTTTAGACTCTAGAATTCTAATAACAATAATAATGTGACTATGTTCATTCTCAATTATTCATGGTAATGGAGGACAGGGATGGGAAGAGGGGGACTCAAATACCCAGATAATTTAAATAACCTTCATTTTTAGTAAAATAAAGAAGAAATATGTTCTTTAACCTGCAAACACCATTTATTTTGCACATTGCTTCAACATATCTGTCTGGCCCATCAGGTTCTCTCTGGTGTGGTATCAGTTTTTCCAAACCTGACAAATTCTAATTCAAGGTCTCTTTTCCAGATTTTTGATATGTTCAACACCGATTCCAAATGCCTCTTTATCTGCTTGTTTCACATGAATTTCTCTAACCTGGGTTTCAGTGTCACTCTCTGGGAAATTTAAAAAACAAAACAAAAATCAAAAGTCAAATAACTGCCACAAAATCTTTACTAATAATTAATGTCTAAATATAAAAGAATCATTTCCTTTTTTATTGTATTTCAAGGCTTCCAAAGTAATTACTCACAATATTCCTATGGGATTAGGTAGCATATTATCATCCCCATTTCATTTGAAGAAAGGCTCAGAATATTGATGTAACTTTGGCCATAATCTTAAAGCCAGTAAATGCTGGAGGATTCCCCAGATCTCCTGAGAGCAAGTGCAGTTTTTTTTTCTTTTACACCAAAACAAATTACAGATTTTTTTTTTGTCAAAACATTTTACAATTATTCAACTTTGATGAATTATATGTATATAAATAATATTGTTAGAGGAAAAAACCTAAAAGTATTGCCTTTAAAACATTAAAAAAATAAAAGTTTTGGGTACAAAAATGAAGACCTTAGAGTCACAAGCAGTATTTTCATCATTTCTGTCAATCAAATTCCAGAGATTCAGGAGAGAGAAGTAGAATTTTTTTTTTAACTAATTGGTTTTAAAAAGTGTCTGTCGAGATGGTGCCGGGATGCTGAAGCAATGAGCGATCTAGAAAATATATCAGAATAAATCCAGGGGAAAAAAATCTCGGTGAGTCTTTTGTTCAGTCTAGCTCAACACAGGGAGACGGCAGGTCTGGGGCAGTGAAGACATCCTGTGAATGGAGGAGCGGCACCCAAGAAGAGGCTGGCATCAGGGCAAGAGGAAGTACCAGCCCCGTCCCAATATTCAGGGCACTTCAATAGGGACAGGCATCCCCTGGCAGTTTTGATATTCACTACTCAGCATCAAGCTGCATATCCCAGGAGTGAGAAGAAGCCCAGTGCACAGCAGGGGCATTCTCAAGGAGGGAAGTCCTGAGCAGTGTACTGAGAAAGTGGGAAGTTCAGCAGATAGCAGCCACAGCAGCAGAGGTGTGGCTTAAATCTCAGGTGCAAGCAGAGTCTCACTTTCAACATCTAGCTAAATGTGCAGAAGGATAAACAGGGCAAGAATCCCAAACCAAAAAGGAGCTTCCAGTTTTGCTTCTCTGAGCCAATAGCGCTCTCTTTCTAGCTGGCTAAAAAGGGATGGGCTCCAGCAGCATTCTACTCTTCCTCAAACCTCAATTCAGGTGAGGAACTGACAAAATTCAGACCAGGGTAGACAGCAATCAAATTCTGTTCTGAAAAAGTGACTACATTGAAGGCTTATAGGTCCCCAGCCCGTTCCTGATTATCTTGAAATAATACAATACTCAAAAAAGCATCAAAAAGAAAGAAGTACAAAACATTACCCAAGCAATGCCCAAAAAATTTCCCAAGGCAAACATTTACTCTGTAAATTCAAAGGATTCCATAAAGCCAATGACTCTGTGAGGCAACAGAAATATTAAAACAAAGCCAAAAGACTAAAGGGAAAAATAGAAGAAAAAATGAAGTATATCATAGCAAAATCAACTAACTTGGATAATAGAGTAAGAAAAAAATTAGAATCATTGGACTATTACAAAACAAAAACAAAAACAAAAACAAAAAACTAGCCATTAAGAGCAGCTAGGTGGCACAGTAGATAGAATGATCAGGCCTAGAGTGAGAAAGAGCTGAGTTCAAATCCAATCTAAGTAGCTTTCTAGATGTGTGACCCTGGGCAAGTCACTTAACCCCAATTGCCTCGAGAGAAAGAGAGGGAGAGAAAGAGAGGGAGAGAGAGAGAGAGAGAGAGAGAGAGAGAGAGAGAGAGAGAGAGAGAGAGAGAGAGAGAGAGAGAGAGAGAGAGAGAGAGAGAGAGAGAGAAGGAGGGAGGGAGAGAGGGAGAGAGGGAGAGAGGGAGGGAGGGAGGGAGGGAGGGAGAGAGAGAGGGAGCAGAGAGGGAGACAGAGAGAGACAGAGAGAGACAGAGACAGAGAGAGAGAGAGAGAGAGACAGAGAGAGAGAGAGAGAGAAAGAGAGAGAGAGAGAGAGAGAGAGAGAGAGAGGGAGGGAGGGAGGGAGAGAGGGAGGGAGGGAGGGAGAGAGGGAGGGAGGGAGAGAGAGAGGGAGCAGAGAGGGAGACAGAGAGAGACAGAGAGAGACAGAGACAGAGAGAGAGACAGAGACAGAGAGAGAGAGAGAGAGAGAGAGAGAGAGAGAGAGAGAGAGAGAGAGAGAGAGAGAGAGAGAGAGAATGAGAATGACAAAGCAGACAGAGAGAATTCAAATACCAAAGGAACCACCACAATCAAGGTCATGTATGTAGCCACCACTATAGAAGAGGAAAACCTAGAATATTGGAAAAATTGGTGGAATTTCTCCATGGAAAATATGGATATGGGATTACAGGGGAGAATAATTATTCCAGCAAAACTGAGTATGATTCTACAGGGTAAAAATGGACCCGCTGTCTGCTTCCTGAGAGAAGTGATGGACTCAAGGCACAGAGTGAAGCAACCTGGACAATACAAAGGATATTCCTCAATGTTTTGCGTTTAAATTTCTCTTGTTTAATATTGTACTCTATAACTTGAATAACGACTGTGATTTGTCAGACTTGTAAATGATATAAAGCTTGAAGGAGTAGCTAATACAGCAAAAAACAGAAGACAGAACGTCAGAAAATATTATGTTAAACTTAAAATGGATTGAATCAAATAAGGTGATATTTAATAAGGTTAAATGTAAAGTCTTACACATAGGCTTAAAACAAATCAACTTCACAGGGGTCAGAGGGTGAATACATTGCTAATGAAATTTAATATACTACAAGCTCCATATGAGTCAACACTTTGATATGGCAATCAAAAAACAGTCTTAGATGCACTAATAGAGGCTTAGTATCCATGAATATGAAAAAAGTCTCATTGTGCTCTGCCTTGTTCAGTCACATATGGAATACTGTACTTGATTTTGAGGATGCCTCATTTTAAGAAGGATGTTTATAACCTGGGTAGTAAAGAGAGGAGAACAACAAGGAAGATGAAGGACCAATTCATGCCATCTGAGGATGTATTGAAGGAAGTGGAAATACATGGAAAAGTGATTAGGCTTAGTTTTGAAGGACAGAAATATAAACAGTAAGTTGAGGTTGAAAAGAGACAAACTTAACCTTGGTTGTAAATAAAAACAATTTTTAACAATTGGAGAAATCTAGAAATGAAAAATATTGTCTTGAGAAAGTGGGTTCTTTCTCACTGAAGATCATCTAGGACAAACTGGCTGAGTTATATGATAGAGGGGTTTCTTTTTCATATGTGCATTAATCTGTATACTTAAGTCCCTCATATCCCCTGGGATTCTAAGTGTATTAGTTAATTATGCTAGTTGATCATAACGTGGCCAAAACCCTGTTTATAGTATATGTTAAATTTTAAGGGCAGAAAAACTGGCTGTTACTCACCTGTTAAATCTTAAGCTATATCTAAAAATTAGTAATCTTCTATTTTGAAGCACCTGCTTGATATTTAGAAAAGGCTTGGCTGTTTTGGGGTACTTCTCCAAAAAGCAACAGTGCCACAAGTATGTTTGTCTTAAAGCTTAGCAAATGTGGGTGGTTTGGTTTTGGGATCTGTATAACAAGGCTCTATGCCTGTAGATTCCAAAGATGCTGCTCATAACCTAAAGATAATGATTCAGCTCTATTTTAAGATATGGCAAGTGAGAAATTTGTATTGTCATGCTCTATTGTTTTCCCAGTCTCTCAGAATTAGGCAAACAATCAAAAGCACTTAAGGAAAAAAATAAGATAGGACACAGCTAAAAACATTGAAAATGAAATCAAAAGTAAAGGCTCTACTTTACAATGTATTCTGGGCTCCTTGTTAAATATGTAGAGGTTTATTATTTTAGCTAACGGGTTGGTAAGCCTACTTTTTTGTGTGTCAAGTAGAACTAAAAAAATCACAAAAGGCAGAAATTCCTGAAATATTATATCAAGGCCCCCTTTAAGTTATTATCTCTATTCATTTATCCCAAATAGAAGAAATTTAGTATTGTTAACCAAATAAAACTGAGATTTAAAAATATCTTTGGTGGCCTTCAACATGTGTAATGACCTATTTCCATCTTTACCAAAGCCACCCTCCCCCCATATACACCCCGCTTCCACTTTCACCGGCTTCTGTCAATTAGCTTAAAGAAGACACATCTCTGAGGGAGGATTGAAGGATAAAAACAATAATATTTCTTCTTTAAACAACTCTTATCTTACCTTTCCACTTCATCCCCACCTAATGCTTACCATATTCCTAATGATCACTTTGGGCTTTGGGGTAGGAGAAAACTTTAGTTTTCTAAACTAAAGGGGAGAGGAAAATCAAGCAGGTGGTATGGATGATGTACATGGAGAAAGGGGAGTGGGGATGGGGAAGGAACTGTCCAGAACAGTTAAAAGAGTCAGAAAGAGACAAGTAGGATTAAATTGCCTGTTACAAAGAAGGCTCTTACTCCAAAGTTTAAAACATTGGTTTGAAGGAATATATGCAGGAATATATCTCCAGCAACACATGTTCTCTGGGAAGCTCTTTTCCATCCCCACATTTCCCCAAAAAGGTTTATAGTTTCCACCTCCCTTTTCCTCCTCCAGATCTGGGCATCTACCTGAGGAAAGAGAAAGGGAAAGAGAAATCCCATACTTCTTACAACTTTTCCATTATTCCCCTTGAACACCCTACAGATTGTGGCCAATCTGAGTGGCTGGTGTTTTCAACATCCTTGGATCTTATCTCCACTCCTTATTTCAACACAGTTAAGCCACATAGTATCACTAGGGCCTTTTCTCCATCCTTCATCTAGGCCACCCCATTGTTCGGTGGCTCTTGCCCAGGTCACAGGAGCTACCACCAGTAACTTGGAATTTGTTTTCTAGTGGAAGATTGAGGGAGTTTCTTTGGGACCCAAGGAACTTTATGGTTAGAAGATAAGTCAAGAAAAGTCAAGTAGTAGTAAGCTTAAGGGATATTTACCTACGTGAGAAGTGTCAAACAGGGTGCCTAAGTGTCATTGCAGACCAAAATGATGTAATTCAGTCAGAACCAAATTAAAATGCAATTGGGAAATAGTTAACAAAAATACAACATAGATAATGTTAATGTGATTTTCTAAGTCCATGTGCCCAGAGGGATCCTTATATACTTTCTATTTGATACCATCGACCTAAATCATACTCTTCTATATGAGGTCTATCGGACAACATCACAATCCTATCTTTTAAATAAATGACAGCTTAGTAATCAAATTAATACACATTTTTTGAGGAAAAAATCTAGACTGTACATTATTATGGTAACATTTAAAAAATAAATTGAGTGAACTAAGGAAAGGTAAAATTAAAAGGTGGTATTTTATCAGAAAAGTAAAATAAAAGTTTACCTAGTACAGGAACAATTTTTTCCTTTAACAAGGTACTTTTTGTGAGATTGCTATCCCTTTTCACATCACCAAGACAAAGTTCTCCCAATGTTGGTTTAACATCATACCATGCTATATAAAATGACAAAAACAGATTTTTAAAAAGTATGTTAAAATAAGTATCTATGACCAACAATAGAGTTACTTGGATTTATATTATCTTGTCATTACTACCAGACACATATATATTAAGGATTTCTACCAACTTCATTCCACCCTCCACCAAATTTCACAGTATTTACTTTTACTCATATGTCTTAAAGAGATTATGTACATAATTGTGTTAACAATTGGGAAACACAACCCTTACTCTACATCATGTAAATATCACATTAAAATAAGCTACCAAATAAAAGGGAAAACAAAATTTATATCTTTCACTACAAACCACATTTAAAATTGTTAAGGATACATTTTCCATATTATATACATATTAATATAACATAACAATATTTTATATATATATATATATATTATTAATATAGTAGTGGACCAATCAATCAATAAGTATTTGTTAATTATTTACATATCAGTCACCATGCCAGGCTCTGAGGATCCAAGGAGCTCAAGGAGCTTGCCTTCTAATGGAGACATTTACATTTCTAATAATTCACAGAAACACAACCAAAATATTCAAGACAACAGAGTGTCTCTATCACTAGTTTCCTTCCATTTCTTGTCTGCCTAAAGTCTTTCTTTTCTTCACTCTCTTGATTGGGGAAAAAAGAAGTGTGAAAATCTGCCTATGATGATTTTCACTCATCAAATATAATCTTTCCAAACGCAGGCTAACAAAATCTTTAATTCTCCAAACTGTAATTACAGTAACTATTTTGGCTAATGGCCAGAATTTTTTAGTAGAATATATTTAGGAATATGAATGTAAGGAACGAGAACAATCTCCAGCAATGAATTGTGGTTTTTAGGTTCTACTTATAGTAGTTCTTTTGCTAAAAGGAAGATGAGAATAGGGGGAAAAATAAATAAAACTAAGTGAGTACATGATCGGGTTTTTTTTCAGATATTTAAAGGATTTTCATATAGAGGATACAGTAGGCATTCATTTGTTCATTCACATATCCACTCTACAAACTAACCTATATTGTCCAATCTTACCTCATACTGTTATATGCATATGTTTTATGTTCCAATCAGACTACACAAACTTCCCCTTGTTATTTTTCCTTCTCCTATTGCCATATCTTTATTCATTTCAGCTACTATGGAATGTAATTTCCTCTCCCATTTGTTGACGTTCCCACTTTTTCCCCCTGTCAATTCAAGACACCAATCAATGCACTCCTTCCCCTCTTTCCTTCCACACACATCCTAAACAAAAATAATTTATCTCATATTTCTTTATAGTTCATTACTTAGGCCTTTCCTTAGCATTTCTCTTATTCCTCCCTCATACTTCATAGTAGTTATTTGTATATCTTTCTTTTTCCCAATAGATTATAAATTTCTCAAGAGCAGAGCTATGTATGTTGTACAGTTACCTCGCACCTCAAGGGTTAGGGGCACAGCCCCCCCATGATCTAGAAAACCCATATAAAAAATTTTGGCCCTCCCTTTGTGCCCGAGAAGTCTGAACTTTCTCTGTGTTTATAGCACTTTATTGTAAAATTTGGGTTGATATTACGCAACACTATACACATATTTTATAGATTTTTGAATTGTTAAACTTTTTTCTGTCTTTCTGCTGGCCTTCTTGTGTCATATAGTTTCTTCAAAACTCCCCCAAAATTCCTTTTTAATTTCTTATGCTGACCTTTGATATACTGAAATCAAGATGGAAAAAGTCACAATGTAGAAAGGATAACTGTAGTTCTCACTTTGAAACACATTATTTTCTACACAATTGGTACTTTAAGTGTTTGTTGAATTGAAAAAAAGGTTTCTACTATACATAGGACACCATGATAGGCACTGGAGGAGACATACAATAAATACAACACAATCCCCTCCCTTGAGGAGTTTCTGTTGCCTCCCAAATTAAGAACTAGAAGCAACTGATGTAATTTCATAGGATCACAGATTTTAGAACTGGAAGAGACCTTTCATTTTACAAATGAGACCGAGGCTGCAAAAAAGCTATTTGCTCCAGATCACACTGGTTACTAAGTAGGAAATCTTGGATTCAAACAGATGTCTGCTCAACAAAGAAAGAACTTTTTCACAACTCGTTTTTCAACAACATAAAGGAATGCCTACAGAGGGACCATACTTCCTGTCATTGGAGAGCTTTAAGTAGATGATGGGTAGCTGCTTGTTAAGAGATTTTGTAAGAAAGGTTTATTTCATTAAGGTGCAGTGGATGGCATGAAGCAACTGACTTGCTAAGTATTAGCTGATTTTCAGCTTCATAACTCCTGACTTTATTATTACACAATCACTAACTCATTTTGACAGGGTTCTAATATATAATTTGGATTTGAAAGTAAAGGAAATCATTACATGGATTAATCCACTTAGCAACACCAAGTATACGGAGAGGAATGTAGTGTATGAGGTACAAAGAAAATGCTACTTTGGAGTAAATGTTTAATGAGTCTGGTAAGATAGGTTAAGACTAGAATGTGGAGAGATATCAGCAGAAGAGTTTTTATAATTCATCCTAGCAGTAATAGGAAGTCATATGACCCTATCTCTGCCTCAGGGAAATTACTTCAGCAGCAATAAATAGAATGGACTAAAGCAGTGAAAGAAATGAGGTAGGAAGAGACTGCTGCAATAACACTGAGAGCACAATTAGGGTTATAACTGTATGAGTAGAAACAAGGGACTGGATCAGAGAAAAGTTGGAAGGTAGAAATGATTGGCAAAGTATGGGAACAGATGGAATATCTGGGGTGAGGAAGAATGAGGAATCCAGGAAAATTCCAAGGTTATGAAGCTGGGAGACTAAAAGGACGTTGATGCTTTTGACAGAAAGAGATGTTAGGAGGAAGAGAGGTTTTGGGACAGGGCAGGGGAGGAGAAATAAGGAGTTCAGATTTAGAGACATTAAAATCTCTAAAGGAGATCCAATTCGAAATTTTTGATAGATAATTAGCAATGAGACTGCAGCTCGGAGGAAAGATGAGCTGGATATATGGCAGTCATCTGCATGAAAATTCTAATTAAATTAATGGGAACTGATCACACATTTCAGAGGGAAAAGAAAACACCCACGTTAGGGGCAATGATATAGATGTTTTGTCAGCAAAATAAACAAAGAATAGAACTGATAATTCATAGGTATTGTGTACATATATATATTGCATATATATATAATATTTCATATTAAATATATACATAGCACAGTGGACAGAAAGCTGGCCCCTAAGCCACGAAGACCTGAGAATGAGTCAGGGAACTAATACTGTTTGGGTGACTCCGAACAAATCATCTCACCCACCAATCCTCTAGGCACCTCTTTACTTCTGACTCACAACATTTCTATCTTTTCTCAAGGCTCACATCAAATGTCTCTTCCTGTCTTTCCTGCTTTTTCAATTGAAGCTTTCTTCCTCTTAAAACTTTTTTTAGTATTTGAAAGGCTGCCTGGCAGAATGAGCAGAGAGTTGGCTTCTGAATTAGGACAACAGGGTCCAAAGTCTATATTTTGGCTCTGTGACCCTGAACAAAATACCTTCAATCTCTCGGCACCCCAAAAGTTTCTCCAAGAATCAAGACAACTGATCTGTACTGGCAAAAGCAGATTTCTTAACAGTAATTTTCTACACAAATGAAATCATAGGTCGAGATTAAAACAAAACCTTAGTATTTACATATGTAAATATACTCTATATATCCCTAATAAAAAATAAACTTCCTGTGAGAAGGGACTGGTTTGTTTTTATCATTATATCTTTGGTACTCAGCTCAATTCTTTGAACACGATTTTATTTTATTTATTTATTTATTTATTTTGGATGAGGCATTTTCACTGGCACAGGGAAGTCCTTGTTCACAGAGTAGGAAGCTAATAAGTGTTTGTTAAGTTTTTTCATTAATGCCCTCTCCCCCTAATTTTCAATCTCTTTCTTATTCAGTGCTTCCCTGCTTTTAAAAAAAAAAATCTTCAAATTCTCCCAACTTTTAAAACTTACATTTGGATCCCAGGTAAAATGGCTACTTGAATGGCAGGAAAACCGTCTGCTGCCACTCTAGCAAAACTCTGAAGTCTGCACTAGACCGAATAATGATGAAGAAACCCCACAAAAATCCATAGTAATGGACTTCCTTAACTCCAAAACTAAAAGAGAGACTAGGCAGAAGCCAAAATATAATAGAAAAGAAGGCTGCCAACAAAGCTAGGGATACATGTAGCCTGCATTATGTCCAAGTGGAGGGCTCAGCCAAAAAAGCCCCAGTGAATAGACCCTGAAATTTCTGGCAAGCTTCATTGGGCAGTCTCCAAAACCAATGTACAACATAATAATTATCAGGTCAGGACATTCCGGACCTCTGGATCCTGAGACCCCTCTCATTTTGTGGTGAGATGTAAAACAGGATCCCAAGTGACAGCACTCTGACCTCTAAAATCCAAGGGAAGCAAATCCTGGGAGATGGAGATTAGAAAAGAAACTCAGTGAATCAAAAATAGTATTAAGCAGACACAATTATACCAACCAAAAGTACAGCAGGAGGCAGAACCTAGCCCTGGCAAAATGACCAAATTCTGATACTTAAGCTGGAAAGATGAGTAATTTTTTTTAAGAAAATAACTACTATAAAAAATTACTGCAAATCTAAAGACTTGCACTCTTTCCCCAATAGGATAAAGTGACTCCTTAACAACTACAAACTAAAAGGAAAAACTGAACTTTCAACAAGAAACAGATGAATACTTAGAAGAAATTAAGAGCTAACAAATGAAATAAAAACTTAAAAATTTTTTCTATAAAACTTTTTTATTTTCAAAATACATGCATACTATTCAATATTCACCCATGCAAAACCTTGTATTCCATTTTTTTCTCCCTCCCCTTAGTAAAAGTAAAAAAAAGTGAAAGAACTGGTTGAAGAATACAGTTTTAAAAAGAAACTGGTAAACTTTATCCAACTAATGGAGGTTCTGAAAACCAGAAGAAAACAATAAAAAAACAATGACCATGAGTAAGAGGGAAATGTTAGAATAAAATCAAATGATTATTAAAAAAAGAAAATGCAAAATAATATAAAAAACAATATCAAAGAGAGATCATTTAAGAATCACTAGATTTTCTAGATATCATGATTTTTAAAGTCCAATCTCTATATTTCAAGAAATCATAAATAAAAACTAAGTGGATTTACTGGAATCATAGAGGAAAGTGAAGAATTTACCCCCCAAAAAACAAAACAGACTCCTAAAAGGAGCTTCCCTGTTATGGGCCAGAACTCTTGTATTTGAAACAAGTCAACTAGTATTTATTCAGCACCTACTATTTATGAGGCATTAAGAATATTAAAAAAGGCAAAAATCAGTTCCTTCTCTCAAGGAGTCTAATGGGGAAGACATCTAAATGTGCAAATAGGATACCGACAGGATAAATTGGGAGGTAATTTAGAGAGAAGACTTTAACATTAAGAAAACTAGGAAAGTCTTATTGTAAGAGGGACTTTAGCCGAGACTTGAAGGTAGTCAGAAAAGGTATAAGGCAGAGATTTGGAAGAAGAATATTTAAGGAAAGGAGGAGAGCCTGTGGAAATTTTCAGACTTAGAAGAGTATTGAGTGTGATGAAGAGCAAGGAGGTAATAAGCATCCATTGTAGTTTATTGAATGAGGGAGAAAAAAAAAAGTGCTATGGTTAAGTATGCTTTCCAGAAAGACAGTTGAGTGAAAAATGTATTGGAGTGAGGAGAGACTTGAAACAGGGACAACAACCCAAAGACTATTACTGCCCAAGCATGTACCAGGATGGTTGCAATGCCAGAGGAAAGAAGGGGACCTATGTAAGAAATATTACCAAGGTAAAAATTACAAGACTTAATATCTGATAACATAACAGGCGGTGAAAGAGGGGAATAAAAGATGAAATCCTGATTACAAACGTGGGTGATTACGAAGATAATAGGGAAGTTGACAATAATAGGGAAGTTGGGAAAAGGGAAGGATTTAGAAGGAAATATTTTTTTAAGTGCTAATCCCTACAATATTGCTATTAGTGTAAATATTCACCTGCTTCAGCTTACTTCATTTTGCATCAGTTCATGCAAATTTTCTCAAGTTTTCCTGAAAACATCCTTCGCTTCATTTCTCACATTGCAACACTGTTCCATTTACAATCACATACCAGACAATTAAACAATTCCCCAATTCCTGCTCAATTTTCAATCCTGTATCACAACAGGAATATCTGCTATAAATATTTTTGTACATACAGACCCTTTTCCTTTTAAAAAAAACTTTTTGGAATATAAACTTAATAGTGGTAGTGCTGAATCAAAGGACATCATGCATAATTTTATAGCCCTTTGGGCACAGCTCCAAATTACTCTTCAGAATGGGTGAATCAGTTTACAAGTCCACTAACAATGCAGTGGTGCCCTAATTTTCTCCCATCCTCTTCAAAATTTCTTATTTTCATTTTCTGTCATTTTAGTCAAACTGATAGATATGAGGTAGCACCTCATAGTTGCTTAAACTTGCATTTCTCTAAGCAATAGAGATTTAAAGCATTTTTTATGAGTATAGATAACTTTTTGACTTCTTTTGCTGAAAACTGCCTTTTCATATGTTTGAGAGGAAATACCGTGTTTCCCCGATAATAAGACCTATCCCGAAAATAAGCCCTCCCCTTACTGTGTAAGATTCCTCTAAAATAAGCCCTCCCCCGAAAATAAGCCCTATTGAGATTGTTACTGTAGTGAAGGTGATCCCCTGCGCTACACACTACATTATGGTACCCTCTGTATGCACCGTCGTCCCCGTTCCTCCCCCCCCTCCACATGAAGCACATGCCGCGCTCTGAGCTGCATCCAATCAGAGCTGCAGCAGTGATATTGCTGGACATGACAGATTGGGTCCACTTCTTCTGAAGGAAATGGAGGCGCAAGACATCCAGGACTGAATTCAGGGTACGGACACTTATGATGATGTTGTTGAAGAAGATGATACGATCATTATTGAATAAAGGTACATTTTTTTATTCACATTTACCTGTTTATTAAAATTGCTGTCAATGTTCATTAAAATAAGCCCTCCCCTGAAAATAAGCCCTCTGGTGTTTTTCTGTCCAAAAAAAAAATAAGACAGTGTCTTATTATCGGGGAAACACGGGTATGAGTTCAATTTAAGACGATTTAAAAAAATGTTTACTAGATACCCAGTTCTATAAGTCAAATAAGCATTTGGAGATCGGAACCAGAGGTTAGGAAAGAGTAGAGTTAGACAAGTAGATTTAAGAATCATCTACATAGAGATGATAATTGAAATTATGGGAGCTAAAAAACTATATGGAAAGAAGAGGATACAGAACAAAGTCTTTGAGAATCCCCAATGTTAGTGGGCAATAGGTGAAGTTCCAGCAAAGAGGAGTGTTCAGACAGGTAAGAGAAACAGGACAGAATGATCTTATGAAAAAGTAGAGAGAAGAAGAATACCAAGGAGAAGAAGATAGTGTCAAAGACTGTAAAGAGGTAAAAAAGAATAGGAGATGAGAAAAATTATATTATACTATTATTATTTATTAATGTTATTATTAAAATTATATTATTTTATATTATATTTAATTATATAAATATATTAAATTATATTATGTTTATCAATTTAAAAATTATGAGTAACTTTGGAAAAAGTAATTTTATTTGAATGATGAAGTCAGAAGTCAGACTGTGATAAAAGTCAAAGGAAAAGTGGAGAAACCTTTTGTGTAGAAAGCCTTTGCAAGGAGAATAACCACAAAAGAGAAGAAGGGGGAGGGGAAGGATGAGAGCTAGATCAACAAATGGATAAGTGACTTGTAAGGATGGAAGAGACAAAGACATGTTTGTAGGCAGTATGTAAACAGCCTGTATAATAAGGAGCAATAAAAGAGTAGTGAGAATAAAAATGATAATGAGCAATATGATGGAGAAGATGAAATGAAATGAAATCAATTTAAGTGGTATGAAATGAGGAACGGGGGAGAAGAGGGCAAATGGCCTCAACTTTTTCAGTGAAATATGAAGCAAGTTTCTCACCTGAGAAGGTGGGAGAAAGGGAAATCTTTAGGAGTTTTGAGAAGTAAAATGTTGTGAAAATGCAACTGGCTGGAGTGAGTGTCCCTTTTAGCAAGGACTGAAAAATTCCCTTTTTAAAATGAGTGTTCAGCTGCAATTATACAATAAAATTGTAGTAGTAGTAGACCTAGTGGAGCATGATTTTTTGATTTTGTCCAGTTGTGCACATGTGTAGCCAGAGCAAGAGTGATAGTCTGGTAAAGAGCTGAGGGTTACAGTGAGGATGAGGACAAAATTTGGAGTTGCCAAGCAGAAAGAGAGGTGGAAAGACACACTAATAAATGATCAAAGTTAAGTCAGCACTTGATAAACTCAGAAAAGCCAAATTTTAGGGGCAAGAACTCACCATTTGACAAAAATTGCTGGGAAAACTGGAAAGCAGTCTGGCCAAAACCAGACAACTGGCATGTACCAATATCTTACAACCTCACAATTTTATATCTAAGATAAAATCAAAATGGTTAAATTGATTCATAAAAAGAAAAACCACAAATTAGGGGAGCATAGAGAAATGTCTGTCAAATCCATGAAACAAATGAGACAGAGAGAATTGTGGAAAATAAAATGGAAGTTAATTAAAAAGCTTTTGCACAAACTAAACAAATGAAATCAAAATTAGAAGGAAAATACAAAACTGGGGGAATATATTTACAACAGGCCTCTTTTCTCAAACATATATGTGTAAAGGGCTGAAATTGAGTTGATGCACTGAGGTCAGACAACTGAGCATTTAAGACTAATTACCCATTGGACAATATCCTATTAGCATATGCTTGGAAAATGGTCCTTCCCACTATTTCTGTGCTGGTTCAATCATCTGATGTATACAGAGAATTGTAGGAGGGACTAGGGGATGATCTAAGACAAGCCAGAGTCACTTTGTCAGTAGATTAGGAAGAAGAAGATCACAGAGATCCTGTGTCCATCTCTTTCACTTCTACCCCTAGAGACCAAGAATAAAGAGCAGGGACTTTTGCTTATCCTGACTCTGGCTGATTCTAAGGCATTTAGGGTGCTAACTCAGCCCTCACATTTGGTGCCCAGTGTATGGACCAATGACCCTAATTTCACTGAAGAAATCCCCGGTGACCAAGAAATAGGGTGAGTATTTTAATAGACAACAGGGAACTTACTTTGTTAAGGGCAAAACCAGTAACCTTTTCTAGCTGAAATGCAGATGTTAGGAAAAGATTCTCCCCCAGCCCCAGCCCCACCCTGAAGGGGTGCTATAGAAAACATACTTAAGTCGATCAAGGGACAAGGCTTAATTGTAACTTGATTGCAGATTGCTAGACTCTTGGATACATTAGAACGCATGTCCCCTTGGTTCTTAAAGGAAGATGATGTAGGGCCAGATAACTGGAAACTAGTAGGAGATCAACTATGTGAATACTACAATGATAAAGGTCCTGGTCCAATTTCTAAGGAAACATTCTATATATACAACATAATACAATTGGCCTTAAAGAATCCTGCAAGTTATAGAAAAAAGAAGTTTTAAGAACAGCCAGATGAGAAAGTGTGAGGAAAAAGAGGAAGACAATGAACAGATTAATGGCTATATCACCAGAAGGCATGAGGAGTTAAATGAGGATGAAGGGCATGGCGAAGGGTGGGGTGATCCTGGCTCTCAACAAGGCAGCTTCAACCCCGTCTAAACTGGAATTGGTTCTTGACATGCCCCCATCAACTTCGACTTCCCTGATGGAGGGAGATGGGAGTAGTGGGAGGGGCAATGATACTACCAGCACCTCCCCCTCAACAATCACCCCCTCCTATGACTAGATTGCAAAAGGCAATACTTAAAGCCACAGAAGAAGGGCAGGATTTAGCTGATTTGAAAACAAGAATGGATCCTGTGATTCAACAGTTTAACTCTTCAGGTCAAGAAAGTAGAAGATACACTCCTTTTGATATAGAAATCCTCAAAGACCTGAGAAAGGTTTGCACTCTTTATGGGACTACATCAGCCTTATGTTAAGATGTTATTACAGAATTTGGCTTATGAAGTCTTAACTCCTAGGGACTGGAGATCTATAGCAAGGACATGCTTAGAACCTGAAGAAAACTTGTGGTTTTCTGAATATAATGAGCTCTGTAGGATACAAGCCCAACAAAAGTCAAAGTGGAGTTAATACTCCAATCACCTAAGACCAACTAACAGGTGTAGGTTCTTATGCAGACATTTTAGGACAGATTAATTACCCCATAGTAGCATATGAGCAAATTGCTGCTGCTGCTGCTATCAAAGCATAGGCTTCTTTTCTCCCTGGTAAAACGACAAGGGTGAGGCCTTCTCAAAAATTATACAAGGGCCAAATGAACCCTTTGCTGATTTTGTGGGACATTTGCAGACAATTGTCATACGGACTAATGGTAAAAATGCAGTAACAGATATTATAAGGTAACTTGCTAAAGAAAATGCCAGTGAGGTTTGTAGAAGGATTATACTAGGACTAAGTAATGTTATTACATTACATGGATGATATATTGGGATGTGCACCTGAGGAGCAAATGACAGAAGCATGTCTACAAAAGACCACAGAAACACTAAGGAACTACAAATTGCACATAGCTCCAGAAAAAAAATTCAAAGACAAGATCCTTTTCAATATTTAGGGTATGAAGTATACCCTAAGGTGCTTACAGTATAAAAACTTAAGAACAGAGAAGCTTGTGGCGACCACGTTAGCAACCTGGGTACCTTAGAATCAGCTGGAGTCAGGATAAGCAAAAGTCTTTATTCTTGGTCTTTAGCGGTAGAAGTGAAGAGAGTGGACGAGTAGGATCTCTGTGACCTCACCTCGTCTCTCTCTGGAAGTGATCCTGGCTAGTCTCACTGCACCTCCTAGTCCCTCCCACAATTCTCTGTATACACCAAATGATTGGGTCAGCACAGGATAGTGGGAAGGGCCATTTTCCAAGCCTATTCTTATAGAGTATTGTCCAATCAGTAATTAGCCTCAAGTGCTCGATTGTCTGACCCCAGTGCATTGACTCAGGAGTTTCAGCCCTTTACAGAACCTTAAATGACTTTCAGAAATTGATAGGAGATATCCAATGGATGCATCCAGTGTTAAGACTTGACCACCTGTCAATTGCAACCATTATATGACATTTTAAGGGGAGACAGTGCTTTAAATTCACCATGACAGCTTACAAAAGAAGCTCAAGAGGCTTTGAGACAAGTTAAACTGGCTTTATCCAATGTGGTTGAAAGAGTCACTCAAAAATCCTTGGAAATATCAGTTTTTGCTACAAAAGGGGCACCCACAGCAGTCCTTCATCAAGGAGACAGTGTGATAGAGTGGGTGAACCTCCCAGCACAACCAGAACAAAGCCTTATTCCTTACCTAGTGCTTGTGGCTAGTATTTTATTAAAGGCCATTAAGCAAGTAATATAATTATCTGGGATAAGACCTGACGAGATAGACACCTTTTATACTAATGCACAAGTTAATGTGTGCTGTGAAACCATCCCAGAATGGCAGATTTTATTAGCCATGGCTCCAAATTTTACACATGGGTCTCCATTAAAGATAACCAGACTATTACATAATTGGCAATGGATTCTTGAAGAAAAGATTTCTAAAGTTCCTCTTAAAGGACCAACTATCTTTATAGATGCATCCAAACATAACATGTGTGCTGCAAACTCTTGGGACTTCACTATAAAGAAAGTAGTCAGAACTCCTTTTTAATCCACTCAGCAGAATTAGTTGTATGCTATATTCTAGCTCTTACTTATTATCCAGAAGATATAAATATAATATCTGATTTGGCCTATTCAATAGGTGTGGTATAAAGAATTCTGTCTTGCCACTGGGACTCTGATGATTCTGGAATAGAGAATGAGGCTGATGACCTTGCATAATATTGCCTCACTTAAATCCAATTTATGTGAGTCAAAAGATTTTACCAATGCTATTTTACCATTATTCCCTATTTCAAAATCCCAATAAGGCAAGGCAAGTGATGCAGTGGTGCAGACCAGGAGCAATAATCCCACTCCTGTAGACAGATGGCCCAGGCCATGAGGTTACCTTCTCACTGAAAGTAGCAGTCGGAATTGAAAGCTCTTAGGGACTTGAGCAGTAACTTTTAAGGACCACATTGCTTAACTTTTAAAGTGAGGAAGGAGGCTAAAAAAGGTGCCCTAAATTTTTTCTCTTTCACTAAACCTGGCCTGTTTTATCATGGTAGGTAGGGATACTACCCTGCAGTCAAAATACAAAAAATGCACAAAAACTTTTGTAAGATATAATTCCACTTACTATTGGTACATGGGAAGTACACATGCTTATAGACAATAAGAATTCCAATAGTCCTGAAAGATGAGTAGCAATTCTTACAAGAGAACTCAGCAGGGATTGCATTCAAATAGAAGCCTTGAGTAAAACAATGTTGGCAAATGAAGATCAGTTTATCAATGTCAGAACTGGAAGCACATTCTTCTGGAGTGGCTAAAGTGACAAGGAACATCATGAAGATGGCAAAGGTTTTGCATCAAAACTTATCTAGTTAGCAAGCCTATATGCCCCTGAAAAGGAAGGAATAACAAGCTCATAACAATGAGATTGCCACTTGCAAGAAAGCACTATACTACCATTATTGTGTCTTATGCTTCTACCATAATAAGTCTTGATAAAGTCAAAGAAAAATGTTATGAAGACCTGGAGACACATCAGTGTGCTGAAAAAGGTCAAGCTTGTAATTCTGAATTACTTTATCACCAGAGAACCCACAGACTATCAAATATGACAGGGAGTTGTTGGGGGAAATGGAATGGGGAAAACAGCAGCAATGGCCACTTATTATTGAAGACTTATATGTCTAATGACCTCTTATCACCCATACTGTCTTCTAAGTACCTAAATGCAATAACATTTTGTGGATGCATATCTAATGTCATTGTAAAAGAGAAAAAACAGGGTAATGAAAGCAATGTATGGTACAAAATGCTGGAACAATCACAGAAATAGATCCAAGCTAAGCATTCACATTTAACAAAAGCAGCAGCCTCAAGACAAGGTAACTACCATAAAACTTAATGTCAAAAGATTACAGTGTTAACATGGAGGAAAAGTTGAGCCAACACATGCTTCCCAGCAGTGAATGGGCAGTTTTCAGATATCTGGTATACAGCACTATATTGACTCACGTGGGCCAGAACACTCACAAACATCAAGACTGTAATGTTGAAAATGATGAGAAAATTCAGAAGCTGCTAAACAAAAAACAATAACTTTACCTGATCAATAGGGTAGTCTATCCATCTTTAAGAAGGTAGTGTTTAACGCCATCAAAACTGGATTCTTGGATCAGTAAGGCGGCCTAGGAAGTTTACTTTTATACTGATAGCAACAATCCAAAGTACTTTATAATGTTCAAAATGCCATTTACAGTCAGAGACCTATAGTGCATTTCAACCACTCAGTGGTAATGGAGCCAGATTGATCTGTGATAAGAATGTGATCCTGGAGAGATGGATTGATCACTCCATCACTATGACCATCAATCAATGCTGAAGCCATTGACTGTATACCTGAAGTTGAAATCAATCTCTCTCTAGCCCCTTTTTTCAACTGAAGAAGAGGTTTTGAATGCCATTACAGATCCACTGCTCATATAAAAACTAACAATTCTTTTAGGGTACATGAAAAGAGAGGGAGAGGGTTATCCCCTAAGAGTTCAAAAATGCCTCTATTGTCCATCTGTAGAAAATGGAAATAGTCTTGTGAAAACCAAAGGAATTGGGGGAAGGAGAGTCTCTTTCTCTCTCAGTCACTGATGGCAAGATTTTGGCCAGAGTTCTTTCAGTTCACTTGCAAGATGATGAACTACCTGAGCATTGGTAAGACTTCAGAAAGAGCAGAGAACAGTCGATACAGTGTTTGCTGCCTGACAATTCCAGAAGAAATGCCAGGAGCAGCACAGAGATTTATACACATTTGTCTATCTGATCAAGGACTTTGATACTGTCAGTTGTGAGGACTTGTGAACAGTCATGACAAAATTTGGTTGTCCACAGTTCTTTAGTATTGTATGTCTGTTTTTTGATGGCATGCTTGCAGATTCTGGAAAAGAGATAATACTCTCATTTTAACATGTATTTCAACATATTTAACATGTATTAGACTACCTGCCAGCTAGGGGAGGGGGTGGGGGAAAGGAGGGAAAAATTTGTAACAAAAGGTTATTTATGCAAGGGTCAATGTTGGATAAATTACCCATGCATATGCTTTGTAAATAAAAAACTTTAATAATAAATAAATAGGTAGGCAGATAGACAAACAAACAAATAAAGAGATGATGCTCTCACTTTCCCACTCATCAGTGGAGTGAAATAAGGATATGTATTTGCACTAGTGCTTTTTTTTTTAGCACCATGTTTTCAGCAATGTTTTCAAATAAATTTAACAAGAATGAAAATGGCATCAACATCAGCTACTGCATTGATGGTAAATTATTTAATTTATAAAGGCTACCAGTCAAAACTAAAGAAGGGAGGAAAATAGGTGTGTGACTTTTTGTTTGCAGATGATTGCACATTTGTTGCAGTCTCTGAGGCTGAGATGCAGCAGAATATGGTTTTCTGCTTCTTTTGCTAATTTTGGTCTGACAATTAACACCCCCCCCAAAAGAGAAGTTCTCCACCATCTAGCACTATAGCATCCATACATGGAACTATGGTTGTAACAAATGGAGAAACTGTGAATGCTGTGAATAAGTTACCTTAGCAGTATACTTTCCAAGAATATACACAAGATGACGAGATTTATCACACATAGCCGGAGCTAGCTCAGTTTTTGGGAGGCTCCAAAGAAAAATGAGGGAGAGAAGAGGTATTATACGACTTACCAAACTGAGGTCTATAGGGCCATTGTGGTGATCTCATTGTCATACGCTTGTGAAACCTGGACAGTATATTAGTGGCATGGCAGGAAACTGAATCACTTCCATTTAAATTGTCTTAGAAAGATTCTGAAATTTACCTGGCAAAATAAAGTATTAGACACTGAGGTCCTTTTCTGAGTTGAAAGGCTAAGCATTCAAACTCTATTATAGAAAATGATGAGCTGGCCATGTTCAAATGCCAAACATATGTTTGCATAAAAGACTATTTTATGGGGAACTTATACAAGGCAAGCACTCACAAAGGAGGAGGAATACAAGGGCACTGTCAAGAAGTCTGGAATAAATTGTGAGACACTGGAAACATTGGCATGAGACCATCCATCACGATATACCCGCATCAAAAAAGGAATTGTGCTTTATGTGCAAAGCAGAATTGTAATATCTGAGAGAGAGAGAGAGAGAGAGAGAGAGAGAGAGAGAGAGAGAGAGAGAGACAGAGAGGCAACTTTAGAGCTGTCTTCACTCCAAATGTTCATATAGACTTGTGTGCCTGACCTGTGGTAGAATTTTCCAATTGTTATCAACAATAGTTGGATACACTAAACTTTGACCCCAATATAATGATATAATTTTGGTCCAATCCCAAAGAGATCAAAAAAAAAAAAAAGAAAGGGGAGGGGGGTAGAGAGAGGGAGGGGAATGTGAGAAGAACCCCCATATGTATATATGTATTTACAGTAGCTCTTTTGGTGGTGGCAAAAAATTAGAAATTGAGGGATGCCCATTAACTGAGAAATGACTGAATAATTTAAGGCATGTGATTGTGATGGAATACTGTTATAGCATAAGGAATGATGAGCAACATGTTTTCAGAAAAACCTGAAAGCCTTATATAATTTAATGCAAAGTGAAGTTAACAGAACTAGGAGAACAGTGTATACAACAACAGGAATACTAAAAGATGATAAGCTCTGAATGATTTAGTTATTTCTAGCAATATAAAGATCCAAGACAATTCTGAAGGTGGAATCTAAATGCAGATTGAAGTATTATTTTTTTTATTTCCCTATATTTTTCTTATTTGTTTTTTTTCACAACATGATTAATATAGAAATACATTTTGCATGACTACACATGTAGAAGATATCAAATTGCTTGCTTTTTCAATGAGGGAAGAAAGAAAGAGAGAGAGGTTAAGAATTTGGTATGCAAAACTGTAAAAGACAAAGTTTCAAAATTTTTATATGTAATTAAAAAATAAAATTAAAATTTTTAAAAGCTCAAAATATTTCACTGATTTTTAATTTTTATTAATCAAAGAAGAAAGAAGATGTTGTAAAGTTGTAAAGTATGTAAATACGAAACTTTTGTAGCAGTGAACAATTTGGAATCATTAAAATAATTACCTGAAGCTATAATAATGAAAATCATACTTTATACTTGAAGGAATAATATATGATAAATTTGAGGATAAAGAAATTGTCACCCACATTCGATAACATAAAATACTATGATATAATTAGTAACTTCACTAAAATTTTGCTAACAAATAGAAGGTTAAAACGGTGCAAAGTCAAAGAAGCAAAAAAGGAAATACAAGCATATTCTAGTGATGTGGGGATTACTAAATAGAAATTTCATTTCTTTCTGCTTAATTCAGGTCCAACCTTCATCTTCCATTTTAGGAGACCAGCTAGTCTCCTAGGATGGTTCTCTTTTTCAGGATATGAGATCCAAAAAGGAGAAAAAAAAAATATTTTCAAGAGAAAACTTACTTGGATGAAGTTTCCTATTGAGTTTTCTATGTAACATTTGTAATAGACACAGAAAGTTTATTTTAAGTTGATGATTGAGTATATTGGGATTACTCATTAATTCAGTTAACCTAATGTTATTCTTGATAAACTGCGAAGCTGTGGTTTTGAGCACCAGTGGCAAATTGATCTGGTAGTTACAATCTGTGAAGTTCACATAGCTGTCTTGGATATTTTTAATTCTGAAAACAAACAAAAAAACAGCTGTTGACACAAAACCTTGGAAATAGAAAATTGCATAAGCCTTAAAAGGTTTATTTTAAAGATGAAAAGTATAATAACTCATAACTCACTGTTGTTTTGTCAATAACGAGTAGATATCTTGTATCAATATTTCTGGTACTCCAGGTATACTGTGAAGTGTCCCATGAATTAATTCTTTGGGTATTTTGAAATGTTTTTTTGAAAAAAACTAATAATCAAAAAAAAATTTGTTAGCTGAGTCTGTTTTGATAGTAAAGAGTTCTACAATACATTCTCATTTTTTCTATTGACTTAGATGTCTCCTACATTTATATCTTTCAATTAATCTACTTATATCTAAAACGCAAACATAATTCAATGGAATAAAATATGAGATTATATTATTTGGTCCTCAAAACAATTCTGGAAGAAGGGCGCTATTATAATCCCCATTTTACAGATGAGGAAATTGAGACAATTACTTGACCAGGGTCACAGAGCCTAAGGCTGAATTGAACCTTAGGTCTTCCTGATTCCATGCCCAGGAGTCTTATGTCCTACACCACCTAGCAGTCATTATATGTCATAGTCATATATGGTTAGGGAAGAATAAATATCTAAGTAAACTTATAAATAAACTATATAAATAGTTATATACATAAATATATTATTAACTCTAGATCAGAATTAGGGTCTGTGACATTAAAAAAAAATTGTTTTTGGTGATGATCTTTCAACATAATTGGTTTCCTTGTAATCTTAGGCATTTTATTTTATACATTTAATTTTTTTTTCTGAAAAGAGTCCATAGGCTTTACCAGACTGCCAAAGATATCGATAATATAAAAATAGTTAAGAACCCTGATTCTAGAATCTCTGGTCTACAGTATATTTATATTGGGGTTTGTCTAAAAATCTATTATTGCTTGTTAGCATTAATTATTTCTTACTGATAACTGGTAATATAAGCATTCCCAGATATTCTTACTACAAATGTAATTTGTAGGCCAGCAGGATTTAGAAAGAAGTTTTCAGACTTTTTTTTAACCCAAAATTCAACTTTTCCCTACTCAGAGAAAGATGGAATAGGAGAGCATATTCAGCTCTGCTGGATGTAATTTGTAGCACTAGTCTTGATGAGGTAATAGGGAACCTCAAAATGATGAGGTAACTTGAACCAAATCATGAGATAAATATTTAATAATGAGGTATATACCTCAATAGGATTAAGTGAGGTCTAGTGGCAGAATTCGGGGTTCAGGGAGTCACATGGAGCTCCCCTGCAACCCCCTTAGGATTCGGCGCAAGGATACAAAGTTAAATCAGGTCTAGTGGCGGCGAGAGTCCCCTGTAAATGAATTTACAGGCCCGAAAACCTAGATGGGTAAAAGATGTTTATTGCAGGGTTTGGAAGCAAGGTTAAGGTCTGGTTAGTAAAAGGCATTAGATAGAGGAAGATATACACCGAAAGAGGCAGGGACAGAGAATCTCTGATGCAAGCATCTTGGCTGGCATCTTTCAAATCTCTGAACCAAAGATGGTTCTAGTTTTGCTCTTTTTATCTGCTTGAAGAAGTAATGGGCAGAGCTCAGGTTAATTCCTAGAAGGCCAGATTTTTGGCGGGCTTTATCCAAGCCAACTCAGATCCAGTGGGGGGCTGGGTACAAGCCCAGACTAGTTTGACCAGATCTTGTATCAAAGGTCCAAGTCCCAAAGGAAGTTGTAGATCAAACAAGGAATACCACGGGGCTACCGCCCTCAACAGTCTGAGAAGCAATGTTGTCCAGTTTGTACACAGAAGGCAAGAACGCCATCCAGTTTTTACTGAGTTTCATCTTCTTGATTTTTGTTTTAAGTGCTATGAATATATTATATCAGTTAAACCCAAATTCAAATTTAAATAAAAATAAATCAGGAAGCCACATATAATCTTTAAATTATTTATGAATTTGATTATTCCTATAATTTACCTTTCCATTAGTTTAGATAACTAAATTGATTTCCATCCAGAATATAAAGTCCCCATAATCCTGTCTTTAATAAACTGAAAACATTTTAAAATCACAAAGAACTGCTGTAGCAAGGCGAGTCCTTAGCTTACTCTTTTGGAGCACTATCTTGATGAGATCCAGTGCTTAATGTTCATTTTCCAACTCAGTTGGGTTCTATTCAAGGTTTCGGCCTCATAATATTATAGATTCTACTGATTATAAAAGGGAACTAGATAAATGTATAGCCCTCTGCAACTCATCATCATAGGCATGGGGAAAAAAATCAAAACATTTGCTCTCTTGGCAATTTATTAAAAGTATCATTTTCCAATATGGAGGTCAGCCATTGGGGAAATTCAATGTCAAATAGGGAATACACAATTTAAGCCATTAAAAAAAATTCAGAATTGGGGGTATGTGCTATTTTCTTAAAATCATATATGGTTAATACTTACCTTTTCCAGCTGTGCCCAATTAGCCAATTTCGATTTTAGAGAATTTCCATTCTCAAAAGTAATCAGTTTAAGATCCCTTGGATAATAGATACTGAATATTTCTGCAAGCAGGAAGCCATTTGAAAAGTCCCTGACCAGTAACAAGGAGATTAAACAGAATGTTTTATTTTAGTCCACCATTATATTATATTAACAATTTAGATTATAAACTCTAAAACGGATGGGACCCTGTCTCCTATAAATTTTTCATATTCCTTAGGGCCTAACACAATCCTTAACAAATGCTGGTTGATTTAAATTGAATTGAATTGAATTGCATAATTTAAATATTCAGCATGGACTAGAAATAATTGTAGAATTATAAAACCTGAAGCGAAAAATTCTTCAAAATGCTTTGCTTTTGAGATAGTTTGGTACATTTAAGAATGAAAAATGAGGTAATTCTAAATGCAAAAGGTTGATTCAAAGATTCACATTCTGTTTTATGATAGCTTTGTGACCTTGAGGAAATCATTCAACCATTCTCAGATTCAATTTCCTTATCTAGAGCTAAAAATGGGAGTTGGACAAAATGATCTAGAGTGGTCCTCAAACTTTTTAAATAGGGGGCCAGTTCACTGTCCCTCAGACTGTTGGAGCACCTCACACTCTGTCTTAGCCCAGTGCCTGAAGTGTGTGTTGCTAACGTGAGTTTAGGTCCAAGGTCACTTTGGGTCTGATTTTGCCCTAACCGGGCTACATAAACGTCCTTAACCGGGCTACATAAACGTCCTTAACCGGCTGCATCTGGCCCTGGGGCAGTAGTTTGAGGACCCCTGGAAGTTTTTCTTAGGGTTAGGGTTTATTAATATTATTATTAATATTGTTAATATATTATTATATTATTTCTATATTAATAATAATTATTAATCTATTAATATTATTAATCTATTAATACTTTTTAAAACTAAATCCTATCAATTTAGGATCCAGGATAGACTATAGTTACTCTCTACAATATTTTGATGTCATTATTTCTAAATGCATATTGGTTAATATTTGTCACCTGTGCCTTACTAAATCGGGCTCTAAAAATCAATATTGATCACAAAGAACCTTGAGTTTTGTTGCTAGACAAAGCTAGGTTCAAAAAAAAGCAACCGGTCAAAAGTGTGAGATGTATTGTGTCCCAACCCTTTATGTTTTATTCACTAGCAGAAAGGAGGAATGGAAGTGGGTGAACCTCAATTTAAATTTTAAATTTACTAAGTCCCCTTTAGGAAGGGATTTCAATGGGTTAGGAAAGTTTGGGAAGAGGGTTTGGGGTGAAGTTAGCAAAGAGAGGAAACCTAAGCAAACTCCGGGAATAATACATAATTACAAATATTTATGTAGCTGCTCAAAGGTTTCCACAACATTTTGTATATAGTGTTGTTTCAAGGAGGGGGACACAATTAGTATTTTGAGGCATAATTATAACAGTTCTTACCCTAAAGACAACTATAATCTGGGTTTCTCACGTTAAGGCCTGAGAGTATAGGAGCTAAGATCAATAAAATAGCTAACAGACGACTAGTTTAAATCCCAGCTCTGCCCCGCCCTTAACCTGTGGCTTCCTCGGACTGGTCATTTTACTATTGTGGCGTCAGTTTCCCCAGAATGTAAGCAAGTCCTTGGAAGGAGCTTTCATTTTTGTCTTTGAAATGAACATGAGCTTAGTAAATAACTACTCCGTAAAAATACGGGGTTCCTACACCTCTTGATAGGTTTCCCTTAAGAGAGACCACAGCTAGAAGGGACCCCGGGGGTCTCGTGAGGTCACTCGGACTAGCAAAATCCAGATAAATGCAAGGGCGGGTGATGAAGAGAAGGCAGGAGGAGATAGGGAGAGCGCAGGCGCGCGGGGCAGGGCATTTTGAGGGATTGCTGGAAGGTGGAGGGTTGAGGAAGGGGGTGGAGGGTGAGGAAGGCGCTAAGGATGAAGGTGCGAAGATGAGGTGGAATAGGTCAGACTCGGCTTTACATCCTAAGGGGACGGAGGCTGAAGGAAGTGGGACCGCGCATGTGCAGAGCACGGGGTGGGGGATGGGAAGGGTGCGCGAGAGGGGATGGGGCTAGCGGAGGAGGGGAGAAGAGGGGGTGGGGAGTGTAAGTTGGAGCTAGAACCGGTTGGTGCAGCACAGTCCTGGAGGCGGGGCGGCTCGGGGGCGTGCCAGAGACTAACGAGGGCGGAGCCGCACGGGTCCACACACCTGTTAATGTTTTTAGGGTAATAAGTAAGCTCCATGCTTAAAAGCCAGCGCAGTACGGCCCGGGGCAGGTGGGACTTCTTCGGGGGACACCAGTATGGCAAAATGGGCTTTCGCCGCTTTGTGGAAGCAGGTATAGAAATAGCTGGCGGCCGTGTCCGTGGCACCCTGCCCGCCAGCTGGCCTGTGGCGGCCATGGTCTTTAGTCCTCTGCCTAGGGCTGTAGTCCTCCGCCTTGGTCTCTAGTCCTCCGCCTTGGTAACGGCTTCTCCTGGTACTGTGCGGGAGACCGGGTATCAGCACCTGCGCTCGCCCCCTAGCGGCGCAGGCGCCTTTTCTTCGGAGCGCACCGGAAGGGGGTGTGGTTCTTAGAAACACCTTGGGTCATTCTAGAGGCTTGGGCAGCCCCGCCCATTTGGGAAAGGGGGCCAATGGTTGGAGCCAGTACATCGTGTTAGAGCCTCCACTGAGCCTCTTGAGCTCAGTTTCCTCATCTGTAAAATAAATGGTTGGGATTTGGGGGGGAGGGGGCTTTTAAAGCCCCTGCCAAATTCATCTCTAGAACCCAAATCTTGCTTTAGCCTTTCCCTGGGGATTCTCCAGCGGTAATGGGAGCTCTTCTGGCTTCCTGCCTGTTTCTGTCTGGCTATTTGTCGCGCTCTGGGTTTTGATGAAGCTTCAGAGATCAAATAATCCATCCAACTTATACTTTATTTGGCTCCAGGAGTCTTGGGCGAGGTTTTGGAAAGAACTAGCACCTCTGGGATGAATGCTGACAGAACCCTTTTCAGGGTTGTTCATCCCTCTTTGGGGCCATCTGATTTACCCATCTCTCACCTGTTGCTCCAAGAAGCTGTAGTGCGCTCATTGGCCACCCCCTAGTAAACTGTTTTGGCAAGACTGGGCTAAACCATTTTTTGGGGGTCAAAATCTAAATCTTGTTTAAAATATGTCTGAAGAATTATATTATCTTGATGGGGAATGAATTACTATTTCATTTTCAGACAGTTCTGATTTGTAGAATTAAAATTTTTTAAAATTAATTTTATAATTATAACTTTTTTTTTTTGACAGTACATAGGCATAGGTAATTTTTTACAACATTATTCCTTGCACTTAGATCTATTCCTAATTTTCCCTCCTTTGGGCTAAACCATTTTAAGCCTCAAACCTCTTGGTGAATTGGAAGGAGAAGGAACAAATCCCCCAAGCTATGAAAACTGTCCCTGGTAGAATGGGTGGATGAAGAAAGTACCTTGGGGGGCCTACAGTTTAGGCTTCAAAAGATGCTAAGGTCATTCACGAGCTATGGCCAGTTCTGACTTTTGTCTTCTCATTGGACTTTGATGATTCTAGAAGAGAGTGTGAGGCTTATGGCCCTGTGCAACTTTCCCTCACTTAAGTTTGATTCACTTACAAATTAAGATATTGCCCATGGACACTAGTACGTTGTTGGTGGAGTTGTGAACTGATACAACCATGGGAACTATGCCCCAAAAGATATCAAAATGTGCCCTTTGATCCAGAAGTGTTTCTATAGGGCTTATATCCAAAGAGATCTTAAAGGTGGAAAAGGGACTCCTCTGTACAAAAATGATTGCAGCAGCCCTTTTTTTAGTGGCGAGAAACTGGAAACTGAGTGGATGCCCATCAGTTGGAGAATGGATGAATAAGTTATGGTATGTGAATGTTATGGAATATTATTGTTCTGTAAGAAATGACCAACAGGATGATTTCAGAGAGGCCTGGAGAGACTTACATGAACTGATGCTGAGTGAAATGAGCAGAACCAGAAGATCATTATATACTTCAGCAATAATACTGTATGAGGATGTATTCTGATGGAAGTAGCTCTCTTCAACAATGAGATGTTTCAGGCCACTTCAATGATCTTGTGATGAAGAGAGCCATCTATACTCAGAGAGAGTTCTGTGGGAACTGAGTGTGGATCATGATATAACATTTCACTATTTTTGTTGTTTGCTTGCATTTTATTTTCTTTCTCATTTTTTCCCTTTTTCTATAGCAAAATAATTGTTTGGACATATATGCATATATTGTATTTAATTTATACTTTAACATATTTAACATGTATTGGTCAACCTGCCATCTGGCGGAAGGAGTGGAGGAAAAGAGGGGAAAAGTTGAAACACGAGGTTTTGCAATTGTCAATGCTGGAAAATTACCTATGCATAAAATTTTTGTAAAAAGAAAAAAGAAAAACATGCTGTTTCTATTAAAGAGAATTGATCTATACTGTGTTTGACTAAGATGTCACTGGGTGAAGCTTAGTCAAATCAAGTTGGTTATCCTGATTCTCTTCCAAGCTATTTCTCTGCTTAGGTAAACAATTTTCTCAGCAACTCCACAAGTTTTCATTACAATATAAATAGTTCTGCTCAGTTTTCTTCTGCATCATTTCAAATACATTTGTCATAAAGATTAGAAGCATTACCCTTCCCAAGATCTAAGGTTCAGAATCCTGGGTTGTCTGAAGGAAGATGACAGTGGAGATGGTGTTAGTGGGCTGCCTTTCTCTCCATTAGTACTTTACAGCTTCATCTAGGGTGCTTGTCTTCCTTGAGGGATCTGTGAATTGGTTGGCAAAAAAATAAAGCAATGCTAGTTTTAAGAGAGTTTGGGAGTAGTGTTTCTTTGTAAACCTGTATATAATATGTAAACAAGAAAAAGGTAAATAAAAAGAAAATGATTTGTGCGATTTTCTTCAAAGGATAATGTGAGTATCATAAATATTTTCCATTTTCTGTTCTTACTTGTCAGTACTCAAATAAGCAAAAAAATGACCTATTTGTATTAATAATTGTGATACTACATGAAAAAAATTCTATGTATGTTACTATTTGTATCCTATTTACAGATAGAAAAATAAGTACTCTTGAACCATTTTGAATTACCTTTCTCAGGAATATGCAGACATTATTTTAGGTTTACATGTAAATATATGTCTAAAGAAAAAAAAAGCATCCTGAAAGTATAAATTAATCATACTTAAAATATACTGGATTAGAACTGTAAGGGCCCTTTAAATGGGCAGACACAGTACATCAGGAGATTGAGGCTGAGTGACTTTAAAATTGGAGTTTGTGCTTTCTCTTAAAGCACATGGTGTTTTAGACTGATAACTTAAAAGTACTAAAAATTAGTCTCAAGAGCAGCTTCAATTTCAGTAGCAGAGAAAACAAGAGTTACATTTGTACCTAATCAACTATCCCATAACTGCCTCACCACAGGAAGAGGGAGACTAGGAGAAAGATTACTTGAACAACTAGCCACTTTCCCTGGTGGATGGCTGTAGCAGAACAAATAGACTTCTTCTCCCATCCATAGAGGTACAGCTGGAAGCACCACTTGAAAATTTTCTATTATTTAAATTTAAGGACCAGACATTGTGATAAGTATAGAGGATAAAGTAAGGAAGACTCTAAGGACAAGAGTTAACAGCAACTGCCTGGAGACAACGGTTCACTACAGGAAGAAGAATCTGTCTTAAAGATTTGAGTAGACACAGCAGATCTCTTCCCAGAGAGCGATCCGGCAGCTTCTGGAGACGACAGCTCGCTACAATTGGCGCCCAACGTGGGGCAAGGACATTTGCTTATCCTGACAAGAAGAGCTAGACCAGACCTTCGCAATTTGGCGCCCGAACAGGGACAGACACGGTCCTGATTCCAGTGGAAAAGCTTCCGATCTAGATCTCAATCTCTCTGACCCAGAACCGTGAGTAACGAGGAAACTTTGTTAAAGATTAAGTGAGCGTGCTAATAGATAAATAAGGAACTTAACTTGTTAAGGGCTAAACCAGGAATCTCTTATAGCTGAAATGGGGCAGATGTTAGCTATATTCAATCCCTGGACCTCAGCCGACTCATCCCCAGCCCCAGAAGCAACCTCAGCTCCACCCCCATTCAGGAGTGGTACTATAGAGAGTATAATCAACATAATTGAGGAGCAGAGTTTACTTGTAACCTGGGTACAGATTGCTAAACTCTTGGCTGCATTAAGACGCACATCCCCTTGGTTCTTAGAGGAAGAAAAGATAGATGTAGATAAATGGAAGCTAGTGGGATATGAAATGAAAGAATTTCAAGCAAAAAATGGGCCTCGTTCAATTTCTGCAGAAGTATTTTATATCTACAACATAGTTCAATTAGCCTTAAACTATCAAGCAAGTTGTAGGAGAAGGAAAAGTTCTAAAAATGAACAGAGGAGGAAGTGTGAGGAAAAAAGGAAAGATCAAGATCTTTCCCTAGAGCAAGAGGATTTAAATGAGGAATTATGGTATGATTCTCTTGAAGAAGCTTCAACCCTGCCTAGAGAACAGATTATTGACAGGCCCACATCAACCCCACCTTCAGAGATGGAGGAAGAAAGAGGGGAAGAGGCAGAAACACAAACAGAATTGCCTGTGAAGAAGCCTAAGCCTATGACAAGATTAGAAAAAGCATTGGTTAAAGCTAAGAGAGAAGGACAGGATATAAGTGATTTTATACATGCATATCCTGTGATTGAAAATACTGACTCTGTAGGTAAAAAAAGGAGAAGATATGCACCTTTAGATTTGAATAAAATTAAGGATTTGAAAAAAGGTTGTACCCTTTATGGGGCTACATCAGCTTATGTCAAAATGTTACTAGATGGTTTGTCTTATGAAGTCCTAACCCCGAATGATTGGAAATCCATAGCAAGGACATGTCTGGAACCTGGAGAAAATTTATTATGGCTTGCGGAATTTCATGAATTATGTAAAATTCAAGTCAGATGCAATTTGGAAATAGGAGTTAACACACAATTCACTTTTGAGCACTTAGCTGGTGAAGGTCAGTATGGAGAGAATTCGGAACAGATTAATTATACCATGACAATATATGAGCAAATTGCTAAGGCTGCAATAAAAGCTTGGGGTGTCCTTCCTGGACAGAAAGATCGTGGAGAGGCTTTCACTAAAATACAGCAAGGTCCCAATGAACCTTTTGCAGATTTTGTGGGACGTTTGCAAACTGCTGTCAAAAGAACTATTGGAGAAAATTCAGCTACAGAAATAATGACCAGACATCTGGCTAAGGAAAATGCCAACGAGATTTGCAAAAGAATTATATGGGGATTAGACAAAGATGCTCCTTAGAGGAGATCATAAGACGCTGTGCTACAGTGGGAACAAATGCTTTTTACACCCGAACAATGATGAATGTGGAAAGACAGGGTCCCTCCTGGCAAAGGACTTCTAGAGAAACTCGGCGATGTTTTCAATGTGGAAAAATTGGACATCTAAGAGCTCAGTGAAGGTATGGAGATACAGTGAGAAGACAGGGTGAAAGAAGACCTAAAACCCCATGTCCAAAATGCAACAGAGGACTCCATTGGGCATCAGAGTGTAGAATAATTCAGGGAAATGGGATGAGGGACCCAGGTCCAGGGCCCCAGGCAAAAAAGACTTGGGGCATGATGGCAGCTGATGTTACACCCAAAGAATCTTTAGAAGGCCAGGACTCTGATTTAATCAACCAGCAGAAAAGCAATCACATGGCAGAAAGGGATTACCCAATCAGTCAGCCAAAAGGCAATCAGATTGCAAAAATGGATTACACTTGGGGAGAATACAGGCCTTTTAAACCAACAGGGCTGTGTCCAGTGCAAACAATTCCAATGTAATTGCCAGATGATGAGAAGAGATTTAAAAAGTGGTAAATAGAAGGAAATTAGATAGGTTGGCTGCCTGGGAGAGAGGGTTTGCTTGTATTTCTTCAGCAGGAGAAGGAATCAGATGGGTGCCAACGAGTCATATTCGCCTTGTCCATCAGAGAGAGACAGAAAAAGAGAAAGACCTCAAAATAAAGGAGAAGATCTAAGAAACATCTTACACCGAAAGAGCATGGCTAATAAAAAGACTGTTAAAGAACTTTAAAACCAGCAGGAATCATTGGACTTCCTCACACAAGATGAGACTAATGGACAATGGACTTATGGACATTTATAAATTTTCAATTTATGATTATTTGATTATGTTATTTGTCATATACTTCTAGCATGTATTATGTTACTATGTTACTATGTGCTTATGTAATTTATGTAATTATGTGTAATACTTCCCATATTGATGGATTTATGTTTCAAGATCATGACTGTCCTATGTTCTAAATCAAAAGAAAGGGGGAGATGTTAGGATTACTAAGTGAGAACTGAGGTTTTCTGGACAATTACAAGGTGAGAACTCAGGTTGACTTGATAGAGGGGGCAAGCTCATTGGCTGGGGTGGTTCTTCCCAGAAGCCCTTGCATTATCCCACGCCCATTCTCTGGGAGAATAAAAGAGAGGACTCTCAGAGAAAGAAGAAGACTCTCTGCATTACATCAGGCCTGACGGGGCTCTCTGCAGGAAGGGAAGTCACTTCTAAGGACAAGAGTTAACAGCAACTGCCTGGAGACAACGGTTCACTACAGGAAGAAGAATCTGTCTTAAAGATTTGAGTAGACACAGCAGATCTCTTCCCAGAGAGCGATCCGGCAGCTTCTGGAGACGACAGCTCGCTACAATTGGCGCCCAACGTGGGGCAAGGACATTTGCTTATCCTGACAAGAAGAGCTAGACCAGACCTTCGCATTTACTTCGCATACTTCACATAAAAGGGAGCTGGAAAGGGACAGGCAGCATGGTGTGGAAGACTGTGTCCTGGCAAGATAAGATATGAAAGTTCCACTCCCAGAAGCCAGTGTCTTAGACAAAGGGCAAAGTCCAAATTTGGGGGTGAGGAAGGGAGATGGGAATGCTGGCTGAAATGGAGACATCAAATAGTGGAGATGGCCAGGAAATCCATCTTCCCAAATGCACACCCACTGGAACAGTTCAATCTACAAGAAGCTTATGTCAAAGACCTGTAACTTTGGATAAGTGGATACTCTTGTCCCTCAAGGTGATCATAATTTTTCTCTGTGGTAGGAGACAAACTTCCAGAGTTTTAATGACATAAAAATTCATAATTTTGATTAATCCATACTTTTTCATTTTGGGATGATGCAGCCAAACTTAGATCCATTAGCATAGGTTTCAGGAAGATGAAGAAGAGTAGGATTTTAGAAGTGAGTTTATCTGTGTCTACCATCTGACCCAGCCATGCTACTACTGGGTTTATATTCCAAGGAAATCATAAAGAAGGGGAAAGGACCCACGTGGGCAAAAACGTTTGTAGCAGTTTTTTTATGGTAGCAAAGAATTGGAAAATAAGTAGATGCTCAGCAATTGGGGAAGAGCTGAAAAAATTGTGGTTTATAAAGATAATGGATTGTTATTGTTCTTTTAAAAATGAATAAGCTACTTTTAGAAAGACCTGGAAAAAATGTACATAAACTGATGCTGAGTGAAATAAGCAGAACCAAAAATACATTGTACACAATAACAGCAAGAATATTCAATGATAAGTTATGAAAGCCTTAGTTTTTTTCAGTGGTTCAGTGATCTAAAATAATCCCGATAGACTTTGGACAGAAAATGTCATCTGCATCCAGAAAAAGAATTATGGAAATTGAACGTAAATCAACACATGCTATGATCACTTTTTTCTGTTTTTTTTTTTTTCCTCTTCCGTGGTTTTTCCCTTTTGCTCTGATTTTTCTCTCCCAACATGATTCATAAAGCAATGTGCATTAAAAATAAATAAATTTTAAAAGTATAAAAAAGGAACTAAAAAGTGAGCTTATAAACGTAACTACCTACATGCTTCACTGGACCAACTACCCTTTTCTCCATCCCTCAATGTTGGTACTTCAACGGTATTCATGTATATGGAAGTCTATTCGTATCTTCCCATCCTGTGTTGTTATTGTCTGGGTCCTCATAAATTCTTTAAAGAAGATCAAACTCAATTATTTAAACATAAATTACTTTTAAAAATGAGTAGCCCAAGTATATAGTACCACTTTTTAGGCTAGCTCAGTCATCTGCATTACAGTTCCCAGAAGTAATACCATTATGTTATAAGTTCCTCTCCCTCTCTCCCCCCCACCTCTTTACTCCCCTCACCTAGGATTAACTTTGGGGTGGGAAAATGGATACACATAAAATTTTTATTCAATAAGGCAAAGGAATAAATAATATTGGCAAAAGTAAGAATAATAAAAAGATCATAGAGTATCCATAAACCGGAGGCATACTCTCTTAGCAATTCCCATAGTGTTTGCACACACACAAACTAGCATGGAGGGCCATGAGCGGGGATACCTGTGTACCTGGGCACCATAACTCGGGAGTGACAGTGTCGATGCCTTTTGTCAGAAGTCATCTGTTCCTCAGAAAACTTCTCTGCTCTATTTCTGGTCCTTACCACTCTTATTGGGCAAAGCCACCCCTATTTTTGAGCCAGGGAAGCCTTAACAGCTCTTTTAGCTCTCAAAGATGTGAGAAAGTGTCAAGCTATTGTAATGACAAGCAGTTCTCTTAAGCCAAAAAACTGTCAAGTTTCTCTGATCTGTAAATGGAAGGGGACTTGGCTCTGTCTAATCAGTTCCCTGCCTCTTCTCCCCTGTAAAGAACCAATCTCTGTAAAATAGATGCAAAGAGTCTGTTTACCATAGTTTCTACTTCTGGCACTAGAGAGGACAATAGAAGGCAGCTCAGGTATTAATCGCCCAGAAGGTTACCATCATTCAACCTGGCGATAATGCCAGAAAGCAAAGAACAGTTCTGTACACCGCAGTAGGATTCAGCTCTCAAGGTCCTTTCAGCAGCTGCTGCACCCTAGGTACAAAGAAATGCCTCTCTTCTGATTAGTAGCAAATCAACTGAAGCATCCTGTCTTCTATCAGTTGAAAGCCTCCTGTGCCTTCTGTCTCTGACTCCTTGTGGCTCCCTGCTATGCTCTTTTACCCTTTGCTTTTTTTGCCTAACTTTTCCTATAGTGTACAGTGTACAGTGACTCATCTGTGTCTTACTAGGTAAAACAAAAAAACAATTGTAAGACATAAAATCAGGAGTCCTTAAAATTTTTTCCATACTTCCTACAGTTGATTTACATTTTTGTCAATTATAACTTTTAAAACCCTAAAAATATTCACAAGTAAATGTATTGATAGACCACAATGCCTTGTATCCACCATTAATCATCACTACCATCATCATCCGATCATAATGTTTTAAGATTTACAAAATGCTTTGCAAACATCTCATTTTATCCTTACAGCTTTCCTGAGAAGTAAGAACATTTCCTTATTCATTATTCTGCCTTCAAATAAATCCCCTCCATTTTTTTTTAATTTTTTAATTTTTTTTTATTTTTTATTATATATATATATATATTTTATAATATTATCCCTTGTATTCATTTTTCCAAATTACCCCCCCCTCCCTCTATTCCCTCCCCCCGACGACAGGCGATACCATACATTTTACATGTGTTACAATATAGTCTAGGTACAATACATGTGTGCGAATATCATTTTCTTGTTGCACAATAAACATTAGAATCCGAAGGTACATGCAACCTGGGCAGACAGATATTAGTGCTAACAATTTTCATTCCCCTCCCAGTGTTTCTTCTCTGGGTGCAGCTACCTCTGTCCATCATTGATCAACTGGAAGTGAGTTGGATCTTCTTTATGTTGAAGATTTCCACTTCCATCAGAATACATCCCCATACAGTATTGTTGTTGAAGTGTACAGTGATCTTCTGGTTCTGCTCATTTCACTCAGCATCAGTTGATTTAAGTCTCTCCAGGCCTCTCTATATTCCTCCTGCTGGTCATTTCTTACCGAGCAATAATATTCCATAACTTTCATATACCACAATTTACCCAACCATTCTCCAACCGATGTACATCCATTCATCTTCCAGTTTCTAGCTACAACAAAAAGAGCTGCCACAAACATTTTGGCACATATATGTCTCTTTCCGCTCCTTAGTATTTCTTTGGGATATAATCCCAGTAGTAGCGCTGCTGGGTCAAAGGGTATGCACAGTTTGATAACTTTTTGGGCATAATTCCAGATTGCTCTCCAGAATGGCTGGATTCTTTCACAACTCCACCAGCAATGTATCAGTGTCCCAATTTCCCCACATCCCCTCCAACATTTGTCATTATTTGTTCCTGTCATCTTAGCCAATCTGACAGGTGTGTAGTGGTATCTCAGAGTGGTCTTAATTTGCATTTCTCTGATCAGTAGTGATTTGGAACACTCTTTCATGTGAGTGGATATAGTTTCAATTTCTTCCTCTGAGAATTGTCTGTTCATATCCTTTGACCATTTATCAATTGGAGAATGGTTCGGTTTCTTATAAATTATGGTCAGTTCTCTATATATTTTGGAAATGAGACCTTTGTCAGAACCTTTGTTTTTAAAAATATTTTCCCAATTTGTTACTTCCCTTCTAATCTTGTTTGCATTAGTATTATTTGTACAGAAACTTTTTAGTTTGATGTAATCAAAATCTTCTATTTTGTGATCAATAATGATCTCTAGTTCTCCTCTGGTCATAAATTCCTTCCTCCTCCACAAGTCTGAGAGGTAGATTATCCTCTGTTCCTCTAATCTATTTATTATCTCCCTCTTTATGCCTAAATCATGGACCCATTTTGATCTTATCTTGGTATATGGTGTTAAGTGTGGATCCATATCTAAGTTCTGCCATACTAATTTCCAGTTTTCCCAACAGTTTTTTCCGAATAATGAATTTTTATCCCTAATGTTGGAATCTTTGGGTTTGTCAAAGATTAGATTGCTATAGATGTACCCTTTTTTGTCCTTTGTATCTAATCTGTTCCACTGATCTACCGGTCTATTTCTTAGCCAATACCAAATGGTTTTGGTGACTGCTGCTATATAATATAGCTTTAGATCAGGTACACTTAGACCACCTTCCTCTGAGTTTTTTTTCATTAGTTCCCTTGCAATTCTTGACCTTTTATTCTTCCATATGAATTTTGTTATTTTTTCTAGGTCATTAAAATAGTTTCTTGGGAGTCTGATTGGTATAGCACTAAATAAATAGATTAGTTTGGGGAGTATTGTCATCTTTATTATATTCGCTCGGCCTATCCAAGAGCACTGAATGTCTTTCCAATTATTTAAATCTGATTTTATTTTTGTGGCAAGTGTTTTGTAATTTTTCTCATATAATTCCTGACTTTTCTTTGGTAGATGGATTCCCAAATATTTTATACTCTCAACATTTGTTTGGAATGGAATTTCTCTTTGTATCTCTTGCTGTTGCATTTTGTTAGTGATATATAAAAATGCCGAGGATTTATGTGGATTTATTTTGTATCCTGCCACTTTGCTGAAATTTTGAATTATTTCTAGTAGCTTTTTAGCAGAGTCTTTGGGGTTCTCTAAGTATACCATCATGTCATCTGCAAAAAGTGATAGTTTAATTTCCTCATTTCCTACTCTAATTCCTTGAATCTCTTTCTCGGCTCTTATTGCCGAGGCTAGCGTTTCTAGTACTATATTGAATAGTAATGGTGATAGTGGGCAACCTTGTTTCACTCCTGATCTTACTGGGAAAGGTTGCAGTTTATTTCTATTGCATATTATGCTTACTGACGGTCTTAAATATATACTCCTGATTATTCTAAGGAATAATCCATTTATTCCTATACTCTCAAGAGTTTTTAGTAGGAATGGATGTTGGATTTTGTCAAATGCTTTTTCTGCATCTATTGAGATGATCATATGGTTCTTATTAATTTGATTATTAATATGGTCAATTATATTAATAGTTTTCCTAATATTAAACCAGCCCTGCATTCCTGGAATAAATCCTACTTGATCATAGTGTATTATCTTGGAGATGATTTTCTGAAGTCTTTTTGCTAATATCTTATTTAAGATTTTAGCATCAATATTCATTAAGGAGATTGGTCTATAATTTTCTTTCTCAGTTTTCGATCTACCAGGTTTAGGTATCAGTACCATGTCTGTGTCATAAAAGGAGTTTGGTAGGACTCCTTCATCCCCTATTTTTTCAAATAATTTATATAACATTGGGGCTAATTGTTCTTTAAATGTTTGGTAGAATTCACATGTGAATCCATCTGGCCCTGGGGATTTTTTCCTGGGGAGTTGATTAATAGCTTGTTCTATTTCTTTTTCTGAAATGGGACTATTTAAGCAATTTATCTCCTCCTCTGTTAATCTAGGGAGCCTATATTTTTGGAGAAAGTCATCCATTTCACTTAAGTTATCAAATTTATTGGCATAAAGTTGGGCAAAGTAACTCCTTATTATTTCTCTAATTTCCTCTTCATTGGTGGAAAGATCCCCCTTTTCATTTGTAAGACTATCAATTTGATTTTCCTCTTTCTTTTTTTTGATCAAATTTACCAAAGGTTTATCTATTTTATTGGCTTTTTCATAAAACCAACTCTTGGTTTTATTTATTAATTCAATAGTTTTTTTACTTTCAATTTTATTGATTTCTCCTTTTAATTTTTGTATTTCGAGTTTAATTTTTGGTTGGGGGTTTATAATTTGGTCTTTTTCTAGCCTTTTAAGTTGTAAGCCCAATTCGTTAATCTTCTCTTTCTCAATTTTCTTCAAATAAGCCTCTAAAGATATAAAATTTCCCCTTATTACTGCTTTAGCTGCATCCCAAAGATTTTGATATGATGTCTCATCATTATCATTATCTTGGGTGAAATTGTTAATTGTTTCTATAATTTGCTCTTTCACCCAGTCATTCTTTAAGATGAGATTATTCAGTTTGCAATTACTTTTTGGTCTATTTACCCCTAACTTTTTACTGAATGTAGCTTTTATTGCATTGTGATCTGAGAAGAAGGCATTTATTATTTCTGCCTTCCTACATTTAATTTTGAGATCTTTATGTCCTAATATATGGTCAATTTTTGTATAGGATCCATGAACTGCTGAGAAGAAAGTATATTCCTTCCTATTGCCATTCAGTTTTCTCCAAAGGTCTATCATACCTAGTTTTTCTAATGTTCTATTTACTTTTTTAATTTCTTTCTTGTTTGTTTTTGTGGTTTGATTTGTCTAAATCTGAGAGTGCAAGGTTGAGATCTCCCATTATTATAGTTTTACTGTCTATTTCTTCTTGCAGTTCTCTTAACTTTTCCTTTAGAAAGTTAGATGCTCCCCCAACCAAAAATTAAACTCGAAATACAAAAATTAAAAGGAGAAATCAATAAAATTGAAAGTAAAAAAACTATTGAATTAATAAATAAAACCAAAAGTTGGTTTTATGAAAAAGCCAATAAAATAGATAAACCTTTGGTAAATTTGATCAAAAAAAAGAAAGAGGAAAATCAAATTGATAGTCTTACAAATGAAAAGGGGGATCTTTCCACCAATGAAGAGGAAATTAGAGAAATAATAAGGAGTTACTTTGCCCAACTTTATGCCAATAAATTTGATAACTTAAGTGAAATGGATGACTTTCTCCAAAAATATAGGCTCCCTAGATTAACAGAGGAGGAGATAAATTGCTTAAATAGTCCCATTTCAGAAAAAGAAATAGAACAAGCTATTAATCAACTCCCCAGGAAAAAATCCCCAGGGCCAGATGGATTCACATGTGAATTCTACCAAACATTTTAAAGAACAATTAGCCCCAATGTTATATAAATTATTTGAAAAAATAGGGGATGAAGGAGTCCTACCAAACTCCTTTTATGACACAGACATGGTACTGATACCTAAACCTGGTAGATCGAAAACTGAGAAAGAAAATTATAGACCAATCTCCTTAATGAATATTGATGCTAAAATCTTAAATAAGATATTAGCAAAAAGACTTCAGAAAATCATCTCCAAGATAATACACTATGATCAAGTAGGATTTATTCCAGGAATGCAGGGCTGGTTTAATATTAGGAAAACTATTAATATAATTGACCATATTAATAATCAAATTAATAAGAACCATATGATCATCTCAATAGATGCAGAAAAAGCATTTGACAAAATCCAACATCCATTCCTACTAAAAACTCTTGAGAGTATAGGAATAAATGGATTATTCCTTAGAATAATCAGGAGTATATATTTAAGACCGTCAGTAAGCATAATATGCAATAGAAATAAACTGCAACCTTTCCCAGTAAGATCAGGAGTGAAACAAGGTTGCCCACTATCACCATTACTATTCAATATAGTACTAGAAACGCTAGCCTCGGCAATAAGAGCCGAGAAAGAGATTCAAGGAATTAGAGTAGGAAATGAGGAAATCAAACTATCACTTTTTGCAGATGACATGATGGTATACTTAGAGAACCCCAAAGACTCTGCTAAAAAGCTACTAGAAATAATTCAAAATTTCAGCAAAGTGGCAGGATACAAAATAAATCCACATAAATCCTCGGCATTTTTATATATCACTAACAAAATGCAACAGCAAGAGATACAAAGAGAAATTCCATTCCAAACAAATGTTGAGAGTATAAAATATTTGGGAATCCATCTACCAAAGAAAAGTCAGGAATTATATGAGAAAAATTACAAAACACTTGCCACAAAAATAAAATCAGATTTAAATAATTGGAAAGACATTCAGTGCTCTTGGATAGGCCGAGCGAATATAATAAAGATGACAATACTCCCCAAACTAATCTATTTATTTAGTGCTATACCAATCAGACTCCCAAGAAACTATTTTAATGACCTAGAAAAAATAACAACAAAATTCATATGGAAGAATAAAAGGTCAAGAATTGCAAGGGAACTAATGAAAAAAAACTCAGAGGAAGGTGGTCTAAGTGTACCTGATCTAAAGCTATATTATATAGCAGCAGTCACCAAAACCATTTGGTATTGGCTACAAAATAGACCGGTAGATCAGTGGAACAGATTAGATACAAAGGACAAAAAAGGGTACATCTATAGCAATCTAATCTTTGACAAACCCAAAGATTCCAACATTAGGGATAAAAATTCATTATTCGGAAAAAACTGTTGGGAAAACTGGAAATTAGTATGGCAGAAATTAGATATGGATCCACACTTAACACCATATACCAAGATAAGATCAAAATGGGTCCATGATTTAGGCATAAAGAGGGAGATAATAAATAGATTGGAGGAACAGAGGATAATCTACCTCTCAGACTTGTGGAGGAGGAAGGAATTTATGACCAGAGGAGAACTAGAGATCATTATTGATCACAAAATAGAAGATTTTGATTACATCAAACTAAAAAGTTTCTGTACAAATAATACTAATGCAAACAAGATTAGAAGGGAAATAACAAATTGGGAAAATATTTTTAAAAACAAAGGTTCTGACAAAGGTCTCATTTCCAAAATATATAGAGAACTGACCATAATTTATAAGAAACCGAACCATTCTCCAATTGATAAATGGTCAAAGGATATGAACAGACAATTCTCAGAGGAAGAAATTGAAACTATATCCACTCACATGAAAGAGTGTTCCAAATCACTACTGATCAGAGAAATGCAAATTAAGACCACTCTGAGATACCACTACACACCTGTCAGATTGGCTAAGATGACAGGAACAAATAATGACAAATGTTGGAGGGGATGTGGGGAAACTGGGACACTAATACATTGCTGGTGGAGTTGTGAAAGAATCCAGCCATTCTGGAGAGCAATCTGGAATTATGCCCAAAAAGTTATCAAACTGTGCATACCCTTTGACCCAGCAGCGCTACTACTGGGATTATATCCCAAAGAAATACTAAAGAGCGGAAAGAGACATATATGTGCCAAAATGTTTGTGGCAGCTCTTTTTGTTGTAGCTAGAAACTGGAGGATGAATGGATGTCCATCAGTTGGAGAATGGTTGGGTAAATTGTGGTATATGAAGGTTATGGAATATTATTGCTCGGTAAGAAATGACCAGCAGGAGGAATATAGAGAGGCCTGGAGAGACTTAAATCAACTGATGCTGAGTGAAATGAGCAGAACCAGAAGATCACTGTACATTTCAACAACAATGCTGTATGAGGATGTATTCTGATGGAAGTGGAAATCTTCAACATAAAGAAGATCCAACTCACTTCCAGTTGATCAATGATGGACAGAGGTAGCTGCACCCAGAGAAGAAACACTGGGAGGGGAATGAAAATTGTTAGCACTAATATCTGTCTGCCCAGGTTGCATGTACCTTCGGATTCTAATGTTTATTGTGCAACAAGAAAGTGATATTCGCACACATGTATTGTACCTAGACTATATTGTAACACATGTAAAATGTATGGTATTGCCTGTCGTCGGGGGGAGGGAATACAGGGAGGGGGGGTAAATTGGAAAAATGAATACAAGGGATAATATTATAAAATATATATATATATATATATATATATATAATAAAAAAAAAAAAAAAAAAAGAAAGTTAGATGCTATACCACTTGGTGCATATATGTTTAGTATTGATATGGCTTCATTATTTATGCTACCTTTCAGCAGGATATAGTTTCTTTCCTTATCTTTTTTAACGAGATCTACTTCTGCTTTTGCTTGATCTGAGATAAGGATAGCTACCCCTGCTTTTTTGGCTTTACCTGAAGCATAATAGGCTCTGTTCCAACCTTTTACCTTTACTCTGTATGTATCTCCCTGCTTTAAGTGTGTTTCCTGTAGACAACATATTGTAGGGTTCTGCTTTTTGATCCAATCTGCTATCCGTCTCCGTTTGATGGGATCGTTCATCCCATTTACATTTACAGTTAAAATTACTAATTCTGTGTTTCCTGCCATCGTATTATCCCCAGATTATACTTTTTTCCCTTGACCCCCCTGATCCCCCTCCCCGATATTTAATTTACAGACCCCCCTTGTGATGCGCAACCCTCCCTCTTTTTTTTTTTTTTTTTAGGATCCCTCCCCCCTCCCTCCAAGTCCCTTCACTTATTCTCCTTTTCCTTTCCCCTTTTCCTCTCCCCCCTTTTAATGAGGTGAGAGAAAATTCTCTGAAAAATAAATATGTTAATTATTTACTCTTTGAGCCTCTTCTGATGAGAGTAAGATTCACACAATGATTCTCCCCCTCACTAAGTTCCCTCAGATATGGTGTATTTTCTATGTCTCTTCCTGGGATGTAGTTTCCCTCTTTTTATCACTCCTTCCCCTTTTTCTGAACCGACCTCCTTCCCTTTACCACACCCCCCTTTTTTTCTTTTATATCAGTAAAATCAAATTATCCTTGAGTATTTTTTATATACCCACAACAGAGTTACAGTTCTCAAGGGTTCTGTGTACCTTTTTCTGTTTCTCTTCAGTCCTGTGGATGTAGATCAAATTTTTTGTTTAAGTCTGGTTTTTTTCTTAGAAACATATAGAATTCCTCTGTTTCATTGAATGACCATCTTCTTCCATGGAAAAAGATGCTAAACTTAGCTGGGTAGTTCATTCTTGGTTGCAGTCCTTGATCTTTTGCCTTTCAGAATATCAGGTTCCAGGCCCTTCTATCTTTTAATGTGGAGGCAGCCAGATCTTGGGTGACCCTTATTGTGGCACCTTGGTATTTAAATTGTTTTTTTCTAGCTGCTTGCAGGATTTTCTCCTTTGTGTGGTAATTCTGCAGCTTAGCCACAATATTCCGTGGTGTTCTTTTTTAGGGTCTATTTCAGAAGGAGTTCGATGAATTCTTTCCACATCTACTTTCCCTTCTGTTTCTATTATCTCTGGACAGTTCTCTTTGATAATTTCCTGTAAAATAGAATCTAGGCTCTTTTTTTGGTCATAGTTTTCTGGAAGTCCAATAATCCACAGATTATCTCTCCTAGATCTATTTTCCAGGTCTATAGATTTTCCCAGTAAGTATTTGACGTTGTTCTCCAGCTTCTCATTTTTTTTTGTTTTGTTTGACTGATTCTTGGGTTCTCTGTGAATCATTCATTTCTATTTGTTCCATCCTGACTTTTAAGGAGTTATTTTCTTCTTTCACAGTTTTTAGTTCTTTTTGTAAATGCCCAATTTCGTTTTTAAATGAATTATTTTGCTCTATTGAGTTTTTTTCCATTTCCCTAATTTTTTTTTTGAGAATTATTTTCTTTTTCCAATTCAGAAATTCTATTTTCTTGAGACTTTTTTATCTTTTCCAATTCAGAAATCCTACTTTCCTGTGTTTTTTTAACCTTTTCTAATTCACTAATTTTGTTTCCCTGCATGTCCTGTGAATTCTTTATTTTTTCCAACTCCAATTTCAGGACGTTGTTATTCTCTATCATAACTTCCCTTTCTTTTCCCCATTTTTCTTCGATCTCCCTCAATTTTTTAAGAGCTTCTTCTAGGAGAGAGTTATGTGATGGGGGGCAGGAATCGTTCCCCTTTAGGTTGTTGTCTGCTGACTCTCTGCTGTCAACTTCCTCGGGGTTGGACACCCGCTCTTTCTCTGTGTAGAAGGAATCTATAGTTTTTCTAGCTTTTTTGCTCATACTTAAAAAAATCTTTTGGGGTCTGTCTCTGGGGTAGGAAATTATTTACTTCTTTACCAGCTTCCTCCCAGACCGGATGGATGCAGCGGCTCCTGAGCCTGAGCTAAGAGAGAGCTCTGGGAGAGAGTTCCCCACCCCCTCCCTGGAAGTGCCTCAGAGGTGATTAGCACTGCTGTGCTTCGAGGGCGTAGAATAGTGAAGACAGCACGAAGCCCAGCCTATGTGTCCGGGTGGGGAGTGGATGTCTGCAGCAGGTGACGTGAGAAGCCCCTGCGCTCAAACTGGAAGTGTCTGCCAGAAACCGTGGTCCCTCGTTCAAAGGTTCCGCTTCTCTGGGACTTCCTGGAGCTGAGTTCCACTCCCTCCAGCTAAGCTAGGCAGTGTGTGTTGCCTTGGGCCGTATCCACCCACTTGTCAATCTCTTAACTATTCTCAGGTGGTAGCTGAGGCCACACCCCCTGGTGCCGAGTCTACTGAGTCACCCCCAGGGTCCGGGGAAAATCTAATCTGAGTTTTAAAATATTTTGGCTTTCTCTTCTGAACTGCTAAATAATTAGCAGAGAAGAGCTAACAGCCTGTGCCAGATTCCTTTACCTCAGTGGCTTCTCTGATCCCAGAGCCCTTCCCAGCGCAATGGGCGCAGTGTGCCCCTACCCCACTGTCTGTGCTGGTCTTTCTTATTCCTCCCCTGAGAACTGACCTTTCCTGTTGAAACTCCAGATTCTCTTCAGCTGGTAAGTCGTGCTTCCAGTCCTTGTGGTATCTATCAGTCCTGAGCTAATTTTGAGACTTAATTTATCTAATTGGTTGTGAGGGAGTGAGGACGTTCACTGAGTCATGTGTTTCTTCTCCGCCATCTTGGCTCCGCCCCCAATCCCCTCCATTTTAAGGAGGATTTTTTTTAGAGAATTGCTTAACCTGAAAAACAATTCTCTAAACAGTCTGTTCCTCCTTAAAATTCTGAAACATTTTTTATTAATTTTTCTGGTTTGAGGGGAATTTACTGATTGGAAGAGAGGCATTGTTTTATATTTTGGTGGGAACAAGTACTGGAAATATTATACAAATGTTCTTTTTCTATCCTTTAGAACAGGTCACCAAGTAGTTTACCAATAAAAGGGTCAATACCCTACGATATATTCTGATACCAGTAGCAACTTTATTAAAATAACAAAAAGAATATAATTTATTTAAATATTTTACATTAACATGTGTTTCTTGTTATACTCATTTTCTAGATGGTGAAAAATTATAGAGTTTCATGTTTCTTTTAACTTAGCAAATATGAAGCAGCTACTGTGTTTGAAATACTGAATTATATATAGTGGGATGTGGGTGAGGGTGGAGCAAGTTATATAAAAAACCAGCCAGGAGCCTGGGACTCCACCCACCTTCAAGATCACCAAGAGCCCCCCATTATAAAAAGGGGCAACTCTGAAATTTGCTCTTTGCAGGAGCCCTAAAATATGGTATCCTTCCGGCCATATAAGGGTTCCTGTCTGCCCAGTGACCAACTCTAGCCCTGGCATCTTTCTGCCTTTACCCTTACTTCCAAATCCCTACAATAAACTTTTTTTTATCAATCTAGGTTTTCGGGCCTGTAAATTCCTTTATAGGGGACTCTGCACTGTCTCTAGACTGTATTTAACTATGTATCCTTGCACCAAACCAAAAGGGGTTCCCCCTTTCCTAACTCTCATCAGTTTTACCTATTTGAACCCATTCCTGATGTGAATAAGTTTTCAGAACTAGGAGTCTTTCTTCTCCCTCTAATTCCTATATTTATTCTTCCTCTATACCTCATTAGTATAATATAATTGTTATTTTACCTTGACTCTGGGAGGACAGAGAAGATGGAAAAAAAAATAAAGATCTCAAAATCAAATGCAGATTTTCAGGATTTTCTATCAACCAAAGCCATTTCTAGTTACTCTTTGGGGATAGAAGGTTTTTTATTTTTATTATTATTATAATTTTTTTAATAAAGTGTCCTCCTCTGAAGATGAATTTTGGTCTGTTCTCATACTTTGTTTTAATAGTAGGGTGCTTTCTTCTTTGCTGGTTCTTTTTTTTTTTTTTTTTTTTTTTAAATAAGAGCACTTGTAATCGTGGGATGGGGGGATGGTGCCTCAAGCTTTCCTTCAGCTCTCCTCTCTGACCAGAAACCTCAAACAAAGAGCTCTACCCTCCTGCAAGGGCTCACAGCCATCAGTTTACCAGCTTCCCTCCTTCCCACCATCCCAGCCTCTGCACTCACCCAGGGTTGAGTCTCTGTAGCACAGGCAGACCTGACTGTTTTCCAAACAACTGAAGTCTTCTGGACTCAAACCCCAACTTGCCAAATTGTCCTGGAGATGAAAGTCTCTGTGGTTCCAGCCACACGAAGCTGGCCTGAGGGCCCCCCACCCTGAAGTTTCTGCAGAGATAGCTCAGAGGTGTTCGCACTTTCAGGCAGGTTAATCCCCAGCCCAGGGCCTTTCTTCAGATCTTCTTTGGTTGTATCTGGAGGACCCTTATTCTACCAAGTCTTCGTGATTTTTCATTAATTTATGTTTGCCCTGAGGCACCAATTTGTTTTATTTGTGGGGGAAATCAGAAGAGCTTGAAATTTATCAACCTATTCCACTATCTTCCCATGTATCCTCCCCCAGCTGCCTTGTCTTTAAAAGAGGAAATAGGAGGGGGAAAAACCTAGATTCCCCCCAGTATTAATAATTGGTAATTAATAATCATTTCCCTCATATCAAGGAAGCAAACATCAGGGCTGTGCTTGGAATCTTCTGGGTTGTCTCCACTCACTATTTCCTAAAATGTAAGCAGGATACAAACTAGATTTTCTTTGGATTGAATTCCCACCACATGTTCTACATAAGGGCCAGCATCTGATCCACTGTAAGGGGATCTGGTGTAATGAACTCTTCCAGCTTCTTTCAGCTCCATCACTAAAGATCGCTCCCTGATATGTATGGGGTTAACTACATGAGATAATTCAGGAAACTCTAAGGGTTTCCATTGGACCTATTCATAGTAGTGCCAAAAAGTTGCTGAACGGGCCCATACAAAAACTAATTCCACAGTATCCCTTCTGTCTATGGACTGCCTTCTATAGCTTCCCTGTTAAGGGCCAGAACTCTGTACTTGGAACAAGGATTCTTACAAGGGGCTAACTGGAATTGATGAGACAATGGTTATCTAGTTTAGCATGGGGATTAATAGTTCTCTAGTTCAGTATGATTGATTTAATCTTACAACAAATAATGGTTCCCTAGCGATATGATTGGTTTGTACTCAGTATACTGCATATAAGCTGGGACAAACTCAGCCAGAGAGATTCATTTCATCTCCCACCTTTGTGGTGGCTGGAGGCTGGAGCACAAGATCTTGGACTGAGACAGACTTCAAGATGGAGACGTTGTTGTAGTCCTCCTGCCTCCTCCATAGAAACCAAGACGCATTCCGGAGGACTAGCCGAAGCCCCAGGCAAGGAGACTAGTCTTTGAAGGAGATAATAAAGAATTTGGACTTTAACACCTGGCTATTCTCGGGGTGATTACTGCTGAAATGAAGGCTGGTCCTGAGACCTTCAGAAAACCAACCAGAACATTACACTTCCCCTTAATGATTCTGGGGCAGAAACCTTGGGGGACACTTCAGATATCAGTGGAGTTTACAAAAAACTCTATTGCCCACCTTGTAGGTTGGGGGGACTGTGACTCTCCACCATTCCTAATGAGGTTCTGGGTATCCAGATGGGCATTAGCAGAGGCCAGAAACACTGATAAAATTATATTATTCCCTGTGGTAAACAAGGAGGGATACTGATGGGATCATCTCAGCTTTCAGTGGTACTTTTGTTCTTAATTAAGTAGGCCATTTGTTCAAATGGACTTTTAACTACAGTCTACTCTAGGTGGAAGTCTCTGGGAACTCCACCTTTTCTATATGCAAATTTTTAAGGTATAGCCCACTGTGAAGTACTGCTGCCTCATGGCATCTTTTTCCTTATTGTAGCTAATGTTTTAGGATGCTAAATCCATTTTAGGATTAGTCTGACAGTCAGTGGTGTAATCCGATTCCCTCACAAACCCCCCTTTTGAAGTTGGTCTGCTAAAATTCTCTATTAATTTAGTCTGCCAGTCAGTCAATGGTATATTCCTACCTTTCTGATGATGTCTTCCCTTTAATGGCATCTTCCTCCTGGTTAATTGTAAGTTCCACCATCTCAACCATTTAATAAGGGATAAAAAGCATACCCCTTATGAAGGTCCCAATGACTTGGTTAAAGGAGATCCTGAAAAAGGAAAAAGTTACAGCCATATTGAGAGGAGTATGAAGATTGCAGGGAAGCTGTCTAGCAATCTGGGGAGTTCCTCAATCTCTGAGGCAGTTCTGCTCTTTTTCAGTCTCAGGGCTCCCATCTTAGCAGGAAGTGGAACAGCTGGGGCAGAGACTATATATTGGGGCCCCTCATCTACATTAGAAGAAAACCCTTCACCCGTGCAGCCACCAACTTCACTAGCTGCCTCAGCTTTTTTTTTTCTAACTTTACTTTTTTTTTTCTTTTTAATTTATAGAATAAAACAAGCATTTCCATAACAAACTATAATTTTTAAAAGCTTGTACATGAAACTGCAAATCTAGTATGTACAACTTGCTATTCCTTTTAAATATATAATGAAGTTATCATATAAATTTCTTTTTTTTCCATCTTCACTGCCCTCCCACCCCCAAAATGGCTACTATTAGACATACATATATATAAATATATGTATACATGTACATATTATTTTACTATTTTATACATACTTCCATTTATCAGTTCTTTCTCTGAAGCAGATATCTTCCTTCATATGTCCTCTGTAATTAAAATGTATACTTATAATAGCCAAAATAACTTACTCAAAATTGTTCTTAAAACAATATGACTATTACTACATACAGTGCTCTCTTGGTTCTGCTCATTTTACTCTTCATTATCTTATGCAAGTCTATCTTATTTTCTTAAAACATTGATCTTATCATTTCTTAAACTACAAAAATATTCCATCACTGTCATAAACAAACTGTCATTCTTTAATTGATGGGCATCCCTGCAATTTTCAATTCTTTGCCATCACAAAGAGCTGCTATAAATATTTTAGAACATATAGATTCATTTTCTTTTTCTCTAATTGTCTTTGGAAGTAAATCTGGTAATGATTTTGCTGAGTCAAAGGGAATATGCAGTTTAAGAACTCTTTGGGAATAATTGCAGATTGCTTTCCAAAATGGTTGGATTAGTTTACAATTCCACCAATAATGAATTAATATTTCGAATCTTTCAGGTTCCCTGAAAGCCAAGAATTGTCTCTAGTTGCTAACTGCACTGACCCAGTTTATTTTCAGATTGACTGAGTTGGTAGTCCATTTATGTTACACAGTCAGCAACAACCATAGAATGCTGACCTTGGCATTTTTACACCTTCCAAGCAATCACCTTCAATCAGATATGAGAGGGCAACCAGCAGGGATCTGATGACCGAAAGCAAGTCAGTGTTCTGCCTTCTGATCAGACCACCATCGTTCATATTTCCAGGTTATTTTGCCAATGTGAGCTATGTATGGTACATCTCATCTCATCCCAACTTGCCAACAGTGTTCTATGTTGGGGTTCAAAGTCAGATAAGTAGCCTTATTACTTTTAAAAAGAATTTTGATGAAGAGATCCATACTTTACCAAAATTCATTGAATACTAAACAATTAGAATTTAATAATATTTAGAAATAATAGCACTAAAATTTAATTATCACAAAAATATCTTAAAAATATGGAAACAAATTCTTCCTGCAAACTATCTTTAACAATGGAAAGGAAATTAATGAACTCAACAGAGTATCAGAGCTATTATTTGCCAAAAAGGTTGCCTTCTGCTCATTGGTTCATTAGATAGGTTAATAAAAGTAGTGGGGCAGAGAGAGGCAGCAGAAGGATCTGAAATGCCAGGCTACTAAGTTTGTTATTTTACCTTATTAGTAATGGGAGAATCACTGAAGATTTCTCAACACTTGAGTGACATGATCAGATTTATGCATTAGATAAATAATGCTGGCACCCATATAAATAATGAATTAGAAACGAGAGACTGGAGGCTGGAAGACCAGTTAGGAAGGAGGCTATTAGTTAGGTGATGATGAGTGGCAGAATAATGATGCTGACAGTGTGTGAGAAGAGAAGATATTTTCTTTTTGAAGAATAATACTCAAAATAAGGTAAAAAATATAAACATGCTGAAATTTGAAATATCATTCTAGAAACCATATTTCTTTGACACCAGTTCCATAGGAGAAAGGCAGCAGAAGAGTGGCACAGTAGATAGAACACTGGTCCTGGAGTCAGGAAGACTTCCTGAGCTCAAATCTGCCCCCAGACTCTTATTAGCTGTGTGACCCTGAGCAAGTCATTTAACCTTGTTTACCTTAGTTTCCTCATCTATAAAATGAGAAAGACAAACCATTGCATTATCTTTGCCAAGAAAATCTCAAATGGAGTTCTGAAGAGTCAGACAAGAGTCACAAATGACTAAACAACAACCATAGGAGAAATAGGAAATGTGCCATTCATCACTCACTTTTAAAATTCCATCTTTGGTTTCACTGCTTATTTGAAAATAAATGTGAATAGGATTCTCATTAAAAAATGAATTCAGTGAGGCAGCTAGGTGGTGCAGTAGATAAAGCATCAGCCCTGAAATTAGGAGGACCTGAGTTCAAGTCTGATCTCAGACACTTAACACTTTCCTAGCTGTATGATCCTGAGCAAGTCACAATTGCGTGAACAACAACAAAAATCAATGATAACACTTAATTTAAAATGAAATATTAACACATTACTTCCATATTAACATAGATTTAGGTCTGGAAGGGATAATTAAGTCAAAGAATTCAGCTTCCTTACTTTTATACATAAGTAAAATCAAGGCTTGAAGATGCCTATTAGGAGCCAGAAATTTAACTTCCAGCTCTTCTATTTGCTACCTGTCTATTTTTTTTTTCTCATTGGCAAAAGGGATTCGATGACCTTTGAGATCAGTTCTCTGAATCTATGACTTACCTGAGTCATACAAACAGTGAATTTATAACCAAGACATGAGAGCAAGTCTCTGAAACCAGATCCAATGTTCTTGTCTTGGAGCTCTGTTATCTTAGGACTAGCACTGCTTTGCCCAAGTAGATGAAATAGATTCACAGTGCCTTGAAAACAGCAAATTTTCTTCTTTTTTCCCCCTCAACAGTATATTATTTTTCTAAATACATGTAATGTAGAGAGCCACAGACAGTGGGGAACTCTCAGTGAGGTATAAGACCCTTCAGCCCAGAGGGAACCTGGTGACAATGTCTGGTTCTGCTCTCATCTCCCCTTAGGGGTGTCTCAGCCTTCCTCAGTCAGGGGGACATGACAACCTGTGTTCTACTTGAAGTGTTCTACTTTACTGCAAGTAAAGAGGCATTTACATAATAATAGAAGGGTACTTATAGTTAGTACATGCTTAGTGTCCTGTGGTGATACAATGGTACTATAGTTGGCACATGCACAGTGAACTGTGGTAAGATAATTGTACTAAGGTATTTAAGGCTGAGAGAACTTGAAATAAAGACTCCATATTTGACCGTTCATGTGGGTCCTTGCCTTATCATGCCTCCTTTAAGAACAAGGACTCTGGCTGGTCCCGAGATCCTCCAGATAGTTAGTCTGGAAGGTACATTTTGGCACCCCAATATGGGCCTCTAGAAAGCACAGTACATTTTGGCACTCCAAAGTGGGGCTCTAAAAAGCACATAAAATGTAAAGATAATTTTCAACTTCATTTTTGTAAGACTTTGTATTCCATGAATTTTTTCTCCCTTTTTCCTTTACCTCATCCCTCCCTAAAACATAAATCTGATCTATGTAATATATGTACAATACTTTTTAATATATTTCCTCATTTGTCATGTTGTATAAGAAAAATCAGACCAAAAGGGGAAAATAACATGAGAAAATCAAAACCCAAACAAATGGTGAAAATACTAAGCTTCTATCCACATTTAATCTCGATAGCTTTCTCTGGGGATGAAAATGGCATTTTCCAACCCAAATCTATTGGAATTGTTTTGGATCACCACATTGCTGAGAAGAGCTAGTATGGTTGATTATCATATAATTTTGAAACAGCAAATTTTCAATAAATATTTGTTGATTGAATGAAATGAATATATTAAAAGAATAAACCTATATAATAAGGACATTTTCAGGTCTCTCTACCCATTTAGTATTTAATGTACAACAAAGATGCTCAAATTTGTTTATACATGATTACTTATTGTTGGAAAATTGGCATAATGCTAAATATCCTCAATAGAGTTTGAAATATTTTTTAAAATTATGTTGTGGTTTTGGTTATGTACATGGTAATTTTAACTTTTCAGAAACATAAGAACCCAGAAGAATCCCAGAAAAAAAGAAATTAAAAGAAAAACAACCTTTGAGCTACTGAAATCTATCACAAAATCTACACTAAAGTTTATTACAAACTATACTTTTAGGAAAAGTCCCTTCAAGCCCTGACTCACAGTTTATTTCCTTTAATTGACACATAATTCTAATTTATTTACCAAGACCAAAAACAGATTAGAAGGCTCAGCAGGCACACTGGCAGCTACAAGAATTAATCATTGACATACTGATAGTGAGACAGAAAAAAATCCCCATAAAATGTAGACAAGAAAATGTAGAGAGGTATTAGCTTACAGCTATTTCATAATTTCATGATCCCCACGTTCTGTTATGGGATCCCATATGGGGCAGCAAACCACAGTAAAAAGCTGGGACACAAAGCTGGAAGGGAGACCAGAAACCACCGAGTCAGATTGCCCTTTATTTTACAGATGAGGAAATCAAGGATGGAAGTTTAAATGATTTGCCCAGGGTCACCCAACCAGGCAGGTAGGACTTTAATTCATCTTCCTAATATTGTGCCTTTCACACATATCCTGAGCGTGTATGTTAGTCCTGCTCATCATATGAGGACTTATGGCAAACTATGCCCAAGATTTGGGGAGCACATTCTGTTGCTATTTTTGTCACCTGCCTTTGCTTCGAATTAACCATATCCTCCAGCTAACTTTTAGTAAGAACAAAAACATTGGGACAGATGAGTGAACTATGATTTCTAATGGTTACATATTCACTGAGCTTTGTACCAAGGGTAAATTTCTGGAGGACTCTTACCACCTCTCTTCCTATGTGAGGGGGTGTCTAAAATGTTGCAAAGGATGTAGCCTACATTCTTACCATTTAAAAAAAACTTAACAGCTGAAGATCTTTAAGAATACTATATATGGGATAAAGAGATCTTGGAGGCCATTGATTTGTAGTTAGAGACAAAGTGTGAAATGCTGTGTCTTTGTAACTTAAATTTTTCAAACTAAATTGCTGATCATTTGATAGTTCACAAAATTACTGATTGTATTTCTCAGGTGCTTAGTTAGCTAGAAAAATCTGAAATATCCACTTGGAGCGGACCAAATATCCTTATAATAAAATGATTATTATTTATTAAAACACATATTAAATCAATAATACAAAATTTTGAAAAAAATCAGAATTTATTAAGAATATTTTACATTTCACTCAAATATACTTACAACTTCAAGGGATGAATACAGTCATATTTACCCTTGCAGGCACCATTGGTATAGAAGTAACCCCCCATATTTATAATTCCCCTCTCTCCCATCCCTATACCATCCATTCATTATTGTGTATAAATATAACAAACACTACCTCTTATTGTAAACAACAAAACACCATTAATGAGATTTGGATACAGTGTTGCAGATATTGATGCCATTTTAGCTTATTAAAATAGTATTCTACTAGTATTTCTTTTTAAAACTAAGTAATTTTTCACCAGTTTCTTCTAAAAAAGTGTATCTTGCATTTTATTCAGTGCTGGACTGAATTCTCTGGAGACCGAGGAGTGTACCTTATGATTTCTTAATTAATTTCACTAAGTGTCAGTCCTACCTGTTTGGCTTACTATCTCTGCTTCACAATCCCTGAATCTGCTTCTGGGTTCTTAAACTGATGTGTGTAAACAATGAGAAGAAATCTCTGATACCTCAGAAGGAAGAAATGTGACAGGTGAATGACAGGCCTGGAGATCCTCCCAGGTAACTCGATAGGCCAAGATAGTATGTCCACCCTAAATAAATAACACCCATTGTTTTATTTCTTTAACAACAACAAAAAAATCAATACAGGGAATTTCCTTTAATACATTATAGCTCAGATGCAAGATCTCTCCATACTATTCTTTCCAAATTATGACTCACAGTCTACAGTTATATAAAAACAAAGTGCAATAAACAGTTTCAGTAGATACAACTAAGCCACTAATTGGACATCTGAAGAACTATAGATTACTTTTCACAATGTACTGTAAATTGAATAGTTTTAATAAGCATTTGCATCTCTGTTTCTGTTTGAAGATTAGATTACATGAATGGTAGAGGGTCTTTTTTTGTCTTAAATCAACAAAAGTATTCTCTGGACTAGTTAATGAAATCTAGACCATATGGTGCCTCAATACATAAAATACAAAGAACAGTTAACACCAACCAAAATAATTCAACATCCAATTAGTAGATATTAAGCTAGAGCTATCTACACATCTTTCCTGAGGGCTCTCACACTCTATTTTACCGGCTCCCCAGGATATTTGGATAGGAAACATACAGCATTCTAGAGAACAAACAGCAACATTTTCTTTTTGAGTCATCAAGGGTGAGTTTACTGCTTTATCGGTATTGTAAGAAGTCTTTCAGGAGCTTTGGAAGCTGGAGCTGGGGAACAAGATGTAGCCTTGCTCTTCCTATGCAGTTGCGGATACACAGCCGGCAAAGTTGGCACAGAGAGCTTGGGGTAGCTATAAATAAAGTAGAAGAGGATTTTGTCAACCAAGACCCATGTAGATTTTTCTGTGTTTCAACATTTTATCAAGCTCTTCAACTAAACATTACTCAACAGATGATATGCTCTATATCGTACATTTTATTGACGGGAGTTCAGATTTGAGGATAAAAATTGTCTCTTCAAGCTGAAAGAAAAATGGGGGTTTACACTCCTAATTTTCTGGCTTCTGAAAGGCAAAATTAGGAGATAATTTTACTCTTCAAAATGAAGATTGTATGTAAGTATTTAAAAAAAAAAAAAAAAAAGGATTGTGAATAGGCCAAAGGGGAAATTTAACCAAAAATCGTGTTTTTCCAAACTGGGAGAAGCAATGATTGGAAATGAAATTAACTGTAACATCTATATGTAGGCTTGAGAAGGGGAACATGTATTATTACATTTAAAAAAATAGTACTAATAACTCCATTTTGTCCTTTATCCACCATTTTGTGAAGTTATGTTTCAGCTGCTGTAAGTCATTTGATTTTGGAAAAGTCATGATTCCAACTCCCAAAAGTTTCTCTCTACTTAAGGAATGTCACTAACTACCCCTTTTCCTTTTCATGTCAGTGCCTCCCATTCTCTTTAGCAATAAGGAATCAAATGTCTCAATCCCTTATAACCCTGTATTTCTGTCCCTCAAAATTGTATATTAACTGTGTAGAAACCAATGGTTATTGACCTGGTCTACTGAGAACCTTTTTGTTTCTACAAGCATATGTCTCATAATTTGGATGTAATTATTCAGTTTATTACACCATAAGATTATAAACAAGTATTACGTTTTTACATATGGGTAAAAATGTTTCCTCCTTGTGTTTAGATTAAGTTGATGAGATTTCAGATTTTGGGAATGAAAGTGGAACCTCTCTCTCCCTAATCCATCTTTTTTTTCCCCCTTTGGTCTTGATTTACTCAATGTCTAGTATAAGGATGAGCACATTTTGGGGCTGAGGGAAGATCTAGACCTGTGATTTTGCTGGAATGGGAAAATCCCTGATGCAAATTCTTTCCAGTAATACAAATTAGCTATACTTATATGCAACTTTATTCATTCATAATTTATAGTCTCTTGAAGAACATCTTGATTCGAGGTCTTCTTGGCTATTACTTTTGGCTTGGCTATTACTCTCATTCTGCACACAGTAGACATTTAATAAGTGCCTGTTGAATTAAAACAATATAAGTTTCCAGAAACTACTAAGCAAAAATTAAAACAGAATTACATGATATCTGTTTCCAAAGTTAACAAACTGAATTAGGGACAGCTGAATAGTGCAGTTGATAGAGCGTCAGGATTGGAGTCAGTATAGGTCTGAGTTCAAATCCAGCTCACTTGTGTGACCCTGGCCACATCACTTAACTCATTTGTCTCAATTTTCTCATCTGTAAAATGGGGATAATAATAACACCTATCCCCCAGCGGTTGTTGTGAGAGTAATTAAATAATAATTGTAAAATATTTAGCACAGTGAGTGGTATATAATAAACATTATTGTTATTATTAAATGGAAAGAATATGATCAAATAGTTTAAAGAAAAATAATCAGCACTAGGAGGACAAAATCCACATTGATTATAAGTATTTTTAAAGGATACATGAAAGAAAGTATAAGTAGAGATTAAAAGAGAATTTAGCATATATCACAGATTTGCATATTTAAAGCTAGAAGAGGCTTTAGTGATCTACTATTCTACTCTCATTAGATTGTTAGTCTCTTAAGAGCAAGGACTATCTTTTACCTTTTTTTTTTTTTTTTAAATTATTACCACCCAGTGTTTATTTAGCACAATGCCTGGCCCACAGTAGATGCTCAATATATGTTTAGTGATGAAGAAAGTGGATCCGAGAAGCAAAGATATTTGCCCAAGATCACATAGTTAGCATTATTGATATATTCATAATAAAAGCAAAGAATATTAAAATCTTTGTTGAGTTAAGAATCAGAAAATCAATCAAGGTATCATTACAGACACAGTTTGAATCAAGATGTTTATCTATTTTCTCAGAAAAATAACTCACATATCTCCTAGAAATTGTTCTTTAGAAAATAATAGGCTTCTTCTAAAGTTCTTATATTTATGACAGAAGACAGTACTTATATTTCAACGACCATTTATTTACTACTGTACTTAATATTTAAAATAAAACATAAGCCATATTTTACCCTTCCTCAAAATTACTTCCTTTCTTTTTCTGATTCACACCAAATTAAGTCAATTTATATTTTAATGACATTTAATTATATACATGGACATTTATTTTGCTTTTTTTGTGTTTCTTTTTTTTTTAAATTGCATAACATTGTCCAAAGAGCTCTCTACTAGAAGTTGGAGGTGGGAGAGATGGACAGAACCCTGGTTTTACATCTAGAGACTTTGGGACTCAATCTCCTTATCTGCAAAATGAGAGGGATGGATAGAAAAGTCTCCATGGTCACTTCCAATTCTAAAATTTTTAGAATCTTGTATTACTTTTGTGAATCATGTAATTCAACAAGTGAAAGGATTAAGAAGAGTGAGCTCAAAATGAATTCCATGTTGGATTTATAGAAGTTAAAAGAATTACAGAATCCAAGATCTTAAAGTTAGAAGGGACTCCAACAACCATCTGATCCCACCTTCACCTCACTAAAAATCCCCCCAATAATGACATTAGCAAATGTCCATCTACTCTTTGCTTGGAGACTTGAATGAGGGCAAATCTATAACCTCTTCTGCTTTGAGGTTGCTCCAATTATTAGGAAGTTGGACACATAACCCACAACTGCCTCTCTGAATCTTCTGCCCTTTGTGAGCAAGAAAAACAAGTTAATCCCTCATTCACTGGACAGCCTTTCCAATACTTGAAGACAGTTTTTCATGTCTCTAAGTCTACAGGCCAAACAACCAATGATCACAAAGCTTTTCATTATCCCAGTTCATTCTGTTCTGGATACTTTCCAGATAATCAGGGTCCTTTCTCCTAAAATGTGGTGTCCAGAGCTGAATGTGATATGCCAAATATATTTAGGATCACTTAGAGAAGAAATGAGGTCCCTTAACTGATTGCCTATATTCATGCAAAACAACAATAAACAACAATAATGAAATATATAAAGTGATAACATATCCCATATATTTATTAGGCCAAGTCCCATGTTCAAGAAAAGAATATTAATTTTTGCAAAAGTTTTGCAAGAGAAATCTTTTTGTTGAATCAGGTGTCCCAAGTTTTTATTTGTCAAACATAATCACTGAATAGAGACAATGACAACAATATATCTACCTTTCACAAGGAATAGAGCCTGAGGAAATCAATTAGAAAAATTCAGATAAAAAAACCCAGATTTTCTAAACAATAATTGCAAAAGTCTCTATAAAGAAAGGCTATGGAAGAGATTTCCTTGTAAATCCTTAAAAAAAGGATAGATTTTTCTTAGTCTGTCTATGAAGGTTTTGGTGAAGTTTTTCTATAGCTAGAGGGAACAAATTAGATAATGACTCAATCTATGATATCAGAGTATCCTTCAGTATTTAAGGATCATGGAGGCCAACTAAGCTAATCTTCAATTTGATCACTCATTGACAACTGAAGAAGGCGTTGAAAAAAAATGGCCCAAGGGTCATGAGTTTCTGATCCAATATGTGGCCAAAGTCTGTTGATAACACCTTCACAATATCTCTTAAAAACTCCCCCTTCCCTCTGACACTGCTACTCTGCTGATGTGCAGGCCCTCATCCCCTTGGACTATTGCAATATACTGCTGGTGAGTATTCCTTCCTACATCAAGTCTCTCCCCAATCCAATTCATCCTCTATTTAGCCAGTAAAATAATTTCTCCAAAATGCAAATTTGATGATGTCAATGCCCTACTTAATAAATTCCAGTGGTTCCCCATTGCCTTGAAGATCAAATGCAGAATATTCTGTTTGGTATTTAAAGCACTTCATAACCTATCCCTTTGCCTTATCAGTCTTGTTATACCTTACTCCACACTACATATGCTTCATTTCAGTGACTTTGGCCTCCTGTCTTTTCCATGAGCACAGCACTTATCTCATGGCTCCAGGCATTTTCTCAAGTTCTCTCATGTCTGGGAACATGTGGGGAGCCTCATTTCTGCTGTCTGGCTTCCCTTAAGTCTCAACTTAAATCTCATCTTCCTAACTCCTCTTAATATCTTCCTTCTGTTAATAATTTCTATTTATCTTGTATAGAGCTTGTTTATACATATTAATTTCTATGTCTTTTCTTTTACTAGACTTTACTCCCTGAAAGCAGGAATCGTCTTTTACTTCTTTTTGTACTTTGCACAGTGGCTGGAACATAGTGATCACTTAATAAATGTTGATTGACTAATTGGTTGATCATCATGGCAAAGGAACTTTTCATGTTTTGGGTATGCCTCCCATTGCATTCAGGGCCTCTTGCCACTGAACCTAGATGGCTCTGGAGGGGAAAGTGAGTCAGGTGACTTTGCACAGCCCTCCCTCACTTAAATCCAATTCATTTGCATATCACAGCATCACACCAATGATGTCTGAGTATTCTTCCAGAATGATAAACAACAACAAACAACAACAATCTGTTCAACTTCTCCACTGGAACAATATCTCAATATTATAATTTTCTATGAATTTTAAAACAGTAAAATATATATCTATTCAACTTTTCTACTTGATGAAATTTATAGATAAACATATGAATAAGTCATGGATTTAAAAATTCCAAACATTTTCAGGTTGTGTACATATAAAAGCCCTTCCCCCCCTTACCTTCCTGCTGTAGCAACATCCTCTCAACCAAACTTCTAGGAGTAGCTACATCCACAGGCCGCTGGAGCTCTGTATTTTTAGCATTGATATCAGCCCCAAATTCAAGCAGAGTACCCACAATCTCTAAGCTGGACTGTTGAGCAGCAGCATGTAATGGAGTATCCCAATACTTGCCTTTTTGAACATCAGCACCTATATATGGAAAGGAAAGGGTGGAGAAAAGACTATTAAAATCCTCAAAGTCCTTAACTTTTATATTTGTAACATAACCAACCCGAGGTCTAAGCAAATCATTCTCTATGGAAGTTATAAATGGTTCACATAATTTCACGAGTTCAGTATTGTGACCTTAAGTAGTTTTCTATAGAACATCCCTTTTATTTCCTCTCTTACTAAGAATCAATCAATTGACAAACATTTATCAAACATTTATGTGATAAGCTTTGGAGATATAAAGAAAGAGCAAAAACAGTCTCTACTCTCAAAGAGCTTACTGGGGAGGCTATGGGAATATGTGTGTGTTTATACATATCTACATGTATATATACATATCTGCATATACATATACACAGACATACAAATACATACATACATACATAAAATGTATATATGTGGATAGCCACACACACACACACACACACACACACACACACACACACACACACATCTCTGTTCAATTTCTTCACTGGAATAGCGCTGCAACATTATATTTGAAAACAAAAATATATTGCATCAAATCAACCAGCCAAGGAGTGAGAGGGACTAGTATCTGGGGACTTGGAAAAGGCTTTCTTATGGAGGTAGTACAGTAACTGAAACTTGAAAGAAGCCAGGGATTCTAGAGAATTAGGAGAGAAAACACTGCAGGCACAAGGGGCATCTAAATAAAGCAATTTCTATTTTATCCTAAGGATGAGTAGAGAGTCATTAGAGTTTATTTAATAGGGAGGATAAAATCACTTTGACACGTGTGGAGGATGGATGGAAATTCACTCAGAAGTCTTTTGTAATTAACCCAAGCAACAAGTGATGAAAACTTGAGGCAGGATGGTGACTCTGTGAATGAAGAGAAGGGGACATATGTGAAAGGGGACATTTGTTCTAAAGAAAGAACTAGAAAATCTGGCAACAGATCGGCTGTTTGAGATGAGTGAGAAGCTGAGAATGAGGATCACGGGGAAAAACCTGGGAGGATGGGAAGACGGTAGTGCTCTCAATAGGAATAAGGAAGTTCTGAATCAGGGTGGGTTTTGGAGAGAAAGGTAATGGAATTTATTTTAGATATCTCAAATTTGAGATGCTTAGGACATTCAATTTGAACTATCCAACAAGTGAGGTAACTGGAGGCTCAGGCGAGTAGGGCTAAATGAACAGATTTGAGAATCTTCTGCATAAAGTTGAAAACAAAACCTGTGAGAGCTAATGAGATCACCTTTCATATAATATAGTGCAAAAGTTCTTAATCTGGAGTCCATGAACTCCATTCAGAAGATTTATGAACTTGGATGGAGAAAAAAAATATATCCTAATTTTCAGAATCCTTGAGCTAAAATTTCACATTTCCTTTATCAATGTTCTTTTAACAGTCTAGTGAAACCTATGGATTCTCAGAAGGTTTTGTTCTCCACGTTGATAAAGGAAATGTTGGAAACCATACTGTAAAAGTGGAGCTTCAGGGCTAGAAAGCTTCTTCAAGGAAGTTGATTGAAAGAGGGAGAAGAGACATAAGAAAATAGCTTTCTGGGATAGTATGTTTTAGTGAGGGATTTTTAAAGATGGAAGCAACTTGGGCACAGAAGTGTACTAAACTGGGAGTCTTGGAGTGCAAAACAGTCTTAATGATTTTTCTATCTCCTTAGCACAATGCTCTCAAAGAATAGGTGCTGAATTGATATTTGTTTATTGACCTGCCTTGACTCCCACTATTCATTTACAATACAGATAATTTTTTTGAAAAGTCACAAAGAATGAGAATTTTAGACCAAAAAAGGTCTTTCCTATTATTGTACTACTGTCTTGCTTAAGCAGATAAAACATAGATTAAAAAAAACTTTGAAAAATTCAGTTTCATATGTGGAAAAGCAAACTCTACATCAAAAATAAAACATATAGAAAAAAAGTCAAGTGACAAAAACATTTAAGAGGCAGACTTGAATTGTTTAAATCTCTAATGTGTGGTTTGAAGGGGTATAACTGCATACCAACAAAGGGAGTTATTAATCAGTGAGATCAGAGCTCCATGAAAGTATTTCATGGATAATGATCCCTTGCAAATGCTCAGGAAGGTAGAATCCAAAATGAGATCTCTCTCAAATATTGGGCCACAGGTGAATCATAAATCCTATTCTAGCTGGAAACTGTGAAGTCTTTATTCTACTTATCATCCTGTGTTTTGGGGCAACTGACTTCACTTTAGCCTTTTCTCCCCTTTGATCTGCAAAATGTAGATGCCAACAGTTCCTGCCCCATTCTGTCTCCTACGGTTGTCCTAAATATCTAATTAGATAGTTATATGAAATTACTTTGAAATTTAAAGTGCTACAGGCAAGCATGTTAAACTTACTGTAGATTTAAAAGGAAAGCCAGCTGTATGTAATAGAAATGTGCAGCTTTACCTTCTTGTTCTGTTCTATGTTGTATATGGAAATGCTTGTTTTATTTGGTGTCTATTAAATTCAGGAAAGACAAAAAGGAAAAAGAAAAGAATTGGGGAGGTGGTAGGAGAAGGGAAGGACAATGATTTTTGTTTCATTTCTTGGAGATCTTTCTAATAGTTATAAGTCTTGGGTAAATCTGCCATAACAAAGGGGCCTTAACACTCACTGGACAACATGGATTTGTTAAGACATTATTATTTCAAAAGTAGAGCTGGGGGGAATTTTTTTTAAAATAGCATTTTATTTTTCTGAATACATGCAAAAGATAGTTTTCAACATTAACCTTTGCAAAACCTTGTGTTCCCAATTTCTCTCTCTCATTCCCTCTTCCCAAGCAATTTGATATAGGTTAAACAAGTACAATTCTTCTAAACATTTAGAAAAGATTTTTATAGAAAGTTAATACATATATCCATTGTTACTTTACAATTTCATTAACAATAGTCTATTATACTGCATTGAGAATTATTTTAATTTTCATATTGAATTTATCATAAATGAAATAATTTTCTATTACATTAAAGTATAACCACATTATTGTTCCAAAAATAATTTTTCAGCTTTTGAAATGGCTCCTCAAAAATAACCTTTGGTATTTAAAAAAAAGTTTCTGAATATCTAAATAAAATTACTCTGCATATATACTTAACTTTTCAAATTTTACTATTTACATTTTCTTTAAGAGGCCATATTTCTATTATGTATGTGTATGTATGCATGTATATATATATGTATGCACATGTATATGTGTGTATATATATGTATACATATACATATATATGCATATGTGTACATAAGACCTAGGCAAGGTCTTTTTTTATAAGTGTATGTGTATATAAATGTATATACATATATAAAGATATACACACACACACATATATATATATGTAAGACCCAAACAAGGTCTTTTTAGGTCAGTATGAACCTATCAGTATGGCTGGAATGGAGAATTTGTAGAAGGAAATAACTGGAGATAAGATTATTTAAATAATGGGTAATTGTCCCCAATGATCTTATATTTGGCTTTGGTGGGAATGTAATTTGAGACAGAAGCAGCTTTGGCCCAGTTGTACTCAATTTTAAGCAATTTTATTTTCCTACATTTCCCAAGAAGCCATGACCAGGAAAGAGAGGGCTATGTCCAAAATCAGTTTTTAATTATTGATTCCATTTTGCATCGATTAAGAGAAGGATTATGGTTCAAGCCTTGACTTTGAGACTCAAGAAGAACAGGAATCTGACAGGTCAGTTGAACACTGACATGCACAGTAAAAATATTTTTACTAAAAAGTTTCTATTAAAATAAAGTATTAGGTAGTGCAACGCACAGAGGGCTGGTCCTGGAGTCAAAAAGACCAGACTTCAAATCTGACCTCAGACAATAACTAGCTGTGAGACTCTAGATAAGTCACTTAACCTCTGCCTGCATAAAACTGGAGAAGGAAATGGCAAACTACTCCAGTATCTTCATCAAGAAAATGTCATGGATAGCCAATCTACAGGGTCAAGACATAACTGAAGAAGTGAACAATAAAAAGAAATCTCGAAAGCAATGGATACATGGAAAAATTGCTGGCTGTCAAAATGTAAATTTTTTAAGGAAAAGTAATACATATATTCATTGTTACTTTACAATTTCATATAATGGAAATAATGGAAAGCACCTTGAAATAGAGATATAGAATATATAAATATATACACATGAACATTTATACAAAAATACAAACATATCTTTTTACATACACATATAAAAACAATTTACCTGCATAAAGAAGTTTTTGGATACAATGGTATTGCTGTGCCATACAAGCCACATACAGAGGGGTTCCCAGGTGAGGAATGTCTTGGTCAACATCTATACCCCAGGATATCAGAGCTTCTAGACATTCACAGTGACCTGCCAATAGAGAAGATGGAAGAGTTTACTCTTTTGAAGAATGTACCTTCATTGTCCACCTCCCTTTTCCTGGAGCCAAAAATGGCCTACACTCTTTGAACTGGTCTTACTTCTTCCCATTGGACTACATACGTCCCCTGATGGCATACCTCTGCTGGCTGCCTCGTGCATAGGTGAGGGAAGGCATGATTCTAGCTGAGCTTTGGCACCATACTCCAACAGAAGCTCGACACAACTGGCACTTCCTCGGGAGCATGCATTGAATAATGGAGTCACACCATCAATTGTAGTTGCATTCACCTACAAATCAGAGAAAACTGAGAATAGGACTAAAAAAATAAAATATGATAAAAACTTAATTGTGAAAAAAAGTTCAGATGGAATGAAGTCCTTTTTAGAAACTTGAGAACTAGTAGAGGTCAATTTTCCAGTGATAAATACTTTATTGAAGTAGATACCATTTAAAATTCCTTTTGTTTTCTCTTTAGTTTCTCGTCATACAGGGCCAAAAAAAGGGGAATAGCAGTAATGATTCTGGTAGGGCATGAGACTGAACACTCTTTCCATCTCCAACATGTTCCCTCTTTTTGTGGATTTAAACATCTAAAAATGTATTTTAGAGATAGACATGTAGAGGTCAATTTTAAGGTTAATTTTTGCAATAACCAAGAATGAGTGACAGAACAATGTGACTATAAACATTTCTGAGTCAACACAAAGGAAGTAATTGGTTAAGAAAAGTGAAAATAGATAACTTAAAATGTGATTTTAAAAGATGGGATGATCAGTGCCAGATTAGAAAAACTAAATAGGGGAAGGAGGAATTCATCTATCCAGAAAGAAGTCTGGGAATCCAACTCAATCCAATCTGTACTGATGAGGGCCGACCATATGCAACAGGGATAGGAAAAAATGAGTTAAAACTTGGTTTCTGCCTTCAAGATGATTATAGTATAGGAAAGCATTAAAGAAGTACAAATATGTCTAAAATACAAAGCAGAATACAGCCAATTTTGCTGAGATTTTTTTTTCTTTTGACTGCTTCTGTGATTTCATTGAAGAAAATTCCTTTTACCAAAGCAGAGCAGAAGCAGCTCAATCAATCAATAAAACCTCTATTAAGTGCCTATTATGTGCCAGCTAATGCGTTAAGAGCTGGCTGTCCCTGCCCTCCAAAAGCTTAAACTCTCCAACTTGTTATTTTAAGAGAATTATCTGGCTGCACTGAAAGCTTAAGCTCCTTGCCCAGGCTCATAAAGAGGCGCATAGTTATACAAGGGAAATGTTAGTAGGGAAAGGCAAAGTTGGAGGAGAAAGGGGTTCTCTCAGGTTAGGAGTTTCATGGAGGAAATAATAACAACAGCATGAACTACAACAATAATAGCAGCTAACTATGCTTATCATATATTGCCAACTAGAGAAGGGTGTGGGGAAAGGGAGGGAAAATTGGAACAAAAGGTTTTGTAAGGGCTAATATTAAAGAAATGTCCATGCATATATTTTGAAAAATAAAAAGCTTTAATAAAAAATAGCAGCTAACATATGGTGCCTATTATGTGCTGGGCACTGTGCTGATTTCCACTTATCTCATTTGATCCTCACAACAACCCCAGGAGGGCAAATATTGTTATTATCCCCATTTGCAGATGAGACAAACAGAGGGGAAATGATTTGCTCAGGATCACGTCTCTAAGAAATGCTTGAGCTGGATTTGAAGCCAGTTCTTCTTAATGCTAGGCCCAGCACTCTATCCACTACACCACTGGCCTTGGAGGTGGAACTGAATGATAAGTAGGTTTTTGAAAGGTAGAGAAGTAAGAGTAAGGTATGCTAGGGAGAAAAAAAACAGCATAATGAAAAAGAACTACAGTAGAAAAAAGGACAGGGAGCATCCAGCAATCTGGTTGGAATCGAATAGAAAAACAGAATAGAGAGAATAGGAAAGAATAGAGGAATTATTGGTGAAAGTTAATGAGGGAGTCAAAATGTGGAGAGCCTTGAGGAATTTTCACTCAGTTCACGAAGCAAACAGAAATCACTGATTTTGAAAAGGCTGTGATCAGAGCTGAACATGAAGAGGAATCTAGCAGGAGCCACAGACAATGACTTAAGAATGAAGGGCTACAGGATGGTTTCAAAAAGTCTACTTACGTTGGCTCCAGCTTCAAGAAGAGTCCTGGCACATGCGACATGATCTCCCAGACAGGCTTCATGCAGAGGAGTGACATGGTCGATCGTCACGGTGTTGACATTGTATCCCTAGATGTGATACAAAGAACTGTCAAAGATGAGATGGAAAAAATTTAGCCCAAGTCAAAGACAGTTGAGAGAATCTTTGTTAAAGAGATCGGAGACTTCTAAGGTTTCAGAGCAGCAGGGATTACTTTGTTGGGAAGAAACAGTGCTTCATGAAACATTTAGGTTAAGTTGAGACAGGGCACATAGTAGGGCTAAATGTTTATGTCCCCCCCCATCCCCAACTTGACAACTTGATACCTATTGTGGTAGCACTTTGCAAACCAAGGCTTGATTTGAATCCAACTATAATGCTGATACTTTGGAGGAAAAAATACCATGGATATGTTCCCTGTTCCTTTAACTGAATATGATAGTGCAGTTAAGTATCCTCTAGGGATGTGCTAAAAATCAGAAATATTTAATTCTTTAGAAGTGAGGTGCTTGAGATATGCCCTTCAACTGTAAATGTATATTATATGGTCTTTAAATGCAACATAAGATAATCTTAATAAAACTTGACGTTTTAAAAAATGTGTTTGGTGATCTTTGGGCTTCTATGATATTTTTCTTTCTTTTTCTTGCTCTAGGGGGTGAGGAGAGAGAATGCTTCTTGGTGATTGTTTCTTGGTTAGGCAGGGGCTATAATATATAATAATGGTGCTCCAGGCAATCCAGGGTAGGAGCAAATCTCCTATGTGCAGTCCATTTCTTTTTCAATTACAATAAAAGCAAAATAACTGAAGCATTCTTTAGCTCTAGCAATAAGCACACTTTATTCAGAGTAACTGTAGAATTAGTGACCTACTCTGAGACTGCCCAAAGCATGGAGTTTTTCCATGTTTAGAGATGATAAGGACCTTAGGAATCACCTTAACCAATCCCATCATTTTATAGGTGGATAAAGAGCTGCTGCTGCTGATATTAATGGTTCACTTAAGGTTACTTAGCTAATTACTGGCTGAATCAGAACTAGAAAGAACCTAGCTTTACTACTTTATTTGATCTCCAAATACAACTAAGTGGTAGGATGGCATCGTGGGAGGACTATTGGACTTAAAACTGAGTGACCATTTATTAGCTCTGTGATGGGGGAAGGGGAGCCATCAAGTTCTTTAAAACTCAGAATTGTCATCTGTTAAATGTCATTAATAATGTATGCAACTAACCTATCTTATAGGATTGATATAAGGAAAATGTTTATAAAACTTAAGAATACCAGGTAAACATGTATTACTATTAATAACAGCTAATATCTCGATAGATTTTAAGGTTTGCAGAGCACTTGACTTCTAATATGCCACTTAATACATATTATTAAATTTATAACCCACTGGTAAGCATTTTGCCTTTGATGATACTATTAATTTTAACATATTCCCACAGATAACACTATATTAAAAGTCTGTTTAGGAGTTTGATCAGATTTCTATTAGACTTGAGCCATTCTTTTACTACCATCTTCCCAGTCACCCAAAATCAAAGTGCTGGGATCATCCTCAACTTTTTATACTCCCACTACCATATGCAGTCTTGTCAAGATCTGTCAGTGCTATTTTTAATATGGAGCCCCTAAACCCACTTCTCTGACACGGTCTCCACCCTGAGGCGAACCTTCATCGCCTCATGGACCAGCAGGTTGGTCTCCCTGCTCTGGTCCATACTCCAAAGTAATTGTCCTAAATGCAGGTCTGACTATGTCACCCCATCTTCTCAAGAAATTCCACTGGCTCCCTCTCAATCTCCATGATCAAATAGAAACTACTCTGTTTAGCATTCTAAGCCCTTCATCACTTTCCCACACCTCTTTCACCCCCTTATTTTTCCAGTTTCTTACACTTCACAGCCCCTCCCACCCTATTCCTTCTTTGCTGTTTTAACAAGAACATCTCTTGACTAGATGATTTCTTTGGCTGTCTTCCATTTGTGGAATATTATTCCTTTTCATCTCTGCCTCCTGATTTTCCTGGCTTCCTATAGGCCCAGATAAAGGGTCTTTTACAAGAGGCCTTTCCTGTTCCCCCTTAATTCTGGTGCCTTCCTTTTGTTGATTATTCCAAAATCACTCTATGGCTTGCTTGTACATAATTATTTGCATGCTGTCTTCACATTTAAACTGGAAGCTCCTCAAGATCAGGGTCTGTCTTATATTTTTGGCTTTGTTGTTTGTTTTTGTTATTTTAATCCCCAGAGCGATGCACTGTTCCTCATGCATAGTAGGCACTTAACAAATATTGATTGATTGAAGCACTGTATATGTATGCTGATATCTACTCTGTGGCTGAAGCAGATGCGATGCCTATGAAGAAGTTAAACAACAGACTTTGGGCTAAACATCCTTCATTCTTTCAACCAATCCTGCTAAAATGTGATAAGGAATCCTTTTGCTATCCTAATCTAATCTTTGCTGGAATATTGTAGTTCATCAATAAATATATTTATTAAAATATGACACCCGGAACTCTTACTAAAGTATTCCAGATTCAGTCTTACCAACCATTAGCCAATAATAATAATTAGCAATAATCATAATAATATGTAATATTTATAATAATAGAGGTTTGTTTTTGTTTTTGTTTTTAGTGAATTTTAAGGTTGGCAAAGCACTTAATTATCTCATTTGATCCTTACAACAATCCCAGAAGGAAACTGAGGCTTAGAGTGGTTTTTCCCCAAGGAGGAAAATAATTGAAGGAAAGAAAAGAACAAAACTTGTTTTTAAATATAAACAAGGGCTACCAAGTTATGTCATGAATTAGACTTGTTTTTCCTGGTCCTAGAGAGAGCACAACTAAGGTCAATGGAGGGGAAGTTACAAAAGTAGATTTTAACTCAACAGAATAAAAAATTTCCTAATAATTAGAGCTCCCCAAAATCTGTTTAAAGAAGATCAGAGTTCATTTCAGGAGTTCATCATTTAAGCACTTATGAGTTTTTCTTCAGATAGGGGTTAGATTAGATCAATCATTCAATACTTTTTAAGTATCTACTAAATTCTAGGTACTGTGTTAAGTGCTAGGGATACAAAAAGGGACAAATGTCAGACCCTGACCTCAAGGAACTTACAATTTAATGGAGGAGCTTACTCTGTAGCTCCTTTAGACCATCAAAGGCCATGATTCTGAATGTTCTGAACAACCTAGCACATACATAATACTCAATAAAATACTTCACCATATGGAAATAGGAATATGTTTTAAAGGATTCATGTCATCTCTTACCTGTGACAGTAAGGTCTTCAAAGCAAGTAGACGGCCTTGACTTGCTGCTTCATGGAGGGGTGATCGGTCTGCCCAAGAACCTACCAAAAAAAAAACCCCATCAGTAAACAAAAATTCATGAGTAAAATTTTAATCCCTGTTAATTCTGCATCACCCTTAAGGAGATACAGATTTAGAAGGCAATAGAGTGCCCAAAATATCTTTGCTTGTCTCGGAGGATCCTGGATTAAGTTATTCCAAACTCTGCTATAACTTTCTAGATATGTTCACAAATTGAAAAGGATCTGTTAGAATCAGATCTGTTCTGCTTTCTCTAGGGACAAGTCTTACAACCATAGTAATCATCACCTGAACATTCATCAGTGTGCTGATTTTGCTGAAGAATGTCTCGCTTGTTAAAAATTAATGATTTACATGAGAAAAAAGCATCTCCCTATAATAATTGAGACTGGTTAAAAAATAAAGGAGCAGGTCAATAGAATAGATTAGATGAAGAAGAATCAGAAACAATGAAACTCAATAATCCATTATTCAATAAGCCTTATTATATAGATTATGTAGGGGGGGAAATTCACTATTTGATAATTGCTAGGAAAAGTGGTTAATTAGTCTGGCAGAAATTAGCTTATAGAACAACAATTTATGACATATTCTACATTAAATTCCAAATGGAAATATGACCAGAACATTGGAGATTATACCATAAAAATGAGAAGCAACAGATAATATATTTTTAACATTTGAAGGCAAGAGAAAAAATTTTAACGGATCAAGTGATTAAAGAAGTTACAACATGTAAAACAAACAATTTAAATTATATGAAATTGAAAAGCTTCTTTTGCAATAACAAAATTAATGTAAGAAGGGATGCCAATTTCTATTAAATGTCTCTGAAAGGATGTAATATCCAAGATATATAATATCCAAGTATCCAGAAATACTTTTAAGACCAAAACCCATTCACCAATTAAGTTCCTTTCAAAGGAAAGGAACAAATATTTCTTAAAACAAAGTTATAAATTATTAACAATCTGATGAAAGAATACTCCAAAGCACTAATGATAAAAGAAATGCAAGTTAAAATTTTAATTCCTCAAATTTCACCTTATACACAGCAAATTGTCAGGTGACAAAATATGGTAATAATTAATTTTGGAAGAGCTGTAGGAAGATAGGTATACATACTACTACTACTCCAATCACTCTGAGTAGCAAATAATAATCATGCAAGAGAAAGGATTCCATTGCTAAGCATGTACCTCAAAGAGGTCAATGACAAAAACAAAGGCCTCAAACACACTAAAATGCTTAGAATTGCACTTTTGTGGCAGCAAAGAACTGGAACAAATTAGATGTCCATAATAGGTGGACATGGACAAGAGTTATACAAGATGAAGAAGATATGTGACATCTTATCCACAGCAAAGGAAAGAACCCATATCAGTGAGATGATTAATACACTGAAATAGTAAAACAAAGCATCTATATCTAATAGCCTCACTGTTTTATACTCTGATATTGCTTCACTCGGCTCTTTTGGTTCCATAAAGAGCATGCATCTTTATGGAATTTTCTGACTAGTTTAAACCTGATTTAAGCAGAAAATCACTCAACTTGCAAGCTATTACAGATAAAAAAAAAGATTCAGAAAACAGAGTTTACAAGAGAATCATAAATTTATAGCTGAAAGGGGTTTTGAGTCTATTTAGTCCAATCTCTTCACTTTATAGCTAAGGAATTGAGATATGGAAAAACACATTTGTAGGCTTCACACTGTGTCAGTAGCAGTCTGTCCCTGAGAAAATTGCTCTGTGAGATTCTTCTATTAGCCCTAAAAAGACTGACACAGGCCTCTCTGCCCATTTGGTATGTGGCCTTCATAAAGCAGGATTATCAAGTTGTTTTTTTTTTTTTTTTTTTTTTTGTCCTAATATTTTTCTATTTATCGTTTGTTTATATATCTTAGATACCAGGATCCTTTCAGACATTTAATAAATACAGAGATTCCCCCGTCCCCCATTTGACGTCCCTTCTTATTCTAGTTGCATTAATTTTGTTCTTGCAAAGTTTTTTAAGTGTCACATAATTAAAATTGTCTCTTTTACATTTTGTAATTGCCTCTATATCTTATTTGTTTAAAAGAGGAAGTAAAACCCCCTTCTTTCTTTAGTGTTAAATCATTAGGACAGGGATTCTTAACATGGAGTCCACAGACTCATGAAGAGATTCTAGAGAGCCCATGAACTTAGGTTAGAAAAAAAATTATATCTTTCTATTTCTTTTTTATCCTTTTTTTTAATAATAGCTTTTTATTAATACATGCAATGGATAGTTTTCAACATTCACCTTTACAAAATCTTGTGTCTCAAATATTTCTCCCTTCCTTCCTCCCTACAAGTAATCCAATTTAAATTAAACATCTTTATTTTCACTAATTTAGCATTTCTTTTAATTATTTAAAAACAATATCCTGATAAGAAATCTATAGGCCTCTTTTTACAGATTGTAAAAAAAAAACATTCATGACATAGAAGGGGTTAAGAATGCCTGCTTTCAAAGGTTTCCTCCTAACAGACTTAAGTAAGCTCTGTGGGAAACAACTTCAGGGATACATAATGCAGATTTTTTTTTTCTTAAAATTATATCATGTTAGTATTAACAAACATCTTCCTAGATTAGGATACTGCACGGCAAAAGAAACAAGAAAATTTAGCATATCGCCAGTACTAAACTTTTCCACACAGAAAGTGACGTTTTAATTTTTATTTGGTTTATGCCTTGATTCTTAACCAGTATTTCTACAGTATTTGCCACCATTTTCTTCTTATTAGCAATTGCTTAACTTAACAACTGCTTAAGTAACAGCAGCAGCTGTAGGAGAGAGCTTGGATAAAATCAAGCTGGCACCTATTTGAAGGAAGATTTTTATTTTTATCCTTAAAAGGTCATTGTACACCGGATAGTAATAGGAAGCATGCCAGCAGCTGGTTCCCTTCCTAAAGGAGGCTCCAGCAAAGAGTGACTGACCCTGTTGCTACGACTGCTTGAGTAACAGCAGTTTTTGGCAACGCTTGCCCACTTGAATTATCTCCAAGAGTGTTGTTATAATTCATGGTATTCGTGGTGGGGAAGAGAGGAATGGATAGGTCAAAGTTCTTTTTCTGAAGAAAATTGGGACTTTCTGGGTATCAACAGACCCTGTGACATTTGTGATGTGGAATCTGGCAATGGTGAATTTAGAGCAGTTATCTCTTGGATTTTTCTTTGTTTTTGAAATACTGGATCAGAAACATAAGGCTGTAGTTAGCAATAGTAATTGTAAAAAGAATTTCAAAGCAAGTTTCTCAGATAAGACCATATTTCTCAAACATAGGGAACTGAGGGAACTGAGGAACTGAGTCAAATTTATAAAAATATTTATAATTTATAAAATTTATAAAATATATAAATATATATAAATATATAAAAATTTATAAAAAATAAGAGCCATGCCCCAATTGATAAATGATCAAAAAATATGTGCCCAAAGGGCTACAAATTCATGTCTATCCTTTGACATAACCACATCAGTACTAAGCATGAATAGCAAAACAGATTATTTTTTAAAAAGGAAAATAACTTATATGTACAAAAAATATTCATAGCATCTCTCTTAGGGAAAAAAAATTAGAAATTGAGGGGATGCCCATCAGTTGGAGAATGGCTCTTTGTTATTGTTCTATAGAAAATGATGAGCAGGATGCTCTAAATAAAAACAAAAAACACAAACAATTTGGAAAATCCTTCATGATTCAAGCAAAGTGAAATGTACTTCATACGACATAATAGTGATGTTCTAGGATAACCAGCTATAAGACTGTTGTTTTCAGTAGTATAACCATCCACAACTACTCTTAAGGGCTTAAGATGAAAAATACTATCCATACCCAGAGAAGGAATGGAGTGTGTCTGAATACAGATTGAAGCATTCTCTCTCCCTCTTTTTTAAACTTAATTTTTCTTGAGGGTTTTTATTTTCATTAGGATGGGAGATTTTTGTTTTCTTTCACAACTTGAATTTTACAGAAATGTTTTGCATAACCTCACAAGTGCTTTCTTAATTGTGGTTGGGGATAAGGTTAGAACTCAAAAATTTTAAAAACAATTGTAAAAAATATTTTTTAAAACAGGGAAATTACTAAATAAATCAATCAAATAAAAAAATTTAAAAAGAAACATCAGGCTGAGTGAGCTTTTTTTTTTCTCTACAGAAAGTTAGTCTTGTATAATGGATAAAGTGATGGGACATGGGAGTCAGGAAAACCTGTAAAATCCTATGTGAGATATTTTATAGCTATGTAACCCTGAACATGTCATTTAACTTCTATGGGACTCAATTTCCACGTTTGTAAAATGAAGAGGATGGGCAGTGGTGATGTCTAAAGCCCTCTGCAACTTTAAATGTATGATCATGCAGAAACCAGTTATTTCTCTGTAACTTAAAAAAATTAAGATAGCTTTCCAAAATCTCCCAATTCTGATGTGAATTGCCTCCATCAAAACTCTATGGACCTGAGCTACTAGTGAAGAACAATTTTCACAGTCATTTCAAAGTAAGATGAGAACAGTAGGATTCCATGGAACATTATTTGGCAAATGATAGTGTAAAGAAAAGACTCTGAGGTCTTAGAGGTATATGTCTGTTTCCCAGGTGATAGGGGCTTATGGCCCAATTTAAAAGTGAAGGATTTATTTTATCTTTTCTTCTTTGTACTCCCTACCTTAGACAGTTATTCTGACAAAATTATTCTATAGAAAATAAAGGTGAGCCGTGAGTTACTGTTCTGTGGAATAGGAGGCGGCTCAGATGAATAGTCAATTTGTTTACTTGGTTATTACCTAGATATGGGATAAAATAAAAACTGAGGGGTAAGCAGTTCAGTAATTGCACTGAATTCCTTTGGGTTTCTCTTAGTATTCCATTTTCTTATTTCACTTCTCCTAAAGTAAAACCCTTTATTTCAAATAGTAATTTTCAGGAGGGCCAGAATCATCTATTTTGTTCTGGGACAGGGATTGAGATTTATACAAGAAACTGGAAACATGGAGAGTAATGGTCTGAAAGACATATCTAGGGATGTGCTGCCACTGGTTTTCATAGGCTTAGGATAACATCTGATTGTTAAATTTTCAATGTGAGCATTTATACTTCAGAAATCAGCAAATGCAACAAAACCTTGATCTTGTTTGGTTAATTGTCTAGACTTAAGTGATGGAGAAAATGTTAATAATGCAAATGAAACTTAAAAAAGTATTCTGTGTGTACCAGCATACCACTCCTGTGTGTGTGTGTGTGTGTGTGTGTGTGTGTGTGTGTGTGTGTGTGTGTGTAAAACTCACAGGTGTTAAGTCACAGATCTCAAATGATCTCAGAATTCAAATGATAACTTGAATTGTCTTCCAAAGAAGGCTATGGTGAAGATAATAGAGTTTAAAAAAAAATTTGGGGGGGGATGTCAATGGATAAAGCACAAATGGGAGAAAGCATTGAAAAAGTTCCTAGTCAGCCATTAATTAGCCAAGGAATGCAATTCATGAGAAATCACTCAGTTGCAGTGTTCCGGTTAATCAAAAGTTACTGTTACTAGTTTTTGTGGGGTTCAGTGGTTTCTTTTCAATGTAAAACCCTCTTGTCAGGTAGCAAACATATCAGTAAGTATTTCATGACTGATGGGATTTTTTAGACCTACATACTTAAGTGGAAAATTATAGTCTCAATATTAAAAATATTTTTAAAAAATAATCATTGTGATGCAAGTTCCATTTTGAGAACTGCCATGGTTAATTTTCAGTCTCCATAGAAAAATGGTTTTTAAAAAGTAAAGGAATCTGGTAAATAAAGTGAAAAATGATTCATAAGCACCTGGCTCTTGTGTATACAATTTGATTGCAAAGAGAAAATTTCAAATGATACATTAATTATCCTTTTTTTTTGAGAATGTTTCTCTTATTAAAAAAAATTAAGGCTCAGAAATTGGCACATCAGTTTTCATCAAAAAAAAATAAAGCCTATTTATATTGAAAATTACATTAAATTGCAGAATAATATATTGATGCTAAATCTCTGAAAACTTGTTTGCATGGCATTTGAGCACTGAAAAAAAAAAGTTACTTAACTTGCCAGGCCACATAATCAATGTTGTGTGTAAGGTGGACCTCAAACAGAGCTTGTTGGCCAAATGCTCTGCTCTGTTCCTTATTCCATGCTGCCTCTAGTGAATCCCTGGCAAAACTACCAACTCCATTCACAAAATAGTCATTAAGTGCTTCCTATACAAAAGACACTGCTTAATAAGTAATAACTTAAATAATTAATTCTACAGTACTCTTAATGAAAAATGCATATTGTAATTACGGCATTTATTAAGGCTGATGTTTTTCTTATGTTGTCAAAACTGAATCAGTTTAATTATCTTTAAACTAGAACTAAAAGATAGTGTACAGCATCATTCTATTCCATTCATATAACTTACTCTTCCATTGCCCCTACCTAATATGGGAGCTAACCAGTTATAGCCCCAAAAAAGGATAAAGACAAAGTACTAGAAGAAATGGTGATTTCTCCAAATAGTCCTTCAGGGACCATTATGAAGATCTGAAAATGACAGTAGGTCTAGCCATGTTATTTGTAGGATTTCAGTCAAAAACATTGGGTTTGACTTCTCCACAATATCAGTGTGGTCTGTGGGCACACGATTAGAAATTAAAAGAAGAGATGGACTTAAAGAAGAATTATTAAAGAGGACAGAAGAAAATATTTGAATTCACTCTTCACACTACTCCCATTTTTTCACGTTGCCTGCCTTACAACTTGATTTGGATTCTCTGTCTCTAAAATTTCAAATACCTCCATGCATCCATGATGTTATCTCTGGTATTATATCTGGGAGCACTGCTTTCCATTGTCAAGAATGGTTAAAGAATTGGATGCAGCAATAACAACCACAAAAAAATATGTTGAACTTGATAGGCAGAAGGGCACATTTCCATAAACCAGAAGTGACATTTTTTAAGGACTTATAGAGAATGGGAGGGTACCATAAGCTCCTAGAGGCTAGTCAAACTGCCATCAGTTGCAAAGCCCATAATTCTGTTGTCCTGTGTTCTAGAGAACTCTCAGTATTCTACAGTGGATAGGTAGCAAGGTGATGACCTAAGTTCAAATGTGGCCTCAAGACACTTTCTAGACTCTGGGCAATTCACTTAATCTCTTTATGTCTAAGTTTCTTCAACCGTAAAATAGAGATAATAGCAGCAAGATTATGTGAGGATCAAGTGAGATAATATATGCTTATTGTTCTCTTCTTCCCTATGACTTCCCTATATTCTTAGATATAGATGATACATTCCCAGAGGCATTGGTGGAAGAAAAGAGGGGAGGGATGTAAAAGATATAAATAACAAAACAGCATATATTGACCACTCAAAGTATTTTCGGCACTCAAATAAATGAAATTAATTACACAAAGTCAGCAAGTAATTTTTGAATCTATTTAGGCTACTCTAAATGTTATTTAACATTTAACATTAGGACAAAGCTACATAAATCTAATAGGCAAATAAATTATAGCATATTTATTGTATATATTTGCATACACATACACAAAATCACTGAAAAAAAAACATTTTTCTATTTGTTTCCAGCTCTGTTTGCTATACTCAAATATTTCTTCTCTCATATATACTTCCCAGGCACCCATTAGGGAAAAAAAAATGCCTGTCATTAACATGTGAGAATCAAATGATGTTCTCTCTTGTTCCAAGTTCTATTTTGTATCTTGTCCCTCCCTTCTCCCCTCCAAGAATACCCAAATGTAGCAGCTATTGGGTTCTGTTCAACTACTACAGCACCAAGTCTGTAATTACTTTCAGTTCTGATTTCTGCACTGATTTGCCACCAGATAGATGACTATAAACCTGTAAAATAATCAGTTTCAAAGTTCCATTTTCCCTTGACCAGGTGAAGATGACTAGATTCTTCTCCCTAAGCATAATATCAAAGTTTCAAAAGGAACAGTCTCTCCTGCACTTCCTCTTTCTCCAATTTAACTTGATAACAGAAAACTTTAAATTTTATCCATTTATGATAAACGACTCAAAATGGAGTAATTTTAACAAATAATGGCTGTTTTCAAAATGCTAATCGAGTCCCTACTGTTCTGGTCTCTCTTGAAACTACATAGGAGGTAATTCTGACTATATTTAGAAACAACATTGGTTCCAAGCCATCTGGTATATAATTTAACAGGGAACGGCACTCTGCACTGTTCTGTAAACATTACCTTTCTAGAATAAAAACATCCACATGAATAGAAATAATTTTTACCAGGGTCCAGGCCATACCTAAATCTCCATCTCCCCACGGCACTTCAAGCCAGCCACTATTTAGGTAAAGCCGACTCATACTTTATGAAAATAAAAATCTCTTGCCGTTTGCTAGCCAGTTTTCGTCATCCTGTTAAGGAGACAGGCACTCAATTTAATATGACCTTTTGCCTCATAAACGGAAAGAAAAAAAAAAAAAACAACCCTCTGAATGAATACACATTTGAAAACATACTGATCATCTTCCTTTTTGCTTATTTATAAATTATTCCTGATGATGAATAGTTTTACAGAGTAATTATATATCCACAGTTACTGTGAAAACTGGATCCTCTTTTTATTTACTTTATTCACAACTTGGTTCCTCCCGCAAAGCAAGGTGGAGAAAAATGTCTGGTTCATTCCAGGGAGGGCAATTATTTCTTACTCAGACTAGAATCTGTCACAACCATTTGGTTCTAGATTTCTCACAGGAAAAGGGCTAATACTTGTCTCACTGAGGACTTTAGAGGGATTTGTGCATCCAAGGTAGATGGCCACTCATCAGATACATATGTGGCAGCTAGGTGGTAGAATAGAGTATTGGAACTGAAGTCCACATTCAAATCTTCCTCAGATACTTACTAGCTATAGAACTCTGGGCAAATCAATTAACCTTTGATAGCCTCAATTTTTTTTAGAGATGATAACAGTTATGAGGATCAAATAAGACACACATATAAATATCTGTATGTACATATTTATGTCTATAGACACATACAAAAATACTACAAGTACCAAACTGTACATTAAAAATGCATACAAATTAATACATATATACAAAGTACTCTAGGTACCAAAACTTATAAAAGTATTACATAAAAGTTAGCTAATTATTATGTTGTGATGACAATTCCTTCCTGCATATGAGTTAGATTTGATGGATACAAAAGCCCTTTCCTATTCTAGAATTTTGGGATATGATTGAAAGAATACTTTTCAAAACCAAGATTTCAATAAGCTTCACATTCTCACAGAGCTAGAACATTTCTCATTCTGAATTAGTTGGCCTACTTGGTTTAAACACAGTGCTAATGATCTTATCCCTGCAGGACAGGCTGGTCCTTTCTTGGTCCAGTAACTGAATTTCTTCCATGGATAGACTATGTCCTTGACACTGAGACCATCTTGTAAATGAAGTTTAGGATATGGGAGGATTATTGTAATAAATTATAACCAACTCTAAAAGCATGTTTTACACATTACATGATATGCCAGATAAGACAGAAATTTATGTACAATATATATCACATATCTGTGGAAAGAGCACTAAACAAAAGTCAGAGAACCTGGATTCAAATAAATAGCTTCTGAGGTCTCTTTCAGCTCTACAACTATCTACTGCACTATGCTCCTCTACCAGAGCCTGACTTCAATTATCACTGTGGCCAGGAACTCAAAATCCACAACAGCAGAGTTTAAGCTCTTGCAAGCATTGCTCCTTTGGATAGACTTGGATAACTGATGGTCAAGGAATAGAATGTATGTCTATTGCCTGAGAGCCAGCCTAGATTATTTCTAAGAGACATCACCATAAAGTTCATTACTGGCTTGTGATTTTTTTTTTTGACATTGCAACTCATCATCCCAACCAAATGCTATAGTCATCATTTGAGGGAGCAGATGCAGAGATGGGCCAGCCACCTCCACCAATTGCCACACACAGAATGGGCAAGCCAGTCCTGCTGAAGAGAGATAAAAGCCAGAAAGGACCAGGCAAGTCAAACCACTTCAGACCCAGGGAGCTTGAATCCAAGAGCCTTAGAAATAGCAATGCTTCCAGATCGATGCCCTCAACCAAAATCCTGGGAAATACACAGGCAATGGCAAATTGGGAGTTACAACCACAATTACTGAAGACCCAATAAAGAAAGTTCTTCACACCAAAAACTTGGCACTGGCAAAAATTCAACATCAGAAACTCGAGATCATCAGTGGAAATGACACTAATAAAAAGTTATAACAACCTTTACTTTATAATTACACCCTTATCAATTTATTAATGTTTATATTGCCATTTATGTACAAAGATGCTACTGCCATTAGAAAGTTTTGGACATGTTATTATTTTCAAAAAGGCCAGAGGTAGAATATCAATTTGTGGAACTCTATCAGGGAACTGAGTAGGTAAACAATTTGTTCAAGGTCACACCATCGGAAAGCTTCAGAAGCTGAATCTAAATGTATTTCTTATTAGTTAAACTGAAAACTTTTTCTACCATTGACATGTTGCTTCTAAAAAAATAAAAAAAAAAATCATATTGATCAGAAGAAATCTATCATGTCTGTTGGAAATGTAATACTGGCCCATTACCAAAAGAGGGTGGGGCATGATTATTTAACATTTATACAGCAGAATCACAGAATCATTCCAGGTGGCTGGTTTTATTTTTTATTTTTTTTTTCTTTCAGTTTACTACAAACCTCAAACTACCCAGTTTCAAGCCTAAAATCCCATTTTTACCTGAGGCAAATTTAGGAGTTTAATTATGTCCATAACTGTCCCTGAAGTTCCAGATTTCAGACCATGCCTAAGTCCTACAAACCCTACAGATAAATACTATTTAATACCTGTGCTCTCATTCCACTTTCCCAAAATTCACTTTGCTTCATATGTTCACCCTGAATCTGCCTTGGAGTGGTAAGAACTGAGTCAGCATCCTTAAGGAATTGGGGTGATTGAGCAGGGCTTGCTTCTGCCTACTACTTTTGCTGTTGAAAATACACATACACACACACACACACACTTTTTGTTTCCTTTCAGAGGAAAACTAATTCAAATGTGAATCCATGGATAGGAGAAATGTCATTGGGATTTTTATAGATTTGAAAGGAGTTTCAACTTCTTATCATCAATTGTTTCTCTGACCTTTCATTTACCATTCTTACTTCTCTAATTAAAGGTATTGCCCTTAAAAAGAGAACAAATGGCAAATAATAGTTTGCTGTTTCATCTAAAAGAAAATAAATTAAGAAAGCTGACTTCCCACAGGAATATTCGAGACAAAGGGAACAGTATTTGTAAAGACCCTCACCAGAAAGCAGTATGAAATCTGAGAGAAATTGGCAAACATTAAATCCTCCGTTATGGAGAGCTGAGACACATAGCTAAGTTCAGCTTTCATTTTAACCAAAATATCAGAGTCACCCCCCACAAACCTTTGTTTATGTAAGGAAAAATACAGAAATGCATTTTCTCTTGCTTTGTTTTACCATTTTTGATAGAGATGAATTTGGACAGGAAAAATTGTTATTTTTATGTATCAGTGATTCTCAAAATGTGATCTGTGGACTCCCTAGGGGGACTCAAACATTCTTTCTAGGGGACTGGAAGTTCAAAATTATCTTCCAACTAATACTATTAAAATACTTTTCCTTTTTCCAATTACATACCACTGAGGCCAAATTTTCTTCATAAACTTCAACCAAAAAAAATTGCAATAGATTGAACACAGAAGCAGATAAAAGAATCTAGCTACATTCTAGTAAGCCAGACAACAAAGAGATTTGCAAAAATATATTCTAAAAGGCCACTCTTCTCACTGAAGTTTTTTTTTTATTTTCCTATTTTTCATTTTAAAAAGTTAAAAAGTGAATTTATTATTTTTAAATGAATTAATTTTTAAAATGTTTTCATTTCAAATAAAATAAAGAGATATAACTTACATAAACAAAAGGTTTTCCAGGACTCAATAATTTTAAGGGTAAAATATTGTAAAATCCTTTAATTATAAGTAGCATATATCCATCCCAATGTTCTTCGCTCCTCAGAGGTCCTCTGACCAAAATCTTTAGAAAATCATTAGAAATGTTCAAATCTTTAACTCTAGCCCTGATTATGCTCCCAAGTTGGAAGCTACCATCTGGATATATTTACCTGTATATTCAGTTGGCTGCCCAAATTTAAAATATCCAAATCAAACCAATCATTATTATCTTTCTCTTCAAATCTTCTCTGACAATGATACAATAACTATCCTAGGCAACATCCAGGGGCAAAAATCAGGAATCTTAAATAGCAGAATGTTATGTATACATTGTTAAATTTTTACAGACATCCCTTCTAAACTCCCCAGGACAGGGATTCTTCATCTTTTGTGTGTGTCTTGGACTCCTCTGTCAGTCTGAAGAAATTTATGGACTCTTCATTATAATAATGTTTTTAAATAATTGAATTTAAATAAATTGTCAAATTTCTATTAAAGGTTACTGGAAAATATACACCTAGCATTTTCCTCCACTCAAGCTCATAGCACTTACTTTTGAAGGGCAGAGGAAATCCAGTATTGTTAGCTCACTTTACAATTCTAGAGAAGTTGAGTAATTTGCTCAATATTCTACAGCTAGTGAGAAGCAGAGATAGGACTGGTACCTGGGTTTTCTCATCCCTTAGGCAGTGATCTTTCCATCAGGCCAAACTATACTCTTGCACTTTATCTTCAATCTCTGTGTCTCCTGTGTCCAGTCCCCTCCTTACTTCCCTGACAACCACAGTAGTAAAATACCACCAGATCCGCCTTCCTTTTGATTGTGTTACTTCCCTAATCAATGACTCATGGTTCCCCATTGCCAAAAACATAGTCTGAGTCGATAACCTTAAAATCAAGATCTCCACACTATGGATCCCGCTCATTCTCATTCTCTGTCTCTCTCTGTTTCTCTCTGTCTCTGTCTCTCTCTGTCTCTTTCTCTCCTACCTGTAAGGCTTTAAGCAAACCACATAACCTTCATTTGCCTCAGTTTTCTCAGCTATAAAATGGGGATATAAACACAGAGTTGTTATGAAGATCTAATGAGATAATATTTGTAAATACAGTAAATGTTTTCTCCTTCTCCCCAATAACTTCTTTTATTTATTTTTGGTAACTATCTATCTCTCTACATATAAATATCTAATCTAGTCTCTCTCTCTCTCTCTCTCTCTCTCTCTCTCTCTCTCTCTCTCTCTCTCTCCCCCCTGTCTTTCTATATCTACAGATCTTTGTCTTCTACAATTATATATATTAGATTATACAATGTTGTATATATTTAGCTCAAGGGAAAGGATTCTAATACTTTTTAAAGTTATCTCCCACCACCTGTGCCCTGAATTGCTCACTACTTATTTGTAGAATAAATGTAGAAAAGTAGTTAAATTGACCAGTTCCTAAAAGGTAATGAACAAATGGCTGTGTTTTGTGGATCTTAATACATTTTTCTATAACTTGATGTCATGTATATATTGACATTTGCAAAATAATAATGGGATCTATTTGTCAATCTTTTCCAACAAATGGGTATCTGGCCTTAGTGACATTGTGTTATTATTACGTTAATTTTGTTATCAAAAATAATGAAAAACCTTCTTGAATATAAATTATAATAGTTCTCCAAAAATTATGGAGCAGTGATTTCCAGTATGCCTCTTGTCCATTTGCCTAGAAGAAAGGCTGAATGAACAATAACAAAAATTTATTTCCTTTACACTACCCTTATTTGTAATCTAACAGGACACCGTCTCCTCCTCCTAGAATCTGACTCATCTCTTTCTTCACTATTGCTTAATTATTTTATTTTTTTCCCCATGGAAAATTACATAAACTATTCCTGTGATTTGCTTGTGTCTAATTGCTGAGCTAAATGCCTCTATTTTTTCCTCTTGCTTTCTTTGAATTGTAAATGGCTTCCTTAGTTAGTTTACTTGATTTCTTCCTTCTGTAATCATTAAAGTAGGAGTAAGGAAATGGAAGAGAAAAACAAACAACAACAAAAAATTCCCCATAATCCTGCTTTATCAGATACTTATTACCAGAAGGCTGCCCGTTGAGTGATTCATTGAGAGAGAACCCCATACCAATTAAAGCAGGGCATCTTTAACAACCTCAATGAGGTGGACTTGTCTTTCCCAACTAATATTAAAAACACATCCTAGGTGCCCAGATAAGAGTGATGTAGTTCAGAAAGGAGGGCCTAGGCTCAAGCCTAGCTCCTCATATACATTAGCAGCCTGATCCTGGGCAAGCACTTAACCTTTATAGCATCTCTGTAGCAAGCAACATTCTGAGACTAGAATTTGAGAGAAATGAATGATTTGTATGAGTGCAGAGAGTTATGTATTCAGAATTCCCTAGGCAAATCATGTGTCCAGAATCCACAAAGGTAAATGTTGCTCTATAGTTCTATAATCCCTTATAACAATCTTAAATATGAAATTGTCAGGTGGCATTTCAAACTTTTGTATAATTCTTGTTTAATTTGTTTGAATAGGTTACTATTTCCCACTTAGGCCTTTTCCAAACATTTCATTGTTTTCTCCTGAAATAAATAACATTCCATAATGGTCTTTGTTTTTTGAAAATAATAGCAGTCTAACTGAAATTTTATTTCCCGAATTTGCTCAGCAGCCTTTGTCCATCCTATATATCTATATCTATTTGTATATATTGTATATACAATTATATATATTATATTATACAATATTATATATATTTACATATAATGTATAATGTATAATATAATGTATATACCTTCCATCTGTCCGGAGTAGGAAAGCAATTGTAGAAATATTGATGCCTTAGATTATTCTCTTCCTTCGGGGAGCTAAACTACACTGACCCCCTTGGGTGGCCCATATTGCTGTGGTTGTGAACCTCAGGAGGGGAGACTTCGCTCTCCTTGCTCCCGGTTCAGGCTCACCAGAGACAGAAAGGTGAACAGCTGAGATGTATTGAGTTTGCCCCAACAATCAATAATATGCATCCTACAGAGTGGAGGGTCAGTCAGCTGATGCATTTCTGGGTTGGGAGTGCAAGATAAGCAAAACCAACCCAACCCAAACCATTCTAGTCTCCCTGCCCGGAGCCTACGTTTCTGTTCCTAGGCTGCCTTCTGGAAAGCATCCCCAGCAAAGAGAGTGTTTTTGCAAAATCGAGGGGACTTGGTCAGGGCCCCAGAAGATGGTGAACGAACTGCTCCACTAACCTTGACTGGTCAGAAGACCCCAGCTAGCCTTTCGCTTGGAGGGGCACTGCTCCCCGCTCGCTAGCCTCCTTTTGGGGAGCATCTGCTGAGCGCCGCTCCCGCACCCCGGGGGCTGGATGTCTGCGGACATTGCGGGGCTCCTGGTCCTTCCAGCTGTGCTCGGGGAGCATCGGGGTACGTGCTCCTGGGCGCAAGGAGCCCGGGCTGCGGGATTTCGAGGGGCCGTACTCCCCCTCCCCTGTCCTCCCCTCCCGGTATGTTGGTTTCACAAAACAGCTTTTACCCCACGCAAAGGCCGCGGCACGAAACGCGGTCCGCGACCACTTCGGGGCGGGCTAGTGGGTGCGAGGAGGGGGATGGGCAGCAAGCATTGCACCAGCATCAGCTATTTTTAAAAGCAGGGACTCAGCTGAGCCTCGGCGGGACAAGGGTTGAACCACTGATACCAGGAGGATTTTCTTGAGGGGGAGGGGGAGGGGAAAGGAGGAAGGGAAAGAAGCACACAGAGGAAAGAAAACCGGTCCCTAAGTAAGAAGAACGGGGTCAAGTCCTGCCTATTATGGGCATTAGCTAAAGACAGCTGTGGGCAAACCACTCACCTCCTCACTATCCAAGGTGCTTTGCCAATCAGTGCCATCAAGAGACCCGGGGGAGACATTGTGTCATCCAGGTGCTGGGTGACCCTGGCCAAGTCAGGCCTCTGAGTGACCTAGGGCAAACTGCCCACCTTTCTCATGTCCCAGGTGTACTGTTACTTTGGGTCAGACACTCATCGGCATCCAGGTGACCCCGCCAAGTCAATTACTCACAGTGACCCAGGTGACTGCCCCCCTTAACGCTCTTGTGCCCCGTGGGTAAGCTATTTACTCTCTCTGATCTGGGCAGCTGGGCCAATTACCCTTTCTGTGCCCTGTAGGTTGTATGTGTGATCCTGGGCAAATAGTAACTTCTCAGTGCCTCCTGATTGCCACCTTCAGAAGAATCTCAACTGCGTACAAACGTTTCCTCTACTCCACTGAAATCGCAGCTCTGCCTCAGAAGTAATGGGGGTTTGGAAGGTAGGAGAAAGTCTTGGAGGGCTTGGTGGGGCAGGGGGTGCGAAAAATCTCAGCCTGGGAAAGAAAGGAACTACTTTAACTGCCCTTCCTCATATTCACTAACTAGTACACGCCATAGGTGAGGTCGGCTGGCCGTCTCTAGTTGTCAACCAGTAAGAACCTTATTTTAGAACTGATTCCAGTCCAAACGCACGGCCTTCTTCCCGATGTTTTAGTGGGTCACGGGGATCCAGGTTTTATGCCAGAGATAAAAACTACAGAATGAATACATGTTTCAATTATGTGCCACATATGTGGGGCAGTTATTTTGGGAGGTCATTTCAACACCTTGAAAAAAAACAGAATTTAGTTGTAGCTTGCCATACATTTATTTTTAAAAATGCAGGAAAAAATCTTAACAGGACAAGGGAAACCTCTGAGACACATGTGACTGCTACTACTTGCTGGTATGTAAAGCTTGAACCAGGTCTCTGAGTCAAGAGCTGTGACTGATCCTGGACATCACACCCTGGATTAACTGGGCTGGTGATCTTATTACAATGGTGACTTATTTGGGATGTGTTTTGATGGAAAAAGGATATAGGAGAGGGGGAGGGCTTGGCAGAGCTCTAATATATTCTAATAATATTATTAATAATACTCTGAAAACTTTTCCCACCCTCTGTTGATCAAAACAAGGGCTTGAGATTGGTGCTTTCTAGTACCAAGTTGGAGAAAATAAAATAACCTTTGGGGAATAAAAGTCTCCTTTATTTTTATTTTTGATTTCTGGTGGATCAGAACCTGTGATTCCATAAGGATGAGGAAATCCTAGTGTGAAAACTCCTACTGATACAGACTGGCAAGTAATAAACGATTTTAGAGAGTTTCCTCAGAAAATTGAGAGGCTAAATGATTTATTTAGGATCACACAGCTGGAAACTGGGGCAAAACTTGAATTCCTCTTTACTCCAAGACTTTGAGTCCATTCCATATAGGATAATAACTTAAAATTGAAAAGAAATTTAAAAATCATCAGGTTTTCAAACTCCTACATTTTACAGATAAGGAAAGTGAGACTAAGGGAAGTTAAGCAATTTAATCTGAAGTATACAACAACTATGTCTATGTATATTACATATGTGTATATGTGTCTAGGGCAAGAGTTGAACTCCTCTTCCTGAATGCAAATTCAACACTCTATTATGATACATATATACTTACTTCACATTCTTTGTTTTCTTTGGTAATGCCAAGTATTCTCCCTCAATTCAAATCAATTCCATTAGATTTGTTGATTCAATTTGATAGAAATTTATTCTATTTCATTGATAAAGTTTATTTCTCTGGTTCATCAAAAGAATTGTCCAGTGTTCACCAAGGATGTAAGGTCATCCTGAATTGCCAAAGAAAGGTCTCTGAACCACAGTTGTCACACTCATATTAAAAATGGGGGCCACAAGACCATAAATAAGGATTCCTGCAGGCACACAGAAAATCATATATTAATGTTGTCTATGCTTTGTCATAATTTTTTATTTTCTATGTTAAATATTTTCCATTTATGTTTTAATCTGGTTCAGGTTGGTCTGGGCAGTGTTGTGGATCATGAGTTTGACACCTTTGCTCTGGACTATATTGTACTAGCAATATCTCATGATAAAAATATATCTTTTTGCTATGGGAAGGTCTAGTTAATGTTTCTCTCTGGATAGGGACAACTTTATCCAAGGCAGCTTAAGTGCTTGGCTCAGATCTTGTTAAATCTATTAGGATCTCCACAGAGTAAAATGGAATATAAAAGGGCAATGTCTGTCTAGATGAAACATCATATGGTCTACTGGAAGGTATAATTTTTGCCAGCCTGGATGATGGGCTGCACTGTTCAGGTCTCTTCCCTCTTCTTTCTGGACCCCTCCTCTTTTTAGTTCTTCAAAGTTGCTCTCCCCCAGGGATCTCCCAATCTATTCAGGTTCTTTTTTAGTCTGGAAGAGAACTACAATCTCCCAGAGGCCATCCAGTCCGTTGTCGCCAAAAATAGAAAACCACAGGTTGGGATAAAGAGCGCCTATATTTGCCCTTTTCTGTTGATTATAATGTTCACAATCAGGGGTTCTAGCTCAAATTCACAAGTGGAAACAAGGTATCTATTCTAGAAGAATGATATATCAAATATTAATCAGTCTTTGAAAAATTTTATAATGACAACCTGGAATTTTGTGACACTTCTTTTCATTTTTACTGAAAAATTCAGCATCCTCCTCATTATTAATGTTGGATAATTCCTGCCAATAATTTTGGCACTTGGGAGCTTGAAAAAATTCTAGTAAGATATTCGCTTATTTTATTTGGCAAAAAAACTAAACAGATGTCAATTAGAAAGAGGCCTTTTCTTTTAAAGGTACCTCACCAGCCCCTAAATTGTAGGAAACTGCTTTGATGGTATATCTAGGATAATCATATGTAAATAAGGTATACACATACATAAATATACATGCTAAAAAACAGAATATGTTTCAGAATCCTTTCAGAGACAAAATAAAACTTCACACAGGATTTAATTTAACTTATCAAGTCTTTCAGAAAGCCAGTCACAAAGTTCTGTACCAGAAATTATTTTAAAAAGTTAATCCTCCAACAGAGAAGAGATCAAAGAATAGAAATAAACAATTCTCAAAAGAATTGCAGAGTGTAAACAGCCATATGAAAAATTGCTCCAATCATTTATAATAAGAGAAATGCAAATCAAAACAGCTCTGTGGTTTCACTATACACCCAACAAATTGGGAAACATGAAAACAGATGGGAATAGTCATTATTGGAAGGGAGTGGTGTGCTGATACACTGTTAGTAGAACAGTGAATTGGTCCAACTATTCTAGAAATCGTTTTAGAATTATACAAATAAAATAACTAAAATGTCCATGCTCTTTGACCCAGAGAGCCAATTGTTAGGATTATACTTGGAGGTCAAACAAAAAAGGTTCCACATATACCAAATTACTTGTATTAGCAAAGAATTAGAAACAAAGCACATGCTCATTGATTGGAGTGAAATAAATGGTCTGGAATGCAATGAAACACCACATTGTGGTGAGAAGCAGTGAATATGATGAATGCTGAGAAGCAAGGGAAGTCATGTAAAGGGAATAAAGTGGTACCAGGAAAACAATATACCTGATGTCTACAATATAAAGTGAATGAATGATGAAACAAAGGAAACTCAGTTTTGTGTAATTTATCATCATCAATCTTGGCCCTGAAGAAGAAAAGGAGTAAAACCACCTCCTTCCCTTCTTTACATACCTGAAGTATGATATGGGTATGGGACTCTTCATCAATATCAGACTTAATTGTTGTACTATAGAACTGGTTCCCCCCCCCACTCCGTCTTTTTAAAAATTCTATTTGTTATAAAGGATAACTCTATGGGTAAGGTCTACATTTAGGAATTTTAGAGATGTCAAAACAAAAGATATCAATAAAGCAATCATTTTCAATCATTTTCCAGTTATGACTGGCTCACTGTGGCCCCATTTGGGATTTTCTTGGCAAAATGCTTTGCTATTCCTTCTTCAGTTCATTTCATAAATGAGGCTAACAGGTTTAAGTTTCTGTCCAGAGTCACATATTTAATATGTATCTGAGGCTGGATTTGAACTCTGGAAGAGAAATGTTGCTAACTTTAAATTCAGCACTCAATCCATACTACCACAGAGGGAAAAAAAAAAGGAAATTAACCAAAGTCACTATAAAATGTGGGGAATTGGTTAACAGAAATGATTAGTAATTCTACTAGAACTATAAACTAGGTTAATAGAAAACAAGTAGTAGAGAAATTTATATGTGTCCAGTGGAAAAGTATAATTGATATAACAGGTTTGAAGGACTGGTATTGAGGTCAATCTTGGTTATTATTCTTTCATAAATGCGCTAGAAGAATATTTGAGTGGTGAGATATACGAGTATATAGATGCCACTAAGTTTTGTCCAGTAATGACTTGTCAAGGTGATAGGGATAAATTGCAGAACCACCACCTGAACTTCTTCCTGCAAGTGGGTAGAAAGGTAAATTTTAGTGGAGACAAATGCAAGATAATGCATTCATAAAAAGATAACCCAATTAGAGTTTATGAAGTGATATAATATGGAAAAGTTATGATTTAGGAATCTGGGTAAAATAAATTGAAAATATCAGACTAATGTGCTTTTTTGGTTACAAATGATAAGGATTGAACCAGTGATTTCATTAGTATAGAAACCTCTGATGCGGAGTGTCCCCGCACTTATGCAGTTCAACATCTTCCTGTCAACTTGTAGACTAGAAAAATGCTTAGAGAGATTATAAATTCCTGTCAAGGATCACACAATGAGTATATGTTCAAACCTTGATGTTCCTGGTTCTGAGCCACCTCTGTCGAATGCTTTTGACTGCTTCTGGCCAAAAAGGCTGACAAAATTTTGGGCTTCATCAGTAAAGTTCATGAGATCATAAAATCATCACTCTAGAATTGTAAGGAAACTCAAAGACATTCTAGTTTTTTACTGATTGAGAAAACTGAGCGTCAGGTTTTGATTAAGTGACTTACTTGTGATTATATTGATAGTAGATAAGATTTGTCATATTGATCAATAAAATTTGTCTAATCATTTTAGAGAAAACTTATAGTAAGAACTTGAAGGTTTGGTGCAGTCACATTATAGGAACTACTTTGTTTTCTTTTTTAAAAATAACTTTACGTGACTTTCAGGAAAACAAAGCTTTGCTTCTTCAAAAAATACGTCATTTTTGCAGGGAGATGGCTGATAAATTGACAATGAAACTAAGGATTATAGATTTAGAGACCATCTTACCTAAATCTTTGGTTTCTATAGATGTGGAAACAGGCTGAAGGAGATATAAAACCTTGCTCACAGTCAAACAGATCTTAAATCATCATCATACTTTGTAAAAGGAAATACTTCTTTAGTAATTAATAAGTGGCTTATTTGAAGATGAAACAGAATTAGAGTAAGATTTAAGTCTAAAAATTGTGAGAGATTCCTATTTTATTTGATGATTCCAAACTTTTATTTTGGTGTGATAACATATGGGAGAAGCCATTATTCAGTTGGTGCAGGGCTGTTTTCTTTGGGGGTTTAGCCACATGCACTAAGAGTTAAGGGACCTCTTTGAGGTGGTCTATCTTTCCATCTTTCAATCAAACATGGCTACCTGAATCAATTGACTAGATAGAGATAATGGTAGAGGGTGGGTGAAGTCCAGGGTCAGATTTAACTCTGCACTTACTAGCGCCTTGACTGGGGAAAGCAGACAGTAATTATTATCCAACAATTAACTCTTGCCTCAAAGTCATTTATTTCTTATATAAAGGTTGCCTAGAAACCAACAGTGACATTTCATGGTCCATGACCTAGCTCTTATTTGTCCTTGATTTTGGTCACAAATATTTGGTAAGTAGCAAGTACAAATAATATGATGATAATTATTTTAATTATATACTTGTATGACAGTTATAGTGAAACAGAGTAGTAGGACTATAGTTTAAGAAGCTAGAAGAGATTTCAAAGGTTATCCAGTTCAACCTCTTCATTTGACAGGTAAAGAAAGTTGAGGCTCAATGTTCAAGTTTACACAGGTAGTAAGTAGAAGGTCCCTGACTCCAGTATCAAATCTCATTCCACTGCACTACTCTATAAAAGAATAACTTCTTAGTATGCACTCTTGGAGGTAGAAGTCACAATCAAGATTATAAAACTGATTTATAAAATCTTTAGGTGATTTTATACTTTAAATTTAAACCTAAAACTTTTGAAATCTAAAAGGAAATATATTCAAGTTTAAGGCAACTGTTATTATGCAAATGGTACCCAATGTATTCTTATTTTGAATTCTGTTACCCCCAAAATTAAATAAATAATATGACTATTGCAGATGAGAAATCTGTGTCCTACCCATGGTGAGCAAAATAGATGGTCATGCCGGCTGTCAGGAAAAAAAAAATCTGATTTGCCTTTAAATGCCAGATGGTTTCTTCTATACATAAAAAGGTATTATTGTCTTTAAAGTTAAAAATATATAATGACACAAGGACTTTAGGAAGACAGAATATATTGCTGTAAGACAGAAGAGTTGAACCTTATTTTTAGATGTCTCAAACAATTCTGAACAAAATAAATTGATAATATAAATGGCATGAATAATCCTATCAGGATTAGAAAAACCTTAAAAATTTGAAATGTTCTTTCTTAAAATTAAAGATTTCTTTATTAATGAACTTTGTGTACTTTATTTTTAATTTAATTAATCAACCATATTTTAATTAATTAAGGATTTAATTCATCATATTTAAAGCTAGAAGGGACTACCTAGATCCAGTAGGTCACCCATCCCTCATTTTACAGCCTGAGAAATGAGGATTGCAGAAGCCTTACTTTGCTCAAAAGTCACAAAGATAGTAATAGAGGAATTGGGGTTCAAACTTTAAATTAATTTCTGGGGCTTCTCATAAGTTTATATAGGGTTATATTTTTCAGCTGTTAAATGTCATCAGAAATTGCTGCCTAAGTATCCCATGAACACGTTTTTGAGACAAGGACTGGGCAAGACTTCATGAGACCAATTTAGAAATTGCTATTGCAAAGTAGAGTGTAAGTGTATGTAAGTAAGTACTTACTATGTAAGTAAAGTGGCAGTTTTTGTTAGTTCCCCCAAATTTCCTTCCCTCAAAACTTCAGTCAATTAACCAGAATTTATTAAACATGTGTTATGTAATAGACTCTGGGAATACAAAGGTAAAAATGAAACAGTTTCTCCTTTCAAGGAGCTTATGTTCTATTAGATTCTTTCCTCCTTCCTTAGTGTGCCTGAGGAAGTCTCATAGTTCTGGCCTGATCTTTTTAACTCGTGTGTATACTTGATCCCCTAGACTCCCAGCTGCTCCCACCTTCCCTTTAATTTCTCTCTTTTCAATGACTCTTTCCTACCTGAATACAAACATTCAGGTCTTCCCTTGATTCTTGTGTTCCATCCAGTTACCATCCCATTATCTTCCTGCTCCCCAGACTTCTTGAGTTGCCCATACTTGATGCCCCCACTTCCTTACCCCCAGTCACCCTCTCTCCTCAACATCTTGCAGTATAGATTCCACTACCAGTGCACTGAGATTTTTCTCTCAAATGTCACCAATGACTTCATAACTGCCTAATCCATTCATTGGCCTTTATTCTGTCCTCATATTTTAGCCTCTCTACATCTATTGAACTCTTGAGCATTTGATCTCCTGGTTACTCTCTACTCCTTAGTCTTTCTAGACATCAATTCTCCCTATTTCCTACCTCTAACTGATCCTTTTTGTCTCCTTCAATAGGTCTTTATCCTCTTCCTGAATATTTATGGTAACTATTATCCCAAATTCAGTCCTGACCATCTTGTTCCCTTCCTATACTCTTTATTTGGCAATTTCATTTATTCTCAATGCTTCAACTATTACATCTACATAAATGAGTTCCAAATCATTATTTTTAAATCCTGACCAGTCCCTTTCCATGCAGTGTCCTCCATTCCTGGAATGTATTCTCTCTTCATATCCACCTCTTAGTAACTCATTTCCTTCAAGACTCAAAAGCCACCTTCTACACGAGACCTTTCCTTATTTCACAATTTCTAATGTCTTCCTGCCCCTTCCAAAAATAATCTTGTATTCATTTTGTATATACATTCATATTTCCTTCCCTGATAGAATGTAAACTCCTCAACGACATGAAAATACTCTATATTGATTAAACCCCACATCTAGTTTCTGCTGCTCACCCAGACTCCCTTGTTCAAAATTTTGTCATCTCAACCTCTATTTCTTGCACATTCTAAACCTTTTTTTTTGTAATTACTCCAATCCATTCTCTTTCAATACCAGCCTCTACTCCTATGCCCAGGAAAAGCCATCATTGCCATCTGCCTTAATAATTTCAATATGGAACATCATTCTGCTTTTACTTTCTATTTTCCCAAATTATCCTTTATCCTGCTATGACACTGATCTTTTTTGTTTTCAGATCTGACCTTGTCAATAGCCTGCTCAGAGCTCATGAATAGCTTGTTATTACCTCCTGACTAAAGTTCACAGTAGTCTATCATCCCACAATCTGGTACCACACTTTCAGCCTTTTCTAATATTGTTCCTTTCCACATAAGCTGATGTCCATCTAAAGCAAAGTATTCACAGTTTACCAATCCATGACTTGGCATAGATTCCATCAATGCTAATCATGCTGGACATAATCACTCTATTTCCTAGCAGCTGAATCATGAGGTAGCATGATTGAAAGATACCGTTAGCTAGGTAGGGGTCACTAGGTGTCACAGTGGAGAGAATACCAGTCTTGGAGTCAGGAGGATCTGAATTCAAACCCCAGATATTTAATATTTACTAGCTATGTGACCCCGGACAAATCACTTAACACCAATTGCCTCACCAAAAAACCCAAAAGATATCATTTGTTGTTGAGCCAGCCTTCTAGTGATGAACCTTTCGGCCAAAGCCATATTTTCTTAATTTGTGTTCTTTATCTCCAAAATACATTATTCAGTTAATCTATTTAGAAAATATATTTTTTAAATCTGTGGGCTTTATCTTCTAAATATGTTGTTTGTCATATATTTTAATATATTTAACAAGTATTGGACTACCTGCCATCTAGGGAAGGGGGAAGAGGGAAGGAGGGGAAAAGTTGGGACAGAAGATTTTGCAAGGATCAATGTTGAAAAAATTACCAATGCATATGTTTTGTAAATAAAAAGCTATAATAAAAATAAATATGTTGTTTATTTCAGTGAATGGCTTTAATTTATGTAGAAAACATAGCAATGGCAGCACAGCACAAGGAAAATCATCACAGTCTCCTTCCCTACTGCAGTTCTGGAGAGTTATTTTCCTGATTATTTTGTAGTTAATAGGAAGGAAATTCTCTGCCCTCTTCCCTTAAAAGATCTGCACTGTGTTTGCCAGCATCATTAATCTTGAAGTATGCCATATTAATCTTGAAGTATGCTAATAATGAAAATTGACAAAACAAGGAATTCACAATATCCATGTCCCCACAGGAAAGTTTTGGCACATTTTGATGGGATCAGCCCTTGAGATTTCTCTGTACATATATAGGTAAATTCATAGAATCAAAACTGACTTCCCAAATCTTTTCCCAACTCTCTTGATGGTATTGCCATTCTCCAGGTGATGCCTTCCTTCCCCTTACTTGCCATATTCCATCTACTGCTAATGCTCTCTCTACCAACTTTTACATCTAGCTGCCTCCTTCTCTTTTCTCTCATCACCATTACCCTAGTTCACTCCCTTTTCTCACCAGGATTATTTAAAAAGCCTCTTTGTTCTCTCCCCTGGGTTCTATCTTTCCAGGCTTTTCCTACACATTCAACTGCTGTAGTAATTAGATCTCATACACTATGACTCTTCCCTTCTTAGATACCTCTTAGGATCAGGTACATATGCTTAGTCTGGCATTTCTATAACCTATGTCTATATTCCTAAATCTATAACCTAAATCTAACCTACATTCCCAATTTTATTTCACCAAATCTTCTTCATGGATTCTACTAAATGGATTTTATTGTTCTCTTGATAGTTCTCCCATAGACTGATCCCTTTCCTCCCTTAATTTCTTCCATTAACAATCCTTTCTTATAGCTTTCCTCTTCCTTCGATATTACCTCTGCTGTTGTGTGTGTGTGTGTGTGTGTGTGTGTGTGTCTGTGTCTGTGTGTATGTGTGTGTGTGTGTGTGTGTGTGTGTCCTCACCATGTATTGGGAGTGGGGTTGAGGAAGAATAATCCGTGCCATATTATGTGGTGGAAAGTATGCTCTAGGAATCTAGAGGTGCTATCCCATCTATGCCATAAATTAGCTTGCTTAGCTTGGTCAAATTTAGTTTTTATAGGACTCTATTCTTTTTGCTGAACGGGTCATATTAGTTCAGAAAGTTATTAACCTGAGGTCTATGATTTTTTTTCAGTCTTATTTTTTATTTTAAAAATGAATACATTTAGTATCATTTTTTCATTAAATTTGTTAACATATATTTTCTTTTTCTTTTTTTTAATTAAAGCTTTTTATTTACAAAACATATGCATGGGTAAGTTTTTAACATTGACCCCTGCAAAACCTTCTGTTCCAAATTTTCCCTGCCTTCTCCCCTCCCCTACATGGCAGGTAGTCCAATACATGTTAAATATGTTAAAATATATGTTAAATCCAATATATGTACATGTATTTATACAGTTATCTTGCTGCACAAGAAAAATTGGATCAAGAAGGAAAAAAAAAACCTGAGAAAGAAAACAAAGTGCAAGCAAACAATAACACAAAGAGTAAAAATGCTATGTTGTGGGACACACTCATTTCCCACAGTCCTCTCTCTGGGTATAGATGGCTCTCTTCATCACTGAACAATTAGAATTGGTTTGAATCATCTCCTTATATAAAAGACCCATGTCCATCAGAATTGATCATTGTATTGTCTTGTTCTGCTCATTTCACTTAGCATCAATTCATGCAAGTTTCTCCAGGCCTCTCTGAAATCATCCTGCTGGTCATTTCTTACAGAACAATAATATTCCATAATATTCATATATCATAATTTATTTAACCATTTACCAATTGATGGGTATTCATTCAGTTTCTAGTTTCTAACCACTATAAAAAGGGCTGCCACAAATATTTTTGCATATGTGGGTCCCTTTCCCTTCTTTAAGATCTCTTTGGGTTATAAGCCCTATAGAAACACTGCTGGATCAAAGGGTATGCACAGTTTGGTAACTTTTTGTGTATAGTTCTAGATTGCTCTCCAAAATGGTTGGATCTGTTCACAGTTCCACCAACAATGTCCCAGTTTTCCCACATCCCTTCCAACATTCGTCATTATCTTTTCCTGTCATCTGAGCCAATCTGACAGGTGTGTAGTGGTATCTCAGAATTGTCTTAATTTGCATTTCTCTGATCAATAGTGGTCCAGAGTAGCTTTTCATATGAGTAGAAATAGTTTCAATTTCTTCATCTGAAAATTGTCTGTTCATATCCTTTGACTATTTATCAATTGGAGAATGGCTTGAGTTCTTATAAATTAGATTCAATTCTCTATATATTTTAGAAATGAGACCTTTATCAAAACCTTTAAATGTAAAAATGTTTTCCCAATTTATTGCTTCCCTTCTAATGTTGTCTGCATTAGTTTTGTTTGCACAAAAACTTTTTTTAACTTAATATAATCAAAATTATCTATTTTTTGATCAAAAATGATCTCCAGTTCTTCTTTGGTCACAAATTATTTTCTCCTCCACAGATCTGAGGTAAACTATTCTATGTTCTTCTAATTCATTTATAATATCATTCTTTATGTCTAGATCATGTACCCATTTCAACCTTATCTTGGTAAATTGTATTATGTGTGGGTCAATGTCTAATTTCTGCCATACTAGTTTCCAATTTTCCAAGCAGTTTTTGTCAAATAGTGAATTCTTATTCCAAAAGCTGGGGTCTTTGGGTTTGTCAAACACTAGATTACTATAGGAATTAGAGGTCCAAGATTTAAAAAAAATGGCATCCACATCCAGAGAGAGAATTATGGAGACTGAAATGTGGATAAAGGCATTGTATTTTTTATCTTTTTTGGGGGGGTGATTATTTTTATTATTTTTTGCAAAGCAATTGGGATTAATTAAGTAACTTGTCCAGGGTCACACAGCTAGTAAGTGTTAAATATCTGAGGTCACATTTGAAATCAGGTCCTCCTAACTTCAGGGCTGGTGTTTTATCCACTATGCATATAGCTGCCCCGTTTTTAAAAATCTTTTTGGTTTGTTTTCTTTCTTATGGTTTTCCCTTTTAATGTGATTTTTCTTGTACAAGTTGACAAATAATGGAAATATGTTTAAAAGGATTGCACATATTTAACCTATATCAGATTGCTTGTTGTCTTGGGAAGGGAGAGGTAAGGGAGGAAGGAATTTTTATTTGGAATACAAAGTCTTACAAAAATGAATGTTGAAAACTATCTTTATATGCATTTAGAAAATTAAAATACTGTTTAAAATGAATTAATCAAAAATACCTTGATAGTTTTATCCTAAAATGACTTGTTTCCTTTGTAGTCCTATGTATTTTATTCCGTAAAGAGATTCTCAGACTTCATTAACTAGACTGGTCTATGACACAAAAATGGTTAATAACAATTATATGATCTCTAAAATACCTTATTTTTTCATTTTCTCTGGATGTGTGTATACACATATATTTTTATAATTATAAATATGCATATAATTATAAAAGTCTATGTAATATATACATTTCTTTTATAACTCCCTCTCACTGTCATAATTTGGGGAAAAAACCAAACTTGTAGCTAGAATAGGCAAAAAAAAGTCTAACAAACTTCCTATTACTACATTGGCCATGTCTAAAAATGACTATCTTCTGCATTTTAAGTCCATCACTTCTCTAACAGGAGGTAAGTATTTTGAATCATGTTCGGTCCTCCAGATGGCTAGTTTATGATTTCATCAGAGTGCTAAAGTATTTCAAAATATGTTTTCTCCATAATGTTGTCATTGTGTAAACTGTTTCCTTAGTTCTATTCACCTTATTTTGAATCAGATCATAGAGTCTGTGGTACACTCTCCCATCATTATTTATAGAGTCTAGGAGAAAGTGAACTCATGGTTAGAGAAGAATATGGCAAAAGGATTACTAGTATTTCTTAGTTGAAGGAAATCTTTTTCCCCAATTTCTCCTAAAGTGTGGTAGAGCTTTTTATTGTGTCCTTGCAATTCTAAAAGCTGCCTTTCCTAGGAGTATCTAGTTAGTCATTGGTGCTGATATAGAGATTGCCACCATCACTGCTGTTCCTGGATTACACTAAAACACTGATAAAATGTCCCTACTGGGGATATCCCAAGGTAGGAAGGAGAGAAATGATCTCCTATTCATTTCAACAATTTATTCTCTTCCCGGGATTGGCTGGCATTGAACTCCCCTTGACATTGGCCAGAAACAGTTTCTCTATGTTCCCAAGTAGCTTTTTATTTTAAAGAAGTTCTATGGGAGCATGGTCAAGTTCATTTGTTAATTCACTTCACCCAAATCCTATACTTCCTTCTTCAAAACTGATCAAGGATTTTTTCATTCCTAATTAAAATGCTTTTAATATATTAATTGATTGATCCAAAAGAGATCTTCTATGGCCTTCTTCCAACCTACTTTATACTTCTAGTTGATTGACTCAGTAGAGAAGTTGTATCTTTGTAATGATTATGGTAGAAGTATAAACTCTCTCTCTTACAATTGGATCATAGGATTTAAGGAAGCTTAAAAAATCTTACATTTTTAAAGTGTAGAAATTCAATTTTTTTTTAGTTACTTTCCACTCTTTGTAATTCTATTTAAGATATTTTTTGGCAAAGATACTGGAGTGATTTGCCATTTTCTTCTTCAGCTTATTTTCCATATGAGGAAACTGAGGCAAACATTAAATAACTTGCCAGGGTCACACAACTAGTAAATATCCGAGACTGGATTTAAACTCAGGAAAATGATTTCTTCTAAATTTCGGCCAGGCACTCTATCTACTACACACCTATCTCTCCCCAAAGTGTGGGAAATGAGGCCCAAAGTAGCTAAGTGACTCCAGAGTATAGTCACTTAGCTACTTCAGAGTATAGTAAATAGCAGAATTAACTATTCAAAATGAAACTTTTTCATTTTGTCCAAAAACCTGGATTTTTTAATACCCAATTTATAGTTGTTTCAATCAGAATATAGCTAGTTTTGATAAGAACATTATAAAATCATGAAAATAATAATATGTAAAGAAAGGAAAAAACTAAGGTCCTTTCTATTATTCACATATAAATAAATATTAAGAAGTAACAAAGCCAGAAGTAGAGAAGGAAATAATAAATACAAAGCTAGTCTGAGTAATTAACATTTGGCTAGTATCTATGGCGCCTTTCTCTCTCTTCCAATTCTTTTTTCTCCCTTGCCCTTGTCACAGACATGCACCCATCCATCTCTACTAAGTACTCAACATGACAATTAAAAGAAGGTCACGGTTTCATACTTAGGATAAAAGACTTGTGTGTTCTTTCCAAAGACAACAGCTGCTAGGAAAAAAATTCAGCTCATACTATGAACAAAGATTTAATGTAATAATAATCTTCTATAGAAGACAGCCCCTCCCTTGGGCCCCAGACACAAATAGTTTTTATCACTACTGTCTAGGGGCTTAGACAGTAGGCAGCAGATGATAAGATTGTTTTGAATGTTGACATTTTTCTTGGAGGTTTGGGCAAAATGATCACTGAAACCTGGTCCTGTTATAATGAAAATATTGACAGGAACTCATTGTGAGAACAAAAATTCATAGGAGGTGAGAGACTTCTTGTCTGTGAGGACAACTCAAACTTTGTCCATGAGAACATCAATAGACTTCATTAGCAAAACTACTGGTTTTCCCACAGATGACTTGACACAATCTGACAGTTTCCAGGCAGTAGAGTATTTCATCAAACAGAGGGTTTGAAATATACTTGGCTACTGTTCTGTGGGTCAGTTCCTCAGTTATCCCAGTTCTTGTTTTCCCCTTTAGAGAAATATAGAATCTCAAGAGTTGAAAGGGACTACTGGGTCATCTGATCAAGCTCATTCTTCAGAAGAAATAACTTTTACAATATAGTAATGTCCTGTGATAGAAAGCTTTCTACTTCTTGACACATTATTGCATGCTTAAACAATTTCAGCTATTATAATAATAGCAACACCCCCTTTAAAAGTGAGTTGAGATAATAAATAGAATAAGCTTTATTAGTTAATAATACTTCTTGACCCACACAACACCAAGATAAGTCAAAATGGGTTCATGACCTAGGCATAAAGAATGAGATTATAAATAAATTAGAAGAACATAGGATAGTTTACCTCTGAGACCTGTGGAAGAGGAAATAATTTATGACCAAAGAACAACTAGAACTAGAACTAATGAACTAGAGATCATTATTGATCACAAAATAGAAAATTTTGATTATATCAAATTGAAAAGTTTTTGTACAAACAAAACTAATGCAGACAACATTAGAAGGGAATTAATAAACTGGGAAAACATTTTTACAGTCAAAGGTTCTGATAAAGACCTCATTTCCAAAATATATAGAGAATTGACTCTAATTTATAAGAACTCAAGCCAATCTCCAATTGATAAATGGTCAAAGGATATGAACAGACAATTCTCAGATGAAGAAATTGAAACTATTTCTAGCCATATGAAAAGATGCTCCAAGTCATTATTAATTAGAAAATGCAAATTAAGAGAACTCTGAGATATCACTATACACCTGCCAGATTGGCTAGAATGACAGGGAAAGATAATGTGGAATGTTGGAGGGGATGTGGGAAAACTGGGACAATGATACATTGTTGGTGGAACTGTGAACAACACATCCAGCTATTCTGGAGAATGATTTGGAACTATGCTTAAAAAGTTATCAAACTGTGTATACCCTTTGATCCAGCAGTGTTACTACTGGGCTTATATCCCAAAGAGATTTTAATCTGGAAACTGAGTGGATGCCCATCAATTGGAGAATGGCTGAATAAATTGTGGATATGAATATTATGGAATATTATTGTTCTATAAGAAATGACCAGCAGAATGATTTTAGAAAGGCCTGGAGTGACTTACATGAATTGATGCTGAGTGAAATGAGCAGGACCAGGAGAAAATTATGTACTTCAACAACAATACTATATGATCAATTCTGATGGACGTGCCTCTTCAACAATGAGATGAACCAAATCAGTTCCAGTAGAGCTGTAATGAATTGAACCAGCTACATCCAGCGAAAGAACTCTGGGAGATGGCTACAAACCACTACATAGAATTCCCAATGCCTCTATTTTTGTCCGCCTGCCTTTTGGATTTCCTTCACAGATTAGTTGTACACTATTTCAAAATCTGATTCTTTTTGTGCAGAAAATAACAGTTTGGACATGTATACATATATTGTATTTAATTTATACTTTAACATATTTAACATGTATTGGTCAACCTGCTATCTGGGGGAGGGAGTTGGGGGGGGGGAAGGAGGGGAAAATATGGAACAAAAGGTTTTGCAATTGTCAATGCTGAAAAATTACCCATGCACATATCTTGTAAATTAAAAGCTATAATACACACCCACACACACACACACACACACACACACAAACACATATATATATATACAAATATACACAGTATTGAAAAGATAGGATATTAGCAATTAAATCACTGAGTCAGCACGAGTTCAGTTAAGAACAAATCATTCCTAATTAACTTCATTTACTTTTTGTTTGGGTTATTAGAATGATAAAATTGAGTCTATCATAGACAAGGTAAAATATGAGCTGAATAAAAGTATAATTTCAGTAGTACATTCAATAAACATATTTGGATGGACATCCTAGGGATATTATAATATTATATTAAATTATTAAATATTAAATTAAATTTTATTATTAATAATTAAATTAATATTAAATATTATTAAATATTAAAAGACATTGTCTAATATTATAGACAAAAAAAGCTAATGAAATCATAGACTATACTAAAAAAAGTAATCCAAAAAAGGTGGGGAAGTGATAATTTTGCTGCACTCTTTTCTGTCAGAGTTCAACTGGGAATCACACTGTGTAGGAAGGACATTGAGAAGCTGAAAAACAGAAATCAAAGTGTCCAGTTGTTTAAAGAAATCACCTATTTCTTCCCTTTTGAAAATTTGCCCTTTTCAAGTTTTATAGCACCTCTCCCCTTCTCTGGTAAAAGGGCAAATTTTGTTTCACTTTTCTTACGTTTCAATTCCAACTTGGCCATTTTGGATCTATATTGTATTTTCTTTGGTAGAATGAATAAAAGGATGAATGAATTAGGGATAAGGGATAGAGATTAGACTGCTAATTTCATTGGCACAGAGCTCTGAGATAAGTTTAACACCTTCTCTGCAATTATAGTCTTAGAGAGTTGCTTAGAACACTGAGAAAGTAATTTTCCTAGGGATACAGAAACAATTATGTGTCAGAGTTAAGACTTGCAGTTGAGTAACTATCCACTAAGCTATGTGGGATATCATGACATTTATTGCAAAGTAAGACAATCCATATCCTCAAGAAATTTACAATTAATAATAAGTTAATAACTAATGATAAATCACAAGAATAGTAATAATATATGGGGGATTGTCAAGTCTTTTCTGGAAATAATAGTAGTACTGCTTTGATTAGCAGACACTGTCCCAGAAAAGAAGTTCCAGAGCTGAGTGTATTAACTTCCTTTTCCTTTACAGGAATGTGTAATACAGATGGCACTTTTCTATTTTTGGGAAGAGGAGAAGTGGTATGGCAGCTAGAAGGATGCTTGGAGTGGATAGAGGAAACAGAAGCAAAATAGAAATATTTTATTCAGCTTCTTGGATTTGCTTTTTTGATTCATAGTTCCATTTGTTGATTTCAAGTAAAATATTCCTAAATGGTAAGAAGGCTTAATCAATGAACAAGTATTTACTGAGCACATTCTAGGAGCCAAACTGTTCTAAGCAACATGAGGCTTACTGAAAAAAGTATGATGTCAACCCTGTCCTTAAGTAACTTATAAGCTAGTTGAAATTTAAGACTGAAATTTGTTTGCAAAAATAGTAAAAAGTCATTAATTCACTTTTGATGCACTTATTTGGTCCAGATGTTCTAGAAAGTAATTTGGAGTGTACCTCAAATGTCACTAAAGGTCTGCATATTCTTTGATCCATCAATAGTATGACCATTAGTTTTATTCCCCCCCAAAAGGTCAAGGACAAAAGGAAAGGACCCAGGTGCAAGAAGTATTTATAGCAGAATTTTTGTTGTTGCAAAGAATTGGAAACTAAGGAGATACTCATAGTGAGAAATGACTCAACAAGTGATAGTATAGGAATAACAAAATATTAATGAGCCATAAGAAATGATCAAAGCAATAAATTCAAATTTAGGAAGATTTCCGGGTTGAATTGAAAAGCAGAATAATTTTGTGACTATTGGGTTAAATTTAATATATAAAAACAGTAATATAGAAGTTCATAGTTTGATATACACTCTTATGCTCTTTATATGCTGAAATATTAATGTTTGTTAAGTTTATAACTATATTTTAAATTATGAAAGTAAAAAGACAGTAAACACTGGGATACATCAGGAAGAATGAGGAACTCAGAGTCAGAGGACCTGAGTGACCATGTATAAATCAGCTAAATTCTCTGGTTCTCAATTTCCTTAATCTGGAAAAGAGGATTAGACTAGATAATCTCTAAAATCCCTTCTAGTTCTAAATTAATAATGTGATAAACACTAAAGGATGTGGTAAAAACTAGAGTTATAGGGATTCAGAAGAAAGAGAGATTATTTAAGTTTGAGCATCCCACATATGGGAGAAAAGGATTTTCAAGAACCAGGAGCCTTGAGTAACCCCTTGCCATTGTGCCCTATAAGTTTCAAGCTTATTTACCTGCACCTCACCCCTTTGTATGTATGTACTTTGTATGTACTCATGAAAATGGATGCCATAAACTTTTGACTTTTATGTTAAGTGCTCTTAATGTACCACCCTTGCAAAATACCTCTTTCTAAAATCTATTAAGGATGGCTGACACCAGTACAATGCAATATAATGCAGTTTAGTACAATAGAATTCAATATGATATAATACAAAAAATATGCAATAACCATTTATTAAGTGGTTCCAGGTATTATGCTAAGCACTAGCTATACAAATAAGAAAAAGAAAGATCATTCCTGCCCTCAAAGTAATAGGGAATCACAACATGCAAAAGGAAGTAGAAAAAAAGAAAAGGTAGAGAGATGGCTGGGGTTGAAGCCAAGCAATGTAGCTATTGAAACTAAAGAGTTGCCTGAGTTTTGAGACCCTCAGTAAAAGGAGGTTGTGGGAGTTTTTAGCTCTCCCTTCCAGCTCTCCCTTCCAGCTTTCTAAACAAGAGATAGAGGTAACTGAGGGTACTGATGCAGTGAGTGCCAAAATAGAAGGAATCCCCATGATGATGAATCCCCTAGTGATAAGTTTATCACCTTGGGAGGTGAGGAGGGAATGATGATTATAGAGTTAAAGCTAAGCAGCACAGGGGATAACAAATTGTGACAAAATGATTCTAAATTGTTGATCTTGGAAGTTCACTGGTGGGGGCTTGAGCCAATGAGAGTAGACAATGATTTCTTATCCCTAACTTCCTGAGGAAGAAACTGTAGTTCAGTCCTGGGGTCTTGTCTCATCAGTGGGAGTGGAAGTTAGGATAACACTCAGAATCCACATGGACTTACCTGTGTGACTTTAAGCATATAATGTGATCAACAAATATTCTATTAAGTATCTACTATATTCTAGGCAATGTGCTGTATGCAAGACATGGAAGAACAAATAATGAAATAATCCCTACTAGGAAATGGGCTTATATTCAAATGAGAGGAGAGGGAGGAAGTAATAAGCACAATGTACAAGTATAAAGTGAATAAATACAAATATATACAAAACAGTTAAATACAAGGTAGTTTGGGAGGGTGGACACTAAAGGCTTCATGAAAAAGGGGAGTACACCCTGAAGGAAGAGAGAGATTCTGTGAAATAGAAAAGAGGAGACAGTAACTTCTAGGCTTGGGGAAAGGCCACTACAAAAGGCCAGAAATGGGAAAGGAAGTGTTTTGTGAGAGGAATAGAGAGAAAGCCAGTTTGGCTGAAAATTGGAAGGAAGGAAGGAAGGAAGAAGAAAGGGAGGGGGAAGGAAGGAAGGAAGGAAGGAAGGAAGGAAGGAAGGAAGGAAGGAAGGAGAGAGGGAGGGGGAAGGAAGGAAGGAAAGAAGGAAGGAAGGAAGTCAAGAAAGGGAAGAAGGAAAAGAGGGAGGGAAGGAAAAGAGGGAGGGAGAGGGAGGCAGGGAGGAAAGAAAGAAGGAAGGAAGAGAGAAAAGGAGGAAGGAAGGGAGGAGATAAGGAGAGAGGGAGGAAAGAAGAAAGGAAAAAGGGGAAAAAAAGTATTAAATATTTCCTGTGTGTCAGGCACTGTGCTAAGTACATCACAAATCTCATTTGATCTTCATCACAAGCCTGGGAGATAGATTATTATCCCCCTTTTACAAATGAGGAAAGTGAAACAGACAGAAGTTAAGTGAGTTGTACAGGGTCATAATACTAGTAAAGTAGGTGGCTAGATTTGCACTCAGGTTGTTCTGATTCTAGACTCAGTGCTCAATTCATTGCACCATTTTAGAAAGATTTTCAAGAAAGAAATGAATAATGCATAACATTGGAAAGATAAGATTGGCACCAAGCTGTGAGAAGTTTCTATTTGAGTGTAGCAACAATGGGAAGCTACTGAATTTTACTGAGCAGGGGAGTGACAACCTTATCTGAACTTAAGGAAACCCAATTTGGCAGCAGTGTGCAAGATGGATTGGAGCAGGGAGAGAGTTGAGCCAAGGAGACCAATTGCAAGGCTGTAACAATAATCCAGGTGAGAAGTGATGAGGGATTGTACCAAGGTGGATATCAGTGTGGGGAGAGAAAAAGATACCAGAAATATTGTGGAAGTAGAAATGGCAAAATTTGGCAATAGATTTTATGTGGAAGTAGTTAAGGAGAACATCAGTGACTTGTGAGACTAGTAGAATTGTGATGTCTTCTAGAAAAATGGGGAAGTTTGAAAGAGAGACAACTTTTCAGGAGAACATTGTATACAATGACAGCAAGATTATGTGGTGATCAACTATGATGGACAGCTCTTCTCAGCAAAACAGTGATCGAAGACCATTCCAATAGACTTGGAGTGAAAAATGCCATGCACATCGAGAGAGAGAGAGAGAGAGAGAGAGAGAGAGAGAGAGAGAGAGAGAGAGAGAGAGAGAGAGAGAGAGAGAGAGGAGAGGAGAGGAGAGGAGAGGAGAGGAGAGGAGAGGAGAGGAGAGGAGAGGAGAGGAGAGGAGAGGAGAGGAGAGGAGAGGAGAGGAGAGGAGAGGAGAGGAGAGGAGAGGAGAGGAGAGGAGAGGAGAGGAAAGAAGAGGAGAGGAGAGGAGAGGAGAGGAGAGGAGAGGAGAGGAGAGGAGAGGAGAGGAGAGGAGAGGAAAGAAGAGGAGAGGAGAGGAAAGAAGAGGAGAGGAGAGGAAAGAAGAGGAGAGGAGAGGAGAGGAGAGGAGAGGAGAGGAGAGGAGAGAGGAATGCAGAGATCAAGGCATACTATTTTCACTTTTTTCTCCCTTCCTCATGGTTTTTCCTTTTTGTTTTGATTTTTCTTTCACAACTTGACTAATATGGAAATATGTTTAAAATGATTGTACCTGCATAATCTATATCAGATTGCTTTCTGTCTTCAGGAGGGAGAACATTTGGAACTAATCTTATGGAAATGAATATTGCATTAATTTAAGCCTGAGGTAAAATTCCAACTAATCAGTTTGGATATTGGTAAAAGCAGTTATCATTACTTTCAGATAATGATTCTGAGATTTGTACCATGCGGATCCTGAACAAAAATTTCCAAGCACTCTTAGAAGATGTTTTCCTTGAGTATACCAACAAATTGAAAAGTACCACTGATGGTGGTTATGATTCTATTATATGGGAAATTTTGATGTGTTTCTATTTTCTATTGGCTATATAATTTTTTGTAATGGAGTATACAATTATGATTTTTAAATGCACTACAGTTTATGACCTGTCTATTAATTTTGAGCTGGCTGAAGATGATATAAATATTAAAGATCATATTCACTTAAAGCAAGAAGCTATGTATTGAATTTATTGCAAGAGTCATTGAAGGTTTTTGAGGGGGTGGGTAACATGATGAAAATAGCTTTTAAGGAAGATAACTTCGGCAAGGTGGATTGCAGCAAGAAGAAATTACCAGCTAAGGAGTCACTGAATTTATCTAAGGATTAAGTAAAATTTCAACTAATCCATCAGTATAATCATATATTACTAATTTCAAGAATTGATTCTGAGATTTGCATCTCATTGGCACTGAACATTTCTGAGCATCTATAGATGATGGTTTTCTTTTCTATTTTGAAAAAAATTAGAAGTAACTTTTAAAGTGGTTATTCTATTAGAAAATTATGGTGTGTTTCTATTTTATATTTGCTACAAAAGTGTTAAAATGGTATATGTTAAAATGGTATATGTAATGATGGCTTTAAAATGAATTATTTTACAGCTTAATTAGTGATTTTGAGTTAATGATGAATAACTACAGAATAACTCATACAGAACAAGAAGTCATAAATGGGTATCCAAACTCTAAATCTTATAATCATGTAATAAGATGCAAAAGTGTCAGTATTTGTGATTTACAAAATCCATGTCACGTTCAGAGATTGACAATCAGGATAATGAAGAGCCTGATTAATGTGCCTTGTGATTGGTTGAAGAAACTGAACTTCTTTACCTTGAAGAATTGGGGATCAGGGCAATGTAATGAGCCATAATATATGTGCATTTAGACATATACATAATATATCCTATAAATAAGCAAATGTGTATATGAATTTGTAGGTATATATATATACATATGTATATATGTATGTGTATGTGTATAAATTAATATATGAGCATACATTAGAAAGTAAATATCACAATAAAGCAAGTCACACAATTTTTTTTGTTTCCTCAGTACATATAAGAATTATGTTTATGCTATACTATAATCTATTAACTGAGCAATAGTATTATATCTATGTACATATCTTATTTTAAAAATTCTTTATTGCTAAAAGTGCTAATCATCATCTGAGCCTTTATTGAGTTATAATCTTTTTGCCTGGAGGATCTTGTTGTTGCTTGATGTTGATGGCTGCTGACTGATAAAGGTGGTAATTTGTGATGATTGAGGTACCTGTGTCAATTTCTTAAAATAAAGCAACAATCAAGTTTACCACATCTATTGACTTTTCCTTTCACTTGGACACTTAAGAGGCCATTGTAGGATTATTAAACATTTATTGGTGACGTTTTAAGTCGTATATGGGAGCAGGTCATGGTGCTCCAAAACAATTACAATAGCTACATTAAAGATCACAGTTCACCCATGATAGGCATAATAATAAAGAAAAAGTTTGAAATACTGTTAAAAATTACCAAAATGTGATACAGAGACATGATGTGAGCACATGTTGTTGGAAAGGGGACTTGTTTAATATAGGGTCACCATAAACCTTCCATAGGTTAAAAAACACAATAGTTGTGAAGTGCAGTAAGATGAAGGGCTATAAAACAATGTGTGCCTATACATAACTTGGGACAGAAGCTTATACACGTGTGTGTGTGTTTGTGTGTATGTGTGGTTGTGTGTGTAGAGTTGTCCTAAAGTGGAACACACTTTTATTGGAGTCTCTCTTATTGGAGCTCTTCAAGTTAAGGTAGACAATCATTTGTTAGAATTATTGCTGAGGGAATTTATGTGTTCTGATATGGGTTGCATTGGAAATATAGCTTCTGAGATCCCTTCTACCTCTGAAGGTCTATGATCATGTAATGTTTAGACAATATTGTTTTTCTATCTTTAATATCTTAGTAAAAAATAAATAATTTTCAGTATCATTCATCATCCATGAACATTGCTCTTGTTATTTAGTAATTTTTTAGTCATGTCTGACTCTTTGTGATCCTATCTAAGGTTTTCTTGGCAAAAATTTTGGAGTAGTTTATCATTTCCTTCTCTAGCTCATTTTACAGATGAGGAAACTGGCAAACAGGGTTAAGTGATTTGCCCGGGGTCACACAGTAAGTTGTTGAGGCTAAATCTACACACAGAAAAAGGAGTCTTTGCTTTCAAGACTGACACTATCCACTGCTTCTAGTGTCCTTCATAAACATTATTATAAAATTTTCAAAGTCCACGCCACAACTCTATCATAGACAGATGATATCATAGACAGATCATATCATCATGAAGAACACCCAAGCCTAAGACAAATTTCATTTTTTCTACTTCATTTTGAACCTAAACTAAAAATTTTAATTCACATCTTTATTCCAAAGAGAAGCAAAATTGGTAGGCCTAATAAACACAGAGGTCTACATACAGTACCACAGAATCCACTTTAAATTGGAATTCTATTCTAACTAAAATCTAAGCATTTGAGTTTTTTAACGGCAAAATTCTTTATTTGCTCTTCATTTCCCCCCTGAATTTTAATCCTAATAAAGGAAAAAGACATTTGAAACATAAAAATGATTATAAGTTCATGGAAAAAAAGGATATCATGGATTCAAAGAATTCCTTTATTATTCTTTATGGCCTGTGTCCATTGTTTCTTCAAAGACACAAAGGATTCCTCTTATGCAGGTAAAACTGAATATATTTCATTTAAGTTTTCTAATTTAGAATACAGGGGTATTGGCAGAGAATGTATTGCTATTCTAGTTCCAGATGGTATAGAAACAAAATTCCCAAGGACAAGACAATGACAAGTAAGGTAAGAAAGGTAAGAAAATAGACATTTATTGTTTTATGACATTAAGAAGAGAAAATTCCAGTCATAGAAAATGTGAGGTCAGCCAAACCTGGATCTGTGTATGGCTATGCCAAGTCATTTCTATATGAAATATCATAGGCTCAGTTAGTGCTGGAAGGAACTTTAGAGACCAGCTAGTACAACCTCCTCATTTTACAAATGCCAGAATACTGAGGTTCATAAAGGGAAGAGCACTAGCACAAGGTCAGATAGCTAGTAAATAGTAGATGTTAAAGCTTGTGGCATATTATCACCAGAAAATCTGTTTTCTACACAGTCTTAACTATGGATGACCTTGGGAGATGGGGCATTCCTATTGAAATCAAATTTATTGGGGAAAATAGTGAATAGAGAGGATATAAGAAAAATGGAGAGTTATGAGAGAAGGCAAAGAGCAAATTCAAGAATAAGAGTAAAAGACTGAGAAAGAAAGAAGCTGGATAGCAGTATAGGAAAAGAAAAGAATGGGAGTAATTGAGAGTTTCATTTTCACTATTGTACATGATCTCTTGAAATGAGATTATTGAGTCTAACATCCTCATTTTATAGATGAACAAAATCAAGATACACAGATATCACATGATTTTCTCAGGATCACATAACTAATGAGCATTTGAGTTTGGAACCAAGTCTATCCTTATTTCAAGTCCCATATTTCAAGTCCACTGTATTCTGCTGAGTATTCCCCAGTTCTTTGTGACTAGGGAGAGGCTGAATTTCTACAAGATGTTAGTATATTGTACTTTGTCTTCTGAAGTTTGAATAGAGGCACAAACATGGGGCCTAAAGGTCAGAATCAGGATGAAGGCCCTGCCTCTCTGTGCTCTAGCCATTAAATGAAACATCATGAAACCTTTGGTCAGCTTGAATCAGTAACAGGAATGTAGAGGACCTCTATCCTGGGAAAAAAAAAGGTTCTCTATGTGAAAGTCTGATGATTCTGGGGAGCTCTTAATATTTCTGAGATTGTTGGCTAGTTCAGTTTCAAAGAGGGTGATACATCAACATATATAGTGAGCAAAGTTCTTTTAGGAACAAGATCCATAGTGAGCAAAGTTCTTTTAGGAATGATTTTCATTATCAGAGGTAAAATCTAAATTTAGGTTAGCACTAATCTAATGGTCTTTTCTCAGTGTTCATCCTTATTGACTTCTCTTTGATACTGTTGACCAGTAGTGGTCTCCTATTTATTTTTTTCTTATTGGGATTTCATAACACTATACATTTTCAGGTTCTTTTTCTAACTCATCTGTGACCATTTCTTCTGTCTCCTTTGTTTGATCATCATGCATATCCTAATCCTTAAATGTGAGTGTTTAGGATTGTGTTTTGGGCTCTTTTCTCTAATCTCTACAATCTGATTCATGATCTTCCAGATGTTTTCTTATCATCTCCATGTTGATGACTCTGCAGAGCTTCCTATCCAGCTCATCTTTTTCCTAATCTCCATTCCTTTATCACCAATTTCCTTACATACACTATCTGAATATCATCAGTTCTTTAGGTATCTCAAACTCAGCAAGTTGAAAACAGAATATATTATCTTTTCCCAAATACATATCCCTCTTCCTAATTTCCAATTTTCTTTTTAAGGTATGACTATATGGTTTTCTAGGTTCACACCCCAGGGGTCATCTTTGACATTTTTACACTCCCTCACTTCCCCAATGCCAAATCTTTTCAATCCTATTTCCTTATTGTCTGTCAAATCCATCCCCTTCTCTAGCCCCAGAGTATTTATTCTCTAAGCCATTATCAAAATGATATTCCTAAAATATAAAGTATACAGAATTTATATCATGTTTCTAAGAGAAGTTTAAGTGAGTGATTCCTTCTTTGGCATTTAAATTTTTTTCTTAACTGGTTCCAGCCCATCTTTCTAAACTAATTTCACATTGCTTCCTCACACAGATTTCTCTATATTCTAGTTACACTACCTACTTGAGGTCCCCTCCCCATATACACATTTGATTTCTCACTTTCCTATTTTTACCCAAGCTCTTGCCTCTTATTCCTAGAATGGTTTTCCCTTCCACCTTACTCTTAGAAAATTTCAAAGCTTCCAGCAAAACTCATTTAAAGTGCCATTTCCTACATGAAGCCTTTCCTGACTTACTTTCCCATCCTAGAGCATTCCCCTTCCCACACTACACTGTTTATATGTAATTTATACATATATATATACAGATATACATACATATATATATATATATTCACACACACACACACACACACACACACACACACACACACACACACACACACACACACATGTTGTTTTCACAAAGTAGAAGGTGGGTTCCTGGAAAGTAAAAACTTTCTTTTTCGGGTAGTACCAAGCATTATATGGTACACATAGTAGGTAAACATTATAGGTGTTTCTTGAATAGATTTGTGGAAACAAACTGATAGCTCAGATGATGATAGAAGTAGAGTAGAGAGAGACTTTAAAAGCCATTAAATCAACTCCCTTATTTTACAGATGATGAAACTGAGGCACAGAGAAGCTGAATCATTTTTCTGTATTTACACAGCTTGTGAGCGACTAAGAAAGAATTTAAATTGAAGTCTGACACTAAGTTCATGTCACCTGGTTGACTAATTGATCAGGAGCTGCATATATAGCTAATAGAATTAAAACTAGGTTTTTATTGTTGTTGGGTTATGTGTGGGTTTTTTTGATATATGTCTGAGAAATATAAACCATGCTCAGGACAAGTGGAAGTAAGTCATCTTAGTATAGGAAGAAGATAAAGGACCTGAGTACACCATAGTACTACCATCTAAATTTTAGTTCCCACTGGAAAAATATTCTCTCTACCCACCCAAGTTATAGCTCTGTATAAGTGTGCCTTACTTTAAGCAAATGCCATATATGTAAATTCAGATTCACAAATTAGATTAATTAGGGCTAGTAATTTGCTTTGAAAAAGAACATGTTTACTTCCTTTGTCAAAATGCTTAACTTACTACACATGCTTCTTATGGGTTTGCAATCATCCTGGGGCTTTCTGAGTGAAGCTGGAAACCTTCTACTTTTCCAGCTTCTGACTCCAGAGCATTGAAGAATCATTTATCTATCTGGTAATGCTAAAAGGCAATTAAACAGCTTGCCTCCACTGGGGGTTGACTTTGATGGGAGCACCGTTTTCCTATTGGTCTTGGGTTTCTGATTACCTTTTTCTACAGTTCTGAGTTGGAAAAAAAGCCACTTATCTTGTTGGATTTCTGTGTCATTTCAATCTGTTGTGAATTTTAGATTTTTATGAGACTAGGTTTTTGGAAGCTGGACTTCCTTCTTACATTCATGTAGCCATTTTGGCCAGAAGTCTCAACATATGTTCTTTGATGCAGCTTGTTCATTTTTACCTTCTTGTTTTAGCTCATATTGTTCCACCTGCCTGGATGTTTTTAAGTATTCCTTAAGGACCATATCAAAACCCACATTCCCTATGAAGTCTGTCCTGACAACTGTGGTGTATATCTTCCCTTTCTGACTGCTATCAGCACTCCTCCCTTTTTTGTCACACTATATAATGTAATTATATTAATTTCAACATATTATTGTGTACAGTCTTAACAATGGTTCCTAACTTTCATGTATAATTCTTTAATGTATGTAAAATATCTTCCTCTAAAATTCCATGATAATAGGAAACATGCCAATTTCTTTTATATCCCCTAAAGAACCCAGTCCATTGATAGGATACGTGGTACTCTCTTTTGCTATACCATCCTTTGTGTCCTATTCCCTTATGTGTGGTTATATGCCCCCTCCCCAAGGCTTTATCCTAGGCCATTTTCTCTTTTCTCATTACATTCTCACTTCATGATCACATTACTCCCACCCTACATTAGTGCAACAATAATTTCAATGAAGAGGGTTCTCAGAACTCTACTTCCAGTTCTAATCCCTCTCTTTAATTCTAGTCCCACATCTCCAATCATATATCCCAAAGGAATCTCATGTCCAAAACAGAATTCTTCTCTCTTTTTCTAATTTCTTTTATGCTAAGGGCACTAATACAATTAGTTTCTTTCTTTCTTTTTTTTGGCTTTGTAGTCCTAGATTCTTGAAGAATTTTCTGGAGTCTAGGGCTTAGAAAGAGATTAAGTGAAATTCTATGATCACCTAGCCAATAACCTATCAGTATGAACTCAAGTTTTCTTTACTACAAAGATAATTTTTTATCTTCTATACCTCTTTTCACCTCTCTTAATATGGAATTAAAAAGTCAGTTCTGATCTGTTTTGATAAAAGTTCCTCTTTAGACGTGTCCTTGTACCAGTGAAATCACAGGTGTGACTGAAAAAACAAGCAAACCAGTTACCGGTACCAACACACAATACCTGGCATATAATAGGCTTTTGGTAAATGAAGTGAATACTTGCTGAATGTCACTAAATTCTCTCTCTCTCCTCTCTCTCTCTCTCCTCTCTCTCTCTCTCTCTCTCTCTCTCTCTCTCTCTCTCTCTCTCTCTCTCTCTCTCTCTCTCTCTCTCTCTCTCTCTCTCTCTCTCTCTCTCCCCTTCCCTTTCCCCCTCTCCCCTTCTTCCTCTCCCTTTCCCTCCACCACTCTGTTTTCCACATTCTTTTTCTCCTCCCATCTTTCTAAATATTTCTCCTTCTGTCTCTTTTCTCTCCCTCTCTCATCTTCTCTTTTCCTCATCTTTTCTTTTCTATTTCTTTCTTTCTTTTTTCTTCATATCTCTCTTCCTTCCTTCCCTATGGTACTCTTTGCCTTCTTGCATGTCTGACTGCCTTTCCTCCATCCTTCTTGTCTCTCTTTCTCTTTTTCTTTGTCTTCTTCTGCCCCCTCTCTCCCTGTCTCTCTCTTCCCATATAGAATACATATATATAAACACACACACAGTGAATTTAATAAGTTGAAGGAACCTGATTAATGGTGTCATCTATCATCTAGAAGAGATAGTAAAAATTGGAAGCAGGACAACAACATCCAGTTCCTATGTTTGTTGCTTTTTTTTGTTTTTTTTTTCTATGACTGGAAAGCAGTTGATGCACAAGAAAACTATGATTATTTCATGTGAAAATAGAGCCTTAAGGAACACTAGACAATTCTGTTGAAATATTTTTTCATGTTAAATAGACATAATATTTCATAAAAATTCATAAATATGGAGACAAATTCTGTTTCTGGTAATGGAATTCTTTAGCAATAAAACTGGCCTAATACTATGGAAATAATGCTGAATCTGGAATCAGACTACCTAGATTCGATTCCATTTCTAATGCTTACTGTAAAGGGCTAGAACTGAGCAATGCACTTGGATAATGAAGCATGTGGGGACTAATTGCCAATTGGACAGTTCCCTATTAACTTGTTTGAAGGTTGACCCTCCCCAGCTGTTCTGTGCTGACTTGATTGGTGGGACAAAGAGGGGGGAGTGATGTATGTGGGAGGAGGAGGAGGAGGAAGAGGAAGTGAGATGCAGAAGCTGACTCAGTTTCTCCTGGCGTTTGAGGGAGGAAGGTATGTGTGTGGTAGCTAGGCCTAACCCCCTGAACTTGACTGTAAAAGATCAAGAATAAAGACATTTAGTAATCCTGACTCCAGCTGATTTCTGGGAAGACAGAATTCCAGCAGCTTACTATCTATATGATCCTGGAAAAGTTTCTTAAGTTTCCTAGGTCTCAGTTTTGTAATTTGTAAAATGGAAGAGTCATACTAGGTTACCTCCAAGTCCCCTTTCCAATTCTAAATCTATAATAGCATGAAATAAATCTCCTTATAAAAATTGGAAGGAAGAATTTTACATAGGGGGAAAAAAGGAAGAAAAGAGATAAAAAAAGAGAAAAACAAAGAGATAGGAATAGATAATAAATCAGAGTGAGGAAAAATAGATCTAGGTACATAAGTGTAAGAGAATAAATATGTATGTAGGGGGTGCAACTTCCATTCTGAAATATGGAGAGTAATACTGATTTCTTTTCCCTCTCTTCCCACCTCCAAATTACCAGCTACCACAAGTTACTTTGACACTCTAAGGCCAAAACAACAGTTGTCAAGACATTTCTCAACTTGATCCTTCCTTCCCAGATTCCTTCCTTAATTTAAAATGCTGTAACTGCCTCAGCCAACAAAATGTTTCTGGAGCTGCTGGGGAGGCAAGTGTATAATTTTAAATAAATTAAATCTTTTCCCCATTTGATCACACCATTATTAAGGTATCAAGTCTATTCAGATTAATATTTCTATTTATGCATAACCATGCTTATTTAGTAGCCTTCTCTTAAGTCCAGTAGATATGTTTAAAAATAAAAAAGTCTCACACTTCTTTGGTGTTTTTCTATCTTTAGATAATGAAAAGGGACAAAGAGGAGGTTTCTCCATACCCACTTGCTTCAAAAGTAACTTTTCATTATAGCAGTACTGACAAGTCTTCCTAGCCAAGCTAAGCTCACACACAAATCAACACCTACTAGATCTTCAGAAACAGCACGAACCAAGTTGCTGTTTAGAAATAGAGAACACTGAACGACATTGCTGCTGCTGTTGGCATCTGCTGCTATAAATTCAGATCCGTGTTGCTGTTTTTAAACCTTGGCTGAGTTTTCATGATAGAGAAAAATACTAAATCTGCTTTCCCTTCATATGATATCTCCCTTCTTCTTCATTTTCTCCCTCATCTTCCACACTCTTTCCCCCAGCCCCAGCCTTTCCCTGCTTCAGCCTCTAACTCTCTGATGGCTAATCATGGAGGTGAACACTTATCTTTGGTTGTGGATTTTTTTTTTTAAGTTGAGGTATCTTTACTGCATCACACTCTAGTTAGAATTAAACAGATCTGGCCAAAACTATGACAACATTAATAGTAAAATTCTAAAAAAGTTAGGTGGTGTAGTGGATAGAGGGTCAAGAGTCAGGAAGACTCTTTTTCCTGAATTCAAATCTGGCCTCAAACACTTCTTAACTGTGGGACCCTGGCCAAGTCACTTAACATTTACCTCAGTTTCCTCATATGTAAAGTGAGTTAGATAAAGAAATGGGAAACTTCAGTGTCTTTGCTAAGGAAATCCCAAATGGGGCCATGAAGAGTTGGATACAATGAAATAACAACAAAAATATGGTGCAATTCCATTTCTAATGCTCACTATTTATATGATCCTGAAAAGTTTCTTTTTATGTTAAACATGGTAGAAATATATGTTAAATCTAATATATGCATACATATTTATATAATTATTATGCTGCACAAAAAAATCAATCAGACCAGTAAAAAAAAAAAAAAAAAAAAAAAAAAAAAAAAGCAAAATAAAATGCAAGCAAGCAATAACAAAAAGAGTGAAAAAATGCTATGTTAAAAACCCACAGTCTTCTCTCTGGATGTAGATGGTTCTTTTCATCACTCAATAATTGGAACTGGTTTGAATCATCTCATTGTTGAAGAAAGCCACATGCATCAGAATTGATTGTTGTATAGTCTTGTTCTTGCCGTGTATAATGATCTTCTGGTTCTGTTCATTTCACTTAGCATCATTTCATGTAAATCTCTCCAGGCCTCTCTGAAATCATCTTATTGATCATTTCTTAGAGAACAATAATATTCCATAACATTCACATACCATAATTTATTCAGCCATTCTCCAATTGATGGGCATTCATTCAGTTTCCAGTTTGTAGCCACTACAAAAAGGGTTGCCACAAACATTTTTGCACATGTGGGTCCCTTTCCCTCTAAGATCTCTTTGGGATACAAGCCCAGTAGAAACACTGCTGGATCAAAGGATATGCACAGTTTGATAACTTTCTGAGCATAGTTCCAAATTGCTCTCCAGAATGGTTGGATTCATTCACAACTCCACCAACAATGTAACAGTGTCCCAGTTTTCCCATATCCCCTCCAACATTCATCATCTTTTCCTGTTATCTTAGCCAATCTGTGTAGTGGTATCTTGGAGTTGTTTTAATTTGTATTTCTCTGATCAACAGTGACTAGAAATAATTTTAATTTCCTCATCTGAAAATTGTTTATATCCTTTGACCATTTATCAATTGGAGAATGGCTTGAGTTCTTATTATTATAATTCTTATAAATTTGAGTCTACATATTTTAGAAATGAAGCCTTTATCAAAACTTTTGAATATAAAATTGTTTTCCCAGTTTATTTCTCTGGAAAAGTTTCTTTAGTTCCATAGTCTCAGTTTTGTAATATGTAAAATGGGGGAACTTTGCAGGACTTAAAATTCTGATAAATGCAATAATAATCAGCCATGATTCCAGGGAATGACAATAGCATAATGAAGGATAATACACATTTTAGAACAGAGAGGTGATTAAATATGCAGAATGAAACATACATATTTAGACTTGATCAGTGTGAGAATGTGTTTTAACTGACTGAATATTTGTTACAAGACTTTCCTCCCTTTTCTTTTACTAAGGAGAAAAAATACTTGATAAAAAAAAAAAAAAAAAAATGCCAGTAACAAATTTGAAAGGAGCACAGGTCTTTTTCAGTTGAGAGAATCTATCTTCAACATCATTTATGGATAATTTATTATAATTTGCTGGGGAGAGATACTGAGAAGTAATATAACCTAGGAGGAGGAGAGGTCATGGTAAATTGTGACTGTCAGGAGAAACTAGAACTTGACCTAGTACGTGCTTAATAAATGCTAGCTGATTGACTGATGATGTAGAGATGAGTAGAGATTAGAGAGAAGGACATTCCAGATAGAGAGAAAAATGGCAGAAAAAGGAATGTGTATATTGTCTGGAGTTGGAAAGATAGAGACAATGAACAGAAATACTTTGTTGGATTTTTAGTACTTTTACTAAGTTTGTATTTTTAAGAGTGAAACAAAGTTTGTAAAAGTGAGGTTTTATTGTATAACAAATTTTTTTTTAAAGTTTTATCTTGAGCCAAATTGTGGTAAGCCTTAAAGATAAAGATTCAGAATATAGATTCCATTCTGTAAGTAATAGAGCCTGTGGATTTCTGAGTAGCCTATGGCATGCACAAAGTTTTACTTTAGTAAGACTATCTTTCAATGTATGTGGGAGGGATTTGAAAAGTGGAAAAATGGAAGCAGTAAGACCAGTGAGAAGATTAATTTTGAAGTGAGTAATAAAGGATGGGATTAGCAATAGGAAACATTGGTAAGCAATAGGAATAAAAAGGAAAGAATTGATGAGTAGGAAGGACTTGATTATGGATCATGAAGAAGAGAGAGGAGAGTCAAGTATAACTATACAGTTTGGGGCTTAGATGACTGAAAATGATTGTGCCATAGGACAACATGGAGAGGAAACTGGTTTAGGAGAGAAAGCTGATGAGAAGAGTCATAATTAGCATGTTTTATAGCTAATGTAAGCTTTACAAAGATTTTTCTGGGGCAAGGTGTGCAAGAAACTGAAATCAACTTTTTAAAAATAAATTCAGTAAGGCTATGTGTGTACAAGGATAGAGCTCCCATATCCATTGTGGTAATAGGAAGAAATAGACTTGGAATATAGCAGACAGGAGGAAAGGTGAAATCTATTTAACAACTTCCTCCTCCTCCTCCTCTTCTTTCTCCTCTTTTTCCTCCTCCCCCTTCTTCTTTCTCTTCCGCCTTCTCCTTTTTTTCTTCATTCTCTTCCTTCTTCCTCTACTTCCTTCCTCTCCCCCCTCTCCTCCTTCTCCATTGTTGCTATGCTTTTGGGGTCAGTGCTGCTAATATATATTTTTTTTTAATTTTGGGACCCTGAGGTAAAGATTCAATTATCTTAACTAGTCATATTCTTGCTGAAAGTTGAGTTTGAGAAGACTATAGGACATTCAAGTAGACTTGTTCATTCTGGTAAACACTGAAAAGATTCAGCTCAGGAGAGAGAGAGAGAGATTGATATTGGAGAGATAGATTTGAAAACCACCAATCCATAACCACCTGATAAGCATTTATTAAGCACTTACTACATATGTAGCACTTATATAAGAGGTACTGTAGGATGATGGGTAGAGAACAGGCCTCAGCAACAGGAAGATCTGGCTTCAAGTCTCTCTTCTAACACTTTAAATTGGCCAGGCCTATCATTTTTCATCAGGGCTCTAGGTAACTCTCTAAGACCATAAATTGCAGAGCAGATACTTATTTGCATTGCTATAGAGAGTTTCCCTAATAAATGTTTATTGTACTATTGAAATCACAGGTTCATTTAAAAAAAAAAAAAAAAAAAAAAAAAAAAAAGGTGGTAGGTCCTGGGAATACAAATATGAAAGTATAATAAAAGCATTTCTGTCCTTAAGAAGTTAACATTCCAGAGAGCATAAAAAGAGATGGCATCTGGTTCTTTTTACTCTCTGTATTTAGTTATTATGCTAATTTTAAAAGGGATTTTAAGTTTGAATCACTTTCAGGACCTTAAATATAATTAAAGTGAGTTCCCCAAAGTACTTTCTCTTCTATTTGTTCCCACTGATGCCTAAAGTTCTTTTAATGATGGAAAGCACCATGTATTCTGCAATCAGAAATAAGTCAACAAGCATTTATTAATTTTTTTGCATGTGAAGGGCTGAGGATACAAAGAACAGCAAAAATAATATCTGCCCTTAAGAACCCTTTAAACTGTAGTATAATGGAAATAAGGTCAAAGACACAGTGATTCTGAGAGAGAATAACAAATCTACATTATAGTTTTAAAGCCCAATGTTGACACTTTGTTGAGAATAAATTTTGATCAGGGTGAAGAGAGAAGAGAACAAGAGGGTACAAAAGGTGACTGATAAAGAGAACGAGTGGGAATAAAATAGAAATTAAGAAAGGAAACAGAAGGGCAAGGCTGGAAGCATCACAAAGAACTACATCACAATTTTGCCTAGAGGTAGCCTTGTCCACTGACTTTCTACAGAGCCTGGATTATCACTGAAACAATACTTCTCATGATGGCAGGAATTTCTTGTCAAGGTATCATTAATATGATAAAAGCAGAGAACGTAGATTCTTCATATTTTTGTCCAGTGACTGTACAAATGCCTCAGGTTGGGGCACAACCCAAATGTTAGTGCTCTGAAGGGCAGGAAGATATATAACACCCTACTTTGGTCCTCCACCAGTTAGGAATAAAGTTGAAAGCTGCTTAGAATTCCTGGGTAGCTATCTAATTTTCCAGCTGCTATTCTCAAAAGTTAATGACAACTTTAACAATGTTAAGAATAGACTTTTGATTTGTAGAGGCTAGGGGTCCAGGAAATATTCCAGGAGAGAACAAAGAAAGGGCTACTCATTATATGGGTAAGTAGGGGGAAGCAAGGGTTTTTTTTTTTCTTTATAATGGTAGAGAAATGAAGACTTTTTTTCTTCCAAAAGTGAAATTCAATGAAATAACAAATGGATTCTGAGGGAATCAATTTGGGAACTGTAGAATCATTTCCTCACACTCTTTTCATCATATCTTGGCCCATACACTTATTGGAAAGAGCCTAGGAAATCATCAGAGAATAAAAGTTGTCACTTGCTTCACACCTGTTCCAGGATTCCATTTGCTCCCCCCCCACCAGGGTACATCCAATAGGAGATGGATATCTGACAAAATTAATGATTTTATTTATTTCATACCAAAGTGCTACTGTGTTATTGTGCTCATGAAAAAGGACAGCCAGAATGTCATCAACAGCATGTACTGTGTTTACAAAAGAAATGAATACATGTGGTGACATGCAATGACATCTCAGATTTCAGGGAATTTGGCATGTCCACTTCAGAAATGATAAGGGAATGGTTTGGCTAGCTTTGAAAGTCAGAATGAGAAACCTAATTCATAAAGGAATGAAGGTGATAATCTTCCCCCAGGAAGATGGGAAACAACTGGATTATACCGAAACAATTAAGACTGATTAGCTGATTAAAAAGATGAGAACAAGGTATTAAAGATTGAAGATAGTCATTTTTTAAATTTTAAGGGATAGAGAAAGAAGGAGAGGAAGAGAGAGAAACAGATAAGCAGAAAGACAGACAAAGAAAGAGACAGAGTCATACAAGGAGAGAGAGAGAGAGAGAGAGAGAGAGAGAGAGAGAGAGAGAGAGAGAGAGAGAGAGAGAGAGAGAGAGAGAGAGAGAGAGAGAGAGAGAGAGAGAGAGAGAGAGAGAGAGAGAGAGAATGAGAATATAACAGAGTGAAGACCATTATAATTTGCTAGATGGAATAGAAATGACTCCTCATTAACAATAAAATAAATAAACAGATTGTGAGGTTTAGGATTTGGTTATATTATTGTAAATTAATATGAAATTAAAAGCCTATTTTATTACTTAGTAAATGGAAAAATAGAAGAATGGAAGGAAAAGTTAATACAGAACTGGAAATAATCATAGCTATAGAACTGGAAAGGACCCTCTAGTCCAAATCTCTTCATTTTACAGATTAGGAAACTGAGGCCCAGGGAGGGTAAATGACTTGTCCACCACCATTTATAATTATGAATGTCAAAGGTAGAATTTGATTTGAACTTAGCTCTAACTCTAAAGGCATTATACCAGGTGATGTGAAATGTGTTAATTAAGAAGGAAATTAAGAAGGTAACATTTATTAAGTATCTACTATGTGCCATACACCATGCTTTATAAATATAATCCCGTTTGGTTCTTACAACAACCCTGGAATAGGTGCTATTATGAACTCCATTTTACAGAGAAGGAAACTGAGGCAAACAGAGGTTAAGTAACTTGCTCACAATTACATAGCAACTAAGAGTCTGAATTCAGATTTGAAATGAGGTCTTCTTGACTCATGCATAATTCTCTATTGTGCCACCTGGCAGCCACCAATTAAAAGGCTTTTTTAAGAGAGTATAATCCTAAAAGATTAAATGAAAACTTTTCTATCTTGTGATCTGTGGGATATGAATAGAGAGGAGGAAAGGCAATTTTTATATCAGCTAGTGTTTTTATCTATCATCTGTAATTTAATTTCATAGCATCAACGAATCTGAGAGGTCATTTAAGCCATCCCCCAGCTTCAAACAGAATCTTATTAAGTCATCCCAGAGCAATGAGAAACTGTTCTATTTTTAAGGACCTCCAGAGGTCTCTCTTGCAACCTATTTCAACAGAAAGAAATTCTTTGTTTCTTACCAGTCTTTCCTCACTGAAATATAAGATACAAGGTGTGGCACTCAAACTAATACCATAGTTTAAAACACACACACACAAAAGTAGTCTCATTATTTTAATCATACTGAATATCTAGCTGAAAAATCCAATCATTTGTCAGCTTTTATTCAAATATAGAGACTTTAAAAACCAAACAACTGTTTTCCTGATGTCCGGTATTATGTAGACAAAGTATTCAAATAGATGACTGATTTTTCTTCTTTTCATTTAGCTAGGTGAGATATCACACAATAGTCTCTGATAGGACTCTAATCCTCTCCTTCAAGGAGTCATTCAGGGAAATGGAAATTATTCATTCATTAAACTTTGTGGAAGAATGTCCCAAGATATTCTTAGAAAGGAAAGATTTGCCTCAGCAACAGAAAACCTTTTGATTTTTTGTAATATCTACCAAAACAGGGGCCAGCTAAGTGACACAGTGATAGAGTACTAGGCTTGGAGTCAGGAAGACCCCGAGGTCAACTTTGGCCTCAGACACTAGCTGTGTGACCCTGTGCAAGTCACTTAATTCTGTCTGCCTCAGTTTCCTCATCTGTAAAATGAGCTGGAGAAGGGAATGCCAAGCCGCTCTGTTTCTACCAAAAAAATCTCAAAAAAGAGGTCACAAAGAGTTAGACATTGAAATGACTGAATGACAGCAAATCAAAACCTACTTTCTATGCAACAAATTCATTGTCTCCTTTTCAGTGATTAAATGCATCATTACTGCCAACTTTATACTTTGTATAGCAGCATAACCCAAACTTTACTTAGAGTTCTCCCTCTTGCATTTGACTTCCCACACAAATGTTTCTTGATATAACCTACATTTAAAAATAGACTCTGCTACCCAATGACAAAAGTAAGTACAATAGATGCTAAGAATAGTATTCTCTTTCTCTTGACTTAAGTTCTTGCGAATACAGACATAGACATGGAAACCCACTGTGCTTCATGTAAATGCCAGTTTTCAGTATGAACTTTGCTGATTTATTCAGAGTTTTCAAATAATTATGCTTCTAAAACCAAATATCTGTTAGACTAATATCTGGTTTTAAAAGCATAATTATTTGAGAGAGCAGACTGTGACATCACTATAGGGGCTATCACATAAACTCTTTGGTTGCACAGATCAATTGGACTGATGACATATAAATATGTGATTACATGTCATCCATTAAAATTGATTATTGATACTATTTATTTACATGTGGTCAAAGAGTCCAACTTTCCTTTTAGGAATATGAAGGTCTTTTTCCACTCAGACATAAAGTCTAATTATTTCCAAGATTGCGTAACTTAGCATTTATTTTATGCAAATTGAATAGCAAACCACCACTAAAAAAAAGGAAAGAAGAAAAGCAAAAAAGCAAGACAGCAAAGAAAGAAAGAAAAAAGAAAAAAAGAAAGAAAGAGAGAAAAGGAAGGAAAGAAAGAACTTGATGGGAATTCTGGAAGCTGGAGCTATTTTCATTTTTTGGGTAGTTTTATTCAGTATATTCTTACAGGTTATAATCAACTTCTCTAGTTACACTCCCAAATTCAGTAACTTTGTATATGTTTCAGTATCACTTGAATTAATTTGATTTAGAATATGATTAAAGGAGAAATCCAAGATTCACTAGATAAGAGGGGTTTGAATATTTCTGTCAGCATTAAATTTATGGTTAGGCAAAAGAATTCTGGAATTGCCCTGAATTCTGGAAGCTGGAGCTGCTTTTATTCTTCAATATATTCTTACCAGAAAACTTTCTTACAAATTTGACAAATAACCAGCCTCTCTAGCTACATTCCAGGTTCAGTAACTTTGATCGTATTCTAAGTCAAGTTAATTCAACTGACATTGAAGCAGGTACAAAGTTACTGAACTACTCTAGTGTAGCTAGAGAGGCTGATTATGTATCAGATTTGTAAGAATGTTTTCCTGTAATAATATACCAAAGAATAAAACTACCCCCCCCCAAAATGAAAGTAGCTCCATGGATTTCTCCTTTAATCATATTCTAAGTCAAGTTATTTTGACTGACACCAAAGCAGATACAAAGTTACTGAAGCTGGAATGTAGCTAGAGAGGCTGGTTATTTGTCAAATTTGTAAGAAAGTTTTCTCCTAAGAATATATTGAAGAATAAAAGCAGCTCCAGCTTCCAGAATTCAGATTTTACAAATCTGATACATAATCAGCCTCTCTAGCTACACTAGAGTAGTTCAGTAACTTTGTACCTGCTTCAATGTCAGTTGAATTAATTTGACTTAGAATATGATTAAAGGAGAAATCCAAGGTAAAGGGGGTTTGAACATTTCTGCCAGCATTAAACTTATGCTTAGGCAAAAGAAAAAGCTTGGTCTCCCTTGATGTTAAAAGGAAAACGTTACAGTTTGTTGTTGTTACACCTCCACTTAATGTATCTTGGCATGAATTCACCGTCCTTCCTAGCAGGGACACTTATTAGAGGGGTTTATGTAACAAACTTAAATCTTTCCTTCGTGAAACAATCCAGCGGTGAGCTCACAAGCATTTTCGTTAATAATCAGAAGCGCGGCCTTGAAGCGGGCCCACAAAGGAGACGTGGGGAGAGCAAAGAAGCCCAGGAGCGAAGCCCGAGTCAGAGCCGGCTCGCTGGCCTCCAGAGAGCCGTCTCACAGCCTTACCTTGCCCTTGGGTCACTCCATAGAACTCGGCGGCGATCCTGGCGGCCTCCTTGCGGTTTCCTTTCACGATGTAGAAGTGACTGAGGATGGCAAGGCTGATTTTCACAAAGAGTTTGAAGCAGAAAAGCGAAAGGATGGTGAAGTAGACATTGGACAGCTGCTGGGCAAAAGGACGGCTTTCCTCTTCCATAGACATGGCTGCTGGAGGTTGTGTGTTAGGACTGAGCTCCAAGTCCCCGATGTGCCTGGCTTTGGACGCCCTCGGCCCCGAGCAGCTGATCCTGAGGAAAGAGGATATCAGATGGTCATGATGTGGCTGCTCAAAATATTTATACTGTCCGTAAAAGTTCACTGTGCCCTCCTATTGGCCTAACGGTACTACACAGATGCTGACTTATCACATGCTTTATTTCTAGAACTCTTGGCTTTCCAGTCTCAATTAAAAAAAAATTCAATCCCAGCCCTCTATAAATTTGTATCTTTTTTTTTTTTTTTTTTTTTTTTTTTTTTTAAATTCCATGTACAAAACATAGTGGGAAGGGCAGTAGTCTGGGACTCGGGATACTTAAGATTGTTGATAGATGAATTTGGATGTCATTTCCCTGCTTAGACCTCATTTTCCTAAGCTGTAAAAGGCAGGGGATGCTTGAATGAGAGAAAGAAATTACCCTCCCCCCCCATTATCTGAAATAGTGTCTTTCCTTCTATTACAAATTAAAAACAAACAAACAAACATAATTATCTGAGAATCTGTTGGTTTTTACAAGACTGCCACAGGGGTACATGATATCAAAAATGACTGAGAATTCCTGTTCTCATTTAACACTTTTACTTAAAGGATGAAGGACGGTCAGGTTTATCAAGAAGAAATAACTTATCCACGGTGACAAATATAGGAAATGGCAGTCAGGATTGGAACATAGATCCTTTGACTATCTCTATTTCTATTTAAGTCATGCATTTAATGGGACCAATGAAATACCTTTGGGCTAAATCATCAACCACCAATAGTCAGTATGACTTGGGTGACCACAATGATTCTTCATCAGTCTGACTCTTGGTATTTGACTGTTGTCAAAGAGAACAGATTTGATCTACAAATATCCAGATTTGGATGCCCCATAAATAATGTTACCACTGTTTCAGAAGAATTAAGAACTTAGTAATGTAATGTTTGTTCATTTATTTATATTTTTTGTAATGTTTTGGAATGTTTTTAAGTAAAATCAAAAGTGCTTTGTTTGGATTTTCAAAAAAGAAAAAATTGACTAAAAATAGAGACGCATTTTAAGCCTATAGTGTGTGACACTACTCTTATGGATTTATTTTATAAATGAAATGAAAGTGGCTTCCTAATGGGTACTATTTATAGCTAACAAGAGTAATAAGAATAAAATATTGAGTAAAATAATGTTAAATGGCAGTTCCTGTTATTTAAGCTAAAAAACAATATGTGCCAAAATCCAGACTGACATTTAACTCATGTGGAATTCCTGGAATAATGTGATGGGGTTTAAATCATGATTCTCTTCCTCTTAGATTCGTTAAAACAGTAGATTCCCAGAGTAGCAGCCAGAAACAGGGGGGATTTGACACTTAATGTTATAGCTTTGAAATTTATATCCAGCGGCAAAAAGTATCTTTTAGTGATAGAATAGGATTAAGTTAATCTTAAAGGATGATTTTGCTTCCAGCCTTACTTTTGTATTACAGAAAAGGGTTAGAAATTTCATAGCCAAGACGAAGTTTGCGAACAAAATATCTACTCTTTTCCCAAGATCCCAACTTATTTTCAGGGACTGAATTCAGATAAGAAGGTCAATATCACAAAAATAATATGAGGAGAAAACATTTGTATGGTTCTTTAAGGTTTAAAAACAATGGTCCTTCCAATAACCAATCCTGTTATGGGAGATAGCATAAATATTATAATCTGTAGTGAAATGATTTACCCATAGACAAGGAGAATGGAGTTATTACTGATTTTGGTATTTCTATGAGAGAGAAAATTAGAATTGATGGAGCATTGGTCTGAAGAAGGATGAGATTATTTATGTTCTTATGAAGATGGAGGTTGAAGACGAAAGCTAGGATCTATCTACATTCTGTGAACTTGTTTAAAAACTCTCACTATATTTTAAGATAATTGATTTTCTTTGTGATCCTTTGTATTTTATTTTGTGGTCTTAAAGACATTATTCTGGGAGGGGTTCAGACTGTTAGAGGAGTCAACTTCTGCCGAAATACATAGGGAATGTGATGATTAGCTCCAATTAGCTTCTTGATGGGCATGATGATATTTGATTCCAAATTTCCAGAAAGCTCAGAATGCTCTGAGTCACTATGCTAACCAGCTCACTGATGTACATGTAGAAATAATTCTTTCCTTAGTCATATTCCTGGTGTCTAAGGTTTCAACCCCTCTGCTTTACCAGTAAATGTTATTAAAAATAATCATTTCCACACTAGTTAGTCAGTTTAGATTCTTCCATATTAGAAATATTTGTTTTTCCGAGACAGATGATCATTTTATAGTAACTTAAAAACTCAATTGATTTTTGGGGGGTCAAGAAATTTCATTTTCCTGGGATTCAACTTCAAGCTATAAGGGATTCACCTTTAGTCTTTTCCTTGATTGCTATCTCTGTATCTTTCTCAGTGTACCCTCCCTCTTTATATGCTTTTCATTACTTTCAGTTTCATGAATCATCAAATAAAAATTGAAGCTTCCTGGAATAACTCATAGTAATAACTTATATTTATTTGGCTTTTCAGCTTGCAGAAATATTCAACAAACCATGAGCATAAATATGTGAATTATTATTGATAGTAATTCCTGATAATTGATAATCAGTCTCAAAGAGGGTTCATAATTTGGAAGAGGTCATAAGTCTAGTAGAGATTAAGGACACCTAGGTCTTCTCATTCTGAATTCCACATACATCCCATCTTACTTATGGATATAGAGAGAAGCAAGATAAAGTGAAATAAGTGCCTACATCAAGAAGTTTGGGTTCAAATTCTACTTTTAATATTTAGCTATGTGATGATTGGAAAGTCATTTAACTTCTCTGAACTTCACTTAGCTGCTTCATCTATAAAATGAATATAATATATCAGAGCCCTCAACAAGCAAATAGTCCTACTTCCTGATTTTGCAGATGAGGAAACTGAGACATAGCAAAGATAATTGACTTGTTCAATGTTACAAAGGTAATGTGTGTCAGAGAAAAAAATATATGTCTGTAGTATCTATCAGTCAGTTTAATTTACTCTCTAGATTGTTTTCCCATCTGGGAAAATCTCTTACCTTGAGTCATGAATCCCTTGTCATTATCACAATTTCAGAAGAGGCATCAGTCACGATTATTTTACTCTAAATTGGATTTATTATTCAAATGGTTTCCCTACCACTTTGTGGTAGTCTTGTGTCTTACTTTCCAGCTCCCACTTATATGCTGTCTTCTTCTATCAAAACGTTTGGTCCATGAAGGCAGGGATTTTCTTGCTTTCTTATATTTGTAAACCTAGTATTTAGTACTTAATAAAAGTTCACTTTATCTACCTATCTACCCTTCTATCTATTCATCCATCTATCTTATCTATGTGTAATACATACTTCATAGAGTGGCTGTGAGGATAGAAGGAGATAGTGTGTGTTAGGCTTTGTTAACCTTGAAGTAGTTATCTAAATCCAAACGGTGTTGGTACCAAAATATTGTACCTCTCATAGAGAGTAGTAAGAACAATTATTGACTAAGTAAATAAAAGTTCCATTAACAACCCTTTCTTATTCCCAGTGTCATTCCTTTTAGCTTTAGTTAATCAAATAAAAACTGAACAGTGCAAAGAAATAGAAGAAAACAATACAATGAAAAAGACAAAAGATCTCTGCAAAAAAATTAGAGATATTAAGGGAAGATTTCATGCAAAAATAGGAGTGATAAAAGACAAAAATGATAGGTATTTAACAGAAATAGAAACAATTAAGAAGAGGCAGCAGGAATATACAGAAGAATTATAAAGAAAGACTTTAACATCACTGAAAATCACGATGCTGTGGTGACTGCATCTAGAGCCAGACATACTGGAGAATGAGGTCAAGTGAGCCTTATGAAACATTGCTAACAATTGCTAGTGGAGGTGACAGAATTTCAACTGAGCTATTTAAAATCCTAAAAGATGACGCTATTAAAGTGTTACACTCAAGCGTGCCAACAAATTTGGAAAACTCAACAATGGCCACTGGATTGGAAAAGATCAGCTTACTTCCCAGTCCTAAAGAAGGGCAATGCCAAAGAATGTTTAAATTAAAGAATTTTTGCACTCATTTTACATGCCAGCAAAGCTGTGTTTAAGATTCTTCAAGCTTGGATTCAGCAATATGTGAACTGAGAAGTAATAGAAGAATGGCTTGTTTTTAAAGAGGCAGAGGTACTAGAGACCAAATTGCTAACATTTACTGGATGATGGATAAATCAAGGAGTCCAGAAAAACATCTCCTTCTGACTCATTGACTACATGAAAGCCTTTGTTTGGATTATCCCAAAATGTGGCAAATCTTCAAAGATATGGGAATACTAGATCATTTTAGTTTTGGAACCTGTATTCAGGACAAGACGCAATGGTTAGAACCTAACATGGAACAACTGATTGGTTTGAGATATTTTTATCTTACCTTTAACTTACATGCAGAGTCCATCATGTGAAGTGTCAGGCTAGATGAATCAAAAGCTAAAATTAAAGTTAATGAGAAAATTATGACCAGATATGCAAATGATACCAGAAAGTGAAGAATAATTAAGAAGCCACTTGATAAAGGTAAAAGAGGAGAGTATAAAATCTGGCTTGAAGCTTAACATCAAAAATAGTAAGATCTTGGCAACATCACTTCCTGGCAAATGGAAAAGTGGAAGCAGTGTCAGATTATTGGGTTAAAAGATCACTGTAGACAGTGTCTGTAGCCATGAAATTAAATGGATTAGAAGGAAAGCTATGGCAAATCTGGACAGCATACTAAAAACCAGAGACTACCTTTCCAACAAAAGTTTGTATTATTAAAGCTATGGTTTTTTCAGTAGTATAATGTATGTCTATGAGAGTTAGACCATTAAAAAAAAAATGAGTACCACAGAATTTTTACTTGTGGTGCTAGTAGATAAGACTTTTGAGAGTCCTTTGGGACATAAAGAGATTAAATCAGTCAATACTTGAAATTAATTATTCACAGGAAAGTCAAATACTGAAAGCTGAAGCTTACTCTGGTCACATAATGAAAAGACAGAACTAATTGGAAAAGTTTGGAAAAGATTGAAAATGATTGAAGGCAAAAAGAAAAAGGTATGATGGAAGTTGAGATAGATAGATTATATTATTGAAATAGTGAAAATGAACTTGGACAGACTTTGGGAGACAGTGAAGGATAGAGGGATCTGGCATGCTAAGGTCTATCAAGTCACAAAATGTCAGATATTATCGAATAGCAACAACAAAAAACCAACAAGAAGCCAGTATGTAACCAAGGGATTCATGGCATGCAACAAACTCTGAATTATAAATTCAGATAACCAGAAGGCTATATGAGTATAAATTTAGAGCAGGAAGAGACTTTAGAGGTCTTATTAGGGATAATTCCCTTTTCTCTTTAAAGAAACTAAAAAAAGTTAGTGATTTGGCTCAGAGCCACACAACTAGTAAGACGCTATCTGAGGTAGGATTCAAATCTAAGGTTTTCTGGCTTTAAGGCCAGCTCTCTATCTACTTCAGCACAGAGTTTATTGTAATCAAGAAGGACTCTGTTGAAGAGTGCTGCTTATTTATGCTGATTAAAAATTTCATAGAGAGGAAAGAGAAACAAATTTAGATTGATGAAAGATATAGAGAAGAAATGACTAGAGAGGAAGAAGATTACTATATAATTTAGAAAAGGTTATTAAAGAAATAAAGAATAAAAACAGTTTAAGATGCTTCAAAGATGCTAAAGGGGGTGTGGATGGATAATGAGTCACTCAATGTGGGCAGCAAGAGGTCATTAATACCATGTAAGAGAATAGTTTCAATAGTGTGATAAACATGGAATCATATTCTAGGAGGTTAAGTGGTAGGATGAATGTGAAATGGTAGGAGAAAAAAAAAAACTTCCTTCATCCCACACAAGCTTCACTCCATATCCCCTTGTGTTTGGCATAAATAATTTGCTTATTTAAAAACATGAGCCAAGACTTGTATCAGAAATAAAGATGGCAACTTGGATAAAAAAACAAACGAATACAAAAAAGTGATTGGTACATTGGAAAGAGCACTAGCTCTGGAGCTGGAGACCTGTCTTTCAATTATTCTTCAGTCACTTTTCTGTGCCTCATTTGTAAAATGGTAAATCAAGGACACTAGTATGCAAACATCTGTAATTGATAGTATGATATTTTAATGATAGGAATTATTGAAGTTATTGAATAGGAAATGGTTTCCCTAAGTCCTGACTCCACTGTTTGGCTTAGCTAGGAAAATTTGCCAAATTGAGCTTGAACTTTGTTCCCAGGTTCTGCATGAGTCCCAATAGTTGAGGAAATTATATAACTCCATTCATGTTGATTATTTTATATTTTATAATGCTACACCATTTTGAGTTTGCCAAGAAGTTCCTAGCTTTCTCTTTTCTCAATCTTCAGGGCATTGACATGGATTCTAGAAGGCTGGATTTTGACTGACAAGGAAGAAAGCATTTATGTAACACCTACTATGTTCTAGATACTGTGCTAAACATTTTACAAACATGGTCTCCTTTGGTCCCCATAATAACTCTCGAGATAGGTGCTATTATTATCTTCATTTTATAGCTGAAGAAACTGAGGAAGATAGAGATATGCCTAGAGTTACACAGCTAGTAAATGTCTGAGGTTGGATTTGAACTCAGGTCTTCCTGCTGGATTTGAACTCAGGTCTTCCTGATTTCAAGCTGAGCACTAAGTCTATCCACTGTTCCATCTAACTACCTCACCTGCAAGACACTCCCTATCATTATAATGGAAAGAAATGAACTGGAGTCCTGGTGAGGAGTAGGAGGTACTACCCAATAATTATAACAGCACTAACACACATGAGCCAGGCATGGTACTGAGCACTCTATACTTCTTTAAAAATCTTATTTGATCCTCCCAACAATCCTGGGAAGGAAAAAACTTCTGGTGACCCTGCTGGAAAAGTATGGAGAATTCAGGAGCTCAAGCCACTTCTCAGCTTTGTCCTTTGTCCTTTCCTCCATCATTTCCCCTACAGTGTTTTGCCTGGGAAATGCCCAGCTGGAAGGGTGTACAAGGTAGCTTGGCTGCTTCTCAAAGCAGGGAAGTATATGAATTACATAAGTATTGAGCTGTTTGTAATTGACATGCAACAGACAAATGGACTATATGGCACTAAGGTTTCTAGAAGAGGAATATCAATTTTCCCTTGAGAAATCCAATCAGTAGATTTTTCCTTCCTATTCACTTCTAGAAAATGAACATTCTTTTCCTGAGAGGGGAAAACAGAATTTCCTGAAGGTGAAACACACCTAGTAATTATAGGTTTGCCTAAAGAATCCTGCCTAGAAATCATTCCTCCCATCTCTTTGATTATTTCCCCCTCCCCCAGCGCCTTGGGATATAGAAGCCCCACCCCGTTTTTGATAATCTCTTGGCCTTTTTTTTTTTTTTAAATTGACTTTTGCGTTCTTTAACTTCATTCTAAACTTCTGTCCTTTGGTGACATAGCTTGCTAACATTATCTCTGCAGTCTTTAAAATCTGTTGATGAATCCCCTATGTGTCCACATAGGTCTCTTTGAATAGTTGCTATTTTTCTTTCTCACCAAAATCATTTGTACTGCTTTAACTTAAGTATAGTCAGGGACAGAGACTGTCTTCTGTCTTATCTAAACTTTCCATCTCCCACAACAGCAAAGAACTCTGGACAAATAGATATTTTAACAAATCTTTTAGAATCTTATTGAAATGTAGCATGTTAGAAATGTTATTTTCTAGAGATTTGCTTGGCACAGTGTGGGAAACCTCCATTTTTACAATATGCAGAAAAAATACTAAGTATTTTCTGTAGAGATTTGAATTTTCTTGTGAAAAGGCAAAATATCTCTTCATTGCCTGACAAAAGATCTAAAGACTTCATCTAACTTTCTTATTCCTGCTATGAACTCCACACCAAAGAAAAAAAAGGCATATTTTTCTGCACTCAATAATAGTATGTTCAGTACAATGCCATGTACCCTCTGGATATTTAGCAAATGTTTGTTATGAATGATTGGCTAGCCATACATCTGATGCACACTAAGAAGTTTCATTTGCACATAAATCTCTGAGGTTCCACAGAGATTGATAATAATTCCAGAGGAAAAAAACCACAAAAAACTTTGCTTCATCTGAGCAGTTCTGAAATCTGCCCAATTGGTATTTGGGTTCTATACTAGCTAGTCATTTGTTATAAAGATCTGCTATCAAAATAATACAAATTAAATCCACTTATGTCTGAATAATTAGTTCATTATTTGTTGAGAAAGAATTTTTTTCCCCACAACTTCACCTAAAGTCACTTCTGATCCATCCCATTTGGCTTTAAGTTTGGGGATTCCTATTAAGTTTTCAAATATGCTTTTAAAGATTGCCAGACTTGTGGAAACTCAATCCAGGGACTGGTTATTGACTGTCAAGATTTTCTGTTTAAGGTAAAATAACATCCATAAACTTCTGATAGTAGGAAGGAGTAAAACATAATATTCTGAGAAATATATCTTTAAATTCACAGGATAGGGAGTTGGTGTGGTGTAGGAAAAAGAGCCCCTCATATATGAAGTAAAGACCTGAATAATAACTTTTATTCCACCATTAAGTTATTTTTGGGACAAAAATCATATATTTCATCAGAGTCTTGGTTCCCTAATATTGAAATTGGAGAAGGTAATATTCTTTGTCTATATTAGAGTTGCTGGCAGGGTCAAATGTGAAAGCATTTTGCAAACTGTAAAGTACCATATGGGCAGTTAAGATTCTGCATGGTTAGAGTAGATAGTGGTAGTGGCTTAGAGTCAGGAAGATCTGATTTCAAATCTTGCCTCAGGCACCTAATACCTGATGATCCTGAGCAAGCCATTTAACCCTGTTTCCACTAGTTTTCTCATCTGTAAAATGGGCTGAAGGAAAAAATAGGAAACCAAAAGAACCCCACTTGGGATTATGAAGAGTTGAACATAACTGAAATGGCTGAACAACACAGTAACAATATTCTCCCTTGAATACATATCTTATCATTGGGTTATGAGCTCCTTGAAACCAGGAACAAACTGTCTTTTGCCTTTCTTTGTATCTACGTTGCTCAACACATTGTAGTCATTAAATAAATTTTTTTTGGTTGTTTGTTAACATCATCACAAAAACAGTGGACAATCAATTGTAAGGGAATACATGGGAGAGGAATATGTGAAAAAAATATGTGTCCAGAAGACAGTGAGTAGAGGGATATACATAGAGAGAATACATAAAGAATATATATGGAGGGGCATGTGTGGTCAGGGCATTTGTATGGAGGAGCAACTTTGCAGTGGTATTATTTTTAGGCTGCTCTGGCTTCTGTTGGATTCATGGTGTCCATTGTATATTGCTTTGTTGGATCATTGCTCTACTCTCTGCTGCTTAGCTAGACATTTCTCCAACTAAACATGAGGTCTGTGTTGGGAGTTGTCAGGCCCAGCCCTTCTGGGCACATGGCCATAGTTCTTCTCTCTATTTCCAGCTTCTATCTTCAATTGAATCCTTTGACTATAATCTCTCCTTTTTCATGAGAAGAGTGGGCTTTACAAGGCTCTTTTAGTTCAAAAGCCAGACTTAATTTAAAAAATTATTCTTTTTGCCTCTAATATAGAACCAACAACCCTGGGGGAGGGAAGGAGAGAAACTCTTCACTTTTGTTTTCCTTTTTTTTTGAGTGGTCTACCTATTCCTTTCCAGAGTCTTGACTAGAAAATGATTAAATCCCTTCTCCCAAACAATATCACCCAGTTGTATTCTTTTAGTTAATTGATGCTTTCAGGTTTAATCTTTTCTTTTCCTGGTTACTGGGCTTTGTATCTCCATGAGCGACTCACTGGAGGATCATGATGAACATTCCTTCTAATTCCTATTTTTAGTTATACCTGTTATTATTTATGTAAAATTATTCACTCAATAACTGCCAAATAGTTCTGCGGTTTGAGGTTCCTCAGTTTTTCTAACTCCAAACATTTATACACTCAATCTCTTTTGTAATAAGGGGATAGGAAAAAGGCAGCTAGACAAAATCTAAGCCCAGGAAGTAAGTTCAATCATTTCTATTATCTGTCTATCTGTCCATTCATAAATGCATAAAGCCAGCTAAAGCCTAAAGTAGTTTTAAACTCATCTTTTCAGAAATAACGTGGCTTCTCCCATGAAAAATGTCTTAGGAGAATATAGAAGCCTTTCTTTAATATTAACTGTTTGACTTTTTTTTTTGACATTTTTACATTTTCCTGGCTGTTTATAAACAAGTTGAAATTTCAACTCACCTCAATTTCAACTTAATGCTTCTAACTATAAGAACTTATACTAAGTAATCACATACTTTCAGTTAAATTACCTAAAAGAACTCAATAACTAATAGAGCTTTGTTTCAAAAGATACTAACTGGAATCTTCTATCCAAGGACTTTAGTATTGGAGTGGTTCTGTTGCTGGAACTTAAAAGGTCTTCAGAGTAATTGGATGAGTAAGTCAATGCTATTGAAGATGATGGGCCCTTTTATTTTGAACATTAGCCAGAGCCACTCAGAGGAGTAGGGAGCTCCAAGAATGGTAATATTAGATATTTATAATTAAATAGTTTTGTTTCAATTTGTGTAATCTATGCCAGGACTCTTCCTAAAGCTTTGAATTCACATAGACATCTCATCTTAGAATTCTGACCCCATGATGTTCAGATTTTGTCTCCGGCTACTCTAAGAAATTGTCTAATTGTCACCATATATCTCCCTATATCATATCTTGGTTGAGAGTCTCATACTACTTACTACTATATATTTCTTTATTTCATCTTACAGAAATTTCATGAGATGCAAGAGAATTATAAGATACTATTCATCAGGAAACACAAAAAGCATAAAAATAGCCTATTAAATTTCCTCCCAACCTTCAAATCAAAGTAAACAGGCTCAGGAGTGATGAACAATCAATCATATTTCTATTCTGCTATTTTAGAGCAATTCAAGTAATATTAGGGAAGAGGCAAAGTCCTGATCACCTCGTACCTCCAAAGTTCTCTTACCTCAAGAGGTTACAATAGTGGTTCTCTTTCTCCCTCAGGAAACACCCTGTTGTGGAAATCTTCTTTATAATTGTCTGATGCCTGAATTCTCTGGAGTTCTCAAACTTGGGGTTATCAAGAAGTTCAGGAAATCTTTGTTCTCTAGTCAAAAGGCTAGATTCTGTGAACATATTGTCTATAAATTTATTTCTAAATCCCCCTCACTTTTTACATAAAAGTTTGGGGTTCACAAGCATTATGCATTGGAGAGCACATGCAATTGACTTTGACATATGCTTTTGCTGCAAATTGTTTCTGTTCCTTTGGGGGGAGGGGAGAAGAGAGAAATTTTCTTTCCATCCATGGCTACATGCTAACAGAAAACATAAGAGAAAGAAAAAGAGAAGAACATCCGCCACTTTGCTTTATACACTCCATGAAGAGAGGGGTATGTTCCTCCAAAAAGAGGATATATTCCCCCGACTATTGACACTTATGTGGTAGGCAGCCATAGTCTCTAGGGACCAGTTAGAAGTGATTCCTGTGTTTCCTGTGTAAACTTTCCATGGGGATATATGCTTCTCAGATGCCTCCAAACAGAGACCCACATACTAGAAACTATACATTATAAGAAAGAGATAGATAGATAGATAGAGAGAGAGAGAGAAGAGATATACATGCATATATACTTTTTATTATATACAATACTATATTATGTGCTCTATATTATATTAAATAGATATATACACACATATATGCTTTTTATTAACTAGTACATTTTATCTACTATGTAATATACTATACATTATATTAGAGATATATAAATACATACATATCTATTATATCTACTATATACTATACTATACTATACAATACTATACTATACTATACTATACTATACTATACTATACTATACTATACTATACTATGCACCATGTCATCATCAGCTTTTGAGGGAATTAATCCTATTTAGCGTGGGTTCTTATTCCCCCTTATAATTGTTAAAGCATGGTAATGGGTTATAGTTGTAACAACAATTAAGGAGGCAGTTAAAGTTGGGGAACTGGGATAAAAACTGTGCAAATAACCCTAATGAGAACATCACTCCTGTCCCACTATGATATGTCATTTTCTTGACTATTTGGTGTTTTGATTCAGGTTTAGGGCAAGGAAAGAATTCAAAGTCAGCCCTAGCCACCAGAACTACTGAACATTGGAGTATATCAACAAAGCATCATCCACTTTGGATGAAGAGTTAGAAATCTTATACAAAGCATTTTATGCTCAGTTATATATGGCCAGTGATGTCATTGCTCTCAACAATTTTATAATTTGAGCAGGAGTCTAGCATCACTGGGGATTTCTCTTTGATCTTGATTAGCTTGGTACTTTCTGTCCAAGGCTAATATAGGCTTTTATACTGTTTCCAAGAGCATGAAAAGCCAGCAAAAGCCAGTCTTGAAAACAATCAGCCTTTAAACATTACAGGATAATTCAATGGTTATCTCTAAAGAGAATATGTCCTTACATGTTACACCAAGCCAATCAGAGTATAAAATTTAACTCATCCAAGCCCAGAGTCATAGCCAAGAGGTTACCAAATTATAAGTCACGCTAGAAGTGGATCAATAGCTGCTGTCAGAGTGAGAAATGGCTTGAACAGAGCAGATAAAAAGAAAAATAATAATGACAATAACAATAATGATAATAGCTAATATTTATATACTACTTTCTTTTAAAATCCTTTACATATGTTATCTGATTTGATTCATACAACATTCCTGTGATATCACTATCCCCATTTTACAGATGAGAAAATTGAGGCTGAGAGAGATTAAATGACTTGGTTAAATGTCTGAAACCAGATTTGATTTCAGATTTTGAATTCTTGGACTTGAGTTCTAGCACTTTAACTACCTCACCTTGAGATTATTCCAAGGGTGCCTAGTTGGGTGGGGGATGCTAAATTAAGACACAACAACAAGGACAAGTAGCCATGGATATGTCAAATCAGGAAACAGTCTGTGGAAAACAAGTTGCGTAGGTTTCTGTTGCTTATATTAGCCAGGTCTTTGGGATCATACAGCCCCAAAACACTAGTAAAAGCAGGTCAAATCTGGGCTCTTTGAGCAATGTTTAGCTCAGTCCAATTCACCATAGTAGCAGAAGTGTTTTAAAAAGTGGGGGAGTAAGTGAGCCACCTGAGACCTTTCTGTGGCAGAACAGTGAAGGTTTGAGGATGTGGTATGCATGAATGACTTTCCTTTTATGTCTGTATTTGTGTTGTATTCCCCCATGATGTTTGTAAACTTGCCGGAAATTTTGTGCATCTGACTGTATTATGAACTTGCCTGAGGTCTTAGCAGATTAAAAGAAAAACCACAGGGCTTAGTAGAGAATGTGTCTCTGTCACAACTATTTAGAGTTGATTCCTTGACATCACTTTATCAGTCCTTCCATAGTCCCGGGTCCTGAAAATGGTACTAATGAGAACACTGCTTTCATCTAGCTCAGTTAGCCTCATAATAAGAAAAAAATTACCTCTGCAGCCACACAGTGCATCCATGAGACCTGTCAACCATCTCATTGACCTATGCTTTTGACTACAGAGAAAGCAAGACAATTTCAGAATTCATGTGGCTTTAATAACAACCTATCATTGATACTTCAAATGTTAAGGCCATTTGCCTCATTTTTGTCTATAAAAATACCTATAGATCATAGTTTTGAAGCTGGAGGGGATTTTAGATCATCTGGTCCAAGTCTCTCATTTTACAAAGGAGGAAACTCAGACCCAAGAGAGACTTGTTAAAGTTACTTGTTAAAGCCACATAAATGCTAAGTATCAAATCCTGAGATCTGAGCTTTTTTTTTTTTTTTTCCTACTATATTCTCTCCCCTTTTCTTCTACCCCCAACTTCATTATGCTTGAACTGGACCTGTTCAAAAGAAACTCAAGTGAATATATTTTATTTATTGTTGAGTTATTTTTCAGTCACGTTCAACTCTTCATGATGCTAGTATCTTGGCAAAGATACTGAAGTATCTTGCAGCTCATTTTACAGATGAAGAACTGAGGCAAACAGGCTAAGTGACTTGTCCAAGCTCATATAGCTAGTAAGTGTTTGAGATCAGATCTGCACTCAGGAAGATGATTTTTCCTGATTCCCAACCCACTGGAAATCCACTCTATCCACTGTACCACTTGGCTACCCCAAGTATATTTTACAATTCAATAAAAAATATAAAGTTCTCTAGGATTTTAAATGAGAGAATATACTGTAGAGTCTTCTGCAAACCTTAATATGGCATACAAAAAGCAGCTAGGCTAGGTAGTCCTTCAGATAAAGTGCAGAATGAAGAGTCAGGAGAACCTGATTCAAATTCTGATTCAGATACTTTATTAATTATGTGATTCTAGACAAATTATTTGAATCTCTTTCCTCAGTTTCCCCATTTGGAAAACAAGGATAATAAAAGTTTTGCCTCCCAATGTTGTAGAAATGAATTAATGTTTGTAAAGCATTATATAAATGTTATTTATTATTACTAAAAGTAAATTTTTATTGCAATTATCTCATCACCCAAAGAACATTCTACCATCACAGATGAAGGTAGACAATCAAATGGTCTCTGGCCATGATGGAGAATAAAGTTCAGAGGGCCCTGACATTTGATTGTTTTTTTCTTTCACCCTTTGAGAAATGAAAAATGCTTGGAGTACAACATATGTGATTACTCCTAAACAAGGCAGACTACTAGTTCATAAGAATAGAATCTGTGAATGATCCTGTTTAGAATTCTAAGATTATGGTTTCCTTGACAACCATAAGCACTGTTTTATAGTTTTGTCTTTCTACACCTTCCTTTAACTACTATTACGGGTTTGAGAATGTATAAATTTTTATCTCTAAAATATTTTACATGAATATCTATTGATATTCATGGAATAATGTTAAGAATTATTATTATTATTATTACTATTATTGTAGGCTACTTCTTTTACCAAGAGAATAAAACAGCAAATTTATATTCCTCCTTGAAAGTCTCTGCTAACTTCCAAGTGACCTGAAGGCAGAATGGTAGAGATTGTATAGTCCATTACCTAGGGACTGACCATGAGATAATCTCCTTGGGCTTCAGTTTTTTTCATCCGTAAAATGAAAGATTTTAGTTAGATGGTCTGTAAGGTTACTTTCAGTTCTTGATCTATGATTCTGTGTTATGGCTACATATCTCTATATGAAGGAATATACAGGCAGGTGCCTTTTAGATAGATCAGATTTGCAGGCATTCACTTTTCATCCAGACTCAGGAAAGGGAAAAATTTAGGAGGGAAGAGGAATTTTTTTCAATGCCCAAAGAACTTTTGCTTCTTTTTTGGGTTGCATTATAACTGATAAGGACTTGTTAAAAGATACGAATATATCTAAGCAGATCTTACTGTATGAATCTTTTATTCATACTTTGTAAGGGCATTACATTAGGGCAGGGATATTTTTGAGTTTTAGGGTATTTGATATATTTTGTCCCAGGGATCTGTCTTTAAGGAGCTTATAATGTAGTGTGTGGATGGAATAATATATGTATATGACATTATATTACATGACACATAGATATTACATTATATATGTATATATATTGTATTAGTCTGATATCATGTTTTACATGTTTATATATTATAAAAATATAAATTATAATCATAAATATATTTACATAATTATCTCATTTGATCCTCACATCAACCCAATGAAGAAGGTGCTATTACTATCTCCAATTACAAAAGAGGAAACTAAGACTGATTGAATTACTTTTCCCTGATCAAACTTCTGGTAAATTTCTAAGAAAAGATTTGTAGCTTCCTGACTCTGAGTCCAGTATTCTTTTTACTAAATCACACTATCTTTCTGGATTGTGTGATCCTGGACAAGTCAATAAACTTTCTCAGCTACAGTAAAATGGGGATATTGATACTGTTCATTTCATAGGGCTGTTGTCAAGGATAAAGGGAGATAATATGTGTTAAGTGCTTTGTAAACCTTAGAGGACTATGTAAATGCTAGCTACTACTATTTCTTCTCCTAACAGAATTAAACAAATAATTATGATACAAAGTAAAATGTCAAACAGGTATTTTAAAAAGAGTTCAAAAGGAAGGACTCTGCTTCTGATTGCTGTGATTGAGGAAAGCTCTTGTTTCTTTATTCAAACAACTTATTTGTAATTACTGAATATAAAACCTACAACTCACATTATCCATAAGTGAAAATAAAGTCATTTCAAAGCCATCTCCCAATCAATGAATTCTAAGGTCATAGACAGCATCCTAGGGGTATATCAGACTCCCTCTGCTGTTCAAAAATATATCCCCAATACTGCACTTTGAATCTATGATAGCTCTCTCGCAACAATTCAGAAGAACCAATAAGCATTCACCTTCTTGATATCAATAAATGGCCCCCATTTGTTCTGTTTAATTTTAACTTCTTGAGTATTTTCTCCCAGTGACAAATATCTTAAAACATCTTATTTGCATTCCCAGAGCTGAAGATGAAATCACTAGAGCATTAGCAGCCCAAGGAAGATAGCCAGATCCAGCATCTTGGAGTCCCAGAAATAGACTGAATCTTACCCTATGATGATTGTAGCTCAATGTGGTAAGGAGCAACATTCTGGGCTAATGGACAGGTGGCCCCTCCTCCCAACTTCAGATCTCTGCATTTGATATGGCAAGAGAAGCAGCAGCAAGACCTGGCTTTGATCTTCCTTTCCTCTGATCCTGGGCCAGACGTCAGTCTCTGGCCCTAGGACAGGTGCAGATGAGAGAGGACTTGAATGGAGATAATCAACCTCAGTGCCACCTTCAAGGCCTACAGTGTACTTTGACTGTGACCTAACAGTGGGTATTATGCACATCTCGGGCTCAAATAAACCTATTGGCCTAAGCTTGATACTTCAGGGGTGCTTGCCAATTGGTTTATATGCTTTTTAATGCATAACATCTCAATAATGAGAAGATTTTATTTTTATTTTTCAGGATTTTGATTTTCTTCAGTTCTTATGAATTTGGTAATCTTTCCCTTCCTCCTCCACTTGAAATCCACATATAGGATCTGCCTGCCCAGGGCCAAATATATCATTTTCAAACATCATTTTAACCATCTACATGGCACATGACAAAGCAAAAATGGATACACTTGTCTTCCTGCCCAGCCTAGCTCATCAGTATTTCCATTGAGTACCTCTTTATATACTCTGCTTCTGATTTATTAACAACAATCCACAATGAATTTAGTAAGTTTAGTCATTCTGAAGTATGGAAATTTCTCTTAAGGGATTATATGTCACAAGTAGCAAGAAGGCAGGAGTCTAGATACTTTGTATTTATTAGGTACACTCTAAAGAACTCAGGGTACTACCTAAATATTATGCAATGGGCAGCAATTATTGATCTCCTGAGGTAGGAAGGTTTTTTGTTTTTTGTTTTTTTAATAAATGACACTATTAATTACTTTGCCTTTGATTTAGTCTTAAAATAGAACTTCAAGCTGGCCAATGATGCTTATATTAAATGATTTTCTCTACATATGGGATATGGAGAAAATTATTTAGATTGTATGCGAGAAATAAAGAATTTAAAAAAGTAAAATATTGTAGAATAATGCATGGAAAACCTTGAGCAAAAAGTTGAATATTGTTAATTTTTGGATTTTTGGTTCTTATAATTTCAGTGGAACTGACAAGTATTTTTTTAACATAGAAAGGGACATATAGGTCATTTGGTTAGTGATTAAATAATCATCCTGTGAGGTTGTGAATAATGAATCAATAAAATATCACCTTAAGCATTTCTGTGATATACAATCAAAAGAGTTTTCTTAATTCTTTAGAAATTATTCTTCTATCAGTTATATAATAATGATAAATTCTATCAGACATTTCTCTGCTGGAAGGCAATAAAAGACACCTTGATACTTTGATAAAATTTGGATCACAATGTTGTAGATATAGAATGGAACATGTCCATGCTTAAGCATTCTGCATAAACCTTATCCATTTTCCATATAAACAGGTCACATGGGGTCCATGCAATGTGCTAGGAGCTTTGTTTTATTTTTTTCAGTATTAATAAGGATAAGTAGATGGAACATATAGACTAAGGACAGATTATCCAGCAAGAGATCTTAACCTTTATTTTTTATGCTAGTTGTACATATATATGGGGTGAAATATTTTATACTACATTTCCTATGTTCAGTAAATATAGTTTAATTAATTCTTAATCTGTAATGTGTCATAGCCTACTCATTTCTATTATCAACCAAACAAGAAACATTTTTTTAAGCACCTGCTATGTGAAGGTACTATGTTAGGCACTGGAGAAACAAAGAAAAAAAATGAAACAGTACTTGTCCTGAAGGAACTTATATTTTATCATAGGGGAAAAAAAGTATCTGATATAATACCTATTCCTGCTTTAAAAAAACACACTAGCAAACATAATAAATGGGTCTTTCCTTAACTTATAAATAGTATCTATTTAAAACCAAGAGTAACTAAAAGGGAAATTATAAGCCAGAGATATTTTAATAAGATCTGGAGTAAATTAATGATATCTATCATTATTAATATCACATGATATTCTATAAATGTCAGACATAATAAGACAAGAAATAGAAAGAGAAGGAATAAGCATAGGTAAAGATGAAAAATCATGTATTTTGATGATATGATAATTTAGAGAATTGTAGAGAATCAATATGACTGAAACAACAACCAACAAAGTTGCAAGATATGAAATAAAGTAAAATAACCAGAATTTCTATGTATTTCCAACAAAACTCAGCAAGAAGAGGAAAAAAAAAAGAAATTCCATTTATGATAACTACAAGATACATAAGATACTTAGGAGTCTATTTGCCAATAAATATAAGAATACAGCTACAAAGCATTCATTACACAAATAAAGACAACCTAAATAATTGAAGAAATATTAATTGCTCATGGGAAGGCTGAATCAATATAACAAAATGATCATCTAAATTAGTTCATTTCAGTGTTGTACCAATTAAACTTCTGAGGCATTTTTTTTAGAACTCAATATTAAAAATTATTGTTGGCACAAATTTAAGGGAAATAATTTTTAAAAAAAGAGACAAGGAAGAGAATCTTCGGCATAATATCTCAAATTATTCTATTAAAAATAATCATTAACAACAATTTGGTTAAGAAATAGAGAGGTATAACAATGGAACAAACTAGGGTACAGTATAGTATATAGAAGTAAATGAGAGTCTAGTGCCAGATCAACCCAAATATCTAAGTTATTAGGGTAAAAACTATTTTATAAAAACTTGGGAAAACCAAAAAGTTATTTTATGTAAACTAAATATAGATGAAAGTTCTATAATATATGAAATAAGCTTCAAATAGGTCTACCTGATGCCAATTAAGTTGGTAAAACTGCCAAAAAAAGGAAAACTTAAAACTCTAGAGAAGCTGTGGGAAAACAGATACATTAATAATACATTTTTGAATCTAATCATTCTGGAAAGTAATTTGGAATTATGCCCACCAAATTATTCAATTTATATATCCTTTGATCTAGTTAAAACAATTCTAAGTCTATACCAAAAGAGATCAAAGAAAGAGAAGGACACATATTATGATAGTATTGAATTGTAGGGAGATTGTTCATCAGTTTGGGGGATAATGGCTAAATTATGCTAGATGAATGTGATGGAATTTTATTGCGCATGAAAAACTATTGAAGGGGATTATTCAAGAGAAATTTGGGAAGGCTTGAATGAACTCATGAAAAATAAAATAAGAACTAAGAGAATGATATATAATAATTATTACATTGTAAAGATAATTTTGAAGTACTTGAAAACTGATCAATAAAATAATCAACTATGATTCATATATATATATATATATATATATTATATATATATATAATATATATATAATATATATATATATATATATATATATATATATATACACATACATAGACATACATAGACACATATACCCCCCACACATATATGATGGTTATTACAGGAAATTACTTTGCTTGACCATGTGTATTTGTTTAAAAGGGATTTTTTTTCTTTGCATTATTGTTGTTCAGTAATTTTAAGATTACTTAGGAAGATTAATCTTCCTGATTTCAGCCCCAACACTCTATCCATTCTGTCACCTAGCTGCCCTATGCCTTCTTTGCATAGAAGCTGGTAAATTGTAGTAAAAAGATTGGGCCTGCCATCAGGCAGACTTGAATTCAAAATCTTGCCTCAGAGACTTCTTAGTTGTATGATCTTGGGCAAGTCACTAAATCTTAGCCTTCCTTAATTTCCTCAGCTTTAAAAAAGGATCATAATAATGCCTACTCACAGAGTCATTTTGAGTTTTAATTGAGGTGATATCAATAAAGTGCAGTGCCTGTCACATAGTAGGTGCTTAATAAATGCTTATTCCCTTCCTATTTTCAACAAAGGAGAGGAAGTTGGGAGTGAAAGAAGGTAGATTTTAATTACTTAAAAAAGCAAAGAAAATATCTTATATTTTGGTATGAAGGTTCTGTTTAGTTTGTAAACTTTGGCCTCTGTTTTTTTTTTTTTTACTTTTGAACTATAATTTGTATTTTTTAGTATTTTCCCCAATGTTCTTTTTTGTGTTGAAGTTATCTACCATTAAAATACATAGAGATATAGTGAGAAATATAGGCGATATAAAAACAAATCAATAGAAATTTATTTTGATTTACACGTTTTAATTTGGATAGTTATATTGAGTTTTTCATAAAATCTTTCTTCTTTATCTAGTAATAGTTATAGGCATATGTGCTGTATAAATAATTTTCATGGTGGTCTTTTTTGCAAATATTTATCATGAGTATTTCAATAGGAAATAGCCAAATGCTCCATGAAATGTTATTTCTTGTTACTTTTGGTTGTTCAACAAAAATAATTCCACCAACTCTCTTATTTGCTTTTCTAGGGAAAAACTGCAAACAATTCTTTCATTTAGCTTCAACTATTTAAATAGTAGTAGATGGAAGGACATCCAAAAATATATTATAAACTCCACTAGATCTATGATCTAGTATTGTGGCATTTCCTTCACTAGAATCTTCCTGATTCCTTCCTAGACATGATTATCATCCATCCATGTGTAATAATAGAAGATTGTCAAGGAGGCCCCAGGCCTTAGAGGATATTCAATAGGCCTGCCTGATCCCAATCCACATGAAGATTTCGAGAAACTGTTTCTGGGAAAGAGAGATCTTTGCATCTTCACTTCAGAGAATACAAATATATCTTATACTTGTTATCACCTTCCTTATGTTGATTAAAAAAAAGTCTTATTGATTTATTGGAAATCAGTGTGTATATAAAAAAGTTTGAGCAGAAGCTCCTATTCTTCCTTGTCATCAAGGCAAGAATTTCTTTTTTTTTTAATAGTATTTTTCTCCCAAATACATGCCAATATAATTTTCAACATTCACCTTTGAAAAATCTTGAATTCCAAATGTTTTCCCTTTCCCCCTCCTCAAGATATCAAGCAATCCAATATAAGTTAAACATGTGCAATTCTTCTATTTCCACATTTATTATACTGCACAAGAAAAATCAGATCAAAAGGAAAAAATACAAGAAAGAAAAAGAAACAAGCAAACAAACAACAACAAAAGGTGAAAATACTATGCTTTGATCCACATTCAGTCTTCATAGTTCTCTCTCTTGTGATTTCCCTTACAAGTCTATTGGAATTAAAGCAAGAATTTCTGTGAGCTTCAAAGGGGAGAATCCTATCATCCGCTTGGATGATCTGTGTCTATGAATACAGGGCACTCTTCTATCTTCTGTTCCTTATGTTTATACTTTTCTTATTGTAAATGATTAAGTACCTGGACATGGAAGAGACCAAGGTTCAAGTTTGTGAGATCTTAATGGTCAGGGAAGCCTTCTGAGGTGTTGCACTGAAGTGGGAGCAGAAGCTTCTGTTCTTCTTAACAGCTATGTCAGTGAGGACCCATCCCTTGGGAGCAACTTGCTTGACCCAGACAAGTAAGGAGCCAGCCAGCTGAGCAAGGGAGTGAAAAATCCACTGGCTATATGGCACCAGCAGTAAACTTGGTAAGGAGTACACAAAAGGAAAAATGGACTGCCAGGTCCAAGAAAGTAACTTTCTCCGGGTTGGGAAGTGGGGAATGTTCTTCTCTTTAACTGAGTGGCTGTGAAGAGGGGAGAACAGAGATGTGTGTGTATATTGTATGTGCTGTTCTTTTGTGTTTGCTATACCTTCTCAGTAAGTATCTCTTTGCAAAAGCTAATTGATGTTAATTGGTTAAATGATACTGGAGAGCATATTGGATAGGGTCTGTGAGCAATAGCATTGCCCCTAGAATTCTGAATGCAAAAGTAACAACAGATCTCTGAGGGTCTGACCTGTTAATTAGGGTGAGTTGGGACAATGAGCCCAGATCCTGTGTAGCTCATGCTTTCTCAGTCTTGGGATTCTTGTTTATGCCCTCCCATAGGTTCTCTCCAGAAGATCTGTCCAACAGGTTGGATGCCTTCCTCTGGGCTTTTTTTTTTTTTTTTCGAGTATTTTGAAGATAAAAGTTCAGCATTAGGGGGCCCCATCTTTTATGCTTCATTTTTCTCATGTGCCTTCTTTTTCAGTCATAAATATCCCTTCCACTTGTTTGAACATCATCATTGGGGATATGTTGCAGATCATTTGGACTGCTATACATGTTTCCATTGTCTTTTGATTCACTTGTAATTTAAATTCTTCAGAGACTGTGATATGTTATGCTTCACAACCATGTAATATCAGTGGCAATCACTGATGTTAAAAAGATGGGTTTCTCTTTTGGGAAGTAGCTTGAGATTGTTGAATTACTAGATGAATTCTCAACTGCAATCTAACCTGTTGCTTAACTCTGATTCCATTCCATGGCCAGCTCATTGTCTCTATGCAGTGAGTAGCCAAAGCATATGCATTCTCAAGAGAAGGTGAAGCTCTCTAATACTTTTGGATAATAGAGTAATAATTAGAAGGAACTATAGAGACTATTTACTCCAATGCCCTCCTTTTACAAATGAGGAAGAAGTGGTTTGCTCAATGTCACATAGCTAGTGATTATCAATGGCAAAATTTGAATACTAGTTCTCTTATTTCACATCCGGTGCTCCTTCCACTGCACCAAGCTTCCTTTAATACCAGCAGTGGGATGATTATATCCAGAATACTATTAAGCCACTCAATATTAATTATCCTTCCAATCAGGGTTAAAAAAATGGTTGAAAAATAGCCATTCCCCAGTTGATAATATGTAAGTGAGATAAATTGTTCATTGAGAAATAATCTGACAGAGAAAAGTGAAATGATTCAAAGACTGTGAGGAAACATTAATGATGAGATGGCTCAGGTATAAAACAATAATTCCAATTGAATTTATGATATATTTAAGAACATCTCATCATGGAGCTCCCTGTTTATTTTTTTATCATGCTAGAACTAAAATTTTTGCCATCTCTTAGATCAAAATATATAATCAAATATAAATATAATATTTTAAGAATCAAATATAAATATAACGAACACTATTAGGAGAGACATAGCAAGAACACTGGATTTTGAGTTAAAGGATGTGGATTCAAATTCTGATGTTGCTACTTGCTGTTTTTGTGATGTTGAGTAAGTTTACCTCTGTTTTCTTATCTGCAAAATGAAGGAGGGAGTTGGACTATATGAATTCTTAAGTCCCTTCTAGTTTGGAATGTATAGTCCTTTTTACATTCATATTCAACCTTCTCAATGTTTATTAACCCCTCTATTACTCAGATAGTTCAGTTGTGTTCAATTCTTTGTGACCCCATTTGTTTTTTTGGGGATTGTTATTTTTGGCAAAGATACTAGAATAGTTTGCCATTTCCTTCTCCAGCTCATTTTATGGATGAAATTGGATGAAAAATGGATGAAGATTTTATGGATGTCCAGAGTCACACAACCAGAGTCATGTTGGTACAGGTCAAAGGCAGAATTGAACTTGGTCTTTCTGACTTTAACACTTACTATGCAATGTTAACTTTTAGTCTCAGTGTAGCAAAATTCCATTTGCCTAGGACTTTAGAAAATGACAGAGCCAGTCCCCCACTTGGGTGAGAATAAGGAAAGGCAATTTGTTCAGGCATTTGAAATGGATCTACTGTTCATAAATGAACATAACATTTCATAAGAAATAATAAGAATTTGATCTTGGAGTGGGGAGACTGAGTTTTAATTCTGACTATGACATTTTCTGTGTGGATCATAGCAAGTTATTTTAACCTCTAGGAAACTCAGTTTCCTTGTCTGTACAATAGATAATAGTTTCACTATCAATCACTATCAAAGTTGTCATGAAGGAAGCATGTTCTAGGCCTTGAAGTGCTATATAAGTGTGAAGAACCATTACTGTATTTAATAGCAATAACTAAGCTAACTATAGATATAACCATGACAAAACCTGAAGATGATGAATATTTTATAATAGTTGCATTGTATATGTCATAGTCATGTCAACTCTACTGTAGTCACTCAAAGTGAAACCTTTTTTTGTCCGCTGACAAGTAATGACAGTAAGCAAAAGGTGCTATCATTGTTTGTTTTGGAAGATTCTGTCACAAATGCCAATTCTAGCTTGTCTGGGAGATATTGTGTTTTTCCTAGCACACGTTGTGGGAAATTCTCCCCCTCTCCAGATTTATTTTGTGACTTATATTGTAACTAGTTTCCTCATAAACAATTGTAAAAAGTAAATGAAAGTTTTAGATATGCCAGTGTTTGTGGTAAGTATGGATAGATTGAACGGGTCTGTAGGCTCAGGGCCTACATTTATGAATTGGTTTGGAAGGAAAAACTAACTGTCTGCCTCAGTTTCCTTACCTGGAGATAACAATTGTACTACTTTTCAGGATTCTTGTGGGAATCAAATGAGATAATCATTATAAAGTGCTTAGCCTTGTGCCTGACACATAGTAAGGACTATACAACTTTTAGCTATTATTATTACATTTATCCTCCTCTCTTAGAAAAATCCTTGAAAAATCCCTGTACAATCAATATCTCTACTTTCTCTTTCCTAAATGTCTTCTAAATCCTCTGCAATCATCCAAGTAAAGCTGGCTTCTTCATAGATATCAAGGATCCTTTTGTTTTTTTAAAATAGATTTTGTCAATATTTTTAGTTTCCATATTTTTTTCAGATTTCCCCCTGTATCTGTTTCATCTCCGAGAATCATCTCTTTTAACAAAGTTGGATTTTTTCTTTTTTTTTCTTTTTTTGAAAGAAAAAGAGGAAGAGAAAAAATTCTGCAAAATTGATTAAAATTGACATATGCAATGTTTTATATCTGTTGACCCCTTCCTCCAGAAAAAACTAGGAAGAGGTATGTTTTCACATTTCTTCTTCAGGGCCATTCTTGTTCTTTGTAATTTTTCAAGGTTCATTTTTTATTATTTTTTGCATCTGATTTTCTTTCCATTTATGTTATCTATTGTTATAGTATTGTGATGGTTGTTTTATCAGCTCTGCTTCTTTTACTTTCCATCAGTTCAAGTATATTTTTCTGTGGTTCTTGGTATTCATCAAGATGGTCATTTATTACAGTACAGTAATATGAATAATCTTTTGACTATCAAATCTAATGGGCTTTTAAAAAGTTTCATCTTTCTTGACCTTTCTGCAGCATTTGACACTGTTGGTCAATTTCTCCTTTTAGTTACTCATTTCTCTTTGTATTTTCATAAATCTGTTCTCTTATTTCTGCACACAGCTAGTGTGACTAATCTTTCTTTGGTCTTTTTAACTGGATAGTCATCCATGTCATATCGATTAACTGTGAGGGTCCCCCAAGGTTCAGTCCTGGGTCCTTTTCTATGTATTCTCTTATTTGTGATCTCATTAGCTCCCATGGACTTAATAATCATTTCTATGATTATCAGATCTATTTATCCAGATCAAATCTTTCTCTTGAGCTCCAATCCTATATCACCAATTAACTACCTATTGAGTGTTTCAAACTAGATATCCCATAAACATTTTAAACTACATTCACAAAAATGAACATACTCATTGTTTTCCTACCTAAATCTTTTCTGGGAACTATGGGGCACAATGAGTCAGGAAGATCGGAGTTCAAATCCAGCCTCAGACACTTCTTAAATGTGCGACCCTAGGCAAGTCATTTAACTTCTGTCTGCCTAAGTTTCCTCCATTGCAAAATGGGGATAATAACACCATCCACCTTACAGGATTGTGAGAAAATATTTGTAAATCACTTAGCACAGCACCTGGCACATAGTAGGTTGAACAGAAATGCTTATTCTCTGCCTCCCAAACTTTTTTGTTCCTATTGAGGGAAACACTGTTCCTCCAGTCAACCCTTCCAGAGTTGTAATCTTAGAGTTCATTGGGACTCTTTTCATTCACCCTATATATCCAATTAATTGCCGAATCTTTTAACTTCATTACTTACAGTCTCTTAGATAATTTCCCTTCTTTCCACTCATTAGCAGTCTAGTTCAAGTTCTTAATACCTCTCTTCTGGACTATTGCAATAATCTACTTACTGGACTTGCCTCAGATCTCTTCCCTACTCCAATCTATTTTCCACACTGCTACCAAAATGATTTTCCTAAAGTATAGATTTGATGATGTCACACACACACACACCTTTTTACCAAATTCCAATGACTTCCTATCTTTAAAGTAAAATATATATTTACCTGTCCCTTTTTAATATTTCTAGTCCTTTAACATATTACTCATTATTACATATTCTACTTACTAACAATTCATCTATAAATTGTTAGTTATCTGGGGCTCTGAGAAGTTAAAGTATATACCTAAAAATATACAATTAGGTTATATCACAGACAGGATTTGAACCCAGACTCTTGGGCCTCTTTTTATTTCTTATATCATGTTGACTTTTTAAGCAGCACTTTTTATAAATATTTTTAAACACTATTATTAACATCTCCCATGCCCCACAAAAAACCCACCTTCACAGATGGAGAAAATTCCTATATAGGAAATATCATACATTGGTGGATTTGCAAATCTGTTCTAAGATTCCTTGGTCTTTTTTAGCTCCTGATTCTACTTTCTGGCAGAGCATAATTTAGCCAATCAATCAATAAACATGTCTTAGTACTATTCCAAAAAATTAAAGTGTATGTGTGTGGGTAGTGATAGAAGTTGTTGCTTGGTATAAATACTAATAGGATAATCATAGTCTCTAAAATCTAGCTTTACAACATTTTTAAGATTTTTTTTTTTTTTTACAATTAGAGTGTCATTATTGATTGGAAGCATTACTTTCTCCTTTTCCCCCTGTCTTTTCCCTCTCCCTCATATCCCAAAACTCCAAATTTCCTGGACCAGTTATCTTTATAAAGCTTTTGAACAACTATCTCAGGCCATCGAGAAAAAATGTTTGTTTCCTACCTAATTGATCTGAAGCTAGTTAAGACCTGAATCTGAATTCTATCTTGGATGCTTTTTAGATGTGTAATCCTGTTCAAGGCTTAGTTTCTTCATCTGGAAAATGAAGAAAGTGAATTTCTAGTTCTAAATATATGATTCTATAATAAAGTTGAAAGGACATTCTAAGCACCAGGGGCCTAGATTTCTAGAATTTTAGATTATATCTAAATCATGCTGAACTTTAAAAACCTAAGAGGAGTTTACATTTTGTACTAAAGGGAATAAGGCATCATTGGAGCTCATGGAGTACTAGTTTGAGATTATTAGGTCTAAACTTTAAGAAAGTCACTTCTGTAACTTTGTGGAGTGTGGAATAAGTAGAGACTAGAAGCAGGGAGGCCACCACAAAAGGCTATGAAAGAGCTGATGAGGCTCTGAACTAAGGCTTGATTGTTTGTAATTTACTTCTTGTTCATTCAGACAAGAAAACATAATTTCACATGTATTTGTTTGCATCCAACTATTTAGGTTTTAGACTCTTCTTCCATGTTTCCCTGGAAGTGTTCATATGTGTACTCTTTGCTTTGCAGATACTCAATTCTTCACTGTCATTTACATTTAATTACTTAATGCTTTGCTTTGGATAACATCTTCTTTCTTTTTGAAGTTATTGAAAAAGAAGGCATCTGTGGAGTTGAAAATTATAAATTACTTCTTGTGGAATATTTTTAAATCTAGGAAAAAACAGTTCCACTACATTTAAAGGAAATATAAAATCCAACTTTTATTCTGGGCACTTTTTCATGGATTGATTGAGATAAGTTTGGAGGAGCTTTGAGGCTCATAAACAGGATTCTTTCCTTAGTGATTCTCTCTGCTGCATTTGTTCTGTCCAACTGGAGGTAATCTGAAGGGCCTTTGACAGCATACTTGCCAACTTGATTGAAGTAGGTAATCTCTAGAAGCCCATAATAGAAATCTACTGAAGGGTGATAGAATAAACAAAGTAGTCTTGTAAGTGGTAACATCCAAGACATAGGAATTACAGGATGGTCTGATAATAGGAGATTAATTTAGTACATTATGATAGTATTTTATTTTCCCAAATAGATAGATGGCTTTCAACATTCATTTTTGTAAAACTTTGTATTTCAAATTTTTCTCCCTTTCTCCTTTCTTCCCTCTCCAAGACAGCAATCTAAGTTTAATATGTTCAATTATTTTAAATAAAGTTAGTGCATTGTAAAAAACAAGGCTTGTCCAACTAAAAAAAATTATCATTCATAACTTGTATTTAGATAATAGTTCTAATCATTTTGAGAAGAACTTAATAAATATCATGCTGAATTATAAAGATCATACAGAGAAATGAAATGAAATAATTCCAGAAGAGTTCATAAAATCAGTTGGAAGAGTTAGGGGAAGAAGGCAAGATTAATCATAGTCCTGTCCAAGGATTCTGTCTATCAGAATAATAACCTTTCCTAGGTTATTTTCATATGGGCCACCTAGACTCTTAAGTAGAGAAAGTCATGAGATTTGATTCATGGATTCTGCATATTCATGGATTAAACTCTAGTTCTTTTCATGTCTGGAGTAAAAATAGGCTCATGAGAAATCCATGAAAGCAGATTTGTGGTCTAACAATTACAACCTGGCAACATGCCCACACAGAACTTCCAGTACAATTTTTCTTTTTTAAAACAATTTCTTCCATGAAGGATTATCTACATGGGAAACTGAATAGCAGGAAGTAGTCTTATCTTTCAGAACTGAGCTTTTGCATATTCTTCTGAAATCCTTGGTTAAAAGTTTGTAGAGTAGACATTTCAAGGAAAGGTTACAAAGAAGTAAAATATTTTGCTCTCTCCCCTGAACATGAGAAATGATAATAGGGCTTGCAGTTACTTTGCAATTTTTCCATTTTAGTATCTTCAGCAAATATTTTATTGTATCCAGACTTTCTGGGAGCTACAAATTTGTTTCCTCTTTACAATCCAATCACTTGTATATATAGCTCTAGAAAATAGTAGCTGGTGCATTAAAGAAAACACTTGACTATGATAATAACTTCTTAAATGTTTCCAAAAATCTGTAATTTCATCACTTTGGGCACTTCTTCTACCAATACTAATCACACTCCTTCTACTCGTCTATAATGATTTCTTACAGACAGAAAACTGAAAATGAACTGGTATTTATACAAATCATTGATAGAATTATAATTCCAACAATAAAATCTTACATCTCCTCTATGCAAAAAAAAAAGCCCATATCTGGTGAAATTGTAAAACATAAAAATGAGCTAGGAGAAGAGTGGATTGTGAATTATGCAGAAGCCAAGGCCCCCAAAGCTTTTTCTTGGATGCTTTGAAAAAGATGTGATTTTTCCAGTGCAAGATCAAAACAATTTACCCTCTTTCATCTTTTGGAATTCTTGTCCATATTTTCCCATAAATCCTCCAAGGGGGATCTGCCCAGTACATTGAAGTGTACTTCATCATCTGTTCTCCAAAATTAGTGATTGCAGTTAATCTGAGTTATCTTGTTCTTTTAACTTTTGGGGGAGTACCAATATTCTATCCATTTGTTTTCTCTGATTTTACTGGTACATCTTCTCCTCAGATTATTCACATACTTTATCATGCATTTTCTGCCAGTCACACCATATAGGAATATGTCCATCAGATGAATTCCTTTCTACTTAGTCAGATTGACAATTTCTCCTGGTTTTCCCTCTTTACTTATCTACATACAAATGGACTATATAGAAATATCACAAACAAAATACTTAGTTTGATTATCTGTTCTAAATTGCATCTTCCTTTGATACCTCATTTTGATGTGGAGGTGATCCGGGATTTTCCAGGACTATGACAGAGAAGAGTAAGCTCTGGCAAGCAAGACTAAGCTTCAAAGAATTGCAGGTCTTATCATCCAGGGACCAGTTTACAAGATTGGGAATATTTGTCATCAGGTGATGTGATTAGTTTTGCAGTGACTGCAACTCTTGAAGACTATCTATGAAATCCTGAATATAGGGCAGATAGGTTGTATAGGCAATCAAGTGTGGAAGATTTGAATTTAAGAAGACTTGAGTTCCAGTTCTACCTCAGACACTTTTTAGCTATGTGATTCTGGGCAAGTCACCTAATCAGTCCCAGTTTAATGTTCTTCAATATTTTCCCTTTTATTTCCAATATTTCTCTGCCCCCCAAAAAACAACAACAACAACAACAACAACAAGTATGATAATAGCACTTTCCTCATAGGGTTGGTATGAAGACAAATGAGAAAATATATGTAAATCATTTTGTGTACTTTAAAGCACTATATAAATTCTAGCTTTTATAAATAGAGGGAGGACCCAAAGTAATGGAATTGTAGACACTTTTAGTATTGAAGTACTGAAGAGTTTTTTTTAAGGTTATATTAAAATTCTTTGATTTTTATACTCCATTAATTTCTCTCACATCCCCTTCTTTCAATGGATTTTCCCTCCCAACATGAAAAAGCTAGGCAAAACGGACAGAACATTGCTTCTAACAATGGGTGCAACATTCAATATCCAAGAGAAAGTAAGTGTCTTTCCTTATCTGCAAGTCATTGCAATTAATTTTGGCTTAGACAATGTTTAATACTGCCTTCATTAGCATTATTATATTGTCTTCCTTATTTTACTACATCAATTAATGTCTTTCCATGTTTTTCTTGTTGTAATTTCTTATAGCACAATATAATGCATTGTATCCATATCTACAATTTGTCCAGCAATTTCTAAATTGATTGGTATTTACTTCCCCCACTACCACAATAGAGATGCTATGAACATTTTCATTGCTTTGTGAATTTTATTTTTAATTTTGACTTTATTGGGGCAGTAGTAGGTCATAGGCATAAAGAATATGATGACTTTTTCCTTGGAAGTTGCCTAGAAAATTTTGAATTAACCCTCATTAAGTTAGTGAGTGCCTATCTACATGTCCATTATCATATGATACTCTAAGGACTAAGAAGGAGTAGAAGACATAGTACCTTCTTTAAGACGTTAACAGATTAATCAGGAAAACAAAATCCAAATATATATATATATATATATATATATAAAACGACAGTAAACAAAATAAAGTATAAAATCATGTACTTATGTACTCTATGACTTTGGAAAAAAGATAAAACATTGATGATTGGGATAGCTAAAGAGGAAGGAAACCTTAAATAGAAGATTCAAAGAAGAATAAGATTTCAATATGCAAAGTGCAGGGGGGAAAAGTTTTTGTTTTTGTTTTTAATGGAAACACCATGATTGAAAGCATGGAAGTAGAAATGAATATGGTAGTTTCCTTCTGAGAGACAGGAAAAATAAATTGATAGGAGGTGGACAGCATATGATGGAATTTGAAGAAACAATCCAAAGAGTTTAGATTGGAGATGGAAACAACTGATAATTTCATCTAGGAGAAAGACAACAATGAGGCAACATACCAAAATTTATGAAATGCAACCAAAATAGTTCTTAGGAGAAATTTTATATCTCTAGATGCTTACTTGAATAAAATAGAAAAAGAGAAGATCAATGAATTGGGCATGCAACTAAAAAAGCTAGAAAAGAAAAACAAATTATCCTCCCATTAATAACAAATTTGAAATTCTGAAAATGAAAGAGATTAATAAAATTGAAAGAAAACTATTGAACTAATAAGCAAAACTAAGAGATGATTTTATGAAAAAACCAATAAAATAGATAAACTTTTACTTAATTTGATTTAAAAAAGGAAAGAAAATCAAATTGCCAGTATCAAAAATGAAAAAGGTGAATTTACCAACAATGAAGAAAAAATTAGAGAAATAATTGCCCAACTATATGCCAATAAATTCAATAATTTAAGTGAAACGAATGCTTACAAAAACCATAATTTCTCAGATTAACAAAGCAGGAAATAAGTTACTTAGTCCCATTTTAGAAAAAGAAATTGAACAAGTTATTAATGAACTCCCTAAGAAAAAATCTCCAGTCAGATGGATTTACAAATGAATTCTGCCAAATATTTAAAGAACTTAATAGTTCTTTAAATTCCAATATTTGCAAAGTATTTAGAAAAATAGGGAAAGAAGGAGTCCTCCTGCTAAGCTATGGGATTCTGTGGAGAGGGAGTACTGAGGCCACTTTGACCTTTGATGAACAATAAATTTTCTTCCACATTGCAGAAATGCCCTTGTTGAACAAGGAGTAATGATTTGTGATCATGGGAACGGGTGTGAGCGGGAGGGTCACAGCCTGTGGTTTCTTGAACAGAGATGCTTTTACAAGGCCTCTTGCTTATGAGTGAGTTGCTGAATTTGCTCTCCTCCCATTGGCAGATACCATGTATACGCAAAGCCCACAAGCTATTTCTTTGAATGGTGATTGGGGATTGTCTACTGTTAATGCTCTCATCACTCTTGCAAAAATGTTTATCAACAAGGCTACCACATAATAAACTGAAGCTCTTTTCACACTCTATGAGTCTCCCACCTCATTCATCTCGCCCCTGAGATCAAAGGGCTCATATGCTTTGAGCTCTTAAAGACTGCAGCAACATCCTCCCAAATTCCTTTTATGTCACATATTTGATGTTGATACCTAAACCAGGTGGGGGGGGGGTCAAAACAGAGAAAGAAAATTATAGACCAATTTCCCTAATAATATTGATCCAAAAATCTTAAATAAAATATTAGCAAAGAGATTACAGCAAGTTATTATGACCAAATAGGTCATAATACACTGTTGGTTCAATATTAGGAAAACTATTAGCATTATTGACTATATCAATAACCAAACTAACAAAAATTATATGATTATCAAATGCAGAAAAATAACTTGATAGAATGCAACACCCATTCCTATTAAATACACTAGAGACCATAGGAATAAATGGAGCTTTCCTTTAAATGATCAGTAGCATCTATCTAAAATCATCAGCAAGCATCATATGTGATGGGGATAAATTAGAAGAATTCCTAATAAGATCAGGAGTGAAACAAGATTGCCCATTATCACTATTACTATTCAATATTGTATTAGAAATGTTATCTTTAGCAGTGAGAAGATCAAAATTAAAGTAGGTAATTAGAGTAGGTAATAAGGAAACAAAATTATCACTCTGCAGATGATATGATGGTATATTTAAAGAATCCTGGAGATTCAACTAAAAAACTATTAGAAACAATTAACAGCTTTAGCAAAGTTTCAAGATATAAAATAAATCCACATAAACCATCAGCATTTCTATATATTACCAACAAAGTACAACAAGAGATACAAAGAGAAATTCCATTTAAAAAACCTGTAAATAATAAAATTTGGGAATCTACCTGCTAATACAAAGTCAGGAGCTATATGAACACAATTACAAAATACTTTCCACATAAATAAAGTTAGATCTAAACAACTAGAAGAATATTAAGTGCTCATGGACAGGCTGAGCTAATATAATAAAAATGACAATTCTACTTAATTTATTTATTCAGTGCTATACCAATCAAACTGCCAAGAAATTACAGAGCTAGAAAAAAATAGTAACATAGCTTATCTGGAAGAGCAAAAGGTCAAAAATTTTAAGGAAATTAATTTTAAAAATACAAATGAAGGTGGCCTAGCTGTACTAGACCTAAAACTATATTATAAAGCAGCAATCATCTTGGGAAAAGGTATTCTAGATAAAATAAAAAAGCTTGAAGAAAGGTAGAAAATGTTTTGGGCCTAATAGCTGGCCTACTAAAATGGAAAAGTCATACATGGCAACATGGGGATAAAAAAGAGAAAACACTAGAAAGGTTATTTGGGGAATGAATTTTAAAGAGAATTGAATACCAACTTTACAAGCCTGGACTAATGTGAAGTCATTGAAATGTTACGAATAGGAGACTGATGTGATAAAACCAGTATTTTAGCCAAATTAATCTGGCAGCAGTGTGCAGGAGAGATTGGAGGGAGGTTCCCTAGAACCAAGAAAAATCATTTAAATAGTGGGTGAATGACAGAGAGAGAGAAAAAGAGAATGGTGACTAAGTTAGACAAGTCCTTTTGTAATTTTTTTTTCTTAGAGCCAGGAAGATCTCAGTCTTTCCCTTCTTACCTTTGCCTCCAAATCCCAAGTTTTCTTCAAGAAAGTTTATATTCCTATGTCACCTTTTAAAAGCTCACTTCACCACTTCTACCTTCACCCCGCTGCTGATGCACTCTCTCCCCAAATCATTTTATATTCTTTTTGCATATGAAACAAAGCCATTGCTGTAGGAAATCAATACCCTGCACCTGAATGAGGGGCTCCAGGCTTTCTGGATTTCAGTGGCTTCTGTTTGCCAACTTCAGGAAAGATGGATGAGGACAGACTCCACTTCAGATTGCTGAAAAGAGAATAAGACTCGGGAAAGAAACTGACAGGAGAGGAGCTGACAGTCTCCGTCATGTCCAGATTCCCAGCCTGCTACACTAAAGACTTAGGGAAGTTTCCCCTTGGGTGAGAACTGGGCTTCTCCCTTCAGGTTGTGGTGCGCCACCTTGATCCCAATGGGAGAACTCCTTCACTCTGTATTGTCTGCTGTGTATCCTCTGGTGTATACCTTCTCTGATTTGTTTTGCTTTCTGGATTTCTCTGCTCTCTGCTATTATTGTTCATTGTAGAACTGGTATTTGGTGGGAAAGGATAGGCTTTGAATATAAAACTGAAGGCCTCCATTACTCTCAAAGAAACAGTGATCAGAAGTTTAGCTGAAATCTGAAAATCACCCTAGACTAATAATATATTAGGGAGTAAATAAATATAATTCTAGCTTGGTATCTCCTCTCTCTAAGGAGAGTAAAGGAGTCTCCTGTTTCCCCTCCAGTTAAGAAGTTTCCTTTGGACAAGGGTGAGGAAAGAAGTGGTTGGAGATATCTATTCTGCTTGTCTTTGACTACACAAGACACCTCCATGCTACATGGGAGGGGGCAGTCCTCATTAGATATACATGTTTATCTATGTAGATGTTTTCTCCCCCATTTAAATATAAACTCCCATTTTATTTTTTCTTTTTGTCCCCAGCTTTAGGGCAGTGCCTGCATAGGTTTGGGGGCTTGAAGAGGAGGAGATTTGGAACAGCTGCTGTGGGGAGCACACTGTGGAATCAAGAAGTTAAAAATAATAATAGATGAATAAAAGTATTGCTAAGCAGCAGCAAAAGCTTGGCTTAAGTTAAACAACCACAGATTTTGTAATAGGCCAAATCTTCACTTTCTCCAACAAAACTGCCCAAGAAGAGGAGGTGGAGAAAAAGCTTATGATAGGAGTTGTCCAGGTTTGAGAATTAACAGCCTGATTTTTTGGAATAGTTTTTTTGGGAGGGATAAGAAAGAGAGAATATAAGAGAAAATTTAGGTGATTTAAAACACAAAAAAGCATTAATAAAAATTTATTTAGAAAAACAGCCTGACAAATACCAAACACTTTCTAAAATTCTACTGTTTAGAAGTCAGTCAAAAATTAAATACCTAATCTTTGACAGTTCCTGGCTTTGATTTACCTTAGGCAATTAACTTAAATTCTCTGTGATTCAATTTTTTTTCATTTGTAATTGGTGGATGATAATACTTGTTCTACCTATTTCACCAAATAGTAAAGAGACCTCTGTGCAAATCTTAAAGCACAGAATAGATGTGAGATATTACATAAGACTTTTAAAGCTTAAGACTTCCATATTAAAATGTAAGAATGACCCAGATGATTCTTATTATGACATGCAGCTAAAAAAGACCTTCTACTGAAATCTTTCTCCCATCATGCCTTATTGACATGGAAGGAGGAGACAAAGCCTTCTTAAAGGCTCTGCCAATGGAACACAGTTTCTGGCAGATCCTATTAAACTGGCAAGGCTTTTTAAGTGTAGCATTCTGACAGTGGACTGCATGTCTGTTGCTTCACAACCCATCCAAGATTGGGGAGTTTATCAATAGATGGTCACACTAAGGTGATGAATTTTTCAGCCAGAGAAGTACAATGTACTAAGTTTTAGAGTTTGTGCAATTTTCTTGGGTGAAGGAAGCACCTGCATTAATGGAATAATGGCTCCTTCAAATCCTATAGAAGCTCGGCAGACGTCCGTTGGAGTTAATCTATCATGACATCTTGGATAGCTTACTATTGCAGATGGATGATGAGATGCACTCAGAAGTGAGTAAAGCAAGGAGAGCTAGCAGGATTCCATTTGGAATAATCTACAGTGATTTACTTTCTATGAGTTCAGTTATTAATCATCTCTCGACAGGTGACTCTCAAATCTATATAACCAACTTTAATCACTTTCCTGAACTCAAGCTGCCTGTTGGACTTCTTTACATGAATGAATGCCCTACAAGGCATTTAAAATTTGAATACATCCATCCTTCAAACTGCCACATTTCAATCCACGGGACTACCATCCTTCCAGTTGGCAGACTCATAACCTTGAGTTGTCTTGGATTTTCCCTTCTCTTTTAGGCCCTGTGAACAATCAGTTGACAGTCTTATTAGTTCCACCTCCACAACATCTCTGTACCCTTTTCCTCCACTTATCATCTCTTGCTTGGAGGGTTACAATAATTTATTATTAGATTTCTTTGCCTATAGTTTCATCCTTATTGAACATATTCTCTATGCAGCAACCAAAATCACATTCCTAAATGCTGTCCTGGTTGTGTCCTTTTTCCACTTAAAAATCTTCCCTAGTTCCTTATTGCCTGTGTGATAAAAACCAAAATTCTTAACCTTACATTTAAAGCCCTCCCCTGAATCCCTGTAACCTTTCTTGTCTTATTTGATATCACTTTTCTGCATGTACTCTTAGTACAAATGGTTTGCACAAGCTCTTTTCCTAGTGGCTAGAAACTGGAAGATGAATGGATGTCCATCAATTGGAGAATGGTTGGGTAAATTATGGTATATGAAGGTTATGGAATATTATTGCTCTGTAAGAAATGACCAGCAGGAGGAATACAGAGAGGCTTGGAGAGACTAACATTAACTGATGCTGAGTGAAATGAATAGAACCAAAAGATTGCTGTACACTTCAATGCTGTATGAAGATGTATTCTGATGGAAGTGGATATCTTCAACATAAAGAAGATCCAACTCACTTCCAGTTGATCAATGATGGACAGAAATAACTATACCCAGAGAAGGAACACTGGGAAGCGAATGTAAATTGTTAGCACTACTGTCTATCTACCCAGGTTACTTATACCTTCGGAATCTAATACTTAGTGTGCAACAAGAAAATGGGATTTACACACATATATTGTATCTAGGTTATACTGTAACACATGTAAAATGTATGGGATTGCCTGTCATCTAGGGGAGGGAGTAGAGGGAGGGAGGGGATAATTTGGAAAAATGAATACAAGGGATAATGTTATAAAAAATTACTCATGCATATATACTGTCAAAAAAATATAAAAAACAACAACAACAAAAAAAAAAAACAAATGGTTTGCACAAAATACTTCATTCCCTCTTCTCAGAATTTCTATCTTCCTTTAAATAAGCTCTGGTCCTTCACCAGGTTTTTTTTCCCTCAAGCCCTCCAGTTATGAGAACTTCTTGAAATTACTTTGTAAAATTACATATTCTTTACATTGATTTACTTGTTTCTATGTTGATAACCTCTCAATATAATGCAAGTAATATTTTCTTTTTATTTATGTATTTCAAGGGTCTAGCATCAGGCTTAGTAAAGTAGGCACTTTAAATGTCTGTTGAATTAACTAAATATTCTTAATCTCTTTGCTGCTACATAAAACGTATATTTCTTTCATACCAATATTCTATTTGTGATAGAATAATGAAACACCCATTATCTAGGAACAATCAACATTGCAGATCAAGTCAAGTTGATAAGGAAAGGACTGTGGAAAGATGCGGGATGGCTAATTAAGGGAATTAGAGTGCAGCCTATTTCCAATGAATACTTGTTCAAAAGAAGCACCCTAAAAACCGACGTCAAGGAAATGTATGATTAGGAAAGAAAGTAACAAGGACTGCTAACAGATGGACTACCTGTGGATTGTATCGGCATCCACAATATATTAAAACCACCTGGGGGAGGCAGCTAGCACATTTTTTACACAAATACATGAATATGTAAATATGTGTATATACATACACACATATACACACTTACATACATATATACACACACACTGGAGATGAATAGGAAGGGAAGGGACCGCAAGGGCAGGATGAAAGTTAGCCTCTCCCAGGCTCCTTGCAGCTGATATTTTGATGTATAAGAATTAGAATTGGGAATTTAGGGGCTGTGAATTCAAACATTTTCATACAATGGGAAAGAGAACGACAACATAAGCTCCTTGAGGATAAGAACTAGTTAATTATTATTTTCGTTTTATTTCCGTATTCCCAGCACTGTGGTGGTCCCTGGCACAAAGTCAATGCCGTAGACACTCCATACGTGTTTGTTGAATTAAATTGAGGCCCAGGGAATTAAATTCGGACCTTTGGCCAGGGTCTCTCAAGGAGGCCAGTGTCAGGGCTCAGATGGACACGTCCAAGACCCCCGTAGGTCGGCACATTCGTAGTTTTTGTGCAGGTTTCCGTGGGATCAGCGCGTGTTTTACAAAATCCCCTCCATTCTGAAACACTACTGTAAGAAGTGTCCGGGAATTAATGAGATTTAAACTGCAAGAGAAGCCAGTCCTTAACAAGGAAGGAACCAAATTCGCAGATAGGGTTTAGGCAAAGCCTCCTAAACCCGGGGGGAACGGAGCGCGAGGACGCAAGCCCCGCCTCTCCCAGACCTGCCATTGCTTAGCTCCTCCCTGGATCTGAGGGAGAGGTGAGAAAAGGGGATGGGGCGGGGCCGACGGAAAAGATGGGGCGTGGCTTAGGCAAGGGGCGGGGCCAAAGCGATGGGCGGGTTCAGGTGACGAAAGCGGCAGTGCGCGACCAGCGCTCCTCCCATCCTCCTTCAGACTCGCGCTTTACGCCGCTCTGATTGGCTACGGGTCACCCAGACTGCGGCGAGAGGGGCAGGTGGACGGGGTTTGGGGACCTTGCCCGCCTTTCCTCCGCGTGGCTTCCGCCGGCTTCGGGGCCCCACCCCGTCCGTCTGTGTGCGCGCGGGAAGGGGCGGGGCGGAGCAGGGGCGGCGGTAAGATCGCGCCCGCCCCTCTCGCCGAGCCGCGCCCCTGGGAGGCGAGGGGGTGGGGGAGGTGCGGGAGGTGGGCCGAGGTTTCGGCGGCGGCGGCGGTGGCGGCGGCGCGCTCGCTCCCGGGAGGAGCGCGCGCGCCCTGGGCGGCGGGGAGAGAAGCAAGCCGGGCCGGAGCCGAGCCGGGTGTGTGTGGTGGTGCGTGTGGCGTGTGGCGCGAGTGGGAGCGTGTGTGAGGGAGGGCGGGCGGCGGGAAGCCAGTGCGAGGGGCCGAGCCGAGTCAAGCCGCCGCGATGAACACGGTTCTGTCGCGGGCGAACTCCCTCTTCGCCTTCTCGCTGAGCGTGATGGCGGCGCTGACCTTCGGCTGCTTCATCACCACCGCCTTCAAAGACAGAAGCGTCCCGGTCCGGCTGCACGTCTCCCGAATCATGCTGTGAGTGCGGGACGGGGTGGGGGTGCGGGGCTGCGTCTGTCTGAGGGCGGGGGGGGGGGCGGGAATCTCCCTTCCTGCTCTGCCGCGGGCTGGGCTGCACTGCTAGCTTTCCCCGCTACCCCGGAGCTGGCCTCCTCTTTCCTCCCCCACACCTCCCGCCTTCCCGGACCACCCCCCTCCCCCATCCCCTTCTGCGTGCACCCACAGCCCGGGTCAATTCTTCAGCTCGCTTTCCCGGTTCCCTAATTCAGGTCAGAGACTGCAGCCCTCCTTCCTGCTCCTTCACTTCCCTCCACCCCCGCGCGGGCCAATGAGGGAGCCCCACACCATCCAACTCGGGCTCTTCCGAGGCGCCTGCCCCTTCCCTACCACTCCAGGCACATCTGCAGTGTGCCCGCTAGAGTGTGGTTCCTGCTTGCACTCCTCCCGGCTTTATTTTTGATTTCGTGTATCGGCGATTTCATGCCTCTGTTCCCCCTGGAACTTTTCCCCCTATCTAGGCAAGCTTGGTATTGTTATTGTTCGCCGAGACCTTGGTAGTTTTCCCAGCACTCTTTACGACGCTTAAATATTTGAATTAGGTTCGTTTCTGTAATAATCATAGTTTCAACCTCTTCCTCCTTTTTTCAAATTTTCTTTAAAAATTTTTACTTGTTACTAGCTCAGAAGCGCACCTGGTGAGGTTTTTGGAAATTAGCACTCTTTTGTTTTATTTAAGCTTGTGTGGAGATTTCGGATGGAGAGTCTGAACAAATTCTGAAATGTTCACAACGAAATGGAAGTCATGTTTTCAGTTGTCTGAAAAAAAATCTTTTAAAAACCATCCTCTGTTCTATTATTTCTACTTTGATATATGTATATTCTTTCCTTTTTGTCTTCTTTCTACTTACTCAAGACTGATTTCCTGTTGCTCTCTGCATTAACTTCGGACCTTTCCTGTCAGATGTTTAAGTCTGACAGCTTCTCTAAATCACTCTTCTTCTGCCACCTCCCCCGTGTCCCCATTGGTTTGGTTTATTCTGATGCCCTTAGCCATTGGCTAATTTATTTTTTATTTTTTACATCTCCTTCGATGAAAGCACTTTTTTACCCAATTATGAAATTGTTTAATTTCTAAGTCATTCCAAACTTTTTTTTTCAGGAACTATTAAGGCATAGTAAGATAGCTGATAACCTCCCCCAGTGTTTATCTTGCACAATTTATCCTATTTCCTTTTTTTTAGTTGAACTTAATTAATGTCCATCCTTTTAGATGTTAAGTGTATTTTTGTTTATCCATGTAGCCCTTATTTTAAGGTGATATGGCTACCTTTTTTTGTTCCAGTTGATTCTTATTATTTCCCATCTTTTTATTAGATTTTTAGTGTATTTTTATTTATCAATGTAGTCCTAAACTTAAGTTGATATGTTTACCTATTTATATATACTACAGAACTGGTCACACTCACAAATGTTTGGAATAAGTTGCTTTGTGCTGTCTTTATATATGCGTGTGTATATGACAAGGGTATTCAACTCTTCTTTATTGTGGTTGAAGGATTATAAAACCTATGTTTATTTTCAGAAAAAATGTAGAAGACTTCACCGGACCTAGAGAACGAAGTGATCTGGGATTCATTACATTTGATGTGACTGCTGATATCCTTTAGGAAAATGACTTTTTAAAAATACACAAAAATTGTAGTGACTTCATATTTGTCTTAAGCTGAATTATGACATTCAAAAATATGCCAGTGAAAAACAACAAAGCAAATCTCTGATAAGTGCTTTAGAACACCTGAATTATAGTTACGAATGTTGTTTTAAAAAATTTAATCTCTGCACTCTAGTTTTCTTATTAGTAAAATAAGATTAATTATACATGCTTCTCTCTACATCAGTAGTGTTTGCTTGTGGTGGTGGGGTTTTTTAATTCAAGGGAAAAAAATTATTTAGAAAAAACAAATCTAATCATCAAAAAGGAGATTTTTGAAACCCTAAAACTTTCATTTAGAAAGAACAAAATTGGGATAAAAGAGAAGAATCATTAATACACAAACTGTTTAGAAACTGCATTTTATATCTTTTCATTTAGAAGCAGTTAGTATTGTTACAATAGCATAGCTACAGTATCTAGTAGTAAAATAGTTTGCTTATGTAATTTTAGTTTACATGTTTGCTTTGTCAATTCAATATGCAAATAACTGGTCAGTTAATGATCTCAGTCGACAGTTTCTGACTTTTTATAGTATGTTATTTTATAATTACAACAGAATTTTTTTAAATTGCAGAATTCATTTTGTGATTTCATTTAACGCCTTATCTGTGTCTTCCAGTTTTCTCACTTCTGTCTTTTATACTTTTCTGACAGATCAAACAGCCTTCTTCCATCCCATTTATTGGACCATTCTTGGTTTGGAAGTATATAAATCACTTTTAGGCCTGGTCTCATCTATTTTATTGAGATAGCCCCCTTTACTACTTAGAATCCTCCAAACTACAAATGGGATCAGTCACATTTTTAAATATCGGGTATTTTTAAACTAGGGTTTATAAATTAAAGACTTTTTTATAATTATATTTCATTATAATTGGTTTCCTTCTTAATTCATTTTAATTTGTAATTTTCTTTTGTATAAAGAGATTCATGGGTTTCACTAGCCCCAGGGCTAGAATCTTAAAAGTAGTCTGGATTCAGCAATAGACTGAAACTGTACTTTATTTAAAGGCAGCTACTGTGAAAGTAAAGTTTATATTGAAAAGGTATGGGGGGAAAAGTACACTTATACTAAACTAACCTGTTTTCAAGTCTCTGTGGTCATCTTTAACTTAGCATTGCTGAGAATGGATTGAGGCTAAACTTAGTGTTTTCATATTAAAAGTACATTACCCCAGCTAGTTAATTTACATGTTTTTGTGTTAGCTTTTTAACCCTTAGTTCTTTCAGATATTCCTGTCTAATTGATAGCCGGTAGTGTATATATTTTTCAGCTTACTAAAAAAGTCTGTATATTACAAAGTTCTGTAAATAGTATATATCATTTGTATACAAATATAATAGATGAAAAAATATTTAATTTCAAAAGAAGCACTGGTCTTTCCATTCTTGTGAGATTTTTATTTTTTGGTGGATTAATTAGGTGGTCCTAAATCTTGTATTTTACCAGAGTGGCTTATGTATTTAAAATTTTGAAGAACATTGATTTAGTTAGTTGAAAATAACATGACATATTTGCTCTTATTATTTCAGTCAGTCAATTATTAAACATTAAGTGATTACAATGTTTCAGGCACTGTGCTAAGTGCTAGAAATATTTGAAATTTATTTGAAATATTTTGCTCAGTTTAAAATGTCACAGTAGAGTATAGTGATTTTTTAAAGAAAAGGAATAGGATCCACATTACACAGAGTGCATGCAGTAGGACCTTTCCATTAATTTTTTTTGTTTTTGGACTGGGCATGCAATTTTATTGATGTAAGTAATTATACCTATGATGAGACTACCTTTAATAACATAGGTAGGCATCTGCTTTCCAATATAGTGTGAGTGTTTCTTGAGCACCAAGCAATTGTATTCCTAGAGTTATATAATTTGTGTGTATCAGGCAGGATGTGATCCCAGATCTCCCTGTTTCAGTCTGGCTTTTTCCCCTCAAACAATGCTGCTTCTCACCCTAAATATAACTGTGAATTTGATTTCATGGAAAAGTAGATTTTGAATCTTTGATCAATTTTGGTAAACAAAGCTGGAAGACATTTAGTCTAGGCAGGTCCCTCCTTTTATACAAGAGGAAACCAAGGCCAGAGAAGAAACTGATTTACTTATGATCACCTAGCACAGGACTTCTTTTAACTTTTTCCATTTGTGATCCCTGTTCTCCTGAGAAATTTTTATGAATTTTAGATATGTAAAAAAGGTAAACAAATAAAACATTTACTGATAATAAATCTTAATTTTGTGACCCCCACATTCAGTTAAGAGGCCTTATGTAGAGTTGTGAACCCACAGTTAAAGAATCTGGGACTTAATACGATGATACTACTTTGTTCACTAATTCAAAATAAATGATAGCTCATTTATATATTTTAAAGATTTGTGAAGTCCTTGACACATATTATCTCATTTGATTCTTAAAATAATTTTGTGAGATCAGTATTGATATTTTTAAAAAATTAGTAATTTTTTTATTTGTCTATGAAAGTAAATTCTACTTTCCGTGTAAAGTTTAAATGAAATAGCAGCAATTTGGTATGTGATTTCAGGCAAGTAACTTAAAATCATGGATCTCATTTTTCTCCTTTGTAATAATAACTTAGATGTTCTCTATAGTGCCTAAAAATTCTATGATTCTTTGCTTACCTTCCCCTCCTTTCAGTAGTGGTTATTAAAGGGAAGATGGCATTGATTAATCTAAAAAAAGTCTTTTTGGCATTTATCAGGTTTTTTTCCTCTTGCACCAGATTTAACTGTTGAGCTTTTTTTTTTTTTTGGGGTTGTAGACAAAAGAGGATTAGTTTGTGTGCTAAGAGGCAATACTGGAGAGGTTATACTGGAGAGTACCAAATTTGGGTTTCAGTGCATAAATCTAATCCATTTTGCTATCTACTAGCCAAGTGATCTGAAGTAAGTCATTTAACCTCTGGACCTCATGTTCTTTGTAAAAGGAAGGGTTGGACTTTGATGATTCCCCTGCCCATTTCAGCTTTAAATTGTTCCTATTAACAGAAGGAGAAATAACTGAAGGAGGACATTCTTATGTCAGAAGTCTACTCTTACACTTAGAAATCTACTTTGAACAACTGAGCATTAACAATTAAAGTTGTATGCCATTTTGTTTTTGTTCCTTAATTTTTTTTTTCACATCTAGAGAATATATTTGATTGGAATGTAAAGCAATTATTTCTATACTTATCAGCAGAATATTCAACAAAAAATAACGTAAGTATGTATATATTATATATTTAGAAGAATAAACTTTACAAACTATTTAAAATTAACATTGAATCTTTTTTTTTTTTTTTGTAAGGTAAGACTTGTAGCCTGGTAAAAATTTAAAGTTATTTCTATTATATGGATAACAAGCTTCAAGAAATACAGCAACTTGATGTAGTAATACTCTAGGCTTTCTTTCCACTTCCCTTCTCAACCACTCCTTTGGGATTGTGGATCTAGCAAGTGCTCTCTATGTTTAAGATTTGTAAAGCCCTATCTTTATACATATTACCTCCTTTGATTCTCAACTCTGTGAAGTAAGTATATATATAAACTGAGATTTAGGTTAGGCCACTCATTTTTTCAGGTATATTTGGAAGGGACCTGGCATCTGTGGTACCTGTCCTTATTTGAAATGTGTCATAAACCTCACTGAAAATGTTATTTCAGATATTTGATTATATTATTTATCAGCTTTTTTGCAAAATGTTAGGTGGTTGTATTCTAAAGGTCTCAAATAGTGTGTGTCCATGATTTTCCGTGTTTATGTGATATGGAGGCTTATATGTATTTTTTTTTAATTGAATGTTTATAATAAATGGTCATTATCAGTGTTTTCCATTTAATAAACAAAAGTATCACAATTTGGGTGTCTAAAAATATGTAATGAGGCGCCTTTAATCATCTTAGAGGGAAAGATAGGGATAATTAAGAAAGTATAGGTAATAAATCACAGTCATAACTCCTATTGGATTGTGCTTTAGTTTTCTGACTTTTATGTCATAATTTATATTACACATAGCTTACTATTAATAAGTTTTTGTTCATTATGGTTGTATATTTGTAGTTGTGTTAAAATTGATAGTATTAAAATCACCTTACTTGAAGTATCTATTTATTGATTCTCCTTATAATGTACTCATTAGGCCAAATGGCCTACTTTGCCTAGTATATACAGGTGACACAATGGATAGAGTGCTGGACTTGGAGTCTGGAAAACCTTAGTTCTAACCTTGCCTCAGACACCAACTGTGTGACCTTCTGCCAAATCATTTACTCTCTCATCTTGTTTTCTCATGTAACACGAGAATAATCTACTACACAGGATTGTTAAGATAATCAAGTAAAATAATATTTGAAAAGCACTTTGATATCCATAAATTCTATATTAAACATTAACTCTTATTATTAATATGCTTAAATGTATGTATAATTTAATAAACATGCCAGGGAATAAGTTTACTCTTTATAAGATTGCCCATATCAAGGCCCATTGTGCAATAACGTCATGAAGAGCTCATTTTTAAAAAAATAGACATTATATCAGCCTCTTCCATAAAAACACAAAACCTTGCTGGTAATATTCATTAGCTGACTGCTCAGTTTTGACATTTATAGCATCATTCCAATGAAACTAACACCCACTTAGCATGATGTTTCACTTGATACTGGATTTTTATGAAACCAATTAAAAAATCTACTATTAAGAGTTCTAAAGGATCACAGCATGGTTTATGCAGAGATTAATAAAATTAATGGTTCTATTTTTGAATTATTTAGAAAGTAGAATTAAAGTATAAATCATTTCTTTTGTGTCTAGCTTACCATATTATAAAATTTGATTTTGTTACAGTACCTTGAGAGGAATAGTGGTGAGGACAGTCTTGATTATTACATGTGGTTTGAACTATTCCTTTACAATGGCTGATGTTGAGTAGCAGTTTTATCAGATTGGCATATTTTGCATCTATCCCACATTTCACTTTGGTTGGTTGCTTTAACCCGATCCTTTAAAACTTTAAAGTATTCAAAACAAAGCAGTTCTTAAACTAGATTTGAGAGCTAAAGAGTAAACACTAGCAGAATAATTTTAGTAAGTTCAATAATTCACCTGGATTTTCTTCCTCCATAGTAATTTCTTTGTAGCTGGGATAGCATGAAAAAATACACAATTTTTGAAAAATATTCCAGTTTAACTTTTCCCAGGATAACTAATGAGTTTGGTTGGTTTGCTGTCAGGCAAAGACTGTTGCTTTGGGAAATTTAAAATTTTCATGATGATGGTGAATTTATTATAAAATCTAAACTCACAAAGACTTAGAGCTAGAAGAGACAAGGCATTTAGTTTTCCTCTTGTTATTTTACAGTAGGGGAAACTGAGTCCCAAAGAGATTACGTTTCTTTTCCAAGGTGTTCCATGTATTATTAAGTGACAGAGCTAAATTCAGACAAGATTTTTTCATTGCAAATATTTGTTTATATAAGGGGTTTATAGTCATAGTTGGGACACACTAGAAAAGAATATGCAAGTGGGGATTTTCTGGTAGTAGAGTGCTACCTACACATTTAGTAACTGAATGAATGGAAGAGAGTAATAAAAAGTCCTATATTTTCAGAATAAAAAAAAATCATTGAAATTTTTTGCTTTTTTCATTTCTTGAACATTGGGGGGCTCATTTTTCTTTTAACAAAGAAAATAATATTGTGGAAACTAAATATCACTGCTGAACAATCATTTGTATTTTGGAAATTGTGGTTTTTTTTAATATGTAAACCAATAGAGAACTGATCTTAGTAAAGTTCATGTGAGAAGTCTGGTGTAGTGACAATTGTTTTTATTTTTAAATTTTAGGGTATAAAAATGAAATTTTTTTAAACTGATTTTTTTTCAGGTCATCCCTAATAATCCAGCATCTGTATGATATTGGAAAATTCTGTCATGCTGGAGTGGCTGAAGTTGCCAAATAGTCATAAGTCCTCAGGATCCTATAACAATGTTTGGGGTAGTGGCAGGGCACCCTTGATTTTCCATTGTCACCTCTAAGAATGGCCACCCTGAGAATGGTCTTAGGAAAGTTTGAAAATATTAGATAGTGACATACTTCAACTGAGGAACTGTTCCCTGAAACCTTCTAGGTTGTGCTGACTCATTAGAACCACCTAGTGTCTCAGTGGTAATGTCATTGACCAGTTCTTTTTGAAAGAGCTAGGATTTTCCTGTGAGAAGCCTTGGAGGTGGTTCTTCACATTTTTACTTGTTTTTCATTTGTTAATATTAATATTGTAGAGATTTCCATAAAATATGGCTGATTTATATATAAGTTATACTGCATGTTTACTAATCTGTCTCCTTTGGATCAATGCTACTTTTAATATGCACTGACCAGATGTTATGTTAGAACAATTGTCTAATTAATTCTCATTTCAATGTAGGCTCTGAACCAGGTTGTCCTTTGGGACAAGATCATTCTGAGAGGCGATAATCCGAAGCTGCTGCTGAAAGATATGAAATCAAAATATTTTTTCTTTGACGATGGAAATGGTCTCAAGTGAGCAACTCATGCCATATTAAGTGTTTAACCGTGTTTTTGGTAAAGATGAGAGGGAAAGAGAAGCTAGAAGGAAACAAAGAATAGCATTGAATGGGAGGAAAACAGTGAAACAGGAAACAATGTTCTTGCAGATTTTAACTTACAGACTGTAGGGAAAGAGCTTTTTAGAGGAAATGGCTGCTGAGTGGGATGAAGTATTGGGCTATTCTTTATTTGGAGTGAGATTTCAGAATCAAACCTTGGCTATGCTTGCTGACTGTTTATGTAACCTTCGGCAAATCACTGAGCTTCTCTGGGATTTCAGTTTCTTTATCTTTAAAATGAGGGGGTTGGGCTGGGTGAATTCTGAGGTCCCTTCCAATTCTCCATCTTTGAGTCTCTGAGCTTTTTGATCAGTAGAGTGAGTATTTTAAGTATAGTGTACCATATACTCTGAATAGTAGTGATGGAAACAGGGAATCTCTTCTCTCCATGTTTTTCCTGGAGGTATGGCTTCTGTTTTCAAGGGGGTAGGAAATGCAGGAACTTATGTCAGGATTACAGTCAGCACATAGTAGTAGTAGAATCTATGGTTGAAAATTTGGGAAATTGCTGGTAGCCCAAGAGCTTCCTTTGCACAGTCATAGAATGTTAGAACTGGAAGGGCCATTAACCTCTTGTTAAACTTAAGTGACTGGAGAGTACTGTGGGCCAATGAGGTTTAATAACTTGACCAAGACCATGAAGGTGGGACTAGATCTTCTGACTCATAGTAGTGTTCTTTCCACCATACGATACTGTTACTTATTTAAGTTGCTATGAGTATGTTTAATGATTAAATCACCAGTGATTACCTGGTGCTAACCAGATTCGTCCTCTTGTTCCTTAAAGTGGAAAAAGAATAATGTTTAGTGGCAAAGATGAACTTAGTAGTAGTAGTAGTAGCTGTGTACAAATAAAATTATAATATTTAGATCACAATGGTTTTAGTGATGAAACTATAAATATTTCTGCTGACCACTGATTGTCATCTGTCTTTTTACAGGGGAAACAGGAATGTCACATTAACCCTCTCTTGGAATGTTGTACCAAATGCTGGAATTCTACCTCTTGTGACAGGATCAGGACATGTCTCTATTCCATTCCCAGATACATATGAAATAACAAAGAGTTATTAAATTATTATTCTGAATTTGAGCAACATATTTTTATACTTAATGAATTTTATCTCATTTGCCCCATCCTTTTCCTGCTCCCTCTTCTTTTATCCTGAAAGCAAGAGACACTTGCTTTTGGTTGTAACTTTTACAAAAAATTAGGTTTCTTTTGGTTTTTGTTTTTTCACAAGAGCCAACACTGAAAAACATAACGGAAAGGTAAATGGGTGACAGAAATTTTTTTAAATTGGCCACCTCAATGAAGTATTACCTTTCTTGTTAATAAAAGTTGGAAAAACCCTCAAATAGTCTTGATTTGTAAAATGTCTATTTGAAGTATTCTCTGCATTTCCATTATTCTTATGGAATATAAAGTGAAGAGCATGAAGGGTAGTTAAAACTTCCAGGTGCCTGTAGAGTTATAAGAACTCTGTATTATATGCCTTCCATTCATGCAAATAAGCATTTGATGTGTGATTCAGATGTAGACATCCTCTTTTATCTTTTCTGAGTATGTCTGATAACCGGCAAAATACTGTCATATATTGTTACATATTAGAAGTCTGGTTTACAAAATAGCTAAAAGTGACTGAATGTCACTTAGGAATGCCCATATTTCTTTTTTTTTTTACATACAGGTAACTAGCAATTTTCTCCACTTAAAGGCTAAATACCTCTTTATATCCTGTAAACCAGTCTGTAACAAAACTTTTTAAAGCCTCTTAAGTGAACCAAATGTGTCTTTTAAGTGCTTTTTTTTTTTTTTTTTTTTTTTTTTTGGGACCTTTCCTTCCTGTGATATCTTTATATAACTTCTTGACATTGTCACCAAGAGTTGAAGATTTCAGCATGGTTTGCCCCCCTTTATAACAAGTCTATCTTGGTGAGCATGCCTTGTATCATTGAAGGGGGATTATTTAAAAGCTTCCACAGTCTACACTTTGATACTAATGGTATGAAAATAGAACCAGCTTGACACAGCTTACAGGCCAGTCTACAGAGCCATATCTGGTCATCATGTTTCTTACTTTTTAATGCCTTGTGCTCTGCTACCTGAATATTATATCATCTGTGTGAGGGGGAAGGAGTGACTGTAGAATCCTGTCCTGAGAACCTGTCCATGAAATTTATTTATAGACATCTTAAACATTTTTCTTTTCTGGAAATTGAAAGTTAGAAGGGACCTCATAGTTATAAACCAATTCATTTGCATGCTCAGTTATAAACAGACTATAGTTGGCCATAGTTAGCATTAGCATACATACCTTCATTTAGAGCAAATCAAACAGGGATACAGCAGGTAACATATTTGCAGTTGACATTAAACTTTTATATAAACTGGCCTTAAAAGTGGAAAATAGGAAACCAGAGATAAACTTACCCTCAAGTACATGTTTAATACAGTAATTTGACTGGCAACAGTCAAATGGCTAATTCTTTTATTAAGAATTATTCATATTGCTTAACTATTTCATTTTTAGTCCTACTGGTCACTTTTATAAATGCAAATTTAGTGAGTTGCTATTATAATTATTATAACCCATTTATAAATCCTAGTCTTGGATTTATTGACAGGTTTCATCTGGATTGAATTTCATTTCTCTTAAGATTCAAGGGAAGGAAAATAAGATAAATGTTTGAGATAGGGGTTCCTTTTAGCACATGGGAAACTGCTTAAGAAAACAGCCGATGGAATGAGGAGGAACACTAATATTAGGAAAGATAACCTACTTTGATCTGGCTTTTCCTTGTCCAGACAAAGTAATTTTCTCTACAGATTCCCCCAGGCCTTGCGAATTTAAATCCCTTTAGCTAATATGGACTAACAACCAACTTGGGAATTTGGAACCTAGACAGGCACTGAAACTACAGTAATGGAGCTTGAACAATAAAGGTATAGCTTGATCTTGGGAAGAAAGCAATGGTGTACAACAAATCTACTCTTTAGCCAATAACTTATTTGAGCTATTAGATAGTGGCTAAAGTTAAAGAAAGCATAATTGATTGTAAAGACCTCTATACTCATTGGGTGAATTTGATAGAGAAGAAATTATGATTAATCTGATGCTATTTGTTGACTTGATGTGTTATTTAGGCACAAAATATAGTATCACCCCCTTTAACCTGGATAGTCTGACCATAGAGCAGTTTGGCTTACCGATTAATAGTCCATTTTGTGTGAATTTGCTCAGGGTAAGGATATTCCAGTTTCTGAATAAGGGGTTTGTATATTCAGGAACAGTTCTGAGGCTAGATGATCCTCCATAAGACACTAAATCAGCCTGTCAAAATTATTTTTGAAAGAGGTTTCCTAAAAAAGTAGAAACAAACTTGTCACTGGCTTAAGTAGAAATGCATGCAAAGTACACAAATATTCTGAAACGCATGAGAAAAAATTTTGAAAAAGTTTATAAAGTCCTGAAAAAACTGGGCAATTGGAAGCCACCCAGTAAATTAATCTTAGTTTTAAAAAAGGCTGATGAAAAACCTAAGGCTTTAGACTGCCTCCATTTTGTTTAACAGTAGGTTAGAAGTTAAATCCATATTTTCCTTTGGTCAAAATTGCAGTTTCTGTAGTGGCAGTGTTGGGTTAAAATACAAGAATACTTTAGAAGTTCTTGGGAAATAAGTTGAATAAATTTTCATCTTACTCTAAAATTGTATCCTCCAATAACAAACATTTTCCTCCTACCACTTGTAGGACTACCCATTTTGCAGACAGGCCTAAATTAGGTTCCTTTGGTTGATGGCCCTTAAGAGTTGAATTATCATAGTAATTAAGTGACTCCACAGAAAATTGCAATCAGGTACATTTAGATGCAAATCTTGAGTCACAAAAATGGAGACTACAGCATTTTGCTTGTAACTTCTAGGTTACATATGATACAGCTTGCTTGAGGGTTCCAGTCCCTGGTGTGGGTGCTAGTTAATCAGGTTGTTACTGTGTGTTAGTTTGAAATGAAGTGAAATTCTTGGTGTTGTGAAAAGCCATAAGCTGTGAACTTTGGTAATGTTGGTAGTAACCAGATTTATGCCCATACCTTTCTAATGTTTTCCTTGCTTTAGCAGAGACTGTTTACATGATGACATGAAGCAATTTTTGTTGTGACTGCCAATGGCTTAGAGAAAACTGTTTAAAAAAAAAAGTTGCATATTTTTAATGCAGTTTGGGCAATTGTTTACTTAATACATAAAGATTTCATGAGGAAAACAAATAATGGAAGTACTAAAGACATAATGAGGATTTTCTTAATTGCAATAAGTATTCAGCATTTTTATTAATAAAATAAATTTGGTTTATAAGTAAATGATGCATCTTAACTTTGAGAGTCTTGCTTTTTGTGTGAAACTGTTAATGTACAAATAAATGAGACACCAAGAGTAGACATAATTTATTAAATGAAATGATGTATTTATTATTAAAGGTAAGAGGCCTAAAATCACAACTACATCATATCTAAAATAAAAATAATGCCTTGTGTGCCTACTATGCCCAATCCATAGGACTTGTTATAAAAGAATCCTCTCCTGCAATTTTATGAAACTCCATCTGACTACTTCCCTAATCCCAAGTACCTTGCATTTTGCCTTAATTGAATTGGGGGCGAGATGTAGATGGTTTGTTATATTGAGCAACTGTGATTGTGTGCTTCCAATCCTCTGTTGCAACTATTGGGGGACTCTTATGGGATAAGGCCATTTAAATTAATGTGCAATCTAGATTATTCCAAAGGTAATATTTGACATTATTAATCAGTAGAAGTTTCCACATAGAATAACATTCACACATACCCATGCACACACATATGTATGTATATGTTATCCTTTGACTTGTAAAGTGGAAAAAGACCTCTTCAATTAGTCATATTTCATATCAGCTTTATCTTTTTTTAGTTTCCATTTCATTCTGTCTACTGGCTTTCTAAAGTGGATTTTCTTAATTTCACCAGAATGGAAATAATTATTTGCCGAATACATACTTCTGGTTAAAAAAAATTATACACACACACACACAGAGCTCCAGGTGAGATGCCTAATTTATTAATATAGATCATCACTTTATTTACAATTTAAGGTTTTAACAGAGCTTCCCCTGGTACTGAGAGGTTAAGGGATTTCCTAGTGTCACAACAAGTAATGTCAAGAGTTAAGACTTGAAATCAGCTATTCTGAGCATAGCCAATTCTCCATTATGCCAATATTGACTCTATTTCAACTTGTAATATTAACTGTTTATTCAAATAGTCACTTGGCTAATGCATCTTAGAAGGCATACAGTCTCTATTATTTCACATCAGACCTGTCTAAAGAACGTGAATTCTCTCTTTTTACTCAGGCATTTCCTTTGATTCTTCTAACCATCTCCCACACCTCTCTGCCTTCTAGGGCAGAACTACTACTTATCAGGTCTTTCTAACTGGGTACTACAATGAACTGTGAAATGACTAATGAGTTCTTCCCAGTTGGGAGAAAGAAACCATTATCCTTGGGTTAAACATACACAGCATTACTGCCTACCTCATCTGGTCCTTGGGATGGAAATACTTTGTAAACCTTACATTCCATATAAATGTAAGCCATTATCAGCACATCTGAACAAACTAAATTAGCTATACTTCACTTTCCTTTTTAAAGGATCAAGAGATTGTTTATTCTGTTGTGCCTATGGACTGTTCAAGCATTGGAAGTATGTGTGCCCACAGGAAAAAAAAAAATTTCCCATGTTTTATAATGCCCTTCAGTCCATTAACTACAGTCTTTGGACAAATAACCTCTCAATCTCAGTTTCCTCCAGTAGAATGGGGCTAATATTTGTACTTTTTACTTCACAGGATGATTGTAAGGATCAAGTGAGAAAATACATAAAGTATTTTGTAATTAAATATTTGTACCAAGAAAAGTATTGGGAATGAGTTTGAATTGAGGTTCAGATTGTTATATTAATTTAATGTTTTTTATTTATTTATTTTAAAGGAGATTTAAAATGGCATTTCCATTGAGGAATTTCCCTGAAATAAATCATCCTTCTGCTGATTCATGGTTTTCTTTACTATGAAAAATTACATTGGAATATTTTATATTTTAGTGAAAACTGTCTGAGTTGATAAAAGATACCTACTTTTTAAATTACAGAAATTAAAAAATACACTTAGTACAAATTAAAGATACAGAGGGAATAGAGAAATTGCTGGTTATTGAATAATTTGTATTTAAGATCTGATATAGGAAAATAGAAGATCTTATTTCCTAATAAGTTTGTTTTGTTTTAAATAATCAAGAGAGTTTATCTTTCCAAAGGAATTTTCTAAATTTTGAGTTATACCATAAAGGTACAAAATTGAAGTTAGGAAGGACTTGAGCACTTCCAGCTAAAACTGACTGATGAATTATGATTCATGACAGTTAAATAGAATTGGAAAGGCCAAACATCTATATTATAAGCCTAAAGATGATTATGGAATTAATATTTTGTTGGAAAAGTCAATTCTAATTTATTTGAAAAAGCAAGTTGTGTGTAACTGATTTGGTAATGTTTAGTTAGCTAATTCATATAAATAAGATGTAAACATAGGAGATGGATGATAAAAGAAAATTGATCTACTTAGAATCCATTTCAGTAGTGATAGTTTAGCAAAACACTGAATGATGTAAAAAGTCCAGAATCAACTCCTATACGTTTAAATCAAGCTATTATAAATTTAATTATTAAATAAACAAATGCTAACTCTGCAGTTCTTATTAAAGTTCCTTGCTATTTTATTTACTTTTAGGCAGGGAAAATACACATAATTGGGTTAACTTATGTCATAAATTATACTTGAATCTATAATAGATTTTTTTAAATTGGGTATGCTTTCTAATGAAAGTCTATAGTAGACAATACTTATTGAATGTCCAATCTGTGCAAAGAACTGGAGCTCTTAGGAACCAGGATGCAGCTCTGACCTTAAAGTTTTTTGTTGTAGAGATATTTGACTGTTCTAGAACCTACCGTGTTTCCCCGATAATAAGACCTATCCTGAAAATAAGACACCCACATACTCTTTAATATTCCGCTAAAATAAGCCCTCCCCCGAAAATAAGCCCTATCGAACTTACTATGAAAACGGTCATCATGGTGATCCCCTGCGCTATATGCTGCCTAGCGGTACCTTCAGTAAGCAGCGCCGCCCTCCCCTCCCGGGTGAAACGCACGTCGCGCTCCGAGCTGCATCCAATCAGAGCTGCAGCAGTGAGCGCGTCATCCTCTTCTTCCCTGGTGATTTGCTTGCTGGCGCTACTGAGAGCAGCGCCGCGGAGTAGAGCTGAGACAGGACCATCTAAAAACTCGGTAAGTTCAGTAAGCGATGGAGAATAAAATAAGCACTCAGGGGGCATGATGGAGGCTAAAAGGGGCATGATGGAGGCTAAAATGGGCATGATGGAGGATAAAAGGGGCATGATGGAGGCTAAAATGGGCATGATGGAGGATAAAAGGGGCATAATGGAGGATAAAATAAGCCCTCCCCTGAAAATAAGCCCTCTGGTGTTTTTTAGTCCCAAAAAAATAATAAGACAGTGTCTTATTATCGGGGAAACACGGTAGAATATAATTTAGAATTGAGGGGAAAAGGAATCCCCACGAAATCTTTCTAGAGTTGTTGATTTTTCAACTATAAAAATATTTAATTATACATTAATTAAATGCTTGCTAAGCACAAGGAACATGCATGATACGGCTGGGTTTATGGAGAAAAAAATAGCAATTCCTGCTTTCAAGAAATTTGATGTAGGGAGATGACATGTAAACAATCAACAAAACTGAGTAAAAAATGATTATGAAAGTGTATAGGGAGATTCAATTGGAGGCGGGGAGGAATCAAGGTTGAGTGTAAATCAAAGAAACTTAACAGTCCGTGGAAATGAGTGAGGAGGAAAACAGCACTGAAGATAGCTTGTATAGAAGCAAGAGAGGACAAGAAGATGAAAACCAGTAGATGGAAGCTTCTTTACCTTAACTTTTCATCATCACCTGTTCTTATCTCCTACATTAATATATATATATATAAATATTTTTATCACATGCTCCACTCCAAGAATTCTCACTAAAATCATTGTAAGGGTAATAAATACATGGTCTCCATCCAGTTCGTATTCTGAACAGACCAGGTAGAAACCACAAATCATATAGTGGTGTTTAATTGAAACAATAGCAAGGTAAGTTACTGGGAAAAGTTATACCATGGGATCTTTGTCAAGATCTTTGTCTTTGTCACTGAGCAAATTTCCAGAAAACTCGTGTTTATAGGAGAGAAGGTTTAGACTACCAGCCTGTCCACCTACTTGTTTGGCCAAGTTTTTGCTTAAATTCTTCAGGATCTTTGGGATGTTTTTGCTGTCCAGCCATTTCAGTTGTATATGTGACCCCTTTAGGGGTTTTCTTGACAAAGATACAGGAGTAGTTTGCATTTCCTTCTCCAGCTCATTTTACAGATGAGGGACTGAGCCAAACTAGATTAAGTGACTTGCTTGGGGTCACACAAGCTATTAAGTGTCTGAAGCTGATTTTGAACTCATGAACAGGAAGCTTTCTGATTCCAAACTCCGTTCTCTATCCATTACACCACCTAGCTGCCCCTGTTGGGAAATGTTACCACTCACAAGGAACGAGGTCATCCAAATTTGTCTCAAAACTAGTCAATACATTTTCCATTCTGTTATAAGTTCACTGTAGTCCCATCCTTGGAATGCAGAAGAGTCACAGGTAACATTACATCCTTTTCAACAGAAAGTCCCTAGTTTTTACCTAGCTGAGGAGGATTTTGTGTATTCATCCCCTTGTCACCATGCAATACAAATACAGTACTCCTTGGTGAACCCTCTTTCTAGTTATGCTTTCAAATCTCATCAAGTCTTCAGTTGCAAGTTCACAACAGCTCTCCCCATCTGTATTAATAAGCATTATTGGGCTCTACAAATTGTCTTAAGGCTCCAATAACTCGGGGAATCACTGGAAACACACTAAGGGGTGGACTAAAAGCTGATAACATGGTAAGTTCCATGTATCTTGCAAATTAAAAAGGACCAAATAAAATTTGGATAGTAGTACACTTGTAAACTTCAATATGCCAGTGATTATAATCACAGCAGTGACACTGACATTTTTTTTCTTTCCCAACTCTGTTACTACTATGGAGTGATAAAGCCAGCCTGAAAAGTGTTTCTTTCTTGCCAATAGGAAACATATGGCATGTATTAGCTGGTGGATTTATTTTGCCTCATTCTCTCTTTTTTTTTTTTGTTAACAAGCAAGAGGGCCCACCAAGAAGTCAGATCTCAGTATTTCCAGCTTCACCCTGTATTTCTTGCCAGCGTTAGAAAGAGTAATAATAATTTGGATGGAATCAGAGCATTGGCTATCAGAGGAGAAAATGAGCATTGCTATTGGATGATTCCTTTATTTTTCATTTGTAAAATATTTGTTGAATTGGAGACAATGGGGAATTCATATTAGTGGGTAGTCATAGAAAACTAGTTTAGAGTTGGAAGGCATCTTAGAGATCATTCAGCTCCAAACCCTTGTTTTGACGATGAGGAAACAGACTGAGAGAAGTACCTTGCTCACAGTCATGGTGCTACTAAATGGATTGAACCCAGGTCCTCTGTACATAATGCTTCTGCATGCCTTTTGACTGAAACATAGTTTATGAAACAAAAAAATGTGGCTGGGTAATTACGTTAAAGCCAGAATAAAGACCTGGAATGTCAGACTAGGAATTTGTATATTATTCAATAGGCAGTTGGAAACCATAGAAAGTTGCTGTACATGAAAGTGATATCAATTAAGGATGGATTTATAGAAGCTAGACACTAGTTAGGGAGACCAGTTAAATTATAGTAATAGCTGATGTTTATGTGCCATTTTTAAAATTTGCAAAGGATTTGCCATGTCTAACTTCTTGGAATCTCTTAATAACTTCATAAAATAGGGATTATATAGATATTGTTATCTCCATTTTTACAGATGAGGAAACAGACCATAGAGGTGTGGTTTGCCCATGGATACACTGCTAATGTATCTAAGGCAGGATTAGAGCTATAAAGGCATCTGAATGTAGTAGAGTGCTCATCTTACAGCCAGAAAAATCTGAGTTCAAATCCTACTGTAAACTCCTGTTAGTTGTGTGATTTGAGATAAATTACTTAAACTTTCTCCACCTCAGGTTTCTTATCTGTAAATAATAGCACTTATACCACAAAGTTCCTATAAGGATCAAATGAGATAATACGCACGAAGTATTTTGCAAACTTTAAAGCTGTAGTTAAGTGTTCACTATCATAATGATATTACTGATCTCCAGTATGGGGCTCATGCTGGAGCTAAGTTGAATGGAGACTCAATTTGGTTACTGATTGAATGTAGAAAAAGATTCAAGAGAGAAGAATGACTTCTAATTTTGGAGTTCCTGTGCCTGAGATTGAGGCAGAGGTTGGATAATAGCTCACATTCACTGAAATCAATGTAAGGGACTTGGTCTCCATCCCATTCCTACTCTGAACAGACTAGGTAGCAACATGTGAAACAGGTTCAATGAGTATTCTTGCCTCCACTGTACAGATACTTCTGGAATTGTCTCTTTCTATGCTCCCTTGTCATGATAAATTAGCTGTGTCAAATGCTGTGTCAGCATAGCACAAACTTTGGCAGGTCCTACTGAGCTAGAAAGACCTGGTGCTACATGATAGATTGTGTGTCATCTGAGAAATCAGCTTGATAAATTCAGAGAGGCTCGTTATGAACTCCACTTTGGGTGGTGGATTTTTGGTGAAAGTAACTCAATGATCATCTATTAAAGCAGAGAGGGGTAGTGGTTTTAATAGGTGGAGGAAATACCCCCAATGGTGAAATTATGGATCCTTGAAATAAAGCAATGTTTTAGAGATGAGAAAACCATCGTTCAGGGAGTCAAAGTAACTTATTCCTGGTTAGAATTACTAGCCACAGAAATGGAGTAATTGAGAGTTAAGTGACAATTGTGAAGCATGAAGATGATGGATTTATAAGGATCATGATTTCAAAACAGAAAGGGATCTTAGACATCATAAGTTGGAAGACACATCAGGAACCATTCAGCCTTACACCCCACTTTTTCCCAAGAGAAACTTGGGCCCTTGGAAAATGAATGTCTTGTCAAAGGTCATACACTGAATATCAGAGGTAGTATTTAAATCTAGATTCCTTATCCAGATCTAGTGGTCTGTAATTTACAGATGAGGAAACTGAGATCTAGGGAGGTGAAATAATTTTTTTGAGGTCATGCACGGAACAAAGGAAGTGGCAGAGAAGAATTTGAATCCTGATTTTTTTTACCCTGACTCCAATCCACCCACAAATCTGGGACTGAAGTTTAGGGAAGAAACCTTGGAAATATTCCCATGTTATTTGTTTTCTAAATGTAGGGTAAGCCCCCAAAGAATATATGACTTCTTGGTTGGAAAAGAGTTCTGTTGGGGGTGAGAAGTGGGGAAAAGATTCAGTAGGAACTGACAAGATATTAAAGGAACCCTGATAGAACATCTTTAAAAAATAATTCAGACATGTTAACCTTTTCAGTGCCTCAAGCAGAATTCAATTCAACATTTACATTGAAAATCACTTATTCTCAGCAGAACTTTCTCAAACCAGGAAATGCTGAAAATAGTCTCCTCTGTAGAAGGAATGAGGATGTCTCTGTAAGTCAGGGTTCATTTGATGTGTGTAAACACTAAGATGCGTGAACAGTTAATTTCTGGAACTTGTATTATGTGCCAAATTAGTGCACAGAGTTAAAATGACATTTTGTACTGACACAGTTTTCCAGCTGACTGCCCTTTACCTCAAAATCTCCCTCAGGAAGGGGCGTTTCTTCACTCTGCAACCCAACCATTTTTAGTGTTTACTTTCAATCTGATACAGATGTTTATCTTCTTCTGGGATATCCTGTAAGGATAGTTAGCACCATTATATGATTAGCATACCTTATTTCTACAATAAAAGCTGGCTTATTTGGCATTTGATCAACATGAAATCTCTATTAATCAGCACTTGCCTACTTATCAGTGTGATAATAATGCTTATTTGATGCATAGAAAATACTTAAATGCTTGACTGTCTTTCTAGAAATCAATTGACAAACATCACTTGAGAACCCAGCAGAATTCATGGGGAGGGTTACAAAGATCATTTGAAAAATTTACAGTCTATCAGAGAGAAGATCAAAGAAAGATTAAATAACATTCATTATGCTTTTATTTCTATCATTTTTCATCCCAAGAAGAGGGACATGATTGGCCAATCCTGATATAAGCATGTCCATCAGGTTATAATGTGAAAATTAGATAGGAGGAAATCTTGCCTGTACCTTCAGAGGTCTTCTACCAACCTAAATATGTCTGTATTACCTAAGTTTTCAGAGAAGGCGACTTGGGAAAGGTGAAGGCAGGGATGAGGTAGACCCAGAGAGCCTAGTCATTGGTTCCCCACAATGATTCTGCAGTTATTATGTTTTTCAAGGAAAACCAGCAACATAACAGTCCCAGATCTTGAACAATGAAAGAATGATCGACAATGACAACAAGGGTAGTTTTCAATCCAACTAAGTCTAAGCTCATTGAATACTATCTCATTCTTCCCTAAAAAATAATAGAAAGAGAGTCAAAAAGCACTTTTTCCATCCATATCCAAGGAGAGAAATAATGAACACTTTTCTGATCATCAAAAGGATATATTTCTAGTTAATATACCCTAAGCTAGAATAGAAGAAAATTATTTATTTGGAACATTTTCTGAACTCATAAGTGCTTTCTATTCTCTGGACTAATAGAATTGCAGATTTAGAGCTGTCAGGGAACTCAGAGTCATCTTGTCTGGACACTGTTCATTTTATAGATTTTTACAGAAACTGAGATCCAGAGAGGTAAAATGATTTGCTTGAGTTTAATGCAGGTAATATGTAGCAGGTTCTCTATTTAATATTTCTTTCCCTGTACTCTGGAAGTAAGTCAGCCATTTTCTTGTAGTCATTCATTTAAGTCTTTTTTACTTTTTGAGGAAGTTAAATGGTGAAATAGGCTTTGAGTGAGGAAGACCTGAGTTTAAATTTGGCCTCAGATATTAACTAGCCTTGTAATCCTGCACATGTCACTAAATCTTTGTTGCCTAAGACTCTAAGATGGAGAAAATAATAAAATCTTCCTCTCAGTGTTGTTGTGAGGATCAAGTGAGATGATATATAAAATATTTAGCACAGTGATTGGCACATAGTGGGTGCTTAATAAATGCTTATTCCCATTCTCTTTTTCTTCTTCTTGTGTCAGTAACAAATATCACTTCAGAAATGATCTCTAGGAGTCTGGAAAATTGCTATGATTTTTGACTGTTGTTTGTAGTTGGTTATGGAATGGTGAAATGAAGGAAAGAAATATAATAATAGCAACAATAGATAATATTTGTTTAGCACGTACTATGTGCCAGGCATTGTATCAAGCATTTTATGAATATTATTTTGGTTATTGCCCACTGCAACCCTGGGAGAAAGGTGCTATTAATTATCTCCAGAAAACTGAGGCAAACAACAGTTAAATAACTTTCCTAGGTTCACACAGCTAGTAAGTATTTGAGTTGAGATATGAATTCAGATCTTTACTCTAGATTTGGCATTAAAATCTCATAGTGATCATCTAGGAAAGCAATTCTTATAGAGAAGGGACAAGCCATCCCCACCAACAAAATACCAAACAAATGGTGGACAAGATAGACTATTTTCAGGTGAAAGACAGGAAACAGTATGAGCTAGGCAAATCAAATCAAACCACCATCACCATCACAACCACTACCTTGACCATCATCTTCCCTCAGACCCAGGTATAAATAAATAAATAGGTGAGAACCTTGAACCTTTGAGCCTATGGAAAAGCAATTGATGTAGTATAATACACAAACCCATCATCCTGGAAAATGGCTCCTGTGGAGCTACAGCCTAGAAATTGTCCCTCCAGGTGCTATAGCCACAACTACAGAAGACCCAGAGAAGTCCTTGCATTATCAAATGGTTCAATGTAGAGGGCTGAAACTCTGAAAAGGTGTATTTGAATATGAGACAGCAGAGCACTTAAGGCTAATTATCTGTTCAATGTGAGATAATGGTTCTATATACATATATTTAGATGAGATGGGGATCTGATGGTTCTCCTCACCATTGATGCTTGCTGAATGTGTGGTGGTAAGCCAAGGATTGGAGGACTGAAGGAGAGAGGTCAGAGTTGCTCTGCCACAGGACGAAGAGGAGAGAGACTTCAAGCTCTGGACTCCAGAGTCCAGGATTTATCTTAAACAAGCTGAGTAGCAGCTTGCCTGCCTCCTTCACTTCTCCCCCTAAAGGACTTAGATTGATCCTGGCTCTGACTGATCCTGAGGCACTCCAGGGAGCTATCTTGGACATTATATTTAGTGCCCCAATGTGGATTAAGGACCTGCATGAAGCTCAATCTTCATTTCAATGAAGAAGTCCCTGTGACCAGGAAATAGGGTGAGTATTAAAATAAACAAGCCAAAAACTTTGTTAAGGGCTGAAATGGGGCAGATACTAGGAGAAGAGTCTCCCCCACCCTTACCCCCACCCCAGGGAGCTCTATAGAAAGCATAGTTAGATTAATAAAGAATCAAGGTTTGCTTGTAACTTGGGAGCAGAGTGCTGGACTCCTAGAAACATTAGAATGCATGATCCCTTGGTTCTCCAAGGAAGATGAAATAGAGGCAAAAATATGGAAACTAGTAGGAGATCAAGTAATTGAATATTACAATGATAATGATCCTGATTTAATTTCTAAGGGAACATTCCATATATATATATATATATATATACAACATAATACAATTGGCCTTAAAGAATCACACAAGTTCTAAAAAAAAAGTAAAGTTTTAAGGAGAACAGCCAGACAAGGAAGCATGAGGAGAAAGAGGGAGAGAAGGGGAAGGGTACTAATAAAATTGCTGAAAGGCATGGAGAGTTGAGTGAATTTAAAGATGTGGTGATTGTCACTCTCACAGCTCAGCTTCACCTCTGCCTACACCCCAGCAGGCTCTTGTCCCCCCTCCATCCTGGGTGGAAGTAAGAGGAGGAGTGGGAGAGGCAATGATACCACCAGCACCCCTCCCTAGTAACCCCCCCCTTCTATGCTCTTTTGCAAAAGGTACTATTTAAAGCCCAAGAAGAACGGCAGGATACAGCTGATTTAAAAATAGAAGCATACCCTGTGATTGAAGAGCTTAACTATTCAGGTCAAGAAAAAAGAAGATACACTCCTTTTAATCTAGAAATTATCAAACATCTGAAAAAAAGGTTTGTACTCTTCATGGGTCTACATTATCTTATGTTAAGATGTTATTAAAGAATTTGGCTTTTGAAGTTTTAACTCCTAGTGATTGGAAATCTATAGCAAGGACATGTTTAGAACCTGGACAAAACTTGTTGTAGCTTTCTGAGTATAATGAATTCTGTAGGATACAAGCCCAATGAAATATGCAACATGGAATTAATATACCAGTCACCGCTGACCAACTAACAGGTGTAGGTCCTTATGCAGACACTTTAGCACAGATTAATTACCCTACAACAACATATGAGCAAATTGCTCCTGCTGCTATCAAAGCATGGGACACCCTCCCAGGAAGGCAAGATATAGGGGAAGCCTTCATGAAAATAGTGCAAGGTCCAAATGAATCCTTTGTTGATTTTGTGGATATTGTAGACAGTTGTCATACTAACTATTAGTGAAAATGCAGCAACAGAAATTATGATAAGGCAACTTGCTAAAGAAAATGCTAATAAGGTTTATAAAAGAATTATATTAGGACTATACAGGGATACTCCTTTAGAGGAGATCATAAGATGCTGTACCACAGTGTGCACAAATATCTTTTATACTCAGGTCAAGATGCAGACTTCCCAAGATCCAAACATGGGAAGATAGGGTTCCTTGTGGCAAGAGACTTCCAGAGAGACTCGTCAATGCTTTCAATGTGGTAAAATAGGGCATTTGAAAGCTCAATGTTGGCATACAGAATGAGTGAGAAAACAGGGTGGGAGAACAAGACTCAAAACCCCATGTCCAAAATGCAACAGAGGCTTCCATTGGGCATCAGAATGTAAATTGATTCAAGGAAATGGGATGGAGGGCCCAGCTGCAGGGCCCCAGGCAGAAAACACTGGGGGCATGATGGAAACCAATGCTATACCCAGAGAACCTTTAGAAGTTCAGTACTCAGAAATGACCAATCAGCCAATAAGCAATCTGATGGGAGAAAGGGATTACAATTGGAGAGAATAGAGTTATACAGCTGGGACTACTGAGATATCCCCTGGAGAGGTGAAATCTGCTCCTCTCTGGCCTATGGATTCCCTTGCCTCCAGGCACAGTAGGCTTGACCATTTCACCTCCTGAGAATATTTACAAAATAGTGTCCATTCATTCATACACTGATGTGGGAGACTGGGGAATGTATAGATAATATCCCAGTCACTAATACAGGTAGACAACAGGTAGAATATCCAGGAATATTCTAGATAGCAGCTGTGACAGAATATGCTCACTATTTATATAAATGGCATACCATTAGAAGGATTGCTAAACACAGGTGCAGACCGTTCAGTCATTAGATGTGCCAACTGGCCCAGTCACTGGCCAAAGTTTAAATCAGATACCTATATGTCTGGTGTAGAAGTATCAATAGCAGCTCAAGTTAGTGCTACCTCTTTGAGATGGACATTTGAAAGTGAAACAGAAGTTTTTATAGTTTTATAGTTGAAAAAATCCCCATCAATCTTTGGGGAAGAGACATTTTGCAACAGATAGGATTTCAAATGAATACTTCAGTTTTTTAAGGCAGGGCTGCTGTTGAAGCCCTACCTGTACTCTCACCTGTTTCCATTCAATGGAAAACTGATACACCAGTGTGGATAGAACAGTGGCCCTTAAAGTGTGTTTCAGGATCAATGCACTCCTTTTGAAGGATCCAGGAGTTCAAAATTATTTCCATCATAATACTAAAATGTTTTAATTTCTAATGTGGTAAATATCAATAAATATAAAGCAAGTGTCAAAAAAAAAAAAAAAAAAAAAGAACAATGGCCCTTAGCCATATAGTGATAAAATTCAGGCCATATTAGATATAGTAACTTGACCAAGGACACTTACAACTTTCTTTAAGTCCTTGGAATTCCCCAGTATTTGTTGTAAGAAAGGAATCTGGAAAATGGAAGATGTTGACTGATTTAAGAAAGATAAATGAACAGATGGAAACTATGGGAACTCTTCAGCCTAGACTTCCATTTCCTACTCAATTGCCTAGAGAATGACTTTTTTGGGTTATAGACATTAAGGATTGTTTCTATTCTATCCTTCTGGATAAGGAGGATATGAAAAAATTTGTCTTTTCAGTGTCCAGCATTAACTTAGCTGAGCCTTATAAAAGATATGAATAGACAGTTTTGCCACAGGGAATGAAAAATAGCCCTACTGTGTGTCAAATGTATATTGTTGCTGCTCTTACTCCAGTAAGAAAAGAATTACATTACATGGATGCTATATTGGGCTGTTTACCTGAGGAGCAAATGTTAGAAGCATGTTTACAAAAGACGATAGAAATACTAAAGAACTACAAATTGCATATAGCTCCAGAAAAAATTCAAAGGCATGCTCCTTTTCAATATTTAGGATATGATGTACATCCTAAAGTACTTATAGTACAAAAACTTTGTTTAAGAATGGAGAAGCTAAATACCTTAAATGACTTTTAAAAATTGATAGGAGATATTCAAGGATGCATCCAGTGTTAGGCTTGACTATTTATCAATAGTCAAAAGAAGCTCAAGAAGCTTTGAGAGAAGTTGAACTGGCTTTATCCAATGTAGTTGAAAGAGTCACTCAAAAACTCTTGGAAATATCAGTTTTTGCTACAAAAGAGGCACCCACAGCAATACTTCATGAAGGAGACAGTGTGATAGAGTGGGTGAACCTCCCAGCACAAGCAGAACAAAGCCTTACTCCTTACCTAGAGCTTGTGGCTAGAATTTTATTAAAGGCCATTAAGCAAGCAGTACAATTATCTGGGATAAGACCTGACAAGATATACACCTTTTATACCAATGCACAAATTAATGTATGCTGTGAAACCATCCCAGAGTGGCAAATTTTATTGTCCATGGCTCCAAATTTTACACATGGGTCTCCATTAAAGATAACCCAGCTATTACATAATTGGCGATGGATTCTTGAAGAAAAGGTTTCTTAAAGTTCCTCTTAAAGGATCAACTATTTTTACAGATGCATCCAAACATAACATTTGTGCTGTATTCTCTCATGACTATACTATACTAACTATAAAGAGTAATCAGAACTCCTTTTCAATCCACTCAGCAGAATGAATTGTATGCAATCATGCTAGCTCTTACTTATTATCCAGGAGATGTAAATATAATATCTGATTCAGCCAGGTGTGGCATAAAGAATTGCCACAGCCCAAATAAAATTTGTAGCTTCCATATATCATCTCTTTAAGGAACTTCAAGAGCAAGTGAGAAAGCATCCAGGTAAGATTTATATCTTGCATGTCCACTCTCATAGTGGACTTCTGAGTCCACTATTTTTGATGGTAATTCAAAGGCAGATAGCCTTCTAACCATGTTAGCCAATACTCCTTTATTTCAGGAAGCCCAATAATCTCATTCTAATTATCATCAGGCTGTTTGAGCTTTATGTTTACAATTTGGGATAACAAAAAAGGAAGCTAGGAGCATAGTAAAAGCCTGTACAGCTTGCTTTCCTTTCCATGCTCCTATGCTCCCTCCAGGGAAGAACCCTCGTCTTTTGAGACCTAATGAAATTTGGCAAATGCATGTGTCTCATTATAAGTCTTTTGGTTATCTGTCTTTTATCCATGTTATAGTAAATACCTTTTCAGGATTCACTTTTGCAATACCAGCAGCAAAAGAGACAGCCCGAGTGGTCACTGAATTCCTTATACAAGCATTTGCAATTATGGGTATGCCACAAGCAATAAAAACAGACATTGGACACTTTTAAACATTTTGCACACTTTTGTGCACAGTATCAGATTTTACACACCACTGGCATGCCCTTTAATCCTCAAGGATAGGCATTAGCAGAGAGGAGAAACAGAAACACTAAGATGCTCCTCCAAAAACAAAAATAAGGGGAAGCCACAGGTAACCCTAGAGAACTTCTAAATTTTGCTCTATATATTATTAATTTTTTTTTATTTTTTGACAAAGATGCACTGGCTCTGGCAGACAGGTTTTATAACCCACCAGGACAGTGTCCAGTGCAAGCAGCTTCACTATCTTTAGATAATCACCAGGTGATGTGGAGAAATCCAGAAAGTGGTGAATGGAAGGGACCAGATAGGTTAACTGCTTTGGGGAGAGGGTTTGCTTGTATCTCTACAGATGGAGAAGGAAACAGATGAGTGCCAATGAGCCGTATCCACCTTGTTAACTGGAGAGAGACAGAGCAGACCCTTGAAACAAAGGAGAACACCCAAGAAACATCGGGTGGTTCCATCACTGATTGTGCCCACCACTGAAAGAGCATGGCACTTATGGCGTTTGACTCATGGACATCAAAAATTGTTAATGAGCCTGATGCAGGACTTAAAAACCTTCAGGAATCATCGGAATCCCTGAGACAGGATAAGATTGTTTTAGGACTTGAAAACCCTCAGGCATCATTGATTCTCTGAGACATGATGAGACTGTTGCAGAATTTCAAAAACTTGCAGGAATCATTGGATTCCCTGACACGTGAAGTAATGGACAATAGATTGGTTTGGGACTATCTCTTGGTTGCTGAAGTAGGTGTATGTATGATTGTAATTTACTTATCCACCTTCTAGGACTTCTGGAATTCTTTTACAACACCATGTTGATTTAAATTGTTTGTTATATCACTACTTGCATGTACAATTCATGTTTGTTACACCACATTGAGCCTGCACCGACTGTGGGGAGAGTCATCACTAACAGCCAGTGCTTTTTTGCTATTTGCTTGTGTAATATCTCCCATGCTGATGGGTTTGTGCATACCTGTTTCTAGTAAAACCCTTCAGCCCATAAATCCGCTAACAATATCTGGCTTGACTCCCCACTTCCCTTTGATGTTTGTCATTTCTCTTCCTGAGAAGTCAGGGAGGGCATGATCACCTGTGCTCTAAAACAGAAGAAAGTGGGAGAAGTAGAGCACAGAATCTGGGAGAGCAGAGCACTTAAGACTTATTATCTGTTCAATGTGAAATAATGGTTCTATATACATATATTTAGATGAGATGGGGATGCAATGGCTCTCTTCACCATTGGTGCTTGTTGAATGTGTGGTGGTGGGGTAATTGTAGGCAAAAATTGGAGGACTGAGGGAGAGAGGTCAGAGTTGCTCTGCCACAGGATGAAGAGGAGAGAGACTTTAAGCTCTGGACTCCAGAGTCCAGGATTCACCTTAAACAAGCTGAGTAGCAGCTTGCCTGCCTCCTTTACTTTTCCCCCTAAAGACCAAGGACTTTGATTGATCCTGACTTCGACTGACCCTGAGACCCTCCAGAGCCTGGACATTATAGTTCAATACCAGAAACAGATAGGATTTTGTCAGTGAAAAGAAGCAGCATTACCATTTGCTTTGTTGATGCCCTCTGAAAACCATGGCACTTTTCTATCTGACTTGCTGATATCTGTCATGTCTCACATACAGCAATCATTAGAATGGGATCTCCTAGAGAGTAGAGATTGTCTTTGTTATTTGTAAAGCTTTTTTCATTCATTAATTCATCTGAATCAATATCTGAATATGTGGTTAGAAAATAAAAGCTCCAGAGATCAAGACCCAGTAATGGGTCAGTATTCAGGTAAGTGGTACTCTAATCCTGGAGATCAAGTTGAGGCAATAGGCTAGAAAGTATCAGATATCTTTGAAATTGAGATGTCATCTGCCTTACGCAAGGTACTTTTTATTTGCTTCCTACTCAAACAAACGGCAATCTCAAGGTAAGGTCAATCTAAACTAAAGCCTATAAGTAGGGTAAAGTGAGTCATATTAGAAAAATAATAAATTGGGAGATTGTAGAGTCTCAAACTAAGGCTACTGATCTGAGTGAAACTGTGCTCTTACCAACTAATTTCCTCTTATATTCATTTGTTCAACTTATCTTAAGAATATTGCTACACTACCCAGAGAATAATCCTTCATCATTGGATGAGGGAATTGGTTCTTTACAGGTGGATACCTTGGCAACATATAGTGATGGTACAGCCCAGTGTTATCTTTCCCTCCTTCCCTCTCTCCCTCTCTCTTTATTTCCCTCCTTCCTTCCTTCCTTCCTTCCTTCCTTCCTTCCTTCCTTCCTTCCTTCCTTCCTTCCTTCCTTCCTTCCTTCCTTCCTTCCTTCCTTCCTTCCTTCCTTCCTTCCTTCCTTCCTTCCTTCCTTCCTTCTTTCTTTCCTTCCTTCTTTCCTTCCTTCCTTCTTTCCTTCCTTCCTTCCTTCTTCCCCCCCTTCCTCCCTCCCTCCCTTCCTCCCTCTTGTATGGGAGGGAGAAAAATTTAATATTTGATAATTGGGGAAAAAAATCTTAAAACACTACATAAATGTGTTATCAACTACCTAGTATTCTATCACAGGCAGGGGTACTTAAAAGTTGTGTTGTAGAAAGAAAAACTAATGATAGAACATTCCAGCCAGCCAAAAGATTGGGAATTATTGTCCTGGATGATAAGAACTCAGGATTATAGCCATTTATATAAACCTTCTGTGTCTTGGGAAAACTGGCTATCTGCCCAGCATTAATCCAAGTAGAACAGTAATGGCCATTGTGTGGGCTATGAGTTGCTCAATTGTTTAAGACTTAGATGGAGAAACTCACAGCTGTCAGCACCCACCTACAACAGATGTTGTTCCTATTAATTTCTGTCAGATTCATGTTTCCCTGTCTTACCCTGTTATAGCCAGGCAAGGAGATCTAGCTATATGAGGGGCATGCAATTTCTGTAGGAGCAATGAATGATGGGTTTAGAGGAGATGGGGCAGCAAGATGCAATAGAAGGTACAAATCTCTCATATCACTTAATATTCATATTACCTCTGCTAAGTCACTTAAGCAACAGTATTTGTTAAACACTCATAGGTTAGGAGGTATTAGGGAATCAAAGTACAAAAGCAAAAATGAAACAGTTCTTGTCCTCTTGAAGCTTGTGGTATGTTGGTAGACATAACATACATACACACAGAAATAAACACAAAACATAAGGAACATTAAGGTAAGATCATTTTGGCAGAGTAGAGAGGGCAAGGCACTAGCAGCTAGCAGGAGTGTTTTGAAGGAAACTAGAGGCTGAAAGAGGGAGAATTGAGGAAGGAGTGGATTCCAGGTATGTTCAAAGGCATTAAGATGAGAGATAGAATATTCTGTGTACCAAGTAGGCCAGTTTGGTGCTACATCAGAGTTTGTGAAATGGAGTATTGTATAGTAAATTTGAAAAGGTAGGCTGGAGTCATATAGGGAAGGGCTTTAAATATAATTCTATACTTCATTATTGGAGCAGTAAATATAATCTTGGTATCTGTTTAAGAACAGATACCTAAAGATCTTTACTTAACTTAGGTAAACTTAAAGTAAACACTTAAAGAATGAACAAAATGGGATGCTAATGAGAGTCCAAATGAAAAGTGATGAGTCCTAAATGAGGGTGGTAGCCAGCCTGGTGAATCAGGAGGTAGGGATGGATGTGAGAGATATTATAGAAGTAAAAGTGATGAAACTTAGATTGTGGGGAACTGAATATATAAAACTTGGAATATAGTTGAAGATGATTCTGAGGTTGGAAACTTGGATAACTGGAAGGATGGTGATGCTCTCAAATGGAAGTAGGGAAATTAGAAGGAGGGGTATGCTTGCTGGGGAAAAATAATTTGTTTTGTTTTGGACATGACTAATTTGATACAACTATAGGACATCTAGTTGGAAATGTTCCATATGAAATTAATGATGTAAGAATGGAATTCGAAAGACATAACTGGATTTATAGTATGGCGGTCAGAAATAAACAAACCTAGATCTGACCATGCTACATACAGATGGCCATCTTGCCATCTGTACTTAATTCACAGATGCCTTCTCTTTTCACCTCTTTTTCTGGGCATGGCATTTAAATCAATACCACCATTGTTTTTGGAAAGGTCATATCATGAATGACGTGAATTAACTCACAATCCTTGTTTCTGGTCTCCTCAAAACAAAATTCCTTTCCTTGGTCACCACTCCTCTAAATGTGTTATCTTCCCTATTAGAATATCATAGATTCCTTAAGGGCAAGGACTATCCCATTTTACATTTGTTTCCCTAGCATTTGACACAATGCTTGGCAGAAAATAAGTACCTAATAAAGGTTTATTGACTATCAGACTGGTTTGTGTAAATGTGAAGGCTACCAGTTCTACAGGAGCTTTGGTAGCAAACAATTGGAGTTATATATGTTCCTTCTCTCCTCTTTCCCTTTATCCCTAAGATTCTGATAGAGGCAGCATGCTTGTGGCTGAGGCTATTTTCCTCTCTGGGAAATCCTTCCCCAGAGAGGCTAATGCAATGCTTAGTTGTAAGACAGCATGGAGAAAGGGAAGGGTGGAGGGTGAGTGCCACATTGAATGTTCTTCCAGGGGCATTCTGAGTAACTTGGGATTATAACCATGCTACATGTGCTACTTATAAGCAGCCTTAGAGTAAGAAAGAAGTTGGTGTTCTTCTGAGAAGTATTGGGAACTGTCTTCCTGTTTCACAGATCATTTGTCCTATATTCCTAATTTTGGTTAAGGTGGAAGTTTGGGTGCTAGCAGTCTAGGGAAGCTAAGAGAAGAACTGTTATAGCCCAGTTAGAGAATTTCTTTTAAGCAAACCAGAATAGAGAAGATGGGTGAGTCAAAAACCTTCCAGGGTCTGGAGCCAATAGTGGTTGCCAAATTAGGAGAGGTAGTCTGAGAGCAAGAAGAGATTTTTGGAGCACAATATTGAAAAGTCTTCTTTATCCAGGAAGCCTAGAAATGAAAGGACTTTCAAAGCCTCTGTCCAAAGTGAGACAAACAACTAACTGTAAGTTCCTTATAGCCTAGTAAACCTAGGAATGTGGTTGTATGTATCTGTGCTTATAGGTGTATGTTTTTATTAAGCACTTACTAGGTATAAGGCACTGTGCTAGTGGTAGCACTGGAAAGAAGCCAGCAATCTATCAAAGGCCTAGATTTTCTTAATGTGAAGCTTAGGGTTGGGGAGATAGATTTTTAGCAGGGCTCCCACCTTTGCAGCCTGTTCAACGCATCAGTTAAAAACCCAGAGTTTCATCTAACATTCAGTCCAAACAAACTTATGGCAGGTGCCTTAAAGGATAAGAACTGGAAGCTTCAGCTGTGAGGGAAAGGAGAGAGAACAAATAAAGTAGGCATGACCTACTTCCCTGTGCATTTTCATCTAGGAAGATGACCACCTATTTAAGTGTCCACATATTTAGCTCTTCCCTTCTTAAATCCAATGAGATCATAATGGTAAAGTAGTTTTTGTTGTTGTTGTTTGTCCTTCATTCTCCAAAAGGGAGGGGATGCCATGACATTAGAGTTAGATAGATTAGAGTTAGGGTTAGAATTAAATGATGCAAGGTCATCTACCTCATTTTCCCCTTCAGAGCGATCTGGATCCACTAGCCAGCTATATTTCAAGACTCCTGGAGATGGTCCTGGATGAATGTAAATCGCTTAGCTGTAAAGTAATAATAAAGTGCTTAGCAGAGTGCCTGGTCCGTAGTAAATGCTCTAGAAATGTTAGCTGTTATTATTATTGTAATTATTACTGCAACCTTTCTTTAGGTTTCCCTTGAAAACTTATAAAATTCTTACTGGAAAGGGAGCATGTCATTTTCAAGGAGAGAGTCAATGGGGAAAGGAAAATAGAGTCCTTTTCAGCAAATAAATCTAGGGTGGTGGCAGTAGGGACCAACAGATGAGGCAGAGAGACAAATGCCTGAGCTTTGAAACTTGGAAACCAGCTTGGAAATTAGAGAGGACACAATTTATTTCAGAATTTAGTGAGAAATTTGGACAAGAATCTCTTCCTAATAATTATGGTACAGCTACAAAAATATCTATATTCCTCCAAAAATGAAGGGAAAAAGCATTTATGGAACAAATGAATGAATGAATGGTTTTTAAATAAATTTTTAAAATTTGTTCCCAGGTTGTAGTTCCTTCCCATGCAACCAAATCAAGTTACCTTCTGATTTGAAAAAAATAATCCAAAGCACTGCAATGCATCAGGCACAATACAATTCTCAATGATCACAGAATTCTAGATTTTAGAGATTGTTTAACACTGACAGAGCAGGCCAAGGATGCAGATTCCCTGAACACTGTCCAGATTATCTATTGTTAATGCATTTCAGACTTGCTGCCCTTAAAATTAATTTCACTCTGCAGAATTTAAAAAAAACATAACATATTTGCTGTCACAAATTGGTAAAACAATGAAGTGTTGGGCTTTTTAGAAAAACATTGTTTAAAAAAAAAAAAAAAAGACTCCTTTGCTGTAATGTGGACAGTGGGTGCTCTCTGGTGGAATATATGAGGAATGCAGTAGTAGTGTGTGTATTCTAGAGAGTGAAAACAGCATTTAGTTGGCAGTGATTCTTAATGGGGAATAAACATTTTCATAGTGTCTATTATGTGCCAGGCATTTTGTGACGTATTCTCTACAAATATTTCATCTGATCATCATAATAATTCTATAAGATAGATGCTATTATTACCCTCATATGATAAACAGAGGTTAAATGTCTTGCTCAGGATCCCACACCTAGTAATAGGGTTTGAAGCAACTTGGGTCGTTTTGACTCTAGATCCACTGTCCCAGTTTCATTTGAAGGATGGGGAGAAAAAAAAGTTAACGAGATCAGCATGTATAGCAGTCAGCCCACACAGACTCAGTCTTGTTTGTACAGGTGTCTTGAGACCTAAGATTGCAAGTTGTGGGATGTGAGAGTGCTGCAGTGGGAACTCAGGTCACTAAGGAAGAAGAGCACATTTTAAGTTATCAAAGGCTCACAGACTCTAATGATGTCAAAATATCACTGAAAGTGACAAGGCCCCCCCCCCCCCCCCCTTAGGTAGGAATGAATGAAAAATAAATTTTGTTAGGCACTGGCTTAAGGGCTGGGATTAAAATGCAAAAATGCAAGACAGTTCCTGCTCTCAAAAAAGCTTAGATTATAATAGGAGCATTCCACTCATATGGAGCAGGGGGAGAGAGGGAGTTATCAAAAAGGGTTTTGGGGACAGGAAGGTAGGAGAGGATAGTGGTCAGAGTAAAAGAACAAATAACACATACTGTAGCACTAGAAGGAATCTTGCTGAAAGATCAAGTGTAAGTCTCTTGACACACTGTCACAAGACTTGGTCATCCGGAAAAGCCAGTTAAATGTTAAATGAATAAAGTAAGGAAATAAAAAGGTCTTCAGTCACACACATATGCATATAACTTATTCAAAGCTGCTTTCACTTAAAACATAGCCGGTGTGTAGTGGTTTAGAGCTGGAAAAGACCTTAAAAATCACCTAGTTTACGGCCCTTCACCTTTATTTTACAGAAGAAGAAACTGGGATTCAAAGACATCATAACTTACCTAAGATAACAAAGTGGCAGAGCCAAAATTTAAAGATCTTCTGAGAGATAGCTAGAGGCATTGAGGTGGCACAATTGGTAGAATACAGGGACTGGAGCCAGGAAGACCTGAATTAAAATTCAGCAACTGACATTTAATAGCTATGTGATCTTGAGCAAGTGATTTAATCTCTATTTGCCTCAGTTTTCTCAACTATAAAATGGATATAATAAGACTGCCTGCCCCCTAAGGTTGTTGAGAGGCTCAAATGAAATATTAATTGTAAAGCTCTTAGCACAGTATCTGGCACATATTTTTGCTCAATATTTTTTTCTTCTCCTCTTCTCTCCTTTTCTTCCTTCCTTCCTTTCTCCCTCCCTTCCTTGTGGAGGAGGCCTTTCCCCATTCCCATCACTATTAATGCATTCATTTTTTTCAGATTTCCTTCATCTAATCTGTATATGCCTTGGATGTACCTAATCATTTTTTTTAAAATTATCATAGCTTTTTATTTACAAGATATATGCATGGGTAATTTTTCAGCATTGACCCTTGCAAAATCTTCTGTCCCAACTTTTCCCCTCCTTCCCCCCACCCTCTCCCCTAGATGGGAGATAGACTAATACATGTTGAATATGTTAAAGTACATGTTAAACACAATATTTGTATACCTATCCATACAGTTATTTTGCTACATAAGAAAAATCGGATTTAGAAATAAGGTAAAATATAACTTGAAAAGGAAATAAAAAATGCAAGTGAACAAAAACAGAAGAAGTAGAAATGCTATGTTCTAGTTCACACTCATTTCCCATAGTTCTTTTGCTGCGTATAGCTGGCTCTCTTCATTATTGAAAAAATGGAACTGATTTGGTTCATCTCGTTGTTGAAGAAAGCCACATCAGAATTGATCATAATATAGTATTGTTGTTGAAGTGTATAATGATCTCCTGGTTCTGTTCATCTCACTCAGCATCAGTTCATGTAAGTCTCTCCAGGCCTTTCTGAAATCATCCTGCTGGTCATTTTTTAGCAGAACAATAATATTCCATAATATTCATATACCACAACTTATTCAGCCATCCTCCGATTGATGGGCATCCATTCAATTTCCAGTTTCTAGCCATTACAAAAAGGGCTGCCACAAACATTTTGGCATATACAAGTCCCTTTCCCTTCTTGTATTTTTTTGGTATGTTGTCTCATTGTTGTCATTCTCTTGGGTCAAATTATTAATTGTGTCTATGATTTGCTGTTTCTTCCATTCATTCTTTAGGATGAGATTATTTAGTTTCCAATTACTTTTTGGTCTATTTACCCTTAGCTTTTTGTTGATTATAATTTTTATTGAATCGTGATCTGAAAAGAGTACATTTACTATTTCTGCCTTCCTGCATTTGATTTTGAGGTCTTTATGTCCTAATATATGGTCAATTTTTGTATAGGTTCTATGAATTGCTGAGAAAAAAGTATACTCCTTTCTGTCTCCATTCAATTTTATCCAAAAATCTATCATACTTAACTTTTCTAATATTCTATTTACCTCTTTAACTTCTTTCTTATTTGTTTTGTGGTTTGCTTTATCTAATTCTGAGAGTTCAAGGTTGAGATCTCCCATTATTATAGTTTTGCTCTTTATTTCTTCTTGCAACTCTCTTAACTTCTCCTTTAGGAAGTTAGATGCTATACCACTTGGTTCATATATGTTTTGTATTGATATTGCTTCATTATCTCTGCTACCCTTTAGCAGGATATAATTTCCTTATCTCTTTTAATTAGATCAATTTTTGCTTTTGCTTGATCTGAGATAAGGATGGATAGCCCTGCTTTTTTCACTTCATCTTAAGCATACTAGATTCTGCTCCAGCCTTTTACCTTTACTCTGTATGTATCACTCTGCTTTAATTGTGTTTTCTGTAAACAATATATTGTAAGATTGTTTTGATCCAGTCAGCTATCTGCCTCCTCTTTTTGGGAGAGTTCATCCCATTCACATTTATGGTTAAAACTATTAATTCTGTATCTCTTGCCATCTTATTATCCCCAGATTATACTTTTCTTTTTTTCCCCCTTTCTCCCTCTCCCCAGTATTAAACTTATGGGCACCACTTGCCTCATGCAGCTCTCCCTCTTTAGAGTCCCTACCACCCCCTTTGAGTCCTTCCCCCTTTATTATACCTTTCCCTTATTTTTTCCTGTATTCCATTCTATTTAGCCTACTCTTTTCCTTTTCCCTCTTCCTCTCCCACTTTCTAATGAGGTGAAAGAAGTTTCTCTGCAAATCAAATATGTCTAACATTTTTTCTTTGAGCCAAATCTGATAAGAATAAGATTCACACAATGTTCCTCCTCCTTCCTTAATTCCCTCAGATATGATAGGTTTCCTTTGCCTCTTCATGAGATGTAATTTCCCTCTTTTTATCTCCATTTTTCCTATTTTCTGATACAATCCCTTTTTCCACTTGTAATTCCCCCTTTTTAAATTTTATAATAGTAAAATCAAATTATACATGTGTTCTTTATGTATGCCTGTAATAGAAATATAGTTCTCAAGAGTTTTTATCTTTTTATGCTTCTCTTGAGTCCTATATTTGGAGGTCAAATTTTTTGTTTAGTTCTTTTTTTTTTTCATTAGGAATAAATGGAATTCACCTGTTTTATTAAATGTCCATCTTCTTCCCTGGAAGAAAATGCTCAGCTTAGCTGGGTAGTTTATTCTTGGCTGCATTCCAAGTTCTTTTGCCTTTTGGAATATCAAATTCCAGACCTTTTGATCCTTTAATGTGGAAGCTGCTAGATCCTGAGTGATCCTTATTGTGGCTCCTTGGTATTTGAATTGTTTTTTTCTGGTTGCTTATAATATTTTTCCTTAGTCTGATAGTTCTGAAATTTAGCCACAATATTCCTTGGAGTTTTTATTTTGGGGTCTCTTTCAGAAAGTATTTGATAAATTCTTTCAATGCCTATTTTACCTTCTGATTCTATTACATCTGGGCAGTTCTCTTTGATGATTTCCTGAAAAATAGTCTCTAGGCTTTTTTTTTTTCATCATGGTTTTCAGGGAGCCCAATAATCCTTAGATTATCTCTCCTAGATCTATTTTCCAGGTCTGTTGTTTTTTTTATTTATTTATTTAATATTTTTTCTATTTTTTCATTTTTTGGTTTTGCTTGATTGATTCTTGATGTCTCAATGAATCATTCCTTTCCATTTGTTCAGTTCTGATTTTTAATGAGTTATTTTCTTCATAAACTTTTTTTTTTACTTCTTTTTGTATATGTCCAATTGAGTTTCTAAATGAGTTGTTTTGCTCTATGGATTTTTTCCCCCCCATTTCACTAATTTTTTTAATGAGTTATTTTCTCTTTCCAATTCACAAATCCTACTTTCCTGGGAGTTCTTTATCTTTTCCAATTCATAAATTTTGTTTCCCTGGGAATTCTTTACCTTTTCCAATGCACAATTCAAGAAGTTGTTTTCTTTTTCCACTTCATCAGATCTTTCTTTTAATGAGTTATATGCTTTTCCCATACTCTTTTGCATAGCTTCTCTTTCCTTTCTCCATTTTTCTTCTAGCTCTCTTTTAAGACCTTTTATAATTTCTTCTAGGAGAGCCTTGTGTGATGAGGACCAGGGTATATTCCACTTTGGGATTTTGTCTGGAGACTGTCTGCTATTAGTCTCCTCAGGGTTGGAAATCTGCTCTCTTTCTGTATAGAAGGTATCTATAGTTAGAGTTCACTTTGCTTTTTTATTCATTTTCAAAAAGCCCTTGGGTCCCGCCTTCAAGTCAAGGAGTTTCCCAGCTTTCTCTACAGAACAGGACAGCCTGTCCTGCCAATGGGCTGCAAAGAATGGCTGAGATGCAGAAGCACCACTGCCTTGGGAAGAGGGGCTTTGTAGTTATGCTGTGGTCTTGCTGAGTCACTCCTAGTGCTGGGTGGGTGTGGCCAGGTCCTATTAAACTCTGGCATTTGGGGTATATTCTACCTTTTGCATTTCTGTAAGTTCTCTGCTGATCTACTGCTTTGTAACCAAAGCAGAGAACCAACTTGTGGTAGACTACTCCCTGCAAATTCTCCATCCATGGAGATCACCCCCTGCCCCTGGTCCAATCAATGTGCAGTAGCCTCATGTTCTGTCTTCCTGCCTCTGCTGGCCTCCTCTCACCCAATTAAGACAGACTTTTTCTGATGACCTTCCAGATTATTTTCTGCTGGTAATTTGTTGTATTCCTAATATTCGTGGATTCTACCAATCAAGTATTATTTCTGAGGCTGAATTTGGTAATCAGTAGTGAGGGTAGAAGGGAGCTTAGAATGAAGCATGTGTCCTCTCTGCCATCTTGGCTCCATCTCCCCTCCTACATGTTATTTCTATACCCTTACATTAAATTTGAACTCCTTTAAAAGGGAATATACTTTTTTGCCTATCTTTTTCTTCCCACTGTTAATTAGAGTGTAGGATTGTGCTGGAACCAATTCTAAACAATTTTTAATATTGTTAACAATAATTAAATTTCTGTTGTGAGCAGCACCTATCCCTCAGAAATCAGCAATTGCTAGAAATCATGGATTGTTTTATTGTTTTATGGATAATCTAGATCTAAGAAAGTATTAATAATATAGATTAAGTTACATTAATATAGATTAAATTATGGATGCATATGTATTTTATTTTCTTCTGGAGAGCTGAGATCTTAAACATTTACCAGTAGACCCTTCCCTTGCTCCATAAACATTGCTTGAATTCAGCAGGAGTATAGTAGAAGACTCAGAAAATGAGGTTATCAACAGTTTGAAGACTGTTGATCACAGGCTAACAACAACAATAGTATTTATATAGTACTCCCTGGCTCATTGTAAGAACTTAGAGATAAGTAAAAATAAGGTAATTTGAGAAGGGAGAACATACTAAGAAAAGTCACTAGCCTGAGATATATGTATATGAAGGTCAGTGAATTTGGATGGGGAATAAATTTCATTGTAATGCTATACACTTTGTTTTATGCATTTAGAAACATTGTTTTGAGGTGTGCATAGGATAGACAAAGGAATCCATGACATAAATAAAGAACTTTCTTCCCTGGGGAGAATCAGGAAAAACTTTCCTCCAGGAGGTAGAACCTACTTAAAGTTTTGGAAAAAACTAAAAATCCTAACAGGTAAAAGGAATGAGGAAGTGCATTGTAGAATGCAGATGGAAGAGACAATATCATTTTTGGAAAAGATAGTGTAGGTCAGCTTGGCTGGAACATAGAATGCATGAAATGGATCAATATGAAAACAAACAAACACAAATAAAACTAATGGGAAACAGGCCAGAACCACATTGTTAACCAAACTAAGGAATCTGTATTTTATTGTACAATTAACAAGGAAACTGTGGAAATTCTTGAGCAAGGAAGGAATCTGATGAAAATTGTGCTCTGGACAAATTTTTCTGGTGATTTTTGTAAAGATAGATTGAAGAAAGAAGAGAGGGGAATTCAGGAAGTGAATTAGGAGACTATTGCAGTAGAAAAATGGGTATTATTATCATAGTCTGATAGAACAGAATAAATTATAAGAAATTTCCCATTAACAGATCTTCTGGGTTTTGTATTACATAATAAACATCTGTCTTCTTGTTTCAGTGGATTCATTAATTTATCAAGCATATATTATGCATAAACCTACAAAGATACAAAGTTTAGATAAGACATAGTCCCTGAATTCAAGGTGCTTAAAGCCCCATATCATTTATTTCCCCTTTACTCTATAGGTAGCATGGGGTAGTAATTAGAGGACTGGCCTTAGAATCTGAAAGAACTGACTTCTTCCATGTCTGAAGTATATAGCAAGTTACTTAACTTTTGAATATCCCAAGCAACAAATTAAGAGTATAGTACACCAAGAAATTTCTGAATTACTGATCTTCATTGGTAGAGGGAGTTTGGATAATTGTGAGTTCTTTGTACTTTACAGGTTCTGCCAAAAATAAATAATAACACTCCAGAAAAAACTCTTTGACAGTATCAGCTAATCCTTTCATAAAGTGTTTTCTTTAACAAGGTTTGTTGGAATTCCTTATGGAAAAATATCCCAGTGGGAACTCCTGGGAGCACTGTGATATCCATTGATAACTCCAGTTAGATTGAACAGGAATTTTACCTTTAAAAGGTTTATATCTCAGAGCAGAAAGCTTCATCTTTGCATTCCTTATTAAGGATATTATTATTAATTATTATTATTATTATCATTATCATTATTATTATTATCATTACATTATTAATGTGTACTCTCCCTATCACACAACTTTGCAGGGATGAGCTGATGGACTTAAGGAACATGTGTTTTTGATCATCCCATTGATCACTGATTAATATAGCAGTAACTGAAAGTAAGAGGGAGAATTTTTAGAATATTCCCCTGTTTTGGTATTTGACTGAACAAATACTGACAGGCTTAGGAAGAAATACCTGTTCTGAAGTCTTTAGTGGACTCAGAGATGGGGTGTTTTCTGTGTGATTTGTTCCCTGACTAATTCTAAAGTGTTTTCCAGATGAAAGGGCAGTGCAAGACAAGCTATTTATAGATAACAAGGACAATCTAAAGGAAGCAAAAGAAATAGATTTTTTTTTCCTTTTCAGGCACCTAAATTGAAGACCATTTGGGCAATGAATCTGGTTTTATGGTTTCTGGCAGCTTTAGGAAAAAAAAAAAAAAAAAAAGGAAGCATGCTGGGAGAAGATAGCTATGAAAGCAGCAGGAATAAATTTCAAAGTGATATATGGAAATACATTGTTCCAGAGAAATAGAATTCAGCGATAGAATTTCTAGTAACAGAAACCAATAAATAATTGGAGGAAGCACTGTATAGGAAAAAAAAAAAAAGCAAAACAAAAAACAAAAACAAACAACCACCCCTCCCCCTCAAAAACAAAATAAAACAAAACAAAACAAAACAAAACAAACAAACAAACAAACAAAAACACACAGGTCCTGTATTCAAAGGACACAGGTTTAAATCTCCATTCTGATATTTTCTCTTTATGTGACTTGGGGCAAGTCAGTTAATTTCCCAGGTTCTCAGTTTCTTCATTTGTAAAATTAGGGGATTATTCTAGGGTCTTTGAGGCCCTTTCTATCTCTGTCTGTGTCTCTTTCACCTCCACACGCTCTGAGTATGAAATAGACTTTAAGAAGAGAACACTGGGGTTTGGAGTAGTCAGATTCTCTGGAAGGAATGGAGCTTGATTTGGAACTTGAAAGGAAGATAGGATTTATATAAGTGAAGAAGAAGGGGAGAGGAGGACATTGTAGAGAATACACAAAAAAGGAGATAGTAATGGTATGTGTGTTCAATTGAAATCCTTAACTTCTGAGTCCTTCTCTTCCCTTTAGATGTAATTCAGGCTGCATCTTTTGTATGAAACTTTTCCTGATTATCCCAACTGATAAAGTTGGCTTCCAAACTGCTTTGTATATATTTGTGTTTATTCTCTTTGTATTTTTGTTTTTTATATACTGTCCTAAAAGACAGCATGGTTTTAAGCTTTTGAAGTTTAGGCTTTCAACAAAGGAATTGTAGACTATGCAGAAGTCTCATACTTGCATATCATGAATAATTTCTTTGAAAAAAGAATGAATAAGTGATAGATAACTGAACTGAATTACACTAATCCCTCAAATTAAGCTTTTTATTAGATTAAACATTTTATTAGATGAGAATGATTCATTACTTTTGTAAGGGTCATTCCTGATTCCATTGTCTGCACAAAGCCAAGGTACAGATTGTTAGTATAAATATCAAAATAACAGTAAAATTGAAAGAGAATAAAAATGAGGAGAAAAAGCAGCAATATATATATTGAAATAACTCAATCCTAACCTATCAAATAAGCTCTCAATAATGAAAAATGGGAAGCAGCAGAAAAAGATTATAATGGTTCTATCAAAAATCTAATGTACAAATTAATAATAATAACATAGAACAAAAGCCTCTTAGGAAGGGGCTTCATGTCAGTTTCTTGTCAAGTGGAATGATATGGAAGTCAAAGCTTCCCTCATGTAGGATGAGGACATTTACTCATTTGTATCAAACTTAAGGGGAAAGATTATCAAAGATTCCCCAAGTTGGTTCACCACTTAACCAGAGAAAAGCCAAAGAGGGAAAAACCAATGTAAAGAAAGTTTGCCAAGAAGATCCAATTAAGGAAAATAATCCTAAAGGCAGATGAAAATGGAAGAGAACAATAAAGAAATGACACTAAAGAGAAACAGAGGAAAAGCAACTGGATAGATCAATTAATCAATAAACATTTATAAAGTATCTTACTATTTGTCAGGCATTTGTTTTAGTGTTCTGCCCTATCTACAAAATGATTTTGGGTTTCTTTAGGGGCTCAAAGGAAATGATTGAAAAAAGGAATTGATCAGGTTGTTCTGTCTCGATTACTTTTTACATTTGAGGACAATTGCCCTCAAATGGAGTCATTTTGTGATAAAATAACTGCCCTACTTGGGGAGAAAAGAAGTAGTGTGGTGAGAATAGTACTGGCTTTTGGAGTCAGAAAGAATGAGGGCAAATACTCCTTCTTGTTAACTACATGTGTGAGTTTTGGGCAGTTAACTTTCTTGTGCTTTGGTTTTAGTCATAAAGTGTGTGTGTGTGTGTGTGTGTGTGTGTGTGTGTGTGTGTGTGTATTGGAAAAGAAAGTCTTTGAGGTCCCTCCCAGATCTAGAAAGGACTTGTCCAATGTGATTGACAAAGCTTTTTAGCCCTGTCCTTGTCTTTTAGATGAATATTATTTATTTATCTTAATTAGATTTGTTGAAGTATATTCTTTGGGAACCAACAGAGGTCTTTAGAAAGCTAGAGATGAGACAGGACACTCATATCTGTGTTTTAAACTAGATCTCTATTAGCTATTTGAGGTGTATAGCCACAAATCAAAATACCAGCTACTTGGGAGGGGGTAAGGGTGAAGATGACAAGATTCAGAGGTCTTGACTGTGGCACCAGATTAATTTTTAGACAGATAAATTTCTGAAGACATCAATGTTTCCATTTTCTACTTCTCCAGGATTCAAGAGAAGGAATTGGCTAGATGGAATGGTGAGTGTAGAATTGGAAAATAAAAACAAACAAACAAACAAACATAAAAAACAAAAAAACCAAAGGTTAATGATGAAAGGAATCAGTTATCCATAGGAACTGACTGGTTGGTATAAATTTATACATCTGGACTGAGCTAAACATTATTCATTTTGACAATAAGCAGAAAGTTTCTCAGCAATTTAAAGGTGAAAGGCAGGTAGCAAAAATATAATAAGTTATTTCAGTGGGAAACAAATAACCAAAGTATCCCAAGGAGTTTTCTTTTGTCTCTTGAAAGGTTTTGGGTTTTTTCCACTGTCGAGGGGAATAGTGTTGAGGATATTGATAGAAGAAGAAAATAGAGGTTTTATCAAAGAAATATTTACTTTGGATTTTTCATATGAATGTTGACTTAAATGAGGGGAAAAATTTACAAGGCTTCTGTCATTAAGGAGAAAAATTGTCAATTTACTATGTCTTGGATTGATACACATATTCTGTAGCAAATATTATCAATTCATTAGCATTCACAAAAGGATAGCACTTACAGTTAGAAAAATTCTAAATAGCAAATGTATGTAATGAAAGTATGTGATGTATGTGATTTATATAAACCAGATATTGTGATGGCTTGCAGCTATAATAAAATTGTTGACACCACTATAGAGTTCAAATGCTTAAAAAAGAAAACATTTTTGCCTTCAAAGAGTTTATATTCTACAAGTAGACAAAGAGATATCTGTGGTCAAAGTGACACCATTGTGAAAGATTTATTAGATATGGAAAAAATCTCAGGCTTTATCAATACCAGAAAAAAATGACTCTGTAGACAGCTACACACACACACACACACACACACACACACACACACACACACACACACACACACTTACTTTCTTAACTACCTAATTTTTATAAGAATTATTTACATAATCCTTCCCCTTCACATCATCATTCTCATGATGGTGTGAGTAGAGATTAGGCAGACTTTTGCAAGTATCATTCCATAGTAAGATACATACTTAGTTTCACAAATATGATTAAAAGACAAAAAGAATGTCAGATTCTATTGTCTTTATTGCTGGTTATTTAAAAAAAAAATTGGTCTGGTAGAGAAAAATATTGCCTTAAAGACTCTCATGCAATAAAATATCTCTTCTTATCCATACATCACAATTATTTAAGGTTCCTCAAACAATATAACAGATAACCTTATTTTATGACCCTTTGAACATGGAGAGGCACAAGCTAAAGAGATGTATATATTCACTGGAGGTATCAGCTATGGTCATAGAGGAGATTCAGCTCAGAATTCAATTTAATAGGGTATTTTTTTATGGAAGATAAAGCTCTCCATATTGCAGACACTGTGATGATTTCATTAGGCCCAGAAAAATCATCAAGTATTCTGGAAGGAAACCATAATCAGTCAAGAATTAGACCTAACGATGCATGGAGGAAAATCAAATTAAATAGATGCTTTGATTTGCTTGGAGGAAATGAAGCAAGTCAAGACTGTCTTCCAGAAGATTCACCAACAGAAAGAGCTTGATGCCTGAAGAGGGGTTGGTATTTATTTCTCTTCCTTGCCACAAAACCTCTTAATCATCTTTTGCACTTCGGACACGGAGTCTCACACAACACTTGATTCTGTTTTTAGCTTTGACTCTGGCTTCAGGAGATTTGGCCATGGCTGCTGGTGTGGTTCACTCTGATCCCAAGGTCAACAAAAAAGAATCAACTGATTTTGATTTTCTGACAGCAAAGTTTCAAGAAGGAAAGTAGGAGGGAAGAGCTTCATATCTGATTTTTCAAACACAGCAAGATTTATTCTCTGGATCTTTTCATCTAGGTCCTGCCAGCTTGCTCTCCTCCCCTCCTTTTACTACCCGTCGGATGCCATCCTTGGCATATCATTCTCTCAGAGAGGCCTCAGTTGGCTAAGGCTGTGGTCACTGACATTTTGTCTTTTGGTTGGCACAAGCAGAGTGCCTCTGTGAATGGTCAGGGCCCCAAGGTGGCCTCCAGTAATCTGTGCTAGCCCAGGGGTGGGGTAAAGAGTTCTGACTCTGAATTAATTTTGTACTGGGAAAGACTTTCTTAGAAATTCTTTTACACATTTCTCTGTAGTTCTTCCTACAATATCCCTCATTTCTAAGCCCATGTAATAAACTATTTTGCTATTTTAGACATAAATTTTCTCTCTTTCCTTTCCCTGCCCCTTCCATTTTCCTGCCACAATCTCCCCCACCAATCTAGGTCTGAAGTATGAATGAGAATCCCAGTGGTGAAGGAGGCAATGCTTGTCCCTCACCTCCCCCAAAGATACACACTAAAGCCAAAACCTTGTGTTTGTTCCTTGCTTAACAACAGGATATGAATTATATGGTACTTAGTAAAGTCCCATGGGTTGCCTTAGTGGAGTGACAGCACTTTCTTGATAGCAGCCATACCTAGGTGTGATCTCTGCCACCTATCCATTACTTTGGCACCAGTGACATATTAGGAAAGACCCTGTTTTTCCAGCGCTAAGGTCCAGAAAATAGTCTGTGCCCTGGGCAATCTTTTGTGCTCACTTTCTGGATAATCTCACCTTCAGGCAAAATCAAAATCACATAATTATTGTATTGTTTTGATCAGTACCAGGTGTTCTCTGAGTTTAGACTAACCTCAGGCAAAGTTGGACAAATACCCATGTTCCCGTGAAATCTTGCTAGGAATCAGACTTGTTTCTGTTATCCCTCATTGTCAGGGCTACTGATCACTGAGCAGCCATTGGTGTAAGCATTGTGATCTCTCCTTACTAAAGTGGGTCTCTTCCCAGTAGGGGTTGGGCTGTGGCACATGTGTCCTAGCTTGAAAGCTGCTTCCTTCACTTTGAAGTCAAACTTCTATTTGACTCCTGACTCTACTGTCTCTAGCCTTCTCTGGCCACCTACAGTGTAGAGGCAGGTTCCATCCAGTTCAAAGTACCAAGATAGAGGGCACATCCCTGAAGCTGATGACTACTGCTTGCTCCCAGGCTTGGGAATATGACTGACCCAGCTTCCAGCCTCCAGCCTATTTCATTCAGAAGCCTTGGATTTTCTTATACTTCTAACTCTGGGAATTAGTTGCCAAATGTATCCAAGGCCTCTGCCACGGGTAGGAATCTCCCCTCTCTGAGTGGGAATTGTCTGACTTTTGGCAAAGTTACATTGCATTCAGTGTGTTTTTTTCATGTATTGCAGATTTTAAGAATGTAAAAACTTTTAATATAAAGTAAAAAAGGGAGAATGTCTATTGACTATGAAAATTATTATTGATTATTTCAATATATTACTTATATATTTCAATTTTAATTAAAATTAATACTGATTATGTCTATTGCTTAATTATGAAGCAGAAGGACAGCCTCTACAGCTTGTCTATATTTACACGTATGTGTGTGCCTACTCCTTCGATGGATAATACCCATTTCATACATGTTTATACAAATGAACAATAAACTAGGTGCAGAATTAAACAGAGAACTGATTGGATTGCCTTTGAAAAAGTGCAAAGCAGTTGGTGGATAGAGTTTTGGCCCTGGAGGATGTGAGTTCAAATTTGTCTTCAGATACTTGACATCTACTATCTGTGTGACCCTGGACAAGTCAGTTACCTCCAATTTCCTCATTAATAAAAGAAAAGAAAAGAAAAGAAAATTTTTAATGAACCAAGTGTCTCCCAGAAACAAAAAGACCATCTTTTCAGATGTTTTTGCATGGCTGTGAATCATAGAACAATATCATCTTCCAAGAATTAAAGATGAATATTATATTGAGAGAAATTGAGTGATATGATGGATGTAGACTAGTCAGGTATCCTCATGATGTCAGGAGAATAAGAAAAAGGTCCTACATTATACTGGGTGATGAACTTAAGGAGGCACATAGTGCTATAGGTTGGGCATACCTGCATAAGTTGTGGTCTATAAAACAGATAGAGCACTAAACCTGAAGTCAGAAAGTCCTGAGTTTAAATCCGCTTCAGAAATGATTAGCCAAATACGTCAATTCATCTCTACTTCCTCAGTTGCCTCATCTGTAAAATGGGATAATAGTGGTACCAGGTTCCCAGGGTGGTTGTGAGGATCAAATGAGATAGTTTTAAGGTGCTTAGCACAGTGCTTGGCATGTAGTAGATGCTATATAAGGTGTCATGTTGGAAGGAGCATTCTCAATGATAAGATCACAAATTCATTTGGGTATTTATGTTTCCAATATGAAAGATTCTTTACTAAGTATGTTGTTAGACTACTCATTTAATAGTTTTCTTTTCTTTGGATTAATGGGAGTATTTTTATAAAATTCAACTTTATAGTTTCAGCTTGATACTATAACTTTTAAAAAAGAAAGAGTCCACTCATTCACACTTTGTTAGTAAAATAAACTTTGGCAAGAAGGGTTTCACTGGGCAAGGAATGTAAACATAAAATTGTCTACTGGCTTTTCAAGTAATACTTGACCTGAAAGATCATTTGATCCATTCCTTCATTTTTCAGAAAAGGATTCTGAGAAAGTTTTTTTTTTTCAAGATTACACAAGATCTTTAATTCAATTTAATGAACATTTATTTAGGATCTACTCTGAACCTTCTAAGAATTGCATTTATGTTGTTTTTCCTTTTGAGGGCAGGGATTGCTTTTTATTTATTAGAATGCTTGATTCTTAACAAAATGATCGATTTTACTTATAAGGATGGCATGGATTTACAGAAAAGTGTAATGGCCAGGTGTGATAGTTCATAGAGGTATTTATTTTAAAAGTTTCTATTAAATTCTAAGAAGCCTCAGCTCCAAAAGGGGACTTATCCAATCACAGCTTGCAAAAATTATGTCAACATTTATTGCCTGAGAAAAAGAAATTTATAAGCTGAAGTAGTGAGAAAGTTCTGAGTTGGGAGAACTGAGGGGAGTGGGAGAAGGGGGAATAAAAAAAGGGTGAAGTTTTTATGCATATTTCAGGTATTCATAGCCAAGTAAGGGATTAAGGAAGAAACACAATAGATTGGGATGTCAGGAAAGTGGGGTTCAGGGAGAACCTGAACATGAATCAGAAAACAGATTGGTTGCTGCACTTTAGAGAGGTCAGAAAACAAGGTGTCTATTGCTATTTAGATAAGTTAACCAAGATGTCTGCTTCTCTTTCTGAGCTGGTCAGGACTGGTTTCAGCAGTTGCAGGCACCTCTCAGTTCAGCTAATGTTTACTTGCAAAATATCACTTGTATGTCATGCATCCCTCGGTTTCCCAGAAGTCTTCCTGATTGGCTAGTTGTGCTACTCCCTTATCTGGTTCCCTTGTGAAAAAAGGGAAGTTCTAGCCTATTTTTTCAGCTAGTACATTCATTAAAAAAAACTTGTGTCCACACGACAAAGAAGATTCAGACATTCTGCTCTAAGAAAATGTGAGGAGGCAGGGAAGATTTTTAGTTAGGGAGATTAAAAAAAGCTTCATGGAGGAAAAGTTACACAAGGTGAGTCTTGAAGAAATAAAAGACTTCTGGCAGGTAAAGGGAAGGGATTCCAGGTCATCACCCATGCAATCCCTTCCAGGTCATGGGTGATGACTAACACAAATACCCAGAGCTAGAAGATTGAGTAACACTATACAAGGGCAAACTGCCTCAGGTTTGAAATATCCTATAATTTAACTCTCATTAAAAATGAAAGGTCATGAATCTCCAACAATTTTTCACTTTTACAAGTCAGGGGGTTTAGTCCAAGTGGGAAGACCATTAAATAGAATAGTGAATACAGTGACAAGAAAAGATTTCTCCTATGTACACATGATATAAACTTTCTGGTAGGATACTGTAATACCAGAGAGAGGGTGGAATATATTCATAATGCATATGACTAGAGAACACATGTGAACGGCAAACATATGGGGAATATGAGCTAGGAAATATTTAGAAGGGTAACCTGTGTGAATGGGATGAATATGTATAGGGCATACATATGGAAAACACAAATAAAGACATAGAGTGCATGCATAGCCTTGGCTATTTATACTTCTGATGATACAGAAAAAATATTTCTGTTTTGTCATTTGGAGGAAAAAGAAGGGGGGAGAAAGAGGATGACCTCAGCTTCTTGCCTTTGTATTCATTTGTGATGACATTACTCTTTCATAGGCATCTGCTCTCCAGTAGATACTGTATTTCCACTCTTTGTCAGATTGTTTCTTAAGTAACTAACTATCCTTATGGTAGCTAAGTTGCTCTCTGCTACCATCTGCTGGGCTACAGGTTCCCAGGACTATGCATGTTCCTATGCTAGACTTTGTTCCTAAACTGCAGTGATTTATCATTTAATCATATGCAGTGATTAAAAAGCCTATTCTTAATAAAGCAGGTTAGTGCCCTTTTAGTGCAGCTGAGGCTATGAACCATAATACCTACCCAGGGAACTAGCAACATTCCAGCAGAATGCCTCAGGCTAACTAAGATTATTTGGTGCTCATTTTGAGATCTTTAGTCTCAAACTATCTATCTTATTATATTTTAGCTTCTATTGAATTCTTTTTGGCATGCAAATGAATCTGGATAAAGTGGGGAGGGTCCACATTATTATGTATGATAAGCAGCAATTTATCTCCTGATTTTTGCATTATATTTTAGTTATAGTAGAATACTTCACTGATCTCTCTACATTAGAATATAGATTTAGAACTTTAGGATCTTAGTAACTATTTGGTCTCATCGTTTTATACATGAGGCAATTGAATCTCAGGAAGATCAAGTAATCTTTCTAAATATATACATTTAAAGTGGCAGAGTTAGAACTGGAACCTAGACCCTCCACATCTGCATCTCTTTCTATTGATTTCAGGCAGTTCATAAAGCATTTTTCTTTTTGCATCTTTCATCCACTAATTATTACTTCACCCCATCCTCCTTTGAGGATCGCTTGGCCTCTACCTCAAAATGAATCCATAACATGGTACATTCTTTTAATATCTTCATCACACCTAAGGGTATTTCCCCAATCAACAGTTCTTGTTGAAGATTTAGTTTCACCTCTGAGCAAGAATTCTTCAATAACTGGCTCGTAATTGGCAAGATATAAAACAACAAGGCTTGTATTGGTACCTTACACAATTGTCCATTGGTTCCTTGAATCATGGTGCCTGGATTGTTGATAGAGCCGTCATTTGGGAAAATAAAACTTCATCTGGAGAAATAACACTTGCAGCCTAGACTTTGGCAAAGAAAAAGGAGGAAAAGTCAATGTAGTTTGTTAATGTGGATGCTACTAATACAGAAAGCAAAGTTTTCACTATACAATTTTGAGGCTACATTTGAAATAATGAATTAGAAATGTAGTCTAGACATCTCTTCCTCACCGCCACCTCTCTCCCCACCCTTGAAAAAAAAATTGCAATAGATTCATGCAAAGGTAGTGTATGTAGTCTTATTTTGATTCTAAACTTCTTTCAAATATTCTTTACTGATCCTGGACAAAACCCCATAAATAGAACAAAAATCCTACTCAACTCTGAAACCCCCTGCTATGGCATTCAGCTTCAGCAAAAGGTGTTTCTGGTAATCAAAATTTTGAGAATATGGTTTGACTCCCTCCTATCCACTATATTCTCTACCAATAGCCTAGGCATAAACAACATATTAAATAGCAAAATATTTAATTAGAGCACATTAACTAAATAAATAACAAGGGAAAATGAAGGAGAAGTTGCATTCTTAGCTCCCCCTACAGAAAATGGTTCAATTTCCCGTAGACTCTCATGCCAGGTCCCTGAGGCTTTCAAGTAATTGCACTAGTTAATTCCTGCTCATTTCTGTTCTACTCTTCCCACATCTGTGTTTTTCTCTCTTTCTGAAGCTGTCTTTGGCTGCTTTTTTGCTAAACTGATATTGCCATCAGGTTTTCTCCTTAAAAAAGAGAAAGGTTTAGTGGTGCCTTTTGTATTTTACACTAATCATTTCTAAACATAATCTTCTCTCTCTCCATAAGCTTTCCCTATTTACTAAACCTCCCCAAACCCCTCAAACCAATAACTCCCCCCAATTAAACACAACCAATGGAGCCAAAATGGTGGAGGGTTGATTAAACCATTTACCACTTTTGTTAATCTTTCTTGCCTTATCTGGCTATAACTCAAGTGGCAGTCAAGATCTTTTCTTTTGGGGCCATCAGATGGTACAGTAGATAGAGTGCTGTCCTTGAAGTCAGAAAGACCTGAGTTCAAATTTGACTTCAGATACTTAATACTTCCTAGCTGTGTGATCCTGGGCAAGTCACTTAACTTCAAAAGTGGAAGGAACAGAAACAACAAAAACAAACAAACTTAGAGAAGAGAGGGGAAATCATGACCTCAAAGGAAAAAAAAAATACAATTTTGTGAAGAAAAATAGAAACCTAATTCTTATAACTTTAAATGTCAATGAATTAAACAATCCATTAAAATGAGAAAGAGTGGGGGCAGCTAAGTGGCTCAATAGATAGAGTACTACCCTTGAAGTCAGGGGGAACTGGGTTCTAATATGACCTCAGACACTTAACATGTTTTAGCTGTGTGACCCTGGGTAAATCATTTAACTCCAATTGCCTCAGGGGGGGAAAAAAACCCTTTTCTTTTGACTGTCCCTTTTTGAAAAAAAGTACCTCAGTGCTAATATCAAGCTGGGCAAAGGTAAGTGAATTCTGTTCAGATATTGTCATGCCCCTGGCAACTGGCAATAGGCCATTCAAATTAGTTTACCCTTTAAAAAAAAATCTTAAGGAAGCATTTGGCAAGACCAGAATAGAGAGGCAGAGTTGGGTGTCCCTTGTTCTTCATTCGGTTTACACAGCTGAAATTCTAATCCTCTCTCTTGATCTTAGCTGAAGTCTCAATGCAGGCCCCATTTACATGTTACAAAATATCCCTATTAGGCATGCCTAGACAGATGAAATATTATTATGCCATTTTCAAAATGAGGCAGCTTTGAATCCTGGCTCTGCTACTAGCCAGGTAACCTTGAGTTATTAAACATCTCTGGGTCTGTGTTTCCTAATCTGCTAAGAGAGAATAATAGTATTTTGAGAGAAATTACTATTTTTCCATTAATAAGCAATTGTTTCCATTAATAACCAATTATTAGTCTAGTTTTTCCCCTTCTTTTTGCTTCCTCATTTAAACAATAATCCTTTTAAGTCAAACAGTCTCTGAAGAACAGGGCTGATAAGCTTGGTCTAACTTCTATCTTGGGTGGGATCCCACCAAACTGAGAGAACTTATTTCTGATTAAAGGGTAAAGAGAATCTAACTCAGGTGAATTTTTGGCACATTGTTCAATTTAAGTAGTCTGGTAGGAGATGGATTACTTTGTTTAGATAGCTGGAGGCAGCTAGAGACAGCTGAGTCTTATCAAAACAGGTTTTCAACAAGGGGAGTTGAAAGCTTTCAGTCCATTTCTCTTTCTCACCTTCATGGATCATCCATCAATCAATGTAGAACTCAATCTGTTGGAAACACTTTTCCCAAGTAATTAAGCATTCAATGATCTCTAAGGTAAGTTTTGATTATTGAGAGAAACCACTCACTGCCAATTTATTGATTATTTGCTAGACTAATCTATAAATTGATTATTAATTATCTGGAAACACTGTCTCTTCAATTTTCATTTGCCTCAACTTGTACTTCCTACATCCCATGACCCTTTGTTACAACAAAAGTATTTGTAAATAATGAAGAATTATACAAATCTGAATTATCTGTCAGAACTATCACTCCCACCAAAGGTCTCAGTTTGTTTCTTGAATTCTAAATTTCCTTTTGGTGGTACTTCACTAGAAGATGCAATCTATACATATTATTATAGATAAATTACAAACCCTATTGAGTTGGAAATTAGCCCAGAGACACTCATTCAATTCCAAGGTTTTCTATTCTGATTCCAGCTCAAACTGCTCCCAGACCCCATCAAGAGCTTCTAGCCAAGGTTTCAATCACAAAAAGAGGCAACGTGGGGCTCATTCCCTGCAGAGGACCCAGAGGAACCTCTCTCTCTCTCCTTGGCAAAAGCTGCAATCCTCTGCCCGCTGAAATGATATTCTCTTTCAGCATAACCTTCTCTTTCTCTCTCTCACCTATTTCCCTAACAAGACTTTATTCACCTCTTTGTCAGGATTTTTCTGCTGGAGAATTTCTCTGTTATAAACACACACGCTCTCTCTCTCTCTGCCAGGACTCCTCCACTAGAAACTTTACTTCTCTGTCCGGACCTGCCACCAAAGAAGTCAGCCAGCAAAAGCTGAGCTCTCAATTCTAGTAATAAACTTCTTTTGCCAATTTAACTTTTTGGGTTTGTAAATTCAATTACAAAGCACCTGAGCCACCAGAAAGGATTCCCACAACTCCCTGCCCTGCTCTAAACCTCATCCTTTGGGGACACAAGCCTTTCTTTATTTAATGTTCACAGTTTGTACCCCAGCCTTACAACTCTCCCTTCCTAGCTCTTCCTCCTAGGACTAAGATATTTAATGTCTTCTCCCTGAGATTATTCCCAATTTAATTTATCTATAAGTAATTTGTACATAGTTGTTTGCACAGTGACTTCCTCATTAGACTGAGAACTCCTTGAGAGTAGGGACCAGTTTTTTTTTTTTCTTTTCTTTTCTTTGTGTTCTCTCTGCTTAGCAGATTGTCCAGAATATAATAGGAACTAGTAAATACTTACTGACTTAGTCCAAGCATTTGACCAGTTTTGCATCCATACAATTGTACTATCACCTAATATTTATTTCTTCCTTTCACCCTTCCTTCCTCCCTCTCTCCTTTCCTCTCTCTGTCCCTCCCTCCCTCTGTCACTTCCTTCCTCCCTCCCTTCTTTTCTTCCTCCCTTCTTTTATCCTTCCCTCAACCCTCTCTCCTTCCCTCACTCTTTTCCTCCTTTCCTCCTTTTCTCCTTTCCTTCCTTCCTACTTTGTTCCCCCCTTCCTTTTTTCCTTCTTCCCTCTCTCCCTTCCTTCATCTCTTCCTCCTCCCTCTCTCCTTCCCTCCCTCCCTTCTTCTTTTCCTCCTTTCTTAATTCTCTCTCTTTCCTTCCCTCCTTCTCTCTCTCCTCTCATTCCATCTCTTCCTTCCTCCCTTCCTTCTTGCCTGTCTTGCTTCCTGCTTTCCTCTCCTTCCTGCTTGCCTTCTTCTCTTCCTTTCTTCCTTCTTCCTTCCCTCTATCCCTCATTTTCTCCCTCCCTCTTTTCCTTTCTTTCTCACTTCCTCCCTTTTTTCTTCCTTCCCTCCCTTCCTGTCTCTGTCCCTCCTTCCCTCCTTCTTTCTCTATCTTCTCCCTCCCTTTCTTCCTTCCTTTCTCTTTCTTTCTTCTTCCCTCCATCTCTCCTTTCCTTCTTTCTGAAGTGAACTTGTGAAAGTTATCACAAGATGGAGACAGTGTTCTAAAAATTGAGTTAATGTCAGCTGTGCCCCAGAACCAGGTTTCTTTCTTTAGATATCACATGGTTTACAAGAAGTGGGACTATGTAGCCTTTTTCTTTGTGAGACAAAATTGGAGCCACCTTGGCACTGAAATTCCCATATAAGGTAATTTAGTAATCCTAAAGATGTGGTTGGGTTGAATGTTTTCCTCATTTATGACTTAAATTGTGAGGTCATTTGTCCTGACTAATCAGAGCAAAGATTCAGCCTATAGGGAGTGCAAGCCCTGGTGCCTATATAATTCTTGTCTGTAAATTGTGCCTAAGAGCTTGTTGGGAGAGAGATGCCCTTTCTTGGGAGATCATAATAAAATTTGTTTCTGCTTTTACCTTGAGAAATATCCTTGATTTATTTGAGCTGGTGGTCTTGTCCCACACAGTTTATGGGGGGGGGTTGTCTGGGATCATGTGACCTATTGAGCGGGCAGGGTCTCAAACATTAGCAGAATGGTGCTCTGCCTTGCTTTAAGCAGCCTTCGGACTTCTGAGACCTCAAAGTCTCAAGAAGAGATTCAAGACAAAATGGAAGTAGCAAATCCTGAATGTTAGGGATTAGATGGCAGTCAGTCAGTTAGTCAGCTTTCATGCATGGGTTACCAAAGGGTAAGTTACCTGTAAGACTCTTGAGTCAATCCTTAAGTCGAAGGTTACAAACTCTGGAGGCACTCCAGATTCTGGAAGGGTGTTCTGAACAAGATAGGTCTTTGGGTGATTTGGGGGCTGGGAATGATCCCACTGAATTGGATGTGAGAGACTGGAATCTAAGCGTACTTGATCCCCAAAAGTCTCATCAAATATTCGAAATGGGACTACTCAGCCAAAGCCTCTTTCCATGGAAAAGATAGTCCCTTGGGAAGGGCAAAAAGTAAAATGATTAAATATTGTTGCTCTGTATGAGAAGGAAGCTCCCAGGGCTAATTGAGTATGTCTGATTTTTGTGTGTGTCTGTGTGATTTCAGTGTGTAAGTCTGCTTTGCATTCTGTGCTCTGTGTTAAAAGTTAGCAAGCTGAGTGAGAGTTAAGGAGTAAACCTCTGTTGCTGGTTTGGAAAAGATCAGGGTTGAGTTGGAAAGAGATCTTTAACATATATATATATATATATATATATATATATATATATATATATATATATATATATATGTAAAGGTAGGTGAGAAAGCTTAAGTATGTATGAATGAGAACAGCATAGACTGAAAGGGATTAGAAAATTTGAGAACTTTTGGGAAAATGGAAAAGCAAGGTGCTACCACTTAAAAAAAATGAATGAAATGAAAAATGACATTTCTGTGGACTCAGAACTGGCTAATTTGAGTCTGCAGAAATAGTTAAATTACAGTACTGTTAAAAATATTTTAGCAGATTCTGGGGTTTTTGAGAATAAATTTTAAGTTGCTTGGCACTATCAGCTAAATTGAGTTGGTCTATTATGTTTTTAAGGAGGCCTAATTTACATAATTAAAAGCCTTCTGAAGGAAACTACCAAAGAGAAACAAACAAACAAACAAATTGCTCTTTCTGGGTTTTTCCAAGCTTTTCAGGTTTGTGGAATCTATCTTATCTAGGGAGGTATTGCTGGCTGACCTGCATTCTTCTGGTGTTAGTTAGTACTGGTGCCCCTACATCTTTGACATGGGAGTCCTCCCCAGCATTTTTGGTGTAGAGGGTGAGATAGCTACTGGGCCACAGAGTTATAGCTGGGTACCTGGGTCCAAATTTCTCTGATACTCTTCCCTCAGGGTCTTACAGTCTGCCAATTTCTTAAAACCCTGTGGTCAGACTTGAAAGGGCAGTTTTCTGCTACCTTAAGTTTTGGGGCTGTGTGTGTGTTTAAATTGGATTCTGATTCTGAAATTGCAAGGGATAATTACTATTAACTTGTTCAAGCTAAAATTGTGAACTTGTTTATTCTGGTATAAATTTTTAACTTAAATCAAATACCGATCTAAATTTCTAGTAACAATATTCATATTACTTATGAAATAATATTGCATATTTTTCATTTTGTATTATTCATATTCATATATACTTATGAAATAATATCTAATAATATTGTAATATGAAGTATTTTATTATAATATTGTAATGTGAAGTATTGTTACTAGAAATTTAGATTGGTATTTGATTTAAGTTAAAATTTTTGGTTTTCTGGTAACTTATCTAAAGAAGTCATGTTTGTATTTCCTAATTAGATGAAATGTATTGAAGCTGCTATGGTGCTGGGTAATTTGTAAAAATTGTATGAGCTATGCTTTAACATTTTGTCGGCCCAGCTGCATATGTGGCCTAAATTTTGTGAAATTTCATACAAAGCTATTTAGAATATTAATTTTAAGGTTTGTCTTGCTTTCTCCCTTTAACAAAGAAAAAAAGCAAGAAAATTTGCAGAACAAATTGTATCTGAAAGGTGTGTAACATGTTTAAAGATAAATAAAAGGTATTGAGAAGGTATCCCCTGGAAAGAGAGGGAGGTTAGCTCCAGAGGTTTTAGGGTTGGGTTTTAATGAAATGACATCAGTGGGAAAACTGAGATTTAAGAAGATGGGTAGAAACTTTCCCCTGAGCCCTGCTGCTTTAAGGAGGGTTAGTGGAATAACATTGGAACAAATTGTACCTAAGTATGGATTGGTAGAGATTATTGATTCTGATAGAGAAACATATTTTACTCTTAAGGTTTATAAGAAATAATGGAGAAGGAGTGCAAATTGAGTGGCAATTCTATATACCTGGCTCTGTTGTCATCAGGGAGAGTGGAAAGAATGAATCAGATTCTTAAGAAAATGATTACTGGGGGCAGCTAGGTGGCACAATGGATAGAGCACCAGCCCTGAATTCAGGAGGACCAGAGTTCAAATCTGGTCTCAGACACTTAACACTTCCTAGCTGTGTGACCCTGGGCAAGTCACTTAACCCCAGATTCAGGGGAAAAAAAAAAAAGATTACTAAATTGATGTTAGAGACTAAATTGCCTTAGATCAAATGTTTGCTTATTGCTTTGTTAAAGAATTAGAACTGTCCTCAGAAATGACCTGGAATTTTCCTCATATGAGATTGATTTATTTTATTTGGGAGGAGAAAGGGTGTAATGTCTGGGCTAACTTTTTGGAGGCCCTCCAGAAGGTCCTTAGTCTCAACAGGATAGACACCATGAGAATGGACAAGGATAGAATCCAAAGTGTTTATTGTCTCTTACACAGTCTTGTCTGTCATAATTTGACCCAGTCTCTTCCAGCAGTCTAACAGTCTGACAGTCTCAACCAGTCTCCCCCTGAGTCTGACTTTGTCCCCAGTTTAAACACCCTATTACAATTACACCATTACAGTATACTGATTATAAGCCAATCTAGAGTGATTATATCATTATATCATACTAGATATATGTGAACTAGAGAACCATTATCTCATCAATTCCACTGAATTAACACCTTGTTTCAAGTATATTTCTCCAAAGTTCCATCCTCTTTATTTCCTACTTTTGTCTTAGAACACAGGTGGTCATGCCCTCCCTGACTTCTCAGGAAGGGAGATGAAAATACTAAAAAAAAGAGGTGATCACACTGTCCCTGACTTCTCAGGAAGGTGAGAGTACCAAACCAGATATTGTTATCAAGTTTCCTCTCAACTGAAAGGTCTTACTTGAAACTGTTATACATAAACCTATTACACAAGCACATATATTACTATGGTAATAACATAGATTACTATGGTAATAATATGGTATAACACAGGCTAGTAGTGATGTAACAAACAACATGAATCAACATAATAATATAACAAACAATATGAATATACAAGTCCATAAGTCCTAGAAGGAGGGTATATAAATAACAATCATATATACACCTCCTTCAGGAGCCAAGAGATAGTCCAAAACCAGCCAATAGATTGTTCATTACTTCACATGTCAGGGAATCCAATGATTCCTGCTGGTTTCAAAGTCCTGCAACAGTCTCATTAACAATTTTTGATGTTCACTGTCATGCTTTTTCAGTAGTGGGAACAGTCAGTGATGGAACCATTTGATGTTTCTTGGGTTTTCTCCTTCATTTCAAGGGTCTGCTCTGTATCTCTCTGATGGAGAAGGCAAATACGGCTTGTTGGCATCCATCTGTAGAGATACAAGCAAACCATCTCTCCCAAGAAGTTAACCTATCTGGTTCCTTTCGTTCACCATTTTCTGGATCTTCCATATCACCTGGTGATTATCTAAAGATAGTGGAGCTGCTTGGCACTGTACACTGCCCTTCTGGTGAATTATAAAACCTGTTTGCTGGAGCCAGTGCAACTTTATCAAAAATCAAAAAATTAATAGTATAGAGAGCTAAATTTAGAAGTTCTCTAGGGTTACCTCTTTTGTTTTTGAAGGAACGTTTTGATTTCTCTGTTTCTCCTCTCTACAATTGCCTGTCTTTGAGGATTAAAAGGTATGCCAGTGGTGTGTAAAATCTGATACTGTGCACAAGAGTGTGCAAAATGTTTAGAAGTATATGCAGGCCCAATATCTGTTTTTATTGCTTGTGGCATATTCATAATTGCAAATGCTTATATAAGGAATTCAATGCCACTCGGCAATTTTGTTTGCTTCTGGTATTGCAAAAGTTAATCCTGAAAAGGTGTCTACCACAACATGAATAAAAGACAGAAGACCAAATTTCATTGGGTCTCAAACCATGAGGGTTTTTCCCTGGAGGGGTCATAGGAGTGTGGAAAGGAAGGCAAGCTGTACAGGCTTTTACTATGATCCTAGCTTCCTCTTTTGTTATCCCAAATTGCAAATGTAAAGCTTGAGCAGCCTGATGATATTTAGAATGAGATTCTTGGGCTGCCTGAAATAAAGGAGTATTGGCTAACATGATTAAAAAGTGATCTGCCTTTGAATTTCCATAAAAAATAGCACCTGGAAGTCCACTATGAGTGGACATGCAAGATATAAATCTTACCTGGATGCTTTCTCACTTGCCCTTGAAGCTCCTTAAAGAGCTGATAGATATTAGAAGCTACAGATTTTATTTGGGTTATGGCAATTCTTTGTACCATACCTACTAAATAGGCTGAATATTATATTAACATCTCCTGGATAATAAGTAAGAGCTAGCATGATTGTATTCATTCTGCTGAGTGGATTGAAAAGGAGTTCTGACTACTCTCTTTATAGTTAAGTCAACAGAGAATACAGCACAGATGTTATGTTTGGATGCATCTATAAAGATAGTTGGTACTTTAAGAGGAACCACATTGGATAAAGCCAGTTCAACCTCTCTCAAAGCCTCTTGAGCTTTGTAAGCAGGCGGGATGAGTCTAAAGTAGTGTCTCCCCTTAAAATGTCATATAATGGTTGTAATTGCTAGGTAGTTAAGCCTAACACTGGACATATCCATTGGATATCTTATATCAATTTTTTTAAGAATGGAGAAATTGAACACCTTAGATGACTTTCACCTTGGGATTGAAACTCCCATATAAAGTAATTTAGTAATCCTAAAGATGTGGTTGGGTTAGAAGTTTTTCCTTATTTATGACTTAAAATGTGATGTCATTTGTCCTGATTAATCAGGGCAAAGATCCAGCCTAGAGGGAAGGTTACTCCAGATCTATATATAATCTTTGTCTGTTAATTCCACCTCTCCTTGCCTAATTGGTTGTTGGGAGAGAGATGCCTTTTTTTGGGAGATTGTAATAAAATTCCTTTCTGATTTTACCTTGAGAAATATCCTTGATTTATTTGAGCCAGTGGTCTTTGTCCCATATTCATCCTTCCTTCCTTCCTTCCTTCCTTCCTTCCTTCCTTCCTTCCTTCCTTCCTTCCTTCCTTCCTTCCTTCCTTCCTTCCTTCCTTCCTTCCTTCCTTCCTTCTTTCCTTCTTCCTATTTCAAACATCCAACTTTTTGTTCATCTATCCATCATCTGCATATCTATCTACTTATTTTCCTATCTCCATCTTCATAAGAATAATGTGATGTTGTTCTTCAAAGTTTTCCTAAAATTTAGGTAAATTATATCCACAGTATTCTTCTTATCTATTAATTTAGTAATCATGTAAAAAAAAATGAAGTTAGTCTGGCTTTGACTAGCTCTTAATAGAGCAAAGATGGCCCCCTATAATCACTGATTATCTTTCTGGGTGTTTCCCATTCATTCCTTTAATTATCTGTTTTAGGATTTTTTGAGTAATTACAACCAAACTCATAAGTCCATCATTTTCAGCCTCTGTTTTATTCTGTTTAGGTAAATTGGAACAATTATCTGCCACTACTATTTTTCAATTGACTTTCAAATACAATAGCTCAACAATTATGTCTGGTCAGTTCTTTCTTTACTCAAAGATATTGTTTAATCATTTGTGGGTACTTGAATTCATTTAAGTGTTGGTGGTATTTTGTGATCCCCTTAGGATATCAAGTTTCTGAAAGCTATTTTTTTTCCCTTTATAATACAATGATTTACTTTGTATGCATTTTCCTTTTTTTTTTTTTTTGTTTGTTTGTTTGTTTGTTTTTTTTTGCAACTGTTAGCAAATGTAGTGGAATATAAACTCTTTGAGGGGAGGGAATAATTTTAATTTTGTCTTTATTTTTAGCTTTTAGCACAGAGTTTGACATATAGCAGGCACTTCATGTTGGTGAATAAAAGTGACGAGATTTAATGTGTTATCATTCCTATGTAATATAAAAAGTCTTAAGTAAAAGAAATAAATATCTAAATGCAGAACATTAAGACTCTTAAAAAGCCAGAAAAGACATCTGGAGGGTATGAGTTCTTGTTTTAGCATCCTGGAAATGATACTATATAGGTATCTACATATTTTATCTTTTCTCTAACTTTTTTTGATTTATTATTCCTTCACCATTGCCAATCTAACCTGCTGCAGCCAGGAGTTACAATGGTTAGGTTTTTGGGCTTGGAGTCAGGAAGATGAGTGTAACTCCAGCCTCATTTTCTAGCTGTGTGGTCGCAGGCAAGTCACCTAATCTGTTTTTACCTCAGTTTTCAACTATAAAATGGGAATAATAATAGCATTGACCTCTCAGGATTGAAGGAAGATAAAATGAGATAATATATTTTAAGTGCTTAGCACAATGCTTGGCATGTAGTTGTCCAATCATTTTTCAGTTGTGTCTCCAATTTAAGTTTTCTTGGCATAGACATTTCCTTCTTCAGCTCATTTTATAAATAGGGAGACTGAGACAAATAGGACTAAATGACTTGCCCAGGGTCACACAGCTAGTAAGAATCTTTTGGACTCTGGGTCTGGCACTCTGTCCACATTTTTTGTTCTATGGCTTCCCCACCATACGAAAAATCCAGGATCAGTACAGGGCTCAAGGTAATTTTTTAGCAAAAAGCTAAGGCCCTTACAACATCTGGCAGAGCACCACTGCAGAGGGGAAAAAATGGAGTCAAACTACTAATTCACAGGCAACTTAAAAAATTAGAAAAAAAATTTTTCCACCACTAGATGGTGTTATTGAGTGGCAAATACACTTTGATAAAGGTTTTACTGGAGGAATTTGATTGCTTAGAGAATATATTATGCTATTTGCTTTTCCCTTAAACATTGGCGCAAAAGGAAGAAATTGTAATACATTTAATCATGTTGGAAGTCAGGTGATGAGAATTTGTATCCTCTTGGAAAATTGACTATCACAACACTTCATATTTCTATTGGACTAGAATCAGTTATCATGTTTTACTTAACTATAACTTGAGTGGTGTAAATTTGAATACCTGGATTACTGCTGGGGCTTCATTATTTGTACTAATCAGGATCTGAGGGTACAGCAGGCCAGAGGTCACACCTTCAACTTTTTAAGAGCAATGAAATTCTGCTTGATCCTTAGACTTTTGGTAGTAAAATTTGAAATTTTTTCCTTACTCCAAAGAATAATAGTTTATTTTCTAAAGTAGAAATGTTAGACTGGAGACAGGGATCCTACCTGTGGCCATTTTCTAGGCCTCTCCCTTCCTTGGGAGTCATCTTCCTCAATGATAAAATCAGACTTGGATGAAATGGTCTTCGAGAGTCTTAGTTCTATAATTACATGTGTGTGGGATGCATCAGTATTACAAAGAAAATGATTTTCTATCATGTAACATATATCATTTCTGTTTTCCAAATAGATTAATTATATAATAGAAAAAGCGATATGAAAAAAGTCCTCTTTTTCAGTCTGGAAAGAACATCTGCATTTAACACAGAGAAATAGAGACAGAAAGACAGAAAGGCACATAAAGAAAGAGAGTGTGTGTTTAATTTGGTGATAATAGACTCCTTTCAAGGATCATGCTGTCACTTTCAGATGCCACGAGGCATTGGAAACATCAATGCTAAAAAACAATAAACATGATGTATTTCAATCAATGAATGAAGACTATAGTATGTGACTAATTACAGGGATTCTAGGGTGGAACTATGCTGGCATAATAATGAACTTTAGCATTCTGTCACTTCCCTTGGAAAACTTATTATTTCATGGTCTTATTTAGTTGCTGGGAGTTTTAATGAACAACCCTTGCAATGCTGAGAAATTGTAATATCCCTGATGAAAGTCACATTGCCAGTTATCTAGTTCAATCCCCTCAAAGAAGTTATCACTTGCTTTTGGTTGCATCACATATTAATACCAGAATGGAGTTTTTGCTTATTGTTCAGTCATTTCAGTTGTGTCTGACTCTTTGTGACCCCATTTGGGGTCTTCTTGGCAAAGACATTGGAATGGTTTCTATTCTCCAGTTCATTTTACAGAAGAGGAAACTGAAGTAAACAGAGTTTAAGTGACTTGTCTAATAAGTGTCTGAGGCCAGATTTGAGCTCAGGAAGATCTCCTTGACTTCAGGCGTGGTTCTCGATTTACTGTGCCACCTGTCTGCCTCAACTAAAATGGAGACTAGTTTATAAAAGTCCTTGAATTTAGAGAATACTTTATTCCCTATAGAGACCAGCACAAATATTTGTTGGAGTAACACTTCTAGAAGGAAAAAGTGAAAGAATGAAGTAAGGAAAAGAAAGAGGGAAAGAGGGAAAGAAGAAGAAATGAAAAGTAAGGAGATTAAAAACAGGAGGGAAAAGGAGGAAAGGGAAGGAAAAGAAGGGAATAAAAGAGAAGAAAATAAAGTTAGTAATAATAAAGTTAATATTTGTACAGTGTCAAGACATTTTGTAAAAGCTTGACAATTATAATTTCATTTGATCCTGAAACAACTCTGGGAGATAGATACTATTATTACTCCCATTTTATAGATGAGGAAACTAAGGCAATCAGAAATTAAGTGACTTGTCCAGGGTCACACAGCTGATAAAAGGCTAAGGTCAAATTTGAGCTCACATCTTCCTGACTTCCACTGAGCCATCTTGACATCCAGTTCAATTCAGTAGACTGTTCAGTGCTAGACAGCAGACATTTAGAAAGCATATACTATGTGCAGAGAACAGATCATAAAGTGATGATACTAACTAGTCTTAAATCCATTTTAATCCATCTTCCACATTGGTAAAGCAACCATTCACTACCCAAACTTAAGCTACTTTTTCTAGATATTCCAGTGTGTAGGTAGGGAACAAGTTGTCCTACATGTCTTCCATCTGTACCACCTATATTCAATCAGTGTCATGTTCCAATTAAACTTTAATTTTCAATTCTGTTCTTAATTCTAAGAATTTCTGTTGACTCAATTTTAAGACCTGGGCTTGGAGCAAGCGATGTCACTGATTGTACTATTTTGGAGGTTAAATCAGTTGCATGGAGCTGTCCAAAAGACAATCTCGTTTCTTGTCAGTCTTACTGATAGCAATTGTTGGATAGCAGTTCAATTGTTTTTCAGTTATGTCTTACACCCATTTGGGTTTTTTTTTTGAAAAGTTAGTAGAGTGGCTTGTCATTTCCTTCAACTCATTTTACAGATGAGGATGTTGAAGCTAACGGAAGTTAAGTGACTTACTTAGGGTAAATCAGCTAATAAATACCTGAGGCCAGATTTTTGCATTTAGGAAGATTTTTCTTCTTGACTTCAAGCCCAGCACTCTATCACTGCATCACCTCATTGCTGTATTGATAGTAGACAATACTGGGGATATTCAGGTTGATTTTCAAAAACCTGCTGATTATCCAGAAGTCAACAGGGAGATGGAAGAAAATCACAAGTCATTTTGTCTTTTCATATTCCTAATTCTGGGGGTCCCTTTGACCTAATTTAGCCACAGCATCCTACTGAAATTTACATTGCTTCTCAACCTGCCCCATTAAACACCTTTCCTCTTCATCTATATCCTCTTTACTATAGTCATCAGTGGATTGTAGAATGAACACTTAAATGAATTTCCTCCCATTCTTCAGTTCATTCATGGCTCCAGCAGATGTCACTCGTCCTCTTCAGAAGACTATGCAGCTATCCACTCTACTGCATCTCTCTGAATAGAAATCACCTTCAGTCATGTCAAAGTGCAGCATGTTTATTGAACTGTAACAATAATAATCCTCCCCATTAACCTATCAGGAACTTTGAAATATTTTGGATGAATTTTTATTTTCTCATTTAATTAAAATAAAATCTATTTCAGTTTCCAATATGTATTGCTACCAAGTGAATGAGAACACAAATAGACATGTGAGGAATATGAATCTGGTTGCAGGACAAAAACATTCCTACTGATGTGAGAGTAGGAGGATGTGTCACTGTTTGATGTGAGTCAGTATGGGGTTATGATTTCATAGCATAATCAAGAACAAGGAAATGTCATGTTGTTTGTGGGATATGTATGTTATGTATTCCAGAGAGGAAGGAAGGTATAATGCCCTTTAATAACCACCCTTCCTTCCCTTTTGTGAATGAATACATTAATATGAAATTGGAAAATAGGATATATATATATATATATATATATATATATATATATATATATATATATATATATATAGTTAGAATTTTAACTTAGAAAGATAATGCATTTTAAAAGTATTTACTATGTGCTACGATCTGTGTTTAGAATACCAACCAATACAAGCAAAAACAAAGACAGAATCTGGTCTCAGAGACATTCTAATGGGGGAAATGGGAGCTGGAGCTAGAATGAAGACACTGATTGAGCTGATTTTTGAAATGAAGATGACTGGCATAGGTACTTCCTCATAAGTAGATTCCAAACTACTAGGGCCAATGAAAAATAGTTTCATTCTTAATTGTCCCTCTTCTTTCTATCTTTGATGCACATTTATTTATCTATGTCGTGATTTCTCCATGATTAATACCTATCTTTCTTTAGAACTCTATCTTATAGCAAATAAGTATAATCAAGCAAAGCAAATCACCACATTGATCATGTTGTAACTACACATACACATACACACACACACACACACACACACACACACACACACACACACACTTCTGCACCTGCAATTCACTGTCTTTTTAAGAGGCACAATACAGATTTTACCAGAAATCTGCAAAAGTCATGACTAAATGATCATTGAATTGACTAGGAAGCTGAAGTCTTTCAATATGGTTTTTCATTTACATATTACTATGGTTATTGCTTAAGTTCTCATAATTTTTCTTATGTAACTCTATATTGATTTATACAAGTCTTAAATTTCTTAGAACATCTGATATCAGTTCCATTTACATACTTCAATTTGTTCAGCCCACCTTCTTTACTTGCAGTTCATTGGTCCCCCATATTTTCACATACACACTTTGTCTTTAGACTCCTTGAAAGTCATGTCCCTAGGTCTATAAACTCTGTAGTTTAGTGACCTCTGGAATTTGAAGTGTTTTCAGAACATTTGGACCAATATACAGCTCCATTAGATGTTCATTTTCCTAAAGCTCACCTAACATTTTTTGTCTTTTGTCATCTTTGCCCACTTGAAAGGGTCTGATTTAAACCCATCTCATCTAGTCTTTATCCCAACTCTGTGAAGTAGGCATTATTATTGTCTCCATTTTAGAGATGGAAAAACTGAAGCTAAGAGTTTGAATGGTCATATAGCTAGTAAATGTTTGAGGCAGAATTTAAAATCAGATCTTCTTAATTTCAAATCCAGCACTCCCTGTACTATATCATTTAGCTTATTTTAATGGAAAATTAGCTTTATTTTTCTGGAGAAATTTTTTTGGTGGGAAGGAGTGCCTCTTCAAAAGAAAATAAAGTAAATGAAAGAACAAAAGTCTATTTATCTTTAGTACTTTCTGAAAGTACATATTTGCTTTTAAGTTTAATCTGTCTTTTAGTGTAATGATCTTCAAAATCAAATATGCTTAAGAAAACTATTACTTATTGTTGCTTAGCCAATTTTTGATTTTTTAAAAAATGGGAATGTCGACAATTTCCAATGTCCCACATTCCCCTAGTTACTGTGCGTGTATGCTCACGTGGTTTTACTTTGATGGATCTGTGAACTCATGGGTGTGTGGATAGTTTCCCCCATTAATACAGAAAGTAAATCTCCAGCCTTTTATTAATTTTTAATTTTGTATATAAATTATAGATACCATAGACTTTTAGTGCTGGAATGGATCTTAGAGGTTAATTATACCAGATTCATGGTCTTTAAGAAGAGAGTTGATGACTATTTATTCATTGGGTCTTTGATAATGAAAAGTATTTTGTTTGTTCTGGTTTTTGTAGTGGTCACTGTTTCCCTTACATCTCTGAAGTTCTATGTTCCATGATTTTTGTAATTAATTGAGTCTCTTCATTTTATTGATGAGGCAATCAAGACTGAGAGATGAAGGTACTTGTGTTGGGCCATACAGATAATAGAGGGGCAAAAAACAGAATATAAACCATATTTGTATCTCTTTTAGGAAATTGTGATTTTGTGTGGCTTCCTTCCTCATTGCTATAAATTGCAACCTTTATATACTTTAGAAAAATGTCTTTGAGACTTATTGTATCAAAAATAAACAAATATCACCTTCTTATGATTCTAGAGACAAACATCTCCATGCTTCTTTAAGCTGATCCTTAAGTAAAAGATACACAGTTTAAAATTATTTGGTCCATTTTCAAAGCTTTTGCAACTTGGTATAGGACTTGTCAAAGTTTCTGTACATAGTATTAGGGATCTTAGGGTTACTTTTGTAGCATAATAAGGGTTTGGAGGAGTAAGTTATTAAATGATGCATTTGTGGTTTAGAATGTATGTGAATAGAGATTTCTATGTCAGAAATAGCTAAGTGTTGACTTCTCTGATATATTAGGCTAGATGATGTTTCAAGGTATAAACTGGTTCATGATTTACTTTTAAGAAATTAAAATCCCTGAAAAGTACCTTGGTAATTCTTCTAATCTTGGAGTGGTGAATCATCCAATCTGTGGGCTATATAAGACTGGCAAAATCATTTGATCTGGCTCTGTCAAGACAATTGCAGGAGATAATGAGCTGAAAGCTTGGTACAATGAACTCCCTCTCCTTGATTTTTTGAGTTGATAATTTTGTGTGGCTCACAAATGATATTATAAATATCCAAAAGGCCCTTGACAGACAAAAGCTTTCCCACTTCTGATCTAGTCCACAGCCATTGGACCATAATCAACTCTTGAGAATGAGTTTCATCTTCTTTAAAATGAGGAAGCTAAATTAGGGAGATGATGAAGAAGTGCAGTAGAAACAATAGATGTTCTGAAATTATAGAACCTGGGTTCAAAATCTGAGCCTGCCATTTACTCTCTGGTAGAGATAAAATTGGAAGTTTGGACCAAATGAATGAATGAAAAAGTATTTATTAAATGCTTACAGTGTGATTTCCATCTCATATTACTATTCTACAGGGTTAACAAGACATGAGGGAGCTGGATAATCCTTCTTTTTCTCTTTCCCTCTCTTACCCCTACATTTCTGTTTCAGAAACTATCATATCCTATCAGAATAAAAATTCCATGACTTTTTATAATTCTTGTTCAAATCTTTTGAGGCAAGAACCTCTGCCTCATTTTCCCAAGGCCAGACCACTTAAATCTGCTCTTCAAGATTCTAAAAATAGGTTTGGGGTATCTTTTCTCCAATATCTTTGGCTAGAACCCCTACCGATTGTGTTTTTGAACTGATAGGTACCAGAAACTAGTATCCAAAATATTTTTAACTACTTAACTCCAGTTAGCTTTTACAAAGGGAAATTTATTTTAAAATTAAGCAATAACACAGGTACAAAATTTCTTTCTAATGCTTCAGGGGCATATTCTTCCCTATTCCATCTCAGTCTCTAGGGAGAGTGGGCTCAGACTTAGCTCTATTTCTGCATATTATTGATCCCACCAACTTTGTCCAAATGTAGCATCTCTTTTGAAAGATCAGTTGCTGGGCTGATCTTTAAGGTTACTCTTTGCTCCTTGGGGCATTGGTTCTGGGTTGGACCTGGATATTGGGATTCCAGGATTTCTGGAAATTTGCTCTCTTGACCTTTCAAAACTCTTGAGGAACGCATGGTGAAATAACAGAACTGAAGCCCATTGACCCATGAGATTACCCATTGACCTCAGAGAGTAGAAGGGCCCAAGGCTTCTCCCCTTAAACAATTGTCCCTTGCTGGATGCTGTCAATAAAGGAGTAAAATCAAGAGTCAGCAATCAATGAACAAAAGACCAAAGTCAAGTAAAGTTTTTTAGAAGGTTTTCCCAGTTCTACTTTTGCAACTACAATTTATCAAAAGACTAGTTCATCATGTGAGTAAGTTTGGAACAAGGAACAGACTATGAGTTTAAATAAATCTTCAAAAGAATTCCAATATATGTTATTGTCACTCTTCTGGAAATAGACTCTCCAACCTTTGCCACAAAGGGAATTTGCATTACGTGAGCATGCTGATATATTCTCCAAATACTGTATCTTCATTGGGCTTTTTGCCCTTGGTTTTATATGATATATGACTGAAGTTATGACTGTTTGTTCAACATTGCTTAAACTTTAAAAATTGGATCTTGGTCAACAATATGTGAATTTATAGCATTTTTCTTTAAATGACTTTAGGTCTTTAAAGTTTGTTTGAAAAACAATAATAATGGCTTATACTTTTGTAGATAACTTTTCAAATAATTTTTCCTTGGAGATATTGAATGCACAACAAACTAACTTGAGAGTTAGAACTAAGGTCTTATTAAGCTATAAAATATGATTTTGAACCCCACATCATCTCATTCTTGGATTTTTGTAATATCTTTCTAGATTATTCCTTTTATATCTTTTCTGTTCCCATAGTCTAATGCTTATTGTCCCATATAGATAGGGATAGGTACCAGACTTGTGATTTTATTAATATAGGGAAATCCCAAATGAAGAAACTGTCTGCCAATGCAGGTCAGAGTCTTTTCTGCTACTCCTGGGTTTATAGTATTGCCTAAGAGGGTAAATGATTTCCTCAGGAGCTTGCTGCCAGGGTGTGTCACAAACTCAAGTTTTCTTGGTTCCCAATTATACCACATTGCCTCTCTCACATTAACCCTTCTGAATGATCCGTTTCACTTTGTCTATGCCTTGCTTAAAATGTGATCAAGGATCAAAGTCTTAATCTAACATTTAAAAGCTTTATCAACTACCCCCAAATTATCTATCTAAATTACTTTATACTACTCTCCATCATATTCCTTTGTTTCTTTCTTCTTTCCATCTCCCTTACTTGTGATCTCCTCATCACCATCTCAGTGGCTCGATTTGTGTTATGTATTTGGCTTAGAATTCCTTTTACTCTTTTCCCCACCAAACTAATACCTATATATCTTTCAAGGTCCTGCTAAAAAGATTCCCATTATGAATCCTTCCTTGTGTCACTGTAGTCCCAATGATCTATTTCTTAATTTGTAGTTCATAATTTCTTTTTGTATATATCAAATTCACATAGATATTTGTTTCTATATTGCATAAGAATTTTTCTTTAGATATTCAGTTAAACTTAGCAGTATCTATTCTGATACTTGATGAACATCAATATGATATAGTGGACAGAGCATTAGATTTGGAGTCAGGTAGACCTAAGTTCAAATCCCACTCCAGACTCTTGCTGTTACCCTGGGCAAGTCAGCTAATTCTTTTGGGCCTCAGTTTCCTCATATGGTAAAACAAGGGATTTGCCTTGATAACTTTTAGAATACTTTACAGATCCTATTATGGTAGGAAAGTGGCCTTGGGCTCTCATTAGCTGTCTCAGTTTCTTCTTCTATAAAATGGGAATAATATTAGCACAAGGGTTATTGTGAACATAAAATGAGATGATATTTAAAACATTTTGCACCTTTTAAAGCTTTAAAGCACTATACAAATGCTAAATATTACTATTATCAAACTCTCTGAACTTTAGTTTCTTCAAAGTCTCAACTTTGAGTTGAGAAAGTGGTGTGGTACAGAGATGGTAGGTCACTCTTAGGACCATGAAAATCTGGGTTCAAATATCTTCTCTATATTAGCATATAATGGTAAAATATTTGACCTCTCAGTGCCCCCCCTCAACTTTCCAAGCTCCTAAATTATAGAACACTTGTAGATCTGCATTATTAGAGAGAGTTTTTACATCAAGAATTCCTTAGGGATCCATTGAAATAAGAGGTTCAGACAAAAGATGTAGATAACAGTTCCTGGAGCACATTTCACAGCATTGTTACAAGGCACAAATGAGACAGTGGAGGGAAAGGGTTTTTTTTTTTTTTTTTTGCAAACTTTAAAATGCTATGTAGTTATTATTATCATTATTACATATACCCCAAAATACTTTGGACCATATTCCCCACCCCGCTTTCCCTTTTGGCTCATGTATTTCCTCTCATGAGCACCTATTGTTGATATGTAAACACTATTCTATTAAACTTTTGGTGACCTTTTTATGCTATAGTTTCTTGTCCCCTTGTCCTCCTGGTTACCTGCTCTAAATATGTTCTACTTTGTCAGTAATTTTTCCTATGGTTCCTATGGTTGAACAGAACACTCCAGATGAGATGTTCTCATTTCTCTGGCTCTGGACTTTGTGATTCTAATATTGCTGCCTGTGATCACACTTGACCATGTCACCTTTGTGGAACTCTATACCCTCACCTGCAAAATAAAAGAGGGAATTTGGTGGTCTTTAAGGTCTGTTCATAGTACAGGGCTCTACACATATTTTAAGGATACATAATATTATCAGCCCACATATTCCTTCTTGGCTAGGCATATCATAGACATCCTGACCCTTGGTAAAATTATAGAACCTTAGAAATTATCCATTCCAATTCCCTGACTTTACAGATGAAAAAATTGCTCTTAGGGATGTGAAGGGACTTGTTCAAAGTCAAAAGTTGTAAGTGGAAGAGCTAGGCTTAGAATCCAGGCATTCTGTTGCCTAAACACAGACTTCATGAACTAAAAAAAAAAATTGAGTATCAGTTTTCTTTCTGGTAATGAGTCTGTCTGAATTTAGTTTGGTGAAACCTCTGATTATTAGATAAGAATCTTTCCAACTTGGAAGTAGATTCAGAAATTCCACCTGTAAGCTGACAGAGATACAGAAACTTACTCAGGGCCACAGAGCTAATGAGTGTCCAACTCAAGATTCAAACTCTCATTTTCCTGTTTCCAATATAGCTCTATACTATTTATTTGCCAAACTCAAATTTTCTGGATTTATATTGGTGATAATTTCAATCCTTAAAATTTGAGGAGGTGATAAGTGGAATTTCTAGACCTGATTCTCACTAATAAGGAAATGATGATTTATGAAATAAAAATGGACATTGTGAGGAAGTCATTACTCTTAGAATCCTTGATAGATAAGGATGGAATAATAATAATGGGAGTAGGAATAAGTATTTGTATGGTGCTTTAAGATTTGCAGAGCTCTTTACATATATTATCTTATTTGATCCTTATAATAATCATGGGAGATAGGTGCTATTATCCTCTCCATTTTATAGAGAAGGAAACTGAGAGAAAAAGAGGTGATGCGATTTGTCTGTATAGTAAATATCTGAGTTAGGATTTGAACTCAGCTCTTCCCGACTCCAAGTCCAGCACTCTATGCACTCTGCTATGTGGTCTCCAAGTGTGCTCTTATATGCACTTATATATTAAAGAGCAGATTTCATCATTCAGAGAAAGATTAGGATGATGCAAATTATATAGGCTAATCAGTCAAATTGAAAGGAGATGTTCAACAACAAAATTATGATATAGATATAAATGAGGAAGAAAAGAGGGAACTTATGAAATTGATGTGGATGCAGAGGGAACTAATTTGCCAACAAGTTTTAACAAGTATTTGTGGAAGAAAGGACAGGTAGCTACGCATCAGTGCACGAGCATAGGATTATCTGAGATTTGTTGAATATTTAAAATATTAAAAAGGGACCTATTGATTATATTTTGAGGCAAGAAGAAAGAAAAACATAGGATGACTGGTCAGGAAGATGACACAATTATAATGAAGAGACTACAGAAATATGAATCTTCTCTTCTGTTTTTTTTTAAATTGAGGAAAATATATTTGGATTGGAATGTATGATTACTGTTGAAAGATGAAGCTGATGTTGGTGATCTCTGAAAAAAAACACAGAAAAAGAGAGAGGTGCCACAAATCTGGAGATGGGCAAATGTTTCCCATATTTTATATTAAGGGAAAAGAGTCCAATATTCAAACTATAGGTTTGTGAAGCTGACTTTTATTTTTGGCAAAATTCTAGATTATACTACTAAAGAGTTTGTGAATAATTAAAATGGCAATATGAAATTGGTCAAAGCCAAAATTAACTTTGTATTTTTTTGGTGGGGTAGACTGGTAGATCAAAGGAATACTAGTTATAGTATAAGTGCACATTAGGAAAGCATTTGACAAAGTATCTCATTATATCCATGTTTATAAGGTGTGAAAATGGACTAAATAATAGTACAATTTGGTGAATTTGAAATTTGTTAATTGGCCAGAGCAGAAAAGTAGAGTGATTACCTGGAGCTAAGTCTTTTATAGAGTGCCACATCAGCCCCTGGCCTATTCGTGTTCACTATTTTTGCCAATGACTTGGATTAGGGAATTGATTAATCAATAAACCCTACTATGGCCAGGCACTGGGAGATTCTTTTCAAATTGGATGACACACAAAGGATATGAAAAGACAATTTTCAGATGAAAAAATTGAAACAATTTCTAGCCATATGAAAAGATGCTCTTAGTCATTATTAATCAGAGAAATGCAAATTAAGACAATTCTGAGATACCACTACACACCTGTTAGATTGGCTAGAATGACAGGGAAAGATAAAGTGCAATGTTGGAGGGGATGTGAGAAAACTGGGACACTGATACATTGTTAGTGGAAGTGTGAATACATCCAACCATTCTGGAGAGCAATTTGGGACTATGCCCAAAAAGTTATCAAACTATGCATACCCTTTGATCCAGCAGTGTTACTATGGACTTATATTCCAAAGAGATATTAAAGAAGAGAAAGGGATCCACATGTGCAAGAATGTTTGTGACAGTCCTCTTTGTAGTGGCCAGAAACTAGAAACTGAGTGGATGCCCATCAATTGAAGAATGGCTGAATAAATTGTGGTATATGAATATTATGGAATATTATTCTTCTGTAAGAAATGAATAACAGGATGATTTCAGAAAGGCCTGGAGAGACTTATATGAACTGATGCAGAGTGAAATGAGCAGGGCCAGATCATTATATACTTCAACAACAATACAATATAATGATCAATTCTGAAGGGCATGTCTCTCTTCAACAATGAGATGAATCAAATCGGTTCCATTTGTTTAATAATGAATAGAACCAGCTACACCCAGCGAAAGAACTCTAGGAGATGAGTGTGAACCTCTGCATAGAATTTCTAATCTCTCTGTTTTTGTCTGCCTGCATTTTTGATTTCCTTCACAGGTTAGTGGTACATTATTTCAAAGTCTGATTCTTCTTGTGAAGCAAAATAACTATATGGATATGTATACATATATTGTATTTAACATATATTTTAACATATTTAACATTTATTAGTCTACCTGTCATCTGGGGGAGGGAAGAAGGGGGAAAATTGGAACAAAAGGTTTTGCAATTGTCAATGCTGAAAAATTACCCATGCATATATCTTATAAATAAAAAGCTATAACCCCCTCCCCCAAATTAGATGACCCAAAGCTGGGAGGAATAATTAATATAAAATCAGGACCCAGAGAAAGAGATCACAACAGGATAAAACAGTTGTTCAAATGAAACAATATGAATACATATAAAATATCAATCTTGGGTTCAAATAATCAGTGGTACCTTTATACAATAGAGAGAAATAGAAATATAATACTTAATGTAACAAAGATCTTGGGATTTTAATAGATGCAGGTTTAGTATAAGTGTGATAGAGTTGTAAAAACAAGTTAACATAACATGCATTATAAGAGATGTAATGAGGAGAACCTACCATAGTGGCTTGAAACCAACTCTTAATACTTGAATTGAAATGTCTTATTGAATTTAGTCTTAATTAGATCACATCTAGAATAAGGTGTTCAATTTTGGTCATTATATTTGAGGATGGCAAAATGACATGAATCTAAGAGAAGATTGGCAGGTATACTGGAAATTATCTGTTGAAGGAATTGGAAATGTTTAGCTGAAAAAGATAACTTAGCCATGATAATTATCTTCTATTTAATTAGTTGTTATGTAGATGAGGTATTGACCTCAGAGACTAGAACTAGGAAGGATGGGTAGAAGTTACAGGAAGAAAGATTTAACCTGATGGAAAGGGAAAAAAACCAACCCAACAACTTCCAAATATGTGGAGCTATCCAAAAGTAGAATGGACTATCTCTGGAGTTGATCAATTTCCCATCACTAGAAGTCTTCAAGGGGGTATTATAGCGGGATTTCTACTCAGATGGTTTGAATCAAATGACTTCTGAGATGGCCTCCAACTCTGAGAATCTGTGAATTCATGTTTATATGACTTGGATTTTACCAATGAATAGTTCTATTGAGATTAATAAGTCAGCTTGCATTTATTATATGGTTACTATGTGCCAGACTGTGCTAAATTCTGTAGAATTAAGAAAACTCTTTAGTTTCTACTCTCAAGGAATTCAGTGTAATAGGGAAGAGGATAGGCAAACAATTATGCACAAATGTGCTATAGGTAGAATAAACTAGAGTTAATTATCAGAAAATGTGCTAGCAGTTGCATTTCAGTTTTTAAACCAAGCACCTCCTATTTTTGTTATTTGCAGGAGAAAGATTCCCTTGGATGTGGACATTGAAAGCCTGAATTTGAGCCTCAGCTGCAAGCCTGAATTGCTTTGTGATATCAGGCAAGACAATTAACCTCTCTGAGACCTAGACCCTTTGCTTTTAAAGTGGAGCTCATTGTACTGATGCTACTAATCTCCCAGGATTCTGGTGAGGAAAATGCTTTGTAAACTTTAAGGTATACTTATTGCTATATGCAAACTATTATAACGTGGAGGATCCTATCATTGCACCATTCATGGAGACCTCTGAGCATTTTAGTGTGGCCTTATCAGCCCTTAGAGCTATGGTTAACTTTTAGTTAATATACTAAGGCTATCATTATCAAATATGGTACACATTAAATGTCTCACCGTGCTGCCAGCAGTGTATATAAAGTGAATCAAAGAGACTTGATTTTTAATAGGCACTGCTATAGCAATAGGAACAAAAGTCTAACCGTACTTTACCCCAATTCTCTTAGATGGGAAAAAGAAAATGGGACTTGGTTAGATTTTCCTCCTTAATTGTCTGGAATTCTTTAAAAGATAAAATTTTGTACTTGCACATAAGTCATTCATGAATAATAATAATTAGAGACTGTACTGTGACTTGAATGAGGCCAAAGTAAAGAGCATTAAGTCCCTCAAGCATATTTCTCACTTTATGTGACCAGTAGATATTTTAAATTGTAGCTTTTTTTCCCATCAGTGTTTTTCATTCTTGAGAACAAGGGAAATGCTGCAGGATGAGATGGTGAGAAAAGTTAGAGGAAACAATAGTAATGAGTCACAATGAAGGTCTGGGCTTCAGATATTCCCATGCTAATAAGTCTGCTTGCAAAGGAAGACGCAAAATAAGATGTGAGCCAAATCCAAAGGGTGTTTAAAAATATTATAGTAGCCAGAAAAAAGCTCAATTTTTAAAAAGCAAATTCACCACCCAGCACATTACATATTGCATGATTTCCTTGAATTATAGTTGTGTGAAAATGATTTTGTCGCAGATTGGATTCACTGGCTGCTTCCTTTTCTAGGAGGTCTCACAATTCATTTTCCTCTTTTTCAAGAGTAGAGGCACCTTTCAGGGTTCCTACTCACTGTAATATTCATCTTCATATCTGTAGCTCACTGCATCTAGCACAAACTACCGGGAGCAACGATAACGCATTTTTATTTGCTTTTGTCCCCCCTTCACCTCACACATTTCTGATAAGGGAAGCAGGGGAGGCTTTAGAACAATGTAACATGAGTTTATGCTGACAAATGGCTTTTCTTTACTGGGAGAAGATCTAGTGATAACCTCATGTTTACCAGTGTTCTAGATGGTCAGAATTCTGAAATGGCTTTTTTTTTTTTTTTTTTTTTTTTTGCTGAGGCATTTGGGATCAAATGACTTGTGACTTGTCCAGGGTCATAGAGCTAGGAAGTGTTAAGTGTCTGAGTTCAGATTTGAACTCAGGTTGTCCTGACTTTAGGGCTGGTGCTCTATACGCTGTACTACCTTAAGTTGCCCCACAAATGGGCTTTCTTTTGGGCATGATGGGAAAATTTTTGAGCTCCAAAATGAAAATGTATTTTCTCTTAAAGAAACAGGACTTTCCCCTCTTGCTACTAACCTCTCCTTTCCATATAAGGATCTTTTTTTTTTTTTAATATTTTAATAGTTTTTATTTACCAGATATATGCATGGGTAATTTTACAACATTGACAATTGCCAAACCTTTTGTTCTAATTTTTCCTCTCCTCCCCGCCCCCGCCCCAGATGGCAGGTTGACCAATACATGTTAAATATGTTAGAGTATAAATTAAATACAATATATGTACACATATCCAAACAGTTGTTTTGTTGTACAAAAAAGAATCGGACTTTGAAATAGTGTACAATTAGCCTGTGAAAGAAATCCAAAATGCAAGCGGACAAAATTAGAGGGATTGGGAATTCTATGTATTAGTTCATAGTTATCTCCCAGAGTTCTTTTGCTGGGTGTAGCTGGTTCAGTAAGGATCTTTTTTTTTTATTTTTTTTAAATGAACTGAGCATTAATTATTTTTTTAACACACACTGTCAACTAAAGAAATTAAGATGCTAGATGTTTTTAAAAATAGTGATTTTTAGTTCTAGTGATGGTTTTTCTTTGAAAAACCATTTGGGTCAGATCTCGATTTTATTGAGGTGATCAACTTCTGATGAGGAAAATTCCTTCTACCAATGCAGAATAAGAACTACATTGCAGTCTATAATTTTAGACGGTTAACTAGGGCATTGAGAACTCAAGTGCTTTGTTCAGGTCACATAGCCTTTATACATCAGAGGTAAGATTTGAACCAAAGACTTTTCAGTTCCAAGGCCACTTTTCTATATTGTGTCTTAGAGATGATTGAGTTCAGTTTTCTTACCTGTAAAATGTTGCTAATAATCTTTTCTTGTTAATAATCTTTTTGCTATTTCACTCATCTAACAGAATAATAGGGAAGAAAGTTATTTTTGATCTTAATTTAAAAATTGACATCTTTTGTTTTTATATAACAGATAGCTTTAATAAGTTGTCATACCTCCCCCCCCCAATGCTAAGCAATAGTATAAATAGCAAATCTAAAAATGCTGCACTAGTCTTCCTTTTCCTCCCACTCCCCACAACTAATTCCATGTGACAATAAGACTAAGGATGATAAAAGATGGCCCAGTGGATATAGTGTTGGATGTGAATTCAGGAAGACTCATCTTGTGTGACCTTGAGCAAGTCATTTAATGCTATTTGTCTCAGCTTTTAAATTTGCAAAAATGATTTGCAGAAGGTAATGGCAAACTACTCTAGTATCTGCCAAGAAAACGCCAAATGGGGTCATGAAGAGTCAGGCATGACTGAAAAACAACTGCATAACACAATGCTTTAAGGTTTACAAAGGACTTTCTTTACTGTTATTCTATTAGATGGATGAAATAGTGAAAAGATTATTAGCAACATTTTGTAGATTAGAAAATTGAAGTTTGGCAAACAGGAGCACAGGAACATAGATTTAAAGTTGATAGAGACTTTAGAAGCCATTTAGTCCCACTCTCTCATTTTATAGATGAGGAAATTGAACCCCAAATTGCTGAGGTCAGTCATACAGGAAGTATATAATAGAGTAAAGATTCAAACTCAGGTGCTCCAACCCCAAGTGCAGTATTTGTTCCATTGTGCCAGCGCTAGAAAGTATATTTTTTTATTGTTTTCTTTGTTTTTCTGCTTATACATGTATATTAATTTTTTAAAATACACATTTCTTTTGGGAGATAAAAATCATAACAGAAAGGAAAAACCATGAGAGAAAAAAACAGAACAAAAGGGGAAAAAATGGGAATATAGCATGTGTTGACTTATATTAATTCTCCATAGTTCCCTCTCTGGATGCAGATGGCATTTAAAAACCATATTTCTAATCTGCAATTGCTGAAGCACCAGTGGGCATTGCAGAACCCACAGATTGCTGAGTGATGTCCCCTTTTGCCACTTGCTAAGTAATGGGAGGTTGGAGGCATTTAGCTGAGGTTTGGACATTCCAAAATGGGGCACTGCTCTGAAATTCCTAGTATGGTTTAGGTGTGATAGATACTCTTAGACATTTTTTCAACTTTGTCAATACTTTTTTGAGTCATGTGAAGCCCCCCAAATGTCTTCTGGTGAAATAGGAAATACTCATCATTTATGCTATACGTAGAATTACCCAATTATAGGGGTAATTTTAAGACCACATCTAACTTACTTCTCCTTTATCAAAAACTCTTGGAGAAAGTTGTTACTTTTCCTCAGGATTCTCATCGTTTTCAAGGCAGTTCTGTCATACTAGTAAGAATCATATGCATTATTGAATTTCCTTTTATTTATTCCTTTACCTCTGTAATATCCTTAACCTGCTTAACTAATACTCCCTGTTGAACAGAGAACAAGGAATAGTAGTTCCTCCCTTCCCCCAAATAAATACAAAAAAAGGAGGTTACAAATGAACTTGATTGAAATAGAAAATCTCAACTTTTTTTTTATCCATTTGTATTTTTATCTTGTTTTACACTGAGAATGTAACATGATCAATTTACTCATCCTTAAAGTAAAAATTCTGATTCTGAACAAACAAGAAATATATTTTTATTTTATTTTGACATATCATCATTAGCAACAAAGCATCAGCAAAATCCATTTGGGAATTTGGGTGGCAGCATACTATAAAAGAACAAAGACTTTGGAGTCAGAGGATTCCCAACTGGTTTCTTCAATTTAATAGTCATGTTACTTTAGGCAAGTTATTTCTTGTCTCTGGATTTCAATTTCTTCATCTATAAAATGAAGTAATTGAACTGGAGGGTTGCTGACATACTTTCTAGCAATAAATCAATGATCATACCATCTCTTATGTCCAATTATATATAATATGATCCTGAAAGTAAATTTAAAAATCCACTTAGTTATTCCATAAAATAAATTCAAGTGGATAATATGCATAGATTTAAATTTTTTTGTTTCAAGTTGCATTTGAGAATACTATTGCTTTATTATATTTTGCTGCTAGACAGTTTCCAAATATCTCCAAATTCTTCCATCTCCCACACCTTCCCCAGTGAAAAGTTAAATTGTTTATCTAGTAATTGCAACTGGATACAGTAGATTATTAGGGCTGTGGCCAGCATTTTCCCTTAGGGTATGTATCACAACACTAACTCTTTGGCATAGGCAATCAAGGCTACTGCTTTCACAGACCACATTGTTTCTTGGAATTTTTTTTTTTTTTCAGTTCAGGAATCTTATTTGATTTATGTTTTCTTGGATCATGAAATTATTACTTCATATCTGAGAGTTCTCACTGAATCAAATCAACCCAAAATTCCCAGTGGATTTCCTTTAGATTTGAAAGATGTGCAAAATAAATACTTTGCCCACAAAGTTCTCTTGCATGCTTCATTTTGTCAAAGACATGAACGTCCTTTCTTGATGGCTAGGCAAACACAAGTCAGGATACATCTGATCAAAGTAGAAAGGCTGTGAGAATAGCACAGTAACCAACAGATAACTTTTGTTTAAAAATCTTCATAGCTAAGGTCAGAGAAACTTCTTGTTATACTATATGGTGAATTTTTCCAGTCTCAGAAATTCAGTAAGAGGTCTTATACATGGTAGGGAAGGGCTACAATCTTCATTGTCAGAGGGATGAAATCATAGATCCTTGACATAATGAAACAATGAACACTATGCATACTCATAGGTGTCTACACTTGTATCTACATAGGAGCTACAATGGTTTGGCCAGTTTTACTGAACTATTCAGTCACTCAGGCAACTTTCCCTTTATGGGGTCAATTTATTGTTTGGGTTAACTAAATTGAATCGACTTGTGGAGGTACATACTATGGGCAATGCATGCACCAGGCAATTCCAGTGTTTCCAAATAAGCTTAGTACAAGAAAAATGAAGAACATTTGTCATTGGGAGAATCAGAAAAGATTTTGAGAAGCAAAGAAAAACATTCTAGACACAGAAGACAGGCTTGGCAAAAGATCAGTGGTCAAGTTCAAGAAAAAGATAGAGCTGAATAAGTTAGGAGTCAACTTGTGGAGACTTTTAAATAATCTAAGATTATATATATGTGTGTGTGTGTGTGTGTGTGTGTGTGTGTGTGTGTACATATAAACCTATATATATTTAAACATATGAATGATTTTATTGGTTAACTCAGTTCAATAGACAAGAAACTTTTAAAATGGTATTTTATTTTTTCCTCAATTCCATATCAAGACAATTTTTAGCATTCAGTTTTATAAGATTTTGAGTTCAAATTTTTCTTCCTTCCTCCTGGTATGCAATTTGATATAGGTTATACATATGCTATCATATAAAACATATTTCCAAAATAATCACAATTGTGAAAGAAGGTATAGATTAGTTCAATCTGTACTCAGAGTCCATAGATTCTTTATTTGGATGCTGATAGCATTTTCCTTTGTGAGTCCTTTGTAGTTGTCTTGGGTCATTGTGTTGCTGAGAAGGGCTGTCATTAAAATTGATTATTTTACAATGTTTCTGACACTATATACTATGTTTTGCATCAGTTTGTATAAGTCTTTCCAGGTTTTTCTGAAATCTGTCTGCTCATGATTTCTTATTGCACAATAGTATTCCATTATATTCACATATTACATCTTCAACCATTAACAGTTAATAGGCATCCCCTCAGTTTGTGATATTTTGACCCCATGAAAAGAGCTGCTATAAATATTTTTGTACGTGTAAGCTCATTTTCCTTTTTTATGACCTCTTTGGGATACAATCCTAATAGTGATATTGCTGGATCAATATATATGTAGAGTTTGGTTGCTCTTTTGCTTATTCTCCCGAATTGCCGAATCAGTTCACTGCTCCACCAATGCATTCGTGTCCTAATTTTCCCACATCCTTTACACCATTTACCATTTTTTTCTTTTTTGTCATATTAGTCCACATAAATGCTGCAAGTTGGTACCTTAGAGTTGTTTTAATTTGCGTTTCTCTCATCAAAAGTGATTTGGATCACTTCTTCATACATAGCTTTGATTTCTTCATCTGAAAACTGTCTGCTCATATCCTGGTCATATGACCATTTAGGTCAAAGCAATAAAATTAACCAATTAGGTAATGGCTTGTATAATGTGAGTTCTTTAAAAGCAGAGAATTATTTCGGCCTTTCTTTTTAACTCCAGTGCTTAGCATAGTGCCATGTACATATCAGGAACTAAATGCTTATTGACTTAACTTGAGAAACTAACTCGAATTTCAAAATGAACAATAATGGTTCCAATCTCTCTTTCCAGACAGACTTCATATTTTTCATGCCTTTTTAAACTAAACTGATCTAATTGGTCTTCTCAAATGAGATAATATTTATAAAGTGCTTAGTATCATGTTTTGTATACAGTAGGTATTTTATTAGTGCTTATTCCTTCCCCCCTTTTCTGTACACAATATCCCATCTCCTACCTCTGTTTGCCCTAACTGTCTCCCATGCCTAGAATCTTCTTTCTCCTCTTTTCTGTCTCTTGGAATTTCTAGATTCTTTTAACACTCAGCTTGGATACCACCTCTTATATGAATCCTCATTTAGTCCCTATTCCTCAGCATATAATTTAGATTATAAATCTAAAACTATTTAGATTTTATTTGTTTTGATTTGTATTTATTTATTCCTGTATGTGTTATTTTTCCTCAAAAAGATCTCAGTTCCTTTAGGGCAGAGGCACAATACTTTGTACATGGTAGGAATTTCATAATTGCTTGTGGAAGAAATGAGTCTTTGAATAAATAAATGAAAATAAATGGTCACCAAATTCTATAAGTGAGGGCACTTTCCCCCACGATAAATCACATCCCTTTAGGTGGATCACTGCTCCATTGAAATGGCTTCTTGGAAGAAGCAAAATTGCCTTTGATATCTAAGACATACTGAAAACTGCTAATGCCCCTTTATTGGAAAGATCTTAATGATCAGATTATATCGTGTTTAAGCTGTTTGTGAAATCCTGCAATGCTGATTTTTTTTAAAAGCCTCAAATCAGATTCAATTAGATATTCTTTAATCCTTTTCAGTAGTATTTGGTTCACTTCCTCCCCACCCCCACCTCACACTCATGTAAAAAGAATGCCCTGTTATTGTTTGGTAATCTTTGACCCAATTGGGACAGACTGTGTGCCCCAAGAGTGATGTGTTTTTTGTTTTTGCTATGCTGCATGTATAAACTTATTTATAGTTGCTTCCGTTTTAAAAGAGAACTTTCAATCTTTTTAATCTCTCACGGGATCTGGCAACTCTGAAATATTTACTATATATTTATGTAGTCTCTTTTTTATGTTGGCAGAGAAATACTAATGCCATAAATTTATATGAGGTACATGGGGAAAACCTTACAAATCTGATTTGTCAAGATCTGCTTGCCAAACTCCAATTGATGTTATAATAGATAAGCTTCTGTAAATGCTAACACCTTTGCATTTATATTGGTAACCTGATTGTAGTTTGTTTTTAAGGATGAAGAAGAGATGATGGGGTTATATATGGGTTACCATGGCCTATAAGCCAAACTCTGGGTTCATATAAATGGATTTTAATCTTGGGAATTTCTCACACATTTTTCTCTGTGCCTTTATCCTCTCCTAGGTGTAGAGAATTTGGCTTTTAGGTAAACTTCTATGGGCTCTCAATCCATAGGAAAGAACTCAGGTTAATAAAACATCAAACATAGGATAGTTTTTTTTTTGTTTGTTTGTTTTTTTTAACACCTTAAGCCCCACAAAAGACTCACATCTGAGCACAAAAATACTCAAGTTTACCAGACTTTTCTGGTGGGTCTCCATCTTCTCCTAGTACTTATACTACATTCTAGACTTATATTCTACTCTAGGTGGTTTACCCTTAAAGGTGAATGAATCTGAGTTTGCTAGAATGTTAATCAACCTTTCTCTCCAATGAATTTTCACTTCCCAGGAACATATTCAATCCTCTAGGCTTATTGTACTGACTGGCACCTAATGTTTGTAGAGGCAGGTAGGTAGTACAGAACCCTGAACTTATCAGGGAATCTTTCTGACTTTCCAGTATTCAAATCTATCTTTAGACACCTATTAGCTCTGAAATTCTAGGCAAGTCATTTAATTTCTGTCTGCTTCCTCATTTATAAAATGGAGATTAATAATAGCATCTTCCTCCCTGAGTTGTTATAAGAATAAACTGAGATAATGTTTGTAAAGCACTTTACAATTCTTAAATTGCCATGTAAATGATAGCCATTATTATTATCAAACAAGTTTTATCTAAGCCCAGTTCACATGCCTTAGTGTTTTAGCCTTTTGAGTTCTGTTGTATCTTAAAAGGACAGACTTTCATGCTCTGTTTCAGAAACTAAACTCTCTGAGTTCCAAGTCATTATTTGCCCTTTTTCATGACAAAAGATCACAGGAACATAGGTATGAGAGCTGAAATTTACTTTTTAGTCACTTCATCTACCCTTTCTCTCATCTTAAAAAAAAACAAATCAGTAGGCTGAGGTCCAAGGAAATGATTTGCCTAAAAATCATATAGCAGGCAAGTAAGAGAACCAACATTCCAACTCAATTTCTCATTGCAAATTCAGTCTTTTTTTTTTTTTTTTTTTTTTTACTATGCCATATTATTGTCTACCATATTCATTCACCTGGTGCTCATAAAGCTTTGGTAGCTCCCTCTTGCTTCATTTTAAAATTCAAACTTGTACTTGGCATTCAAAACTCTCCATACCTTTCTAGGATGATTGCATGCTAATCTTTTCATCTAATCATAGTACTTCAGAGTTGAAAGAAATCTCAGCAGGGGCAGTAGGGAGGGAAGAAATAAGTATTTATATAGCACCTACTAAGTGACAAATACTGTGCTAAATACTTTTCATTAATATAATCTCATTTGATTCATATTAGAACACTACTAGGTAGATGCTTATCATTATGTCCATATTACAATTAAGGAAATGGAGGTAGACAGAGGTTGAATGCCTTGCCTAGATTCAAAGCTAGTAAATGTTTGAGAGTAGATTTGAATTATTGATTTTATACCTAGCACCCTATGCAATATATGACCAGGTGCCCTCTAGCCCATTTCATACTGGGGTTAACTTTCCCAGCAAGTCATTATATTGAATTTACTTGAGATCTTTAATGAGGAGGAATCTCCCTCCCCTTGGGTCAGCCCATTCCACTTCTGATGGCTCTAATTGTTTGGACATTATGATTGTTGTGTTTATTTCCTAACATTAAGCTAAAATTATCTTCTTTGCAACTTCTATTCATTTTTCCTGGAGCCAAATATAAGTTTGATTTTCACTTCTCTATGCTCCAGCCAAATTATTACTTTATACCACATGATCCAGTCCTATTTTCTCTTGGTTCCAAGCTTTTGAACTTGAATTTCCCTGTGGGTAGAAAATTTCCCCCTCCTTTCTACTTTTTAAAGTAAGAATTCTTTAAAGACCAACTGAATTGTTATTTTTCCAAGTTCTCCTCAATTTCTATGTTGATGACAAACATCCTTTATAGCTGTTTGTTTTTCACCTCTCCTCAATAGACCATAAGCTCTTTGAGGGGAAGAACTATTATCTCTTCCTCTCTGATGAAAAAGAGCAACTGATCATAGTTCTGGGAAATATATTTCATTTTTTTGTACTTGCTGCCTTTCATAAAAACAAAATTAGATGTAAAAAGAGAATATTGAATTTTAAAAAATTCTAAAATGATTCATAACTCTATAATTTGAAAAAATTATAGGATGACTATATAGTTACTCAACCTTTCTCTAAGTGCTCTAGACGAGGACTCCTTGAACTTTTCCCACTTGTGACACCTTTTTACCTGAAAAATTTTTGTGAGGGTGCAATATATATAAAATAGGTACAAAAATGAAATATTTACTGATAACAAATCATAATTTTGTGACCCTCACATTTACTTACAGGATCACATATAGGGGTTGCAAACTACAATTTAAAAAGCTAGGCACTAAACAACTCTTCAAAACTCTATGCTGTAAAGGAGAGAAGAAGGCCCAGCACTGAACCTTGGGGTATACTCACAGTTGTGGAGTATAATTTTAATGACCATCCAGCAAAGGAGACTGAGAAAGAGAGGTCAGACAGATGCAAAAAGAACAAAGAGAGAGAAGTGTCACAAAAACTTAGAAAGGAGAGAGTAACCAAGAGAGTGATCAACAATACAAAATTCTTTATAGACTGAGAAGGAGAATGAGAAAAGATGTGGCAATTAAGAAATCATTTGTTGGGGGTGGAGGGAGGGAGAGGAAAATTTGGAAAAATGAATACAAGGGATAACGTTGTAAAAAAATTACTCATGCATATGTATTGTCAAGAAGGATTGTAATTATAAAATTAATTAAAAAAAAGAAATCATTTGTTAGTGTGGAGAGAGCAGTTTTGGTTTTAGAAATAAGTGGTTATATTGCAAAGGGTGGAGAAAAGAGTGGAAAGACTATGTTTTTGTAGGTGAAAAGAAGTTCACAGAGGATGATATTAGGATCATTTTTTTTCCCTACAGTATATATGAGGTTAGGGCCTATTATGAAAGAATAGAGAAAGGGGTAATAAGGAAAGCCTAAGGAGAGAAGAGAAGGTTTGGGACAGCCATTGTGGGGAGTGAGATAGAGAATCAGGAAAGAGAAACAGGATCACTTTGCTGCAGTGAGGGCTAACTGATATAAGATAACAGAAATTTGTACCAATCAGAATAATTCAGTAGCACTTAAGAAGAGTAGTAAGGGTAATATAGTGTTGAGATTTGGTAAGGTATAAGTGAAAATAAGGGGCAAGGGATTTGAGGGCTTTAGGGATAACCCTTCTGGGGAAAGGAGAAGGATCTAGAATATGCCCCAACAGAGGAAACAGAATACTGTGCTTCATCATATTAAAAGTCATAGGATGATCAAGGCTCAGAAAAAAGTTATGAAGTAGATCATAGCAAAGTTAGGGCAGTATGAAGTATTCTGAGCAAAACACATTGTGGGGGGAGTCTTAGGGATAAGACTTTTTCTTTTGTGTCCACTTGTCCCAGGATAGCATTTTCTTGTAGTGGTACTATATTTGCTATACTTGACATGGCCAAATTTAATTACATCAATGCCCTCAAGGGCCTTAAAAACCCCTTTTCTAAGGTTAATTCCAGCCCATTTATCCTAAATATTAAACTGTAGCTGGAGGTCACTTTAACTAAATATAAAGGATGTTGTACCTTAACCCTAACATAGTGAATAATTAATCATAGAGGGAGGGATACAGTTCAGACCAAATGAGCTGCTTATTCCAGTTCCATCTTTGTTCAAGTTCTAGGCTACGTGTAAAAAGAAGGAATAACATTGAGTTATTAAGAAACTCTCTTAGGACACACTCAAAATAATGCTGGAGGCAAGTCACAAGTTCAGACAAGGATGTGAATGTGAAAAGTCAGATCTGGACTGTTTGAATGGAACTGGATTATCCCTGAGAAGAAAGAGCATGGGGTATGTTACTCAAAGTTAAAATATTGTATTGGGCCTTTGTTCAATAAAGATAGAGTACTGGGGCCAGAATCAAGAAGATGTGGGCTCAAATCTTACTTCTGACACTTATTTGTGTGACCCTAGATAATCAATCAATCCATAAAGTATTTGTTAACCAGGCACTGTTTGAGTCCTGGGACTACAAAGCCAAGAACAAAATATGTCTAGTTACATACACACACACACATATATATATACATATACATATGTTCATACACAGACATATAAATACATATTCATATATATGCCAGACTTGACCATCACAACTTAGGCTCCTCCTATTTTCCCAGTTTTCTTAGATCTTATTTCTTGCCAATATACTCTGACCCAATCATGCTGGCCTTCTTGCCATTCCCATGCATAAGACATGCCATTTCTCTACCTGGGGCATTTTCTCTGGCTGTCTCCTATGCCTAGACTACTCTTCCTCTTCATTTTCACTAGCTGACTTCTTTTAAGCCTGAACTAAAATCTCATATTTTACAAGAAGTCTTTCCTAACCCCTCTCAATTCTAGTCCCTTCCCCCTTTTAACTATTTCTTATTTTATTTCTATATAGTTTGCACATATCTATTTGCTTGTCATCCACCCCCTTTAAATTATAAGCTCCTTGAAGGCAGGGACTAGTTCTCACTTCTTTTTTGGTATTCCCTAGAGTTTAGCACAGGGTCTGACAAATAGCAGACATTTAAGAAATGCTTATTGATTCACGGACAAAATATACACAAAATAATTTGGAAGAAGGACGCTAATGGTTGAAGGGAATCTGGAAAGGCTTCATATAGGAGATAGTGCTTGGACTGTATTTTAAAACAAGAGAGGGATTTCATAGGATGATGACCAGTCTGAAGGCATGGAGAGAGGAGATAAAAAGTCATTTATGAGCTCCAGAGAGAAGGTTGACTTAATGGGGATCTCAGAATTTCAGGAAGTGGAATAATGTCTGACAAGTCTGGAAAGACAGTTTGAGGTCAGTTGCAGAGGGCTTGAAAAGCTTAACAGATGAATTTATATTTTATCCTTGAGACAACAAGTAGCCATTAGAATTGATTGAATAGGAGAGTGATAAGGTCAAATCTGTACTTATGGAAAATTACTTTGGCAGCAATATAAAGGATGAACTACAATGAAGAGCATCCTAAGGCAAAAGGAACAATTTGGAAACTCTTGAAATAATTTAGCTGGTGATGGCTGTCTGACTTAAGGTTGAAACTGTGGAGTGGAGTGAAGTTAAATCATTTAACCACTTAATTTCATGGTTTCCTTATTTATAAACGTGGGACTTGCTTGATAGAGACTAAGGACTCTTCCATTTCTATCTGTAAACCTATTGAGTATGATGTTACATCATAGATTAGGGTGTGGCTTCAGATCATGGCGATTCTTATGAATAAAGGTGATTTGAATCGATTTTTTTGCTAGAGGGGAGGAACAGGAGTTATGTCCTGAATATTAATGGAATTAAATTAAATTCAGTAAAACTGAATGCTAGTGGCATAGAATTTTGGGAATTTTGTTAAAGACCAGTCCCATGAGTTATTGGGAATGGTAGACATGGTGGAATAGTAAAAAGATATTAAATAACACATTAAGAGACCTGGATTCTAGGTTGGCTACTAATTCACTACATAATATTTAGTGAAACATTTTGCCTTTTTAAAGCCTTAGCTTTCTCAATTGTAAAATTAGGGGATTAATTATTCAAGCTCTGAGGTCCACCCTATCTAATAATCACAGGATTATTTTGTGGAAAGCTCTTGCTGGAAATATTTTAGTGATATGAGTATTTTGTTGATGTTATTATTTTGTAAAAACAGAATAGATTATTGAGTAGATTAGTAAATTCAGAATAAGAAAATCTGGGTTTACTTCTTATCTTTGACATTAAATGGTCAAGCCATTTATCCTTGGTATGCATTAGGCTTACCTACTAAGTTCTACATTGGTAATGATCTGTATTGGTCAAGTATTTCTTCCCTATAAGTTCTCCATGCTGAAAATATCATAGATTCTTTCAATTTTGGTGTATTTATTATTGTAAGGTGGATTATTCTAAGTGTATTATTAGTATAAGCTGGAATAACTTAAATGATTTTATTGAAAGCATTTTTCTGCTGCTAGAAACCTTAGAAGAAGAAAATCTTGAATGATCATTCATTTTTAATATAATTAACCCATAGACAAGTAATAGAAGAGAAATGGAATTTTTCCAATGGGTGGCACCAGGGCCTTAATCATCAGTGAATATATTCAGTATTTTACTTCTCAAGTGGTATGAGTAAGAAATTATAAGTCCATGGTCAATACAGACCCAGCTGGACCATTAGCATTAAGATAGACATTCGTCTTGAAAAGAAATATTTTTAAATGGTTAAGACTGCTTTCCTTAATCTTTTGGTCACCCTGGGAGACAAAAGGAGAGACCTGCAACAGAATTGACTACACTTGTCTTATCCTTCCCGAGACACAAGCGATAATTAGAAGAGGAAGCTAATGATGTCTGAGGAAAGTGGGGGAATTAACTGAAATAGCTAATAGACCATCTGTGTTTTTCCCCCCCTCAAACAGATCTTCTAAAATTTAGAAGTTTAGTAGCTGACACTTACATTTCAAGGTAATAAGTGCTGTGCTTAATTTTATACCCACATCAATGGCAAAGCCTATTTTCAATTTGCCTACTGACAAAATGGTTTTAGTTCTCCCATAGGAAAAAGAAAAAGATTGAGTACTGAGAAGAGTGAACTAGTAGAAAAAAAATGCTATGAGTGCTAGGAAACAAGAGCTGTAGGTTCATCTTTGCTCCTAACCAAATATGTGATCTGGGAAAAATCACTTGGGTGTTTTGTGACTCAGTTTTCCAAACATAGTACCACATTTACATTTGGAAAGGTCTTTGGCAGCCATTTTAATCCAGCTCTCTAATTTTAAAGAATAGGAAACTGAAGCTGAGTGACCTCCTCTAATTAGATTTGGACCCAGGTCCTGTGATTTTGCTTTCCTTTGTACTATGCTGACTTGGTAAAATAATGAATGGCCTGGATATGAAGATGTTTCCAGTTCTTTGGAAGATGAGTGCTATACATAATGAAGAGTTCACCAAAAAAATTTATAGTAACTCACCTTTTAATCAGTTCTCAAGCTTAATAATATTCTTTTATCAACTTCCCTTCAAAATCTCTTTAGGGAATTATTACATTTGTATTATAGGTAAGAACCCTGAAATTATAAGATGTTATGTTACTTTATTTACTCATAATCATAAATGTAGTATCGGGGCCAAATTTGAACTCAGTCCTCCTGATTACAAATTTAGGATGCTACTCAATAATATTGTTCACTAGCATTTTATTTATTTTTTTTCCCTAAACATAGATTTAGGATCACAAGGGACCTTATGGGCTTCCTGTCCAACTCCTCTCAGCTTGTTGATGAGGTATAAGGAATCAATAAGTCAAATCATATAAGCAAACATTGATGAAGTCCTTTTATGTTCTAGGCTGTTGGGAATACAAATAAGCCAGAAAGACAGACCCTATTCTTAATGAGCTTACTTCTTTTTTCCCCCTCAATAGTATTTTATTTTATTTTTCCAATTGGATGCAAAGAGAATTTTCAACTTTCATTTTTGTAAGATTTTGTGTTCTAAAGTTTTTCTCCTTCCCTTATCTCTCTCCTCTCCAAGATAGCAAACATTCTGATATTGGTTATCCATGTGCAATCATTTTAAACATATTTCCATATTTGTCATTTTGTGAAAGAAAAAATCAAAGAAAAAAGGAAAGATCTCTAGAAAGAAAAAAACAAACAAAAAAGGTGAAAATAATATGCTTTGATCCTTATTCAACTACCATCTTCTCTTTCTGAATATGGATGGCATTTCCCATCCCAAGTCAGAATTATCTTGGCTCACTGTATTGCTGAGAAGAATTAAGTCTATCATAGTTGATAATCACATAATCTTGCTTTTACTATATACAATGTTTTCTTGGTTCTGCTCCCTTTACTTAGCATCCATTTATGTAAGTCTTTTCAGGCTTCTGAAATCACCCTGCTCATCATTTCTTATAAAACAAAAATATTCCATTATATTCATATAAACCATAACTTATTCAGTCATTCTCCAGTTGATGGGCATCCACTCAATGATTAATTCCTTGACACCACAAAAAGAGCTGCAACAAATATTTTTGTACATGTGGTCCTTTTCCCTCATTTATGATTTCTTTGGAATATAGACCCAGTGGTGGCAATGCTGGTCCAAAGAATATACACAGTCTTATAGCCCATTGGACATAATACTGAATTGCTCTTCAGAATGGTGGGATCAGTTCACAACTCCACCAAAAATACATTAGTGTCCCAGTTTTCCCATATCTCCTCCAACATTCATCTTTTTCTTTTAGCTAATCTGATAGATGTGAGGTGGTACCTTAGAGTTGTTTTAATTTGCATGTCTCTAATCAATAGTGATTTAGTGTATTTTTATATGGCTATAGATAGCTTAAATTTTTTTATCTGTTTATATTTTTTGACCATTTATCAATTGGGGAATTACTTATATTCTTGTAAACTTGACTCAGTTCTTTATATGTTTTAGAAATGAGGCCTTTGTCATAAACCCTACCTGTAAAAATCATTTTCCAGATTTCTGCTTCCCTTCTAATTTTGGCTGCATTGATTCTGTTTATGCAAAACATTTTTAATTTAATGTAGTCAAAATTATCCATTTTCATATCATAATGTTCTTTAGTTCTTCTTTGGTTAATTAAATTCCTTTTTCTCTCTAACGATCTGATAGAAAAACTATCCCTTGCTCTCTAATTTGCTTATAATATCATCATTTATGTCTAAATCATGAACCCATTTCAATCTTGGTATAATGTGTGAGATGCTGGTTTATGTTTAATCTGCTATACCATTTTCCAGTTTTCTCAGGAATTTTTGTCAAATAAAGAGTTCTTATCTAGAAGTTGAATTCTTTGGGTTTATCAAACAGTAGATTGCCAAAGTCATTGACTACGGTCTTGTGTACCTAACTTATTCCACTGATCTACCACTCTATTTCTTGGCCAGTCCCAAATGATTTTGAGGACTGCCATTTTATAATGTAGTTTTAGATTTGGTACTGTTAGACCACCTTTATAAATTTTTTCATTAATTCTCTGATATTCTTGATCTTTTGTTCTTCCACATGAATTTTGTTATTTTTTTTCTAGCTCTTATGTAATTATTTTGGCAGTTTAATTGTTATGGTACTGAATAAGTAGATTGATTTAGGTAGAATTGTTATTTTTATTGTATGTTTGGCCTATCTATAAGAAATTGATATTTTTCCAATTATTTAAATCTGTCTTTATTTGTAAATGAGCTTATTTCTAATGGGTTTATAAAAATGTGAAAGGAAGCTGAAAAGGAGGAAGGGGAATAAAGACATTTGGTATTGGGGTATTTTAGAAAAACAAAACTTCTGTTTGCAGACAGAGATTATCTATATCCTTCTTAATGGAGGTTCTGAGAGGAGCTATTCAATCAGAGGGAGAGACTGAAAGGGTGAAAAGGACTTCCTGTGGGTGTATTTTAGGGCTAAAAGTGAATTTTTAGGATGAAGAGGTTTCTGGGTAATGATAGTTAAAGAGGAGAGCAGCCTGGAGAATAGTAATATGTCCATCCTCTAAATACTGTATTTCAAAAACCCAGGGAATCACAGACTCATAAACTTAGATCTGAAAGAAACCTTAGAGTTTATCCAGTTGAACACTTATTTTATAAGATGAAGCTTGGATAAGAAGCCCCCTCACTAAATTTTTCAATAACCTATGTGGTCAGAGGCAATGATAATCACTTACTTCATAAGTATAGGCAGACATACAGGTAGATGAAGCACCTTGCCCATGGGAGAGCTAACCATAATATTTCCAACATAAATGATCATTTATAAAATTTATTCTCTTCTTTTACTGCTTATGTGCGCACACAATATAATAAGCCCCATTTTCATTCAATGTGGTGCTCTATATATACTAACTATGCAAAAAGCTCCCAAACAGCTTCAAAGTTAAGGAAAAACAGAGAAGCCAGTTTGGATTGTTATGACTAGAACATTATGATTCCTCCATTATCCCTGTGCAAATGAAAAATGGAACAATAAACAGAATTAAATTGATGTCTATCTATAAGGAAGTCTGATAGGGACTCTAATAATAGCATGTATTTACATAGTACTCATCTTTTTCTTCTAACTAACCTGTTTTATCAATATAAGGAGCTCTTAGAAAAGTTTCTTTTATAGCTCATAGGATCATAGATTTAGAGCTAAAACAGATCACAGAGGCCATTGATTCCTGAGTCCCTGATCTGAGAGATAATAAGGGAAAGTGAACCTAAGAGAAGTTATATGACTTGCTTGGAATCATGTAGAAAGTAAGCTGGAGCTGGTATTTGGGCACAAATCTTGACTCTAAGGTCTTATTGCTTTTAGCATTATGATTTATAAAATGCTTTCCTTATACCTCTGAGATGACAGCCTCATTTTGTATGTGAATGAAATGAATCTCAGAAATGATTTGCCAGTGTACCACCAATACATGGGAGGGAATGGATGAAAGGAAAAGGACTTATTAAGCACTTACTATGTACACAGCATTGTGCTCATGCTAGGAATATAAATAGAGAAAGCTGCTTTCAAGATGTTCATATTCTAATTGAGGGACATAACATAAAAAAGGGCAAATGGAAAAAACTAAAAGTTCTTAGGGTGCAGTAGCATGTCAGATGGCAAGGGCCAGTAGTTCTTTGGTTATGTCAGTAGGTTAGATAGTAGTGTTGAAAGGTCTGAAGACCAGAAGCAAGGCAGATGGTAAGATCTAGTGGTCTTCAGTTACACCGAAGGGAATAGAGACGGTGACATCTCATCCCAGACATGAGAATGGTCTAGCAGCCTGCATAGGTTCTAGTCCTGAGGGTGGAAACAAAAAAGTATAATGCAAGGAGGACAGGGCAATGCTCCAATGAAATAGAATGGTAAGAGATAGGTAGACTTGAAAGTAGGAGACTGGGTTCTCCCATCTGACTAGTATAAACTGTGTGGTCATAAGCAAGTTACTCAGACTCAGTTTCTTCAACTATAAATTGGAGCTAGAACTACTGATATCACCAGACTTGACAGACAGTTGGGCATGAGAGATAGAGAACTCTCTTAGAGTTAGGAAGATATGGTTTTAAGTTGTACTTTTGACATATAGTATGAGCAATTAGGTGGTGCAGTGGATAGAACATTGGGCTTAGAATAAGGAAGACTTATTCATGAGTTCAAATCCTTCTTAGTTACTATCTATGTGATCCTGGTCAATTCACTTAACCATGTTTGCTTCAATTCCTCATCTGTAAAATGAGGTGGAAAAGGACATTGCAAGCCAGTCCAGCTTTTATCTCTGTCCAAAAAAAATCCCGAATATGGTCACAAAGCATGGAATACATGAAAAATGACTGAATGACAACTGACATTTGCTAACTATGTGGTCATGGACAAATCACTTAATTTTTCCATGTCCCAGACAACTCTCTATTACTATAAGATACATATGATTTTCTGATTTATATCCTTGCAGAGGGTTTCTTATTTTTACATCAATGAAATCACAAGTCTAGATTCTGTCTTTCCTTTACACACAAAAAAACAAACAAAAAACAAACCTGAAAAACTTTTTAAAGTGTTGTTATGAGTAAAATGCCTCGCAATCCTTAAAAAATTAAAAAAAGTATGCAAGTGCTGTTATTTATCATTATTATTAAACTCCATATCTATATCTAGAGTCACACTAGAATAATTAATTGGATGCTTTGTCCGTGAACATGAACCTGTTCTTAAAGTGCTCCAGACAATAGTCTGCGATAAGGAAATACACAACACCACTGCTTGGTGTACTATCTGATTTTCTATTAATAGAAATGAATGTAACTGGTATTTTTAGAGAGCATATAAACAATTGTTTCTTGTGGTCTTTGAAAGGTTAAAGGGTTGAAAATGAAAAAGCCTCAGGACTTGCTGTGAGGTTTACATGAATACATCTATGTCGACCCTGGCTCTCCACTGTCCTTTCAGTAGTTAGACAGGGCAACTTAAACAATGTCTACGGGGGAAAGAAAGAAGGTCCACAGTTCTAGAGAAGCAGAGTGGATCTGACCACACCATACATTTCATAGGGTTATATTATTTAAAGCAGGAAGGGTCCTTTTGAGAATGTCTAGTCCAGGAGTTTTCAGACTTTTTGGTCTCAGGATCCCTTTAAAATCTTCCTCTGTAAATTGAGGTCTACACTGCATTTGCAACACTGGATAATACACATATCTATGACCCCTATTCATGTTGCTTAATATCTTAGTTCCCTCCCCAGTAAAATATCATTGATAATGCCATCTACCTGTCTGGGTGGTTGTAAGAATAAATGAGATATGGGGCAGCTAGGTGGTGCAGTGGATAGAGCACCAACCTTGAAGTCAGGAGCACCTGAATTCAGATCTGGCTTTAGACACTTAACATTTCCTAGCTGTGTGACCCTGGGCAAGTCACTTAACCCCAATTGCCTTAGCAAAAAATAAGAATAAATAAAATAATATTTGTACAGTATTTTGCAAACCTTAATGCTACATAAGTGATGGATCAGAATAATATTTTCAGAAGAAACCATTAGATTGTGAGCTCCTTGAGGGCAGGAATTATCTTTTGCCTCTTTTTGTATTCCCATCACTTAGCTCAATTCTTAGTACATAGTAGGTGCTTAATAAATGTTAGTTTTTTGGGGGACAATGAAAGGTTCATTGACTTATTCAGGGTCAATGGATCCTAGCTCTGCCACTCTGCCACTTACAACCTATATGACCTTAGGCAATTTGTTTAATACCTCCTGGTCATAGTCTCCTCGTGTGTAAAATGAGGAGTATGTGTCGGAGACAGGATTTCAACTTTGATTTTTCTGCCTCAAAACTCCGTGCTATATCCATTACATCACACAGCCTCTTCTTAGTTAAGGATTTAGCTCCATGTTAATAATTAAAATGCATATCATTTAATTTTATTGTTTCATTTGACCTGCACAGCAACATCATATAGTAGTTTCCAGAATATGGTATAATCTCAATTGCATATGAAGAAATTGAGATTCAGAGGTAAATGATTTCATAGGACCATAGACCTAGAATTTAAATAGATTTTGGAAAGCATCTATTTGAATTCTTCATTTGCCCATAGCTTATAAATGTCAAAGGCAGGATGTAAACCTAGATGTTTTTTACTTTTACTTCGAAGATCTCTACTTGTTTCCTATACCTTGATGCCTTATTGAAAGAGCTTCCTAAAAACCTTTTAAATTAAATATTTCTCAAGCCTGAATCCAGTCTGTTAGTCATTATGATGTAAGCAGCATGACAAAGTCTATATTGGTATACCTATTTCACTGAATTCAATTTAAAAAGAACAAATTGAATAAGAGTAAGGGAATTTTTATTGCCGATTTGCAATGTAATTCACTTGAATGATTTTTTAAACCCTTTTTAAACTAGGTATGCTGTATATATACAGCTGACTTGACTGAAAAAAATGACTAAAGACCACATATGCTTCCATATTACCAATCTTTTAAGTTTGGGCCCACTCTTCCCATAGACCTGTGTGTCTTAGTGAGAGAGTATGTCTTGAATCTCTGGGAGGAATGTTTTTTTTTCCCCTTGATTATTCTTACTACACTATTTTAGTAACTGATCTTTTCTAAAAGATAGTTGAAGTCTGGCTGGTTGATGTTAATGAGATACATTCTGATGAAGGCTTATGGATGCTAGCACGTAGCACCTAGAGAATCCAGAGGATGTAGAATTCAATTGTCCTTTTGGGGCTCAGTCCACTAGTATGATTGTTAGTTGAGGAAGTAGTCCAAAGGAGATATTACAATATCCATATGCAATGAGTAGAAATGTAGTAATAGTTCCCATTCCAAATATTACCTGCATTCCTTTGAATGTAGAATTATACCTCTAAGGCTGGAAGGGATCCCAAAGATAATCTAATCTAATTTCCTCATTTTACACATGAGGAGACTATGACAAGGAGGTATTACATTGCCTAAGGTCATTGTAAGGTAAGTGGCAGAGCCAGCAACCAATTTCAGGTCCTTTAACTCTTGGTTGAAATTTTTTTGTTCCATAGTACCAAGCTGCTCCGGTGTCTCAGTTTCCTAAAACAAGGATGTTAAAGTGGATTATCTCTATGGTCCCATCTAAGTTTTACTCTATTATAATAATAATTTCTAGCATTTATATAGCACTTTAACATTTGCAAAACACTTTACAAATGTTATCTCACAATTACTCAGGGATATAAGTGCTATTCTTATCTCCATTTTAAAGATGAGAAAACTGAGGTAGAGAGAGACTGTGACTTTCCCAGGCTCACACACCAAAGTTCTTTCTTACTTTTGGTCTGGTGGTTTTTCCATTATGCCACCTCAGTCATCTTGTGATCCTATTATTGCTATGATCTTATGACTTTGTTCCTACCAACCTAATTGTGATGTAGGTACTATAAATATCTGACTTCTGTAGTTTGTAAGTGAAGAAATGGGCTTAGGAGTTAAATTAATCCAGGACTTTTAATTCTAAGTCCAGTATTCTTTTCACATCTCAGATTCTTCACTTTTAAGTATTCCTTGGGTTTTATAGGTACCTGAGAGAAAAGTACAAATGAGAGCTAATTTAGATAAGTAGTATATAGGTAGTAGATATCACTTTTGCTGGGCAGAGAGTAAAAATTGCACTGGATTCACTGCCAGGTTAGAACCGTACCTCTATCCAGGTTAGAGCCCTAACCTAAGCTGAATCATCTAGTCACTTTTTCTCCTTGGTGCTCAGTTTACTTATCTATAAAATAATGAAATTGGATTAGACCAGAGATGTCAAAACTGCTTACCTAATCAGATTAAAATGTCATTGAGAAATATATAGCAAAATAAAGAAGAACATAATTCAATAGAGATAATGTATATTTGTGGTTTTCTAAGTCAAAATACCATGTAGGGGCAGTGATCTGTTTCCATTTGAAACAGATCCATTTATTTTGCCATTGGTCTAAATGAGCTCTAAAGTTCCTTTCAGTTCTAATTCTTAAAAATATACACACATCTGCAAAGATTTTGTAATGATTAAAAAACCCCCAAATATTTGGTCTAATTTTACCCATAAGATGAAAACATTTAGAAAAATGTATCCTAATATGTGCTTGAAAGAATGCTGGTAAGGACTGGCCTTACAAAAATTGGGTAACTTAGAAATAATGCAAAAATAGTCTTGCCAACTACCTTACACAGTTATTTTCTGATGCTAGGACAAAAGAAGTTATGTTTCTGAAAGATATACTTTGCTTTTTTGCTTTTGTGTTTATATATCCAAGACTTAGTACAGTGCCTAGCATGGTGGAGGCTCCACATTTGACTCATAATCCATTAATACCGTTAAAAAGAAGGACTCATGACCATTTCCTCCAGAAAAATTTCTTTGACTTCAGAGTACTTCCTTAATCCTGAAAGTGCTAAGGATGGTTGGTCACATAAAAATCTCAGGTACATTGACACTTACAGTAGATACGTAGTGCAAGACAGCTTTTTGGGGTAAGATTTTTGAAGCCAATCTTTAAGAGAGATTATGCTATTTTAACTGTGTTTTACCATTTCAGGCAAAGACACTGAGTATCAACAAATGACTTTGCCAGCAGTGACAGCAGTTAAGACAATGGCTTGGCTTCCAGTGATTACAGTTGATGAAGATTTGTTGATTTCAAGTATTCTCAGAGTTCTGTCAACAATTCTTTTCTATTAGGAAGATGACATTCAAAGCTAGCTCTGGGATTCCAGATTTAACATCATCTTGAAAACAACCTCTTCAAGGTTTATGGGTGAGGCATTGAGTGAAATATTTAAGTGATGATAAAAGCCAATTGTTTCCATTGAATGTCCTTAGTTTGTTTGGAAACCAACAAAGCCCATTGGAAGGATTTGCCAGAAAATAGAATTGTCTTGACTGAGGGCTTTATAGTGTTTCACCAGTAATGAACATCTGATTTATAAATAATTTACACATGAAAGAATACTTCTCCCCTCAAGATATCTCCAAAATACACCAAGAAATCTTAATTGCCCAGCCTGATGGTTTTGTGGAAAGAAACCTGGGTTGCTCTCTGGGTTTAAAATCTCTTTCTAGTTACTATCCATGAACTTTGGGTAAACCTCTCAATTGCTGGGTTGTCTTAAATGTAAAATGGGGAGATTGGAATAATTGACTTTTCAACTCGTTTTCAATTTTTAATACATCATTCTATGTCTCAGAGGTTTCAAAATTAAAGCCCTGTCAGAGTTAAAATTCATTTTAGCCATAGTATGGAAAGTATAAAGCATTTCCAGTGCTGGACTTATTCTTTAGCAAAACATGGTGGTGGTCTTGATGTGTTTATTGAGATGGATGGACTAAAAGAATATCAGAAAAGATTTTGATTACTCATTAGGATTAACTTTGAAACATTTTGATTGGTCTATGTTACCTGAGGAGGCCAGGTAATATTTTTCTTTGGGGACTTTTTAAAGTAAGGAAAACAGATTTTGAAAAAATCATATGTGCTTTTCTTAGACTAAGGGCCTAGACTTGATCTTAAAATTTCTTTCAGACCTAGGAAATAAGATACAAGAAACATGTCTTATTTTAGGCTGAATAAATAGAAAAAGGAAAAGCATGAGGCTTAATGTCTATTAAAATTTTATATGTGTTGGTATGAATTTCTTTTCCCTAAGTTAATTTAAAAAAAATTAAATAATATATAACTTTTTTGATCTAAGTCAACTCTGAGTAGTTGTACTACTTTTTAAAAATTATCTAAACAGAAACAAGAGGCAATGTGATATAGTGAATAGAAAGCTGACTTTAGCATTAGAAACTTTGGCACACATGAATGTGGGCTTCTGGGTCAGTCAAACAATCTTTTTCAGCTGCAGTTTCCTTATCCATTAAATGAGGATAATACTCTGAACAAGTTATATACTATTTCAGTGCCTCATTGTAATTCTTCAAAACTACATAGCAGTCCTTTTAAGTCTATATTAGTCCATAAATTGTTGATTGAATTATATTGAATTGAATTGTTCTCCTTCCCTTGTCATTTTTTTTTTAATCTGGCTTAATTGGATCTCATGGCAAATTTTCTGTAACCTTATTTTTCTATTTTATTGCTTTTCATAATTCTATAAGCAATACTATTTTTGATCTTCCTTTATTTTCTCTCACTAATGATTTACACGAGTTTATGTTTAAACTAGTATTGCTCTCACCTAATCTACTCTTATGCCAGGCAAGAAAATAAAATATTTTCTGGCTAGTCTGATTTCTGGGTTCTTTTGACCTTCTTATTATGTAATTATTTTTATGTCAATTAAATATGTATAGGGAATTTTGAGAGTTTGTGTCCATGAGTTTATCCTTTATCCATTTCCCATTTTTCATATCATAGCTTGTTTAAATAGGTCAGATTGGAGTATAGTCAATTTTATTTTTCAGATTTTGTTCCTCATTCATCATGTCCAACACTTTGTGATTTTTTTCTTAAAATATTCCCATAGATAATTGTGAAGCTTCTGAGTGGCCTAAACTGTATTGGTTTCTTTAATTTTATAATAGATTAGAATTCAAAGAATCCATCAGGTCCTACCCTCTTATTTTGCATATGAAAGAACTGAGTCTTAGCCTAGCACACGGTTGCACATTTAATAAGTATCAGAGAACACTACATCACGCTGTCACTGATGAGTCCTCTACAATATTTTTTGACAATTCTTTTTTTGTTGTTGTCCATCCCTATGCTATTGATGAGGTGCAATGAAAGAATTTGCAAACCCCAAAAGTCTGTATGGTAAAAGAGATTTATTGTTGGCACTGAGAAGCCAGCTTTTCTAGGAAGACAGACTTTTCAGTGGGTAAGGTCCTGTCAGAGAAATAACAAAGGTTGACACTGAGAAGAGAATATCTTCCCAGTGGGCAAGAAGAGAACTTCTTGGCAAAGCACAATCCTGTTTTGGACTTCTTCAAAGATTTGGGGTTCAGAATTGTCTTTTCTTTGCCATCTGAGGCTTGGGCTTGCATTCAAAATTGAAAGGGATTCCTTCAATGTTGTCATTGCCCAGGGTTAGATCTCAAATAGAAAAGTGAGCACTTACCTTAGAAGTCTAAATTACTGGGAGTGGTCCCATACTAATCTTCAACTCAATGAGGGTGTGACCCCATCTCTGGCCAGATCTCTAACTGAATGAGACCACTTAACTGCCCTGAAGGGTGGGTCTCTATCAGAAGAGAGTTTCAGGATCCACCCCCATCACTACCTTTTTATTGACATCATTTATTGATATTTATATCAAGGTACATGTTTAGCTTGCAAGGAGTTTTCTATCACTGCATCAGTGGCTCCTAAATTATAATCATCTCCCTGGTAGTCTCTTTGCTTATGCTCATCATGAGCATGATAAGTATCCCATATGGAACACAAACCATTCTGGCCCCCATATTTTGAAGGGCAGGTAGTTTACATTTCATTCCTCTCCCAGGGTTATCTCACATCTTTTAAGGAAATTTGGGAGGGTTTAGTTTCTCAATACATGTATATATTAGCTCCCCACTGATGATTAAGAAGTGATCCTGGTATCCCAGTTCCATTAGTCCCTAAGAAATTAATTTTTACCCAAGAATATTAACTTCAGAAGCCATAATCTCAAAAATATAAACTTATTCCCCTAATTCATGGGAGGCATAATCCACCTTCTTCTTTGTATCACTTTAATCTCTGGGGAGGGGAAGTGAGTTAGGTTTAGAGTTTATCTCTTTTTTCCATGGAACACAGTCTCATTTCCAAGTTTAAAGCTCCCTTAGAGGTTTGACTCCCAGGCACCTTGGTTTCTCTGGGCTTCCTTTCCAGGCTGGCTATAATCCCACCTGGAATTCTGGTTTCAAGATTGCCATAGCTAGAACTTCTGGGTCCCATAGGAATTGCTTTTGGCACCTGAACAAAAAACACAGAAAAGAAACAAATATCACCCCTATTCCTCCACCCCCCAGCTCACTTCTTGTAGTTAGATTAAAAGAGAGGGAACACATAAAAAACTTTCTGTCTGATATCACCAATTCAATCCATGGTGTCCATGTTAAAAAAATACAGTACAAAAAAAAAAAAAAGAAATAATTTAGTCTCAGTAGTGTTATAGAACCAAGCAGCCAATCAAAGGAAGTTCTCATCCTTTGGTAGAGGACATATAGAGAGCTCTATCTTAGACAAACTGGGCAGGCTCAGGGGAACCTGGGCATAAATTCATGTGTTTTGTTGATTCTATGTTTAGAATCACATTATAAGTATTTCATTATAATGCTGAAACTATTTTTCCAAGTGACCAGAAGACTGCACTTCATTGATTTCCAGGAATCAGAGTTTTACCCTCTTGTTTAAACTTATAAAAACATTTTCTCTCCACTACTATAATAGTTAATACAAGTCTCTGATTCATTGAGTGGGCTTATTTTCTAAAATCAACTTATCTAGAGGATCTCTGAAGATTCTTCTAGAACTAAATTAATATTTTTACTGACCATTTTATCTGATCTCAAAGTGATTGAAATTCAGGATTTGGAGATGAATTAAGGAAATTCTTTCTTGAACTAGGGAGGAATCAATACCTTCAACCTCTTTATGTACATGATTTCTAAAGTCCTTGATACTGAATGTCAGCCTCATTAGAAGCAGAATAAAATTTATTAAATGATTATGTATATAAAATGCCTAATTAGACAATAAATTATGAACATGAATGATAAATAGCATCAGAAAATGTGAAACAGTCAGCATTTCATATTGCCAACTGCATACACCAGAATTCTCATTTCTTCTGAGTGTTCCCTTAATCACTTAAATCACTTAAAATTAATCATTTAAAAGTTTAGTTATCTACTTTTTCTTTTTTTTTTGGTGATAGTCAAGAAATAAAGTAGATTCCCATCATTTAAGGAATGACTAAACAGTTGATAGTAAGAGAATAAGAATACTATCACTGCACTATAGAAAATGATCATTCAAGATGATGAATTCAAGAAGCATGGGAATCAACCTATCAATAAACAATTATTAAGTGTCTATCATGTGCCAGGGCCTGGGTGCCCTGGAGATGCAAAAAGAAACAAAAAGATAGTACTGTAGAAGCTTTATACCAACTGATAAAGAGTGAAATAAACAGAACCAGGGAAAAACAATGTTCCCAATCATTATCAACAATGTAAATGAAAAGAATGTCACCATCACCAAAAAGCCCTGAGTATTCTGAAATCAAAATGATCAAGAAGTTTGGTCCCCATGATAAGTCAAGAAAATGGACTCCCTTTCTCTTTTTTTCTCTCCAGCTATGGAACACTACATATAAAGTCAAACTTGGTTGTGGGTGTGTTTGGTAAATTATTTTTTTTATTTTATTAACCCATTGTTACAGTCAATTAAAAGTAATGCAGCAAAGAATTTTTAGGGATCTATTATGTACAAAAAAAATGCACTCTTGGAGAGTTGTGCAAGGCATTGAAATATTAAATAACTTGCTCAGGATATCATTCCGATTGTATTGTTGAGGAAACAGACTGAAAGAAGTCATTAATAGGCTTAAAATCACACATTATCAGAATTGAAATATGCACTTAAGTCTTCCTGATTTTAGGGCCAACTACTCACTGTATTATAGTGCTTTTCAGTTCTATTTAGCTAGTTAAAAATTGTCTAAGCCTAGATAAACAAATTCTTATCTTAATTATTTAAATAAAAAAAATATCCTGGGAAAAAGAAATTCATAGCAACATATACAGGTGGTGATATTTTTGGAAGTAAAGATTATGTAAAAACAAAATATATCAATTAAAAAAAAACAGGTGTTCTGCCTGTTATTTGCCTTTTTGTTTTCATTTTGGGTGTTTTTCTCCCAATTTCTGTTCTCATTCTCAGTTACCATATTGGTTCTCTTTGCATATACTTATGCAGTCACTCTTACAGTTATCTGCATCCTCTATTTTCTCTTTTACTCATCCATCCTGTTTTTAGCATTCATTTTCCCCTCACTTGCAAATATGCCATTCTGCTCAGATTTCTGGTATTATGAACACTAAAATTGAACATACTGTCGCTTGGTTTGCCAGCCAGCACTTTTAAAAAGTGGCAAGCTGTCTTCCACTTGGATACCTTCATTCAGTATAGAACCATCTGGGACAGACTCTGTGGGAGAGAGACATTTAGAGACCCAGTGAAGGCTCAACAAAGAGACCTTTGCATTGTATAACAAATCACTCTGAGAGCTGAGGACTAATTCCATTTCAACCCCCATGAGCCTTTGGTTTTCTTTACAGTATCGGCAGGAGACTGCTGATGGAAATCTATTCATATGCTGCACCCTCCACATCACCCAACTTTTTCCCTTTGAAGACTGAAAACCTTATATCTGCTTTCTTTGTGTCATTTCAAATCGACTTTGCACTGTAGAAATGTCACATAAGTGGAAATCGAATGGCTAATAGTGTTCTGTGTGCCAACATGAAGGCAGCTTGGGTTAGCTTGGCCTGAAGTGAATAAAATATCTTATGGAAATTTTTCTCACAAATATGGTTTAAAAGGTTCCATGGATTTATTGATGGTTTAGAGATGATTAGATTAGATTGATATCTTCACATGAGTCTTCAGAAAATGTGAAGTAAGATATTTTAAAATGAGATGATTATGCTTTATGAAATATTTGTGTTGTGTCATTCCACAATCATTTGAAGGCAGAAATATTTAACCTTGGAAATAAGGTGGCCTAATTTCTTCTGTCATTGTTTATTGAGCCCAAAACTGAGGAAAACCAAGTCTTGACATTCATATAAAATTGAAGGCAAAAATACAGAACACATTTATTATTTGAAAGTTTAAACAAAAATTTAGTCTAGAGCTATGATTTCATCAGTAGAAAGAACTCCAGTGAAGAAATACTCTTTGCCCAATGCAGACAGACAGCCATTTTGCAATTTAGAATCTTAGAACCCAGCAGAGATTGCTCAGGATCACACAGTGTGTCAAAGGCAGTATGAGAGCCAAGGCTTTGTCACTTTGAGGCTGGCTCTGTATTCATGGTATCATGTTATCTCTCATTGATTTTTGTTAATTTCAATGAATACTGACTTGGGAATAGGGGGATTTGAAAGCTGTCTTCTCACATCTGAAGGTTGACCCTGAAGGGCTAGATTTGTTCCACATGGCCCCACATGGTAGGATTGGGGCAAAGTTTAAAGTTGAAAAGAAGCCAGTAAATTTTTAGCCAAAGAACTATAGAACATTATGAAATGCAAAATGAATAATTTTGATTATATTAAATTAAAAAGTTTTTGTAGAAACAAACAGCCAACATTTTGTACAAATAGGCAGCCAAGATTAGAAGGGAAGCAAAAAACTGGAGAAAAAAAATTTATATACAAAAGCTCTAATAAAGGGCTGATTTCTAAAATATATAGAGAATTGACTCAAATTTGTAAGAAATCAAGCCATTCTCCAATTGATAAGTGGTCAAAGGATATGAACAAGCAATTTTCTGATGAAGAAATTAAAGTAATTTCTAGTCATATGAAAAATGTTTTAAATCACTGTTGGTTAAAGAAATGGAAATTAAGACAACTCTGATGTACTACTACATATCTTTCAGATTGCCTAAGATGACAGGAAAAAAATAATGATAAACATTGGAGGAAATGTTGGGAAACCAGAATACTAATACATTGTATGTGGAATTATGAACTGATCCAACCATTCTGGAGAGCAATTTGGAACCATGCCCAAAAGGCTTTCAAACTGTGCATACCCTTTGATCCAGTAGAGTATCAATTAGGTCTTTATCCCAAAGATATCATTAAAAAAGGGAAAAGAACCCACATATGCAAAAATGTTTGTAGCAATCCTTTTTGTAGTGGCAAAGAACTGGAAATTGAATGGATGCCCATCATTTGGAGAATGGCTGAATAAGTTAGGGTATATGAATGTTATGGAATGTTATTACTTTATAAGAAATGATCAGCAGAATGATTTCAGTAAGGCCTGGAGAGACTTACATGAATTAATGCTAAATGAAGTGAGCAGAACAAAGAAAATATTGTATACAGTAATAACAAGATTATGTACTGATCAATTATGACAGACTTGGTTTTTGTCAACATGTTGTGATTCAAGCCAATTCCAATAGATGTTATGGAAAGAGCCATCTGCATCCATAAAGAGGACTATGTGAACTGAAAATGGATTATAACATAATATTTTCACCTTTTGGGGGGTTTTCTTTCTCTTTTTTGATATGATTTTTCTTGTGAAGTATGGCAAATGTGGAAATATGTTTAGAAGAATTGCACATGTTTAACCCACATTGGATTATTTGCTATCTAGGGGATGGGATGGGGGGGAACAATTTTGGAATACAAGATTTTGTGAAGGTCTGTTAAAAACTATCTTTACATGTATTTTGAAAATAAAAAGCTATTATTAAAAAAAGGAAAAGAATCTAGTTTAGGTTTGATGTCAACTGACAAGTAGAGAGATCCAAAATTGTAATGAGCTGTCTTGAGATGGGGTAGTGTCTTTTCTCAGGAGGTCTTCAAACAAAGGCCTGACAGCCACTTGTTGGGTATTTAACAATGTGGATTCGTTCATGTGTTGATTGAACTGGTTATTAAAGTTTTCTTCTAATTTTCAAATTCTGAGATTTTGAGACTATTTGATGCCTTCTCATGGCATACAGATAGATGGTCTTTCTTTTTTAAAAATGTTTTTATCATAGCTTTTTATTTACAAAACATATGCATAGGTAATTTTTCAACATTGACCCTTGCAAAACCTCCTGTTCCAAGCAAACCATCATAGAAAGTGTGGAAATGCTATGTTGTGGTCCACACTCATTTCCCATAGTTCTCTCCCTGGATGTAGCTAACTTTCTTCATTATTAAACAATTGGAACTAGTTTGAATTGGAACTAGTTTGAATCATCTCATTGTTGAAGAGAGTCACATCCATTAGAATTGATCATTGTATAATTTTGTTGTTGCTGTGTATAATGATCTCCTGCTCATTCTGCTCATTTCTGCTCATTTCACTTAGCATCAACTCATGTAAGTCTCTCCAGGCCTCTCTGAAGTCTTCCTGTTGGTCATTTCTTACAGAACAATAATATTCCATAACATTAAGATACCACAATTTATTCAGCCATTCTCTAATTGAGGGACATCCACTCAGGTTCCAGTTTTTAGCCACTTACAAAGAGGACTGCCACAAACATTTTTGCACATGGGGGTCCTTTTCCCTTCTTTAAAATCTCTTTGGGATATAAGCCCAGTACAAACACTACTGGGTCAAAGGGTTTACATAGTTTGATAACTTTTTGAGCATAATTCCAAATTGCTCTCCAAAATGGTTGGATCCATTCACAGTTCCACCAACAATGTATCAGTGTCCCAGTTTTCTCACATCCCATCCAACATTTATCATTATCTTTTCCTGTCATCTTAGCCAATCTGACAGGTGTGTAGTGGTATCTCAGTTGTCTTAATTTACATTTTTCTGATCAATAGTGATTTGGAACACTCTTTCATATGACTAGAGATAGTTTCCATTTCTTCATCTGAAAATTGTCTGTTCATATCCTTTCACTATTTTTCAATTGGAGAATGGCTTGATTTCTTATAAATTTGAGTCAACTTTCTATATAATTTGGAAATGAGGCCTTTATCAGAGCCTTTGAATGTAAAAGTGTTTTCCCAGTTTAATGCTTCTCTTATCATCTTATTTGCATTAGTTTTGTTTGTGCAAAAACTTTTTTTAACTTAATATAATCAAAATTATCTATTTTGTGATCAATAATGATCTCTAGTTCTTCTTTGGTCACAAATTCCTTCCTCCTCCACAGGTCTGAGAGGTAAACTATTCTATGTTCTTCTAGTTTATTTATAATCTCATTCTTTATGTTTAGATTATTGGGGTCTCTTTCAGTAGATGTTTGATGAATTCTTTCAATGGATATTTTATTTTCTGATTCTATAACATCTGGGCAATTCTCTTTGATGATTTCCTGAAAAATAATGTCTAGGCTCTTTTTTTTCATCATGATTTTCAGAGAGTCCAATAATCCTTAAATTATCTCTCCTAGATCTACTTTCCAGGTCTTTTATTTTCCCAAGTAGGTATTTAACATTTTTTTTCTATTTTTTTTTTCATTTTTTTGGTTTTGCTTGACTGATTCTTGATGTTTCCTCAAGTCATTCATTTCCATTTGTTCATTTCTGATTTTTAATGAATTATTTTCTTCATTTAGTTTTTTTTATTTCTTTTTGTATTTGTCCAATTGAGTTTTTAAATGAGTTGTTTTCTTCTATGAATTTTTTTTCCATTTCACCAAATTTTTTTAAGGAGTTATTTTCTTTTTCCAATTCACAAATTCTGTTTTCCTGAGTTCTTTACCTTTTCCAGTTCACAAATTCTGTTTTTCAGGGAAATGTTTTCTTTTTTCCACTGTATCTTTTAATGAGTTATATCCCTTATCCAGACCCTCTTGAAAAGCTTTCCTTTCCTTTCCCCATTCTTCTTTTAGATCTCTTTTAAGAGCCTTTTAAATTTCTTCTAGGAGAGCTTTGTATGATGGGGACCAGATCATATTGCCCTTTGGGGATTCATCTGGAGACATCTGCTTTTAGTCTCCTCAGGGTTTGAAATCTGTTCCCTGTCACTATAGAAGGTATCTATAATTAGAGCTTGCTTTGACTTTTAACTCATTTTTAAAAAAAAATGTCAGGATCTTCTTTTAGGGCAAGGAGATTCCAAGCTTCCTTTACAGACTAGGAAGTGACATTGGGTGTGCTGGGATCATGTTGAGTTACTCCCTGTGCTGGGTGGGTGTGGCCAGGTCTTGTGAGACTTTTGAGGTACTTGTGTTGGATGTTTTATAACATCTCTGTTGATCTACTGGCTTGTAACCAGGGCAGAGTAGCCAACTATGGTAGAGTCCTCCCCATAGATTTTCCATAGCATGGAGACTGCACTCCACCCCCATCTGCTCAGCATGTGCTGGCTGCTGTGCTCTACTTCCCTCTCTGCACTTAGCCTCCTCCTGTGCTTGTGGCTATCAAAACAGACCTTTTCTGGTGATCTTGGAAATTATATTCTGCTGGTAATTTGCTGTACTCCCAATATTCGTGAATTCTATCAGTCTAGCACTATTTCAGAAACTGAATTTCATAATTTATGTGAGGGTAGTAAGAGAGCTCAGAATGAAGTGTGTGTCCTCTCTGCCATCTTGGCTCTGCCCCTTGATTTTTCTTGTAGTTCATGTAAATGAATCACAATCTTTGATGGATTCAGAACAATGACAGCCTTATGAAATTCAAATAGACTTATCTTAAGGTTAATGAGCAAGTGATAAACATTTTGGGACAAAACATCTTTAAAATGATCTACTGACACATGCAAGGATATCAGTCTTTCTGAATGAAAGAGACAACCATACTGGTGAAAAAAGGATCTCTAAAAATATATTGAAGTAAGTAATTGGAGGCCCTAAAGTATGTTTTTACATTGAACCTACTAATACCAGGGTGCACTTTTTTTTGGGGGGGGGGAGATGATGTAACAAATCAGTTACATCAAAACTTTGTAATTTCTTTTCCAGAAATCCTCCCCATAATGGAAATAATATACCAGAGAAATTGATCTACAAGAAATCAATAGTGGCAGAAGATTAGGAAATGAAGGAAAGAACATGGGAACAGAGAAGAGAGAGAATGATAAATTGTGATAAATTTGTCCATTGGGTTCCTATACTTCAAATTTGTGTGGAGTATCTGTCACTTAGATTGTGATAGATACAAATTGAAGATGAAACTTGGATCTCACTGGAATGTTTTATTGAATTCGTTCTAAATCTAACTGAAGGGAATTGCCTTTTTGTTAGTGAAAAAAATATTGAAGTACATTATATTGGCAAAGTGGACATCAGGGAATGGCTTTGTAATCCAATCATACACAGGAATCATGCCAATAGTCCAGTCTGTTCTAAAATTCAGGTAGAAAGATCATATTCAGTACCCTTATATTTTGAGTGGTCTAGCAAGTTGTAAAAGTGACAGGAAGATCTAGAATGCATCACACATTAAAGACCTCAGAGACTATTTAAGAAACTCATGATCTGACCAATTCTACTTTTACCAATATCTATGGTAAGAAAACAAGTCTATTTCCTGAAGTTTGATTTTCTTTGGCAGATTAAGGAAAGCTGTGTTAATGACTGTTAGGAAGTATGGGGGAGATAACTAGGTGTACAAAGCCTGTGGGTTTTTCTGATGAGTACTAGTCTTCCCAGACATAACAAAAGTCTTTTGGGGCTTTTGATGAAAGCATATGGCTAGAATAAATAGTAGAGATTTAGTACAGGACTTCTGTTGTGGAAGCAAACTGACATTAATGATTTGCTGAACATGATAATCTGTGGAATACTGAATATATATGTTGGCATTTGAAAGAGGTAGTAAATGTGACAGAGTAGCTAGGTGGAGTAGTGGGCAGAGCTCTGGGCCTGGAGTTAAAAAGACTCATCTTGAGTTCAAATCTGGCTTTAGATACTTCCTAATTGTATGACTCTGTGCAAGTCACTTAATTCTGTTTGCCTCAGTTTCCTCATCTGTAAACTGAGCTGGAGAAGAAAATGGCAACTTATTACAGTATCTTTACTGAGAAAATTCCAAATGGCATCATGAAGAATTGGACGTGACTGAAAAGTGACTAAAAAACAGTAATAACAAGGATAAGTAACATTTTATTGCTGATGTTTTTAACAGTGATTTACAATTAAGCTTATCAAGATGCATAATTATAATATATTTAGTTAATTTATTTTTTTTAGTTATGTTGAATGCTAATGGAATGATAATTAATAATTAATAAACTGTCTCCGATACTGAAATAATCCACTGGACATTGATGTCCTTTCACATCAGTAAGGGAACTTAATTCAGTTTCACAGTTAAATATCAGACAAATGGTTTCAGGTTCTCTTTTGACCTTCCCTTCTTTGTGTGGTCAACTCCAGTACATTAAACACTTAGAATGCAACAAAGTCAGTATATTTTTAATGGGAGACAACCCGCCTCATAAAAGCAGAGTTTGTAAATAAACAAAATTTAAGTAGAACAGAAAACGCCCAAAGGTAATGAAGACAGTTTGGCAGTTTTGAGCCAAAAGGGGAGAGGGAATAACTTCACTAGACAACACTCAATTCAGAAGAAGAAAATCAAATTGCTAGTATCAAAAATGGAAAGGATGAATTTAACACAAATGAAGAGGAAATTAAAGCAATAATTAGGAGCTACTTTGTCCAACTGTATGGCAGCAAATCTGATAATCTAAGTGAAATGGATGAATACTCAAAATAAAATACAAAATATAGATAAAATACAAAAATATAGATTGCCCAGATTAACAGAGGAGGAAATAAATTATTTAAAATAGACCCATTTTAGAAAAAGAAATTGACCATTATTAATGAACTCCATAAGAAACAGTCACATCCAGGCAATGAATATATATATATTTTTTTCAGATAGATCACTCCTTTAAGTGGGTCAGTGAGCCAGACAAAGGCCCTGCCATTGGGCCATTATTAATGTGATTCTGGCTTGTCTATTCTCTCTGGGGAAAGCAAATGTTCCCCATAGTTTTCCTGCTTGGTGAAGCTTCTGCCTCCTGTGGTCTTTCAGTTCTTCTTTCTAGCTAAGAAAAAATGTACTTCCCATCAGTCTCCTTGCTAATGAATATTGAAGGAATAAAATGAAATAAACCTGGTGTTGCTAGTGTAATGGACCTATAGTGATAAGGCATCTTGTTGGCACAGTGAATAATGTGATGGGCTTGAAGTCAGAAAGACTGGAATTCAAATGCAACCTCAGACACTCACTAGCTGTGTGATCCTGGGCAAGTTATTTAACCCTGTTTATGTCAGTTTTCTCATCTGCAAAATGAGCTAGGTGGGATGGCAAACCACTCCAATATCTCTGCTAGCTATCCCCTCCTCTGGAGCTCATAAATGACTTTTTATCGCCTCTCTCCATGCCTTCAGACTGTGCAACATCCTATGAAATCCCTTTCTTATTTTAAAATGCAGCCCAACAACTATTTCCTGCACGAAGTCTTTCCTGATTCCCCTCAACCATTAGTGTCCTTCCTTCCAAATTATTTTGTATATATTTTGTCAGTGAGTCAATAAACATTTCTTAAATGTCTGCTATGTGCCAGGCACTGTGCTGAGCTCTAGGGAATACACACACACACACACACACACACACACACACACACACACATACACAAAAGGTGAGAACTAGTCCCTTCCTTCAAGGAGTTTATAATCGAATAGAGGTCGACAACAAGCAAACAGATATGTACAAACAAGCTATATATACATATATATATATATACACATATATACATATATATGTGTATATATATATATATATACACACACACACACACATATATATATATATATATATATATATATATATATATATATATATATATATATATATATATATATATATATATATATATACAGAAAATAGATGGGGAGAAAAGCACTGGATTTGAAGTTAGGTGACCTGGCTTCCATTTCTGGCATTGTCATTTTTTTTTTTTCTGTGTGATCTGGAATAAGAAAATTTTTACCTGTTTCAGCTCTGCTGTTGTATAGTCATTTTTCATTCTTGTCCAACTCTTTGTGACTCCATTTGGGATTTTCTTGGCAGAGACGTTGAAATAGTTTGCCACTTATGGACCCACACTTAACACCACATACTAAGATAAGATCAAAATGGGTCCATGATTTAGGCATAAAGAACGAGATCATAAATAAATTAGAGGAACATAGGATAGTTTACCGCTCAGACTTGTGGAAGAGGAAGGAATTTGTGATCAAAGGAGAACTAGAGATCATTATTGATCACAAAATAAAAAATTTTGATTACATCAAACTAAAAAGCTTTTGCACAAACAAAACTAATGCAAACAAGATTAGAAGGGAAGTAACAAATTGGGAAAATATTTTTACAGTTAAAGGTTCTGATAAAGGGCTCATCTCGAAAATATACAGAGAATTGAATCTAATTTATAAGAAATCAAGCCATTCTCCAGTTGATAAATGGTCAAAGAATATGAACAGACAATTTTCAGATGATGAAACTGAAACTATTTCCAGTCATATGAAAGAGTGTTCCAAATCTCTACTGATCAGAGAAATGCAAATTAAGACAACTCTGAGATATCACTACACACCTGTCAGATTGGCTAAGATGACAGGAACAAATAATGATGAATGTTGGAGGGGATGTGGGAAAACTGGGACACTGATGCATTGTTGGTGGAGTTGTGAAAGAATCCAACCATTCTGGAGAGCAATCTGGAATTATGCCCAAAATGTTATCAAACTGTGCATACCCTTTGATTCAGCAGTGCTACTACTGGGCTTATATCCCAAGGAAATATTAAAGAAGGGAAAGGCACCTGTATGTGCCAAAATGTTTGTGGCAGCCCTTTTTGTAGCAGCTAGAAATTGGAAAATGAATGGATGCCCATTAATTGGAGAATGGCTGAATAAATTATGGTATATGAATGTTATGGAATATTATTGCTCTGTAAGAAATGACCAGCAGGATGAATACAGAGAGGCTTGGAGAGACTTACATCAACTGATATTGAGTGAAATGAGCAGAACTGGGAGATCATTATACACTTCAACAACAATACTATATGAGGATGTATTTTGATGGAAGTGGATATCTTCAACATAGAGAAGATCTAATTCAGTTCCAATTGATCAATGATGGACAGAATCAGCTACACCCAGAGAAGGAACACTGGGAAATGAGTGTAAACTGTTTGCATTTTTTATTTTTCTTCCCAGGTTATTTTTACTTTCCAAATCCAATTCTTTCTTTGCAACAACAATAACAACAACAAAATTTGGTTCTGCACATATATATTATATCTAGGATATACTATAACATATTTAATATGTATGGGAATGCCTGCCATCTAGGGGAGGGGGTGGAGGGAAGGAGCGGAAAATTCGAAACAGAAGGGAGTGCAAGGGATAATGTTGTAAAAAATTACCTATGCATATGTACTGTCAAAAAATGTTATAATTATAAAATTAATTTTAAAAATTAAAAAAGGAGTATTATGATAATAATAAATGTGAAATGATTTCACAAAAAAAAAAAAAGAAAGAAAGAAATAGTTTGCCACTTCCTTCTCCAACTCATTTTACAGATGAGGAAATTGAGGTAGATAGTGTGCAGTGACTTGCCCAGCATCACACAGCTTGAACTCAAGATCAGCTCTTATACTATGCCAGGTCAGATACTCTATGCACTATGGCACTACCACATGGCTCATTAGTGTCATTAGCTTTGTAATATAATTAGGGAGTTGGACTGGATTAACTTTAAGGTTCCTTCTATGATCCCATGAAATCTGAAAATAAATAGAAAGCCCTTTGAAATGCAGTGGTATGTGGCAGGTAGATCTGGATTTGGACTTGCATTCAGATAACTATGTGATCCTGTGACATTTATACTCAAATTTCTTTCTTCCTTTGCAAAATAGGGATAAATATCTGTAGAATCTTCTTTAAATGGTTGTCATAAAGCTCAAATAAAATCATGGATATATAGCTATTTGCAAACATGTCAGATATTACAATGAAGAATAAGACTACTTCAAGTCTTGCAGCTAAGTGGTGCCAAAAGTGCACCCAGTCAGAAGATTTCTTCCCTAGTTCAAATCTGGCCTCAGGCATGTGGGCAAGTCACTTAATCCTGTTTGCCTCAGTTTCCTTATCTGTAAAATGTGCTGGAGAAGGAAATGGCAAACTACTTCAGTATCTTTGGCCAAAAAAACCAAAAAACAAAAACCAAAAACCAAAAAAACCCAGATTGGGTTACAATCGGATATGACTGAAAAAAACAACTGAATGAGTCTAGTAATGTCTTATTGTCATTATTTTATGCAACACCAATAGTTTAGAATTGAGAGATAGGAGAACCTTTTGAAATTGTGCTATTATGCATTATTTTTTAAAGGGTAAGTATGGTACTTGATTTGATTTTCCTTCCTGACAATTTGGTATATATAAGCACTTACCCCACAAGGATCTGTTCTTTTACTTAAGAAATTATCAAATTCTTAGGAGCACTTGAAAAGAGTTTTTAATTGGGAGTGATCTTCAAGTCCATTGTGAATCATTTTAAGTTACATGAAGTACTGAAGACATCTTGACTCCTTAGCACAGGTCACAGAATTGGCTCCACTGTGATTAAGTGGTGCTTCCCCCTCAAAAGGGGAGGGGGCGGTTCATGAAATGTTTTCCACTGCTGGGTCTTTCTCCTGGGTATGTTAGGACTTTCTGTTCAAGAACAAGGTAAGCCACATGTTTTCATGAGATCATGTTCTGAGTATCAAAACAATATTCACAAATAATGAGTTGGTTGCAAAGTATTTTTGGACAGTGAGTATCTTATTAAAAATTGCTAATGGCATTTTAGGGAAAAAAAGTTTGTTCAAGATAAACTTTCAAAAATCAAAGTGCATTCCTTTTACAATAATTGAGCCTACATGAGTCAGGATGTGTAAAATGTTCTTAGGATGGTGTCTTACTGATCAAGCCTGTTATTTTAATGTCTGCTTTCAACTAATGTTGCTGTTTTTGTACTGCCAAGATTTCAATTAAAGACTAGTCTTCATTTCTTTAGAAAAATATCAGGAATCCGTGATTAAATAGTGTGAAATCAAACAAGGTAGCCTTACTTAAATTTTAAAAAAGTCTTCATTTTATTATTTAATTTCGGAAAAAATTCTACTTCAAACATATTATTTAAGCCAAAGAACAAAGAATACATGAAAGGAACCTGAGATTGAAGTCTTCAATCATGGCAATGGAGAAGGCTCTCACTTCAATGACAGTGAGATTGGGAGAATAGATAGAGAAGCCTCTGAAGCTTAAGAAGTACATGAGAAAGGTGGGGGAAGAGAGATAAGATGTCAGGGAAATAGACTGGGGAAATTACTTTAAAAGTAATAGAAACACTTTAAAAGTAAGGGAGATAATGTAGAATCTCTTTCACACATACAGGTCAGATGAGTGTTTGAAGATGTAATAACTTAAGTTGGTTTTATAAATGTGAGAAGGAAGAAGAAAAAATCAATTGCATCTACCTGGTGGAACCTCAAAAATCAGGTAGCTCTCAGCTTTAGCACCAGAAGGAAACTCAGAGACCATAGAATCCAACAATTTCATTTTATAGATGACCTAAACCCAGGGAGATTCAGGGACATGTGGAAGGATGTATGTTCTGATTATCTGCCTTTAAATCTAATATTTTTTCCTCTGTACTACTCTGCCTCATAACTATAGGGCTATAGTCATTGAAGTAACAACCAACACTCTAAATTTTCTTAGACTTCTTAAAAATGAAGATGAATTTGACTTTGTAGCAGTATATCCATTAGCCTAAGGAATTCCAACCACCTGCTACTTTGATAGCTTTCTCTTAAGATTCAGTTCTTTCTCAGAGACCCCATCATCAATCCGAGGAACATATGGTTTGTATGAAGAGATTTGGGGTTCAGTGATAAATTGGAGAGTTTATTTCCCTTGTGAGAGACTCATTCTTGTCATTCAGACAATTGGCTAATTGGTTTAACAGAGGTTTGCCAAAGAACAGAGAAGTCCTGAAGGATTGGACCAGATTTTATCATGTGGAAGGCAAGAAAGAAAAAAAAAACACACTTTCTTAATTAAAAAATAATGTGCAGCAGACCCAGAGAAAATAGTAGTGCACACATTATTTATTTGCCTTATATTGATTGCATATTGATGCAGAAGCTATTTGGGACACAAGTTTCACAGTTACCTAAACTTGATGAGCTGCAGGAAACCTCAGTCTTCTAATATCATAGATAAGAGAGGTGAGACCTAGAGAGGTTTGCTTAGGGTCAGACAAATTAGGGGAGAAATGTAAGACTAGAACCCAGGCCTTCTCTTTCCCAGCTCCAAATTCTTTTACTGCACTATTTTGCCTCTCCTAAGTTTATCAGGCAAGAGCAAAGTCAACTTTGAAGGAAGACACGATTCTTTTCTCATCAGTATGCTGAAATTTGCTTTATCCAGGTAACCATAGACTATGAGTAGTTCTGCTGAATTTGTGGTCATAAAGTGAGAAGTTTAAACTGAAGTTTATTGAAATCAATTCCCCTATTCCCCTGGAGGGATTATTAGTGATTTTTGAGAGGCGATTCATTTCTCAAGTGGAATCCCAAGTGAAACATTATTCGCTCTCTATGACTGAAAAAGTCTCTTTGGAAAAAACATTACCTCCTTTGTGGGCTGGGGGTAGGTAGTTTTTTACATCATGAGTTTTTTTTTTTCATCAACAGTTGACAAATGTCTGCCTTTAAGTAAATGGTTCTTAATCTCCTGCTTCTATAATGTCTTAATTTAATCTGTTCCTAATAAACCATGACTAAGAAAGTAAACACCTTCTAATGCTTGCTTAGACAGTTTAATAGGTGGAATTGAGGTACTCTGAGATTTTGCCCTGAGTGATTACCAGTGGTATTTTTTGTTTCCTAGAGACCAAGTGTTAGGTCCTATTAGACATTTCCTGCTATTCTTTCAGTTGTAAATACTATTCTTGTAAATTGAAAAGACCAGTGTAGAAAGATATGTATGTGATTTCCCCTTCTCAAGACACAAATCTCAGGTTGAAGTCACAATGAAATGCTGTTTTTCTTCAAATTCAGAAATAATGGTATTGGGGGGGGGGAATCTGGATAAGTCATAGGATTATAGGATCTCAGGATCATAGATTCAGAGCAAAAAGTATCGTAGATTAAGACCTGGAGGAAGTCACAGAGGCCTTCTAATATGCTCCCCACCTTCATTTGATATGTGGGGAAACTGAGGCACAATAAAGTTAAGGGTCAGATCCTTTTACTTTTCCTACATTGGTTCCTTTTCAATTTGCTTATGATCATTAGGGGAAGATTCTAGATCATATTTTTCAAGAATTTTCCTGAGGAGATCCATAATTATTCTGTGATTCCTGAGCCTGGTAGTTTGTCTCAGCTCTCCATCAAAAGAATATCTATTTCTGTTTTAGGAACTCCAGGACTGAGGAGAATGGGCTATTTACCAAGTTTCACAACTGATAAAGAAAAAAAAGAGGAGTCATACAATTTACTGAATTTTAGCTTTGTATTTTAGGCAATAGGGAAAGCAGAAATGGCCACCTACTTGGAAGATAAGTGGAGATAGCAGAGGCCTGATATTGGGGCTTCCTTGAAATGTAACATTTCAGAGAACAGCTGTGATCAAGGCTTGACTCAACCCTGAGGTCAGGTACATGAATCTTGATGCCTCTTATACCCACAGCCTATCTTAATCTTTTAGATTCTAGGTCTAGCTCCATTATTTTCTCTAATAACAATAAAAAGGAGCAGAAATAGAACAAAGTAAGCTATGACATCAGTAGCACAAATTTGAAGACTTACAAACCATTGAAGAAATGATCACAGCCAGAACAATGAATATAATAACAACACTGTAAAATCATTTTTTAAGCTGTAAGTGATGGGGGTTGAGGTCCCTTTAAGATTCCTCTCTGACTGCCCATGGCTGACCTTGATTCACAAATCCTGGTCAAAGCCATCCTTTGAATATCTGGGCCCAGTCCCCACTATCAGCTCAGCTAACCCCAGCCCTCCCTGATTTGAGCTAGCTGAAAAGCCCACCAACAACTTGGGGGTACTGCCCATCTTCTAGGTATAAAAGAGGCAAGCCAGAACTCCCTCTTTGCAGGAGCCCTCCCGCCAACACATGGTATCCTTCCGACCATGTAAGGGTTCCTGCCCACCCAGCGGCCACCTCTGGCCCTGGCGAACTTTACTTCCAAATTCCTACAATAAACCTTTTATTTATCAATCTAGGTTTTCGGGCCTGTAAATTCATTTACAGGGAACACTGCGCCTCATGGGATTATCAATGCGCCAGCAAATGGGCTTCCCCCTTTCCTTTCCCTCATTATAAGAACTATAGTCAATGTAATGTCCACTCATGATTACAGAAGACTTAATGAAACATTCCATGTGAAGGAAAGGTGATGGAGTTAAGGTACAGAATGCACAGAATGATAAACATCATAAACAAACAAATAGTCTGTCATTGAGGGAATTTGTTTTACTTAAGTTAGGGAGGAGAGAAATGAGTTTCTATTAACTGCTTTTTTTAAAAATGGAGAAGCAAGATATACTACAAATATAAATGTATGCAAAGAAGTTAACCATAGTATTAGTTTGATTTAGATGTTTTACTTTGTTGCGAGAGATCTCTTATAAAGAGATTTGTAAATGTAAATCCCAACAGTTCATATAAAACAAAAGTAAACCATGGTGTCAAATGGAAAAGTAGAGACATAAGATTGCTTCTGTTGGAAAATTTGGGGTGAGAATTTAATGTACTTTTATTCTAATCTTTAAGCTAATATTCTAGGAAACAGACAGGGTCAAGTATACTTGATGGCTGAAGGTAACTGTGAAGTATTTACTTTGAGAACTTGCGTGGATGTTTATACCCTGGACAAAAATGCTTCTATTTAAAAACAAGGTCCTCCAACTTTTATTTATGATGAAGGAAATTTAAAAAATAAAAATATAATTTATATAATATTTTTCTCTTTCTTGGACCAACCGTGGCACTTACTTGATCCTTCCAAGAATCTGCTTTTCAAATGCATTCCTAGGGCCAAATATGGTGGAATATTGCTTTGTGTTATGCTGCTCTGCTCAACCAAAAGAGGGATAAGGAGAAAGAGCAAGCATTTATTAAATACTTACTGTGTGTGGCTAGGTGGCAAAATGGATAATAAATTGCCCAGTCTAGAGTAAGGAAGACTTGTCTTCTGAGTCACTTAACTCTTCCTGCATCATTTTCCACATTTATAAAATGAACTGGAGAAGGAAATGGCAAACTACTTTAGTTTCTTTGCCAAGAAAACCTCACATAGCGTCATGAATGGGATCATGAGTTGGATATGGCTGAAAAGACTAAACAGCAACAACAAACATGTGTCAGGCTTTGTTCTAAGTGCTTTATAAATATATCATTTGATTTTATAAATATATCATTCCAACCATGGAATGCAGATTCTAGTGGTATCCCATTTTATAATTGTGAGAATTGAGGTAAATTTCAGAGGGTGAATTTGAACTCAGATCTTTCTGGCTTCATGCTCAGCACTTCATCTATTACACCACCTAGCTAGTGGAAGAGATTGTTTGAAAATGGGGCTTCTTGAACTGGCTACTTCACAGTAGTACAGTAGAATACTCTAAAGTGCTAAAGAAATGACCTTAATGTTAATAATTTTTTGGATTATACTTCTCACTTCATTTATAAAGAGTATAGGTGTAATTGTTATCAATCAAATTTCACATGTGCTTTCTTACTGAGCGGGGAAAAAGAGAATCTGGAATTCAAAATTTTAAAAAACAAATGTAAAACATTGTTTTACATGTAAATGAAGAAAATAAAAATAATATTAATATTAATTAACAATCAGCTAATATTTATTAAGCAAGTACATGTTGACGTATAACACTTGAAGCTAATTTTTTTTGCATATTATCTTATTTGATTTTCACAGTGACTCTGTGAAAGGTATAAGTACTTTACAGATGAGGAAACTGGGTCTGAGGAAAATGAAGTTACTTGTCCTGGGCCATACAACTAGTGTGTGAAATGATTTGACCTGAATTTGCCCTGACTCAAGCCAGTGCTCAATCTACTCTGCTGTTTAACTAAAACTATTTATAATAGCAGCTCTTCACTCAGACCAAAAAACTGGAAATTGAGGGGATGCTCATCAATTGAGACATGGCTGAATAAATTATGTGTGATTGTAATAGAATATTATTGTTCCATGGAAAATGATGAGCAGGATGCTTTCAGAATAAACCTGGAAAATCCTCCATGAATTCAAACAAAGTGAAATTTGTTGTTTGCAAAGTATGTATACAAAGATGATCAGCTGTAAATGACTTTGCTATTCTCAGCTGTACAATGATCCATGACTTCTCTGAAGGACTTATAATGAAAAATTCTGTCTATACCCAGAGAAGGAACTGATTGTTTTTGAATATAGATTAAAGTATTCTCTCCCTCTCTCCCTGTCCCTCTTCTTCTCCCTCTCTTTCTCTTGTCTCCCCCTCCCCTCCCCCTCTCTCTTTCTCTCTCTCTCTTTCTTTCTCTCCCTCTCTCCTTCTCTCCCTCTTTCCCTCTTACCTTCTCTCCCTCTCTTCCTCTCTTCCTTTCTCTCTCCCTCCCTCTTTCCCTCTTTCCCTCTCTCCCTCTCTCTTTCTTGATTTTTGAGAGTATTTTCTTTCACAACATGTCATTTATGGAAGTGTTTTATGTAATTTCACATGTGGTTTCTTAATGGAGACACGGAGGTAGGGATAGATAAAGAATCTGGAACTCAAAACTGTTTTTAAAAAACATGTAAAAATCGATTTAAATGTATCTGGGGAAAATACTAAATAAATAAAATTAAAAAACATATAAATACTCTGCTACTTAATTATCTTTATTACCTGGTAACTATTGCAATTTGTATCTATGCTGGAGATACAAATACAAAAGTCACAGAGAGTCTGTATTTAATGAGCTTACATTCTGTTAGGGAGACCCAGCAAACCCTTGGATATTGTCTGTATAAAGGAACTTATCTTATTAACTTATCTTTACCAGAAGACAAATTTGATGAAATAACTCTCCTTACTCTTGCTATTCAATGACCCCTCACAGCTCTCCCTTTCACACAGGCTTACCTTCTGAGAATCAATCTTATCCCTAAATTAAGCCAACTCTACTCACAACTGTACCAGGCATGTTCTCTATATTCAGATGTCCTTCAAACTATTGTCATGGAAAGAAAAAACATTTTTCCACTTCTCCCTTTCTCCCATCATCCTGCCTCCTTCCTTACTCTTCCCACTGTTTGCTTTGGTACTTCCAAAATACACAGTACTGATCTGATCCATGGAAGCTATATCATTTCTATATGTTTCATTTTAATCTACCATAGCCACAGAAAATTCTCAAAAATATGGCCACAGTAGATAATCAGGTTGTACCAAATATTTAATGGTTGATTTTCCTGAGAAGGTGGGAAAAGGCATATGTTGCTCTTAATCAGCTAGCTATTGCTCAGAAATTGTGTAGCCACTGAATTAATAATCTTAAATGTATCAGAAAAATGCATAAATTAACTTTTTAATATTAGTAAGAAAGATTTATCTTTCCTGAACTCAGAGTGAGATAAGGTACTTCAATGACATCTTTGAAACCTCTGAAAGAATGGTGACATTTTAAAAAGTGGCTCATGATTAACTCATTTGCTGTTTTAAAGTATGATTCTTTCTTTGTATACTATATCACACCACATCACACTACATCGTACCATACCATACCTTATCTTACCAAACTATATGTGCTGTCATTGTTTGTCCTTTGTGTTCAAAAAGGAACAAAATTACATCACATTGTCAGGGTCAAAGTACACTGTGTTTGTGGCTGCTTAGACAATATGAGCTTGGAAGTCTGTAGCACAGATCAGGCACAAATAGCACTTTTAAACATTTGGGATAGGGATGTCTCCAAATTTGCCCATCTCACATTTCTTTCGAACTACTATGACTCTGCTTTGCTTATAGGACATAGTACCTTCTTTCATGTGTGCAAGCTATTCTGGGCAGACTTGTGTCAATGTCTCAAATGTCTCAGAATAGATTCCAAAGTTCTTCAGAAGTACCTTGAGAGAGTCCTTGAATTGCTTCTTCTGACCTAAATGTGAGCACCTTCTTTGCGTAAATTTTCCATAAAATAAAATAGCTTAAGTAAATGTATGTTTAGCACTCAGACTATATGGTCAGCCCACTGGAGTCATACTCTCTGCAATTGAGTTTGAATACTTGGCAGTTCAGCTCAAGAGAAAACCTCAATGTCCAGAACTTTATCTTGTCAGATGAGCTTCAGAATCTTTTAAAAGAGAATTCAACTGAAAGTAATTCAATTTTCTGGATGTAGTGACATGCTATGATTTATGAAGCTCTTTCAAATTCTTATATGTAAGAAAGTATAATAAAGATATATTCATTGTTACCTACTCATCATAATTTCTTTTTATCTCAATAGTGTTTTTCCAATTACATTCACCTTTATAAAATTTCAAGTTCCAAATTTTTCTCCCTAACTTCCTTACTTCCCCTCTCTCTAATCAGCAAGCAATCTGTTATAAATTATATATATATAATCATTTAAAACATTTTTCCATATTAGTCATCTTGTGAAAGAAAATCAGAACAAAAGGGGAAAATCATGAGGAAAAAAAAGCAAATAAAAAAGTGAAAGTAGTATGCTTCAATTTGCATTCAGTCTCCACAGTTCTTTTTCTGGATGCGAATGGCATTTTCCATTCAGTCTATTGGAATTGGCTTTCACCCTACTTTCTTATAGATGGGTCATAGAAACTTAAATCTAAGCTTGAAAGGGATTTAGGCATCCATCTAAGCCTAAATCCTTTACCTGATAGAAGACACTGAAACCTAATAGTTATGTGGCCTGCCCCAAAATTTAGCAGTTATGTGACTTGCCCAATGCCACAAGATAGAAATTGACAGAGACAGGATTTGAATTAAAGTAATTGGAGCTGTGTAAAATACACATGTGTATGTATATGTGTGTGTATTTGTGTGTGTGTGTGTATGTGTGTGTATGTGTGTGTATGTGTGAACAGGAAGGCAGTACAGAAAAGTAGGTTTTGATCTTAATAAGTTCAGATTGATTTAACACAATGCATAGACAGCTACATGGCATAGTGAATAGAGCACTGGACTTGGACTTAGGGAAACTTATCTTTGTGAGCCCAAATCCAGCCTTGGACCTGTCCTAGCTGTGTGACCCTGGCCAAACCACTTAACCTTTTCTGCCTAAATTTCCTCTCTGTAAAATAAGTTGGAGACGGAAATGACAAACCATTCTAATATCTTTGCCAGGAAAATTCCAAAATGGGGTCACAAAGAGTTAGACTCACTGAACAAAAAACAAAATCAAAATAAAACAGGTAACAGGACACCAACATACCCAATCTGATTTTATTCCTTGGTATCTTGCTTTCAAGGCGCACATGGACACTAAAATTTTAATACTAAAAGCATTAACATTTATATAATGCTTTAAGATTTATAAAATACTTTTTCTTAACTTACCTTGTTTGAGACTAACAACAACCTTGTGGAATAGATTACAAAGTGATTTCCATTTTGGGGATGAAGAAACTGAGACAGAGATTTTCAATGATTTTCTCAAACTCATATGGTTAGAAAATGTCTGAGGCAGGATTTGAACTCAAACCTAGCACTCTATTTACTACTGGCTCATTCTAATCTTTTCTGGAATGCTTTTGAGATGTTATCTTGAGGGTTAGACTTGATGGCATCCCAGGTCCCTCCTTGCCTGTTAAAGGGCTGAATATAATAAGGTGACAAAGGGTTGAGGATGACCATTGTTCCATATTTTATAAACTGTCCTTTAGGAAATGTGGCAGGCCTTTAGATGGGGAAAGATTCTAATAAGTAATTCTGGTCCTGAAGGATAATATAAATAAAGGAAGGCATGGTACTTTATCATACAATGAACTATTTTATTTAAATGTGAAAAAGTTTTAGCAAAGACACATTATGACACTATCCCTGACTATATAAACACATTTATTTTGCCCAAACACATGTTGTGAGTTATAAACATTCCCCAGCCCAAACTCTGGTTGATTATTATCAAGCAGGAGACTTGCTGATTGCTTTGAAGGAATTAAGGGCAAAGGAAAGAACATTGGAATTGAAATAAGTTGATCTCCATAAAAAAGATTAAGTGACTCTGGAGGTCCCTTCTAGTTTTCAGTCTGCAATCCTATGGTTGCATATTTTTAAAAAATACACAAACCCAATATATATATATATATATATATATATATATATATACATATATATATGCATATATATGTATATATATATACATATATATATGCATGTATATGTATATATATATATATTTTTTTTGTAGGGGGTATTTTTTTCCAAAATGCAAATCCATCCTGAGATGATATATAAATCTACAAAATAACTTATATTTCCATAGTCCATAAAGGTTTATACTATGCTTTCTAATCAACCTTCCAACATTACACATTTTCCCCCTCTATGAACACTACCATCTGGCTAAATTGTCCTTCTTACTGTTACTTAAATATATTATTTCATCTTCTACATCTGCCTAGAATACCTCTCTTCTTCATACCTATTTCTCAGAAGCTGTAGTTCCCTCAAGGCTCAAATTCTACTTCCTATATAAGAATTTTTCCTTATCTCCCACCTACTAGTGCTTATCTTCTCAAGTCATCCTGTACCTACTTTTATATACATATCTATGAACATATTGTTTCCCCTTACAGTTAGACTATAAACCTTTTTTATTTCCTGTGCCTAACACAAAACCTGGCACAAATAGGAGTTTTAAAATGCTTATTGATGAATTGAGCTCCCAGTGAAGTTCTTTTGATTCCCAATACTGCTATTTTTTATCTTTTGATTGACACAGAGCTGTGCTGCTCTGACCAGATCATTGCTTTGTGATTTTGGAGAAGATGATAAAGGTAGGACATTTTTGAAAGCAGGATGGAAAGATAATAAATATAGAAGCTATATGGAATTATAGAGATAACATGAGCAGAAAGAAATTCTAAGTTTTGACTTGTTTTTTTCCTAAGAGTCTTCAGTGTGTGTGTGTGTGTGTGTGTGTGTGTGTGTGTGTGTGTGTGTGATGTTCCTGTTTTTACATGTTTGACTTCTACCTCAAATAATGTATTATTTCTTTGATCTAAGCACCATGGAACCCACCAATCAGGGCTAAGCTGTGGTCGACATCGTGGTAAACAATAAAGCTGGATTCTTGTCATCTGTCTCTTACTCAGTGGCTGTGGTGTTTTCGGCCATGATGCTAATTAGTTTCAATTCATCAGGTATAATGCTTCTGACTTGCTACTTCTGTCTCTCATGCTCTACAATACTCATTGCCTCTCTCTCTCTCTCTCTCTCTCTCTCTCTCTCTCTCTCTCTCTCTCTCTCTCTCTCTCTCTCTTCTCTTTCTCTTTTTCTTTCTAGAACTAGACTGCAAGTGTTTTGAGGGAAGATACCATATCATTTATCTTTTTCTGGGGCAGACCCTGTTTTAAATTGTATAGGTTTCCCACAAATTCTGTTAAATACATTTATCTTTTAAAAACTTGGGCCAAAAAAAGTAATGATATTCAAAGAAGTTTGGGAAATGTATATTAAAAATTTGTATCTTATTGTTTGTATATTTGCAGTTGATGCAAAATCTGTCATGCCCTTCTTCAACTCATAACTCCTTGGATGATATGTCATTCTCTGTCTCTGTTTTCTCTGTCTTTCTGTGTGTGTGTAGTCTGTCTGTCTTTGTCTCTCTTTCTTGTTCATTTTAACCTACCTTTAACATCAGCAGGTCTAGATTCCCTAAGTAGGACCACCACTATATTCTAAATTCTCTCAATGTTAGCTGAGGCAGTTGCTGGCACAGTAGATTAAGCATTGGGCCTGGAGTCAGGAAGACCTGAATTCGAATTAGTCCTCAGACATTTGCCAGCTGTGCCATGCCAAACAAGTAGTCTCCTTTTGATTTAGTTTTCTCAACTGTATAATGAAGATTATAACACTTACCTTGCAGATTTTTACAAGTATGAATGAAATGAGCTTTGTAAAGTACTTAGTGCAGTCACTGGAAGAGTGTTATGTAAATCCTTAATTTCTTCTTCCCTCCTTGAGAAGGACTAATTCTAAACTCTCTTTGGATCCTACAGATTATATGTTCTCCCTACTAGCTACTAGAGGTACCCAGTCCATATTATGTGATTCTCATTAACACAAAACAAGTCACTCACAATAATGACATCATTAGATTTTAAACATAACCTAACAATAAGGCAAAAGCAATAATGATGAGTAAATCATAATTGATGCATGAATCTAGTTTACATCCTCACTGCAGTGTTCTTAGTGTCTGGTAAGAAAAACAAATACACACTTATAGAAACCTGAAGGAACATGAATGAGGAAAATTCTTGTATTTAGTTTGTCACAACTCTAGACCAGAAGTCTTGATGTCATTGATCCACTGAATAATATTTGCATCACACAAAATTATTTCTCTGCTAACTGCTCTCCTCTTAGTCCTTATTGCTCTCTGCCAAGAACATTATTCTGTACTTTTAAATTGATGAAGCACTAATGAGTTCTTTTCTATCTAAATCACCCTTAAAAGGTGCTGAAAAAGTGTGCTTTCGTGCTGGCTAACTTCTCATTAAGCTAGAGATCTTCAAATCCCCATAGGTGTCTTTCTTCCTGGGTATTACAACAATAAGGTGCATTTTTTACTATTCCTAGGTTTAAAAAGCTATATATATGTTATTTCATTTCAACTTTACAAAAACATTGGGAGATAAGCACTATTACCTCCACTTTACAGATGAAAAAAGGGAGGCTAAGAAAATTTAAGTCAATGGTTAGGAAGAATCTATGGTATGATTTCAATTCACTCTCCTTGGTTCCAAAACCAGTGCATTGTGCCAAACTCAGCCAGCTTTTTCTTCAACAAGATTCTGTATCATGCAATTGATTGCCAATAAGTTCAATAGTAAATCATCTGCAAAGCCTATTATTCTCCATTATCTTTTTCCCTCTGAAACCAGAGAGGGCAGTAGGGAGCAACACACAGCTTTAAGACACTTCACATTTCTCATATTGTAGATGGCACAAGAAGGTAATTCATCAATTTAATGAGTGGCAACCTTTTTTGAGCCAATTTCTCTCATTTCACATGCCAGAAAGGTTTTGCAAACTAAACTTCAGTGGTATGTGAAATGAGAATTATCAGAAGAGCAGGATAGTTTTCAAAGAGGCAGAGGAACTCTGGACCAAACTGCCAACATTTTTTGAGTTATGGAAAAAGCAAGGGAGTTTAAAAAAAAAATCTCCTTTTTCATTGACTATACTAAAGCCTTTGAATGGATCATAACAAAATATGGCAAGTCTTCAAAGAGTTGGAATACCAGATCATCTTTGATAGTTCTGAGAAAACTGTATTCAGAACAAGAAGAAATGACTAGCCAATGTTTATTTGTCCACTGCTCTCCATTTGTCAGTTACTTCACTACTCCAGGTAGTTTCTTCTCTACTGTCATGTGTTCAAAATAGAACTTTATTGATACTCAGTGGCTCATATTTTGATTATGTAGGTTTCTTTTTGATTAGTTATAAAATCAATTGGGATTATTAAATTATCTCATAGTCTCCAAAAATTTATTTGATTTATCAATTCTGTGAGTGAATTAATACCTCAATACTTAAAAAAAAACTAGTTTCATGCAAGTGAGCTTGTTAGTTCTCAAACAGAACCTCTCAGTAGTCTATGCCTCTGAAAATTGTTTCTTCACACTTACATTTTAAGACTTTAAAAAAAAGTTATTAAAGTTCTCTATAGTCTGTTAAAACAAGACCTGGAACTAATTGTGGCTTAGGTCATGAGCTTCTTATTGCAAAATTCAGACTTAAATAAAAGAAAGTAGAAGAAAAACATCAGACTATATATGTATGACAAATTACATACCTTATGAATAAAAAGTGGAGGCAATGAATAGATCTGGTAGAATGTTTGTAATATTGTATAGGAGACAACAATAAAATACATTCCAAAGAAAAAGAAGAGCAATAAAGCAAAAATAACTGTCTGAGGCTTTACAAATAGCTGAGGAAAGAAGGACAGTAAAAGGTAAAGGAGATAGGGAAAGATATATACAAATGAATACAGAATTACAGAGAATATCAAGGAAAACAAGGAGATTTTCTTACATGAGCAATGCAAAGAAATAGAAGAAAACAATAGAATTGGAAAGACAAGATATTTCTTCAAGAATATTAGAGGTATCAAGGGAAAGTTATGCAAAAAATGAGCATAATACACTTAAGAAATGGTAGAGATTTAACAGAAATGAAAGAAATCAAGAAGGGGTGGCTAGAAAACACAAAAGAACTATGCAAGAAAGATCTTAACATTACAAATAACTACGATGGTATGTTTATTGATTGAGACTCAGACATGCTGGAGAATGATGTGAAGTGAGCTTTGGGAAGCATTGCTAACAAAATTTTCTGGAAGTAATTCTGGAATTTCAGATGATTTTATTAAAATGCTCTTCTCAATATGCTAGCAAATTTGAAAAACAACTGAATTAGAAAAGATCAGTTTACATCTCAATCCTAAAAGAAGGACAATGCAAAGGAATTTTCAAATTACTAAAAAAAATTTCTCTCATTTCATATGCAGGAAAAGTCTTTCTTAAGATTTTGCAAGTTAAGCTTTAGTGGTATGTGAACTGAGAATTATCAGAAAAGCAGGTTGTTTTTCAAAGAGGCGAAGGAACTGTGGACCAAGTTGCCACTATTTTGGGGATTATGGTAAAAGCAAGGCAGTTTCAGGAAAAAAAATAATCTCCTTTTGCTTCATTGACTACTCTAAAACTTTTGTGTGAATCACAACTAAATGTGGCAAGTCCTCAAAGAGATGGAAATACCATATCATCTTAGTAGGTTCTGAGAAAACTGCATGTATTCAATTAGAATTGAATGTGGAACAACTGATTGGTTTAAGATTGGAAAATATATATAAGATTGTATATTATCACTTTATTTATTTAACTTATAAACAGAGTATATCATGCAAAATGTCAGGCTGGATCAATCAAAAGATGGTATTAATGTTGATGGGAGAAATAGCAACAATTTCAGATATGCAGATGATATCACTCTGATGGCAGAAAGTAAAGAAGAATTAAGAAGCTTTTTGATTAGAATTAGGATGAAATGGAAGAATGGCAAATTTGACTTGAAACTTAACAACAACAACAACAAAAAACCCCCTTGAAATCTTGACAATTGTTCCCATCACTTTCTGACAAGTAGAGAAATAAGAAATGGAATCAGTGTCAGTTTTCTATTTTGGGGCTCAAAAATCACTGCACATATGACTGAAGCCATGAAATTAAAAGACACTTGTCATTTGGAAGGAAAATTATGGTAAATCTGGACATCATACTATAAAGCAGAGCTATCACCTTGTAGGCAAAGGTACATATAATCAAAGCTATGGTTTTCCTAGTTGCAGTGCATGGCTGAAATTTGGATTATAAGGAAAGCTGGGTGCTACAGATTGATAGTGTTGAATTTTAGTGCTGGAGAAAACTTTTGAGATTCCCTTGGAAAGCAATGATATCAAATCAGCCAATACTTTAAAAAATTAATTCAGGGTATTTACTGGAAGAACAAATAATAAAGCTAAAGTTTAAATATTTTGGCCACATAATGAGAAGATGGTACTTATTAGAAAAGACTCTGAAGTTGGGAAAGATTGAAGGCAAAAGAAATAGCAGAGGATGAGATGGAGAGTTAGTACTGTTGAAATAATGTATATGGTCCATGGAGGCATTTTTAGATCATTTTCTACCTCTCTGGAAAACAAATCACTTTACATGTGCATTTGCATATAAATTTTTATCAGATTTTAAGGGTTCAGGGGAAGGGATTAAGCCTTTGCTAATGCTAAATGCCTAGAGCAAAGTGCTATTGCAAGTGATATTCAACAAATGTAGATCGAGGCACATTTTTTTTTCTTGAGGAACATGATATTTTATTACTAGCAGCAGTACTACTTACCAAAAGAATGGGTCAGCAACTTGTCTCAATTTACCCAAAGACATCCCTACAAGAGAATTCAGCTCTTTTTTTATATGATTAGAACAAAGAACAGAACAGGGTAAATGGGAAAATAATAAGATTGATTATAGTGTTGGAGATATCCTGGGGTTGAGAACAACATGATTGGTTACATAGTTGGGTATGAGGGAAAATATGATTTTTCGCTAGTTGGGAATGAAGAGCCAGCAACAATTTCTTCCTTTTCTCTCATAATTAAAAAGTTATTTGTTTTTTGAATCCACCTGCCAGGTTAAAGATAGTGAAGCAGACTTCTTTTATCAGTAAGCCAGGTATCCTTGAGAACAGCTTGGTAGTTTATGGATACTTGATTATACTTCTTGGCATTCACTTGAATTTTTCAAGGATAATAGATTTCCTTGAAACAAGAATAGAATAATGAATAACAAGAAAAGTAAATTTCTAAATTTAACTCATTAATAGCCATTACAAATTTCAGCTCATTTGATCTTCATAACAACTCCTACTTTACAGTTGAGGAAACTGAGGCAAACAGAGGCTAAGTCACTTGTTCAGAGTCATACAGCTAGTAAGTATCAGATACCAGTTTTGAAATTCAGATCTTTTTGATTTTAGGCCTAATTCTTTATTCACTGGAGGATCATCTATCCTCCAAACTGTTTACTTATGAAAGGTTCATTCTTCCCCAATTTTTTTACTATTATTTTTAGCCCACGCAAGAGTATTTTCCCTACCTATTTCAGCAACCAAATTGCTTGACTCCTAAAAAGTCATTAGTTTATATGATGGTTCTAGGTCAAGTCACACAAGCAGCATGGCAGAGTAGAAAGAAATCTTTTCACTCTGCTATGCTACTTGTGATTTTGTCTTCAGAAAAACCTGTGGCAAAGTCTAACTTTTTGTATATTCATCTAACTTCTCAGTGAATCTAGGCAACTCTCCAAGATTACAGGTTACTGAAAAGTTTCTGATTTGCATCAGTATGAGAATTTCTAAAAGCAGGACCTCTCAGAATAGATTTTGAAATTAACAGTATGAAATACCCCACCTCTACCCCCCCACCAAAAAAAAAAAAAAAAAAAAAGACAAGTTTCATATGTTACTAGAGGGATTCAGAGACTGTGAGGATAAAGAGTTTCAATTTACCGCTATTCCACAGGAAGCACAAATATCTTGTGTCCTTTCTTTGCTGTCTACTTTCTTGTCTTTCCCCCTCTAACTATCCTGCTTTTTTGATTACTTAGAAAGGATATCCAATCATAGCTAGACTGCCACGTACATACTCTTCAAATCTAGATTTCTGTGACAGCCACTCCCACAAAGGAGGTAGGGCAGAAAGGAATGACTATGTTATGACATTTCTCTGATGATCCCTTTTTGGTTCCTGTACTCTCTGCATTTTCTCTTGTTTATGGATCCATCCTTGTGGTTACTTTAAAGTGTCTTTGCTAACAGGATGCTGATTTTGCTTGCTGTGTCTCTTCTCTCTCCTGTAACTCTTAATGATGTTAGTTTAGATAGACTTTGTGGTCACAGTGGGCAATTAAATCCAGAGCTGAATCAATAAACCAAATAATTGTAAGCTTTTATTAAGAGCTTACTATATTTCAGACACTGGTAAGCACTGAAGATTCATAAAAAGTGCAAACATCACTCCTGTCCTCAAAGACCTTAAATTCTAATGGGGGAGATAATAAAATATAGATGAGTGGTCTCAAATCACTGGAACCTCCCAGAGGTCACTGAGACCCTTTTAGGGGGTCCGTGAGGACAAACTCTTCATAATAATACCAATATGTTATTAGCTTTTTAAACTACTTCTCTCTTTTCCAACTATATATCTGTGTGAAGTTGGATTTTTCTTTATACATTTAGTTAAATGAATACAATATTCCAACAGTTTGAATTCAGAAGCAAATATAAGAGTCCATCTGTCTTCTATTAAGTTAGACATTAAAGAGATTTGCAAAAATATGTAAAACAATGCCATTCCTTATTATTTTTTGAAAATTTAGTTACATTTTATGAATCCTTTATAAGAATATATAATGATTTTATTTTTGCTATTTTAAATGAATTGCTATTTTAATAAATTATGTTTTAATTTCTAAAATGGTCGATAGGGATAGCTATAACCTACACAAACAAAAGCTCTTTGGAGTTTTAAGTCAGTTTTGAGAATGTAGTAGGGAGTTGAAACTAAAAAGTTTAAGAACCATTGCTGGAGATACATAGATACCTATAAGAGGCATACAGAAGAGATGGAAATTAACCTGACAGAGAAAGGCATAGCTAGGGGACTGGGAAAGGCATCCTGCAAATGATGATGGTTTTCATCCTATAATTGGCAAATAGAATAAAGAATTTCTTTTTGAACTTGAATAACAGGGTGAGGATACTAATAAAGAGCCAACTTCATAAAACAATAGCTCATTTAAACAATAGTTCATTTTTCTCATTCCTGATAAATCAAATGTTTATCTCCCTTAGTCTCTCCTTTATTTACATTTGATAAAAATCTGTATTACATAGGCTCTATTTATAGCCTCCAAAATCCTGACAAAGTTAATTTCAAACAGTCAAATAATTCCATTTAGAATCCTGACAACCACCAGTGGACTGATCCACACCAATCTCCATGCATTCCTTTCTTGAACAAAAACACATTCTTGTTTCATGTACATTTCATGGCTGGCTGGTAAGAAAATTTTGGTTCTTGCAAATTGTTCCTGATAGCTGCAAGAAACTTCCTCGGTTTCTCCTCTTGAAAGAAACCTAGAAACTTTTTTGTTGTTTTTATGGATTCCTTAAGTGCTTTAGGCAGTGAACAGCACTCATTAAAACTAATTATTTGCTCATAATTGGGTAGTCAGCAATGCAATGGCCTTTAGGTAACAGAGAGAGACTTACTTCAATATGGTTATTGTGCCCCCTTCTTCTGCTATTAAGAATTAAAGAAAAATTGATAGCCAAAATCACATTTGTCTCATTGATACCCTTTTAAGAATGTTCAACAGGAATGAATTCCTGAGGAAGGCAAGAGATATGGCAAGTTTTTAAGTAAAAATGCTGGTGGCAAAAATATCAACTCTAGAAGAATCTAAAGATAAAGATCTTTGGTGAACATTTTCAACTATGAAATTCTGTATGCAGAAAACCTAATGAACTATTAGGAATGGGCCATTTCAAAAAGGATATATTTGGATAAGTTGCCGTAATTTAGTTCCCCCTGCTTCTCCCATCCCCTACCCCCTACCCCGACCTCTTGAGTATGCAAACTTGGCTAGAAATCTCTCAGAGACCAGCTCCCTTATGATATTTCTGGCATTTCCTGTTTCTGGTCAGGATGGAAATATTCTGAGCATGCTCTTTCTCAGGGCATTTTAGTCCTTCGACTTTCTCTACCTTTAAGATCCAGGACAGAAAGAAGAAAAGAAAAAAGGAAAGAGGAAAAACCATTCTCATACTCCCATGCTGGCTATTTGCAAACTCTCATTTTAGTTTGCTCTAACAAACTTATAGACTTTGGATATAGATCAGATACATAGACCTATGGCTGTATATCTGAATATTCCCTCTTATCCCACTGACAAGTGTAGATGACCGCAGATAGTGGGGTAACTCTGGCTAGGCATGGTCCTTAACAGACATGGGCATGATTATGGTCTGATAGATTGCCTGAATTAGGAGGGAGGAAGACATGGATGTTAGTGGAGCTAAACATGCTTTTGAAGACTGAAGACCTTTAGCATCCACAGCTGTTTGTGGAAGTACTAAAGGAAAGTAGGAGATGCTTTGTTTTTGTCATTGAAAATCTTGAGCAAAACTTTACCAGATTGTGGGCTGCTTTTCATGACTGCCCACAATCACATCTCTTTGAATAGAAACTTTCATACTCACGCGGTTGATGTTTGTCTTTTTTCAGGGAGGTATTACCCACTTTAAAGAGAAACAAGAAAACAAAATACATTTGGAGTCTCAAAGGTTCCATCCCCTCCAGCTCAAATTTCAGATTCCTGTTGTGTCAAGAGATAGACATAATTGGACCATAAACTCTAAGCTTCTATGTCAAGAGATGAGGGCTACAATAACTCACATTTCTATGGTGTTTTGTAGTTTATTTACTGCACAAAACATTTTTCCAGTTTTATGATATTTGGTTTGCACATGGGGAAGCTGAGGCTTAGAAAATTTAAGTAATTTGCCCCAAATTCATACAGAATATTGAGAAGTTGGGATTGGAACTCAGGGCTTTTCAGTTCAAGGCAAATGCTTTTCTCCCTGTATCCCACCCTCTGACAGGGATTCCTAATCATTAGATTTTATTGCCATAAACAACAGTACACTAGCTTCAAATTGTGCTCTCTAATAGAGGAAGGCAAACTAGAAGGATATTAATTAGTAAATGTTTAGTAAGCACCTGGTAGGTACCAGGCACTTGGATAAATATTGGGAATGCAAAGAAAGGCAAAAGATAGTCCCAGATTTCAGTGAGCTCATGGTCTAAACAATATTTAAGTACTCATGTACAAAGAAAGTGTAGACAGGATAAATTGGAGAAAACCAATGGAGAGAAAGAATTGGAGTTAGATGGGATTAGGAAAGGCTCCTCATAAACAGGTATGGGGAATGTTTGGCTTATAGGCTGTATAAAGCCCACAAAATCATTTCCAAGGCAACCACAGATTATGATGAGCTAAGTACCATAACCTCTAACTGCCTGAGTTCTATAAGCTGATAATTTTGTATGACCTGCAGATGATCTTATAAATATCCAAATAGCTCTTAGCAGAAAAAAGGTTCCCCACCCTGTTGTACAAGACAGAATTTTCTCTAGGACTTCAGAATCCAGAGAAGCCAGGCTGTAGAGATGAGTATTTCAGGTATAAGGAACACTAGAGAAAATGCTTGAATTTTGGAGATGGAATGTCTTGTGTGCAGAAAGGAGGTCAGTTTCACTGGATCATAGAATTTATAGAGCACACTGAAGTGTCCAAAGTCTGGAAAGGTAGGATGGACCTAGGTTATAAATAGCTTTAAATGAAAAATAGAAAAAAATATATTTAAATCCAGAGGTGAGAGAGAGCTACTGGAGTTTATTGAATATGAAAGATAACATTGTCAGACCTGTACTTTAGGAAGAGTAATTTGACAGTTGAATGGGGAGAGACTTTGAGAGATAAATGAGCAGGCTGGTATGATAGTTCAGGTATGAGAGTGGCTGTACAGCTAGAGAAGATAAGAGAGCTTACAGAAGATATAATGAAGGTAAGTTTGATAGGCCTTTACAAGAGATTAGATATATGGGGGAGGGGAGGATGAGACAGAGAGAGAGAGAGAGAGAGAGAGAGAGAGAGAGAGAGAGAGAGAGAGAGAGAGAGAGAGAGAGAGAAGAAGAAGGAGGAGGAGGAGGAGGAGGAGGAGGAGGAGGAGGAGGAGGAGGAGGAGGAGGAGGAGGAGGAGGAGGAGGAGGAGGAGGAGGAGGAGGAGGAGGAGGAGGAGGAGGAGGAGGAGGAGGAGGAGGAGGAGGAGGAGGAGGAGGAGGAGGAGGAGGAGGAGGAGGAGGAGGAGGAGGAGGAGGAGGAGGAGGAGAAGAAGAAGAAGAAGAAGAAGAAGAAGAAGAAGAAGAAGAAGAAGAAGAAGAAGAAGAAGAAGAAGAAGAAGAAGAAGAAGAAGAAGAAGAAGAAGAGGAGGAGGAGGGAAGGGAAAGGGGAGAGAAGAAGAGATGATAGAGTCAAGGTTGATGCCTAGATGGTAAGCCTGGGTGACTAGTGCCCTTACCAGTAGTAGGAAAGTTCAGAAGAGGAGGTTTTGAGGGAAAGATGAGGTGAATGTTGGCAATGTTGAGCTTGAGATGTCTAATAGGCAATTGCAGATACAAGTCTGGAGGTTGAGATAGATTAGAACTGGATAAGTGAATCTGAGAATCAAATACTTAGTAATGATAATTGAAATCTTTAGAGCTGATGAAATCATAAAATAAAAAAGCAGAGAGGAAGAGGGAGAAGGCCCAGAATAGAGCCCTAAGGGGCATCCAATTTTAGCAGCTATGACCTATTCAAAAGAACCAAAATGGAGTAGTATCATGGAAGACAGATGGTATCGAGATGGTATCAAGAGAGAAGATGGTATCAAGGAGAAGAGAATGATTTATTGCATCAAATGCTGCAGAGAAGTCAAGAAGGATGAGCATTGATAAAAAAAAAAGCCTGTTAGATTTGGTTATTAAATAATTATATGTTTAATGTGATTAATATGATTAATATGATATCAGATTGCCATCTTGGAGAGGAGGGAGAGATTTTTGAATTCCAAAATCTTACAAAGATGAATGTTGAAAATTATCTTTACATGTAATTGGAAAAAATACTATTAAGTGGGGGAAAGGATTTCATTGTTTAGAAGTTTTTACTAATTTTGATCAGAACAATTTTGACTGAATAACGAGGGCAGATGCTAGATTGTAGAGTGAGGCATCTATTGTAGAGAGACTTCTCAAGAAGTATGGTTGCAAGAAGAAGAAATATGGGATGAAGACTAATAAAGATGAAATTTGAGTACTTTTCCAGGAAGATAGGATGGGTTTATTTGTAGGTAATAGGGAAGTAGCTTACAGACCAGAAAAGACTGGGGCAGCTAGGTGGCACAGTGGATAGAGCACTGGCCCTGGAGCAGGGGGATCTTGCCCAGTCTTAGACACTTAAAAGTTGTTACCTTAACCTTGATTGTCTCCCCCCCTCCTCCCAAAGAGAAAAGACTAAGGATAAGTGAGAGGATAGGAATGATGGAGGGGGAAATCCACAGGAGAAGTCAGAATAGGGGAAAAAAAACTAATTGTATATATAAAGAGATTTTTCTTGATAAGAAGGGCCATTTCATTTTGTGAAAAAAGAATGAAGGTGAAGATAGTGGCAGAAGGAATCTGGGTTACGTGAAGTAAGGAGAAGAGGAGAAGAGAACACATAACCTCAATTTTTTTCCAGTAAAAATTGTAATTTCCCAGTTAATTTTAAAACAAATAAACAAAGGAAAAAGAAAGGTTAATGAGAATCAGAGAATAATAGAAGGAAGGCAATGGTCTATCAGGACCTATGATGACTAGTCTTTTCTCCTGTTAAAAATACATCCCATTATGCTTGAAGTTTTCTAGTAAATTTCTTGTTCCAGACACAGATACAATTATGGTATTGTATCATGAGAGAGGTGACTACTTTCTTTTTCTTTTTTTTAATTTAGAATTTTTTTCCCACAGTATATATGCATGAGTAATTTTTTTTATAATATTATCCCTTGTATTCATTTTTCCAAATTATCCTCCCCCTCCCTCCACTCCCTCCCCCCGATGACAAGTAATCCCATACATTTTACATGTGTTACAATATAACCTAGATACAATATATGTGTGTAAATACCATTTTTTTGTTGCACATTAAGTATTAGATTCCGAAGGGATAAGTAACCTGGGTAGATAGACAGTAATGCTAACAATTTACATTCACTTCCTAGTGTTCCTTCTCTGGGTGTAGTTATTTCTGTCCATCATTGATCAACTGGAAGTGAGTTGGATCTTCTTTATGTTGAAGATATCCACTTCCATCAGAATACCTCTTCATACAGCATTGAAGTGTACAGCGATCTTCTGGTTCTGTTCATTTCACTCAGCATCAGTTGATGTAAGTCTCTCCAAGCCTCTCTGTATTCCTCCTGCTGGTCATTTCTTACAGAGCAATATTATTCCATAACCTTCATATACCACAATTTACCCAACCATTCTCCAATTGATGGACATCCATTCAACTTCCAGTTTCTAGCTACAACAAAAAGAGCTGCCACAAATATTTTCACATGCAGGTCCCTTTCCGCTCTTTAGTACTTCTTTGGAATATAAGCCCAATAGCAGTAATGCTGGGTCAAAGGGTATGAACAGTTTGATAACTTTTTGGGCATAGTTCCAAATTGCTCTCCAGAATGGCTGGATTCTTTCACAACTCCACCAACAATGTATCAGTGTCCCAGTTTTCCCACATCCCCTCCAACATTCATCATTATTTGTTCCTGTCATCTTAGCCAATCTGACAGGTGTGTAGTGGTATCTCAGAGTTCTCTTAATTTTCATTTCTCTGATCAGTAGTGATTTGGAACACTCTTTCATATGAGTGGATATAGTTTCAATTTCATCATCTGAGAATTGTCTGTTCATATCCTTTGACCATTTATCAATTGGAGAATGGTTTGATTTCTTATAAATTAGGGTCAATTCTCTATATATTTTGGAAATGAGACCTTTGGGTGACTACTTTCTTAAAGGCCATGTTAGTAGAATTCAGTCTATGATTATCCTTCCAATCAATCAATAACTAAGCATTTTTAAAATCCTTGATTATATGCGCTGAATACCCTGGGGATGCTAAGAAAACAAAACAAAAAAAAACCCTATAAATATATATATGTATATATATACATATACATATATATATATAAATGCATAAAATAAAATCTAGGATTATAAAGGAATCTATTTATATTAAAATATAATGATCAAAATATTTTTTAAAAGCCCCATAAGATTGAGCTCTGGCTTTGACCACAAGTCTCATAATGAACTGCATGGCTATTGTCTTAAGACCAGCTTAGTTAAATTCAGAAAAATAGAGTGACTCCAAGAGTATAATTTTTAAAATTTTTCTTTTAAATGGTATTTTCCCAATTATGTATAAAACAATTTTAACATTCATATACACACATATATAATGCTTGTTTTTTTGTTCATATATATATATATAATGTACATATTCATTCATATATAGTTTTACATTCCAAATATTTTCCCTCCTTTCTCTCCTCTTTAAGACAGTAAAAAAATTGATATGGATTATATATGTGCAGTCATGTAAAACATTGCCATATTAGTCATTCTATGAAAGAAGACATAGAACAAAAGGAAAAAATACAATTAAAAAGTGAAAATAGTATGCTGCAATCTGCATTCAGATTTTATCAATTCTTTCTCTGGATGTGCACAGCATTTTCCATCATGGGTCTTTTGGAAAGACTTAGTATTGCTGAGAAATCCAAGTCTAAATTTTTTGCAGTTGATCCTTGCACAATTGTTGCTGTTTACTACATAAAATTTATTCCTGGTTTTGCTCACTTCACTTAGCATTAGTTCATGTGAGTTTTTCCAGGCTTTTCTTAAATCTGCCTGTTCATCATTTCTTATAGAACAATAATATCCCATTATATTTATGTACCACATCTTGTTCAGCAATTTCTCCAGTTGATGGACACGCCCTCCGTTTCCAATTCTAGCAATTATTTTTTTTTAGCCAAAACAAATTTCAAAGAGTCAGAGTCAGAGGATGTGGATTCAAATCCCACCTTGGACCTTTATTACATGTAATGTTAGATGAGACACTTATTGTAACTTCCTAGGTCTTTGTTTTCTTATCTGTAAAATGAGAAAGATGGGCCATATGACCTCTGTGGTAATTTCCAGTTCCAGATCTATAATCTCTTTTGGTCAATCACAATCATGAAGCCATTACTGTTCTTTCTGGCCACTGGTATTCTTTTCTCTCCAAATCTTCTGCCCCATTAACATGCATTTATTTATATGAATCACCTGTTGACCTGAGTGCTGAAGAACTGGGTAATAATGTCTATGTGACCCTATTCAAGTCATTTCACCTATCAGTGCCCTAGATAGTTCTCTAAGATGATAGGCTGTAGAGAAGATGTGGAAATTCCTTTGATTAGTGGAATCAGAGATGCCATTCCTATCCCATGTTTTATATTTACATTTCTATTGTTGAATGTATCTATATTTTGTCTTATATATGCACCCATATGTATATGAATATGTAATCTTCCGTGATTACCTTGAGGGCAGAGACTATCTCATTAATGCCTTTCTTTTTCTTTCTTTCTTTTTTTTCCCCCTGACACAATTGGGGTTAAGTGACTTGCTCAGAGTCACAGTTAGGAAATGTTAAGTGTCTGAGGTCAGATTTGAACTGGGGTCCTCCCGACTTCAGGGCTGGTGCTCTATCCACTGTGCCACCTTTCTTTCCCCATTAAATCCTTTATATTTTCAGTACCTAGCATGCTACTTAGCACATGATAGATGCTTAATAAATGCCTACTCATTGATTGAGGAATTCTGATCTACATTAATAGAGGGAATAATCCATGATGCAAGAAATTATATATCTTTGAAGTCTATCTCAACATCAAAGAGATATTGCCTCTTCCCTCTCTCTCTCATCAAGGGATTATATATCTTTATCTCTATAATTGTTTCTCCCAAACAGAATGTAAATTTTGTGAGGGCATTTACCATCTTTTATCTTGGTAGTTCCAGGGCTTTGCACATATAATATTAGGCACAATAAATGCTTTCAAAATTTGCATTGTATTTACATTCATAATAGAAAGTACTTTTTTATTTTTAAGAAAAGACATCAGAGTTACAATCTGATGGAATATTTGAAAACATGATTTAGATCTAACTTAGAAAATTGAGCTTTAGGACTAATAGTTTTTATCACTGTATTTCAAGAACATTTCACTCTCCACACCTGTCTTCTAGAACAGATTCAATCATGAAGAACAGTAGGGGAGTAAAACAACAAGCATTCTATACAGATATTGCCAGGGTCTTTGTTATGAGCCAGGTTGGGAAAGAAGAATGACTGCTTTTATCAGACTGAACTCAATGGGGAAGCTAGGACTTGCATCAAAGTCTGCAACTCTCATCTCTGGGGGTTTGAACAAGCCTCTTCTCTCTAATATTATATATAAATAAGCTACCTTAATTGGGGTTCTATTTCTCAAATATCCTTTGTGGAGCTATATTTATGAAAAGTGATTGTGATTGCTGTTATGATTGTGATAAAAAAGCAAAACATTGAGTAGTGTGGTCTGATTTGCACGAAGACCTCAACACTAGGATTTGATGTGATCAAAGTTGTGTGAAATACACATCTTTGCTGCAAAGGGGAAGCATAGAAGAAAAAGTTAGGACTGCAATCTGAGAGACCATTTTGGATTTAATATGTGTTTTGCAGAAAACTGAGAAAGACAATGAATAAATCTCTGTGATACAGAGATACTTAGGGCTGACCTTATGAATAAATGCCACCAGCAGAACTTAAGAGAATGGAACCTGTGCTTGAAAATCTTGCCACTTCCATTGCTCAGTTCACCTGTGACAAATGGATTCAGTTTCCACCATTATTCACACCTTTCCTTTAATGTGTTTCAGGATTCCATTAAAAAAGAGGCCTGCTCTCTAGTAGCCATGTCTTTATGTCCCCTAAACTCAATTCAGTGTCTTATTCACATATGGAGTATCATAAAAGTTAATGTAGTTTTAAGCTTTAACAACTTATAAAATATAAAAATAATCATTTTAAAATCCAATTGTTAAAATTTTTAAGGCATTTTGTAAATTTTGAATAATTTTTTTCTTCTCTCTCTGATTGAAGATGGTAAATATTGAAGAAAAAATCAATTGCATTCTCTAATTAACTGAAACCAGGCCCACAATATTAGACTTTTTTCCCATGGGTCATATAAAAATTGTTGTGTATATATCAAAATTGCATTCTGTAGATGAGCTTACGGATAGGATTATAAATGCAATCCTTTTTAGTCACTGAGCAGCTGATGAAAGTTTTTACAAAGTTTGGAAATTTACAGAAGCAATGTATAGCAAGAGATAATCATTATGCTGATTTTTAAGAAAGAGCATATCAATATTAATTTTTCAATTATATATACACATATATATGCTTACATATATGTGTATATGTGTATGTATATATGCATATATGTACACATATACACTAGCATTTATACTTTAGAAATTATTAGAACTTAAAACTGCCCTAGGTCTTTTTGGAATAGCTTGAAAATGCCTATAATAAGGAGATAGAAGTGTCTTGTGAGGAACAGCAAGGAACTTGGGACAAAATGAGAACACATGATGCCTATGTAGAGCCACCCACCAATAGGAAAGAGGGAGGCGACAACAAATTTTGTCTAAGGTTGTTTTTGTGTATAATAAAGCAATATCATCTGATCATTTCCATTTGAAAAAAAACCCAGCATAAAATATCAGGCATATCTATGTAGAATTAATTGTACCATTTCCATTTGGCTATCACTATTTATACAATTTTTACAGTAGTTGTAATTCTTATTTCTTTTCATATACCTGTTGTTATTTACACATAAGTGTCTTGTTCCTACTTGTGAATTCAGAGGGATAAAAGTGACTAACACCAAATTCAATAACTTGTACAATGGCTTCTCTGTTATCAAATGGATATTAATAACCACCTGACTTTTGTCATTTTCTGTTAATGAGTCAATCAACCAAGTAAATGCTCTAACCAGCAGTTATTTGCCCTTTTTTGGAGGAGGTATACCAATCCTTTAACATTAAGATTTATTTTTAATACTTTATAATGGTGTAGGATGTGACTATGGATTACAGTGAAAAAATGTTACACTTGTATCAGAGGACTTAGTTCATAATTCTGATCCGTATTACATTTGCCTCCTTGTGTAACTCATTTAATCTTTTTCTGATTCATTTTTTTCAACTATAAAATGAGAAGGATAATACTAATTAGGAAAAGTGCCTTATAAATGTTAAAGACCTCTACAGAAGTAAGTTATTTTTCTCAAATACTTTGTGAGTAGAACTCAAGTTCTGGTAGGTTCTACTGAGCTGAAAAGGCTTTGGCTATGGGATCATATGAGGACAAACTAATGCACTACAGAAAAGTTCATTCATCACTAGAAAACTCACCAGGTGGTGATGGATATTTTGGATCAAGGCAATTGAAGATGTATGCAAACAAAGGAAGTCCTTCACTTGGATAAGTGAAGGAAATATCCAAAATGTTCAAGTCCAAGGTAGAATTTTGAGAAGTATGGGAAAAATCAAGAAGGAAAGTGGTAATTGTGAGAGTGAGATTTTGGCTGGAGGAGAGGAGGGAAGTCAAGGATTTCCATAGAAGGGCAGGGAGGATGGAAGAAAAAACCAGGAGGAGAGACAAGATAGAACTGGTAGTCCAGTTTGGCTAGAATGTAGCATATTTGAAAGTTAACAGTGTGAAATGAAACTAGAAAGATAAATTGTGGCCAAACTGAGGAAGACATTGAATACTAGATGAGTTTGAACTTTATTCAATAAGCAATAAGGAATCAGAGAGAGTCAGAGTTCAAATCCAAATTCTGTCAGTTATTACTTATGTGGTTTTAGAAAAGTCATTTATGTGGCTGTGTTCAACAATGAGGTGATTCAGTCCAATTCCAATAGACTTGTGATGGAGAGAGCCATCTGCATCCAGAACAAGAATTGTTAGGACTGAATGAGGATCATAACATAGTTTTTTTCACCTTTTTTGTTGTTTACTTGCTTTTTGATTTTTTTCTCATTTTTTTTCTTTTTGATCTGATTTTTTTTTTGTGTATAGCATGATAAATGTTAAAATATTTATAGAAGGATTGTACATGTTTAACATATATTAGATTATTTGCTGTCTAGAGGAGAGGGTGGGGAAAGGGAGGGAGAAAAATTTGGAACACAAGATTTTGCAATATATTTTGAAAATATAAAGCCATTATTTTTTAAAATGTCACAACTTCTAGTCCTCCATTTCACCATCCATAAAATGATGCTAAATCAATGATCCTATAGTAACTTGATGAGTAAAGGAGTGATACAGTTAGATATCTACTAGAGTAAGATGAAGGTTGAATAAGAAAGGGTAGACAGTGAAGGCAGAAAGACCCCATTGGAATAGTCAAGGCATTTGAATATAGTATTGTAAGGGCTTTGAAGAGAAAACTTTTTGTTTGTTCTCTCTTTCTTTGTGCATCATGAACTTGTAATGGTTAGATCCCTTTAAGACCACCAAATAGATCAAACTAGGAATCCCCAAACTCTTGCTAGGAGCAGGAAGTCATGGATGAGCAGCTCTGCTTTTGAGGGCCTGCCAGAAGGTATGTGCTGGACCTGTCTCTCCTTATGTGTCTGGATTAACTTCTCCCCAAAGCAATTCCCTAGCCTCCACATGTTTGGGTGATTAATGGTCTTTGCTCAGAGAAAGCTTATTCTTCACTCCCATTTCCAGGAGCTGCTGAGTGTCCTGGTCATTTTAGAGGAAGCTCCATATAGTATATCCCTGCATGCTCCCTGGCTGTCTTTGATCTGATCAGGCCCTGTATTTCATGCTTCCTCCTAAACAACCCTGACTTTGAAAGAACCCCCAAATGCTGCTGTGACCAAATACTTCTGTGGGATCCCAAGTCACATATGTGGAAAATGAGTAAAGAAATATTTCAACCACAAGCAGGTTTTTAAACTCCTTGGCTGCCTTTTAAAGAAAGCCAGACAGCTGGTGGAATATTTCTGAACTGTTCTCAATTAACTTTCCCTTGTCCCTCTCTGCAGGAATCGAATGAGCTATCTCCATCCAACTGTGCAGTTACTGAAGCAGGCATGAGACTACACAAATAAGAGCCACAGATTTGGGGTGTTTCTTCTCATGTTTCTCAGGCTGGACACAGGACCTGACTCATTCCAATTAATAGGCTTCAGCCTCCTGAGAGAATCGTTTACACTACTAAATGTGTGCCCCTGATTCCTACTGACTCCTATTTTAATGATGAGTACTGTATTTTAAAAGACTGCTCACCATGTTTGCAGCACACACATGTGTGTACACCTGTGTGCATGTTTGCATGTATGTTGTAGTTATCCCTAGTTTTGCTCATTTTGGTTTTCTTGAAGAACAGAAAAAAAGCTTTTTGTAGAAAGCAGGTATGAGCCCAACTCTCAGTTAGAAGCAGAGTTTGGTCCAAGTTATGACTTAGGTTTAAAAATAACAACAAATAGAGAAGCAGCATGGGAGTAGTGGATAGATGGCTGATTCTGGAGTCAGGAAAAACTAGATTTGAATCTCACAGTTGACATTCTGTCTGTGTGACCTTTCAATGCCCAAAGTAATCCTTTAAGATTATAGGTTGCAACATAGCTGCATTGGTAGAAGGAAGTTCCTCACTATAACTGATGAAACCTGAGATCCCAGCCAATTAATAGACAAATAAGTGTTTCACTTCTAAATGTTCATCATATGTTCTAACAAAATTGTTATTCAAAAAACATCAATTTAAAACTGTCTCCAAAGCTGGTTACATGCTGTTTTCAAAATCTTTGATGATGACATAAACTGTCTTTTGTTTTATCTGATTATCAAGTCCAGTGGATGGGTGATTTAATTAATATGGAAATCATTTCCTACCCAGCTAATCTCTTGGATTTCTTGATCTCCAGAAACTCATCTTTCTGCAAAATCAGATTAGCTGTGAAACTCACACCTCCTTACTACCTGCTGTCCCTGACATTCCCTGAGTCCTCCAAAATTGGAAAAGGTGGAGCTTAGACATTGGTGAAGTTCTTCCCATTCTTCCATCATTTAAGGATTGCAGTCAGGGAATTCACTTCATGATTTCCAACCTGGATGATCTTTTGGATTTATGGTCTTCAGAAACATATCATTCTGTAAGAAGAATTAAACTTTTAACTCATATCTTTTCTGATAATTTCTGCCCCCAGATTATGTTTTGGGTAAAGCTGGTACCTTCTTTAATTCCCCCTGCCTCTTCAGCTTTCTTTTTTCTATGTTTGGTCGTCCCTCTTTAGAATAGAATGTTGGGCCTGAAATCAAAAAGACTCATCTAATCTCAGACACTTACTAGCTGTGTGACCCTAGGCAAATCACTTAACCCTGTTTACCTCAATTTCCTCATTTGTAAGTGAGATGGAGAATAGCAAACCACTCTATTGTCTTTGCCAAGAAGACCCCAAATAGGGTAGAAAAGTTGCAGACATGACTGAAATGACTGAATAACAACAATGTCATGATGAAAATAATTTTGATTTTGAGATATCCTGAAAGTATCTAAGGAATCTCCAGAGGTTTTTGGATCACTCTTTGAGCACTGATAATTTAAAGAAATTAAACATCACTCCTAAAGGAAAACATGGAGAAGGTAAGAGACAGGTGAAGGAAGACAAATTATATTTTTGTTTTGCCTCTTTGAAATAATTAAAGGAAAAATATCCTCATGATTTTTATTAGGTCTATTGAAAGACTATAATCTTTTGATACTTAGAGACTAAGACTGTAGTTTGTTTAGTTGGTAGGAAGACATGAATTCAAATCCTATTCAAGTCCTACCTATATGACCTAGGGAAAATCAATTCCTTTGAGCTTTTTCTGCAAAATGAGAGGGTTGGAATTAATGGCTTTTAGGATTCTTTGATCCTATGACTAAAACAGAGAATGTATAAAGTAGGAAGGATCATGTTCTGATCTCATTCAGTCAGTGAGGAAAATAAAGTTGGGACTAATGAATCACAGAAAGGAACTTTAGAGGTCATCTATTCTAACCCACATCTATTCAGAAGCTTCCTCTATAACATTCCCACAGCAGTCAAATGACCTCCTCCCTTGAAGATTTCCAGCAGAGGGAAATTCACTGCATCCTATCTCCACCCCAGGAAGTTCATTACAAGTATTTGGACAGCTTTAATTGATAAGGGAGTATTTCCTTAAATTGAGTTGAAATTTGCCTCTTAATAACTTCTGTCCATTGGTCCTAGTTCTTCTCTCTGGGGTCAAGGAAAACAAATTTATTCTCTTTTACACATGGCAACTCTTCAAATTGTTAAAGACAGCTCTGATCCATTATCTCTTCTACTTCTGGGTCTTCTCATTCATAGGCTAAACATTACTAATTCCCTCAAGTATGGAATGATTTTCAGTACCCTCACCAATCTAATTAGCATCCTCTGGACATACTTTCAGCCTATCAATGTATTTTCTAAATACAGTACTGAGAACTAAAAGTATTAGTAAAGATGTTGTCTGATTAATGAGACTATAATTTTTTTCATTCTGGATTCTATTTTTGCATTAACAAATCTCTAAGAGAGATTTGTAAAACTAATAATGATAGCAGTTTTTTACATAGCACTTTAAGATTTTCAAAGCACTTTACCAATATTATCTCATTTTAGCTTCATAGAAACTCTGGGATATGTTATTTCCCCCATTTTACAGATGAGGAAACTTATGCCCAGGGTCACAAAGTATTGGAGGACATTTTAAAAATGCACATCTTCATATCTTCATGACTTCATCAATTCTAGCACTCAGCCATTGCACCAACTTATCAGTTATGGAGCTTATGAAGAAGGCTAATTGAATATTACAATCAGTAATGGTAAGAAATGAGTAGGTAAGAAATGAGTTTGCAGAAAATTTGGTGTGAGCCAATTAAACCAGATCATTCCACATACATTTCAAGAAAAACTGAAAGAAGAAACAAAGAGATTAAAAATGGGGAAAAAATTGCCAGCATTTGTATAATAAATTATTTTCTTTATCAATGACAGTGGAACAACTACATTTGGACTCAGCTATCTTAGTTCCTGTGTGGTATATAAGGAAACAAAAGTGTAATTGATAGATCGAATAATGGAATAAAATAGAAATAATATAGAAAGTAAATAAGAAGATTGGTAGGAAAGCTGAATTAGACCAAGTATGCAAATAGAATCTATTTTGGAGGGGACATAATTTTCCGACAATGGAGGTATAAATTCTCAAGACATTTAAAAGATGGAAACTTTGGCAATGATTAGAAAAACCACATATTGTGATATTACTCAAAAAATGATTATTAATGATAGAAATAATAATGATATTGAAGTCAAGAAAACTACTGACTTATATCCTATCATATTCCTATTTTCTTCTATAAACTTTTAATGATATGTCTGTATAAAAATGAAGATTATTCTTGGTGAAAATATAAGGTTAATGGGCAAGCTTTCACAAGTGATATTCTACAGTAGACTACATGAGTTTGCAGAAATTTTGGTGTGAGAGCCAATTAAGTCAGATCATTCCAAGTACATTTCAAAAAAAATTGGAAGAAGAAACAAAAAGATTAAAAATGGAAAAGATTTGTTAGAATTTCTATAACAAACTATTTTCTTTATCAGTGACAGTGAAACGACCACATTTGCACTCTGCTATCTTAGTTTCTGTGTGCTGTATGAGGAAACAGAAATGAAATGTAAAAAATAGAATTAATATTAAAACAGAGATGTAGATGCAGTCTTAAATATGGCTCGCCAACAAAATAGCTCCAATATACAAGATTATTTGAGAGATGTGAGAACACAAAAGGATTTGTCTAGCCTTCTTCTGATTGCCAGTATCAAGCAAGGGATGAAATATCAAATGTATACTCTCAAGGTATTTGTCATGGAGGAAGTTCTATCCTACAGATAATCAAGGATCATACATTTGGAGCTATTTGGAAACTTAGAGTATAGGGATCACAAAACTAGTTAATAACAGTCAAGATTTAAAACCCTAGCACCACTGGTTCTGAATCTAGTAATCTTTACACATTGCTTATTCAAGAATTCAAGATGCTCCAGTTATCAGATGACATATTAATTATATTTATATCCAGAAATATTATAGAGTCTCCTAAGATTCAAAACCACTTAAAAGATTCCAGTCTGACAAAGAACATAGGAAACATCAAATTAATGTTTACAGCTTATTAGACTGGTCCATCAAAGAGTGAAATTCAGAACTGGATAGAAAGAAAAGAGCTTATTGGATTGCTTCTGAGTCTTTCAGCTCTTTGAAATTGCAAACAAAAATTCTTCCTTTTCTCTTTTGCCATCATCTTGTGCTCTTTCCTTTCATCCCTCCCTTTGTCTCTCCCTCTATCCTTTCCTTCCTTCCTTCCTTCCTTCCTTCCTTCCTTCCTTCCTTCCTTCCTTCCTTCCTTCCTTCCTTCCTTCCTTCCTTCCTTCCTTCCTTCCTTCCTTCCTTCCTTCCTTCCTTCTTTCCTTCTTTCCTTCTTATTTCTAACATCCAACTTTTTGTCCTTTCCTCCTTGTCTTCCTTCTTCTCTTTCTTATTTTTTCTTCTTCTACCAATATTCTTATAGTGATGCTTTATAGTTATGACTAATTACCTACCCTAAAGATCATGAAGGTGATTCAAAGGGAAATGTATAAGTTTCTACAGTCTATGGTGGGAGCAAATTAGGCTGAAAATTATTACTGGTGACTCATGAACAAGAAATGGCATAAAACATCATATACAAGATATATGATCAGAAAAGGATGTCTTATTCTTCTAGCTAGGGAAGCTATGTGGTGTAGTGGATAGCCCACTGGACTTGAAATCAGAAAAAAACTCATCTTAATAAGTTTAAATCCAGTCTCAGACACTAGCTGTGTGAACCTAGGCAAGTCACTTAACCCTGTTTGTCTTTATTCCTCCTCTCTAAGTTGGAGAAGGAAATAGAAGAACCTCATCTACGAATGAGGTGGTAGAGTTACATAGGGCAACCCATACATGAACAAGAATACTCTCATACCTCTGAATGAGGTAGCTTACTCCAATTTTGGATAGCCACAATTGTTCATGAATTTGCACTTGCTTTTTGCCTATAGCTTTTGCAGTTGTCCTAATCTTGTATTTTTAGAGGCAGAACAGGTCTAATCTGTCTTCCATATGACTGAAGACAGCTTTTATGTCTTATCTTCCCAAATTTCCATTCCCAATGCTTAATCCTTGGTTTTTACCAGTTCCAAAGCTCTTAAAATCATCTCTTTGGTTGCTTTTCCTTTTTCCTTCAGTTCAAATCTTTTTTTTTTTTTCTTGAGACACATAATAGGAATTTGGATAAAACACTGGACTCATAGCTAGGGAGATCTGCATTTAAATCCTGTTTCACACATTTGCCAGCTGTGTAACCATAGGCAAATTATGAAACCTCTCTGTTCCCCAGTTTCCCCATCAGTAAATTGAAGGGGTTATGATCAATGGCTTTTAAGGTCCTTTCCAGTTCTAAACTTGATAGATTTAGAACTTTTTTTGTTCCTTGCCAATACACATTTTTTCCCCACAAACTAAAAAGAAGGATTTCATGAGAGGTTTTATGTGCTTGTAATGAATAGCTACCAGATATGTAGAAATGTAAACATAAAATATATGAGGTAGAAGAGAACAAAACAAGATTTCTGAATTGTGATTGGTAAAAATATAGAGTGCATTGGGAAGAATGAAAAGTCATTTAACTTCGATGGAACTCTGTATCTTCATCTGTAAAATGAGATTGAATTACATGACTTCTATGGTTACTTCTACCTCTCTGAATCCCAAGATTCTGTTTTCCTAAAGGAGACAGTTGATACTCTCTTGCCAACCACTGATCCTGGGATAAATAACATGAGCTTCTCTTATAGATAATGCTGAAAGGATTTTAAAAGTTATTATAAGCAAAACTAGTTTCCTTAAAGTTGCAATATTACCTATGGAATTTTCAGTGAATCTCCTCTGCCAGCCTCTGCTCAAGTGTCTTCATGCTGCTGCTTCTTGTTTGAAGTTCCTTAACTTAAGGTTCTTAACCTGAAATCCATGAACCACCAAGAAATTTGTGGGTAGCTTTCTGGGGTAGTGGTGATCTATGAACTTGCATGGGAATACATCTTATTTTTGCAAACCTTTAATTTTATTTGTAACGCAATGTATTTTATTTTATACATTCAAAAACATTTTGAGGAGTGATCCATAGGCTTTACCAGACTACCAAGGGGATCAATGATAAAAAAGAAAAAGGTTTAAGATCTACTCTAGAATAATTAAAGCATCTGAAGGCACATTTTTTTTGTTTGATTCATTTTTGGATAGTGTCCTGTGAAAACTTTATTTTTAGTCTGCTTTCCCCCCTATTTTTTTGGTTCAATTATATTTTTCCTTTGTTAATTTTTTCCTTCTTTTAAAATTCTACTTTAGTTACATTTTATTTGCTTATGTGACACCATCTATTCAGAAGGTCACAGTATAATAGATCTAGGATTTGCAGGGACTAAACAGGTCAATAATTCAATAATCTCATTTTATAAATAGGAAAATTGAGGCTCTGAGATGTTTGAATCACAATCATACCGAAGATGTTCCTTATGACATTGGCTGATGTCTTTAGAAAGCTCTTTCTTCATGATTCCCCATCCTCTTTAGCTAAGGTGAATTGGCCAGAGGTAGAGAAAATCAACAAAGACTAGACATCTCCAAATGAAAAGTATACCACAACTGCAGTCAAACCACAATCCATCAAAATGAAAGAAAAATGTACAATATGATTACTTTTATTGGATTTTTAGTACAAAGAGAAAACTCATGTGAACCTTCCTTGACTTCTCAAAGATTTTTCCTTACTTTTCTCCTCAGTCATGTTTTTTGTTTCAGGCTCAACTGTCTTGTGTTGAAAGATCTCTTTTACATTATTTTTGGCTAAACCAGAACAAAGATTTGAGCTGAAAAATATTATGAGAGCACCTCTCCTTCTAAGATTTCCAGGCCAATTTAGTGTACTCCAGAGGTTTGGATGATTCAGATAAGCTTCAGAAAAACATCAATGTTTTAGATTATGATCCAAATGAAATCCCAGATCTAAGCCTTGGAGGTTTTCTTATTATCACTAGCACAAGTAAGTGTACACTATGAATCTGACTTAGTGGAATAGAATCAGCTAGCTACTACTCATATATGGAAGACTTTATTTTAAAATAATATTACTCTCCCCTCCCCTAAAACTTCCCTCTAATCCAAAAAATAATTATCCTCATGCTTTTATATAGGAGCTCACTTTAAGCTAGAGACATGATTTACCATCTTTATGCTCTTTGGACATTGGTAGAAAGTTTTTATGGTAGGTACTTGGTTATTTCTTACACAAAAAAGGCACAGACCCAGTATTTTTAAAATTTTGGGACAGAATTCTGGGAGCCACAAAATGAGCTGTTATCATTAATAGTTCACATTGTCTACTTTAGTGAATCCTAACCTTTTTTTTGATAATAGTTATAGTTGTAGAAGATCTTCTTATTGATGAAAGATCTCAGAAATCCTTTGAAAGAAGTGATAGTTAATAGTATCATTACTGAATATTACAATCCATATTTTGTTGTTGTTGAGTTATATCAGTAATATCCAACTCTTTGTGTAACCATTTGGGATCTTCTTGGCAAAGAACTGAAATAGTTTGCCATGTGCTTCAGCTCATTTTTACAGATGTGACAACTGAAGCAAATAATATTAAATGACTTGCCTTGGGTCACATAGCTAGTAAGTGAGGTCAGATTTGAATGCAGTGCTCTATCTACTGAGCTATCTAGCAAGTCCAAATGCATTGTCAATAGTAGGTAGTGATTCAGAAGAATGGAACTAGATGTGGACTCAAACTTTGAATAAGAAAATTAAAGTGGACTAAAGCACTGTAACAAGAATTCAAAATGTCCCAAATTCCTTGCAGTGATTTCTTAGCCAGTGGTTTTCAGTATTGGAGTCATAGAGTAGATATTATTAGATTCTAATAGCAGTGGAAGACAAAGAAAAAAAATTAATCTGCACAGCTGGATTTTACCAGTATAAAAGTGTCCCTAGGTGTCTCATGGGTACATCAGGACCTCCAATTTCTATCTTCCATGTCCCCTCCCTCATGATTCCCCTTAGAGATCATATAATAACTAATGATAAAGTCTTTTTATCATTAGAAACTTGAATGATGTTTTCAAACTTTCACAGTCCTTTGCTTCACATATATAGTCAGTCAACTAGTATTTTTTTATGTGTCAGGTACTGTGCTAAGTGTGGAGAAGGAAATGGCAAAGTGCCTCAATATCTTTGCCAAGAAAATCCCCAAAAGGGTCCTGAAGAATTGGATGTGACTGAAAAATGACTAAAAGCAACAACTGTGCTAAGTGAGGAATGGGGATCAAAGAAAGGCAAACAAGAATGTCTACTTTTATTGAGCTTATATCTATTGGTAGAGGTGAGATGACAAGCAAACAAGTCTGTCCAAATAATCTCTATCTATCTATCTATCTATCTATCTATCTAATAAATGAGATAATCTTCAGGGGAAAGTTTCAGTAATCAAAATGTATATGTCTTTGGGCAGAGATCTCAGAGGTTAAGACTTGTTTGGGAGTCAGAGAACTACTAAGTGTCTGAGATCAGAGTTGAACTCAGATTTTCCTTGACTCTAAATCTGACATTCTATTTACTGCTCCACTTAGCTTCCCATGCAATATTTGGTTAGAATTTTGAATTTGCTGGAATTGGTTCTAATCAGAGTTGACACAGTGGAAAAGTTCCCCAGATCTGGACATGGCTCAATAAAATTATTTGTTTTCTTGGTGACACCAATAACTTTCTTAATGCACTCTCAATCCTATCTATTTACCCATGTCAAGAAATGGGATACAAAAGGAAAATGTGCAAGTTATAGAAGATCCTTCTTTATGATGGAAGATCTCAGAAATCCTTTGAAGGAAGTGATAGTTAATAGTATCATTACTGAACATTATAATCCATATTTTCCTAAATACATCTTTCCTAGACCTATTAGCCATTCAATATCAGAAAGGGGCATACCTTTTCATTTTGTTACCTTTTTTACCTGCCCTTTAGATTCTGTATGTAGAGTCATTATAAGCTTGAAAACCATGCAATTTCTTCAAGTGAATTTGTAAAATTGAGAAAACTAGGGTCCCTTCATCAACCGCCTTTTCAAAACATTAATATTTATATGCCTTACTGTATTGGCATAAATTTCTGTATGTGTACTTTTCTTGTTAATCCGTTTCCATTTTTTTTATAAGTGATGATAGTCCAATAAATTTTTAAAAATGAACTCATTGGGTATCTTCCCACCTATTACTTGAGGAGTTCCAGTGATTTTTTAAAAACTGGAATTTTCTTAAATTCAACTTCATTAAACACACACTTATTGACCACCTATTGTATTCACAACATTATATAATATTTAGTGTTTGAGAAATTACTCTTAAATGTATTTCTTGGACTTAAAGTTTGAAAGGGTAAAGATACAATCCATGAGAAGAAGGAATAATTAAAGGACTTGCTGACAGACTCTTATTGAATAGTATTTGATTTACATTGATCTGTAAATAAAAGTTTCTTTGCCTGAGTGACTAGATGATCAAGAAACATTTTGTCCTCCCTCTAATTCAGAGGGTCTGAAAACTGCATGGGCCAAATCCAGTTTCCATTTGTTTTTTGTACAATCCAAGAGTTAAGAATGATATTTACATCATTTAAAGACTAATTTTATTTAAAAATATAGACACCATTTTAAACTCATTTTTAACAGGTAAAGGGATTGATTTGGCCCTCATGCCAGAGATTGTCCAAGGTGCTCTAATCTATTAGAAAATAAGCTAAGACAAGTTGAGACTGACAGAATGTGTTTTATAGCTCTTTATCCTGGTTTCATTTTGTGACATTAACACATATTCACGCTGTTCCCAAGTCATTTCTTTTCACTTTCTCCTGTTCTCATGTCTTCATTTTTGCCAACTGTCATTTTTTCCATTGTGTTGGCACAAAACTTAAAACAAAACAAAACATTGTTTCATCTTCTTCTGAACTTTAAAGGATCAGCTTTTGGAATCAACCTTCCCAAATTGCCTTGATGATGGACAGCTACTGGTAGAGAGTGAACATAGGGAATATTTGAATTTGGGAGTGCTGGGTTGCATTTGGGTTAAAGGCAATTGAAGGAATGAACCAGTCCACACCAGAAAACAGACTATCTTCCATACCAAGTAACATTGGAATTGGGTCTATAAGTGACCACTGTGCTTCTTTTCTGGGTAAGAGGAGAGAATAATATTATTATTACAAGTAATAATAAGTTAAGTTACTTTCCTGTGGTCACACAATCATCTGACTTTCTTTTCTGAGACTCAGATCTTGTCTCCAGATCCAGTGATTTATCTGTTGCCTACCATCATCTTCATAAGACTTTTTTTTGGTCTTCAAAAGTTTAAGTCCAGAATATGTTCTCTTCAATCAATGAGGCCTTAAGTAAGTCATTTAATCTCCCTAAATCTGTTTCCTCACTAATAAATGAGGATAATAAAATGAGGATGATAATATTTGTTATTATCACTATGCTGTGGTGAGTATAAAAGAGATAATGTGTGTCAAAATTCTCTTGAAAACAATAAAATATTATACAAATTGATCATTTTATCAATGTTGAGAACTCCTGGTGTGGAAACTCCCCTTTATCAGCACAGACTAGCAACTACTCTTTAAAGTTTTTGAAAGTTGCCTAGGTCCTCTCTTTAACAATGAAATAATTCAAACCAGTTCTACTTGTTCAGTGATAAAGAGAGCCAACTACATCCAGAGAAAGATCTGTGGGAACAGAATGTGGAATACAACATAGCATTCTCACTTTCTCTGTTGTTACTTCTTGCATTTTATTTTCTTTCTAAGTTTTTCTTTGTCTTCCTTCTTGATCTGATTTTTCTTGTGCAGCAAGATAAAAATGTATACATATATTGGATTTAACATGTATTTAAACATATTTAACATGTATTGGACTACCTGCCATTTAGGAGAAGGGGTGAGGGGAAAGAGAGGAAAATTTGGAACAAAAGGTTTTGCAAGAATCACTATTGAAAAATTACCCATGCATATGTTTTATGAATAAAAAGCTTTAATAAAAAAATGAAAAAAAAAAAGAAAGTTGCCTAGGTCCTGAGACCTTAGATAACTCTTAAGTTAGGTTTTCCTGAATACTAGGTTAGCTTTCTGTTGACTATTTCTATTGACCAAGCTGCTTCTCTACATTCAGATTATTACATAATCCATATGTTAATATATATGATACATATCTCCTAATTATTTACACATATATGTGTCTATATATGTATATATATATATACATATATATATATATCTCCACATATATATACAATTATATGAAACCTCCAAAAGCAAATGGTACAGTGATGAGAATAAGGAGGATTCAATCCAAATTGACAAAGTATTTATTAACTGCCTAGAATATTCTGGGCACTGTACTAGATTTTGAGGATAAGATAATAATGTAGCAGACCTGAAGGAACATACATTTTTATATGGGGAGAAAAACCACATAAAAACATACATAGAATACATGCCAAAGAAATATAATGTAATTTGGCTGTGATTTTCCTGTTAATATGTAGGTCATCCCAGTGCTTGTACAGGTCAGGCAGAAGGAAAGATGTTATTTAGGAAGTGGTCTTTGAGCTGAAGTTTGATAGAAACTAGAGATTCTGAGAAGTGGAAGTTAGGATGCAGCAGGGATAACCTGTGCAAAGGCCTGGGGTTGGGAGATAGCACATGTAAGAAAGTTGTTTTGATCTCTGAGAGGACAGAGAGTGCCTTGGGCACGGGATATATAAGGAAGGATGGAAAGCAGGAAGTACCATGAACAGGTACTACAAATATGTACTCAAGAGGTAGAATAATATGAAAATAATTGGAAAGTTTGGAAAGAAATCTGGAGCTCGATTACATAGGACTTAAAATCAGTCAATCATTAAGTGCCTATTGTGTGCCAGACATTAAACTACGTACCAATGGCAAATAGAGGAGTTTGTATTTTATTTCATTTTATTTTAGAGGCAATTAGGGGTTATTGATGTCTGCTGCACCACACACTGCTTTTATTTGACTTTTAGAGGCTATGCATCTATTCTACAAGAAAAGAGAAAAATGAAATTCTGTGGAGTATGTGAGTGATTCAGGGCTAAAATTTGCAAACATCTTTCTTTGCTCCCTTGTGTGATTCTTTGTAATCCAAAATTTCTTCTCAGCCTGTACTTGGGGGCCTGGTTTGGATGGAAGTCACATATAAAATGAAATGCCTCCAACATCTACAGAAGGAAGTAACTCTACCTCCAGAGAAAGGTCATTGGTAGGGCAGGTCTTGCTTCTTCTGGCTCCTCTTTTCCTGTCCTGGAGTTCATTTGGAATTGCTACCAAGGACTTACCCTTTGAAAGCATCAAATGTTAAAATGCAAGTGATCACATGTTGATTAGCAGCTCTTTCCTTGATGAAGCACACAAGTGTCATGTAAACCAAAGTGAACTCTGCTCATGATGGATGAGAGTGGACATTCCTCTGAGCAATCCTCCAGCCAAGACCGCAATGCTTTGGCTTCTAGTTGCTCATGGAAACTTTTAATTGGCTTGTCTTCTAATCTTTGCCAATTACAACTTTGGAGAAGGGCTCTGGAAATGGGGCAGAAACTGTTTCACTTATTCCTGATGCTGATATTAAACTAGGTTGTATCTTGCCATTGCTTTTTACACATCTGTTTTAATTGGGAGTCTTGTGGGCAGGATATCTTTGAAGACACTGTTATAAGATGTGAAAAATCTAAAATAAAGCAGGTTTTGAAGTGTATCCATAGCTGTTCAAAAAGGTTTGCTTCAAGGACTAAAGCCTATACAGTGTTTTATTTTGGAACCAGATCACAAGATTACATGATATCCCACCCTTTTTTTGATTTACAGGCTTCATTTTATTTCTAACTCTAAAATGAAGAAGTTATGAGTATAAAATTTTTAAAGGGGTGGACTAGCATGAATCAGGGTCCTTAAATTTCTGGGAAGAAAGAAAATAAAAACATCTGGTGGTAGTCTGGTCAATGGACCTTTTAAAACTCCAAATTAAAATAGTTGTATGAATCATGAGTATCTATATTTAAAAAAAAGTTTTATCAAAACTATCTCCAAATTGCAGGAAATTGCACTATCTCTCCCTCTCCCTTTTCTTCACTCTCCTTCCCTTTCTCACTCCCTTTTTCTCTCTGCCTTCCTCTCTCCTTCCATCTTTGTCTCTCTCTGTGTCTGTCTGTCTGTCTCTCTCTCTCAAAGATATTTGCATTTAAGGAAAAAGCAATAAGATATAGTGTATACTGTGAAGCTTAATAGCTGTACCACTTCAGACAAATGTTGATGATTAAGACTGTGGGAGGTATTGAAAGAAGTACAGAAAAGAATGAGACATTCCTCTCTGTTCTCAGAGTGCTTACAATCTATTAGAAAGTAAGAAATATGAGCATAGGCAAGAAAAATAAAAATATAGTATGAAAGTACATAAGAGAAGTAAAGTGCTGTACTTAGTTCCTATCTTTTATAATTATTTTTTTTCCTATTCTCTTTGATATATTCCACCTTCCATCCAAACTCACTTATTGACTTTCTGCAAAGCCCATCCACCATTCCAACTCCAAATGCTAGTGTTATCTTTTTCAAATGAGCTTTGTATTATAATTGTCTGCGCATCTCCCACATAGTATATAAATTCTTTGGGGGGAGGAACATTTTTGTATTTGTATTCATAATGCCTAACGTCTTTTGCATAGTAAACTCTTAAAATATATTGATTGAATTGAGTTGCACTTAACTGAACTAAATTGCATTGCAAGAGATAGGATAGGACGGCAAGTCACATGCTAAAACCACAAAGATGGTAAGAGAGATGTTGATAGATGGTCTAGAGAGGATGGAGTGAACATAGTATAACCAGAATTGTTGACTACAATAGGCCAGTACTTAGGACATTGCATGTAGTTCAATATGGCATTGGCATAGGATGCGTGAATAAAACTAATAAAGGTAAGGTTAAAAAAGTAGGTAGGAAAAATTTGTCTGAGATCTTAATATTTCATACTTCAGTGAGATGGAGATTTTATTGATACAAAAAGATGGTAAACTCTCTATAACTCAGGATAAATTCTTTGAAAGTTTTTGAAATTGAGAGTTATGATCCACTTGAATTTGGATGATGTCTCTTGTAACTAATTAGCTTGACTGATTCTTGAAAAACATATACAATTTATTACTCAAAAATTTGTTTATTTATTTGTTTTTTTAGCTTTCTTGTTCCTGTAGAATTTGAGTTCCACTGGCTTAATTACTGATTACCCAGGGTCATCTTCATGTTATGATGAGACCATGTAATGATGAATCCCATAAATGTGAACTTCTTGAGCTTAAGGATTTTAGCAGAGTGCCTTATAGACAGCAAGCTCTTAATAAATGTTTGTAGATTTGAGAATTGAATGGTGAAAGCATAAAAGGACTTTTATAGAGAATGACTTTGAAAATTAAGAAAAAATCAGTTTGCCAGAAAAGTTTATCATTCACTTTGATAGGCAAATGTGCTTATTAAAAATCAGGATGACTTTTTAGTCATTTATGAAGAATGGAAGCAATTTTTGTCTCTCACGAACTAAACAGAAGAATCTTAAGAGCTTTGGACAATCTGGGAAAGATAAAGAGAACAGAATAATCTAGATAGATGCTTTAATAAACATTTACTTTAAATTTCATTTACTAGTCAATACTGTAATTCAATCAGCATTGGGAGATTAACATAGTTGTCAATGGTACTTTTGGGGTTGAGATAAAAGGGAAGAGAAGGAAAAATGAATGGATTGTATGTACAACACATAGAAAAGACGGGGCAACAGAGCAAGATCTTGAGATAAAGTGGAATATCTGAAAGAAAATATCCTTTCTTAAAAAAGAGGTGAAAGATGGCTTGAGTTAGTATAATACAGGAACCTAGCTTATTTTTGTGTGGTAAAGTATTAATTTTGAGAAATGATTAGTATTAGTGAAATAGCTAGATAACTAAAGAGAGCTAACTAGCTAGCTCAACTATTTATTAAAAACTTTCTGTGTTCCAGGCATCATGCTAAGTATTACAAAGAGCAATACAAAAAAGTAATATAATCCCTTCCCCCAAGGAAGAAAAAAGAAAGGAGAGCTAGAAAGGAAATTGCATGTATCTCCTATACTGGTTTAGAAATGATAGGTGGAAAAGTAACAAGTATGTTAGTTTCCAGACAAGGCAAATTGAAAAGTTCATATTGCAGAAATTTGCATTCCAGGGGCAGAGTCCAATGTCCAATGGAGGTTGAGGGATAGGGATGAAGATAATGGCTGGAGGGCAGTCAGTATTTTTCAAATACTGGCTAGGAAATAAGGAATATGTACCATCTGGACCAGCTCTCTGGAGGATCTTAGTACCAGCCTGCATCCTTGGTCTTAGAAGAGGAGTGAAGAGGCGGGACTCAAGTGGATGATGAAAATGGAGTCTGTTTATTCCAAATTCCCTCAGCCTTATATACTCTAATACCCTTACATAAAATATATCACACTGCACATACACTATTTACTGTGCATGCGGGACCATAAAGACAATTTGCTACTGTGTGTAAATGTCTCTTTGCCACTTGGTATCACTCTGTTTTAATTACAACCCAGGTTGTCACACCCTTCTCAAGACTTTTTGGGTACAGTATGACTTCTCAGGAAGGTTGAGAGCCCTGTGGGGAGATGGGGAGCCAAAACAGACATTGTCAACAGGTTCCCTCTGGGCTGAAGGGTCTTATATATTACCCAGAGTTCCCTCACTATCTGTGGCCCTCTACAGGAATATATATTCCTTTTCAATCAATTGATTAATTGTCTCATGAAGGTTTGTGGAACATTGCCCAAAGTGGTCCAGTAGCTTTTGAAATTCTTGTTGCTGTTTGCAAGAAGGTGAAAGAAACACCACTTGTTTTCTGTTGGAAAAGAGCTAGTCCATAACAGTATTCAGCTAGGAAACAAGGTAGGTATGAATATTTTATATTAAAATATTAATTTGTTAGAAGGTAAGGAAAAATAATTACTAAAAGTAAGTGAAATATAACTTTGAATTTTACTATGAAAAGAGTTTAAAATCTCAACCTAAGAACATGTCATCATTAGGGGTGAGCCTGATATCATCACCCAATTAGTTCAATTTCAATATTGAGATATAATGAAAGACTTGTATTTGAATAATTAACAAAAAGAGGTTTACTTAGTCTTAACATAGAAAGGATATGCACTCTGGATGCAATAGTATATATACTTAATTTTCTCCTTCCCTTGACCAATGTTTCCATATGAATCATGGTTGTTCTGTTGGGCAGAGCAAATAGTATTTCAAACAGAAATTTATGTTCTAAATATCTATAATAACAAAGGAAAAAGAATAAAGTGAAATTATAGCTAAGGAGAATAAATTTTAATGTATAATGCAAATAAATAGAAAATTGCTAATGTAAAATAAATTGACAAAATAAAGAACAAGTGAATTGATAAATGAAAAATCCATGTTTGGAAAGACTAATACTTTTGATAAACAATTAGCAAACTTAATGAAATTTAGATGAGAAAAGCAAAAGCAAAATCAAAATTTGAGGAGTGCGGAAAAGAATTAATGATGAAGGCAAAAGAAATGAAAAAATCGACTAGTATTATTACAAAACATTATGTCAATAAAGATGGGGAAATAAAACAAATATAAATTTATTAAACTATAGTCTTCCCAAATTGAAAAAAAACAATGAAATACACGACATAATTGATAAAAATAATCCATTCATAGTTTTTTAAAGCATTGCAGAGTAGAGAAATAGAAAAAAAATTACTTATGATTAAAATGTGTTATTTTTTTTAAAACAAGATTTAGTACTAAGAATTACTGAAGAATTAGCATGGTATGGAGAAATATTGGAGAGTTTTCAACTAAAAACAAGAATAAAGCTGAATTGTTCATTCTCATTATTACTGTTTTACTTTGTATTAGAATTGCTAATTATTGCAATAAAAGAGAAATAAAAGGAATCGATATATGCAATGAAGAGGTTAGATATATCAATTTCAGATGATATCATGTATTGAGAAAATCCAAGGATAAAAAATTGATCAAAATAAAAATGCTTGAGAAAAACATAAATCCATACAAATAATTGATGTAAATATTTCTGCTGAAAACTGATGTTCAAAGATTATAAGAAATTGATACAAATTTGAAGAGCCAGTGCCCATTGAATACATGGTTAAAGAAAATAAACAGATACTTATAGAAGAAATATAAATCAATAATCAATTAAATGTTTAAATTCTCATAAAATCAAAGAAATTTAAAGCTGTTAACATAAACCAAGCAGGATGAGTCTAATTTCTTTCATATCATTGCCTTTCTAGTAGTAAAACACTACTATCATGTCCTAGCCCTTCTTTATCCTTTCTTCCATCCCAATTTTTCTTTAGTTTCTTTAGTGGATTTTCATAAATTATTAACAAGAAACTCTTTTTTTGGTTTCAATTTGAATTCTCTCTATGTTATGTATTTTAATAGCCATAATAAAATGTAGGATTGAACACAATCCTCTAGATGTTGGATGATTAAAGCACAGTATAATGGAATCTTTCCCCTATCTTGGACATTAGGACTTTTAAAATTCAGTTTAAGTCACACTATCTTTTTGGTTGCTATGAATGCATATTGGCTTTGTGGTCCACTAAAATTATCTATTTATTTATCTGTCTTTCTCTCTATTTTTAATTAATTATTTAATTTAGATGAATTGGTGTCTAAACACACTTACTAGTTTGTTCTTGGGAAACTTATTGGAATTGACCTTGTAGGACTTTGCCTTTTTCCTCCCTTTAAATATTGCCTTATTTAATTTAGCCTAATGTTCTAGATTATCAAGATTTGGGGTTTTTTTGGATTTTGACTGTTATCCATGAATTAGGTATCCTTTCCAGTCTTATGTCTTGTGAAAATTTGGTAGAGCTGCCATTATGACTTTATAAAAAAACACTAATATAATTGGTAAACTACATACGAGCAAACTCAACTCCATTGGGCATTCTACTTACTATAGATCTCTTTCCAGTTCACATGACTGCTATCTGTCATTTAATCAGTTCTGAATTCCCCTAAATGCACTGTTGTTTAGCACACATCTCTCCATCTTATCCATCAAATGTTATTGTAAAATCTATTTTAAGGAGTATGTCCTGAAGAAGGCTGGTCAATATTTTTTTTAGGCAGGGTTAACAAGGAGAAAGCTTATGCTGCACTATTAGAGTTAAAGTTAGAAACTTCAAAAGATCCAGAAAGACTTGGGCCAAAATAAATTTAATCATGTACATATACATAGTCTTCACTTGGAGAGAAGACTTCATAGTCTGTAGCCCCACATTTCTCCTAAAAAATCTTTTGCTCTCATACAAGAGGAAAAACAATGGTCCAGAGATATTAAATAGAGACAGTTTCAGAGCAACAAAAAACTTTTACATTCTTAAAAATTATTGAGGATCCTAAAGAGTTTTTGCTTATATGGGTACTTTCTGAAAAAGCCTTGGAGAATCTATGGTTCCATGATAACCACCAGGCATTAGGTTAGAATGCTAATGTAGGCAGGCAGTTAGATAGATGGTGCACCAGCCCTGAATAGGAAGACATGCGTTCAAATCTGGCCTCAAACATTTAACACTTCTTAGCTGTGTGATCCTAGGCAAGTCACTTAACCCCAATTGCCTCAGTAAAATAAAAAATAAAAAATAAAAATAAGAATACTAATGTAGGGGAAAAATTACATCCACATTCTTTAATTAAAATTCATCATGCACATATACATATACACATATATACAATTTAGGCTTATATATATTTATATCTTTAATTAAATTTTATCATGCACACACACATAACTTGTGTTTATGTTTAACTATGGATCATATCTAGTTTTACCAAATGACAAAAAGGACTCAATATAACAGGCTAATGATTTATCATTTGGCACAAAATGTCTAAAGCTCAAGTGACTTCTTTATTCAAGAGGGAAAACAAATCAAGCAACCTAAGGACTCTCAGAGCCTTTTATGAATATTTATAGTAGGCCAGATAAATGTCTTTATATATTTGAATTTGTAAAGTTTTAACTGGTATTTTCTCTTTCAATTTTGATCATAACTGAGGTGTCTTACTTGATAACCAACAGGTACAGATAAGGAAGTGAATCAGAGTATTTTTTTCTCTACAGACTAGAAGAGGATACTTGTATGCATGCAGATAACTATCTGGGTTTCTATTGGGATGAAAGCTTCTGCCTAATCCTATTTGGTAGAAAGCAACATGCCCATTTTTTCCTGTTATTGAAGTTACCACTGATTTTCAAAATTGTATTCAAGAAATATCCTCCAATCAGCTCCTCCCCACATATAGACATGACTCATTCAAAGAGACCCTAGTGAAAGAGAGGTTAACAATAAAACAAAAAACCGCTCTCAAACAAGCTCAGAAAATGTTAGTGATAGTGTGGGCCTTTTGCTCCCTCATTGGTTACTTTTCTTTTACAAAGCTGGGATTGTAGGCTCACAGACAATGAAATAAAAAGGAACTTCTATAGTTTCCTGATAAAAGTCAAAGTCTTATGTCTAAGTGAACTATCAAGGAGGTTCAAACATAGAATTAGGGGAAAAGAGAGGTAAAAAATATTGCCATCACTTGGCTCTCTTCAACAATGAGAGGATCCAAATCAGTTTCAATTGATCTGTAATGAACAGAACCAGCTATACTCAGAGAAATAACACTGGTAAATGAGTATGAACTATAACACAGCATTTTCACTCTTTCTGTTATTGTTTGATTGCATTTTTGATTTTTCTTCTCAGGTTATTTTTACTTTCTTTCTAAATCTGATCTTTCTTGTACAGCAAGATAACTGTATAAATATGTATATGTATATTGTATTTAACATATACTTTAACATATTTAACTTGTATGGGACTACCTGCCATCTAGGGGAGGGTGGAGGGAAGGAGGGGAAAAGTTGAAACAGAAGTTTTTGCAAGGGTCAATGTTGAAAAATTAACCCATGCCTATGTTTTGTATATAAAAAACTATAATAAAAAAGAAAAAAACAACAAAAACAACAACCCCCCCAAAAAATATTGCCATCTTTACCAAATGAGATATTAGCAATTATACCAAAAATGTCAAGTAATAGTTATGAACTAGGATTAATTAAAAATTGAATGTTAGATTTTTCTATGATCCCTTACCATATCTATTAGATTAGACTACTAAATCTTTGTAAATTTATACATACATACATATATATATATATACATATATATATATATATATAAAATTAATATTGTCGATGATATTTCTGTTCTTCTTTGAGTGATTTTCAAAAGTCATGGTGGAGTAGGGGAGATGGAGTAAAGGAGTAGATCGGGTTCATTAGGACTTTGCCCCTGGGAACTTTAGTTTAGGGTACTGAAATTTAGAAAGTGCCAGCAGAATTGGAATTTTTTCCAGGAGTAAAAACAACTAAACTTAATTCCTAGGTAGAAAAAAATTATTAAAATAGAAAATTGTGAGATAGCTTCCTCTCTCTGGCTGTCCAGTCATGGCTCCTGAGCAGTGTTGTCAAGGTATTCTGGATAGGCACTCCTGGATAAGGATCCAGCACCACTTCTTTCTGCCTTGTTTTCTTAGAAGACCCTAGCAACTTTTCATGCAAAAGGTCTTGTCTCTTGAAGTTCAAAGTTCTTATCCAAGGTGAATTTTTCTTAAAAACATGATTCCCAGGGACCTCTTATGAATTTGGAGATGTTTATTTAAAAAGTCAGAATTGCCAATTATGGCTGTCTAGGAGATCTGGGTTCAGATTTTTCCTTTGATACCTTTTGTGTAAATCCGGGTAAGATTTAATATCTTTCAGTCTTATCTGTAAAAGAAGAATAATATTTGTTTTACCTAGCTTTGTAATAGGATTTATTATTAAGATCAAATGAGAAAAGGTATGTGAAACATTTTAACTTTAAAGTGATATTACATAATTTATTAACTATTAAGACTAGCTGTGTGACCCTGGGCAAGTCACTTATTCCCAACTGCCTCAGCAAAAAACAAAACAAAACAAAAAAACTACTAAGATTTTAAATTTCCTTTTCTTGTGAATCAGTTAATATTCACCAATGATATTTTCCAACCTTTTCCCCATATTTCTGAACTACATAGTCATATGTGCTGGAATAATTGATCTGCAGAAATCTATACATGTATAAATCATTGCTATAAATAACTTTTGTAACTATCCTCTAACTTGTACAGATAACCTTCATTTTATGACCTTTTATGATTTCCAGATAGTGTTTAAATTTTTTCTCAGTTCCAAAACATCAGCTTATATATTTGGATAAATATATTGATTGTATGCCTATTGAATTCACAAATGACAGAAAACAAATCACAGAATTAGGATCTAAAAATATTTAAACTGGTTAAAATGGGTTAATTCTAGTAAGATGAAATGTTACATGGATACATGTAAAGTATATAGGTTAAATATCAAAACTACAAACATAGGAGAGCCAATATGAAAAAGATGTGGAACTTTTAATATGGTATTAATGCAATATAAATCAACAGTGTGACATAACAGTAAGAAAAAATGTTATCAGGATGTATTAATAGAGGTCTATAGAAATGGTAGTCTAATTGATTCTATCTTTGTATATGCTTATTTTTGAAGGGATGGAAGAAACAAAACTTATGACTTTATTAGTATAAAGAACTCTTGATAAAGAAATTCTCTACCAATGTTCATCAGCCCCTATTTCTCCATATTTAAACTTAAGGTTAAATAAGAAGTTAAATAAATGTCTTGTGTAGAATCACCCAGTTGATATTGTCCAAAGAAAGACTTTTTGGGGACCTATTTTTATTTATTTACTTAAATTTAGTATTTTTTCCAATTACATTTAAAAATAGTTTTTAACATTTTTTTAAATTGAGTTCCACAGAGGATGGAAGCAAGATGGTAGAGAGGAGACATCTTTTTCTGAGCTCCCATCATGTCTCTAAAATTAATAGCAAATCCAGCCACTAAATTGGTTTTGGAGTGACAGAACCCACAAATATTTGGAGTGTAATAAATTTTCAGCAGAAGATAATTTAAAAGATCTCCAGAAAAGGTCTGTTTCAATCAGATATGGAGGGAAGTGGGCCAAGTGCAGGAAAGCTAAGTACAAGTGCCAAGTGCAGGAGAGCTGATCACAGGAGCCAAGCATAGGCATCCAAGCGCAGGCACCCAATGCAGGCAATGCATGGCTCCAGTGCAGTGTGGGCTCTGCTAGCTGGAGAGTCTACCAGGAGGATCTATAGCAGTGTTGGCTACTCCGTCCTGGTTGTAAGCCAATAGATCAGCAGATTAGCAGATCTACACAAATACAAAAGGCAAATAGTGAGTCCCTAAACCCCAGAATTCATAGGACCTTGCCATACCCACCCAGCACTGGAAGTTAGTCAGCACTGACCCAGCATAGCCACTGTGGCCTTTAGAGGAAGCTTGGATAATCTTCCCTTTGCCCTAAAAGATGACCTCAATCTTTCAAAAAAAAAAAAAAAGAATTAAAAAAAGCAAAAAGAACTCTGACCACTCTGACCATAGAAAGCTTTTATGGAGAAAGAGAAGAAGAGATTTCAAATCCTGAGGACACTAAAAGCAGATTATCTCCAGATGAAGCCCCAAAGGTGACATGAATTGGTCCCCATCTTATAAGGCTCTCTTGGAAGAATTCAAAAAGGATCTTAAAAGAGAGTTATGGGACAACTGGGTAGCACAGTGGATAGAGCACCAGCCCTGAAGTCAGAAGGGTCTGAGTTCAAATCTGGTTTCAGACACTTGACACTTCCTAGCTGTGTGACCCTGGGCAAGTTACTTAGCCCTAATTGCTGAAAGAGAAAGAGAAAGAGAGAGAGAGAGAGAGAGAGAGAGAGAGAGAGAGAGAGAGAGAGAGAGAGAGAGAGAGAGAGAACATAAAAATGGGGAAAAAATGAAAACTTTGCAAGAGGGTTTGGAAAAGAAAGGAAACAGAAATTATCTAAAGGAGGTTTTTTTCCCCTCTAAATTTTCTTTCTAAAGAAAACTCCTTACAAAACAAATTTGACAAAAATGAAAAAAAGAGAACAGAATTTGTGAAATGGAAAAATAAAACAACTCTTCAAAAAACAGAATTTATGAGATGAAAAATAAATCCACAAAACAAAACAACTCATTTAAAAATCCAATTGGCCAAATACAAAAAGAACTAAAAAAGGCAACTGAAGAAAATAATTCACTAAAAGTTAGAGCTGAAAAAAATGGAAATGAATGACTCAATGAGACATCAAGAATTAGTCAAGCAAAACTAAAAAAATGAAAAATTAGAAGAAAATGTAAAATATCTCCTTGGAAAAACAACTGACCTGGAAAATAGATCTAGGAGAGACACTCTAAGGATTATTGGACTTCCTGAAAACAATAATGAAAAAAAGAGCCTATCTTTCAGGAAATCATCAAGGAAAACTGCCCTGATGTCCTAGAATCAAAAAGTCAAAGAGACATTGAAAGAATTCACTGATTACCTCCTGAGACTCCAAAATGAAAACTCCAAGGAATATTGTAGCTAAATTTCAGACCAATTATTGGACCAAAGAAAAAATATTTCAAGCAGCCAGAAAGAAACAATTCAAACATTGAGGAGCCACAGTCAGGATTACTTAAGACCTAACCATTTATACCTTTTTTTTTTTTAAAGCAATAAAGTATTTTTTAATTAAGGTATGTACATTTTTTAAAAGATATGATTGCACATGTAATAGTATAGTATAAACAAAACTTTTATATGCACCAAGAAACCAAAAAATTCATGTGAGTCACTTTATTGCGATATTGGCTTTATTACGGTGCTAGGGGATTGAACCCACAATATTTCTGAGGTATGCCTGTGCAGAGTCTGAGAAAAATGTCCTCAAAATTGGAGAAGACTTGTGGCAAAGGGGTAACTCATAGTTTTCTGGTAAATGATCCTTTTCTCTTTCATAGTGATACTTCTGAAAAAGCTGTTAAACATAGAACCTTTTTATTCTCAATTTCTTTTAGAGCTTAAATATATATATATATATTTTTTTTTAAATCATATCCTGTCTATTCTTTTTTTATATTTTTTTATAACATTATCCCTTGTATTCATTTTTCCAAATTATCCCCCCCTCCCTCTACTCCCTCCCCCCGATGACAGGCAATCCCATACATTTTACATGTGTTACAATATAACCTAGATACAATACATGTGTGTAAATACCGTTTTCTTGTTGCACAATAAGCATTAGATTCCGAAGGTACATGTATTCTGGGCAGACAGATATTAGTGCTAACAATTTACATTCACTTCCCAGTGTTTCTTCTCTGGGTGTAGTTATTTCTGTCCATCATTGATCAACTGGAAGTGAGTTGGCTCTTCTTTATGTTGAAGATTTCCACTTCCATCAGAATACATCCTCATACAGTATTGTTGTTGAAGTGTTCAGTGATCTTCTGGTTCTGCTCATTTCACTCAGTATCAGTTGATGTAAGTCTCTGCAAGCCTCTCTGTATTCCTCCTGCTGGTCATTTCTTACAGAGCAATAATATTCCATAACCTTCATATACCATAATTTACCCAACCATTCTCCAACTGATGGACATCCATTCATCCTCCAGTTTCTAGCTACAACAAAAAGAGCTGCCACAAACATTTTGGCACATATAGGTCTCTTTCCGCTAACCATTTATACCTTAAAGGGTTGAAGGGCCTGGAATCTGATATTTCCTGAAAGGCAAAGGAACTTGGAATGTGGCCAAAAATAAATTAGTCAGCTAAATTGAGGATTATCTTTCAGAGAGGAACATGAACATTTAATGATACAGGTGAATCTCATTAATTTCTGATGAAAAGACCAAAGCTGAACAAAAAATTTGATCTCCAAATACAGAATTTAAGAGAAGAATAAAAAAATGTAAAAGAGGAAAGAACTCTTGAGAACTATTTCTCTGTTATGGGTATACTTAGAGAGTGCAGGTATAACTTGATTTTACTGTGATAATGTAAAAAAGAAACTGGAAGTGGAAAAGAGATTGTACTGGAAAAAGAGGAAAATGGAGGTGAAATAAGGGAAATTATATCTCATGAAGAGGCAAAGAAGACCTATTATAATTGAGGGAAAGAAGGGAAGGGAGTGAACACTGTGTGAATCTTACTTTCATCAGATTTGGTTTAAAATATTAGACATATTTGGTTTCAAAGAAACTTGTCTCATCTTATAAGGAAGTGGTAGAGAAAGGAAAGGGGGAGGCAAATAGAAAGGAAAACAAAAGTAGCAGAGTAAAGTTATAAGAAAGGGGGAGAGGCTATAAAAGGGAAAGGCTTTATATAGAAAAAGGGAGAGAAAAGTGGTGGTCAGAAGCAAAATACCGGGGAGCAGGACAAAGGGGAAAGAAAAGAGAAAATCATAATTTGGAGTAAATAAGATGATGGGAAATACAGAATTAGTCACTTTAACTGTGAATGTGAATGGGATGAACTCTCCCATAAAACAGAAGCAGATAGCAGACTGGATTAAAAGCCAGAGACCTGCAATATGTTGTTTACAAGAAACATACTTAAAGCTAAAGTAAAAGTAAAAAACTGGAACAGAATGTTTCAGGTGAAGTAAAAAAAGCAGGGGTAGTGATCCTGATCTCAGATCAAGCATAAGCAAAGATAGATCTAATTAAAAGAAATAAGAAAGAAAATTATATCTTGCTAAAGGTTATCCATACTAAATATATATGCACCCAAGTGGTATAGCATCTAAATTCCTAAATGAGAAGTTAAGAGAGCTACAAAAAGAAATAGACAGCAAAACTATGTTAGTGCAGGATCTCAACCTTTCTCTTTTAGAAATAGATAGCTCAAATAACAAAATAAATAAGAAATAAGTTAAGGAGGTAAGAAGAATTTAGAATAGTTAGGTATGATAGATCTATGGAGAAAATTGAATGGAGACACAAAGGAGTACACTTTTTTTCAGTGGTTCATGGAACTATACAAAAATTCACCATATTAATATATGACATAAGACATAAAGATCTCAAAATCAATGCGGAAAAGCAGAAATAATATATGCATTTTCAGATCATAATACAATAAAAATTATATGTAATAAAAGGTCAGGGGAAAATGGACCAAAAATTAATTGGAAACTAAATAATCTCATCCTAAAGAATGAATGGTAGTATTATGAAAAAAAAATATTGTAAAAGAAAACAAGGGTCCATCTTGCTTGTCCTGATCCTTATGACTTTACAAAATGAGATATTAGCAATTATATAAAAATGTCACTGAAACAATAGCTATGAACTAGAATTAATTAGCAATTGAATGCTATTCCTAGAAAGCTCTGAATAAGAGAGCAAGGTTGATGATTTTGCACAATCACCGCTTACTTAAATCTAATTCACTTACAAGCCATGATATCATCTTCCTGATATCATGATACTTTTTAAGAATGAAAGACAAACAATGGTCTGTGAGTAATAGTAGCTTTCCAACTGGAGATCTAACTGGCCAATCTAATATGCCGTTAGATAATATTTATTTAATTTATTACTTATTAAATGTTTACTATTAACTAGAAAATGTGCTAAGTACTGAATATACAAATACAAGCAAAAAGTATGGCCATCCCTGCGCTCAAGGAGCTTATATTCTCATGAGAGGAGGCAACAAATAAAAGGAAACTGAAAAGAAAAGGGAAGGAGTAAGATCCTTAGGGAGGTATCTGTTCAGAGCAAGGTGAATAAGTTTTAAGAATTAAAAGCACAATCAGGAGGGAAATTAAACTTAGCTAGATTAGGGCTCTTTCCTAAATGGAAGGTGGCAGAAGCAAGTCATCAATGGAAGAATGTGGCCAAAATGGCAGAGAGATGTTTGAGGATGAGAAGGCCAAAGAGTCACAACTGAATAGCTGAGAGGAAAATGTAGAATATTTCTATAAACCAACAAACATTTATTAAACACTTAATATGTGCTAAGAATTGTGCCAAGTACTAGGGATACATATGTAAGCAGAAAGACATTCCCTGATCTCAAGGACAACACATCAAGGGAACCTGATAGGGAGGGAGATCAAACAATAAGCATTTATTAAGTACCTATGCTAGGAACTGGTGTGCTAAACTGGTATTTATATGGGCATTATGAAGAAAGTCTCAAGAGACAAGAGTGAGGTTCTAACAAATAGCTATATGATAAAGTAATATATAAATGAGCCAGAGAAATTCATACAAAGTGTTTTGTGAGATTCAGGGGGAGAGATAGCATTACTTAACAGAAGAAATTATTCAAAAATTCAGGGAGGTGAGTAAGTGATTTAAATGGATTTTTAAAGGATGGGTAGAAATTAAACTGATAAGGAAGAGAAGGAGTATCTATCCGTCATTAGGGACCAGAAACCAAAGGAATAGAGTAATTTGAATGGAGAGAACAACATGGGAGAAATGAATTATAAAATAATGTTGGAATGGTAGGGTGATATCAAATATGGAGGGCCTTGAATGACAGGACAAAGAACTTCGAGATTACTTATTAGCTAACAGTGAGTTCTGAAAGATTTTGAGTAGAGGGAATGACATGACCAGATAAATACATAACTATAATATTAGTCTGGTTAGTTAATTTTGAATGATGAATTGGAGCTAGAGGAACCAGAGGTGGAAGAAAGAGCTTATTCACTGAAATTCTTGGAATTTTAATTAAATGAAAAAATTTGTTTAAATAAATAATACCTTTGAGGTGATATTAATTCAACCTTTGTATATTATTGGAAAAATATAGTGTTGAATAGTGTGCCTTTATTCCAATCCTTAAAGGATTCTAGAATAATGACAAAGATAGGAGGGTCTCAATTTCATTTATGCTGTCTTGTTGATGAATTAGCTTTCCTTATACGTGGGTTATGTGCCAAAAGATGCCTTTTGATTCTAATTCCAAGGAAAACAGTAGAATTTTAAGTGATGAAAGTCCTAAAGGTGTTGTTGTTTCTGGCCATTTGTTGAGATTAAATGGCACTACTATGTGAAGCATAACAAAGTGTTAAAATCAACTTCACAGGCCTGTTGATTCATTTGCTTCAGAGTGGAATGGGAATGGGTGATGACTTTACATTAGCCATTGCCCCCATCAAATGTCATGATTCTTAAGACAATGTTTGTCTTTGTCCAATAAGTTGACAGGCTTTGGGGTAACTCAAGTATTGAAAACTGTGTAGACTTTCATGATGGTAGCGTTATTGATACTTCCATATATGGAAGTATTAGTTATTGCTAACATTTTATAGCCCTTTTTCTATCCTATTTAGTCATGTCAAAAATCTGTGATGTGTTTGATGGAGTTGTTTAGAACTATGATTTTATATTTATGGGGAACTATCAGTAGGAAAATTCTCTTGATCAATACAGACTTGTGGAGAAAGGTGGCAGGGAGTAGCAGATAGAGGGCCAACCCTGGAGTTAGGAACATGAATCTTCCTGACTTCAAATATGGCCTCTGACACTCACTAGTTGTGTCACCTAAGCTTGCCTCAGTTTCATTATCTGTAAAATGAGAGAAGGAAATGGCAAACCACTCCAATATCTGCACTAAAAAAATTCTATATAGAAACATGTAGAGGGAAACACAACTAAAGCATTTGAACAACAAATGGAGAGACAGCATGGAGTAGTGGACACTGCCATTGGATGTGGAACTGTCTGTTCAGAATGAGTTGTTTGAGCAAATCAGTTAACCTGGGTCATAGCTTTTACATATATAAAATGAAGGGATTTTATTGATGGTCTTCAGGATTCCTTCTAGGTCTAAATTTGTAATCCTGTGAACTCACCTGAAACTTAGAAAGCGATATCTGGGACACTCTTTTGAATATTTAGGAGACTTGTCCTGAATGATGAAATCAATAAATATGAGATGAACTAGAACTTGAACTCAGGTCTTCCTAACTTTGAGGCTAGCTTTCTCTTTACGACATTTTGTTGTTGTTCAATCAATCATTTCAGTTGTGTCTGACTATTTCTGACCCTATTTGAAGTTTTCTTGGTAGACACTGGAGTGAGTGGTTTGCTATTTCCTTCTCCAGCTCATTTTACAGACAAGGAAACAGACAAACAGGGTTAAGTGACTTGCCAGGGTCACACAATGAAGTGCCTGAGGCCAAAGGTGTCTCAGGTCTTCCAGCGTTTGGACCTTTACTACTTCCTGCATAGACTATTTTAGTTGTTTCCTGACTGGTCTCCCTTTTTTCCTATCTTTCCCCTCTGTAATACATCTTCCATACAACTTCCTATATCACTGCCCTACCACATGGCTCTAACCCCATCATTCTGTCACTTAATAACTTTCATCTTATCTCCTTCCCTATAGAACAAAATGTAGAGTCCCCATAATCTTTTCTTTGGGTGCAGATGGTTCTCTCCATCACAAGACCATTGGAACTGGCCTGAATCACTTTGCTATTGAAAAGAGCCATGTCTATCAGAACAATGTAATATATTTATAAATAACAGTAAATATATAAATTTATAAGAAAATGTATAACATTATACATTTCATACACAGGATATATTATATAAATATATAGAATGTATACATATGTAGGAAAATAAATTTGAGTAAATAATATAAATAAACAGTATTAGGGCAGGTAGGTGGAACATTATGGAAAGAGTGCTGGGCCTGGAATCAGAAAGACTCATCTTCCTAAGTTTAAATCTGGCCTCAGATACTTATTAGCTGTGTTATCCTAGGAAAGTCACTTAAATGTATTTGCCTCAGTTTCTTTACTTCTAAAATGAGCTGGAGAAGGAAATGGCAAATCACTAGTATTTTTACCAAGAACACCCCAAATGAGAAAATGAAGATTCAAACTGAAAGCAACTGAAAAACAATAATGGCAAATGACATAGATAAACAAATAGATAACCTCCTCAAGAGTGAGATCTGTATTTTTTTTTCCTAGTACAGAAAAAGCTCTGATTTTCCTAGTCCAGTTTTTCTTGGTCAATAGAGGCAGTTTATTCCTTTACTTGCCTTTTCTGTCTTATTACCCCTACTTTCTGTTCTATCTCTTTTCTGGACATTAAGTATTCTCGTCTTTCCCTTTCTCATCCCATCTATAATTGTCTGTTTCAGACAGGGAACTCTACTTACTTAAATGTTTATTGTTACTGACTGTGATCTTTGGGATGAAAAATTAACCCGATCCTTGGGAAACAGGGCCTCTTCCTTCCCTAGAAGACTTTGAATCTAGAGCAGACACAGACCTAAGGTAAATTGTCCTGATGCTAAGCTTTCCAAAGTATGGAATTGTGTACCACCGAGAGAATGGTATAGCCATGTTTCCAGTCATAAATGTAGTCGTTAGTAAGAAAATAGTGAAATCTTCTTGCTGTGGCCTGAAGACCACCATGCTTGAAGTTCTCTGGTTATATTTCTTCTCTTTATCTTTTCCAGTTCTGATTCTCAGTTTTTCCCCCCCTGCTTCTTGCTCCCACGAGTATCTTAAATTAAACCACATGCATTTAACTTGAGGATTTTTTCTTAAATATGCCCCCTCAAAAGGTTCTATTGGTTTCAGCACAATTCCTCTAATTCTTTGGTGAATTTCCTTTTGTCCCGGTAATAGAACTTGATAGTATTATACCTATTTGGACAACCTGTCACAGAATTAAATCATTATTCAAGTGTAAGTGTAAAGAAAAAGGGGCTGATTGGAAAGAAAAAGGAAGTGAGAGGATAAATAATCATGACTATATTTCTTGGGCTTCTTAAATCAGTTGACTCATGTTCAAGAAGGATTAGTTGCCTTCTCATGCGGTGATCTTTAGAATCCCAAAAGAAGTGTGGTGGTGGTGAAAGTGATTGGATTTTTGTACTCAGGATGATCTGTTAGCACAGATTTTTGGCGGCTAAGATGCTTCATGATCTTTTAACTTCAAGAACAGTTCAGTCCACCTGTGAGCCTTTGGAACTATTTAAGTGGCTGTTAACTGCTGGGTGATGATTCATGCCGCCTGTTGCTCACGAAGGAATTGCAATCTGTAGAGTTGTTTATTTTGACTTGGAGAAAATCCTCTACCTCTGTCTGGATTGAGTATCACTTTACAAGATTTATGTCTAAACATTAGTTGGCTAGTTTGGAAACCTTCAGGCACAATTTTATCTCTTGCTATCTGGAGACAAAGTCCCTATAGGAAAAGGTAACTTGAGTACTTGATTGATATTGAGCCTTGTCCTCAAATGACCCTTAAAAGTGTCAGAGAAATATACCCAAGTTTCTCTATCTAGGGAATATCATTAAAAGTGATATAGTTTTAAATGATCAGTACTGTATTGTAATTGAACATAATTGAGATGAACACAGGGTATGATATAATGAATCTCTCATTTCTATACTTTAATCACAGTAAAAATTCCATCTATTATGTTTCTGTTGTTGAGTTTAGGATCATGGATTTAATGATTTGGAAGCAGTTTCTAAAAGTATGATTGTATTGAATATATACTTCATGAGGAAAATAACAACTCCCCCTCCCTACAACAACTGACTTTTTAAGGGCAACTAGGTAGCACAGTGGAAAAAGTGTGCAGCCTGGAATCAGGAAGACAAGTTCAAATTCAGCCTATGAAACTTACTAGCTAAGAGATCCTGGACAAGTCACCTAACCCTATTTCCTTTAGTTTCCTTATTTATAAAATGAGCTAAAGAAGGAAATGGCAAACCACTCTAATATTTTTTTGCCAAGAAAACCTCAAATGGGGCCCTGAAATGTCAGATAAGACTGAAACAATTGAACAAAATGTGGTGGTCTAAGTGCTTTATAATTATCTCATTTGATCCCCATAACAACCTTGAGAGATCAGTGCTATTATTCCCATTTTACAGATGGGGAAACTAAGGCACAGTGAGGATATGTGACTTGCTTAGGGTTACATAGTAAAACCTCAGGTTATATTTGAATTCAGATCTTTTTAATTTCAATCCTGGGTGCTCTCTTCATTGTACTACCTAGATGTTCCATTGGGAAAGACCAATCTATTTGAATTTCTTCAAAGTAGAAGAATATTTCTTCTAAGCCTCGTATCTTACATTAAACTTACTTTAATATCTGTTTTTGATATATTGATATTGATCTGTATTTGATATATTGATATACTGTACACTGAGGATGATGGGAGGAAGGAGGCTTGAATGCAGGAGCATGTGGTTCGTGGCAATGAAGGGCTTTGAGTGCGAAGCAATGGATTTTGTATTTGATGCTGGAGGTGATTGGAGCTGCTTTATTGAACAGGGTGTGGCATAAATGTGTTTTAGGAAGATCAATCTAATGGGTTATGGGAGAATGATTTGGAAGATAGAGACATGAGGCAGGAAAACTACCAATAGAATACTGGAATAGTCTAGATAGGAAATGAGGTGTATTTGAATCAAAGGATGAAGGGGTACATAAATGGAAGGATGGAAGATGTTATGGAGGTAGAATCAACAGGACTTGATAACTCACTGGATATGGGGATGTAGGGAAGAAGGTTGTTGAAACCTAGGTGACTGAGAGAATGGTGGTATTCTTGATAGTAATGGAAAAATTAGGGAGGAGAAAGAACTGATGAATAAAAATATGTATAGGATCATTTCACACACACACACACACACACACACACACACACACACACACACACACACACACATTTTGTTTAATAGTAGCAACCTTTAGGGCTGAGGAAAGGAAAAAAAACCCAGAAATTTATATGATAATTTTATATTTAAAAGGAAAAGCAAGTTGCACATAATAGATTTGCAGCTTTATGTTGAACCATCTTTATTTACACCATGTTATGGAAATGCTTATTTTGCTCCATAAATTAAAATAAAAAGAGAGGAAGAATTGGGGGAGATAATGAATATAGTTTTGAACATGTTGAGTTTTAAGATGTCTATGAGGCATGCAATTGGATGTTTAATAGGCAGTTGAAGATGAGAGACTAGAGGTGAGGAGAAAAGTTAGGACTGATAAAAAAGATCTAGAATTCATTAGCATAGAGAGGATAATTTAATCATGAAAGCTGATGAGTTCACTAAAGAAGTATGATAGATATAGATTCCAGGCCTAGGACAGAGCCTTGACAGGATATCCACAATTAATAGGCATAGAGGAAGAACTGGTTGAAGATCCAGCAAAAGAAATACAAAGAAATGATTTGGTAGTTAAGAGGAGAACTAGGAGATTATCTCAAAAATTGAGAGAGAAAAAAGAATCAAGGAGAAGAGAACATTTAAGAGAGAATGAAAGGAAAGCAAACAATGATGCTAAGGAAAGTATTACAGATGGATTTAGGTTTTCATATCTACCAAAACAGATTAGCTTGAAGTGTTCTTACTAGTTCTTCTATGTCACATTGTAGTGATCAGAGATCATGTATATTTGATAAATGAGAACATCTATAACCCAAGGAACACAATAGAAGAGCCATAATATCAATTTTGTCTCTTCAATTTTCATTTGTTTATGGTGAGATTTATTCTGGACTTCTCTCGTTTTCAGTAATAGAACTTGAGAGTTTGAGGAGTTCTCAGAAATCATTTAATTCAATATTTAAAAAAGGATTTCTCTGCAACATATTCTGTGGGTAAAGTTTTTTATGTTTTAAAGTTGTTTTTCAAGATTTATGTATTTCTGACTTCCTTTAAAGATGGTGACCTGTGAAATCTTGAGATACAGAAAAAGGTCATCTGTTCTAAAAATAGTTGTAAAAAGGTTGTGCAAACTATAAATCTCTTAATGAGGTGATTAGGAGGTGTTGTATAAACACCAAGAAGAGTTAAAATAAGAAGGCTAAGAATCACAGTCAGTATAGAGAACACAGGCATTTCCTAAGATTTACACTGAATCCTTTCTATTGCTAAATCGATGAAATCCATGATTCTATGAAGGTGTGATGTTTGTTTTTCTACTATAGCTGAGGACTTTCTAAATATATTCTATGTGTAGGATTATGTGTTTCCTGAAAGGGAAGGTGAAGAGACTTGAGGACTGCCTCTCCACACTAGGTTATTGGGAATATTCAATTGTTCCTTTAAAAAAAAAGTGGAAATATATTCAATGGGAGAAAAAGCAACTGTAGTAGTCTTAGAAAAAAAACATGACCTTTGTCAGAAGATTGCAAGGTAATAAGAAAAGAGGAATAAGGGGAAGGGAGGATAAATGTATACTTGGGACTAAAAAAATTTTAGTTTATCTCTGAAGAAGAGCTAGATGCTTTAAGAAAGAGCCAATTACTTTTTCTACAAAGAATGATAAAGTAGAACCCCATTAGATGTCAGGTGAGAGGTCATCTGTAAGGAGGAGGAAGAAGAGAAATCTAAATTGTTGGTGATTTCCTGTTCATGGAAAACAATAATAGAGAAGTCTGTTATTTTGATTGTATAGCTAAAACATAATAGAAAACCTTATAGGATTTGTCAAAATGGATGACTAGTACCTATTTCTGGTAATTCATAGCTGCACAAATTATACTGCCAGAAGGAACCTCAGAAGTATTGTCAAAAACAAACAAACAAACAAACAAAAAATCAGGGGCAGCTAGATAGTAGAGTAGATAGAGCACTGGCCCTGAAGTCAGGAAGACCTGAGTTCAAATCTGACCTCAAACACTTAATACTTTCTATCTGTGTGAGTCTGGGCAAGTCATTTAACCCAAATTGTTCCAGCAAAAATCAAAACAAAACAAAGTTTTGGGCAAGAAACTGAAGTCTAGAACAGTATTAGTTGTGTTTTCTTGATTGCTACTCATCAAAGGTAAAGGCTCCAGAAAAGAAAACAGTTGGAGAATGAATAGATCTCTGAGATGATCTAAAAAGATGGTCTTTGAGAATAGAATTTGAATTTCTGGAAAATATTAAAAAAAATCCTGGTCAGGGATAAAATATATTTAAGGAAAGCTTATGTGCTTTTTTTTGCTTGTTTATTTTTGGGACTGGTTTCTTACACATCTATTTAACTGGGATTTAAAATAAAAATAATAAAGGAAAATTACCAATATTATATACTAAGATAGAAAAGTAAATGAAAAATAACACTTGAACATTGAGAGTTCATAAGAGACAAAGGACAAGAAAAGAATAGTAAAACTCATGACCTTACATGTTTATAGACAAATAGACAATGTTTGGCCAAAAAGCAAAATTAACTAGAGACCCTAAAGCAATAATATAAATGTAAACTCATAGGAATTCTTGAGACTTTATGTCTGGTCATTTTATAATTTAAATATGGCTTTAGATGAGTGTTACTTGTTCAAAAGAAATTGGATAGATAGAGAAAGGAAAGGTGGAGGGATAGCAGTACATCTTCATTCATGTGAGAAAATATCAGAACTAGAGAAGAAAAACCGGGTGAAGAATTTTTAGATGAAGATCTTTAAAGGGACAAATAAAAATGGAACTGCAATCCACATGGACAGAAAGAAGAAACGGAGGAGAAAATTGAGAAACGTCATGTTTGGCACAGATGGATTTTGTGAATCCCAAAATTTACTTGTGCATCTGTGAACTGAGAGTGAATCATGTTATTATCTTCTTTTTCCTTTTAGGCAAGATGAGGTTGCATATTTTAGTAACAAAACTTATTTTTGTTGGGCTTCATAATTTATTGTCTTGTCATATTTCATTGGAAAGTCCAACAAAATAAAAACTCTATTTTACATCTATTATATGCTCAGAATTTCTGGAGATTTTCAGATGCAATTTCTCCTTTTTATGATTGATATTGATTCTTAGGACATATCACTCACATGCACATGTTGGGTCTTTGTCCACTAATGAGCAAATTAGATTTTTCTTTTCCAAATGCTTTTCTTTCCCTCACTAACTCCTTTTTTCTTCCCCCTCCCTCCTTTCCCTCTCTTCCTTCCTCCCTCCCTCTCTTCCTTCCTTCCTCCCTTTCTTCTTTCTTTCTTTCCATCCTTCTTCCCTTCTTCCCTCTCTTTCTTCCTCCCTTCCTCCCATCATCCCTTACTCTCTCCCTCCTTCTCTCCCTTCCTTCCTTCCTTTTTTATCCCTCCCTCCCTTTCTTCCTCTGTCTCCATTCCTTCCTTCCTTCCTTCCTTCCTTCCTTCCTTCCTTCCTTCCTTCCTTCCTTCCTTCCTTCCTTCCTTCCTTCCTTCCTACCTTCCTTCCTTCCTACCTTCCTTCCTTCCTTTCTTCCTTCCTTCCTTCCTTCCTTCCTTCCTTCCTTCCCTCTCTTTCTTCCCCCCTCCCTCCCTTCCTTGATCCCTTACTCTCTTCCTCCCTCCCTTCTTTCCTTCCTTTATCCTTCCCTTTCTCCCTTTCTTCCTCTCTCTCCCTTCTTTCCTTCCTCCTTCTTCCTTTATCCCTTCTTTCCTTCCTCCCTTCTTCCCTCCCTTCCTTCCTTCTTTTCTCCCTTTCTCCCTTTCTTCCTCTCTCTCTCTTTCTACTTTCCTTCACCCCTTCCTTCCTTCCTCCCTGCATTCCTTTTTCCTCCCTCCTCTCCCTTCTTTCCTCCCTCCCTCCTTTCTTTCCTTCTTTCTTCCTTTTCCTTCCTTTTTTCCCTTTCTCCTCTTTCCCTCCCTCACTACATCTTTCCTGACTTCTTTCAATTTTGTTAATTATCCACACCACCCTCATTTCAGATGGAATTTAAAACATAAAATATATCTTCCTAAAGCTTTTCAATATCTTGATAGATGTGTGATTTCATCAATGTGGCTACTTCCTCCAATGGTACAAATTACATTCCATGTAGACTTGCCCACTCATTACAACTCTTGCCCATATTATTTGGTTCGTTCATAAGGGGTTCATATTGTATTGTACAGAAAATGCTGACTCTGGAGTCAGAGAATGTATGTTGAAAGCCCACCTCAAATTTGTACCACCTGTATAACCTTGGCCAAATCATTTCATCTCCTTAGACCTCGGGGTTTAGACTAATTGGTCCAGAGGTCCTTTCTAATTCTAGATCTGTGATCTAACAAATGTGCTGGAGGTCTATTCTTGGGTGACTTAGCATTTTGTGAATACCAGTAAAGCCCATTGTTCACTCAGAACTGGCTCTTCTTTTCCATATCCTCAACTCCTTGCATCTCTCTGAAGACATTCTTTAAACCACTTTTTTCCATGTAATTCCTTATTGGTGACATATTTCAGTTCGCTCCCACCAGTATGCACTTTTTCTTTCCCTAGAGGTGACCTACAACTTTCCTCCATTAAAGACTATAGGATTCCATGACTTTAAATCATATTGTCTTGGGGGATAATTTTGATATTAAAAAAGGTGGCTCTTGCTTTGGGAGAAATCTAGGATCATTAAAAAACTGCACAAATTCTCAAAAGCAATCCAGCCCAATCTCCTTTATCTGCTTGATTCTGGGCCCAGGTTGTTGTCCTTTTTTGGTTTCCTTTCCAAGATTTATGGACTAAGGTTGCTTATATTCCCAAGATAATTTCAGCATTTCCCAATCTGAGTAATTGAAGAATTAGACAGGCCATTTTAATGTAGCCAGCTTCATCAAGGATCTATGGAAAGAAGGCTGGGCTGTGATGATTACATTTTATGACAGGCTGCATTGGTAGTGGAATGTGATATGATATTTCTAAGGATAAAAGGTCGGAGAGTACTCCATTTATCAGGCCTGTTGCCACATCTAGTGAAATGTGTGTTTTCCCCTATTCTTCAATCCTGAATACTTCAGGTTTCTGGTTACTTTATGTTTTGACTGTGGCCACAGCACAGAATTTCAGCCTGGGAAGACTGCCAAGGACCCACATACTACTTCATACAATATACAGTATGCTATTTTGGTTACCCCTGTTCCACATATTTTCAAGGATGTGAGAGTGATAATCTTTGGCTTTAGAGGTCACATATTACATTCATCTTGCCTGCTAGCTTCATAAAGTTTTGAAGACTCCTTTAAAGAAAGAATGTCCATTAGCAAGGTATCCATCATGAATATGTTCCAGCCAGGAAGTTTTTTAAACATTCCCCAAAACTGTAAAAAATGACGAAATCACATATGCAAGCAGTCTGTAACAGTTTAGCTTTGTGCCTGTGGGACGTGGTATTCATTGCCACACTTTAAGGAAATGTTTTCTGAATTTCAATCAAGGACACTATTAATTATAGCATTCAATTATAAATAAAGAAAACAATTATTCTGTGATCTTTTAAGCCATGGATAACATGAATTAGGTGGAAAAATATTATTATTCTTATAGAATGAAAGATAATCAAAACATGCATTTATATAGAGGAAACACAGAATTGTGAATGTAGTGTTGGATTTAGAATGAGAGATTTGAGTCTGAATCCTCTCCTAGGCATTTACTAGTGGTGCCATTTAACTTCCTTGGATCTCTCACCACATGAGTGGCCCGCTTCCTTTTCTGGTTGTGTATCTCTTTAATAATTTTATTCTGCTTCTGCCACATAATTCCTGATTATTAATATGTTGTACTTGTTCATATCCACACATATGCTTCTATCTTTTTACATAGTAAAAAAACAACCATGGAGATATATTGAAGTTTGACCCTGAATAGAAAAAGGGACACAATTGCCCTTGATTTTTGAGTATCTAGTAGTGGATACAGATGTCCATCATTTTAGGGATGGGGAGCAAAAAAGAAAAAAACAAACCTAGAAGGACAGTAACTTAGATTAAATTGCATTGCCTATAGAATATAAATCTCAATACTTGGATACTGTGATGACTCTGTTAAAAGTTATGGTGGCCAACTATGAATGGCCACCCCAAGGATACATATATGCTAAGTCTTAATGAAAAAAGAGACTGGACATTTCCTGATCCTCAGCTGATTACTTGCTGTGGAAGAGTTAAGATTACTTTGTGAGTCCTTGTCTCTCATTCCACAGGTAATTTGGAAAATAGGGTCATTTCATAGTTTAGGCCCCAGCTTCTTAAGTTGTATTTTGTGACTCCATAGATGTCTCATAATGGAATGTGGGGATCACAAAATTATAACTTATTATCAGGAAATTTTTGATATATGGATCTATTTTATATACCTGGGGATCATATAAAATTTTTGGAGTGGAAACAGATCACAAGTAGAAAAAGTTTAAAGGAACCCTGCACTATATTTTCTTTAATTTCTTAATTCCAGACCCAGCACTTTATCTACTTACCTTATGTCTCAGCTGGGGACACTGAAGGGAAGCAACTACACCTGTGCTGTTCACCAATGGCATCTGTTCTCCTCCCATAGCTGCCATCTTTGCATAGCAGTGTTCTTTTTTGGGAGCAGCTTCCATCCCTTTTTCTGTTGGACTACTGTGATCACAGCAAAAAAGAAAAAAACAAACCTAGAAGGACAGTAACTTAGATTAAATTGCATTGCCTATAGAATATAAATCTCAATACTTGGATACTGTGATGACTCTGTTAAAAGTTATGGTGGCCAAGTATGAATGGCCACCCCCAGGATGCATGTATGGAGAGTTGTTGGAATATACAAGAAACATCTGGCAGTGGCTGCTGAATATCCAACCCAGACCTGAAGAATGGATCTCCTGGTATGAGAGTGATACAAGGAAACTGAGAGGCAGTTGCTGTTCTCTGATCTCTCTCACTGAGAGACCATTGCATTGTCTGACCTCTCTCCTTTTCCCTCTGCCTCCAATTTATCTCATTTCCATTGCTCAACACCTGTGTCAGCAAAGGCTGCCCTGCAGCTCCTTCAGATGCTATGATCCACAGCTGTGGAGGTTCTTGGAGAATTGACCTGTCCCTTAACATTTTTCCTTTGCACTGTTACTAAGAGAATAATGATGAAATGAAGGATAGTCTATTGAAGATAAGTGTTTTACAGCTTAGGTCCAAGAGGGAAATAATACCTCCTCAAATTATATCCATTTTCTCAGGAATTTGGTATGGTGGAGTCAGAGGACTTGAGTTCAGATCTTACCCGAAATGCTTATTACATGACTGACCTTGGTCATATGACTGGTTTTCCATGTCCTCATCTGTAAAATAAAAACACTGGACTAGATGTGTGCTGAAGTTCATTCTAGTTCCAGCTTTAAACTGGAATCCTGGGAAATGGTACTTCAAAAGGCTTCTTTGGCTGTATATCTCAGAATTCCTTTCCCTAGACTTCTCATGAAATCTTGTATTCCTTCTTAGAATGACTACCCCTGGAAGTCTAACCCATATCAAGTTCAGACTCCTAGGATGATAAGGTAAAAACTTGCCAAGTCTGCCCTGAGGAAATAGTCTGACCTTCTTCAAAAAAACAAATAAATAAAGAACTCACAAAACATTTTTTGAGTAATTAGTAGGAGTTTCATATGGTGTCAATCCAGATCCAAAGGCATAGGGTACCAGTCTGTTCTCGCTTTCACTGCCCAATATGTTGGTGATGGTTCATTACCCCAGTGGAATTTTGGGAGGCTGGAAACTAAAAGAAAATGTTAATCAAATGGCATAAAAGTTGGCTCATGACCTTGTCAGAGCTGGTTCTTAACCATCTAAGGTTCTCAATACAAATATTTTCCAAATGCTTTTAATTTGTTCCTGGCAAAAAAAAATAATTCTTACTTTAGTTCTTTATTACTGGTATTACCAGGGGTTGGAAGTAGAATATTAAAAAATAGGTGATTTCTAGTGTGTTATATTTTTTTTGCTTAGTTCAGTTGGGGCCCCAAAGATCTCTGCAAGATGAAAGTGCAGAAGTCCACTTACTTAGAACAGCTAATAGAAAGGGATTTTTATGTTTATCCCTTCTTCACTGTAACTGTGAATATAACCATGGAAGGAGAATACTTTATGGGGTTAGCATGTGGACAATTCCAGTCCAAACCTTGTAGGGAAATAATTGGCCTTTGACTGTGACTGATGGATTAATAAATAAAATTTTTGGAAACAAGTGTATTTTTTTCAAACATGTATCCTCCAGGAGACACAAAGATATTTTTCTAGGGAATTAGCTTAGCTCATGCTATAACTTAGTTTAGGTAATTTTTCTGACATTTTAGAGTGATGCTACCTATTAGGGTCCCTGTTCTTACAATTCTGTGTATCTCCAATGACTTAAGCCCATTGATCATTTCCCTCATTTTGTTTTAAATATACTTTTTATAAAATGAGAGCTGTCTGATGCACAAAATCCACCCTAACTCTGGAGTTAGATGACCTGAATTTAAATCTTTCGCCTTATGTTTACTATTTGTGAGATTTAGGGCAAATCACAAATTCTCTAGCTTTCAATATCTTTTATCTTCATAATCAAAGACGATTATGATAAATACCACTAGAGGAGCTGGAATGATATTTTTAAAATATTTTATTCTTTCCAATTTCATGTAGATTTTTTAATATTTTAAAAATTGAGTTACAAATTCTCTTTTTAATTGAGAAGATAAGCTATTTGATATAGGTTAGACATGTAAAACATTTCCATAGAAGTCATGTTGCAAAAGAAAATGCAGATAAAAGAAAAACACTCATGAAAGATAAAGTTTTAAAAATATGCTTTAATATGCATTCAGATTACATCAATTATTTTTCTGGAGGCAGATAGCATTTTTCATCATTAGTTCTTTTGAATTGTCTTAGATCATAGTATTCCTAATCAATAGGATTAATTTTTACCTTGTCAAGTTATGAAAATGTGAAAAATCAACAAGAACAAGCCCTGAGATGGACCATGTGTTTGTTGGATAAGGACCAAACAAGCAAATAAACAAATACATGAAATAGGATTGGAGGGTGCTGGAAAATGTTTAAGAAGTGACTCTGGGAAAAAAACATACTCACAATTCACTTTTGATCTTAATATACACTATTAATGTTTTTATCATCAATTTCTTAAATCCAGATAATTAACAAAACAACAAATCAAGTCCTGGTTTGAAGCATTTGCTGATTTCTGAGATGTAAATGCTCATACTAAAATTTTGATAGTAAAGTCTTTTGAGCCTGATCGAACTGGCTCTAGCACATCCCTGGATAGAAATCAGATCTTTGATTTTATAGGCGCAAGGAATTTCTAGTGAGGAGACCCTTCACCAAGGTGAATACTTGATCTGCAACAGAGTCTTAGAGAATTTCCTGGGCAGTTTACATGTTGATTTTTAAGAGGAAAATATTTATTTAAGAGGAAAAGAAAGCCAGTTTTAAAAACTGGTAAAAGAGATGTTTTCAGGGAAGCATCAGAAGACATTTTATGAAATGACTTAGACTGAAATAAGCAGAACCAATATAATTTGTACAACAACATTGTTATTGTAATGACAAGTGACTTTGAAAATTTTGATCAGTGTAATGACCAATCATGATTCCAGAGAACTAGTGACAAAACATGCTGTTCACTTCCTGATAGAGAGGTGATGGACTCAAGATACAGGATGAGGTATGTTAGATGTGGCCAACATAAAAATTTATTTTACTTGATTATGTATATTTGTTATAAGGGTTTTATTTTTTATTTTTTTTTTGTTGGAGAAAGTATAAATTCTTGTTGATTGAAAACAAAGTAAAATAAATAGTTAAAAAAGCAGCAAGATGTATTAAACAGAAAGGAAAAAGAAGAGATTGTTTAGAGTAGGTGCTGGGAACTTAATGCATAAGCACATGTAAGATAGATCCCATCTTCACCACATCAGCTATTTGAGCTATTCAAAATATTTTCTTTATTACAAATTAATCATTGTGCCCTACAACCTATGAGTGCATTTGTATATATGCTTTTCCTTCTTCACTAAATAGAATGAATGTTGGCTAAAGATCAGGTTTTAGAAGCATTCTTATTTCTTTTTCTTCTAGTGTGCAATGCTGGGGAATTTTCTGATTGGACCATGACTTGTATTTAAGATATCTTGTCCCAAACACCATAAGGCAGCTGTGACCTGACTAGGTTTGAACAATTAAGGTGAAAAAAACCCTGATTTGTATGCTTTGCTCCTGGTGGGCAACTAACTTGGGAGCTGTGTTCTTTTTTATATTGCCTCAATCCTAATAATTTTTTAAGTTCTTCTTATATGTCCTGATATCTTGTATAAAATACATTGGGAAGTTAGGAAGAGAAATTTTTGCATTCATGAATTATGTGGCTTTAATTCATTTGGCTTCCAAAATAGCATTTATATTGTTCTTAATAGTTCTAATTATTTAGTAAACTGACATTGCACTTTCTTGTCTCAAGTGTTCCTTTTTTCCTTCCTCCATTGCACATTCATAATGATACAATGTCATAATCACTTTGAAAAGCTCATGTCTAAAAATGCAGTACTTGCTTATTCAAAACATTTGTATATGTTAACAGCAACCAGAATGCAATGATTTAAAAATGCCTTCTTACCCACTGGGTGGTCCCATTTTAAATTCATATTTGTAAACATATAATTACTCATTATTCGAGACTTTGACTTACTGAAAGGATTTCAAAATATTTCTGTATTCTTTAGATAAGCTCTTCATCCATCTCTCTGTGTTCTCATGAATGCTGCAGTTTGGTACTTTGTCACTTCATTATGGCAACACATTTATACCATAAATGAAACAAACTTGCTGATAATACATTTAAACAAATTTTAATGAAAGAAAATCTAAACTAAGAGGACCTAATTTCTCAGTATGTCATTCCCTTTTAATCCATGTGGTATTAATGAAGCACCATAACTCTACCATGCTAGTCTAGTGAAATCAACTTAAGTCCAGTCAACCAATGTTTTTATTCATTGACTACTACATATCTCACGTTGTGCTAGGAACAAAAAAATTTACATTCATGGATTATGTGCTTTGTTTGGTTTTGCTTTTTGAGTAAGTCTAAGGAAATGGATGACATGATTTCCATACTTTAATCATTCATGCTCAAAGAGCTAACTTTCACAGTAAAAACCCATTAGTTGAAAACTTATTGTCTGAGTAACTATTCTCATATTTCTCCTAAGTTCAGTCTATTTCCTATTTTATCCTCATTCTTAGAACTCTTATTAATTCTTTCTGTCTGAGTATGTCTACCAATATTCAATGTTCTTTATGGCCTTATCCCTTTCCATTCTTTCTATGCCATGTTTTATTGGGAAATGACTTCTTCTAAGATCACTTAGCTCAATTGTTCCTTTGTTTTTTGTTTTTGTTTTTTTTAAGAGGAATTTATATGTTTTTCAAACTGCATTAAATATATAAAAACCTAAACATATGCTTGGTCTGGACTGTGATTTAATGGGTATAGGAACTTCTCCCTCTACCAGTGCAGATTGACATCTGATCTATCTATCTATCTATCTATCTATCTATCTATCTATCTATCTATCTATCTACCTATATCTATATCTATCTATCTATCTATATCTCTATCTATCTATCTATCTATCTATATCTATATCTATCTATCTATATACCTATATGTATATCTATATCTATATCTATCTATCTATCTATCTATCTATCTATCTATCTATCTATCTATCTCTATCTATCTATCATCTATCTATCTATCATCTATCTATCTATCTATCTATCTATCTATCTATCTATCTATCTATCTATCTACCTATCGCTTGGGATACTGAGAGGTCTTCGGTTAGAGTCACACACCAGTTTGTATCAGAGGTTGGACATGAACTTAAATTATCTCCAATTTGAGACCAACCCTCAATGTACTCTGCCAGGTTACTCAAATATATTTGAGAGTTAGGAAGATATGGGCTCATAAATGGCCTTTGGCACATCTTGATTATGTGTCTGTGGGCATATTCCTTAACTTCTCAGTTGCATTATATATCAATGCCTCTATACCAGGTTTGTGAGCTGTTCTCCAAACTTGTCTGTTTCCTATCCCATCCATATGCATATATGTGTTTATATGTATATATATGTGTGTGTGTGTGTGTGTGTGTGTGTGTGTGTGTGTGTGGGTTTGGGTGTATATATATTATATATATATAGACAGACAGAGACAAATAAAGGGACAGAAGCAGAAAGACATTGAGACAAAAATGGCAGAAATTGGAAGATTTATAATTTAGTATGTGCTTGCATCACAACGGTCCTATAAGATGATAATATAAAAGTTCATAAATGCTCAAAAACAGAGAATAGAGACTTTATGACATTGTTGAAACTGCATAATCCTTTCATCCAGAATCACAATTCTCAGAGTTGCCAGGATTCAGCCAATGCAGCTTATGTTTCTGTTTAGTTGTTTGTTAATCACTTCATTTGTGTTATATGGGAAGTAGATTGAGATGTAGAACTGCTAGAATATATTTCTGGGGCTTACTGTTTTGAATATATAATATGTCATTTTAAGTAGTAGTGGCATTCAGTTCTTACAAAATTGAATTACACTTTTAAAGAATATATCCTATTATCTACCTTTGCTTTTATCTTCTGTACATATTGTATTAAAATTTCAGTTGATCAGTGAGTTCCTTAGGCATCAGCATCAGTCTCTTTAGGCAACTTCAATTTCTTGATCTGATCCAAGTCTTTTTTGGTATCTTTGAATTTTGATTCTTAACTTTCTATTCCTTCTCTGTCACCTTCTTTCTGTAAAAGTGAGATTTCTATCCAGGCTATTAACTTTAAAATTTAAGGTTCATATCAAGCTATGCTCTGTATTCCTTTTCCTTTTATGTCATAGAAAATAAGTTAGAGTAATAAAAATTCTCAAAGTTTCCATCATTTCCTCCCTGTTTGTGAATATACCATTTGGAATAGAAGCTTCTTTCCTTTCATTCTCTGTTTCTGAAGTATGAAATTATAATTGAGGCAAGTTGAGAATTATTATTAACTCTAATTTACGAAGAGAGACAATCCCTATAGTTATATGAGTAAAAGGAATAATCTTTAACTGGTATATCAATGCCTCTATACTAGGTTTGCGATCTGTTCTCCAAACTTCTCTCTTTCCCATCTAGATTGTGGGTAATAAGTATAATATTGCTTTTGTCTGTGTTTCTATTGATGTTAACTCAAATTCTGTCTGCTTTGTCTTCTCACTCTGTGCTTTGATGATCTCATATAATTATGTCTTTTCTTTCAGAAACTGCAAAGTTTCCTTAATGATCCCACCTAAACAAATACCCATGTTTTTAATACCAATACTTTGACAGTTTTGCTGTATAACATTGAGTAATGGAATGCCAGACTCCAAATAATCTAATGTGAGTTGCACTTAGAAAGCAATCATGAGTCTCAGATTAGCTAAAATGACAAGAAAAGATAATGATAAATGCTGGAGGGGATGTGGGAAAACTGGGACTTTAATGCACTGTTGGTAGAGTTGTGAACTGATCCAATCATTCTGAAGAACAATTTGCAACTATTCCCAAAGGGCTATAAATCTGTGCATGTTCTTTGATCCAGCAGTACCACTACTGGATCTGTATCCCCCAAAACATCATAAATGAGAGGAAAGGACCCACATGTGTAAAAATGTTTGTAGCAGCTCTTTTTGTGGTAGCAAAGAAATGGAAAATGAGTAGATGTTCTTGAGTAGGGAAACAGCTGACTAAGGTATGGTATAATAAAATTATGTGCTGAATTCTAAAACTTCTAAATTTATTCTGTAAAAATGATGAACAAACTGATTATAGAAAGGCCTGAAAAGTATATTGTGCATAGCAACAGCAAGTTTGTTCTTAGTGGTTCAATGATCCCAGGCAAACTCAATAAACTTTGCATGGAAAACACCATCCATAGAAAGAATGTAGAGACTGAATGTAAATCAAAGCATGCTACGTTCACTTTTTCCCTTTTGTTACACTTTTTTTTTCCTATTGTGGTTCTCCCTTTTCTGATTTTTCTCTCCCAATATGTTTCATAAGGAAAAATATAAAAAAGTGAATGTACATGTGTTAATCCCTCAATGTTGTTTTTATATAGATAACTGGAAAAAAATAAAAATTAAAAGAAAAAAAAACAATGTTGATGCACAAGATATGTATAAGCCAGTTATAACATGCACTCAGAGAGAAACATTGAAAGACAAACAGCAAAAAAATTCATCAAAGTCATGCATGATTGGAAGAAAAGATGTATGGTTATATGGAGAAGGAAAAGATTGATAGGATCTTTTACTGATATACATCAATAAGACTCTTGGCATATCAGATGGACTCCCATTAGTGAATTTATGGAAGTACATGAACCAAAGTTACACAGGATGAGCAGACATATATGGGTTATCTACATTGCTAGAGGGTAGTCTCATATTCTATACGAATTTCATTCTATCAGGTCTTCATGATATTTGAGGTAAATATTGATTCAGAATTTTTATTTTACATTGCATCTAACCCATTCTTTGTGCTTTTTTTTCTTTGAGTTTTTTTCCTTTTTGTTTATTAATAAGCTTTTTATTTTCAAAACATATGCATGGACAATTTTCAAAATTTATCCTTGTAAAACTTTACATGTCAAAGTTTTCCCTCCCTTCCCCCTGCTCTCTCCTCTAGATCGCAAATAATCCAATATATGTAGAACATGTGCAGTTCTTCTATACATATTTCCATAATTATCATGCTCCACAAGAAAAATCAGATCAAAAAGGGAAAAAAAATATGAGAAAGAAAAGAAAATGAAAGCAAACAACAACAACAACAAAAAGAGTGAAAATACTATATGATCTATACTCAATTCCCATAGTTCTCTCTCTGGGTGCAGATGACTCTCTTCAAGACCATTGGAACTGAAGGCCATTGATTTTATCATTGATTCCTTTCTTGAATTATGCCTTCTGTGGATTTTTGGTTGCTAATTGCCTTTTTTCCCCTTATGGTATCACACAATTTTCTCTTTCTCTCTTTTTAAAAGAAAATCCTTTTGATTAACATGTCAAGAATTCAGACAAATCTATTTTTATCATTACTTGTTTTCATTACTTATTATTTTTATCATCACTCCATCCATGGTTAGTGACTTATGTTTCCTATCTTTTAAGGCATGGCTCAGATATCAAAATCATATTTTCTAAAACAATATCTTATTAACCAGCTTTTTATTTTCCAAATCTGGATTTCTCTTTGGAGATCCTGACTTCAATCACTAGCAATGATGAAAACACCAGCTGTGTTCCTTAGATCATCAGTTTCTTATGCAAGTCTTTGTAATCTCCAGCTATGCTTTCTAGATCTTTCCTGCCATATAATTTATCCTGACATGAATCACTAGTACATGTCTTGAACAGATTTTGCAGATGGGCAATGAATCAGGCTCCATATTGAACAAGATTCTTCTGTGGTATCTAGCTTAGTAGGTACATGTAGACAATTTTCTTTCTTCTTGCGCTACATTGTCTTTCAGAAACACTATTTTCTGTGTTTGACTACAGATCATGCAATGATCATTGACCAAAGGATTAAAGTTGCTGTTCTTTCAAAAGCCAGTTGAGAGATGTGTGTTGGAAATGCTTAAGCTGCTTGCAGCATATTACCCACAAATGTTATGTAGGAAAAAATAACATAAAAGATATAATCAAAAATGCATGATCAAAAAAGGAGGTAGATTAGTCAGGTAGTGAGAGTAAATGGCTAATGTAAGAATTTGTTCATATGGAATTATGTAAAATATGATAAAAAATTATATACAATTAGAGTGATTGCATGGACTTTGATCCATATTAGGGAAAAATGGTATCTACTTTGTTCATATCATAGATCTTTAAATGATTATTTCACATAAATATCTCCAGTTTTATTGAAGACTCTTCAGATGTGAGTAGTGATATAGGGCATATCTTGGGCAATTTCTGTCACCTCCTGGCTATATATTCTGGAAGACACCATACTTCTCTATTATCAGGGTGGGACAACTAGAACTTTATCCCTGAATATAAAGGTCACTGAAAGCACTTGAAGTCCCATAGTTATGTAGGAAAAACTGAAATTAGCACTGAAAAAAGTCCTCTTTAGATTACCTGGGGGAGAACATAAATCCTAATTGTATTGGAAAGAAACTGTGAATGGCTTTCAATCCATATGGAGGAAGTATATACACTAATGAATTTAAAGATCCACTGAGATCTTAAAGTATTTAATATTTACAAATATCAAGTATTTAATATCTGTACACAGTCATTGTCAGTTCTGAAATTGGATCTCACGGCTAAAATTCTAGAGACTATCTTAAAGGAATTCAGAGAAGTGAGAAGGTCATTAGGAACTGATATTAATAAAGGCTGCTATGTGCTAGATCTTGAAGAATTTATTAGTCTAAGATAGTAGGAGTGCAGTGGGAAAGGCATGCCATGGGTGAGAAGAACATATATGAGAAAAGAAATGGATGAATACTCAACTTGCAAAGTGAGATCCCTAAGTCATCTCATCAACAGTTTGTTCTCTTTAAGTAACCTAAACCTATTTGATTTTAATGAATGGTGACTACCTCTTTTCCCCATTTTGTGTCTAATTTATTGACATGTAGGGCACTATGGAGAAAAAGCATATTCTTTCTATTTTAAAAAATAATTTATTATTTTTATTTTGCAAGTAGAACTTGTATTATGTATTTCTTAGATAATATGTATTTCTTCTACTACCCTTCATCCTGTTTGGATAATTAAAAAAATCTTTCAATAAATAGGTCCATGGTCTTGCAAAACAAATTCTTACATTAGCCATGTTCAAAACATGTAAATCTTTCTTCATTTTAGTTCATCATTCCTCTGACTGGAGAGGAGTGAAATGTTTAACCTTCATGTTTTTGACTCATAGTTTATCATTATGTTGATCAGAGTTATACATTTCAAAGTTTATTTTCTCTATAATTTCTGTTTCTATCTATCTGTCTCTCTCTGGCTCCTTTAACCAGTACCAGATTATTTTAACAGTATTACTTTATAGTATAGTTGGAGGTCTCGTACTGATGGTTTCCCTTCCTTCCCACTTTTTTCATTATTGCCATTGAGAATCTTGATCGTTTGTTCTACCATAACTATTTCTTATTATTTTTCCTATCTCTATAGAATATTGAGCATGGAACTAAATAAATTAATTAAAACATTTTTATTTTATTGGTTCAACTTACCCATTAGCAATTTTCCTTTAATTATTTAGGTCTGTCTGCATTTCTGCAAAGAATATTTTATAGTTAGATTCACATTGGTTATATCAGCATATATAATTCCAAATATTTTAGGATACAAATCTCTTTCTTCTTCCACTTGTATACATATATTTGCACATGTATATGTATTAATACACTTGTGATAAAAATAAGTCAATATACATACATGTATATTTTTAATCTATATGTATAGATATGTACACAGATATATGATAAAAATACAAATGCCAATGATTTATGGGATTTATACACTAATTATTTCTATTTTTTTATTTCATTCCCTAGCATTCTCTAAGTATACTATTTCTGCAAAGTGCAATAATTCTGCTTCATCTTTATCTTTGTCTTCAATTTATTTCTCTTGTTGTTATAGACAACATTTCTAGCACTATGTTTAATAATAGTGATGATAATGGGTATCCTTGCTCTACCTGTGATCTTATTCAAAAGACTTCTAAATTTTCTCCATTACATATAATATTTGCTCTTGGATTTAGATAAATACAATTTTCTATATTAAAGGAAAGCCCATTTGTTCCTATGATTTTTTAGAGTTTTTAATAGAAATAGATAATGATCTTGCCAAAAATCATATGACTTTTATTATTTATTTTATTATGGTTGCTTATTATACTTATATTCTTCAATATGTTGAAATTGTATTCCTGCTGAATGATAAGAATATTTGTTTTTAGTACCCTATTATATCTATTTGTTAATATCTAATTTAAAATTTTGGCATTCATATTTATTAACGTGTGAATATTTTTTCTTCTCTGCTTTAGTGTTTCTCTAACTTAAGGTATTAAGACTATATTTTCATACAAAGAGATTATAAGGGTGCCTTTTCTTATTATTGCAAATAGTTTATATAGTTTGGGAATTAATTATTCTTTGAATATTTCATCTATGAATCCATCATAGATGGATACTAATAATGGATCGAATAAATGTGAAGTGTTTATTTATGGCTTTTCCATCCTCCTTAATACATTATTTAAATATTGATTTTTTACTACTTATGTTAATCTATATATCTAATGCTTTTTATAAGTATTAATCTATTTTCTTGCCTACATATTCTTCCAATATTGGAGTTTGTTTTGTTTATGGCTATTTTCTTATTCTGTCCTTCCTTTAAATCCTTTTGTACTTTTTCCTTTTTTCCTTAGAACCATCTGTTCTAAGGTGTCAATTTTCCTTGACACTCTTTCTTAAGAGCTTTTCCATTCTTTATATCTTGTTTTGTTTCACTTATGTACTTCCATGGCTTGTGGCCAGTTTGTTTTTCTTCTTGGAGGCCCTATCTAGATTTTTATCCTCTTTAGGGTTTACCCCCTGGGTATCTCATAAACCAAGGTATTTACACAAGGTATTGCAAGTGTTCTTTTTTTTTCTCATCAGGGGGCCTTGGATTGAGCTACAACTGAATGAGGAAGGCTGGGCTTGGGCTGGATCTGAGTACATTGTCCCAGACTAGACTTCCTTCAAGGGATTCTTGGGCTGCTTTGTCTGGAGAATTCTTCTTGTGATAAAGCTCTGAAAACCTTTTCTTTTACAGACTTTTCCTGGAATCCTTTCCCCTACTGCTGGATTCAGTGTCTGCTTCCATGCTGCACTCCTGACACAGGTTTCAGGGACTTTTTAAGCTGGATTCTGCCTTTGGGTCTTTCTGACTGTGCCTCATGGTGCCAATGTGTGCCCTGGGTAGAATACTGGGAGGCATTCTCTTTGCTAGATTAGGATTTAATTTTGGTTCTGTTCACATTGGGTTAGCCTCAGACTCTTTTTCCAGGAGTGTTGAGCTAGATCCTTGGGAATGCTAGTTTCCAAGTTCGCTATCTTTCAAGCTGTGCTCAGGCAGGTTGCCATAAGCTTGAGAGAGACCCAAGCTAGACCAGAATGTACAAAATCTACCATCCAGAATCCAACATTCAAATATATATATATATATATATATATATATATATATATATATATATATATATATATATGTGTGTGTGTGTGTGTGTGTGTGTGTGTGTGTGTGTGTGTGTATGACAGATATATCTATCATCTACATAATAATTAAAAAGATATTGTATATATTTGATATATACACATAAGATGTTTATGTTCAATGTATATATGTGTGCCATCCTTCTATCATCTATCAATTTATTATCTATCACAAATGTGAGTTTTCTTTACTTTTCTAATCTTGAGAAATGATGAAGAGAGGCCATGTGGAGTAATGGATAGAGAGTCAGACTCGGAGTAAGGAAGAGCTCAGGTAAAGTCTCACTTCTGCTTCCTTTTGGCTATAGATCACTGGGTAAGGCCCTTAATTTATCAGTGCCCCAAGAACTTTCTTAAGATTATAAAGTGAAGACAAGTTAATGGTGGGAGTTTCATATGGCCATGATAGGTACCACTTCAGTCCCTCTGCTTTAGATTTGAAAAATGAATGCCCTTTTTCCTTCTGTTTTTACTCCAATTCAACTAATTTCTACAATGTCCAGTGTGCTAGAGTTATAAAAATGAAAACACTGTATAATCCTAGATCTGAAGGTGAGTGGAAAAGTGAGAGTCTAGAGGAAGGATAAGACTCTGAAAATCAAAGGGCATCAAATGTCTTTGCAAGCACAGTCTGACACCCGCAGAGCCAAAAATAGAGAAGTAGGATGTTTTATTTAGGAAATACCAAATAAAGAATCATTTTTCCTTCTATTTCAACATTTCTTCTGCTTTAGAAAAACATAGTACATGCTACTGCAAAATTGCTTTTATATTTTTTCAGAGTACAATTCCATCACTTGGCTTTTTTCCATGAACTAGAATACAAAGATTCAAATTGGTTTTTTGGAGCCCAAACTTCACTAGCTCATTTCTGCTACCTGTCATTAGGTGCTATACCACCTACTGGTACTAACTGTGGATTCTCAGCTTGACTTTTATCTCAGTCTTTATTAGCATAAATGTGAAACATTTGAAAAATATTACAAGAAGACCATATGTCTTAAATCCTGGATAACTGTGAAAACTGCCATTTTTGGCAGTCACACCTACCATTTGGAAACAATCCTATAACTGTTTTTTCCCTATTTGCTTTGATTAAAAGGGAAGGTTTGTCTCTTCACAGTTAGAGGAAACTTTGCTAGAAAATTTTTTTTAATGTTAGCTCTATAAATGCTGTTTAAACACAAATTATAACCTCCTCCCATCAGGAGAAATGAAGGCTTTGTTAATTGGGAATTAAGACAATTTGCTAAAATAATGATCCTTTCCTGTATCCATCTGCAATTTCTAATAGCAGATGCATTTATTAGGAGACTATATGATTAGCAAAGGTATTGTTTTCATTGTAAAGCTATCCATGATGTTTTCATGAAATGTTTTTAAGGGCATTTTCAAGTTGCATCTTTATAGCCTATCAGAGAATTAAAATTTATAACTAATTGAGTCTTAGGATTCTTATCTGAATCTCTGTGGAGAATTTTAGTTCCCTTCTTTTCCTTCTACGACTTCAAAGTAGTGAAGTGACCTTTAGTATTTTTTTCAAAACTCAGAAGGAAAAAAAATGTGTCCAGGTGGGAGCTGGTGGGAGGGATAAATCTGCTGTCAGCACCTCATAAGAAGAAAATCTTCTCACAAATGAAATGAATTACTGACAGTGGTAGAATTAGGAACTGAGAGGAACAAATTTTCTCTTTCATATATGAGTGGAGTAGTTCTCTGTATTTGGAATGATAGCTAATGTGTTCTAATAAATAATAATAGCCTTTGCTAACCTGGATAGCAATCTTGGAATATCTACATATGAATAGAATTACCTTTCTTATAATAATGTCTCTGAAATTTAGATAGTAAGTTTCAGGAGTGAGAGTTATACTAGCTTCCTCATGACATGGAAGAGATTAATAATCTCAAAGATTATTAATGAAGAGAAAGCTCAGTAAGTATCAAAGTATTTGAGAATCAGCTCAAAAGATGGACTATTTGTCTCTTCTCTCAAGACCAAACTAACAAAAGCTTAAAAAGGTTCATCATCAGACAGTGGACCACCAGATTTTTTTAAACCATAACTTCTCAAGAATTACTTATTAAGATAGGGAGGAATTATGGTCTATCCCAGCAAAGGACTAACCATATAGTAGAAAAAATGGATTGTGAAGGAAATCAATTTCCCATCCCCTGGATCCATATGTCTGTATTTATTTTCTCTATATTTTGTATATGCATGTATAATGTCCTTGAGGGCAGTATCATTTCATTTTTATCTTTGTATTTCTACTGTCTAACATAGTATCTATGCATTGTAGCTGCTGAATAAATTATTGTTATTTGTTCACTTGGAGTGTATGCTTATGAATGTTTTATTCAACAGTAGAAAATAGTAGTTATAGAGCTAAGTAAAGAAGAGTTATTAGAAGAAATTATATAAGAAATAATATTTTCAAATAATTATAGAATACTTGGTGTGTTAATATGTGGACATAGTGTCTATATTCAACTATTCTGATAGATCTATAATCTCACTGTAAAAAATTTACTACAAAGCCTGCCACATTGTAAGTATTATATAAATGTTAGTTATTATAACCTATCATTTTTAACAATATAAAAGTGTTTTCCAATGTTGTTGATTATTCATTTATGCCTGTCTGTCCTGTTCAACTCTTGTCTATAATTTCTTATAGAAACATTATCCTTAAGTATTTTTTTGATGGATCAGTATGTGTCTGAAAAATTATGCACAACAGTTCAGTCTGTGATAATTATTGTTTTCTAGTACAATTTATTGGTTGAGTTCTGTTGGGCAATTTGAGCTACGCATTTGTAGTATGGGGATTTGCCATTTGTCAGTTCATGAAACACAGAGACATTCTAATGTATAACTCTGGATCATGTCTTGCTAGGTATTTGCTAGATTTAAATTTTTATAAATCTACAAAATGTCTACCAATTTCTTGTATAATGTATATTATCACAAAGTATGGATCCCTTAAGACACTTCTGTAATTTCTTATGTCAAGGACTTGTTATTATAATTTATTTCTTTCTCTTCCTTCTGCCTCTTATTTTTCCTTCCCTTTCTTCAAAATGTATTTCAACATAGGATTTTTTTTTTTTTGCAAATACATATAGAGTGTAAATGTATCATTGAGTTCAGGAGATAGTTGAATTCCAATTCAGTTTTCTGGAATGGGAAAGAATGGACTTTTAATGTGACAAAGAACTGAAAGGGTAAAGTAGAAGTATGTTAGGAAGTAATTGAACTACACATACTCTTTGACCTAGAAATAACTAGGGGACATGCTGGAGCCAGCTCATACCAGCTAGAGAGAGAGAGAGCCAATGTTAAATTTTCAAGGTGAATCTTTACATCTCAGAAATTAGCAATTATACAAATCAGAGCTACATATATTGTGTTGTTCATTGTCTAGACTTAAGAAGGTAATGAATAAAATGTTAATAAGCCATATTAAATGTAAAAGTGTATTGTGCATACATTTCTTCTCTAGAGAGTTGGCTATTAAACATGTATAAGTGTACTTCCGCTCCAAGAAGAACAAAGACAAAGATACACATACACACACACACACACACACACATTTATTGTTCATTGGGAGCAAAATTAGGGGCTATTAATTGGGAAATGGCTGATATTGATATTTGCTTTATTATATTTTTATTTTTTTTATTTTTTCTTGTTATATATGTACATTTATTTTTAAAAATATATTTCCTTATGAATTATGTTGGACGAGAAAAATCAGAACAAAAGGGAAAACATGAGAAAAAAACTGAAAAAAAATTAAAAAGTGGACGCAACATATGTTGATTTACATTCAGTCTCCATATTTCTCTCTCTGCATTCAAATAACATTCTCCATCAAAAGAAGTTTATTGGGACTGCTTTGGATCATTAAGGCAATCTCAAGATTTTTATAGTTGTTTCAATGCACAATCTTGTTGTTACTGTGCACAATGTATTCCTGGTTCTGCTTGTTTCGCTCAGCATCTGTTTTTGTAAATGTTTCTAGGCCTTTCTAAAATCTGCTTGTTTATCATTTTTATAGAAAAATATTTCATTACTTTCATTACCATAACTTATTCATCCATTCCCCAGTTGATGGACATCTGTTCATTTTCCAATTTTTTGCCACCACAAAAAGAGTTGCTACAATAATTTTTGCCCATATGGATCCTTTTCCTTCTTTTATGATTTCCTTGGGATACAGACCCAGTAGTGACACTACTAAATCAAAGGCTATGCACAGTTTTATAACTTTTGGGCATATCTCTAAATTGTTCTCCAGGATAGCTAAATCAATTCTACCAATAGTGCATTGGTGTCCCAGTTTTCCCATATCCTCTCCAACATTTATCATTATTTTTTCCTGTAATCTTAGCCAATCTAGGGTGTATGAGATAGTACTTTAGAGTTGTTTTAATTTACATTTTTTCTTATCAATAGTTATTTAGAGCATTTTTTTCATATGACTATAGATAGCTTTAATTTCTTCATCTGAAAATTGTCTGTTCATGTCCTTTGGCAATTCATATCACTCTGAGATTTCCTCTATCAAAATTCATTTGAATTGGTGTTTTGGTATTCCTTGTCACCACAGTAGCTTTCTATAGTTAAGGTTCTTTTCTGAATCTTCCTCATTTTCTTTCTTTCTCTTTCTCCCCTTCCCCCATTTTGTGACTTTTATGGTCAAGCTCTGTTTCTGGGGGTATAGAGGGGTCTATATCAAGTTTTGTGTGCATCTCTGAGCCTTGACTTTCAGCATAGGGATTCCTTGTGTTTGGTGTCTTGTTCACAACAGTGGGTAGCTCTTCTTGCTCTCTTCAGGAAATAACCTGCTTTCCAGGGTTGACAATTTACCTTCTTGGCTGGAACTGGAAGCTGTTTCACTGGTCTGTCCTGTTACTGAGCCAGGACCAAGATTCTTACTTGCTGATCTGCTATGATTACCTCATTGGCTTTCCTGGACACCATCTGAGTAGGGCTGAGAATGTCTTTTACCCCAAAAAGACTGCCCTTTCTTGAAGTCCTTCCAATTTATCTTGAGCTGGAAGATGGTTTTATTCCATCTAACTCTGTTCAGAGGCTTGGCTTCATATGGTTTTTAAGGGAAAATGGAAAAGCTGGAGTACCTTCCTGGCTTCACTCCACCATCTTTGCTGTGTCCCCTGATATTGATATTTGTTGAGGAAATTGATATTTACTTTCTTTTTTTTTGTTCCCCTAGTTTGGTAGTATATATTTCTTAACCTATTTTTAAAAAATAATTTATATGGGATTAATTGTTCCTTAAAATATTTGGTAAAGTTCATTTGTATATCCATTTAATTCTGAAGAGTTTTCCTTAGGAAGCTCATTGATGTCTTGTTCACTTTTTAAAATAGGGTTATTTAAGTCTTATATTACTACTTCTGTTAATCTGAAAGTTTATATCTTTGGTGACTAATCATTCATTTTACTTAGACTGTCAGTTTTTCTTGGCATATAATTTGGCAAAACAATTCCAGGTAATTGATTTGATTTCATCTTCATGTGCCCTTTTCATTTTAGAAATTAGTAATGTCATTTTTCTTTTTCTTTAAATCAAATTAACCAATAGTTAATTTTATTTGTATTCTACTTTATTGATTTTTTCATAAAACCAATTCTTCTATTATTTATTAGTTTTATTTTTTCTTTGAATTCTATCAGTCTCTCTTTGACATTTCCAGATTCCTGTTCTGATGTTTAATTGTGTACTTTTAATTTGTTCTTTTTCTAGGGTTTTTTTTTTTTGTGGTAATGGTTGTTGTATGCCCAATTCATTTTTCTCTGTCTCTGTCTTTGTCTATCTATCTCTGTCTGTCTCTACCTGTCTGTGTCTCTGTCTCTGTCTCTTTTTCTGTCTCTGTCTTTCTCTCTCATTCCTCCTTTAAAGTTTGTTTTGCTTCTGCCTACCACCATCTTTGATTTTTCTTCCTTTTATCAGCCTTTTCTTTCTTTTATCCCTATTCCTTTTACTTTCCTGTTGGATAAGATAGATTTAGATATCCAAATGAGCATGTACATATATATTTTTCCCTCTTTGAACCCATTTAGATATAATGTTTGAGTATTCTCTACCTCACACCATTATTCCTTACACTGTAAAAGCTTATTCTTGTATACCTCTTTTATGTGAAATAATTTTTTCCCCATTCTTCTTCTCCCTTACCCCTTTTTCCCTTGAGCTATGACCCAAAACTGGGTATAGGAAATGGATCTGTCACACAATGTGTGGTCCTGTGATCAGCTAGCACAGGGATTCCCTGTAATCTGTTTTTGACAAGTTGCCACATCCCTTTGTCCTCTTTCATTTGAGAGTTCCCCAAACTGCTTTATTGCTACCGTTTAGGCCCACCACTGATGTTTCATGTGTTGGGGCTCTGGGTTAGTTGCTCCTCCCATGTCATAGATCTTTCTGACCTAAGTTGTCTCTAGTTGGAAAAATGTCTCAATGTGACCTTTAATTGGCTCTGCCATAGATTTTGATTTGAGGAGTTATTTTAAAGTTATTTGGAGGCGAATATTGGGAGAACTCAACTGAATGCCTATTGTACTCTATAATCTTTGTTCTGTTCCTGGAAGTCCTACTGCTTCCTTTTATATTAAACTTTTGCTATAGTTGGTATCCTTGCAAGTAGGTATATTAGTGCAGAGTAGAAATTTCCTGAAGTTTTCTAGACAGTGGGTATCTGTCAATATTCTTTACCATCCAAAGCTCAGATTTTCATTTCATTCTATTCTTTGTTATATTCATTTAGTCAGTCAGTCAACAAGCATTTAAGTTTTTATTATCATGCCAGGCACTGTGACAAATTATCAAGAGTCATATCTCCCATTACCCTGCCACAATCTTCTTTTGAAGTACGAAAGTTGAAAAGATTTTCCCTGTCTGCTGAAGAAGAAAGCATAAAGTGTTTACTATCATTTTTTTGTTTTCTTACCAATATTCCCCTGGAACTTCTCTTAGACTACTTATCATAAATTAAACATTTGTAACACAGGAGATGTAGCCATTGTGTACAATTATGTTTTTTCTCTCTCCCCTCCCCCAGTCTCATTTATGGCATCAAACATAGATAGATTGTGGAAAAATGTACTCACTCATTTACATGAGTGCTCAGAGGGCTAGAAAATGAAGCATTTAAATGTAATTTGGGCTTTAGGAAATTAATAATGTTGAAAAGCAAATTTTCATGTAATTTTTTGGAAAGAGATGATGTCCCTGATAACACTATTTCTCATTTATTAAAACAATATCATACAATCATGGTATCCTATCTATCCCCACAGAGGTTAATGAAGTCTATTAATCTACTGTGCTGAGAAGGGAGGTGAACCTTAAAGCTTGGTGATCTAAGTAGGAGGAAAACATTTTAATATCTTTATAAATGAAATTGTGATAGAGAGAATGGAATGTCCTAAAAATCTTAGTGTACTTTTCAAGTTTTAGGAACTTAAAAGTGCACTTAGATTTTTGAAACACTCTGTATTTAACCTGAAAGGGGAAGAGTTCCTTCCTTGCTATCTTCTGTAGGTTTAAGGAGGTAGAGTTGAAGTGGCCAATAAGGACCAGTCAAGAGTCGTGACAGGTAAGCATCAGCTAAAGAGCTACACAACTGTTACAGTAAAAAGCTTTAAGGCTTTATATAAATATGGTTCTAGTTTGTAGAATACAGAAGATAGTAAAGAAACTGTTTCTATTAAAGAGTGGCCAGATTAAACCAAAGAAGGAAGTCCTTTTGATAGGGTGATGCAAAGAGGATGTATAAGTATAGAATAGGTTATCAATCATGAATACTCCAAGATCAGTCCAGGAATCAGCATTGCTAAATAAAACTGAAAACAGAAAGATAAAAATTTAAGATTGTATGATAAGCTTAGATGATTAACATAGGGACAAATGATAATACTGTAAGGAACTTAATGGCAATTATGAAATCTGGTGTAAAACCTAAAGGGCACACAAGTGGGATTTTAATCATTAATATCAATTGAAAATAGGGCCTTCAGAAAAGAAAGTGGATTTGAGAAATGAGAAGTTAATTAAGAAGATTCTCTCCAATTTTGAAGGTCTTAAGAACTCTAATCAATGTAGTGACAAACTCTGATTACAGAGGACCAATACTAATTTGTGTTATTTCATTCTTGGCAGAGAGGTTATGAACCTGAGATGTAAAATGAGACCTGGGTAGTTGAACATGGTGGAGACAGGTATTTGTTTTGCTTGACTGTGCATATTTGTTATAAGGATTCTTCTTTTCTTCTTTAAATTTTCGGGGTAGGAAGATGATAAAATAAATGCTTATTAATTGAAAATTATAAATTAAATTAAAAAAAAGATGCTCTCTAAGAATGAGATTTAAATTTCTGGAGAACTGCTTCAATATGGAATGATGTTCTCTAACCAGCTATTCAGTAATCCTCATGAAGAATAGTAAATATGCATTTGTGAATTTGAGAATCTGAACAAATGGGTTTTAAACAACAATAACAACCAAAAATAGCTCACATTTATATGATGCTTATCATACACTTTTTCATTTGATCTCCCACAACAACTTTGTTTAAACCTTTATTAAAAAAAAAAAAAACAACTCTGAGAAATGGAAGCATAAAGACAGGGAATAACACTCTTATTTGATCTAGAATTGATATTTAATTATTATTTAACACTTGAATTCATTAGGAATGTCCATTAGTTCTTTGTACTGGGTATGAATTAGATATGCAAAATCTAGTAGCTGGATCTAATGTCACAGCTTCATCACCTACTCTCCTTCCAGGGGCATATCATCTAGTTACACAAAATATAAAATAAATTATTATAGATATTGAGGATAAAAACAACCAATTAATCATCCACAAACATTCATTATTTATATAAAACTGTGTTAAGCTTCAGGCAAACCTAGATATGAAAAATTTTCTGCCTCAAGGAGCTTATATTTAATTGGGGGAGGGGAGGTTACAATGTGAATCAGGGTAATGCAATGGACAGAGCGCGAATTTTTTTGACAAAAATTCCTGGAAAACAATTTGGCAGAAATTATATATATGTAGGCAAATTTCTCACATTATATATCAAGAAAAGGTGAAATTGGGTGAAAATTTAGAAATGATGGATCATATCATAAGCCATTTTGGAGAGGTATGGAAAATTTTACTTGTCAGATACTGAATAATTCAAATGATTGGGGGTAGCTATATGGCGAAGTGGATAGAGCACCAGCCTTGAATTCAGGAGGACCTGAGTTCAAATCTGATCTTAGACACTTAACACTTCCTAGCTGTGTGACCCTAGGCAAGTCACTTAACACCAGCCTCAGGAAAAAAAAAAAAAGAAAAAAGAAAAAAAATTAATCTATTTTGTTAACTTCATTTAGCTATTATTAATCTAATCATATTAATCTTTATTGTGGTACCCATGTAAAACTTTATATTTAACATGTTATTTTTAAAAATTCGGCTCAATGTTATAATTTTTCAGGAGCTACTCTGTTAATCACTGAATTTTGGGATGAAGAAATGAAAGATACTGTCATTTTGCTGGAATCTATGCTATACCCATTTATTTACTGCTTGGGGTCTCTGATATGCTAGATATCTAGCAGAGGTACAGGTGATTTTTCTCCCCTCTGATTATGTAGAGAAGAATTATCTTAGACTTTTTTGTGCCCTCTTTTGCTCTCCAATTCACCCTGATCCCTAATACCTAGTAATTTAACCAATGAGAATTGAATTGGTTTTTGTGCTGGATTATTTTGTAAAATTCCTAATGAGAAATGATTTTTTTGGGGGGGGAGTATAATGTTATATTGATTAAAGCCTCAAGAGAAAATAAATAAATTTAACTTACATTGGAAATATCAGTGATGAAATAACTTTCTCTATAGCTAACAATAGAGGCCAGTCCAAGTTTTACTTGGTCATTTTTGGGGTTCTGATGAGTTGGAGTAAATGTTCATAATAATTATTTTTGTTTTATCTAGAAACCCTAAAATCTTCCCCTACCAGATTTAATTTTTTTTTATCATTCTTTGCTTCATTCTTATTTTTCCTTAATCATTAATTACCTCAGAATAACTGAGACTTGGGAAAGACATTAACTTAAAAAGTCCAAGGTCCCTCACTGCATCCAGGCCATCTCCAGTTGTCCTGCTCTACATTTTGTATCTCTGGAGGAGAATGAGGTTAGTGATTTTACAAAGCCCTCTCTTACTTAAATCACCTTCCTGATGCCATGGTCTTCTTTGAGAATAAGAAACAAATAACAGTAAGTATGACATGGACTGAAAGTCTTTTTTTCCCCTCACTGCCTTCTTTTGGCTCTTTACTGCCTATCAACATCCTTCCTACAATTTTAATGCTAATTTAATCCTAATTGAACACAATATTTCAAATGTTTTTTGATCAAGGCATAGTGCAACGTGATCATAAGCTCCTTATTATCAGAAGTAATTCTTCTCATAATGGAGTCCAAGATCAATCACATATATATTCTATATGTCTTATTTACTCATATGAAACTTGTAGTCCTCTAAAAAAAACCAATTCTTTGTCAAGTTGCTATCACATTCTTCCCTCTGCCCCTCCTGTACTTGAGAAATCATTTTTTGAATCCATGTAAGAAATTATATAGATCACTTTATTAAATTTCATTTTTTTGGATTCAGCCCAATATTTTAATTTATCAAGAGTTACTTACTAAGTTTTGGGATGAAGAAATGAAGGCTATTCTGATTATCGGGGAATCTATACTACATCCATTTACTTACTGCTTGGGATCTCTGACATGCCAAATAGGCTGATTAAAAGCCAGTTTCCATCATGGTTCATAGATTTCACATAGCACTTACTTGGTCCCTTATTCTTTAATATACATTTCATGACATGTAATGGATTAGAAATATGTGTTTTTGTTTCATTCATTTACTGTATTACAAAAAAACCTTGGGAGGCATCATGGGATAATGGAAAGACTGCTGAACTTGGAATGAGGAAATACCTGAGCATGAATCTCAACCTTAAAAAGAGAGGAGACAAGATATAATAGATAAAATTCTAGATTTAGGTCAGGAAGACCTGAGTTCAAGTTCAATACTTGCTAGCTATATGACCCACATCAAGTCACTTAAAAACAAGAGCTAATATTTATAAAATACTTCAGCCTAGTACTTTGCAAAGCAATTTAAAATTATCTCATTTGATTCTCACAACACTCCTTGCAAATAGGTGCTATTACTATTCATATTTTACAGATGAGGAAATTGAGATTGAGTGACTTGTTCAAGGTCACATAGCTAGTAGGTATCTGAGGCTAGTTTTGAATTCAGGTGAATAGTGAATTATTCCAGATATGGTACTCTATACCACTTCATTGCTTCTTATTTAATTTCTGTGTCTTTTGAACAATTATCTGGGCTTAAAAAATATATTTAGAAATTGTTTAAAGCTGGTTTGGTGGAAATAGTTCCCACATTGAGAAGTCCCCATTTGATGAAATCAGAGATCCTTCCTATATTTACAGAAAAATAATCCTGAATATGAGCCACACTTAGATTTCAAACCAACCAATGTAACATCAGTAATCTCTATTCAAGTCAATATAGCAAATATGATTTTTCATCTTGCAAAGTGTGTTACATCCTTAATGACTACAAAGAGAACAAGGTTCTTTTTTTTCTCACTAAAATTATAAATCTGGGCTGTGATTGTATGCGGTTCCTTTCCCTTCTGTGATAATTTTTTCAGATCTTGAATTAGAACACCAAAATTATTTTTTATGTTTACCCTGAAGGAGCTCACTTAAGAAGCTGTCTCATTCCATCAGCTCTAACTCAGTAACTGAAATGTGTACTATGTGTAAATGATGGGGTCTTTCAGAGCATCCCCTATTTTTCTAATTGTTTTTATGCAGGTAGGCAAAATAAGAACTAGATTTAGATTCATATTTTCTATTTTGCCAGAGTCTCAGTTTGTTTCAAATGATTTCTATATATTCTTCCTTCTCACAGGAAAAATAAGGCATATTTTTCCTTTTCTGCAATTTCGTTGTGATACATAATTTCATGGATGCATAAAGTTTTATTTCCTGGAATATCTTCAATGTCTGTAGCCCATCCATAGTATTTCATGTCTGTTTCATCTCAGTAACCTTGCCACCTAAAGTTCTAGACTTCTTTATTCCTCTTATATTCTTATCATAGTTCCCATTTTTATCATAATTTGTCTTACATACATTTAGATCTAAAAGAAATCTTAAATACGATTGAATCCAACTCCTCATTTTACAGATGAGAAAACTGAGACATAGAGAAGTTAAGTGACACTTAGTTGTCACTAAGATTACATTGGTTGCAGAGTCAGGATTCAAGCTCAGTCCTTATGGTTTTAAATTCAGTATACTACCTCTAATATCTTATGTGAATATCTTAGACTGACTTTCTTGTATATTCCTTGGGAGTAGAGACCATGCAACTTTTATTTTTGTGTTTTTCCTGGGCTACAAATAGGACAGTGCAATGCATCTATTAGTTTCTTAGTAATTGTCAAATTGTCAAGAAAATGAACACAATTCTCCACCACTTTATTTTTCTGGAACCAAGGACATTTCATTTGAAACCTGGATTACATTTCAGAATATGATTTCAAGTTTTTGTAACTTTCCCAAATGTATTTTTATTTCATTAAATATTTTTCAATCAAATGTTAAAATATTTTAACATTCATTTTTTACATTTTTGAGTTCCAAATGCTCTCTCTCCCTTCCTTCATTCAGTCATTTCTTTAGGAAGACAAGTGATTTGGTATCAATTATACATGTGAATTCATGAAAAGCACAATATTATTATAAAATATTAGCCAAATTGCAAAAGAAAGCATATACAAAAATAAAATAAAAATATGCTTTGATCTGCCTTCAGATTCCATTAGTTCTGGAGATGAATAAATACATCTTTATCATAAGTCCTTTAGAATTGTCTTGGATCATAACATTAATCAGAATAGTTAAGTCAATCATAGTTGATTTTATAATGTTCTCTTGGTTCTGTTCACTTCATATTGCATCAGTTTATATGTCTTTCCAGTTTTTTTATGAAACCATCCTGCTCATCATTTCTTAAACCACAATAGTATTCCACCAAAATCATATATTGCAATTCATTTACCATTCCCAAATGCTGGACATCGCCTCAATTTCCATTTCTTTTCCACCATAAAAAATAAACTATAAATATTTTTGTACAGATGAATCCTTATTCTTTTTCTTTGATATCTTTCAGATAAAGCGATACAGTGGTATTGCTAGGTCAAGGGTTGTATATATGTTTTTAGTCAATTGGTGTAGTTCCAAATTGCTCTCCAGAGTGGTTGGATTAGTTCACAATTCACCATTAGTGCACTATTATCTCAGTTTTCCTTATCCTCTCCAGCATTTGTCATTTTCCTTTTCTGTCATATTAATCAACATGATCTCGTTATTTTAATTTGCATTTATTTTTTCATATGATTATAGATAGTTTTGATTTCTTCTGAAAGCTGCCTGTTTATATTCTTTGACCATTTATTAATTAGGGAATGACTAAGTTATCTTATAAATTTAACTTGGTTTTCTATATGTTTGAGAAATGAGGCTTTTATCAGAGACATTTGCTATAAATTTCTCCCCCCCTCTTGTTTTCCTTGTAATCTTGGCTACATTGGATTTTTTATGCAAAAAATTATTTAGGTTAATGTAATAAAAATATCTACATCCCATAGTTCTTTCTATCTCTTGTTTGGTTTACAATTTTTCCATTTTCCATAAATATGACAGGTAAAATTTTCCATGTCTCCCTAATTTGCTTATGACATCACTCATTATGTCTAAATTATGCACTCTTTTAACTTTATCTTAGTATATAGTGTGAGATGTTGGTTGGTTAGTTTCTGCCAAATTGCTTTCCAGCTTTTCCAGTAATTTTTGGTCAAATAGTGAGTTTTTATACCAAGAATTTGTAATCTCTCTTCCTCTGAGAGTATTCTTTACTCCTCCCCCAATATAGTCTAATATTGTTTGAATTCAAGTAATTCTACCATATTAATCTATCTTAGTGGCACTTTGTACCATGCTAGAATACATAGCAGAGATCTTTACCCTCTGCTAATATGGAAGCTTCTTTGATTCAGGAATTATCTTAGATTTTTTTTTTGTGACCTCTTTTGCTCTTCAACCCATCCTGATCCCTAGTAGGCTCTAATCAATAAGAATTTATTCTTCTGATGCTGTATTATTTTGTAAAATTCCAAGTGAACTATGTGCTTTTGTTTTTAGTTGTTATTGATGATTATTTAATATTGAGAAAAGGCTAAAGAGATAATAAATTTAACTCACATTGGAAAAAGCAATGATGAAATAACTTTTCCTGTCACAACTTATGTACTGCTATATAAGATCATGGACTTAGAGCTGCGACTGATCTCAGAGTTTATTTTGTTCAGTCATTTCATTTCTAGATAGAGAAATGGTTTCAAATTGGTTAAGTGACTGCCCCAAATCTGCATAGGTAATAAAAATAGAGTTGAAGTTATCTAAATCCATGTTCTCTGAGTCCAAATCTGGCATTCTAATGCCACATTTCTATATTGTATAATATGAAATGAAAAAAAAAAGATTTGCTAAATTGAATTGTTTTCTGTATCACAAAAAAAAACAACCCAACATGTTTAAGGGAGACATGTCCAAAGACTCTTTACATCTCTTAAAAGGAGTCATGCTAACTTGCATTTTTAAAAAGTTTTTTAAATGATCAGTGTAATGATTTTAAACAAGCAAAACCAGTCAGTTACTTAAGAGTAAGTTGTCCTGACCTCACTGTCAAGCTAGACATGAAGATGTGCCATGAGGCAGTGCCTGCCACAGATGGTGATTTTGCAGATCAAATATATCATTTTGTTAACCTGAAACTATCACATAAATGTTAACTTTCTTCTTCTGATTATTAATGTGCCATTAGATGGTAGCAGCAAATGGCTTCCACTAAAATCTAATTATGTAATGTTCCTCACTTAGGAAATAACTCCTTAGGCTCAGCAGAATCTCAGTGATTCATAAATTGTTGTTTCCGAAATTCATATTAATCTCAGGGAGTGATGTAATTTGTCATGTTATTCCTCCTCCCTTTTCTCTCTCACCTTATATCCCTCAACTAAATATGTTTACATTACAAGTTGGTTATTTAGTTGTCCATCTTTATTTTAGACAGAAGAAAAGACCAAGGTTGTAAATGTGAAAAATCATGTTAAGTTGAGATAGGCCTGGGCTAAACTTCATCATCTTGTTTACATAAGATTATGGAGCCATGTGCTTGCCTAGCATTTGGACTAATTGCAACCACATGGCATCAAATGTGGTCAAATCAAACCCAGATTCCATTGAGTTTTCCTGTAACATTCCCTACCTCACTAAACATTAATGCTCTCAACACATGTGTTTCTACTTTATATCCCGAGGAAAGGGAAAGGGTTCAAGATGATGTCTATAAAGGTGTGTCCACAGTATTTCCATACGTATATTATTTTAAAATGTGGTTCAAAAAACAGAGCTTACCTTTATTACTCATCTATATTAATTTTCCAGGACTCAATTTTGAGGTGCTAAAATTTTTGAAAAATGAACATTAGCTATTTAATCACTGCCCTACAGAGGCCAGTAGTCCTGACCCTTTTAATACCTTTGCTTTATATTTTCCCACCAAATGAGCTTAATCCCTATGATTGAGCTTTTAACCACTTTGGCTCTCAATTCTTTTCTCTATAGAAGGACAGGTTTAGTCTTGTTAACTTTGGAACTCTTTCCAGCTTTTAATCTCTGTGATACTCTGATAAGTATTTGCTACAATTACCCTGTTTCAGAAGTACATGGACAATTGGAATTTTTCAAAATGAGTCATTTAGAATGTCTACAACAGTTCTGGTTAAAATCACATTAGACTTCAAAATGGATTACTTTTTTTTCTCTCTCCATATTTACATCAGGAAGATTGCATATAGAGAAACAGAAAGATAGAAATATACACATACCCTCTCCTCCCTTCCCACACACAAAGTAATCCATTGGACTCCAATGGGCCAATGGATTATTTTCTTTATTCATGGAAATCCTCAGTGGATTCTTTCTTTGTCTCTGTCTCTGTCTCTGTATCTCTCTATCTGTCTCTCTGTTCTCCATCTCTTTCTTCCTCTTCCCATCTTCCCCTCCTTCCTTCCTCACCCCCTTCATCCCTCTCTTCTACAATCATTGGGAAGCAATTTTTATAAAAGCTGTTCCCCTCCCCAATACCTTACTAACTTTTCAAAGCATGGCTGAGAATAAGACTTGATGGAGGAAAACGACAGTATGTTTTCCCCAGTTGTAATTTGTTTTGCCAGATGCTATGGTAGGTAAATGAATGTACCTCTAGTTGATCACACCTGCCAAAACAAACTATCTGATGGCCATTTCTCACCATATTTATTTTATCTGAAATTGAGATCATAAATGATTGAAACCCAGCCAAAAAGCCAATCAAGCTAATCACAACACCAGACATTTAACAATTAAAGGCCTCTATTGTAGAGAAGCTCATATTTGGCTGATGAATTGATTTGAATCTATTTTCATTCTTTATTTGCATCATGTCTTTGATTATGACTATCTTGACAGAAATAAATGACTTCATTATATAAGATGGTCATTAAATAACTACCTAGATACCAATAAACAGCAGAACATAGAAACCAAAGATGTTTGACTTTGCTTAGATCAGTACACAATGGCCCTTCATTGTTCCAAGTGCTTACTAGACATTAATTACCTTCTTTATCTAAACAACAGAAATTACAGGACAGTCAGTTTTAAAACTATTTAAAATGCTGAGTGGTTGGTTCCTCTGCAAAGTTTTCAGATTATATGAATATGTACTTATCCTCTTATGTCCTTGTTTCTTCTTCATTTTGAGGTGACTCCTGCTTTTGGAATAAGGTCAACAAATTTCTATGCATATCAGAATATTTTTGTGTGACAGTTTTGTAATATATGACATATGTATAAGAATTTTCTGGTTGGTCACATATAAATAAAAAAGGCAAAGAATATGGTCAGGCAGGTGAAGGACTGGTGCCTTGCCCATTGGGCATAGTTTTATGACTGTACATTTTTCCTTCCATCCATTTTTCAGGGGAGGAAAAAAAAGAATTTTATAGTTAATAAACTGGGGAGCCTAAAATTAAAAAAAATCTTTTTACAATTTGATGAGAGAGTAGCCTTTAAAATGGACACAAAATGTAGTCTGAACATCAGAAATTAAGTAGGGAATTGAATGAATTTTTTTGAGTCTAACCTAGACAGAGGTTCTTGAAAAAAATTTTGTCTTTAGAGTCCAGGAGATAAAGATAAAAGATAGATTTATATACAAAGGTAATAGCTGAAGGATCGTTTTTCTGTGTTCTAAAGAGGTTGATTCTTATCTTGAATAATCTTCTTCTGGAGTGAAAAATCTGCTGAGAAACAAATCACTCTTTATGCATTCAACAAAAATTTCTATATTTTGAAAATTGAGAGTAATATGACTTTTGCATTTCTAAAGAAAATGCATTTAACTTTTAAGCTAAAAGAATAATGGCAGAATTTCATTGTTCTTATCTGTGAAATGTGTGGATAGATAAACTCCTAAACTTCCTTCCAACTCCATTAATGAATTTTTCACTTTAAGTGATGTGGCAGAGCATTGCTTTCTTAGGGACAACATCAGTGGATAAACCAGCTTCAATTCAGTGCACCCTATCTTAGTTTAAGAAATATTTATTAACTTGAACATAGCAATTGACAGAATTATTTAGTCCCAGTAAACCTGTAGGGATAAAAAGTAGATTGACAAATCTCAAAGTCTTCAATTTCCAAAAATTTTTTACCAGTCACTTAGTCTTGTCATTTGTATTGTTTCTATACTTTCCAAATCACAACATTTGTCATCTGACTTACTGATGTAGCCTAATGATCCCTGGCCCTTCCATTCTCCCTTTTATCTCTCCCTTAAGAACTCTCAGGTCTTTCTACCAATCCAAGAGCTGAATTTTATATGTGTGTGTATATGTGCATTTTTTTCCTCCAATTAGAGTTTATGTTCTTTGAGAGGAGGGGGCTGTCCAGCTTTTTCTATTTGTATCATCAGTGTTTGGCCCATGATAACTGTATGATAAATGCTTTTTTAATCATTAATTCACAAATGCATAAATGGAAACATCAAATTTGTGGCTAACTTGAAGCTGGAAATGATAGCTGATAAAATGGATGACAGAATTAATATCTAAAAGATCAAATCTATAAGAATATCAATCAAATCTAACAAGATAAAACTGAACATTGATAAATGAAACGTTTTGTATTTTTGTTTAGAAGAAAATCACCTTTGTTGGTGAAGAATTGGCATTAATTCATCTGAAAATTTATTTTTGTCTGTGCTTCTGATTCTCTGGATTTTACCATCATGTTTATCTGCCTTTTCTCCCTGGAACTTCTCTCTACCTTTGCAATACCCTTCTCTCACTGATGAGTTCTTCCATTTTGAGAACCCTAGGCCAGTCATCCCTCATTCCTCTCCTGGTTCTGTTTTGACTCTCTGGACTAAAAATTTCTTTATTTTTGCTTATATTTGTATCTCTATTACTTAGCACAGCTCCTGCATATTGTAAGCACTTAATAGATGCTTTTCGATTGACTACTTGATTTATTGAAAAAAGTCTGAATGTTTTAGTGGACTGCAAAGTCATTATGAGGCATACTTATAAAAAGAAAACTAATGTGAACTTTAATGTGCATTAAGTAAACTTTATTATCAGGAAAGAAGAAAGCTTGGGATCTACTATACTTTCCCTTAGTCAGATCACACATAGAATATTGGGTATAATTCTGGACAATGTGATTTAGGAGGGATTTTCAGTGATTCAGCACTTAGAATGCCTTATGTAGTAGGTTCTTAATAAATGCTTATTATATTTGAGTGGCTTGGAATGTGTCCAGAGAATAATCCACATAGTAAGGATTCTTAAAGTCAAGCTGTAGAAGAGAAGGTAAAAAAAAGTGGGAATTTTTAGTCAGAAGAGAAAACAAAGGGGAGACGATCTCAATGTTTAAGATTCTTGGCATGTGTAGGAAGTATTAAATTTGTTTTTCTCTCACTCCCCTGATCTCCTGCCTCTAGAATGCAGAGTTGGTTGCAATGGGTAAAGATTCTAGAAAGTCAGATTTATTTTCCATATACAGAAAAAAATTCTAAAAAACTAGCCATCCAAAAGTAGAATGTGTGTTACCTTGGAAAGGACTAAGTTCTTTATCACTAGAGGTCTTCAGAAAGAGATTGAATGAATACTTTTCAGAGCTACTGCAAAGGTGTTTCTATTCAGGCACAGTTTGGACTTGATCAGGAGATCTTGACTTGGGGTGTACAGACTCCCAAAATCTATGTATGTGGATAGGAAAATGCATCTTTATTTTCAATTACTTCTAAGTGAAATTTAGTAATTTCTTTAATTATGAATTTTTAAAAATCTATTATTTTGTAAAAGGGTCCATAGACTTCATCAGATTGCCAATGGGGTCCATGACAAAAAAAAGGGCTAAGAACTCTTGAACTGGATGGTTTCCAGTGTCTCTTCTAATTCTAAGATTCTAAAAGATCTAAGTGGCATGAAAGCACTGGGAAATGGCTGAAATTCCAGGATACATAAGCTCAGAGAATAAATTCTCATTGGGAAAGAATATTTTTCTTAAATCATGTTATTAATTTATTCTTTTTAAAATATATTTTTATTAACAAGCACTTATTTTCTCTTCCTTACATTTCTTCCTCCCTATTGGGAAAAAGAAAACAGCAAAAACAAAAATTTTATAAAAATATGCATAGGCAAACAAAACAAATCGCTATATAGGTCATGTAAAGAAAGAAAAAGTCTCATTTTATATTTTGAATCCATTGCTTCTTTATCAATAAATAGGCATCATACATTATCATTCATTTGGGATCATAGTTGTTAATTGCATTGATCAAAATAAGTTCTTCAAAGTTGTTTTTCTTTACAGTATTGTTATATAATTTGTTCTCGACCACTCATTCACTCTATATCAGTTCATATGTCTTTCTAAGTTTCTGTGAAATAGTCCTTTAATAATTTTATAGTAAAATAATATTGTTATTCTAATATGATACAATCTGTTACTCCATTTCTTAAAATGATGATTCTCTCTAATTTCTTTTTTTTTTTTGCATTGCAAAAAGAACTACTAAAATTATTTTTCCACATAGAGACCCTTTTCATCTTTCTTTGATCTTTTTTTTGGGGGAGCATAGAGAAAGCAGTAGCATTTCCAGGTGAAAAGATATATATATATATACATATATATATAGTTTGGTAATATTTGGCACATAGTTTCAAGTTATTTTTTAGAAAGACTAAACATAGTTGTACTAACCATGTATCAATGTAACTTCTCACACAGGCATCATCTATCATTTTCTTTTTTGAAATTTTAACCAATTAACAATCTAGTCAGAATAAAAATCATGGTTGTTCAAGATTACTTAATAACTATTTAGTGATGATCAACTGTGATGGACTTGGTTCTTTTCAACAAAGAGATGATTCAAGACAATTCCAATAAATTTGTGATGGAAGGAGTCAACTGCATCCAGAGAAAGAACTATGGAAACTGAATGTGGATCAAAGCACAGTATTTTTACCTTTTTTTGTTTGTGGTGTTTGTGTGTAAATTTTTTTCTTTCTCATTTTCCCCCTCTTTTGATTTTCTCACTCAGCATGATGAATATGGAAATATGGAAATATTGCACATGTTTAACCTATATAGGTTGCTTGCTGTTTAGAGGAGGAGAGGGAGGGAGAAAAATTTGGATCACAAGATTTTGCAAAATGTTATATTTTAAATGAATGGATGTTGAAATTTTCTTTGCATTTATTTGGAAAAATAAAAAAATCTATTATAAAAAAATCATGGTTGTTGATAACTTGATTTGCTTCTGAGCAAAAGCCTGTTTATAACCTTTGAACATATCTACCATACCTTCTATACATACCTATACCTTCTACCATACACTATAAACAGTTTGGATTTATACCAGTAGTTCAAAATTAATTCAATACTATGAAAAGAAAGAGATCAAGTTAATAATCACATTATTCACTTTTGATCATATCAAATTTAGGCTTTAAATACCATGTTTATACATAGTTGTACAAATCTACCTCATTATGACTGTGAGCTCTCTGAGAGAGGGAACGATTTTTTAAAATTTGTTTATGTCCCCCATCAGTTAGTCCAGAGCCTGACACATAGTCAGGCTTTTACATTACCTAGTAAATGTTTGTTTTTTGGTCACAACAAAATCATATCATTATAATAAATACAGCAATAAACTTTTGATAAGAATAATACCTATTTTTGCTTAAAAGTAGAAAACAGAAATAAAAGCTGTTCTTAATATGATAAGCAGTATCTAAATAAAATCAAGAACTGGAATTACATATAATGTATATAATGGCATTATTAAGTTTAGGTGAAAAGCAAATATGTTCATTACTACCTTTATTAGGATAGTTTTGGAAATGCTAGATAAGAAAAAGGGACAAAAGGACTAAGAATAGGCAAAAAGGAAATAAAAATACAGCTTATTGTAGACTATATGATAGCTATAGAATCCCAGTGTAAACTTAAATTAATTGAAATAGTACATTAAGCAAATTTGCAGGATATAAGTTAAATCCACATAAAACATCATCATTTCTATATATTACCAACTAAATATATCAGGATGATATAGAATGAGAAACTACATCTAAAACAATGAGACAATGTATAAAATCCTTGGGAATTTATTTATCATGATATGTAGGAACTCTATAAATATTTATATAGACATTTTTCATGCTAATATAGATGTCTAAATAATTAGAAGAATATTAATGACTCATGATAAATGTAGCCAAAATAAAAATGATAGCACTACTTAAATTAATTTGTTATTAAATGCCATAGCAATTAAACTATCAAATCATTTCCCTGAAGTTGTGTGTTCAAAACATGCCTTTTAATTTGTGAGTCCTTAGGAGATAAAGAAGAAACAAAATGCCCTGCTATTTTTGTGACTTTGAGTTGCAAATTAAGATCTCTCTAAAATGCATACATGTTTGCTGAGATTGTCCTCAGTCTTGATGAACTGAGATTAGGTGATTTTTGCCTTATTAAACCAAAGAAACTTTGCTTAATCCTGCCATCCTATCAAGTTATCATCCTGTATCTCATACTTTTCACAGTTCAACTTTAGGAAATGCTTATTTACACTTGTTATATCTATTTATTTACCTCCCATTCACTTCTCAACCCCTGGTAATCTTGTTTCCAACACATCATTCAACTGAATTCATTCAACTGCTTCTAGATTGTCTAAGATCTGGGCAAGTGATAAATCATAGGCTCATAGAACTATATTTTTTTTCTCTAGAAAGTACATTAAATATCAATGTTTTCATTTATACTCATTTTACACATAAACAAACCAAGCCACAGAAGTTGACTAGGGTAATACAACTAGTAAATATTTAAGATGGAATTTAAACTAAATTTTTTTTTCATTCCAAGTCTGGAACCCTTCTACTATACCATGTTGCTTCTCTTTCTAATTTTCTCTTTTAAATTCACCTCTTGTAACAATGCTTTTGGACTTGACTTCTCTGTCACTTTTGACATGTCTACCTTCTATCCTCCCCTATAGCTCTTATTTTGGATTCCATGAAACTGTTTTCCTCCATTTTTTGATAGTTTCTTTTTGAATCTCTTATCTTGAATAATTATCATCCTCTAACTCTTCAAGCATAGCTACTCCCTTTTCCCCAATGTTCTGTCCCTAACTATCCTCTTTTTTTTTTCCCTTTACACTTTCTTGATAACATAGATCTCTTGGATTCAACTATCGTCTTTATACAGGTGATTAACAAATCTCTATATTCAGCTTTCATTTCTCTGCTATACATTTCAGATGTATAGTAGCAAATGCCCATTGCAATTCTACAACCGGATGCCTTATGGACATCATAGACTCAACATGCCTGAAACAGAATTTGTTGTCCAAATCCACTTTTCTTCCAAATTATTTTTGGCATGTGTGCTGCCATCCTTCCAATTGTCTGTGTTTGAAATATTGAGTCCTTCTTGTATTATGACTTTTCTTTACTCTCTAGAGCCAGTCAATTGCCAAGTCATCAATTCTACCTCCACACTATCTCTTGTAATCTATCCCCTTCATTCCTCTTACATAGCCTCTACCCTTGTTCAGTCTCTCATCAGATCTAAATTTTACTATTTCAATAGCCTTTATAATTGGTTTCCCTACTTCCCCCTCTCTTTTTGACACCCCACACAGTTGCATAAATAACATTAAAACATAATTCAGAATCAAGCATGTGCTTGTAATTGTTTAACAACTGTTTCACCAGAAAAAAATATACATATGACACAGTTTTAAGTTAAAATTCATTTTTAATATTTTCTCCATCACTTTTTAAAATAAAATAAACAAAACAGCTGATGAAGCCCTGAATTGTAACATTTGCTAATTCTGAGGTGTAAATAAACTGAAAATTTTAAAAATTGGCTCGTGGATTAGTAGGAACTGGCTTCAGCATCCCCTAGATGGGATGATGTCTGTCATATAGTCCCTTTTCATTCCTACCTCTTATACTTCCAGCTTACTTCAAAATGCCTTTTTGATATGAGGCTATTTATTGTATTCTTGAGGTTCTTCTATGATGAAAACCCCAATCTGTGAAAGTTCCAGAGCCAACTGGGGATGGGATACCAATATTTAGTGTTTTATAGGTTGCAAAACAATTTGTTTAATAATAACTCTATTAGCTCCTTCTAAGCATATAGCAAGATGCAGGATGTAGAGAGCTATTCACAGAGTTAGAAAGGCCTGGGTCCAAGGTCTACTTTAATACATACTGGCTGAATGATTATGGACAAATCCTCTAATGCTTCAATACTCTTTGACAACTCTGAGAGACCAATAGAAGACCTGTCCATTGGTGTTGACATCAATGAAAACACAAATATGGATTTTTGGGGAAAAAGATTATTTTCATTTTACTGATGAAGAAAATGAGGCTCAAAGAGGTTTGGGACAGGGGACTACAATCTGACTCTACGTCTAAAATGACATCTATTACATTTATTGCTGCGTTTCATATTCTCACCATTGGTAAAGGGTGACTTTTTTTTTTTTTAATCACACCTCCCACAGAAATAATGGCCCAGTTAGTAGCAGCATTTGTGATCTCAAAGGACAATGAGATCTCTATCCATGACCACATAAGATTATCACAGAAGGGTTCAAGGTAGTTTCCCCTGTGACCTTAGTGATTACGCACATCCCGGTGCATTTTGGCTAATTGCAAAGAAGATCCTGCTGGACTTTGACTAGGGAGGTGCAAATTCATCATGTTTCAGAGGAAATAATTTTGCAAGGTGCTTCATAAAAGTCACTTGTGTTCTCTGACTTCCAACTTAATCACCAGTGAGGAGGCAAGCAGGAAACCTCACAAAAATAATACAAGGAAATCTTTTCACCAACACCCATCCCCAAAGTCTCAGTGCTCTGATCATTGTTTTGCTCTGCTAGGTGGACACTGCTCACATAGGAAGTGATGAACTTAAACAAGATCTTAGAAAAGGCTAAGTAGCAATTTTATCTCCATGACACAAGTCAGTTAAGAGCTGCCAACTCAACCTCAATTAAAATGTAATGGTTTTAAAATTTAAAATGTTTATATGATAGGTTCACTCTATCTCACCACCCATACATGCATAAATAAACATGTGCATAATTCTATATTATATGTAGCATAACTGTGTTTTCCCATAAGAAATAACCACTACAGAAAAGACTTGCCTGCTCCTAACAGTTGCAATAATTTTGACTTGATGTAGCCAACATCCATGGATAGTTGGTTGAGTTTCCACAATTAGTCTCCCTTTCCCTTCATTGAAATAAAACACTGACATTTTTCTAACACCATATTTATTTTTTATTTCATTTGAGCAGGGTTCTGAAATGAATGACTCTTAGGTAGGTAGGTACCCCCAAATACTTTAGTTTGAAGAAATAAAGCCCTATTTAAACCCCCTTAAATTCAAAGGACGTAAATCATGTATGGGAGTATTTATTTAGGTGGGCAGCTTTACGTGATGGATATGTGTGGGAGGGTGGGGAGGGTGGGGACAGGATATCCTATTCATCTTACATTGTACATGCTTTCCTAATCACTAAAGTGGTAAAGACTGTTCACTGTCATCACAGTGACACTTGGGAACCTAGAAACTGAACCCACCCTTCCATTAGGTTCAACATAAAAAGGATAATGAAAACAGACACTTGTGATTTCTGCCCAGAGATTAGGAACAGAAAACAATGATGGGAAATGGAATACTGGCATCCCTTTCAGGTTAGAATACTGCCACAAGACACAAAGGAACCTTGGTGTCATAGGCACTTTGGAAGAAAACCTAGCCTAGGAAGATTGAAGAATAGATTGCAATGGAACTGGGTTATTCTTTTTAGCATCTTTGTCTGTTCCTTCTTCTGAGTTCTGGAAGAATGTATTTATGTCTATATGTGTATATGTATGCATGGGTATATGTGTACATATATGTGCAGGCATAAATGTATGTGTGTAACACATATATGTATTGGGGTTGGGGGGAACTCTCTCAGTAGGAAGTGCGGTGACCATTCACAGATCCTATTTCATTGCTGATTTTTCATGGGAGTTTTGACTTTGGTTGAGCTATCCTTCTTTCTGTGATCTGGTGTCTCTCCTACTCCCATCCCCAATCTTGAGAATTCAACATATTGGAAACTGACTTAATGTGAACATCTATCAACTTAATATTTTGCAACTCAGAACTCCTGAGCTTAAAGCAATCCATCAGCTTTTCCAAATATCAGACATAACAGACATGCGCCACAATGTCTAATCGAGAGTACAGATTTTGATATACATTTCCTTTTCCCTGATCTTGTTAGAAAATATACCCCTCCCCACACTGGTCCCCATTCACCATGATGTGGAAAGCACCTTGGATTTGGAACCAGAGGACCTAGCTTTGAATCCTGGCTTTACCACACTTCTTATTAAATTCATGGCCATTGTCAAGTGCATGGTCTATGGGCTTCAGTTTCCTACTTTGAAAAATGGGAAGAATGGATCCTATGATCATTAAAGTTTCTTCCTGTTCTAATCCTAAAATCTGACGACCCTGAATCCTTTTAGCAATGAAACAGAATGCATCAGCTCAAGATTTAGAGATAGAATGATGTCTTGTTCATTCATTTTACATCTGTGGTTTAGCTAGGTTTTGATTTTTTACAAAGCATTCTGTGTTTAATCATCATGAATCCTAAAATAACACATTTCTGTTTATCTTCCTCAGCTCTTTAAGTAGTTCAAAATAAATTATTTCAAAAATTTCAAAACTGTTTCCTGATCCTTCTATCTCACCATTTTCCTATAATGTACAGGTAATTTTATGCCTGTGAAAAAGCATTGCTTATAAGTAGTTAGGAAAAAATATCTATTGTCAGCGCTTAAATCCATTTAGAAACAGAAATTGCAACCAGAAGTTATTTTAATACTTCCAGGAACAACAGCAAAAAATAATGCTTCATGAAGAAACAAAAAACTCAAGGTGAAAACTTTGACAAGGTTCTTTTTAGTTTCTTGATTCTCATAATTTCAATTACCTAATGTAGGTATGGCAGTCTAAAAGAAGACATCATCTTAGGTATGGCCTCTGAAAATTGAAGAGGGAATTTTTATAGAGTTAAACTGACATAGCTTGAAAATTAGATTGTACATTGTAGCATAAAGAAGAAAAGAATAAGAATAATCTTTTATGAGAGGATTATTGATATCTCAGAGTCTGAAGGGACCTTGGAAGTCCATTCCTCCCTCATTTTATAAATGAGAAGACACCAGAACAGTTTAGTGATTACATCAAAGTTACTCAATCAATAAGGATTTAAGAGCCAGGGTTCAAATGAGATTCTTCCAAAGTCCAATAATTTTCATTTTTGTTTTTCATTCTATACTGAGGGATGGGAGGGCAAAAGAAAGATATTTTATAACATGGTCAAAAGAAAGAATAAAGAGACAACTAGATAGTGGAGTAGATAGAGCACTGGCTCTGAAGTCAAAAGGACCTGAGTTCAAATCCAGCCTGTGATACTTAACACTTTTTTAGCTGTATAATCCTAGGCAAGTCATTTAATCCCAATTACTTCACACATAAAAAGAAAGAAAAAGAAAAGAAAGAGAATTCATTTCATCTAGTTCAACCACTTCATTTTAGAGATAAAGAAATTTAAGACTACTGTTGGTTGTATGCCACAGGCAGTATGTGGCAGTATTCAAATTTAGATTCTTTGATTATAAATCCACCACATTTCCTACTGTATTATGTTACATCCTGTTTATATCATGTTCCTATAGCTTCCAACACACCCTCTTTACAACAGTCCTATGAGTTATATAATGCAAATATTATTATCCTTATTTTGCAGATGAGAAAGCTTAGGCTTAAGAGCTTATATTACTTATCTAAGATAATTTAATTCAAAGATCCATGTCTATATTGGTGTGAGTTGTTGATATTTAGCTGTGTCAAACTCTTTGGAACCCAATTTATGGTTTTCTTGGCAAAAATAGAGGAGTGTTTTGCTATTTCCTTCTTTGATTTATTTTTATAGATGAGAAATTGGGGCAGAGTTAAGTGACTTGCTCAGGGTCACACATCTGATAAGTGTTTGAACTCATGAAGATGAATTTTTCTGACTTCTAGCAACCTATGAGGGCATATTTACAACACTTCTTAATAGTCTTAGAAAGTGATTTCTGGGACAAATATATTCATCCTGTAGTGACCAACCTTATTAGTTTTCACTATCATTGAGAACTGAAATGGATCTTAGAGATCATTGCTACTCCCCTTCCAAATTAAGTTTTTTTGTTCCTTATTCATAGTACTTCATTTCCCATCCTTTCTATGCCTTTGTATTATTCATTTTCATGCCTGGAATATACTTTTCCTCATCTATACCTCACTAAGTCTTCCTTCAAGACCTAACTAAAGTGTTAGCTTCTACATGAAGGCTGTCCTGACCTTCTCAACTATTAATTCTCTCCTTATCTAACAATTTTATATTTATTTTTATAATTTACTAACATTTATTTTATTTATGGTTATTCTATATGTATTTATAGAAATGATATTGCTAGCACACAAGGTCATTGAGAGGAAAATTTATTTTAGTCTTTATACTTATATTTCCAGTACATAGAAGTATCTTAATAAATACTTATTGATAAATTAATAGGATGAGATACTCTCATTTCAGAGATCAAATAGCAATCTGGCACTCAGAATATTTACCTGTATGTTATTTTATTAGTGAAATTGAATGAATGAAATTCTAGTCAATTATGTAGGTCCAGGAAAATACCTGGCATATTTGACTGACTTGTTTAATATAAATTTCTGAGAGGTTGGTTAGCTGTTGTTTCTAATATTAAAGGAAATATGATTCTGGGACTTAATATAAATTTCTGAAAGGTTGGTTAGCTGTTGTTTCTAATACTAAAGGAAATATGATTCTGGGACTACGTTTTCACTTACAGTACTAGCATGTCCATAATGCACTATCAATATGCCTTTCTCTAATGATGAATTAACAATTGCTGGAGGGACGGTAAGCTAGCATAATGGCTCACACCTAAGAATCAGGGTTCCCAAAAGATAGCTTTAAAGAATTAATACTCCCAAACTGAACTCGATTGAAATAAAAGACAAAAGGTAGACTGTGTTGATTTATAATAGTTAAAGCCTTTGTCTTTCCCTAGGATCTTTATTTATGAAAGATGATTATTCAACTAAATTAAAAGGTCCATTTGTGAGCTGAGCCTTCTAGTTGCTTAGACTCAATTTTCTTACCGTGAGGGAGGTCAGATTTGTGTTTTTGTTAACATGGTAAAACTATCAGATATCTGTCTTACCCATCATGATACCTAATAATTATTCTCCAATATTCATGTCTATTATCATTTAATGACAATGAAACCACATATTATAGATAATTTCTTTTGAAACAGACTAAAAAGGAAACTGGATCATCCATATTTCTGACCTTGATCTTCTGTAGTTTAGTATTTAATTTCCCCCCAATTTTCCTTTGGAATGAAAGTTTGAAATTTTTCTCTGGAATGATAATTTGAAATTTGATGGAAATAGGTATCTTAAAAAAAAAAAAGTTAGGTTTTCTTTGATCCCTCTGAAGGTCAACACCCTGCTGCCCCATGCCATATTCACAGAATGAGTCCTATCCATAGACCAAATGAATGATCATCTATATTCTGTATTGTACTTTGAGATACATATATTCCCTTGCATTTTTTTTTAATTGTGTGAAGTAATTGGTATTAAGTGACCTGCCTAGGATCTTGCAGCTAGTAAAGTATTAAGTATCAGAGGCTGAATTTGAAATCAGGTCTTCTTGACTTCAAGGCTGGTGCTCTATCCACCTCAGCATCTAACTGTCCCCAGCCTCTTTCTTTTGATCATGTTATAAAATGTCTTTTTTTGCCTTGCTCAATATATGCTCAATATAGCATATACATACATATATTCTCTAATGGTATCCCATATATTGTGATATGGGAGCCACCTGCCAGTGGCTGCTGGAGGTCTAACTCAGATCTGTTTATTGTGACTCTCTGCCCCACATTCGGGGGCCATATGTTGTGACATATCACCTGCTAGTGGCTTCTGGAGGTCTAACTCAGACATGTAGAATGGATCTCTTCCTGTGAGAGGATGATGATGATGATACAGGGAGACGGAGAGGCAGTTGCATTCTCTGACCTCTCTCCTTTTCCCTCTGCCTCTAATTTATCTTATTCCCAGTCCACAACACCTGTGTCAGTAAAGACTACTTTGCAACTCCTTCAGATGTTATGATTCACAGCTGTGGAAGCTCTCAGAGAATTGACTTGCCCTTTCACCTAGTCCTTAGCATGGTCCTTAACAATAAATGTAGTGTCCAGACTAGCTTTTTGGAGGATCTCTGGACAGGCCTTAGTCTTTGGTGGAGAAGTGATGAAGGTAGGAGAGCCACCAGGAGGATGGTCAAGGATGGAACCGGAGTCTGGGTCTGAGATTGAGCTCGAACTTGAGTCCTTATCTCCAGTCCTCTCAGCCCTTAAATACCTCAGTCTGATTATATCATTATATCACACTAAGTATAAGTAAACTAGAGAACCTTTATCTCATCAATCACACTGAGTAAACACCCTGCTGTAATTATCCTTGCTTCAAGTATACTTTTCCCAGAGTTCCCCACTATATGTGGTCCTCTGCACCATAGAGCATGAACTCTTAAAAACCAGAATCAGAAAATGACTAGAATCTCTTCCTTTCAAAAAGCAAATATAAGAATGATAGTATGTTTCTATAACCCCATTTTCTTTTTCTTTTTTTTTTTATAATTTTAATAGTTTTTATTTACCAGATATATGCATGGGTAATTTTACAACATTGACAATTGCCAAACCTTTTGTTCTAATTTTTCCTCTCCTTCCTTGCCCCCAGATGGCAGGTTGACTAATACATGTTCAATATGTTAAAGTATAAATTAAATACAATATATGTATACATGTCCAAACAGTTGTTTTGCTGTACAAAAAGAATCGGACTTTGAAACAGTGTACAATTAGCCTGTGAAGGAAATCAAAAATGCAGGCGGACAAAATTAGAGGGATTAGGAATTCTATGTAGTGTTTCATAGTCGTCTCCTAGAGTTCTTTCGCTGGGTGTAACTGGTTCAGTTCATTACTGCTCTATTGGAACTGATTTGGTTCATCTCATTGTTGAAAATGGCCACATCCATCAGAATTGATCATCATACAGTATTGTTATATAACCCCATTTTCTTACAGATAATTCAGTATATCTTTAAAGAAAAATACTAGTCTATCAGTAATTGTCAGAAGTGGGATTTGAATCCATTTCTCTTGACTCAAGATACATTGTTTCTTCATTACATAACTTTTCCTTTCTACATTTGAAGAGAAGCAAATTTTTGAAATTATACATTATAATATTAGTACTATTTTGTTTTTTAGGTTAGCAGGAGGAAGGTCTTGAAGCAATGGGGACCAGGATAAATATTTTCAGGAGAGTGAAAAAATGATCCGGAGCATGGTGCTATATTGGTGGGAGCAGACACATGTAAGGCAGGTGGCCACATATGGAGGTGCTGAACAATAATTCATATTAATTGAACTACCTCAGAAAATGAGAAAAGGGCTTCATAAATACTATATAATTCACATGTATAGTATTTATATATAGTATTAATCTATATTACAGTACTTATAGTATAGTATTTATGATGGCCTTTTTGCATTTTTTGAGGTAGTGCAATCATTATATTCCTATTTCTTAGATGAAAGAACTAAATGTCATTGAGCTAAGATTTGAACTTGGGTATCCTGACTAAAATCCTAACGTTATTACAATGCTTCTAATGATTTTTGTAGATGTAACAGTTCAGTTTGTATAGAATGCATGAAAGAGAATAGTATTGAATAAAAGATCCTTTTGTAAGGACACCACAGATCCAGAAATTTAACGCACCAAAGACTTTCGGGGAGAGTTTTTTGGGGGCACTCAGAGATATGGAGCTGAATGATTATTTTACATTCAGAGTCCTTTCTGGCAATGCTTCATATCCAGAAATTTTGGGATGATGTTCTGGGTATGTATCAGTTTAGCTGTCAGGGGCCCAATAATCATATACTAACTCCCTCCACTCCCTCATTTCAAGGATCTCACACTTGGAAGATATCCCAAAAACTAGAAGAATTGAAAACCTTTGCTCACTCCAGGTACACTATTGCTGACCTTGTAAGGCAGAAATCTCTATCACCTGATCATTTCTCATACTGTTGCAGGCAGATGCCTAGTTCCTGCCCTCCATTTCATGATTGACAATCAATATAACTGACATGATAATCCTTTTCTTCTCTCTCATCCCTTATACTCTCATCCTTATACATGAAAAACTATTACCCATAACTATTTAATCTCCATAGTCCAGATTCATAAATCCCAAATTCTAACTACAATCATCAACTCTCTATTCTTTTTCTCTGCTTTAGCTCTCCTAAACTAAGGATTCTTATTCTGAGGTCCACAAACTTTTTTATATTGATAATTTCTTTATAGTCTATATTTCATTTTATACATTTAAAACCATTATTCTGAGAAATAGTCTATAGGATTTATTGGACTGCTAATGGGGTTCATGACTGAAAAAGTTAAAGAACTTTTGTCTTAAATCTATACATAATGGCAATGTAATACTCAGAAGAACTGAGTTTAAATTTCACTTTTTACATTTATTAGCTGTGACATGGGCTGTCATATAAAACTTCTGAGTTTTTATTACTTTAGTTAATGACTTTTAATTATTTCATTCTGTTCATGAGAATAAATATGATAATATTATTAATTTCTAAAAGCAATTGCGATGAGAAGAAAGATTAGCAAATACATGTACATATACTGTTATATAGGTATACATGTACTGCATATTTTTATAATATGTTTTATATATTTTGTATATCCTAAATATATTCTCTAAATATAATATTTATTTATATGTGTATGTATATAGTTGCTGGTCCTCAAAGCACTTTCATCATAATTGTTTTCTAAAGTAAATAGAACACACAGATACACATAAATGCACATATACCTACATACAATCCATGACAATTGTTTGGCTTTTAAAGTCTTATATAATCTTCCTCTTCCTACCTTGGCAGTCTTCTTGCATCTTTCTATCCTGTGATTTCTCTGGTCCAGAGACACTGATCCCCTTGTTATTCCTTGAACCCCTCTTTATGATAGGTTGTTTTCCCCCAGAATCTCCATTTTAAGAAAAGTGCTTGGGTAAGACATATGTTTGTTCTTTTCTGGGTTCTAATCATGGCTCTCTAAACCTTCTCTATCATTCCTACTACACAGGTATGTTTTCTTTGCCTCTACCCACTCCATTTTTAACTTCTCTTTAACTTCCTCAAGGTCAGAAGTTATTTTATTTTATTTTATTTTACTTTGTATTTATGGAGTAAACGAATCATTTCCATAACATAGAGCAATAAAAAGATGATTATACACGAAACTGCAAATATATTGTGTACAGCTTGCTATTCTTTTTTAAATATATAATAATCATTTACATTTTTTCCTTTTTCCTGCTTCTCCATACCTTAGAGTAACTACCATTAGACCTCCAAATCATTCCCTATACACTTCTATTTATCAGTTCTTTTTTCTTCCTTTTTATGTTATTTGTAATAAATTTGTGTATTTATGATACCCAAACATCTTACTTTTTTACTTGTATTTGTTTCCTCGTAATTTAAAATAGTGCTTGGCACAATTACTTAATAAATGCTTGTTGACTTGACTTGACTTGATATCTGAAGTTGGATTTGATCTGATATCTTCCTGACTCTAAGGCTAGCATTCTCTTCATAGTTCCATGCTTCCACTTCATGGTTTGTTGCTCATATGACATCAATCATTTGCTCTCATGTCATAGCTGTTGGCTCACAGTTTAAGAAATTAAATAGAACATTGGTAGCCAGTAGATTCAACAGATATATGAATTACTAAGGGATTTTTAATGAATCATCTGTTGAGAGTAAGCCTAAGATCTTTTTAAAAATATTATTATTTTTATTCAGTTGTTTCAATTGTGACTGACTTTTCATGATTCTATTTGGAATTTTCTTGCAAAGATACTAGAGTAGTTTGCCATTTCCTTCTCCAGCTCATTTTACAGATGAGGAAACTGAGGCAAAATGGGATTGTGACTTGCCCAGGATCACACTATTAGTGAGTGTCTGAAGTTAGTTTGGAACTCAGGAAGATAAATCTTCTTGATTCCAAGCCTAGTATTCTATCCACTATCCACTATGTCATCTAACTGCCCCCTCTCTTTATATTATTTACTTAATAAATACAACCTAATGTTAAATATAGACCTAATGTTAAAGCAAAGTGGTTGCTCCCAAAGAGCCTCATTTACTTTATTATCATCAGTCAGAAAACCCTTAAAACCATTCAAACCTCGAAGCTCTCTGTACTGTACAAGTTCATACTTCATTTTCTTGATATCACATTGTGTGTTGTAGGGTGTAAAAATGAAATGTAGGCTTTGGAATGATGACAGAGGTAACTATCCAGTCTGTCTCAAAAACCCTTAATCCTTTCCTTGTGCTTTTCGATGTATTTTAGATAATAAATGTGTCCTAGCTGTCACCATTCAGCAAGTTGGTTTATAGATGTGTTCCATTAAATGTCACCGTAAAGTCTACCATGTGCTGCCAGAAAAAAAGAAAATGGTGGTTTGGTAGGAAGGATTTAATTTGTTTCTTGGCAAATGGAATCTAAATTCAGCACTTTCAGACATACATTGCTTTATGTTTTAATCCACTAATGAAACCATAGCTTAACACCATTCAATCTTGCTAAATAATAATGCAAATAGAATGGTGGACATCCAAGTGCTAGATTGGCACTAATAGTAGTAGAAGGAGTAGTAGAAGGAACCTTGGGATTGGATTCAGTAGATTTAGGTATGAATTTTGGCTTCAACACATTTGAGATCATTTGTACTCATTACTCTGGGCATCTTTCAGAGAACCAGAAGACCTGAACTGATAGGAGTCTCCTACTCTTAGAATTTCTAATTAATCAATCAACCAGAATTATTTTGCACCTACTTTATGCTAGACACAAGGGATATAAATAAAAACAAATGGAACACTACCAAATTGTAAAGAGTTTAAATTCAAGTGGACGACACAGCAACAAGGGGTGTTTGTGTGTGGCATAAATATAAGATGAATAAGTACAAATATATATGAAATAGGTAAATATAAAATAGTTTGGGAAGAAAAGAAGCAACCATGAATGAATCAGCAAAGAGACTTTTGGAATGGAAAATCCATTCCTTATTCTTATGGTTTCCTTGTGGTTTCCTCATTTATTTGGACCTTTTCCTTTTGCCTGAGAAACAAATCCTTAAGAGGAATTAGATTGTAAACTGAATCTGTAGAATGGAAGTAAAATACTTTATTGATTCAGACACATAAATTTGTCAGGTCAAATATTTTTGCTGAGTAGGATCATTAAAGGGGAAAAAAATCTTAATCTTTTTTCTGAATGTTATTACATCCTGAAACAATTATGCCCTTAAAGCTTTAATAGTTTAATAAGACACTAACACTTTTAGAAAACCTAGTATTTTTGGAGGAATTAAGATTTAGATAATGACTATGAATGATAAATAATGCTATAGTATTTTAGAAATTACAAAATATTATACAATATATAAAAGATGTGCTTTAAATTTTCTTTAGACCTTGGTTTGTCAGCATACTTAGCATTATCAGGAGATTTTTGTCTAAAATTCTTGGAAGATGCTTAAAGGGAAGCTGGGAGGGATCCTCATTAAAGTTTACTTTCCTTCCACTCCCTTCTTGAGTTCCTCCTTTGTCAAGGCTATAAAATCTGTCAAGTTATTGGATTTCATGGGTTTACAACAAGGATGACCCCAGCAGGTTTCCCCATTGTTTGATCCCTCATTCATTTGCTCATGGCTGTCAAACAACTAATAGGTGGAGGTCTGATGGGCTGGTACTTCCTGTTCATTCCAGATGTAGTGAGGAATGCTTCTTGACTTCCTATCTCTTGGGATTTGAAGGGTCCTTCACAAATGCCAAAATTTCCTTGAGACATTGGTTATCATAAATAATCAAGAAGCGTGGATCTTAAAAAAAAAAAAAAAAAAAGATTTCCATTTATAAATTTAAAAGTCACAATGTTCCTGCTAGGTTAAAAAAAAAGTTCAAGGAAAAAAAAAATAAAGACCCAGAAAAGATCTTTAGTAATAGAACAATAGATTCACTGTAATCTTAGCAATGTTATGATATGGATTATGGTCTTGTGAACAGGACAAGAAGTGTCAGTAGTGAGGTCAAGAAGTAGGACAAATGAACCACACTGACCTGCAAGAAGGATAAAGGTAATATAAATAGGGGTCTATAAATAAATGTCACTGGAATGCATCTTGGAGATGGAATTACACATACAGGTGTATGAACAAATTTTCATATTTGGAATTAATGCAATATTCCTCATTTTGAAAAGAGTGAGAATGTTATTCTTATTCTCTTAAAGCTTATTGCTATCTTTTGTTTTCATATCACCTTCATTTTCAAAGACACTGTTGTTTTTCAAAGGGTTTTTATTTATACTTGCTGATTTTGTTCAAGGTCAGCAGCTGCTTTGACACATTAACTCCCCTGGAAATTAGAAGAACGTTGTTTCAAATTACACTCAGAAAATGCTCTCACAAAGTAAACCTTCAGACCTGTGGTGATTTCGACACCCACTAAAATCAATTTTATCCCTCCTTTTGCTTAGGGGAAAGAAAAAAAAAGGTTAAAAGAGAAATTGTCTCCAGTGTTTTTATTGGTTTCTTTAGTCTAAAAAAAAAAAAAAAAAAAAAAAAAAAAAAAAACCTCTCCCAAACAAAACAAAGGCTCAAATCAAAAACATTTGGAGACCAACAGACTTATTGATGCTATTTGGCACAAAAATGCTTGGACTGCAGTTCACGGGGCGGGGGGGGGGAGGGGGGGAGTGAAATTTTAAAATCCAAGGTGCCTCCCCCCAATATATGCAACTTCCTTTATCAGGAATGCAGAGATAGATTAAAGAGAGGGTAACAAAGAAGAGTTCAAGTCTGACCTTAGACACTTACTAGTCCAGGTTTGACCCTGGGAATAAGTCGTTTATCTCTGTTTTCCTCAATTCCTCATCTGTAGAATGAACTGGAGAAGGAAATGTTAAACCACTCCCAGTATCTCTGCCAAGAAAACCCCAAATGGGGTAACAAAGAGTCAGACATGACTGAATTGACTCAAGAACAACAGAGCAATAACAATAACAACAAAGAAAAAGATTATGTTTAACTTACTTTCAAATGTTTCATTTGATTAGAGTCTATATTTTGATCAGAGAAAGCTGGTTTTATATACTATAATGAATCTATAATTCCTAATCACTAAATTTATATACTTTTCTGTGGTCGATACTTCATATTGTTATACAATAGGATTTTTGTCACTCTTCTACCACTTATATTATCAATTTTTAAAATTTTAAATAAAGAGACTTAGGGTATTTAGGATCTCTGGTAGAGTCTAAAGATCCTAGAGATTTGCACATATGATAAATGAATGACCACCTCCCTTGTTATGTCAACCCAACAAGTAGACATATTGCATTATGCAGGGATCTGACATGTGTATATGTATATATATATAAAATGTATTGCTTATTCTTCATCAAAGGCAAAGTAGATTATCTCTTCTCTTATCATTTTAAAGTCCAGAGGCTTGTTTTTGCTGCAGGTTATCATTACCATCATCATCCGTACCACCATTACTGCCACCACTACTGCCACCATCATTACCATCATCATCATTGACTAGGGGAAAAAGAATCTAAGCAAGCTGCAAATGTCATAAGAGAGATCCATCTGTTCTCACAGACCTATAGGCCTTTCATCTTCAGAAAATTCATCTTCCTAGGAGCCCAGCTTTTTGGAACACTAAACAATCACAGTGTCTTTAGGCTGTAAGTCTATATTTTAAACTTTCTTGTTTCCTCACTAGGGCTAGGGATTGTCAAAAGCCTTCATGTAATTCAGAATTTAAAAAATCCTAATGGGTTTCTGAATAATGACCACTTGACAAATTGTATCAGCTTAGGCATTACCTTTTCAACAACCTTCTTATCAAATCTAGGTAAAAGAGAACTAAACAAGGGTCAAAGAGGATCATATTAGATAAGATGAATAATTTTGATAACATAAAATTTAAAAAAAAATTTGACAAGTAAATCCAATAAAGTTAAGGTTAAAAGAGTAAATGATTTAACTGGGAAAAATTCTTGATTGTAAGTTTCTTTGATAGAGATTTCATTTCTAAGATGTGTGAGAAGCATGTGGCCAATCAATAAACCAGCATTTTTCAAATCCTTATGATATGCCAGGCACTGTGCACATAAAAACTGAAAGAAAAGAGTGAAGCAGTCCTTTGCAATAAAAAGTTGACAATCTATCCCACTGGATTTTACAGAGGGTAACTACAGAATGTAGTCACATTTCAGGTATGGGGTGTAGATTGGGCCTGTAAAGTCCTTGTAACACTGATTCTATGATGTTTTCTGGGCTACAATCACTTAGTCATTGCTAATTGTTATTAGAACCCATAGATCAAGAATCATAGAAGACATCTTGCTGCTCCCCCCCCCCCCCCGATGCCTCTTGGAATGTTTTCCTCAATGATAATTCCAACATTACTTCAGTACTATTTTTCTCTTGGGTAATTCATTATATTTTATTGTCATTTCTTTTGGCATAATAAGATTCTATTGCATCCATATAAGTTCAATTTTTTCAACCATTCTCTAAATAAAGAATACCCATTTTGATTTCAATTTTTGATATCGCAGAAAGTACTATTATGAATATTCTGGCATACATGTGGCCTCCCCTCTGCCCCCACTTCTTACCTCTTTGGGATATTTGCCAAATAATGGTATTTCAGGGTCAAACAGAATTAATAGTTTTAGACAAATTTCTCATATAATTTTAAAATATTTTCCAGGATGGTTGTAATTCTTCATAGTATCACCAAAAGTACATTAATATGTCTCCCCCTCCCACCAAACCTCTCCAATATTTAGTATTATTTTTAATTTTTAATAATCCTTGCCCCTTTGATGGATATGCTATGAAACCTTAAAGTTGTTTTAATTGGCATTTTTATTATCAGTGATTTGGACTAATCTTTTATGTTTTTGTTGACACTTTCCATGTTGATACTTTGATACTTTCTTTTAAAAACAGTATCTTTTGATTATATGTCTCTTTTACCCCCCTCCCTTTCCCTTTCACCATTGCTCTAGGATGATTCTTAGGAACTTAGGAAAAAATTGTAGGATCTGGGCAACTAACGTCATTGCTAATGACAATATTATTCCAATATCATCTAGTACCATAACAATCTGGCCCATTTAAATGACTAATTTGTGCCATTTTGGTGAGGATTTAGTTTTAAGTGATTCAAAAATGATTTTAATATTGTGTCTTTGAAATGATATAGCATATCCTGAGACCACTTACCAAGACTAATGCTAATACTTAATGCTGGAATAGGGACCATAAACATAGAGCTCCAAGAAGGTTTCAAATTTAGCTCTCTTAGATTTGCAAACTCTCCCAGACACTTGACCTATAAACCTGATTGTGCAAATAGAAATCTTTATCACGTATAAGCTGCCTATTAGGCTATTTTTATATGTACAATGTGGGGGACTAAATTTAATAAGGGTCAGACACAAAGGGAATGAAAGTGGGAACCTACTCTGAGGCAGTTCCCTTTGGGCTGTATCCTGCCATCATCTGCCATGTGGAACTCCCATGGAAATCAATGTAAGTTTAAAATAAATATCAATGGCAGGATATGGTCCAAAATTATTAATGAGAAACCTTAAGTTGACAGGTTAATTTTTTTCCAATATTATTGGCTTTAAACTGTGACTACATGACAGAAACCTAACATTTTGTCAGAGAATAAACTGGTTAACACCGCTGTGAATTGATTATGGTACCAAAATGATCTTTGAATAGGTTTATAGAAACACATTCCTAAAGAACTTTTTTTTAAACAAATATGATTTATCTTACTGAGTTATTTATTTTTCTTTAATCTGTGATTAATTTTATTACTATTACTACAAAGACTGATTGATAAGTATTACTTTCCCTTCCCTTCTCTCTCTTTTTCTCTCTCCCTCCCCTTTTACTTTGTAAGATTGTTTATTAGAAGAATAGTTAAGTTAAGCAATTTACCCAAAACCATTCAGTAGGTAGAAGTAGAACTGGGATTTCAGAGCATTTTTATAATTACATTGTCTCGTTAGACCGGTATATAGAATATGCAGCACTGTTTATCACTTACTGGGCCCAATTCCACTTCTTCTCAATGGGGAGCTATATTGTAATGGCTCCAAATAGCATGTCTTCTCTTTGTTTTGGTGGGGAGTATGTATGAATGATTAATGAAGTTTTCTGATGTAATGACATATGTCAGTCAATCATCAGAGAATAAACATTTAGTAATTAGTTCCTATATGCTAGGCACTGTGCTAAGTACTGTGGATACTGAGAAAGGTAAAAGACTATCTCTGACCTCAAGGAGCTTATAATCAAATGAGGTGGCAACATACAATAACTATATATAAACAAAAGTTTTGTCTTAGGACTCCCACCTGTGTGCTTCTGCCTTGAAGAGGGCTGACATTCTGGATGTGCTTCTTATCTCAGCATCTACCATGCAGGAAGAAGTATATTTCCCCATCACTTCACTCACTTCACCCACTTCACCTAAATTTGGAGATTGCTTCTTTCTTTGAATTTAATCACCATTTTAACCCTTTCCCAGAATGTACCTTCTCCTACTGGTGGATATGTACCTAACTAGAGCAATTGCTTCCTGGTTAGGGACCAGGATGTCAGGAATCCATCATGATGGCAACATGTACTAGTTTTTGGTTCTTTTCATTCTATTTCTATTTTCTGTTCATATATGTGAGACATGGGATGGTCAACTTGCCTAAGGATTTGTCTGACAGGAAAGTCTGGTATCAGTGGTGATGTCAGTACAAGTTGGATCCAAAGGATAGTTGGATTTCTTTGCTTGCCTCATCACTACCCCTAGATTTGCCTTATATATTGAAATTTCCAGTGAAAGCTCTGGAATTTTTATTCCACAAGGGACTTGAGATCTACACTAGAGGTGACTAATTCAATGGTTTTTCTTAAGTGAGAAAATTGAGTTCTATTGAAGTTAAATGTTCAAGATTACATATTTAGCTAGTGAGAGACATACTACCCAGGTCTCTTGATTTTCAGTCTGTTGTTCTTACTGCTAAGTAATATTTTGTTCTTCTCCAGAACAGATCTCCAGAAAGTACAAATGAATTGCCTAAAGTCCCATGAATTTGCTGAAGCCTATTCACAAATTGAGAAAGTGCACATCTTTGCTGAATGGAACACTTTCTAGTTTTTTGAAAGAAAGGTAAGAGAAGGCAGCTAGTTATATGTACTTTAAGACATTCTGAAAAATGTACTTCCCACTAACGTTTCTCTTCCAATTGTAAATCCATGACATTATACTACTTATCTAACTGCATGAAAGAATTAGTTGTTGTAGGACAACTATCAGTTTTTATTGTAGGCACATAACTTCTAGGAATCTAGAATCTAGAATCTAGAAAATACATGGGCAGTTAAGTGGCACTGTAGAAAGAGTTCTGAAATCAGAAAGATTCATCTTCATGAGTTCAAATCTGGCCTCAGACACTTATTAGCTATGAGACCCTAGTCACTTAACCCTGTTTACCTCAGTTTCCTCATTCCTCATAAAATGAGCTGGAAAGGAATTGGCAAACCACTTTTGTAGCTTTGCCAAGAAAATCCAAAATGGGGTCACAAGATATTGAACATGACTGAAACAACTGAATAACAACAGAAAAATACATACTTAGTGATCAGATTCATCATTCCCTATCTCATGAATAAGAATTGCCAAGTTAAAAGGATCACTGCAGTGACTTTGTAATATAGATTCATCCCTGCTATACCCTTTCATGACCACCATGCTACTCAAGTTTTCTCCAAAGGCATATATAACACACAAAGCAACTAGATGGCATTATGGATAAAGCACTGGATCTAAAGACGGGAAGTCCTGACTTCAAATATGGCCTTACACTAGCTGAAGGACCCTGGACAAATCACTTAATGATTTGTCTCATGTATGCCTCAGTTTTCTTATCTGTAAAACAAACTGCAGAAGAAAATAGCAAGCCACTTCAGTATCTTTGCTAAGAAAATCCCAGAATGGGTTTAGAGAGAGTCTACCAAAACAACTGAATAACAAACTACTAGAAAAAGTCACCCAGGAATAATAGACTCCCGTAAGATAAACTGTTCCATAACAAAGAAATCTCATTTGACTCCTTTTTCTTCTCCTACCTTCCAAATCAACATAAATAGAATGAGCTAGCTCTCCCAGATGTTATCTGTTGCTCCTGGGCAAATTTAACATGAAAGATAGGCTGAGATTATCCTCAAAGCCTCTGGTAATAGCTGCAGCTTGCTGGCCCTACAATTCAGCTGTCCAGATTTCCTTGGTGTGGTAAGAATAAATGTGACTAAGACATGGTCTATGTCATTAAGAAACTTATATGCATAACTCGGGGGGTCTGAAATAAATATGTGAAGTGTACAAATTATACAAGACAAAAAATTTGTGGGCGAAATACAAATGAATGCTATTGGGTTCAAAGGAGATTGTCTTATATCCAGTTGTTAAATGGGTCAGCAGAAACTATGAGAAGACAATGGAGAGAGAAAAGGATTTAAAATAGGTATTGAAAGATGTAATAGGGGTAGATAGGGCAGAGAAAAAAGAAGATAGCCTTAAAATTAACTGATTGTGGGAAGAATTTACTTGTGAATTTTGTGTTCCATAACAAGGTATTGTGGTAGCAACTTAAATTATAAATGTATCCTTGGAACTAATTAATTTCTGGGGCAAGATATGCTCAAAGGATTTGATCTTATTTTGATGATAGAAAATTGTCATAGAAAAACTGATTATCCTATGTACTATTTGCATGATAGAAGGAAACTGTCCTAACCAGGATACTTCTCACGTCAGACCCTGAAAGATGTATTCCACTTATCACAGAAGCCAAGATGGCAGTCAATCAGACATAACTGTTAAGGAGTAGTCTCCTGAGAGATATAATTGAGGGGAGAAAGGGAGACATTGAAAAAATTGATCAGGGAAGTGGGGGGGAAATATATATATATCTTTGAAATTAAAAGCCCTCATGATAGTTGCAAGAAGAGATGTTGCAAGCCAAAGTGCTGAGGACATTGACTTAGGGGTGGAAGAATGGATTGATCATGGAAGATTGCATTTGCAAGAAGCAGATATAGGAACTCTTGCAGCCTAATGAAATCATTGATGATAAAATATACCAGCCCTTTATCTGGGAAGGGGGATGGGGTACTTACTAAGTATAGTTTGGATCAGATCAATCAATAAGTATTAATTAAGCCCTTTTACCAGGCATTGAATTAGACATTGGGAATACAAAGACAAAAATAATACAGTCTTTACCCTCAATGTAAAGCTCAGAGAGCTTACATTCTATTGAGAGATAGTATGAACATATATGTATTTAAATGTAATATAGGCAAAAGTAATTTAGAAAGGGATGGTAGTAGTAGTTAAGAGGGGATGATCTCTGAGTGTCTCATCAAACTGTTAAATAGAGAACTGGATTTGGGGTCAGGAGATTAAATAGAAACATGTTAAATAGATAACTGGATTTGGGGTCCGGAGAATCCTTTCTTAAAGGTGTGTGATCATGGGTAAATCAATTAATTTAGAGCTTTAGTTTTGTTACATAAAAAATGGGAATAATGAGGCATGCTTTAGCTACCTCAGAAGGCTGTTATGATGAAAATATTGAACAAACTTAAAAATATGTGTGTATAGCACATATATTCATATAGTACATAAAATACATGTGTAATATATTGTTTTTCATTCTCAAAGAGGATCATGATGTCTCCCATTTCATCCAGGACCATAATATGTAACACTAAATAGATGTATGCATAACATATGGTATTATATGATCATATGACATAATAATGCCATATATGTATATATATTACACATGAGTCATATGCAATATATTTATAATTATATGTTCATCATATCAATTTCAAATATATATGCATATATTTGTATGCATATTTATTATTAGTTTTATTAGTAATACTAATAGTAGGGGTAGTATCTATCCCCATATACTGAGAAATAATGGTGAATAGAAAAATGGCCTTAAAGTCAGTACTACAATCCCTACCTATGATACACATCGAAATCATGTATTGAACCTTGATTTGGGCAAATTATTTATTCTTTCAGTACTTGAATCAGTCTTTAGTACTATAAATTGCAGAAAAGGTGCCAGCTTGCATTAGCAGAGGGAGTTCCCTCACCTGGGATTTCCCTTTAATGATTGAAATCACGGATCTAGTCATTATCCTTAGAAATCTCATATGGCACTTTACAAAATCCCTTGGATTCTAGGTCGTCTATGGATCAGCACCCACTATGTATTTTATTTTTCCTAAGTATCTAAAAGACACATTGGTGTGAAACAGGATCTTTAATGAAACATCACTGCAAATACAAGGAAAAAAAGTTGTCATTTGCTTTCTTTTATAGGCTTGCATAGACAAGTGATTGCTCTAACTACAATCCATCCTCCTGAGTCCCAGATAGTTAATCATTTTGGCAGCAGCCCAAGTCACTGAAAATCAATTAGGAATTGTTTATTTCCTCTCAAAATGATGACTTGAGTAGGTCCCTATTAGATGCTACAAAGGCTTCCTGCCCTGCAGCCTCATCAAGTTGATTGGGGAGCTCATCAGATTGATCAAGGGATTGCCCTGTTAAAACTGCTTTACAAGGTGATAATAATAGCTGGCATTCATGGAGAGCTTTGTTATTTGCACTGGAATTAGAAGGAGACCTGAGAAGTCATTTGACCCGCCCCTGTCTTTATACAGATGAAGAAACTGAGACAAGAGAGTAAAATGATTTGCCTAAAGTTTCAAAGGTGCTGGAATTAGCATGTGGATGTATGTCCTTTGTTTGAAGACAAATGTTTATTTCAATATATCATGTTATTTTGGAAAAAGGGAAATAATAATGGGACTTTTATTTGTGGGACACTGGGGTCCAAAGAGTTTTGAAAATAACTAGCATGAAAAATTGTAGAGCCCCACATCAACTCTAAAAGCTGAACATAGATTGATTTTATTAACAAGGGAACTGTTAAAGGAAGCCTGAAATATATCAACATGTTTCCACATTTACTTTTGGTTTAGAAATGTTGTGATCTCATTATATTTTCCCCCCATGCTCTCTCAAATGAAAACTTCTACTCAAAGCATATTGGTGTTATTGTATTGTTTTCTTTTAATGCTGGTTTCAACAAATATTGGAATTACGACTGAGGCATGAAAATCTGTCAGAGATTAGAAACCTGCTGGGCTGCACCAGGATTGCAATGGTAGAAGAAATGCCAGAGAGGCCCCATGTACATCTTTGAGCTTGTAGAGCAACAATGTTCATGGGAAATTAAATCAAGAGAAAATAATCTGTTTTCATGTGGCCAATACAAATCCTTACTCCTATTATTCTGTGTTCACTGGGCATTTTGAAAAGAAATGGATTTGTAGAAAACAAAACAAAACAAATATCGAAGCTGGAGAAACTCTGCTACCAGTAATCCCATTTACTGCAAGTTCCCATTTTTAAATGGAGTCCAACTGGATTAAAGTTATCTCATCAGTTAATTCATCTTCAGTAGGATAAATCAGAGATACACTTTAAAGATAGGACATAACCATATGACTATGTGCATCTTGGTAATAAGTTTATCCTCGGCAATGATTAGAAAATGTTATTGTTATACTGAATCTTCAAAAGGGCTGAATTGTTTTTATTATTATAAGTACCATTCTAATGTCTTTTTGTAGTGGCGACTTGACGAATATTATTGAATGTTAGACTGGAGCACCATTTCCATGAAGCCCTTCCAAGGCTATATATATGCATTCCAAGAACCAGTCAAAAATAGCTTGGAGATACTTATCCTTACCCAGAAGGCTGGCCACTAATATGGAAGTTTTTTGCGGTTGTTTCAGCAACTCATACAATAATACACTAAAGGCCAAGATGGATGGATTGTAGTCTGTATTTATATTTAATAATATATATTGTGGAGAAAATATCAACACCCATAAAATCATGGAATTGTTGAACTTCAAGCATTAGATTAAAAAGAATGAGATCTGTTGATGACAGTGAGTCACATTTTCAGAAAAGTAGAAGAATCTTTAATGATCAGCTAGTCAGACCATCTCATATTTGGTTTAGTGTATACTTGTTTTTTCTTTCAAAAGAGAAGAATGTCTATTTTAAGAGGTCTTTTAAAATATTGTTTATTTTTATAAAATAAATAATATCCTTTATAAAAATATACTAAGGAACCTCAAAAAGGCATCACTAATTATCCTCTAAGTCATTAAAGTAACATTTATTTCAGGGAGATTAGAATTTTTGATACAGCTTCACTGGCTACAAGTAGCTGACTCGTCCACTTTGTATTTCAGGGTGGCTTTTGATTGATAATGAAATGGATGATGATTTCATTAGGAAATTTCATTAGGAAAATATATCTCATAGATTCCTAGGCATAAATTGCTTTATGGCAAGCTTTAAGTCATCACTATTAAGACAAATAAAGCATTAAGTTTAAGTTTGACCATGGAAACCTCAGAGAAATAGTTAATGTTAAGTCTTTAAAAAGAAAATCAAAAAATATTTTAAATTTCCTGATCTTACCATAAAGGGAAACAGTTTCAAAAGCTTAGAAAGATTCTTGAGTTGTTTTAAATTAAATTATATTTAGAATAGAATGATAGAAATATGCTACTGCTCCTGCCACATTGACAGATTATTTTGGCCTGTAATGACAGTCATCAATTTCCAACTTATCATGTCACATGTTTTATCTAGTAGTCAATCTCAAGGAGATGATGGGCTTTAGATATTGACTATTACAGATGAACGCTCTTCATGCCCTATGAACTACTTTAAAATTTACAAAATAGAATTAGTTTGAATATCTAGGGGAAAATGAGTGTTTTAACAAGTATACAAATTAGACATTAATTTGAATCACAGCATATCAGAGTTGTAAGGGACTTCAGAGACTATCTAGCCCAACTTATGCCTTTATAGGGATCCCTTTACTATCATTTCTGAAAAAAACAATTATCAAGCTTCCTTTTGAAGGCCTTCTGTGATGGGGGAGCTCACTACCTTTTTCTGATAGCTTTGGATAGTTGCATTAATCAGGCATTTCATCTTGCATTGAACTCAAATCTACCTCTCTACTTATAATACCATTATTTATAGTTCTGTACTCTGAAATCAAACAAAATGAATTATTTCATGTATTTATTATTCCTTAAAAATGACAACGACAATCATATCTCTCCTAAAACTTTTTTGGAATTTCTTCAACTCAACCAATAGTTTCCCTCAATCAGTCATGGCATAGTATGATTCATGGCTTCTTACAGTAATGTTTACCTCCCCAGATGTATTTTCTGGAAAACAGTGTCTGGAATTGAATATAGTTCTCTAGTTGGCTGATGAGGGCTTTGTACACTAGAACTATTTCTGCTCCTTGCTCTTGTTTCTATGCCTCAATTAAATTATGTATTTTTTTTCTTTTCCAGCAGCTTTCAAACTGTTGACTCATATTGACCTTGTAGTTCATTAAAAATCCCAGTTATTTTTCACATTTCTGGTTATGTAACCATATCTTATCCGGCCCAACTTTCGTGGTCAATTTTTATTTTTTTTTAACACAAGTGTAGTACTTTACTTTTAATCCATTAATTCATTTCTGACTCTTAGGACCTTGCTACTATGTTTTAGCTGCCCTCTTGTCCTGAGATATCTTTCCACCCATGTCATCTCCATCTCTCATTGATGAATTGCTACTGGAACCTTCAATTTCAGGAAGGATCTTAGGCCAAAAGTCATTGATTCTTTTCTCTTGATTTTGACACCGTATGCTCCATCTACTTTTCAGTTCTTTTAATATTTCTTCCCTCATTAGAATGTAAATTTATTTTTTTACATCAATAAATTAATTAATTTAATTAATTTTTACAAAAATTTTATGCATAGGTAATTTTCCACCATTGACAATAACTAAACCTTTTGTTTCAACTTTTCCCCTCCTTCTCCCCACCCCTTCTCCCAGATGGCAGGTTGATGAATACATGTTAAATATGTTAAAGTATAAGTTAAAAACAATATATGTATACATGTCCAAACAGTTATTTTGGTGTACAAAAAGAATCGGACTTTAAAATAGCGGACAATTAGCCTGGGAAGGAAATCAAAAATGCAGGCAGACAAAAATATAGGGATTGGGAATTCTATGTAGTGGTTCATAGTCATCTCCCAGAGTTCTTTCACTGGGTGTAGCTGGTTCAGTTCATTACTGCTCTATTGGAACTGATTTGGTTTATCTCATTGTTGAAAATGGCCACAGCCATCAGAATTGATCATCATATAGTATTGTTGTTGAAGTACATAATGATCTCTTGGTCCTGCTCGTTTCACTCAGCATCAGTTGAAGTAAGTCTCTCCAAGCCTCTCTGTATTCCTCCTGTTGGTCATTTCTTACAGAACAATAATATTGCATAACATTCATATACCACAATTTACTCAGCTAATCTCCAATTGATGGGAATTCACTCAGTTTCCAGTTTCTGGCCACCACAAAGAGGGCTGCCACAAACATTTTGTCACATACAGGTCCCTTTCCATTCTTTACTATCTCTTTGGGATATGAACCCAGTAGTAGTAGCACTGCTGGATCAAAGGGTATGCACAGTTTGATAACTCTTTGAGCATATCTGTAAGAAATGACCAGCAGGAGGAATACAGAGAGGCCTGGAGAGACTTAAATCAACTGATGCTGAGTGAAATGAGCAGAACGAGAAGATCACTGTACACTTCAACAACAATACTGTATGAGGATGTATTCTGATGGAAGTGGAAATCTTCAACATAAAGAAAAACCAACTCACTTCCAGTTGATCAATGATGGACAGAGGTAGCTACACCCAGAGAAGAAACACTGGGAAGTGAATGTAAATTGTTAGCACTAATATCTGTCTGCCCAGGTTACATGTACCTTCGGAATCTAAAGTTTATTGTGCAACAAGAAAATGGTATTTACACACATGTATTGTACCTAGACTATATTGTAACACATGTAAAATGTATGGGATTGCCTGTCGTCGGGGGGAGGGAATAGAGGGAGGGGGGGATAATTTGGAAAAATGAATACAAGGGATAATATTATAAAAAATATATATATAATAAAAAATTAAAAAAAAAAGATTTAAGTTATGATTTAGAATCATAAAAAAAAAAAACAAACCAAACTCTTTGAGCATAGTTCCAAATTGCTCTCCAGAATGGCTGGATATAGAATGTAAATTTCTTAAGGACATTTCTTTTCACTCATTTGTTTATCTTCAGAAGTACCTGGCAATAGTAAAAGCTTAGTAAGTGTTTCTTGACTGACTTCAATTTCAACTTAGATTTAAGACATTCTCTAGTTTTTTGAGATCTTTTCAATCCTATTTTTGTTGTTCAGATTGTTGACTATTCCTCTCAGTTTGGTGATCTATGCAAATTTAAGAAATTTGCTATCCCTGCCTTTATCCCAGTCATTAATAAAATTGTTGAAGTATAGAAGACCAAGTGTATAGAAGAGGGCTTACTGGAGCCCTCTCTTAAGGTTGACATCAATCATTAATCTTTGGATCTATGTATTCAATCAGTTTCACATACCTCAACTAAAATTCATCCAGATCATGTGCCTTCTTGTGCACAGGAATGGAATGAAACATTGTCAAATAGAAATCTACTCCTTCTCCTGCAGGATTAAGGTGGAATAAAGGAATATTTTGGCCCCTTACTTCTGAAGGAATTCATTTACACTTATGACAGACATATAGAAGATAAAAGATTTTGGCCACTGGGACATGTTTGCTTCTGAAAACATCAGTCTGTTTCTATCATGGACTATGATATTGTAAAAAGGAATATATCTGGATAAAATGATGGATACATAGATAACGCACCAATAAAGAGGTAATTATCCATGCTTAACTATATGAAGTGGTCTAAGTGAAAAATAGCCTGTTAATTTTGAATTTTGCCCCTTGAAGAAATTGTCTGTTAATATTCTGATAATGATGTGTCAGTTCATTCTTTTTCAGTTAGAGGCAATTAAACACATGGCCTGTCAGAGAAGAATGCCATGTTAGCTTGTCTGTGAATCTTTGAGGAAATGTGGGAGATGGTATACTCCCAGTCTTAGTAATTAAAATGTTAGGATTCAAATCAGAGATATCACTGCTAGTATAAATAAGTAAACAGATGAATGTATGTAAATATATAATAATTAAAATAAAATGAACAGGATAAAGAGATAATGTAGATGGAAATGATTTTCTGAAATATTTCTTGGTCCCTTATTGCTTTGAAAATGGGACATTAGCTATTTCTAGCTGTAGTTAGAAACAGGTGCACTTAAAATTAACATTTTATTGGGTACCATGTAAACAATCAGTCTCCTTCTCTGCTCAAGGTTTAGTAGAGATTTTAGTGCATAAAGTTCATAGACTTTAAGAGCTCAGAGGGAGTTTACAGATTATCTGGTCCAAATTAACAGTTGAAGAATTGTAGGCATGGAGATATTAGATGACCTGGCCAGTTTCCACAAGTAGTATAGAGCAGGGCCAGATACTGAATCCAGATGTCTTTAACTCCAAATACTATGCTCTTTCCATTATGCTTCAAAAAGGCTTAGTTTCAGGTATTGGATTTATCAAACTCTTTGAGACTCACAGAATTCCTTCATTGATAAAATGGGGATTATTATATTTTTCATTATACCTCTCACTAAGCTCTTGTAAGGATCAAATAAAATAACGTTAGGTGAAGAGCTAAGTAACATAAGCCCCTATAAATACTATTGTGCTATGAGAAATGATGAGCAGGTGGATTTCAGAGAAATTTGGACTTACACGAACTGATGTTGAGAAGTAAGCAGAACCAGGAGAACACTGTACACAATAACAGCAACATTGTATAATAATTAGTTATGATACTTAGCTCTTCTCAGTAATGCAATGATCTAGAACAATTTTAAAAGACTTATGATGGAAAACACTATCTACTTCCAAAGAAAAACTATGGAGTTTGATTACAGCGCAAAGCATACAATTTTCACTTTTTTTTTTTTTTGGTGGGTTTTTCCTTTTGTTTATTTCTTCTTTCACAACATGACTAATATGGAAATATGTTTACATAATTGTACATGTATAATCTATATCAGATTGCTTTCTGTCTTGGGGAAAGGGAATGGAAGGGAGGAAGAGAGGAAAAAATTTGGAACTTAAAATTTTATTTAAAAAATGAATGCTGGGGCAGCTAGGTGGTTCAGTGGATAGAGCACCAGCCTTGAATTCAGGAGGACCCGAGTTCAAATGTGGTCTCAGACACTTAACACTTCCTAGCTGTGTGACCCTGGGCAAATCACTAGACCCCGCCTCAGGAAAAAAAAATTAAAAAAATAAAAAATAAAAAATGAATGCTGAAAATTATCTTTACATGTAATTAAAAAAAAAACAAAAGATTATTTAAAAATATAACGCTGTATTGTTTCATTTTCATTCCATTAGAAGAGACCATTTAGGAGGCTATTGTAATACTCTAGACAAGAGCATATGAGGGGAGGGTCCAAATTAAAATGGTAGCTATGTGAGGAGTGAAGAGAAGTAGTTGTTTGAAATGTTAGAGAGTTTGAAACAATGAAACTTGGCAATGACTGGCCATGAGGGGTGAAAGAAAGTGAAAAGCTGAGCCTAATGCCAAGATTCATGAACCTGAAAGACTGGAATTGGCGTATCTTTTAACTGAAATTTGGAAGAGTAGTACGAGTTCTGTTTTGGATATGTTGAGTGTGAGATGTATTCAGGAAGTCCAATTTGAAATATTTGAAAGGCAGTTGATGATGAAATTGAGGGGAGAGACTGGGGCTGCATATATAGATCTGGCTTTCATCATCATAGACTTAATAATGAAACCCATGGGAGCTGATAAGGTCACCAAGAGAACATTAACATTGTTTGGCTGTTTTAATTTAATAGTTTGCTAAGTGTCGAGAGCTGAAGAATATATCTGGATTAAGGAAAGTAGATTTTGATTTCCAGAAGATAAAGGGTTAGGACATAATAGAGTGATGATTTGAAAGTCCAATATTTTACCACTGGTTTGTTTTTATAAACTTTTATGTACCTCTAACTATTCATGTATTTAAATTATATAGCCTTTTTCTGAATGAAGATTAAATTTCTTATTTGAAGCAATATTAAGCTACTACTTTTCCCCCCTGCCCACATTCTCCCATGGTCTTATATGTATTATCAGTCTTTATTCTATCATCTCATCAAGGTTATATAAAAAAAACAGATGAAAGGTTAACTAACATCTTCTAAAGCCCAGCCTGTTGTCCCACCTCATTTTCATATGTGTTGTCATTTAGTTTTCCTTTCCTTCTTTCCCAATTAAGATCTCATCTATGATCCATGATTTCATCCATGTAATAACTCTTTGTATCACTATCACCCATCTAGAACTCAGTAAATAAATCTTGGGTACTCAACTGCTCAGAGTCTCAGAAAGATAAAATGATTTGTCCGTAATCAAATATCTACTAAGATTCAAAAGATCCAGGTCATACTGATCCTAAGTCTAGTAGTCTAGCCATCATCTCTCAATTGGTGAGATAATTAAAAATGGCTACTAATGACAAGAAACATTTACTATGAAGTAAGGTTGTAGAAAACATTCTTTTGATTTAAGAAATACTACAAATTTATTCCTTAAAAAATTTCTATGAAAATTATTAGGATGGAAGACATAAAAATGAAGCTTACACACACAAATTTTCATGTATATATATGCTAATATATGTGTATTTAGACACATCCATGTATATATAAATACATAAATCCATATACATCCATCTCTCTCTCTCTCTCTCTCTCTCTCTCTCTCTCTCTGTATATATATATATATATATATATATATATATATATATATATATATATATATATATATATATATTTATATATACTTTTTGTTGCAACATGCCACTATAATAAAATGCACTTGGGAACTGTCGAGCTTCTGAATTGATAATCTTTGGAGTCAGGAAACTGTGGACAGGTTTTAAACATGAGCCACTTAATGATGTATAAATAGGAAATAATGTTTCCTTTAAGGATATAAATTCTTCTTAACCCTGGAGAACATCTGAATATTACAAGATCAATGATTATTCTAAGTGTTATCTTATACTTAATATCTGTCTCCATTAAAATACTCTGTCTCTTCTGACAGATGCATTCTTTGGGGCTCATTGTTTGCTTGGACATCATTTTTTTTAAAAAATAGGAATCACATTAAGGTTTGATTAGAAGCTATTTGGGACTCTTGCTTCAGTTTCCTTTAATTGATTTATTACTTTTTATTTTTATAGGTAGTTGGTTGTACATACATATTTTGAAAAATCTCTTGATTTCCTCAGTGTGGAATTCTCTCCATTATCTTTCTTATCCTTTGAAGTTCTTGACCATGTTTTTGATGCTCTCCATAGAAGAAGTACACAGTTTAAATACTGTCTCATGAGGCAGCAAGGCATGGTGAATAGATTGCTGAACCTGTAGCCAATAAGAATTGGGTTCAAGACTCATCTCAAACACTACTGACTAATCTAGGCAAATTAAGTTAACAGTTTTGTCTGGTCCTCACTTCCCTCATGTATAATATGAAGATATTAAACTTGAGAGTCTTTAAAATTCCTTCCAGTTCCAGATAATGACCTTATAGCTTGGCCATGTCCAGACAGTGACCTTAAAACTTTGCCATCTTTAAGCCTGCACTCTGGTCATCATCCTCATTTACCATTCCCATTCCCCACCCTTTATTGGAACCTTGAACTCTCCCCTATGGGATTCTACAACTTGGCAGGAAACATTCCATCATGGGCATAAATTTCCTTTCTTCTTAGTGTTTCGATATGTGTTTTTTCTCTCATTGGAATATACCCTCTTTCAGAGCAACCACCCTCCTGTTTACTTATATTGGTACCCTTACCACCTTAGCAAAGTGCCTGGCATGTAGTAATTACTTAAAAATTTTTTTCCTTCCCTCCATCCCTCCTTCCTTCCTCCCTCCCTTCCTCCCTCCCTCCCTCCTTCCCTCTTTCCTTCATCCTTTCTTTCCTTTCCTAAGTCTATCTTTCACCTAGCTTTAGGGTTTAATGACATTTAAGAACTTTATAATTCTTCCTCCAACTCTTGTGATATCTTGAATGTAGGAATGTTAACACTTGTCTTTTTTTTTTCTCTGATTGTCTTCTACATCATGATCATAGGTAAAAAATAATGAAGATAATAGAATGGGTATTAGGAAATGGTTCAATTCATAGAAACTTCATTTCTGAAGACCAAAACATAGAATCTCAAAACTGGAAATGATCTCTGAGGCCATCTGTTACAAATGACATTCAAAGCATTGATTCTGATTATAATATACCCAACAGATGGTCATTTAGGCTTTTTTAGAAGACCTCTTGTAATGAGGAATTCATTACCTCCTGAGACAATCTATTCTACTTTTGTATAGTTTTGATTATTAGAATGTTTTCTTATATAGAGAGTCAAAATATGATTCTATATCTTCCACCTTATGGTTCTACTTCTACTATCTCAAGTCAATCAGAAAAAGCCTAATCTTTCGGCAACATGATATCACTTCCAACTATTTGGGAACCATTTTCATGTTTCCTCCTAAATCTTTTCTTACTCACCGAGAAGAATTAAAACCTGTCCTACTATGGCTTAGTTTCTACTCCACTCACAATCTGGATCACTTTCATCTGTATGTTCTCTAGCTTGTCCATATTTAATGCAGAGTTCTAGTATTCTAGTCTTACCAGGATAGACCTCTAGAGGTCTATTGCTCACGTTACTCAGAACCCCATTTCTACTAATGTAAACTAAGTTCTCTTAAGCTTTTCTTAGCTATCTTGTCATCCTTGGATATGTGTTTTATATAAGGAAAAGTACTCATAAGTGTTTTATTAAGAGTTATTATATCACTTTATCTCCATATAACCATATAGCTTTCCAGGTAACAGAGTTATCATATTCTTGTTCTTTAATTATTCATGTCCCCATGGATCACAGTGTTCATAAGTTTTCTCAGCAAAGATATGGAAATGGTTTACTATTTTCTTCTGCAATAAAGGCAAACAGAGAATAAATGACTTGCCCAGGACCTCATATCAAGTGAATGTCTGAAATCAGATTTGAATTCATATTCTTCATTCTAGACCCTGTGCTCTACCAATTAAGACATCTAGCTGTCCCCATTATATTCTTTCTTAGTGGTGGGCAACTCATAGATATATTAAAAATAAACTATAAAATGAGAATGTAATAAGAATTGAATGGGGTCAAAAATGGGACTTGAGTGAGGTCATATACTTAATAGTTAAGAACTTGAATTCAAAATTTGTCTTTTTCTAATCATTTAGGTTCCTATTGCCATTACTAAACTACTCCATTTTCTTTTTTATTATTTCTTCACAAAAACAAAACAAAACAAAATCAGATTTCCTGCTTTTAATTAGTTGCTATCAGTTTCAAGTAGTGTTGTCTATTCTACCTCTATAATCTCTCTCATTGATCCTTTTCTCTCTGTTTCTACTGCCATTTTCTTAGTGTAGAATCTCCTTATCACATGTCTGGACTATGCCAATAGCATCATAATTGTTCTAATCTTGTCTTCATACTTCTATCCCTCCATCCCATCCTTTATACTATTTGTTGTTGTACAGTCATTTTCCTACTTTTTGTGACCACATGGGCCACACCAGGCCTGGCCTTTCTATTCCCTCTGTCTCTTAAATTCTAAGTTCATGTTCATTATTTCCATGACACTATTTATCCATGTCATCCTCTGCCATTCCCTTTTTCATTTGCCTTAAGTTTTTCCCAACATAAAGGTCTTTTTCAGTGAGTTCTATCTAAATCTAAAGATTTTCAGCTTCAGATTTAGTATTTGATCTTTCAGTGAATAATCTGAACTAATTTCTTTAAATATTGTAGTATTTGATTTCCTTGTTGCTTAAGGGTCTCTTCCACAATTTAAAAGTGGAAACTCTATAGAACTTAGCTTTTCTTATACTTCATCTCTCATAATTATGCATTATTATTAGAAAAACTATAGCTTTAAATTAAATGGACTTTTGTCAGAAAAGTGATGTCTCTCCTTTTTTAGCATGATATCCAGATTTGCCATATCTTTCATTCCAAGGAACAACTTCTCTTTTAATTTCATGGTTGAAGTTGTCATCTGCAGAGTGATCTTTGAACCCAAGAATATAAAAGCTGATGCTGATTCCATTTGTTTTCCCTCTATTTGCCAGGAAGTTATGGAATCAATTGACAAGATCCTAGGTTTGTTATTGTTGGAGTTTTTTGATGTCTTAAGAGTATTTAAGAGAAAAGTTAGATGACTCATCCAGGGTCACAGAGCCAGTTTATATCAGAGATAGAGCTTGAACTCAGGTTTGATGGACTCCAAGGCTGGCTTTTTCAGCTTTGTTGTACCTCAATTCCCTATTGAATAAACACCAACTTTATAATTTTATATTTAAGGCTTTTCAGCCCTAGTGCTATACTAGCTTTCCACCTTTATTTTATACTACTCTCCTACACATTCTGACTCCAATGTACTACTAACTAGAGTCTTCACTCTCCATTGTACACATTTTGTCTTCCCATCTCTGTATCTTTGCTTACATTCTTCCCTATACCTAAAATGTTCTGTCTTTTCTCCACACCCACCCCCTTCTCTAACTTTTCAACCCTACCCATGTTTCATGATCTAAATCAAGTGCTGCTTCATCTTTAAAGAACTTTAATAATGCCTACACTTCTCTTCCCATTCCCAGCCTTACTCTCCCTCATCCCTACTTTTATTGGAAATGACCTTTTCTTATTCTAATTCCTGCTGGATTTTAAACTTATAAGGGATTTTTAGCAATCACTCTAGGCTACTGCATGCCTTGTACACTCATATAATTCATTATTTATTCCATAGTATTGTATATTTCTGTGTGAATGCCAGATTGTTAGTTAATTCGAGTAAAAGATCTACTGAATGAATTGAGTAGTAGTTTTCATGTAAAAGTGTTCTAGGCTCTATATAGAATCAGTAAATAAGGCAAATGTTGAGGTGATCAAAATTGAAGACTTGACTTCTACAGAATGGAACTGCTTTGAGGGTAGGGGAAAATAGTGAAATGTCAATTTGTTGGAATCAACAGCAGTCAACTTAACAGTGTATTTATAACTAGATTGGTATTTCTTTTTGAGAATCTTGAAGTCACACTGATGAACTGTGGCCAATTAGAAATTTTGATTTAAATCAGTTCAACAATATTTGTATGTTTATAATGTAACCTTAGAAAACCTTTACTTTAATAAAAAATTGATGCTTCATTTTTATATCACATATTTATATTACCCTCACTGTAAGAGTTCTTGTGTAACAAAGTAAATTAAATTACATGAATAATGCAATGACTTGATCTGAAAGTATAGACAATATTTTACATGTATAGTACTTCTCCTATCCCTTATTTTTTAAATGAACAGAAATCACTTTTTGTCCCTTTCACTTCACTCCATGTAAAAAGGAAAGGAATTTATCATTTGCTATATATACAGTCAAACAAATGTGCATAGTCAAAACAAACTGTCTCTCTGACCCTCTGTCTTTCTCTGTTTCTGTCTCTGTCTCTGTCTCTCTTCCTTTTCACTGATTCAGGACCATATCAGTCATACTAATCTATTTTACCACTAGACTCACATGGCTCTGGAGGAAAAAGCGAGACTGGTGACTTTGCACAATTCATCCTCACTCAAGTCCAACTTACTTGCATGTCATGGAAGCACCTCCTTTATATCATTATATCCTTTTTGAGAAGAAAGGTTAAACAACAATACTTCTTCTATAGCATCTTTGACATTTTTTGTTATCAGTCCTCTGGAATCATTAATAGTCATTATATTGATCATAATTTTTAGTGTTTTCACAGTTTGTTTTTTCAATGTTGTAATATTTTCTGCTTATTTCATTCTTTATCAGTTTATAACATTTGTCAAAATTGTTCATATCTATAATATTGATGTTATAGAATAAACCATACTTCTGATTGTGCTCACTTTCCTCTGTATCAGTTCACATTAATCTTTCCATGTCTCTTTGGTATAATCTATTGACTCCTTTTCAAAAACTCAATAGTACTTTATCCCATTCACATGTCTCAACTTATTCATTATTTATTTCTAGAAAATACTTGTCACAGATATTAAAAAGGTAAATGATAAGGAACTGTATATATTAATAACTAAATATGCCTGTTAATATTAGCAGTATAACAAGATTGCAATTACAATGTGTGGAATTGGAACTAGGTATTTTAATGGTTAAATGTGCTAGGATTAAAGGGAACATACTATCTTTGTAGGTGATAAGTCTTTACTGCTGCTTCTTTATCATGCTCCATACCACTCATAGTTTCTGATCAGTATTACCAATTGAACAGAACTCTGAGGTGCATTTTCTTTCCCTTTATGAGGGGGAGAAGGGAATTTAACTTTATTCTCCAAGTTCATAAATTTTAAAGTCATTTTCTTTATCTCCTTTATTTCTGAATATTTACAGTCTAAATTTCTTACTCAGAAATCCATCCCTTGTAACAAAGAATAAAAAAGATGACTGGAAACATGGATAAAAATTTTTATTAAGTGGTCACTAAATATTAATAGTAGCTAACATTTTTATAATGTTTACTATATGCCAGGCACTATATCAAGTGCTCTACAGCTGTTATCTCATTTGATCCTCCTAACAATTTGGAGGAATCTCTACTTTACAGTTGAAAAATTTGAGGCAAGACAGAAGTTAGGTGTTATTATGAAGAAAGGGAAATAACTTGATCAGGATCACATATCTAGTAAGTGTCTTCCCATCTCCAGGCTCTCCCCCCTGTATACAAAGTATTATATTGGAAAGAGAGGGGGAAATAGTTCAGAAAAACTAACCAAAAATTAATTGAGTCTAACAGTATATTCAATATTATATACCCAAAGCTCCCCAAATCTTCAAAAAAGAAAGTGATATATAATTTTTACTTTTTCCCCCTTTGGAGACAGCTTTTCTAAAATGAAAGCACCCAACCAATTTTTAAAAACCCAGAAATAATCCTTAAAATTCTTACTCTATCCTTTTTTGATAGCTGTGATGTCATTATGATCCCAGGAGGAAAATTATGCCAAATTGTTTCATTCTGCTTTAAAAATAAGACAACTTTATATATACTGTTAACATATTTAATATTAAATTTTTCAAATGTACTTATCGGTGACATTGTCCAGTAGCAAAGTAAGTCCTGAGATGTTAAACTCATCTCTCATTAATTTCACCTTCTTTTGCCTCAGGCTGATTATCACTGATGAATTGAAGTTCCTGCTAATCAGTCCAAGTGGTGAGTCTTTGGTATAGACATCGGTGATTTCCCCTGGTTGTTGTAACATTTCTCTGCACGATTTTCACAAGAAGATAATAATGGAAGCATATTTTATTGCAGATATTATTAGTTTTTACAATTATTGGGGACAGGAATGTCACAGGATGATTAAATTATAGGAGAGGTACTAGTGCCAGAATGGTGAGTTTTATTTTTAGGTAAAAGAGAAGGCAATCATTTTATAGAATATAGAGAGCAAAGAGAATATTCTTAGTGAACCAGCAATCATTTATTCCCTAGTTAAGGGAAATTAGGGGAAGGAAAGTTATTTTTGTTGTTGATTTTTCTTTTTAGAATACCTAGTTACACACACACACACACACACACACACACACACACACACACACACACACACACACATATAGCTGTATACTAAGCTACCAGTACTGTGTGTAGTTTATTACACATAGAAAGATACATTTTCTGCCTTCTCAAACCTTTTACTATCAGGGTTATATTTTATTCCAGTGGTTTCAATATTTTTCACATTTTCTCTGATTTAGCTTTGGAAGTATACTCTCTCTCCATAGCTGAGCAGGATGATAAAGTGAAAAGTGCCCTAGTCTCAGAGATAGAAAACTTAAGTCTGAGTACTGTTTGTCCCATTTTTTATCTCTATGACCTTGTACAAGACTCTGAAACTCAGTTTCCTCCTCTATCAAACACTACATGAAATTACTTGTCCTTCCTTTTTCAAGGCTTGGTGTTAGAATAGTTCTTTTCACTGTAAAGCAGCATTTCAATATGTATTGTGATCACTATTATTATAATTAAATCTCTTGTTCTTTCCACCTGTTTGTCCTTTTACTAATAGTCTTACCATGGCCCTTTTGTAGTTGGCTTGTATAGATATGAGCCAATGATGAAATGTTCAGTGTGAGCATTTATACTCCTGGAAATGGCAAATGCTACAATATTATTTTGTTGATTGTCTAAATTTAAGATGGACAAAATGTGAATAATGCATATCCATGATTTTTTTTCCCCCTGAGGCTGGGGTTAAGTGACTTGCCCAAGTCACACAGCTAGGAAGTGTTAAGAGTCTGAGACCAGATTTGAACTCAGGTCCTCCTGAATTCAAGGCTGGTGCTCTATCCACTGCGCCATCTAGCTTTCCTGAATAATGCATATCCAACTTAAAAATATCATGCCTTCATTGCTATTTCTGGAGCCCTAGTTGTTAAATATTTACAAGCACATCCCCAATCTTGACTCTTTTATCTTTTTAAATGTTCTTTATCCTTTTATTTCTTTTAACTTTATAATCATCTGGTGGAAGGAATGCTTGCTTTGAACACATTAGACTTTTAGAAGTACTTAAGAATAAGGAAAAATGATGTGTGTTATATATTACAGAATCTTTAAGATTAGTTCAATAATCAGTAAAAAAGAGTTTGGCTAAATAATTCACATAGGAAAATCTGTATTGATGAACAATGTCTATTGACTAGACCAGAGATTCTTAAACAGTTTCTAAAAATTCATTATTTGAAAAAAACTGTTGGGAAAACTGGAAATTAGTATGGTAGAAATTAGATATGGATCCACACTTAACACCATATACCAAGATAAGATCAAAATGGATCCATGATTTAGGCATAAAGAATGAGATCATAAATAGATTAGAGGAACAGAGGATAGTCTACCTCTCAGACCTGTGGAGGAGGAAGGAATTTATGACCAGAGGAGAACTAGAGATCATTATTGATCACAAAATAGACGATTTTGCTTACATCAAACTAAAAAGTTTCTGTAAAAACAATACTAATGCAAACAAGATTAGAAGGGAAGTAACAAATTGGGAAAATATTTTTAAAGTTAAAGGTTCTGACAAAGGTCTCATTTCCAAAATATATAGAGAACTGATCCTAATTTATAAGAAATCAAGCCATTCTCCAATTGATAAATGGTCAAAGGATATGAACAGACAATTCTCAGATGATGAATTGAAATTATATCCACTCATATGAAAGAGTGTTCCAAATCACTACTGATCAGAGAAATGCAAATTAAGACAACTCTGAGATACCACTACACACCTGTCAGATTGGCTAAGATGACAGGAACAAATAATGATGAATGTTGGAGGGGATGTGGGAAAACTGGGATACTGATGCATTGTTGGTGGAGTTGTGAAAGAATCCAGCCATTCTGGAGAGCAATTTGGAACTATGCCCAAAAAGTTATCAAACTGTGCATACCCTTTGATGCAGCATTGCTGTTATTGGGCTAATATCCCAAAGAAATACTAAAGAGGGGAAAGGAACCTGTATGTGCCAAAATGTTTGTGGCAGCCCTTTTCATAGTGGCTAGAAACTGGAAGATGAATGGATGTCCATCAATTGGAGAATGGTTGGGTAAATTATGATATATGAATGTTATGGAATATTATTGCTCTGTAAGAAATGACCAGCAGGATAAATTCAGAAAGGTTTGGAAAGACTTACATGAACTGATGCTGAGTGAAATGAACAGAACCAGAACATCAACAACAATGCTGTATGAAGATATATTCTGATGGAAGTGGATAATTTCAACATAAAGAAGATCCAACTCAATTCCAGTTGATCAATGATGGACAGAAACAACTACACCCAGAGAAGGAACACTGGGAAGTGAATGTAATATATGAGCATTACTGTCTTTCTACCCAGGTTACTTATACCTTCAGAATCTAATACTTAACGTGCAACAAGAAAATTGGATTTACACACATACATTGTATCTAGGTTATACTATAACACATGTAAAATGTATGGGATTGCCTGTCATTTAGGGGAGGAAGTAGAGGGAGGGAGAGGAAAATTTGGAAAAATGAATACAGGGGATAATGTTATAAAAAATTACTCATACATATATACTGTCAAAAATTATAATTATAAAATTAAAAAAACAAATTAAAAAAACAAAATAAAACAAAACAAAACAAAAAAACAGTTTCATGTCAGGGACCCCTTTTGGAAATCTGGTGAAACCTAATTCACTGTGCTTTGTGTCTACATTCAAAATTGAAGGAAACGATACCCTTCAATTAGAAGTAAGTAAAAATAAAGAAGATTTGTTCCCCATCTAATTTCATGGCCCTCTTGAGACCTATCGACAGACCCTATGGATCCCAAATTAAGAACGCCTTCATCTAAACAACATTGTGCCAGTGGACACATAATGGACCATGATGTTGAAATATAATATATAATAAAAATTTAACTTTTAAACATTATTTTTGCTAATCATCATAGTAGAGCACATCTTGGAGTCTTAGAATATCAAAATTTCTAAAATGTTCCAATAATCTTAACAGTAATATAATGATGAAATATTTCATAAATATGAGTAGTTTATAACTTATTTCTAATAAAGCATTTTATAGGATATCACTGAGGAGGTATATAACTTAATAAAAAGGAGGTGGGTTGGCCATATAGCAAGAGTAAACGATAATCAATAGACAGCCATGGAACTTCAGTCATATTCTTGCAATGCCAAGGTATCTAAAAGAATTTCCCCAAAATATTGGATGGATTTTTGTGGATGATAAACATAAAGATAGATATAAGAGCTGCATCTATCTTATAGATAAGATGATATAGATATTAGTAAGTTGTTTCATTAAAGTAAATAATCCGATTAGATCAATGGTTTGTCACACTTGGATATTTTCTCAAACTTCTTGATAACAAATATTAATTCCTTTAAGCCACTGTTATTATTGTAAGGAGAAGAGGAGAATTTTAAGAGAATATAAGGTCTATTATTTTGGGGCAATAATTTAATATTTCATTTTTTTAAAGTGTGGATTAAAAGATAGAAAAAGGTTTCTCCAGACAGTAGAAAAGGATGGCAATATAAAATGCAGGCAGAAAGTTAATATAACAGGTGAGTTTCAAGTAAAAAATAGTCATGGGAAAGCATCTAGGTGGCACAGTGGGGAGAGCACCAGTTCTGAAGTCAGGAGGACCTGAGTACAAACCTGGTCTCAGACACCTAACACTTCCTAGCTGTGTGATCCAGGGCAAATAACTTTAACCCCAATTGCCTCAGCAAAAAAAATGAAATGTCATGGTAATTATAATATTTAGATTGTTAAGGTCAGAGGCATTGAATATATATGTGTGTGTGTGTGAAACTTGCATATATCTTCTAAGAACCTGGAGATCATCTAATCCAAATTCATTAATAGGGAAGGAAACTGAGGCCTTTAAGAGTAAGCTTTAAGATTGTGTCAGATCCTCAATTTGTACAAGGGTATAAGATATACTATGGATAAATTTGTTTATATCTTTTCTTTTAAACCTTTTGATATTCCATTTAAAGGTGTTTAAATGCTTTCTTCTGATTATTTTTTAAATTTAATGACGTAAGGTAAAAGAAAATACATCCAAAACATACTGCAAAGATATGATTGATATGAGTATTTAACATGGAACCAACACTCTCAAGTGTGACCTTAGTCTGGGTAAAATGTAATTGGGAAATATTTAACAAAATAAATAAAAATACAGTAAAATGTAGATAATATTACATTTTAAAATTAAGTCAATGTGTTGCCTGCAAGGATCCTTCTGTTGGATTTGTGGTCCCTATTCTATTTATGTTTGACTTTCTTGCTCTAAATAACACAGCCAATGCTTAAAGATTTTTTCATTTATTTATTTGTTATTCCAAACTTAAGAAATAAAATAAGCACTGCCATAACAGAGTAGATTAGAAAAAAGATGATTGCACATGAAACTACAAATTTATTATATACAATTATTTCTTATATATGTATATATATATATGTTTGTGTGTGTGTGTGTGTGTATATATACACACACACATATATATACCTATATATATACACACACACATATATATATAAAAAGTTATCATGTAACATTTTTCTTCCCTCTCCCCTAACCTTGCCTTAGAGATGACTACCATTAGACACAAACGTGTGTGTGAGAGTGTATGTGTGCATAAAATCACTCTATACCTGTTTATATTTATTAATTCTTTCTCAGGATTCAGATGGCATCCTTTGTAGCTAATTTGGATATTTATAATAGTCAAAATGATTTAATCACCCAAATTGGTCTTGAAACAATATTGCTGTTACTGTATGCAATGCTTTCTTGGTTCTTCTCATTTTGCTCTAATTTTTTTTAAGATCATCTACAATTCTGGAAATTTTTAAATTTTGGTCAGATGACTACAAATCTAGAGTTCTATGCACATTGTCATGAAGTTTGCTTCTCCACTTCTGTAGTGAAGCAAGCACTCTTTTGCCAGCTATCTTAATTGGTATTTCATTAAGGCAAAATATAATTTACTCAGCTTTCTTCATCTATTCCAGGGCTTACATAATGATAGTAACTAGGTTTGGTGGGGAAAAAAGACTCATCTTGTTCAAGGGTATCTTATATCTTTTCTTTTAAGCTTCTCATATTCAATTTAAAAATGTTTAAAAGCTTTCTTCTGATTATTTTTTAAACTTAAGCACTTGAAGAAAAGAAAATATTTGCAAAGCACACATTGAAAAAGTGATGGATGGTTGATATGACAATTTAATCACCATTCACTATGAATCAATCAGTGAAGGCCTATGTTAAAAGAACAAAAAAAAAGGGTTGAGGAAGGCAGGCAAATGGACAGTAACTTCTTATTGAATAACATCAGTTACCGGGATTCATGCAACTGATATAAAAACATCAAAAGTTCATATAGTTTATCTCTGTATGCACATGAATCTGAAGAATATCTTTTCTCATCAGGCTTAGAGACATAGTTGTTAGGAAGGGAGATTTCTGAGTATTCCATATGGAGGAAAAAATGCTTCTAGTAATATAGATTTGCATATCACATGCATATATAAGCACACATATAATATATACACAATAATGTACACATATCAAATACATTTTTATATATACAGAGATATAAGTATTTACATACATATATGTGTATACACACATGTATCTATACATATATCATACAAAAATAAAATAGTTAAATCCTATAGCAGAAAAAAGATTGGAGAGATTTTGGCCACTTATGAAACTGACATGGAAGGCCTTTTAAAAAATTTAAAATAAAACTAAATCACTAATAAATTGAAGAAAAGATTCTCCTTAATCCCAAAAAAGAAAATCAAGTTAAACAGTGACTGATAACATTAACAGCTGACTTTCATAAAAGTTTTAAGGCTGGTAAACTACTCATCTTATTTGATTCCCACAGCAACCCTGTGATGTAGATGCTATTATTATCCCCATTTTACATATGAGAAAACTGAGATTAAGAGAAATTACGTGTTTTTCCCCCCAAGGTTATAACTTACTATGTAGTTGAGGCAGAATTTTGACTGGTCATATTATCATTAATTTTCAAATTATAGTTAGGTGTTTTCTTCATTCTTTTCTAAATTATCAGATCTTAAAGTAGAGTGATTAATATTTGGATTTAGCTGCTGTGCAAAAAGGTTTTAAAATATTTTAAAATGTTAAAAATATAGAATAAGTAAAAGTGAAATTCTTTTCTTCAGTTAACCATACTTATCAGGAGTGCAGACTACAAGGTCATTATCTTCCCCTTGATGCAAGCTTACCCTACTTACAGGCAAAGTATCTGGAGGGAAATAAATAACTTTCTAAGATACTAGCCTTGTAAATCCAAACCAATAAAGCAAGGGCAAACATCACAAATGTGTTTTCACTCTTGGGCCTAACATTCAGTCCAAGTATTTACCACCTGTGATGTTTTGGCCTGGAAGCATGCTGTCATTTGTTTTAATTTGCGCCAGCTTCAGCTTTACAGATATATAAAGAGGTAAAAAAGATAAACATTTAAGGGGGTGGCTGACTGTAGTACAGAACAATGAGCTCTGCTGACAGAGTAAAAGTTGCAAGCTCAATAAATGTTGTCTATGTACCTTGTGAAATGCTTAGGAGGAGGTTCAAGGGCTCATTCCTGTTGGTTGGTGTTTTGCTTATCCATATTCTTTAGATTCTTCTATTCCCTTGACCCCCAACAATGTCAAATCATTCTTAAATTAAACATGTTGGGAGACTGACTCATGTAGAAAATATATATATATATATATATATATATATATATATAGAGAGAGAGAGAGAGAGAGAGAGAGAGAGAGAGAGAGAGAGAGGAATATAGGGATAAAAATGATTTATTATTCCTTTCACTTTCCTTCCCTTCCTTCTCCTTTCCCTTTCTCTTTCCTTTTGCCCTTCTTTTCCTTCCCCTTAGCTCTTCTTCCTTCTCAATATATGACTCTTTTACCTCTCTCTTTTTATCTTACTGACCACCTTTTAGTTACTTAGTTAATAAAGAGTAGAAAAGCAAAAATGGATTAAGGATTCTCTTTGAAATCAGTTTCTTCATATTCTGGTCTGATTATCTGCTAGAGTTAACTGACAATATTTCACTGTCAGTCCTGTCATTACAACTAACTATGCTAAAATAAATATCTCCATCATTACTTAAATTTGGAAAGTGACAGAGTAGTAAATGATTTGACAAGGGAATTTGAAAGAAGAAAACTTATTTAAACCTTAGTAGTAGAAGAGTCAGTGTAGGAAATTGGCAGTTGCAAAGTATTTGACCTAGACTTTGCTCCAATCTTTGTTTTTTAAAATATATCATCTGGAGAAACTGGTTTAACCTCTCTGGGTCTCAGTTTCCTCATTTGTAAAACAAAGCAGTTGGATGAAATGATTCCTCTGAACCCTGATATTTCCACAAGATGCATGCTGCTTGGTTAATCTGCAATGATACATGCTGCTTGGTTTACATATATAATTTTGCCCATAATAGCAAAATTGACACATTGCTGTCTGCCTCTCAGAGCAGAAAACTTGTTTCCCTTTATATAGCTGCAGATATTTCCATTCTCTTCAAATACAGAGGTATCTTTTATCCCAGAAATTGCTTCTAAAACAGGGCAATTTTTTGAAGGATGATTTGCTTCTAAAATCATCATAAGTCCCATCTAGAGTGTGACCCCAAATCTCTTAGGCCACAGTTGTGTCAAGGCCAAACATGATGGAGCCTGCCTCAAAATGAAGAATGCTTCTTTTATCCAACATCAGTAGCAAAATTCAAGTCACTTAAATACATCTAAGACAATGTCAGAACACACTAGATGGTGCTGTTATCCTAACAGCCATCATGAATGTGGAAACACTGATTGTTTAGAAAAACCTAGAATAGCAAAGATAATATCTGCTTGCACATCATGAATTAGGCAGCAACAGATTATTTGACTCTCTTTCCCAATCTTCATCCTTTATTCAGATCCTACTTGCAGAAGCTATCTTGATTGTTTACATTGATAATCTCTACAACCCCTTCTTTTTTCCTCCTCTCCCCTTAACTCTCAGACAGAAGAATCCTTCATAGGAAGTGAAGTATGAAAAGGATGAGGAACATTTTGACATAGTTTTTAAGATTCCCTTTGGATTTTATATTTTAAAAATATGTGAAGCATTTTTCAAATCTTAAAGAATTAGATATTATTATAAAATATTATTTTTTTTATCATTATTATCATCATCATTGCCAGTCTTCATTGAAGGCTTATTCTATTCTCAGAAGAAGGAAGATTTCCTCCCTATATATAAAAAATATGCATATCTCCAATATCAGGAGTAACAAAACTAGAGTGGACATTAATTGACTTTTTAAACACATCACCTCAAGGATTTGGATACTTTCATGAACAACCAAAACAAAAGCTGAACCTGAACAAAAGAATTGCTTTAACTGAATTCTTGTGAAACCATCCTCTTTCTAATTAGAGAATTTCAAAACTTGAAGAAAACTTAAAATCCTTTACTCCAAGTCTTGAATTTTATAGAGAGTGGGTTCAAAGAAGTAGAGAGATTCAAATGAAGGTAAATTTTTTTGAGTTGAGACAATGACTTAAATGGGCCAAGAAACACCTGGAAACTTGCTCTCACCTCTCCCAGTCAGTTCAATGCCTTTTCCATTTTATCAGAAGTATCAAACACATATGGAAATATATTATTCATGCCATATTAAAATATAATTATGAAATGTTTAACAAAATAAACAAAAATACAATAGAACATAAATAATGTTATTATGTGGTTTTCTAAGTCATTATGTGTTCCACAAAGCTTCTTATATATTGTTTAGTGACCCATATTTCTATTTGGTTTTGTTAACATTGCACTATTAATAACACTATTACCTTTTCTTTATTTTATTTCACTCTAATGGCCCTCATTTTTCAATCAATTAATCAATAAACATTTAGTAAGTGTCTAAGCTCTGGAGGTTAAAAAATAAAAGAGATAAAAGTCTAATGAGAAGATAACATCAAAACAAATATATACAACTACATACAGGATAATTGGGAAATAATTAGGTGAGAAAAAGCATTAGAATTAAGAGAATTTGGGTTAAGATTGGAATTGGGTCTTAAAGGAAGAACATTCCAGGCATGGAAAATGAGGTATTTAGACAACCAGGAGACCATTGTCATTGGATCTAAGAATATATGGTGGGGAGTAAAATACAAGAAGACTAGACAGGTAGGAGAAAGGCGGGTTAAGAAGGACTTTGAATATAAAATTAAAAGAAAAAAAAATATGTCTGTTTGACGCTAAAGGCAATAGGGAACTATTAAAGATTATTGAGTGGGAAGGATGACCTATACTTTAGGAAAATCACTTTGGTGGATAAATGAAGGACATATGGGCAAACAGTCTCCTCAGTCGGCTGTTGCAATAATAGAGGTATGAAGTTGGGGATGTCAAAGTGATGTTAAAAAGGTGAAACTGACAGGGTTTCACAACAAATTGAATATGGAAAATGTGAGATAGTACAGAATTGAGGATGATTACTAGGGTATGATTCTTTATCAATTTCATTCTCTGATGCTTCATAAAGTTGTGAAGGTCATTCTGGATTCTCAAAGACCTTGTCAAGAGACTTTAGGTTTTAATGGGAGTTATCAATGTAGATTGAGTTTAAGTAAGCTTTGATAACTGATTGTATGTTTGTCAACCAATAATCAGTCTATGTTTGGAAAGACTTTTGCCTTGGGTTGGCCTTCGGGTGATTAATTTTTCATCCACCAACTCTCAAAACCAATCTTAATCACACAAGACTTATGTACTGTTTAGTAGCCCACATTTCTATTTGGTTTGTTAGCACTGCACAAGATGGCAAAGTAGCAATAGAGCTACACACACATAGGGTGGTGAGGGGAGAGAGAGACAGAGAGACCAGAGAGAGAGAGACAGCGAGACAGAGACAGAGAGAGAGAGAGAGAGAGAGAGAGAGAGAGAGAGAGAGAGAGAGAGACAGAGACAGAGAGACAGAGACAGAGACAGAGAGAGGGATACAGAGAGACAGAGAGACAGAGAGAGGGATACAGAGAGAGAGAGAGAGACAGAGAAAGAGGGAGAGAGACAGAGAGACAGAGAGAGAGAGAGAGAGAGAGAGAGAGAGAGAGAGAGAGAGAGAGAGAGACAGAGAGTGACAGAGAGACAGAGACAGAGAGAGGGATACAGAGAGACAGAGATAGGGATACAGAGAGAGAGAGAGAGACAGAGAAAGAGGGAGAGAGACAGAGAGACAGACAGAGAGAGAGAGAGAGAGAGAGAGAGAGAGAGAGAGAGAGAGAAAGAAACAGACAGAGACAGAGAGACAGAGAGACAGAGAGAGACAGAGACAGAGACAGAAAGAGAGAGTATTCTCCTTCCCCAAACTTCTTTAAGCAGATTTACAAAATTGTACACACTGAATCCTAATTGGGGAAATCAAATAGTCACTGTGAATAATTTTTTGAAGTTCAGATTTACATAGGAACAAAGAAGTCTATGGGTACTGGGACCTGCATTTGACTAAAAGTGATCTTCACAGGAACACATTAACTCAGGAGAAACTATGTACCAAGAAAGAGGAGGGGTCCCAGACCCTTACAGAGGCACCTCCACCTTCATGGAAAATATGAGAATAAGAGCCACATGGCAATTTCCTGCTGACTACCCAGTTCTGGGTCACAGTTCCAGGAGAGACTGAGGAGTGGACCCCTGTATAGTGATGTGTTCCAAAGTAAAGAGCAGTTGGAAGCCTAAGTTGTTTTTAAGAAGAGCAGTTTTAGGTATTAAGAATAGGATCTTAAGACTCCAAAAAGATGAGTATTCCAATTAGAAAAGTGATTTGAAGGCTGGAAAGGAATAATCATGGTAGGAATACTAGAACAAAGCAAAGCTTGCAATTCTGTCACTAAACTAGCAGAGCTCGTTGACTGATAGCTCAATCTAGCCAGTCTACTTTTGCTCAGACTTAGACCCAGGTCTAGAACTTGCTGAGTTCAGATCAAAGGTTCAATAATGAGACTTTACTGTGTATCAAAGTACTCTGGATATACCAAAAATGTGAAGATCTTCAGCCTGAGTTGTCGCTGGAACAACACAACACTCAATATTTCAAAAGCAGCAGCAGGATCAGCCCAGACTTTTCCTACAGAAGTATATAGAACCTGTGCATTAAAATTTGTAGTCAGGAAGTAAAAGGAAAGAATAAGCATAAATAAAACCAAATCCTATCATAAATTTTATTTTGGTGTTAGGGATGTTCAAGAATGGCTCCAAAACTTTGACAAGCAAAGCCTCAAAGACTTGTGCTTGGGCACAAATTCATCTAGAATCCTTGGAAGAGATAGAATCCCATATAAAATGCTTTTTATAAAAACAAAACAAAACACAACAAGGAACTAGAGAAAAATGAGGAAAAAAATGAGAGCTATGGGGAAAAAAAAAGAAGTAAAAAAAAAATTAGTAGCTTGGCACAACTTGATAAAACTTTGTCCCAAGTAATATATGCTATGAAGATTAGAATAAACTATATAGAAACCAATGACTTCATAAGTCAAGAAGTATTGCAAACAAAACCTAAAGTTCAAAGAAAATAGAAGAAAATATAAAGTACAGAATTATTGCTGATCTAGACAATATGTTGAAGAGGAAAGAAGAAAAAAAAAAGTTATTGACCATGGAACAAACACCTAGAAATCATACTGAGGCAATTGGGGTTAAGTGGGCCATACAGCTAGAAAATGTTAAATGTCTAAGACCACACTTGAACTCAGGTCCTCCTGACTTCAAGGCTGGTGCTCTATCCACTGCACCACCTAGTTGCCCTTAGTCTTCTTTAAAAAAGCTAAAGTCTTTTTAAGAAAAGCAACTAGCCAGATCTCCTAGAATCTAAAGGAAATATAGAAATAGGAAATAGGAAGTAGTTACCTAATCAGAACAATTTGAACAATAACAATAATGTTGTAAAGACAAACAACTTTGAAAAAACTTAAGAATTCTTATCAGTGCAATGGCCAAGCATGATTCTTGAAGATTAATATTAAATTGTCCACCTTGAGATAGAGGTAAAAGAATCAGGGTGAAGAATGATACATACACAAAATATGTATAATATGCACATATATGCATAAATATTTGTCATTTGTTTTGAATATGGGCAACACAGAAATTTATTTTTCTTGCCATACATGTTTGTAAAAAGATTTTTCTTTTTCCTTTGTTATCAATTGAGAGATGGTTAGTGGAGATAGAGGGCATATTTTTACCAACTGAAAAAAAAAATAATTAGAAAGACAGAAGTATTGTGATCTGCATTGGTGGAGAAATCAGCAATTCTTGAAGTAATCTCATCTACAATTACAATTCATCTCAGAACAGATGTGTAGGAGAATAAAACATGTTAGAACAGTATAAACTGTAACCATTTTTTCCTCAGCAAGAATATTCCTAGAATTCTCTTTGTTTTGAGGAAACATAAGTTGTCATTTTTAACAGAGTGGCATAGTAGACTCAGAACTGACCTGAAAGCCAGGAGGATCTAGGTTCAAGTCCTGTCTTAGATACATGCTATGCAATTCTAAACAAGTTACAACCTCTCAAGGTACCTCTCTGAGACTCAAGTTTCAGAAAAGGCATCAACCTGTGTTGATAGAGAAAGTTTCCTCATCTAGGATATTCCTTTATGAAGATATAGATCTGTTCCCTATGCCTATAATAAATGTCAATCCCTGCTCCCACCCTGTACCCTTTTTATAAGTATGAGATAAGCAAAACATTGACATGGATGATTAGAATCCTCACCTCATTTATTCTGTACTTTTGGTTCCCTTTCTTTAATTGCATGTCACATGACACTTTGTAATCCATTCATCATTCTTTCTAAATTGAAAGCAGAGTTCAGAGCCCTCGGGAGAATTTGCATTTCTAGAAGTGAGCTCAGGAATTTGTGTCAAGTGTAGGAATTGATGCCAGATCGTATTGCTTTAGTGAATTAATAGTATAGTAGTTCATAAATGATTCAATCATTTTGTGTCTTAGCCAATTGAGAGTTTTACCTCTTGGAATGTTATGGGACAAGATGACTGCTTCCCATGTTTAAAGGTAAAGGTATAGACAGTTTCCCCCTAAATGCTCATTTTATGGTGAAAGAACATCTGGATTTCTATGCCCACATATGCATATTTTTCAGAGGGTTCTTAATTTTATAATACCATGGCCCTTCTAAATATGGCCAAAGTACAAATAAGACCTGATACAATCTGTCTCCAATCTGCATTGTTTTTGTACTTATTTTGTGTGACTCCCCTTCACATACTTCATGTTCCAGACAAAATAACTGCCAGTTATTGTTCAATCAATCCTGAGCTGTCTATACATTTGTTTAAGCCAAGCTTATACCTATATCATACTCTTTTCTTATATCTTATGTGAAAATCCTCTTTCTCCAAAACTCTACTCAGGTGCTATGTTTTTGATGAAGTTCTTTTGAGTCATCCTCTTATTCCCTTTAGAAATTGTCTATCCTGTTTCAGAAAGCATATCTCTATTACATTTGAGCATGCATACATACATACACACATATGAAATGATTTGTATACATGTCAGGTCCAATCAATTCATCAGCAAACATTTTTTGTGCTATTATTTTTCTAGGCATTGTGTTCGGCATTGGGAATATAGAGACAAAAAAATTATCTTGCTGTATCATAAGTCTTTTGAGGGCAGTAACAGTGTCATTTTTCATCATTGTATGCCCAGAATCAGAAAAAAAAGTTTTGTACATATTGAGGCTTAATAAATGGATTTTTTGCATTCATCTTTTGAATATAAGAATCCTTTCAAAGGTATAGATCTCCAATTATAGAATTTCTGCAAAGACCCTCACATTAGTACAGACAATAAAAATGCCTTGCTTCCAAAGGGCATAGGAAATGAATGAAAGCATGAAAGCATGAAATGCTAACATGAAAATCTAATCTGCTGTTGAACCAAACCAGTAGGAGGCACATTGCTACTCAGAAAGAAAATAAAAAATATAGATATGTCCTACAACCCTGAACAACTATTTCATAAATTCCATGGAACTGGAAAATTATGTGGCTACTGATGTAAGAAAGCCTGAGAAGACCTTTTTAGCACCAATCTTTTCACTTTGTGTTTCATTAGATAACTTGAAAAATCTTTGGAGGTTATATAGTCCAATTCCCCTATTTTGTGGGGAGAATATGACATGCCTAAGGCCACGTGGGTGGTCAGTGAGAGAGTCAGGATTAGAATTCAGTTCCTCTTTCTGCAAAGTTAATACTCTTTTCACCACATGAGGAGTAAATAAGGAGCTAGAAAGATGCTAGAACTATTGCTTGCTTGTATCTAGGACCATTGTCTTATTTATATAACTTATAGAATTTAATCCATCCACCAATGTGAACAATTTGTTTCAATTTTGATAATTAAGATAATTGAGTTCCTGCTAAACTGGTTCTTTTCTGATTGTAAAACAAATCTACCCCAGTATGAAAATAACTAGGTTTACATAAGGTATCATAATACTGAGTTACCATTAAAACAGTTGGCCAAGCTAGATGAAAATTCATGGAGAAAGGTAATAAATATCATTTCTTCTGGAGAGACCTTTCTCTTTAGAGATATCACTGTCAGGGTTAGCCTTGCAGTCTGGCACTGCTTGTTTCCAAGATCTCAAATTTGACATAGATGATAGATGAATATACATCCTCCTAAAATAGAAGTATGATGCTATCACCAACAGCACACATGCCTCTCATCAAGCAAGCTACTAATAAGATAAAGAATGGCTCCACAAACATCTAAAAAGACTGATCAAAACATCACCAATAACCAACAGGGTGATATCAACTTAGCTGGTTGGTAGCAACATTGAATTATGGAGAGAATTATAAAGCCCCACAAGGATAGAAAAAATTGACAATGATCATCTCTTTTCCTCAGGATAATAAATACCATCTCAAAAATTATTGATGGCTTTTGTTTTAACATCATGTTCATTTCCAGATGTATCTCCCTTTCTCACTTAGAGACATAGCATTTATAACAAAGTTTGAAAATGAAAAAATAAAAAATGCAGGCTGGCAAAACTAATACCAATCAAGTCTGATAAGTGCAGTATTCCAAATCCATGGACCACCATCACTGCAAAGAAAAGACTGTCTGTCATATCTTTTCATTAGAGCTAAGCCAATCATCAAATTTTGATTACTGATCTTATTTTTCTTCATCTAAAAAAGAGAAATATATTAGAGATACACTCAAAATTCAAAGCTTGACAGGTCCCAAAAGTAGGACTTGAAAGTTATTCAGATTACTCTGAGCATCCATGTCTGTCAGTCAATAAACATTTATCAAGTGCTTACTATGTACCAAACATTGTTCTAAGCACTGGAGTTACAAATAAAAGCAAAGCAAAAACAAATAAAAACCCATCCCCTGATATCAAAGAGCTCACAGCCCAATGGGAAAAGATAACACCTGAAGGAAAGGTGCAAAGGTGGAAAGGATTAGCCATCCTAAGTACATGATGAAATCCTGAACTCGGTTGGGAATTTATGAGAAAGCTGCCCTGTGTACTTTCATTAAATGAAAAATCTGGGAGCATTCCATAGATAGAGAAACTGTATGAAATTCTTTAATATGTACACTCTCTATCCTCTCCAATCAAAAGGAAACAGAATTCCCAGGGGCAGACAGTATTATCTTTGCCTATCCATCCTAAACTTGTGCAATTTATTTTTGGAACTAATGCATAAATGTATATTTACTTGCTTTGATGTATCCCTGATGCTGATTATAATTCATGCATGACCATACATTTCATTTGACTCTTACCATTGTCTTCTCATAAAATCTTTCAAGGGAGTTCACCCAACATGCTTAGAATCATCTAGGTTTTTTTTTCTTTTTTTTTTTTTTAATGGCTATCAGTGGTATATGTAGATTTTTTTCATTAGTATCCTTTGCTCATATGCCCCCCTTTTAGTCATATATCTTTCTGATGACACCTATATATATATATTTTTTTTTTTAATTTTTAGATTGTCAAACTGTCTTCCATTTTCATCATACAGATTTGCTTCTGTGTTTGTTCTCCTTTTTAGATACCCAGATCCATGGCATTATTTGGATTATCTATTAATTCTGAGGCTATGAAAGTATTCATGATCTTTAGTAGTAGTAGTAGTAGTAGTAGTAGTAGTAGTAGTAATTCAATTTTATGTAATACTTTAAAGTTTCCAAATTGTTTTCCTCATAACAAATCTGAGACATAGTTGGTTCATATTTTATCACCATTTACAGATGAGGAAACTGAGATGGTGATATACATAAAGCAAATCAGTTTTAGATATCTTTACCTGTTTTTTTTTTCAGTGAAAATAAATTGTCAGAAGTCTATTTAGAACTAGATATTTTATTTCTATGTCTCAGTAGACAAGTGGGGTTCTATTTGTATGAAGGTTGCATACATTGTCATACATTTTCATCATTGTGATATTTTTCTTTTCTTAAGCTTTTCTTGATTACAAGGGAGAATTTATGAGGGGGTAGATAATGAGTAATAATTCATAGAAAAAACAAAAAACATGAATATTTTAAATGCATACACACATATATACACATACATACATATGTTCAACAAAAATAAACTGTTGGGCAGCTAGACGTTGCAGTGAATAGAGTGGTGGGCATGGAGTCAGGAAGACATTTTTGTGAATTTAAATCTGGGTATAGACACTATTTCTGTGATTCTGAGTAAAACACTTGACTCTGTTTGCCTCTGCAAAAATGGAGAAGGAAATGTCAAATTATTCTGGTATCTTAGTCAAGAAACCTTGAAATGTGACTAAAAAGAGTTGAATATAACCAAATAACAACAAAATCAAATATTTATAATAAATTCTTGGACGTCATTTATTTAGGAGAACATAATTTTAAAATTCTGGATTTTTATGATTTTTAAAATTGTCACATCTCCTTAGAACACACCAGGGTCATATGCTTCTTCAGTTCCTCTTTATTCAGTATTCACCAACAGATAATGTAAGTTATAAAATGCTATGAAATCCTCTTAATTCAGATTTAAGATTTTTAAAATTTAATAACAAGATTCAAGATAACATAATTTATATTTCAGCAAAGTACTAAAGAGCTCCTTCCTTCTGTATGTATTATAGCTCTCTGAAACTAAATCTTAGAACAAGAGAAATACCCTCATTAGTTTAGCATAGGAAAAACCTACCCGTTAACCAGTAAATGCAGAGAAACCTCATTAGAGTAAGAAATTGAAGGTTACATGTCTCTTTATTCACTCAAAGGCTCTTGTAATCAGCAAATGAAAAGGTCCTATATTTTCCACAAACTTTAATCACTTGCTATTATGAGGATGAAATCTGCTGTCAAAAGTCATTTATGTAGCCCTACCTATTCCCTTCTCATATTTTCACCAAGAATAACTTTGACAGCTCATTCCCATAAAGATTTTATAGAAAGATGGGAAGGTACCTGGGCAATAGTCATTGATGTTTTCTTGGTTGTACTTTTCTGGTTAATAGTATCAGCTTTAATTATTTCTATTTGTTTGGTTCAAATATAAATACTATCAAATTAGAGACCTTGGGAAAACTAGGAAGACAGCTTAGAGTTTGATGAAGTTTTATATTTTTTTTGTGTGTGTGTGTGTGTGTGTGTGTGTGTGTGTGTGTGTATACACACATGTATGCATTCTTATTTGTATAAGCATGGACACATACAAATCTACTTTATGCATACATACATACTTATATACATACATCCACAAACATATGTTAACCTTGTGAAGGCTTTTTTATATAAAAAAGGAATTAATGACATCAAAAAAAATCTAATTGTCAAAGTGTTGAAGTAATGGTAATTGCTAAAAGAATATTACATTTATAGGGTATTGAAATGTTGAAAAAAATGTGTGTGTACATCAAACACACACACACACACACACACACACACACACACACACACATACACTCCTGTATTTAATCTAGTGAGGGATGGAATATCAAAATAAAATAATAGTAATTTTACATAACATGTTGGGGCATATGTATAAGGTGTTCAAGAAGGATTTCCTAGCCCTTCTCAGGGTTATCTATCTGCCTGTGTTGTCTATGTGGCACCTAATTTCACCTGCGGCTGCAACAAGATATAGCATGCACAGTGATCACAACTTGCTAAAACCAATATCTGCAGATAGGCTAAACCAGGCTGAGAGCAGCTGATAGGCCTCAAACCCATTGGTGAATTGAGGGGAATGTGTACCCCAAGTACAGTTGGCCAATAAGAACAACTTGTTCCAATGGCCACGAAGGTAGCTGAAATAGCCCTTTTAGAGCTTAGAATTTGGTCAGACATCAAAGATGCCATGATCATCCATTGCATCCGGGGCCATCTCCAATCATCTAGATTTTTGTCTTGCCACTGGACAGTGATGATTCTGAAAGAGAGAAGTTGAGGAATGTATGTATTTCACATACATTCCATTTCAGAATGATTCAAGACATCACTCAAGATGGCATTGTTCCTCTCTGAAAATGAAGAACAAACAACAACAGTGCAGTGTGTCGATATTCTAAGCTAATGATGGAGTCTAAATTTTGTATAATGACAAATAACATGAATATATAATTTTAATATTTGCAAAATTCTTTACAAATATTATTTCACTTTATATTCAGAAAAATTCTTGAGAGGAAGGGGCTATTATTATCCCCATTTTACTAATAAGAAAATTGAGGAAGAGAAATATTATATAAATATGTATATTGCCCAGGGTCACATAGCCAGTTAAGTATCTAAGGCTGAGTTTGAATTCATGTCTTTCTGAGTTCAGGTGCAGCTACTCTCTTCATTACATTTAATTTCATTTCTTTCTCCAACTTTTCTTTTACTTTTCCCTATCCTCATCCCCACCCTTCTTGTTTCTTCCACCTCTTCCCTTTTTGTTTTACCCACCCTGTTAAAGTCTGAACCTTAACATTATTGCAATAATGTAGTTTCCTTGTACCAATAACTTTCTTGTCAGGGGACATCTGTTGTGTTATGAAAAGTCTCTCCTAGTGAAACATCAATCATTTCTTAGTTGTAAAACAAAACACATTTTTTACTGTGTATGTTCCCTGATGGAAAAAAAAAAAAAAAAAACAAAACATACTGCTTTAGAGAATGAATGGTACAGAAATATTAATTGTGGCATTTCAATGCATACATTCTATGAATTGTTTGTGGACATTTGGTACCATATGATTCTGACATTGTGGGCTGCTGACTTCTGGTCTCAGAAACCACAAAGGATAGATCCATATTTCTTTTTAAAAAGCATTGTATGGGGAATATTCCCATAGTGCTCTTTAGGGTGAGAATTTGATGTTGAATTTTTAAAGCTATTCTCTTATTCTTTTAAAAACTCTGAAGTTAAATCTATTGTAGATACTCTTTGTTCTTAGAAATTCACGGCTTTATCTGAAGAATGTCAAAACTAGAAAATTCCAGGCAATTATCTAGATTTTTCCAAACATGTTTAAGTTTGATATCATGGAGGAAAACAACTAGATGATTGCTTGAGATGTTCACTTTGGGATGGCCAAAATGTCATTGCCTGTTTCTATTTGGTACTTTCACCTCAAAAGAAAATTATCCAGGTTCTTGAGGATATCAAGCATGGATCCCAAGCCTCAAAATGATATCAACTGCTCATGGCTCCTCCAAGGACTGAATTAGACCTCCCAGCTTCAATCAATCAAGTCCACTTTAAACACAGGCATACAGGAATTTTGTGTCATTTGTGATCTAGACAGCTTGAATGACTCACTGATGAAATTTTCATTTTTGGATAAGGAATTATTTCAAGAACTACTAAAAATAAAAGTGAAAAAATACTTATTGTATAAAATTACAAAACCTAGATCTGTCTTCTCACTTTTCAAGTGAGGAAAATGAGATCTAGAGAGGGAGAAGGTTACATTCAAGGTCACAAAGCAGTAAATGGTGGAACTGGACCTTGAGTCTTCCTTTTGACTTCCTCTCCAGTGTGCTGTCTACTATAATCCAGTTCTTGCTAACATGTAAAGAGCCAGTGCCTCCTGAACTTGCAGTTCTAGGTATTTTATGTAGGCATTTAAAAATCTCATTCCAAGTGCTAAGGAGGGCCCAGAAACACCCCCCACACACACACACATACACCCCCCCCCATACATAAATGTGATTTTAATGATGTAAATATATAGAATATAGAATTCAAGATTCCTTGCCTATGAGCATTTATGAAGTTTTCAACCTCTTTATATTTTGGTAGAAGGTTCAATGGTCAGCAACAATTTATGCTACTTTAAGAGTGTTGGATAGCTATTTAGAGCACTGAGTAGTTAAATGGCTTGTTGAGAGTTACAAAGCTAGTACAACTTGAACCCAAGTCTTAATGGCCTTGGTATTGAATTTATGACTACTACAGACACTCTTCTCCCCTCACACATATTCAGGTACAATTTGTTGGGTAATTCATTCAACAAAGACAAGTTTTCTTTTTTAATTAAGATGAAATACTGAAAACTAAGGAAGTAATAATGAAGAGTAGTATTGGGCAAAGAATATTGGATATAGTTACTGGATACTTGGTTTCAATTTTGGTCTTTAAGATATTCCATACAAACCTGAGCAAATTACTGAAGGTCTCTTAAGCTTTAATTTTCTTCTCTGTAAAATGAGGACAGAAGGACTTGTACTACCTAGGTAATAGGACTGATATATAATATGATTTGTAAGACAATGTACTATCTTAATGTAAGTTATTTCAAGGATATGTAGTTTCTTTTTTTATTAATTTTATAATTATAACTTTTTTTTGACAATATATATGCATAGGTAATTTTTTACAGCATTATCCCTTGTACTCCCTTATGTTCCGAATTTTTCCCTCCTTCCCTCCACCTCCTCCCCTAGATAGCAGGCATTCCCATTCATGTTAAATGTATTATAGTATATCCTAGATACAAAATATGTGTGCAGAACCGAATTTTTTTTTTTTTTTTTTTTTTTTTTTTTTGCACAGGAAGAGTGGAATTCAGAAGGTAAAAATAACCTGGGAAGAAAAACAAAAATGCAAACAGTTTACACTCATTTCCCAGTATTCCTTCTCTGGGTGTAGCTGATTCTGTCCACATCAAAACTCCTTTATACTTTCAATATACAGTCTTTGAGACTTACTGCATTTGAAATATCCATCCCTTCACCTCCTCACCCAATCTCCCCCCCCCCATTGTCAGCCACCAATGAGCCTCTAAAAATTTAGTTATGCTTGTCTTTACACAAGGTATATACAATCCAAATTTAAAGCCTATCTCTCTTGGGAGGACCCTCTTGAGATTAGGATCAGCTTCCATTACTATAATTTTTAAGAATGTAGGGTCACTTCTATGATCCATGTAGCATTGGGAGTTGTTAAAAAGAAAAACAACCACCCACCCAGGTCCCTGTCTTGAAAGAGCTTATCATCTAAATTAAGAGATAAGGCATTTATGTATGTAAAAATAAGTACATATAGGTATATATTATGTATACATATGTATGTATTTATATGATATACAAATGTACTCACATATATTTACCATATGTAATATATAAATATATCTATATGGAATTAGGAGATAAAGAATGAACATTTATATGTATATGTGTATATATAACCCCTATATTCATGTTTTATCTTCTAATTTCATATCTATATATGGATTTATATACATATATACACATATTTGTGTATATATGCAGTGAATATGCATGTATATATAATATATCCATATGTATATATGCATATACGTTCACAATACATACATATGTATATGGAATTGATGATTCAAAGAAAATATCTAAATATTGAAATGCTCAAAGTAATGATGAGTGTTTGAAGAACATAGCAATTGTAGGGTATGGAAATACTGAAAATACAGTAAATAAAACAAATATTTGTAAATAGAGTTGGTAGTATGGGTAAAAGAGGGGAAATTAGGGAAAGCAAAGATAATTACACATTATCTGCCTCTCAACCTTTATTCTGAATATTCAGAGCTATAGAGAGATAGGCTGGCATGACATAGTGAATAAAAATTCTCTGGTCAAATTCTCTGGTAAAATTATTAAGTTGCAAAACAAAAGCAGAAACAAAACCTGTTAAGATGCAAGTGATGTGATGACCTGCCTTGGTAAAAGGAGTTTCTATTATGGGATTTCCTTTTAAAAATGAAATCATAAGTCCAATTCCTATTTGTCTTTTAACTAGGTTGAAGTTACTGAGACACTGAAATTTAGAGGAAGTTTATAAAATTTGAAACTTTAGAGAAATAACTGAGTTTAGAATCTAATAAACAAGAATAATTAGATAAAATCGGAAGCTATATATGATAGTTCCCTTCAGCTACTATCTGAATGGCTGTATTCTGACCGAGCTTCTTCAAAGCTCTGGCTCTAAAACTCTATGGCAGTCTCCTCAGAAATAGTTTTAGGGAACCACTCACTTCCTGCAAGAGAAATAATTTACTCAAAATTGAGAATAAGATATACAATTTTGGGACATGGGCATTAAGCATATTTGTTGGGAGGATTTATAAAAATAACAGACATCTATTAAGAAATAGTAAGCCCTTGTAAAAATAAACAGATTGTTTTGAGGGTCTCTCCTTTGTGCTTTCCACATCCTAAATGGCAATGTCTCTGTCTCTATCTCTATCTCTGTCTCTGTCTCTCTCTGTCTCACACACACACACACACACACATACACACATACACACACCCTTTTTTTGGGTCTAAACCTGTGATTTCATCCATGTTGAGAGTTATAATCATGGAAATACCTTCCCTTGATGCAGACTGGAAATTCAATTATAATCTTTCATTTTATAGAAAATTATATAAGGCATTAAGATTTGAAACCTATGATTTTTTTCTTGTTGTTTTTTTGTATAGGCACAACTGCCTCTTCCCTGTTTTCTGTGTCAACTTTGCTACACTGTGAGTCAAATATTTTGGTTCAAGTTCCTGTTGAAAGTAATAATTTTTCCTTTATCCATGAAAAGGATGCAACTTGTTATAAGGCTCAAATGAGATAAAATATATTAAACACTTTTAATCCACAAACATATCATGTATGGGTTTCTTTTCTTTTTTGTCTGTCCCAGAGTCCCAAGTCTACCAAGGGAATCTTAGACTAATCTACTGATTTCAGATTTGTTCAAACCACAATTCCTGATCCGTAGTTACAAAATAACTATGGAATTGAGAAGGTGTAATCCTGATGATCTGCCAGTAGACAGCCACATTGATCCCTATTATTAAAAAAAGACCCTAGTATTAAAATTTTTTAAGAGCTGAAAAGTCCATTGTCCTGTCTTTTGAAATAATGATTAGAAGTTAGAAACCTCTATTGAACTTGTTTGCTGTTAGAAACCTCTGATGAGGATGCTCAGATAAAATTAAAAAATGATGATCCATGTAACTCTGCTCAATGTCCACAAAGCTTCTGCAGAGAGGGTTCCTGTCTTCTGCATGTTATTTATTAGTCTGTTTACACCAAACTGACATGATATTTCTGTCTGTTTACAAAGCGCTGCAAAGTGTTTACACAGTAGTGACCTGGTTTTTGTGGACTTCTGAGTGTTGTTTGCGATAGATTTTTCTGATCTGCTCTGAAGCTATGACCCGGAGCATTGGTTTAACCCTGAGGTCCATTGTATGTCAATTACTTTCAGTCCTGCCCAATTTAATCATCAGAATGCATGTTCTCTGAAGTTACCATTTTCTTGTCTTTTGTCTTTAGGGTAGTGATTGTTCAATTGTTCCATGTTAGTATGACGTTGTATGGTTCACCTAACAATTTGATTTGAAGAGTAATGTTGAGCAAAGAATATTGGATAGTCACTGGATACTTGGCTTTAGTTTTGGGCTCTAATACATTCCATACAACCCTGAGCAATTCACATGAGATCGCTGAGCCTTAATTTTCTTCTCTGTACAATGGAGACAGGAGCACTTGTACGACCTATGTTATAAGATTGATATATAATATGATTTTTAAAACATAAAACACTTAATGAGGATCTTTAAAGCTGCTAGTATTTTTAGTGGATTCCTTTAGTATTCTGAATTCTGGATATTCAATTCTTTAACTCATCATTTATTAAACAGTCCCTTTGTCCAAAATATTTTTCTGGGCATTGAGGGGATGCAAAAATGAGTTAAAACATGGTCATTGTGCTCATAATAGATTCAGACTTGAACTTGTGATCTTTTTCTCCAAATACTTCTTTTTTCCTAAATTTCTTTATGTCTGTCCAAGGACCTACCATCCTTTTACTCTTCCAGATTCATAATAACCTCAGCATTTATTACTTCCTTTCTAATCTTGTCTGCATTAGTTTTGTTTGTATAAAACCCTTTTAACTTAATATAATCATTTTGTGGTCAGTAATGATCTCTAGTTCTTCTTGGGTCACAAATTCCTTCCTCCTGTGTTCTTCTAATTTGTTTATAATATTATTCTTTATGTCTAGATCATGAACCCATTTTGATCTTATCTTGGTATATGGTGTTATATGTGGGTCAATGCCTAGTTTCTGCCATCCTAGTTTTCAATTTTCCCAGTAGTTTCTGTTAAACAGTGAATTCTTACCCTAATAGCTGGGGTCTCGGGGTTTGTCAAACTCTAGATTGCTATAGTTATTGACTATTTTGTCCTGTGAACCTGACCTATTCCACTGATCAACTAGTTTATTTCTTAGCCAGTACCAAATGGCTTTGATGACTGCTGCTTTATATATAAAAGTTTTAGATCTGGTACAGCTAAACCACCTTCATTTGCAAAGTTATTTTTTTAAGCCCAAGTCTTATGATATAATTTGGCTCTGTCCTGGTGCTAGTACTGTCCTCTCTACTATATTATGATATTTACATAAGATATGTTCTTTTAGAATGTATATATTCACAATACATACATATATATATGGAATTGATTCAAAGAAAATATCTAAATATTGAAATGTTCAAAGTAATGATGAGTATTTGAAGAACATAGCAATTGTTGGGTATGGAAATACTGAAAATAATATTTACAAATATTTGTAAATAGAGTTGGTAGTATGGGTAAAAGAGAGGAAATTAGGGAAAGCAAAGATAATTACACATTTTCTGCCTCTCAACCTTTATCCTGAATCAATCTAGAAGAATTTGGGGGATATTAGTACAAAGAATGAAACAATCCTTATTCAAAGGATTTTATGTTCTAATGGGGGAGATTTTATATATAGCTATATAGAGAATATCAATAGTAACAGCAACTAGGTAGCACAATGGATAGAATTCTGGGCCTGAAGTCAAGAACACCTGAGTTCAAATTTGACCTCAGATGCTTACCATTTCTGTAACCTTTATTGCCATAATTTGTTACAGGATTTACAACATTCTGGAGTCAGAGGATGTGGGTTCAAATATTACCTCTGTCGCTACCATTATGATCTTGAGAAAGTTAATTTCCCTGTATCTCAGTTTTCTCATTAGGAAAAAAAGTCAGTCAGATCAGGGTTTCTTAAACTTTTTCTACTCACTACTCCTTTTCAATTAGGAAATTTTATATGGCCCAGAGTATGTAGGATTATAAAACGGGTATACAAATCAAACATTTACTGATAAAAATTCATAATTTCATGATCCCCATATTCAGTTACATCAATCCATGTGAGGTCACAACCCACAATTTAAGAAGCTTTGGACTAGATGATCTCTAAGGTACCTTCTAGCTTCAAATCTTGGATTCAGTGATCAAAGAAGAATGAATTTAGGAAACAAGCAGCAGTAAGTCTCTATAATTTGTCAAGTTGAAACAATCAGATGAAGTTCCATAGAACTTATAGTGGCCAGCAGATATTTGTTGGCACTTTTATAATAATCATTCAACAAGAATTCTATCAGATTCTAGATCACACTAAACTAATCAGTCAATTGGTTAATTAAATTTACTAAGTGTCCACTATATTCCAGGTACTGTGTCAAGTGTTGTTTATATAAATAGTGACAAAAGACAATCTGTGACTTCAAGGAGTTTACAGTATAATGAAGGAGCTAACAAGGAAACAAATATGTACAAACAAACTATATACAGGAAAAATAGGAAATAGTTAAAAGAGGAAAAGCACAGGAATTAAGAGCAGTTAGGAAATTTTTCTTATAAAAGATGGGAATTTGGTTGGGATTAGAAGGAAGCCAGGGAAGCCAATAGGTTGAAATGAGAAGAGAGCATTTCAAGCATGGAGGACAGCCTGAAAAAATATTTGGAGTGAAGAGATGAAGTATCTTGTGTTAGGACCAGTAAGAAGACTATGATTGCTGGATCAAAGAGTACAGAAAGGTAAGTAAGGTATAAGAATCTTGGAAAGCCAGGGGGTGAGGAAGTAGGTACCTGGCTAGCTCATGAATGGCTTTGAATATAGCAAACAGGGGCTTTTATATTTGATCTTAGATATGAAAAGGAATCACTGGAGATTATAGGTAGAGGGGTTGACATGATTAAGGCTAATGGCAAATTAGAGGCACAGGAGGTGAGTCTGAATGAACTTGGAGAAAGGCAAATTTTACTGGAAATACCTTACTGGGTATTTAAACTGTCTGCAGAATCCTGAAATTTATTATGCTGAGACAAGTTGGAAAAATGATTGTTAGGTCATAGACTTAGGCTGGGAAGTATATATTATATTGGGAAGAAACATCAGAGAAGGTCAGAGAGCTGACCATTTGTTGGTTCATTCTTTCTCCATTTGGTCCTTTTATGGTTGCTATTGGTATTTCTTGCTCTATATGTTTTCAGGCAGGGTGAGAGCTACGATTGAGGGACAGGGACATTCTATTAAATTACTCTACTCATTTTGTTAATTTAGGGCAGTCAGAAAACCTGAATAAAGAAAATTTTGGCATCACAACTGCACAGGAGAAGGAAGAAATCCAGCTGCTTGAGGTGACCTGGGTTAAAAGTCTCAAGCTATTCCAAAGGACATAAAAGCAACTTCCTTTTGGGCCCAATTCTCTTTTCTCCTCCACTAAGCTGATTCTAGAAATTATCATTTCAGCTGTGTAAAACAACTATCCTTGATGTAAGCAGTTCATATTTATGCTCTAATCACCATGGAGAAAAAGAATAATTATATGCATTCTATACAGCTCTAAACTAATCAATCAGTGAATTAAATTCATTAAGTGTTCACTATATGCCAGTCACTGTGTCAAGTGTCATGTATGCAAAAAGGGGCAAAGGATTATCTGTGACCTCAAGGAGCTTATAGTCTACACATATTTGTCTCTGTGTACCTAAATATTGAATTAGATTAATTTTGCTGTTAGTTTCATCTTTTTTACAATGCTAATTTTCATGTATCTTTAGCATATAATTGTTTAGTGTATGTAGTTTGCTTGCTCATAAATTAAAAAAAAAAAAACAATTGAGGTAACATTGCTTAGCTCTAGGAATAATCAAAATATCATTGCCTTTGCTCCTCTTAAATTTTCTTTTCTGTTCCTTCTTCCCATTTCTCTTTCTCACTCCTCCCCCGTTTTTATCACTTTGGATCATAGGCAATAGGAGTTAATATTTCAGGCCAGCTCTGATTTAAATCAACCTAGACATAAATTCATATGGTGGTGACTAAATACCTGATTATATTTTATTTTTATGAGTTAGAAGTAAGTCACTTGCTTAGAGAGCCAAAGCTACTATTTGGGGCTAATAGATTACTATTTAGTGCTATGCTGCAGAAAATAGATCCCATTATTTGGACATTCTCCTTGCCCTTAAGTACTGCCATTGTTTTGCAAATACACACCCATACTTACAGACCTAGATTGGAGTGACAAGCATGGGAGCTGCATTTGTCTCTTACCCTCAGAATTCCTGCTATGAGAGGGAAAAGCACTTAGACTTTAATATTGAAAATATCAGTTCAAATGCTGACTTTACCATTGACCTTGTAAAAGTTTCTTGCTGTACTCACTTCTAAAGCTTTAAAATAAGAAAATTTGATTAAATGATCTGTAGGATCGCTTTCAGATATTTAATTATACATGTAAAAGTCAGTGTCAGTGAGAAAATTAGTAGACTTCACATCCTCAAATATCTATACTTTCAGTTCTTCCCATGAGAAAGTCACTTAATCTCTCTACCTGAGTTTCCTCCTCTCTGAGATAGGGGAATATTGGGAAAGATAACAAACTATATATAGGAAATTTAGGAAATAACTTTAAAAAAAAAGAAAGCACTGGAATTAATAGAAGTTGGGGAAAACTTCCGGTAGAAGATGGGATAGTAACAAGTGTCACATTAACACCAGCTGTTATTTTATCGCTGAAGTGAAATATATGAACATTTTCTCTATTCACTGAAAAAGGAAGTCTTATCATGATTGAATCATTCAATCTATTCCATTTTTAAAAAATTAACAATGGTTATAGAAGAAGATTGCTTTGATGAATAACATTGCATACTTATATCCCATCATTACTTGCTAATTTCAGAATTGAAATTATAATTAGTTAAAAATGTTATTTTTGTAGGAAAAGACCATCAGCTAATTTGGGAAACTCAAGAAAAGAAAAGGAAAATCTGTTTGAGAATAAATATTTCTACTGAAATAGGATTAGGGAGTAGGCCTAAAATTTCATTGGTATGGAAAGCTAGGTGGCATAAAGATGAAAGTGTGGACTCAGATTCAGGCAGACATCAGACTATTCATTTGCAAAATGGAGATCACAATGGATTGTGATCCTCCCATGGCTGTTGGGAGGATCAAATAAGGTTAATAAGGCTCTTCAAATGAGATCAAAATAAAATTTCATATGTGTGAAATGTTTTGCAAACTTTAAGCTAGATGAATAAATGTATAAATGAATATATAAAATACAAATAAACAAAATAAAGTATTACATAAACATAATCATAGCAGAAACTTAGTGTGAAAGCTCCCTATCTCTGTTTGTAATCTTATAGAATTTTTAAATTTATGTATTTTATGTTCTCATCTACTTAATTAATTGGCAATCAGGGTTAAGTGTTTTATGACCAAATCTTACTGACTTCACTTTCTATATTAGTTAGAGATTAAATGACTCATTCCAGGTCAAACAGTTTTTATGAATCAGTGAAGACTTGAAAGCAGGTTTTCTTTAATAGCTCTCCTATCCATTATTACAAGATGCTGCTCTTATTTGAAGCGTCAAGATGGAAGGTCCTTTCCTTCCCACCTATTTTCTTTTTCCTTTCTAAATTAGTTTTGAGGAAAGATTGCTAAAGACGAAAAGGTAATGAAGCTTATTCTATTTGTGGTAGCATAGTGGTTTGCACATGGTAGTACTTAATAAATTTTTTGTTTTGATTAATTAGTTTTTTCTAGACCCCTAGAGAAGCAAGTTGTCTTTCCCCACCAAACCAAGCTATCCAGGGGAATTAAAATAAAATCAAACCAAAGATAAGGATCTATCCTTTAAGGGAGTGAGAAAGGCAATGATCTGCTGTATTGGACTGAGTCCTTAATGTTTATTATACTACAGGTTATCATTTTAACTGTGTTAAATAATAAATATTTGTCAATTTGAAATGGATTCCTTAGAGAAAGCACGGATTACCTATTCCATTATATTCATTATAAGAAACACTTGAACTACGAATTTAAGAGAAGTTTAACTTGCTACATACATTGTCTAATAAAGTGTGAAAGAGAAAAAAAGGAGGCTTTGTATTGGTGCTTTTGATGATGAAATTTGTACTTTCATGGCTGCAGTTGTGTAGTTAAGCAGTGTAGATTCTGGCATGCAAGAAGTGACATAAAAAGGAGATGGATAGCCAGAAAGGGAGATGGGCCAGTCTAGTCAGGAGAGCAAGGGGCAACAGAGAAGAGGCTTAAATGCTTAATGTGGACCCCACAAAATGTTAAACTCCAAAAAGAAGAGTTCTAGAATGATTAGGTAGGTTTTTTTATGAGAGATCTGTGAAAAAGCACAGAGAAGAATCACCCAGGATGAGAAAATACATGTAAAGATTTCAAATTGCACCACTGACTAGAACAACTGCATTTATGAGATTAAATTTGTATTGAAATATTTAAGTGGGAGGTCAATGATCACTTAGCTAAAAAAGTTAGAGAAAGGGAAGGAAAAGACTAGGGGTATGATTCCGAGATTCCTCTGGATTATTTAATGTTGTTCTTTTTGTATGGCTTTTCTATGACCGTTTCTAGCCTGACTAGCCATATCAAAAATTATTGGGTCTTCCTGGTTACAAGAGAGATCATGTGATGAAACAAAAATGAATTTGTTACCATGGTGATGCCAAACTTGTGTGTGGGGGGTTTGCATACATAGTTTGTGAATGTGGGGGGGTTATGAGATGCACTATTAAGATAGGAAATTGGAATGTGAAACTTGTTCAAAAATGAAAATATGAGCAAACTATACATGATTTATTATAATAAAATGAAATTCTTCCATCTCCTCTGTTTGAGGAGCAATGCAAAATATATGATAGGTCAGAAAAACTGACTCTTTACAAGTGATGTACATCAGTTTGGTTTTATTTTAGAGTAACCTTATTCCTTTCTTCTAGCCTCTGAGAAATGAGCAAGAATATTGAGTTGAAGGGCAGAGCACTTGAAGTTTTTATTGGTACTTTACATTCTGATTTCATTTCAAGGTTATACTATCAATTGGTTTGCATTTTCTTGAATTTAAGACTGATTATTATTGCTTAACATACAAATATTGGACTCTGATGGCACTTGGGTCATTTATTTTTTTCAAGTTTGAAACAATATATTAAATCGCATACATTTTGAAGAGCTCTCTTTTCATTCTTTCTTGGGGTTTGATAAACACCCCAATGAGGGGAAAAATAAATCATTTGATCTTTCAAAAGCTTATGTATGACTGACAAAGCACCATGGGTGTCCCAGGCCTCACCAGGCTAGGGGATACAAGCAATATGTCAAAGGCAAATCAGGACTAGAGAGAGAAGAGGAGGAGTGAGCTGAATCTCAAGCAGTCCCAAACAAAGGCACCAATTCCTGCCTGGATAATGTATATTGAGAATAATAGGATGAAACTTCTTAATTGTGATAAGGGTTGATGTAAAGGTCACCTTGGAACATAGCTTTGGGAGGATTGCTCTCTTTGTTTTTGAAGAGATTGCCACAAGTATTAGTATTTTTTGTTTTTAAATTTAATGTTGATCACATATTAATCTTTCCAAGGGTGGATGCAGGGCTGGATTTTGGCTGCTATCAAAATTTCATTGGCTCTTAGTAAGTACAAGCTTAACTAAAAAAATCATTCAGCAGCATTCTGAACCCTGTTGACCATTTCAAACATCTGCTATCACAATGATTTGACGTGGTCTGTTTTGCAAATAACTGTAAAATAAATCATTTTAGGAATGGGATGTATTTGGTCAATTATTAGATGCTGAATTTTAAGGAGTTTAAGGTGACCTAGGATTTAGATCAAATACTTGGGCAATGGAAAGATCATTTTGTCCCTGTTGATTATTACTCATAACATGAAAAGCTGATTTTTATTTTAGATATACTATTAAATAAATTTATTTCTCTTTTAATGAAGAGAGATTGCTTTGAAGGTATCCGAAGCTCTGGTTCCAAAAAGTCAGGTTCAGAGTTTTCAGCAAAAATTTAGCAGTGTTCAATTCAATCACAGTAAATTAAGTTGAGAGTAGCTGAATCAGAAATGAATGGGGCTCACGGTTACTGTGATTGCCATCTTGCTATGGTGAGGCACTTCCAAAATGTGTGATTTTAAAAATCTTCCTTGGATAAAATTATGTCCATAAAAGTTTTTTCCTTTGGGAAATTTCAGGATGCTTATAAAGGGAAGAATTAAAAGATGGTATGGCATGAAAAGATAGAAAATATAGGCATCAGGAAGGTATTAGAGAGCAAGGCAATGAATAAGTTTCCTTATGAATGAATGAAAATTGATAAGATTAGGGTCAAAACATCACAGGATATATGGATGATGCTTACATCATTACATGATAATGAATAACCAGGGAAATCAACAAAAGAAGCATGATAGTCAACATGAAGTCATCATTAAAGGCTGCCATAGAAACTTGACACATATTGGAAAAATGGAATAATTTTACTCTGGAATCTAAGGCTTTGTGCTTTGTCTATAAGACAAAGCAAAGAGGAGAGTAAGAGAAATTTATTTATTCTTCCTTAAATTCAGTTCTTTACTCAACTGGATTCTCTGGTCTATTTGTCTCTGATCCTTCAGGTATTGATACTTTCTCCTATTCACTTTTATTTCTAGACCCAAGTCTCCTCCAAATTTTTCAACAATTGAATCTGACAGATATTTACCTACCTCCTATTATGTACAAGAAGTGATGCTAGCTGCTAAGAATGTTTCCATTTTACCTCCCCTATTGAAATGTGAGTTTCTTGTGGATCAGGGCTGTTTTCACTTTTCTTTGTGTTTTCTGTTTTTAGCACAGTCCCTGGTGCATACTAAAGTTCTAACAAATGCTTGTCAACTAACTGACAAAAAAAAGAGAACTAATTTTTGCCTTTGGGCAGTTTACATTTTACTGGGCTTAGTAGACTAGTAGACCGGAGATACAACAAGTAAAGGAGAAGCAAATTTTTAAAAGTACATACTGTCATCATGCTAATTATGTTTAAGAAAGAAAGGACACTAACAACTAAGGAGGTGGGTCATGAAGGAAATTCAAAAAAGATCCTGAAGGAGATGGCATCTGAATCATGCTTTAAAGGAAGTGAGGGATTCTGTGAGGGAGAAATGATAGGTAATATATTCCATATATAGAGGATCACCTTTTTAAAGTAAATATCTTTCTGTCTGAGTTCCAGACTCTTCTTTTATCCCACCTCCAAACTGCTCACATCAAATGATGTAAGAATCCTGACCGGGTGATTAACTTGGATTCAGGCCAAAGAATTTTTTTGAATTGAATTGTTGACTCATAGTCCAGAAAAGATATGACAGCCCTCTTTTGTCCTTTATCAAATTCATCTTCATGTCTCTTTAATCCAGTTCTAAAAAACTTAAAAATTTTGACTATCCCCTTCTCTTCCCTTCAGTTTCTTTCTCCATCTTTTCTTCACCTCCAGCCAATCCATTTGGTTGCCAAGGAATATAACTAGCTTGTTTGGCTTTCATGTGCAAACACTTTTATCTTTTATCTTCACTATAAACATTTGGGTAGACAAGCAGATTTGAAGACCATACCTAAATTATTCCAAATCCAGTCAGGGTTAATCTTAGTTTTGGTGGTTTAGATCCTGACCTCCCTGCCTATTTTACCCCCAACTTGGATTCCCACATAAATTGTAAAAGTCTTCAGTACAATACTATGATATGACTTTACACAAAGAATCCATGACCAAATCTATAACAAAAGGTTCTTCATCAGGCAGTACCTGATCATCTGAGACATTCTTCTTTATATACAGAAGATGAAACTAGAGAGCTTAAGACAATTGAAGTTTCAGTGATGGAGCCATTCCTCTCATTCTTATGACATTTACCTCCCTAATGTATTCTCCAGCATTATGGGGGCCATATACTTCCTTTCTTCTTTTTAGAAATAATGATGAGTATCAGTTGACAAAATGAGTAAAACCACTAACTCCCTAATTCCAGATGCTTTTAAAGAATGTTTAATGTGGTGTACATTAAAACCAGACTGGTCATCAAGAAGATGGTTGGTATTTTAAAAATTTATTTCATATGTCTGAAAAAAATCTGTTGGTACATTTCTTTTTCTACTCCAACAGAATATAATTGCCTTATTAAATGATAATGTTGCCACACAAGGGATATCTTTTAAAAGGATGGAGGCAGCTTTATGTCAGACCTAACAGAGAAGAAAGATGATTTTCAGAAGCACTTGATACCTGACTCAACTCCCTTGGCAGAAGAAACATGTAGAACAAGGCTGAGCATCCATTGCCAAAGCGCAGTAGAGAATTGAAGTCATTAGGATCAATGCATCATAGTAGATAACAAGCTGACCAAGAGTCAATGTAGTAATGTAGGGGAAAAAATTAAAGCTTTCATTCATTCATTTTCAGGGGTTGTGAGATTTTGTTGTTGGCAGGAATGCATAAAAAAGATAGGAATGTAGAACAAAGAAACTAGGACAAATTTCACTGACCCAACCTGATCCTTTAAGTCTTGCTCCAAGTTTATTTGCAAGCAATTATAAGTCTTGTGGAGTATAAAAGGAAGATTACCACCATGGAGACATTGCTCTTTTTTCAGTTTTGTTAAGAGAGGATGTTTTAAGAGGATGCCACTGGGATATGATGAGGATTGAAAAGACTTTTCCAGCCCTGAGTTATATGTGATCATGGAATCAGGGAATACTAACCCGACAAGAACAGTTAACTTCAAAAGACAGTTTTTTAAATGCCTAGACATTTCTCAAGCTAACTGGCAGAGTGCCTGGTTGGGAGGGGTAGGGGCTTGAATCATCATAGAGCTAAAGCCTCATGGATGCATCAAGTTAAACAGCTGATAGATCTCTCCCTTTGAAGATATATAGTAGTCAAAGACTAGCACATGGTAATAGAAAGCAGAAACAACAGTAGCAACAGTAGAAAAGCAAGAGCAGCAGTCAACCTTCCAGCAGAGAATAGTAGAAAGGACAGAGTATCAGAAGACCCTACTTCTGTAGAGAACTTAACTTGCCTGATGACATTATTAGGGAAAATTGACCATTATGGCTGAGAATTACTCAAGACACATGTACTCTGGTTACATATTGACACAGTTACCATCAAGTGTATTTCTAGATCACATGTATACTCTGTGTGCCTTACTTTCCCACTTATATTACAGAACAGAAGAGCCTTGTGTCCATGGGAGAAATCTTTCTCATTACTTATCTTAGAGTACTATCTAGTTAGGTGTCTTTTTTTTTTTATTTGATGTGTCCCCTTATTCGAATGGTAAAAAAAAATTTAAGTGTCTCAGAAGAAATAGTTTTGAATGAATACTTATCTATAGTTACAATGTGCTTCAAATCTGGGGTATCATTGAGGGGAGAGTGACATAAATTACATGTTTAATAAACCTTCAGTAAATATCATTTTTGGCCCACATCTATGATTTTTTTCATTGTAAGGAGATAAGAAAAATATCTTTACCAATAAAGGTGAAAAACTTCTATACAACTTATACTTTTAGAGTTACCCAGAGTCTATACTATGTGACTAAAAGGTGGGAGAGTTGCAGATGGGAGATAAGTCTTTCATCTTCAAAGTTGGTTATCCATCCGCTAAATGACACTGTAATGTACAATATATTCAATTAAATTCCTACTTCAAAATTTTGTTTTGGTATGATGATATCCCTACATTCGTGAAGGATTTTCCAGGGGATAATAAGCTCTGGGAGGTAATGATATTTATTCACCCATTCATTCAATAAAATTTTACACGCTATCTCCTTTGTATAGAACACTATGCCAGAGATTGGAGACTCACAAAGTCTCGATAAGATTCAGTCCTTCCCATCATAAGATCTACAGTCCAGTATAGGAATGAGAAACAAATACAGATAAGTGGAATGAATAAATGCATGAGGGAATGATAAGTACAGTATTTGCTTTGCAAATGGACTTTAAAATGGACCTTATGATGGTATATATGCATCTGAGAAGTAGCTCAGATAGTTTGGATAAGGTTCATCATAAGAGAGTTGGCTATTCATCAGTCCATGAATTGTTTAGGAAATAATAAAGACCACCTATTAATGTATAGAGTGTTGCAATCTGCATCAATAGAAAAAGCATTCCACATAAATGAAATCATAGATTCTTGAGGTATGAAAACAAGCCTGTTTAGTGAATAGTGCTCAGTAATGAAGCAAACACCAAGGGAAGGGAAGGGAACAAATATTTTTTAAGCACCCATTGTGATCCAGGAACTGTGCTAACTGCTTAATGAATATCTCATTTGATCTTCTGAACAACTCTGGAGGTAGGTATTACAATAATCTTCATTTTACAGTTTAGGATCTCATAGCCACTATGTGTTGGAGACACATTTCTTCAGGTATTTCTGATTCTAGAACTAGCTATTTTGCTCCTATTTTGCTATCTAGCTACCCTTACCCTGCTCTCAAGGAGCTAAGAATTCCACAAGGATAATAAAATATTTATACTATTAAATATAATGAAATGCACAGTACAATATGATAAATGTATAAGAAGGATATAAAATTCTATCAGATTAGCTAAGGGAAAAGTTATTTTCCCTAAAGGGATCAAAGAAGACTATATGAAAGAGAAAACATTTGAGCTGATTCTTAATGTTGCAGATGAAGAGGCTACAAGTAAAGGGGAGAGTATAATAAAGGAAGAAAAGCAGCTTATCTTGAAACATGGGAGAAAACCAATAGCCTAATTTATTTGAAATACAACAAATGTATTTCATTCTCTGTAAAGAAGTAGTGGACAATAAGGCAAAAAAAGTTGGAGTTAAATTTTGGAGGGTGTTTGGAGGGTGCATTAAGAAGATATACTTTATTCAGTGGGAAGTGAATAGTTATTGAAGATTTTGAAGATATTGAAGGGATTATGTGACAATCCTTCATTCATAATAAATACACCTGAGACTCTTGCTAATATGCTATTAGTTTCTTAGGATTGCACAATAAAGAGGATTTCAAAAAATGCTAGTTGACTTTTGATGAATTGTTGAGGCATGAAGATGACTTGTATTCATAGAGTAGAAGACAAGTTCTGAAAAGTTCTCTGAAGCTGGAAGCTTCAATCAGTCAAAAAGTATTTATAAAGTGCCAACTGTGTTCTAAGCATTGTGCTTAGGCTTGAGATATGATACAAATACAATGAATAAAACTATTCCTCCTACTCACAAGACTGTTTTCTGTGGTCCAGCCTAACTAAATTTAAGGAGACTTATGACTTGCTTTATTTCAGGGTGATAAGTTTTATAGCTCCAATAATTCTTGAAAACCATTTCCTAGAATGTTGTTGGAGTACAATATGCATCAGTGAAGATAGTAACACACCAAGGAATTTGTGAGTCCTTGACATATGAACATGTTGAACAGCTTACAGAAAATTTTTCAGAAGGCAGATGATGATTTAATAGTAAGAAAAAGACTTATTGTGAAATTTCAAGTGAATTAAGATTATTCATCATTTTAAAGAGAAGGCAGAGAGGAACAGTAAATGATGGCTTTCAACTGTATGAAAGGTTCTTAACTCAAAGGAAGGTAATCTATTTTTTTCTATATTTACTTAAGAGAACAGAAAAAAGATTAAGGGATTAAGTTTAAATATAAGAAAGGAATAGCTAATATATCATGTAACAGATTTAGGATTAAAATATATCAATAGAGAATGATGGAATGAAACCAAAGATATATAATTTAAAAGATATCTGAAGTTTAATATAAAGTAATGTCGAATTTAATAGAAATATAAAGTCTCATGTTTAGAATTATAAAATCCATTATAAAAGTACAAAAATGGTGAGCTCTGGCTTAAAAGCAACTCATAAAAAACAGAAGCAAAATGAATATTGAATTTGAAGTCAGAATACCTGAATTCCAATCCTATCTCTGAGATTTACTGTCTTTGAGGCCTTGGACCAAATAGTTAATATGTAGATAGCACTTTCAAATTTTAAAATATACTACATTATGTATAGTAAGTATAATGTATACCACATATCTATATCTGTATATAGCACCTTCCAGATGGCATTATTAGCATTCCTATTCAGAGGTGAGAAAACTAAGGTTGAAAATTGCTGTGACCTCACCAGCTAGTAAGTGAGGCAAGATTTGAACTCAGATTTTCCTGAGTCCTGGTCCAATGCTATATCCTTTATTCCATTTAGTTGCTTCAGCTGACAAAATGATCTTTGAGATTCTTTTTAGCTCATGTAAAAAAGATCTGAGAATTTTAGTTGTTCACACGTTCAAAAGGTGTCTGTCACACAAACTCATTAGAACTAACAATAGGAACCATCCCAAAACTCCAGGTTATGAGAAAAGAAGATGACATAATTAATAAGCCAATTAATACTTAGAAAAAGCTACCGTAAGTACAAAATGCCAGTCACTGGATCTTATTGGCTCTGTGACAAACAAGACCATGTGCCACCTCTCAGAAAGAGAAAATCTTACAAGAGGTAAAGCTGCAATTTAGATGGATCTGTTATACATATTGGAAGAAATTAACCTGGACTATAGAAACCATTGCCTCTGATACAGGTAAACTGAGTTGGCTAAAAATTTTAGTCTTGCTATGACAAAATTATTCTAGACTAGGAAATCTATGTGATTTACATGCAGATAAACAATGTCTACAAGATTATTCAAGTTAATGTCCTTCAGTATTTATCAACCCTTTCAAAAATGGCCTGTTATATTCTTTTTACTTTCTTTCCTTCACCCCCCTCCCCCCCATCCGGGAGCCAACCATGTCTACCAGAAGGAACATGTGGCCTGTCTTAATTTTCTTAGAAGGCAGGTTTCTTTCATTAGTAACATTGCTAGTTTTGGTCTGTCTATGGTAATGGGAAAGGAATAGAAAGCTAGCTTCAAGTGTTAAGCTTGCTAGTGATAAAAACTGGATCCAGATTAGTTTGACTAGATCTTTCTTTGAAACCATAGGTTCAAGCCTGTACTTGTCTTTGTTCTCAAGAAAAAGTGATAACACTTTCAAAGACAGCCAAAAATGGGATACTTACTACTGATAAAGAAGAAAACACAAATTTAGGCTACACTAATATAATTATATCATCTAGGTCAAGGGGAATGATAATTGTACTATGTAGCATGCTAGGAAAAAGCACATTTAGGAGAAAGTAGTAAGTGCCTAAGACTTGATGGTCACATTGAATAGACAGCAGCCAAGAGAAAGAAGCAAATGATGGAGAACCTACACTCATATAATTTTACTGAATAATCATCCGGATTCTTAGAGGAAAAGTTAAGTGAGTTGTTGGAAGAAATAGACAGCAATTTTCCTGACTAGGCCCAGCCTAACTCAGAAAGTAGAGAGAAAAGCATTGGAAAATCACCATAGAGTTCACTCTGAGCTGCCTGTAAAACTTTTGGCCTGCAGTAGTAGCTGACGCTGTCCATGGTATAAATCTACTATCACTTATTGGGCTGCACCATTACAACCAACACCTTTTTGATAAGGTAATAAAAATGGTTATTGAATTGAAATAGATGTGCCAAAGTACATAACTGGAGATGAAATTTTAAATAAAGTATCCTCACCAATCCCAAGGACTCCATATATGGTATGTGCCAGAGGAAAAAAATAAACAATTCAGAGGAAGCAAAATCATTGTGTTGGAAATTTTTAACCGCCATTGTCATGGTAGGTCAAAGTTATGAGTTGATCATAAAAAGTCAGTAAATTCACTCTACCTTATGATACCTAAGGAAGGGCTCATCTGTCTTAATAGATCAATCAAACAGAGACACTGGATGAAGCATAATAAAAGTCTTTGAAGGAATTAGAATGGCATGGAAGTTGACCAGAAAACTGTTTGAATTGAGAAAACATGGACAAGTCCTGAATCATCTATAAAAAAGATCAGTTCAAAATCCACATTAATCTATCATCTAACAAAGGAAATGTTAGTATGAATATGATCTAGGATAGAGTATTTAATCAAAATCTCTGAAGAAGACTAGCTTAGGGATGAAGGATGGAAAGGAGACTTTAGCCTTAGCTTTGGCCTAGGCCTCCTCCTATGTCCTTTGTTCAGAGGTAGATTTTCTTCTAACTTCAAAGGATCCAGATGGTTTTGAACTTACCTTTTTTTGTGACTTACTAGTATTGTTCCTATGGGTCAACAGAGGCTAGAGGCAGTCTATAATGATGAGATAGAATTTGAAAAGAAAAATTAGTGGTTTCAGAAGAAACTTAGCATGAAGCTATACTATGCCTAGTGGGAACTTTTTGAGCCCCCTCATATAGAATAGAAAAGTACTTCTAGCAAATGAGTTGTGTTATTCCTTTGGCATATGTTCTTTCTAAGCTTGAGCTCATCATTCCCTGAGTTGTTGTTGTTGTTTGTCCTTCTTTCTCAAAGAGGGCCAATAATATCAGGAAAGTGCTGTCATGACTTGCAAGTGAGTTGGATTTAAGTGAGGCAAAGCTGTGCAAAGTCACTAGTCTCAATCTCTCCTCCAGAGTCATCTGGGTCCAATGGCATCTCCAAATACAGGTGGCCCCAGATAAACTGGGCGATCTTGGCTCTTTTAAACTAAGGTCTTTTCTAGGTTTCAGTTAGTCTGAGGTAACAGCCATTCAATTATTTAGTAATTTTGAATCTAGGTAATAAATAAGGCAAAGAAAGACTTCATTTATCTAATTTAAAAAATCAATTTGGGGCTGATATGGGGGTAGTGTGGAGAGGGTGGAAGACCTTCAGTATTTCTGGCCAAAACAGAATGATTACTAGTTATGTTTACTCTGAGTCAACTCAAACAATGACTAAGTTAAACTTGGACTGGGACATATTGTTGGCCAATCAATGATAGTCAGAGTGATTTTGGCTTAAGACATGGTCCTTTAAAAAGAAATCCAAATATTCTTATCTTAACCTTAGTAAATTCTTTAAAAATGTTCATTAAATCAGGCTTTCTAACCGACATCAACTGACAATAATGTCAGGAACCTCACTGGTGGGAGACATAAAAGCTTTAGGCCTAGAAAAGACAACTTCCAATCTATCAATAGTAACCTCTGTAATCCTAAAGAAAGATATATCCAGTTTATTCTGGTGGTGCTACTTGACATTGCATGTGTACTGTGGGATAGTAACCTCCGAGCACATGCTTCAGAAATAGACCTTTTACATTAAAGTGTGTACATTCTTTATTCACATATATTCTTTATTCCCATACACAGGTCATAAATTCATTGCTAAGTTTAGCAATAGTAAACAAAACCCTTCTGTTTTCAATTTCCTTGTAAAAACTACTTGAGTTCATTTTTATTAATGGCAAGAAGAACAAAATTAATTCATATTATATAGATTTTTATAGGATTTGTCTTTTATGGCCTTCTAGAATAACAAAGCCTCTGGAATGAGCTGGCCAGACACTTGCTTTATTTGTCTACCAAAATGTACAATTTCCTTAGTTCCAGTTCCAGATTAGCCTTTGCCCATTTTAAAGTTTCCATGTAGGCTCTTTTGTTTGTTTGCTTTTATCCTTTTATTCCCCACAAATTTAGAACTAGATGCTCAGGTTGAAGACTAGGCTTTGTGGGTGATTCCTCCCCTTACTCTCATTTCTTTAAAAAAAAAATTTATCTTTTAAAAATTAAATTAAATTTTAAAAAATTAATAGTATTTTATTTTTGAAAGTACAAAGATAGTTTTCAACATTTATCTTTTCGAAATTTTGTGTTCCAAATTTTTCCCCCTCTCCTCCCTCCTCCCCCTTCCCAAGACAGCAAGAAATCCAATATAGGTTAAATGTGTAATTCTTCCAAACATATTTCCATATTCATCATGTTGTGCAAAAGAAAATCAGATCAAAAGGAGAAAAACACAAGAAAGGAAAAACAAACAAGCAAACAAAACAAAAAAGTAAAACAATACTTTGATCCACACTCAGTATCTATAGTTCTTTCTCTGAATATGGATGGCTCTTTCCACTACAAGTTTATTATAGCTGCCTTTTATCAAGCATTTCACTATTGAAAAGAGCCAAATCTATCACAGCTGATCATCACAAAATCTTGTTGTCACAATGTATAATATTCTGTTGCATATGCTCACTTCATTTATCATTGGTTCATGTAAATCTTTCTAGGCTTTTCTAAAATCCACCTACTCCACTTGTAACGTGCTCTCCTGGCAGTTACAATTACTAGTCTGTCCTAGACCCACCAGAGTACCTTTGACCACTGTCCTCTGCAGTGTGAACTCTACCCGGCTCGCCTCCTCTGAGGCCTTCTAAGGTCTCTGGCCACAATCTCTTAAATCTATAGCTTAATAACCGGTAGCGCACTCAAGAACAACCACGTGTAATCTTAAAAGCCTTTATTATACCTACTCACATAATGCCCTAACTGATGCCCTGACTTGTTGGTTCCCGAGTGAACACCTGGTCAGAAGACCCACGTGTTCACTACCAAAACCCTTACCTCTTTTGGCTACCCATCTTGGCTTGGCCACCCAGGCTGGGAAGCCAGGGTGAACAGCAGGAGGTTAAAGAGGGCGGTTGCTGCCTGCAGTGGGCTTACATAGGGCCTGTGAGGTCACACACACAGCCAATCAGCGAGAGAGTCACCCATTACAAAACTATCTCAATATGGCCAGGATCCTGCCCAAGGGCAGTCCTAATATCCACAGAAATTATTTCCGGGCCTCAATCTCCCGATGCACTGTGTTCTCCCATTTAAAGGGCCCTTACAATTCCCTTTCTCTTGTTTTGCGGGAACCGCACATCTCACCAAGCTAAACTTTTAGCACCAGCTATAGTTCACTTGATCCATGAGATGACAGTGTTATGCCCAAGGAGGTACAAAGCAGCAGATCAGTAAACAGAAGTATGACAATAAGAACCAGGCTCAAGAGTGGCCCAAGTGTTCAACCCATTCATCAAAGTCATACTCGAGATAATAAGCCAAAGAGGTTGGATGCCAATGAGGTAGGATGTCAACACTGAGGTGGGAAGTCAACAAGGTAAAACATCACAATTCTAGTTAACAAATATCAGTAGGTAGGTTGTCACAATTCTAGCTACATTTATCACAGTTCTAGACCAATTCTAGTTTCTTACAATTTTCTGTTGCACTTTTCACACTCCTAGAACAATTCTAGCTTATCACAATTCTCAATTGCACTTGTCACAATCCTAGAACAATTCTAGCTTATCACAATTCTCTATTGCACTTTTCACAATTCTAGAACAATTCTAGCTTATCACAATTCTCTATTGCACTTTTCACAATTCTAGAACAATTCTAGTTTCACAGGTGCACATAATCAAAGTCATGCACTCTTTGCAGATGATATGGTGGTATATTTAGAGAACCCCAGAGATTCTAATAAAAAGTTATTAGAAATAATTCACAACTTTAGCAAAGCTGCTGGATACAAAATAAATCCACATAAATCCTCAGCATTTTTATACATCACCAACAAAATGCAACAGCAAGAGATACAAAGAGAAATTCCATTCAAGACAAATGTCTAGAGTATAAAATATTTGGGAATCCAGCTACCAAAGAAAAGTCAGGAATTATATGAGCAAAATTACAAAATACTTGCCACAAAAGTAAAGTCAGATTTAAATAATTGGAAAGACATTCAGTGCTCTTGGATAGGCTGAGCGAATATAATAAAGATGACAATACTCCCCAAACTAATCTATTTATTTAGTGCTATACCAATTAGACTCCCAAGAAACTATTTTAATGACCTAGAAAAAATAACAACAAAATTCATATGGAAGAATAAAAGGTTGAGAATTTCAAGGGAATTAATGAAAAAAAAAAAAAAAGTCAGATGAAGGTGGTCTAGCTGTACCTGATCTAAAGCTATATTATAAAACAGCAGTCACCAAAACTATTTGGTATTGGCTAAGAAATAGACTAGTTGATCAGTGGAACAGATTAGGTACACAGGACAAAATAGGGTACAACTATAGCAATCTAGTGTTTGACAAACCCAAAGATACCAACATTTGGGATAAGAATTCATTATTTGAAAAAAAAACTGTTGGGAAAACTGGAAATTAGTATGGCAGAAATTAGATATGATCCCACACTTAACACCATATACCAAGGTAAGATCAAAATGGGCCCATGATTTAGGCATAAAGAATGAGATCATACATAGATTAGAGGAAAAGAGAATAGTCTACCTCTCAGACCTGTGTAGGAGGAAGGAATTTATGACAGAGGAGAACTAGAGATCATTATTGATCACAAAATAGAAGATTTTGATTACATCAAATGAAAAAAGCTTTTGTACAAACAAAACTAATGCAAACAAGATTAGAAAGGAAGTAACAAACTGGGAAAATATTTTTACAGTTAAATGTTCTGATAAAGGCCTCATTTCTAAAATCTATAGAGAATTGACCCTAATTTATAAGAAATCAAACCATTCTCCAATTGATAAATGGTCAAAGGATATGAACAGACAATTTTCAGATGATGAAATTGAAATTATATCCACTCACATGAAAGAGTGTTCCAAATCACTACTGATCAGAGAAATGCAAATTAAGACAACTCTGAGATATCACTACATACCTCTCAGATTGGCTAAGATGACAGGAACAAATAATGATGAATGTTGGAGGGGATGTGGGAAAACTGGGACACTAATACATTGTTGGTGGAGTTGTGAAAGAATCTGGCCATTCTGGAGAGCAATTTGGAACTATGCCCAAAAAGTTATCAAACTGTGCATACTCTTTGATCCAGCATTGCTGCTATTGGGCTTATATCCCAAAGAAATACTAAAGATGAGAAATGGACCTGTATGTGCCAAAATGTTTGTGGCAGCCCTTTTTGTAGTGGCTAGAAACTGGAAAATGAATGGATGCCCATCAATTGGAGAATGGTTGGGTAAATTATGGTATATGAATGTTATGGAATATTATTACTCTGTAAGAAATGACCAGCAGGATGAATACAGAGAGGTTTGGAGAGACTTGCATGAACTGATGCTGAGTGAAATGAACAGAACCAGAAGATCACTATACACTTCAACAATAATATTGTATGAAGATATATTCTGATGGAAGTGGATATCTTTAACATAAAGAAGATCCAACTCCCAGTTGATCAATGATGGACAGAAACAGCTACACCCAGAGAAGGAACACTGGGAATTGAATGTAAACTGTTAGCGCTACTGTCTTTCTACCCAGGTTACTTATACCTTCGGAATCCAATTCTGAACGTGCAATAAGAAAATTGGATTTACACACATATATTGTATCTAGGTTATACTGTAACACATGTAAAATGTATGGGATTGCCTGTCATCTAGGGGAGGGAGAGGAGGGAGGGAGGGGAAAATCTGGAAAAATGAATACAAGGGATAATGTTATAAAAAAAAATTATGCATGTGTACTGTCAAAAATTTTTTTATAAACATAAAATTCATTTAAAAAAAAGAAAATAAATAAAATAGACCCACTCATCATTTCTTATAGAAAAATGATATTCCATTGCATTCATATATTGTAACTTATTTAGCCAGGGACACTGTTGGATCAAAGCCTTACCCTCATTTCTTGATGTATCCTTTCTGGCCTAAATGGATCTGTCCCATCCTATACCACCAAAAAGAGAAATAAGAAAAAAAAAAAAAAAAACTTGGGATAAAAATTTCAAGATTGCTCCCTTTCTTACTAAATCTTTGTCCTACAGGAGAGAAAAAGTTCATATGTAAGTTATTTGTACATGATGGTTTGTCCTCTTTTTCTTCTTGAACTCTATAGAAAAAATTTTAAGGAACTTAAGCATCCCATTCCCTTTGGGTCTAAAACATTAAGCATTAATTTGCAAGTAAGAAAAATACCAGACATATTACATATAAATTTTACATGTACATATACATACATATATACAAGTATAGATATAGATACAGATACAGATATAGATATAGATATAGATATACACACACATATATTTATGTGAGTTTTTGTCTCCTTTGATCCTCATAGCGTGCTATAATGATTCTGTTTTTACAGATGTTGTTGGATTGTATTGATATTTTCTTGGCAAAAATATTGAAGTGGTTTTTCAATTTCCTTCTTCAGGTCATTTAACAGATAAGGAAACTGAGGCAAACAGGGTCAACTTGCTTGCTGAAAGTCACATAGCTGGTGTCTGAAGTCAAATTTGAACTCATGAATATGAATGTTCTTAATTCTAAGTTCAGTGTTCTATCCACTGTATCATCTAACTATTCCCTTTTACAGATGAGGAAGCTGAAATTGAGAGAAAATTTAAGTGATTTGCCTGAGATCACTAGTAAATGTTAGCTAGTAAGTGTCTGAGGCAGGATTTGAATTGAAGACTTGCTGAATCTAAGTCTAACATAATATTTATTAAGTGGCCAAAATGTCTGAAAGTTATGGGGAGATATTTTTCAATTCAAAGGAGTAACAATAAAAACACTTTAATAATTACAACTCTACAACATTATAATTAATTGTCTTGAAAAGTTACTCTATTCCTTGTTACTGAAAATGTCTGATCACCTAACTGATAGGAATATTGTAGAACAAAGGTTTTTAACTTGAGGTCCATAAAGCTTTTATTTTAGATGATTGAGTGAAGAAAGTTACATCTTTATTTTGACTAAACTTTGGTTTCCTTAAAGACTATGTGTTTTATTTATGTATATAAAAATTATTCTAAGAAAGGGTCCATAGATTTCAACAAACTGCCAAAGGTCCATCTCATACACAGACACACATACACAGAAGAACCATTCTTTATTTCTTTATTTATAATTTATAATATGTTGCTTATGAATTTTGTTGAGAGAGAAAAATCAGGGCAAATGGGAAAAACCATGGGAGAGATTAAAAAAAAAAAACAGAAAAAAAGAAGTGAACACAGCAGGTGATGATTTACATTTAGTCTCTTTAGTTCTTTCTCTGGTTGCAGATGGCATTTTCTGCCCAAAGTCTGTTGGGATTCCTTTGGATCACTGATTTACTAAAAATCTTTCATAGTTGATCATCTCACATTCTTGCTGCTATTGTGTACAATGTATTCCTGGTTCTGTTTATTTCACTCAGCATCAGTTTATGTAAATCTTTCTAGAACTTTGTGTAATCAGCTTGTTAGTCATTTTTCAATAGAACAGTAATATTTTATTACCTTCATGTACCACAACTTGTTCAGCCATTCTCCAATTGATGGGCATCTACTCATTTTCCAATTCTTTGCTACTACAAAAAGAGCTTCTAAAAACATTTTTTGTACATGTGGGTACTTTTCCCTTCTTTATGATTTCCTTGGGATACATATCCAGTAATGGCACTGCTAGGTCAAAGAGTATGCACAGTTTTATAGCCCTTTGGACATAGTTATAGATTGATCTCCAGAATGATTGGATCATTTCACAATTCTATCAACAATGCATTAGTGTCCTAGTTTTCCCACATCCCCTCCAACATTTATCATTATTCTATCCTTTCATTTTAGCCAATCAAAGAAGTGTAAGCTGGTAAATTGTTTCAATTTGCATTTTTCTAATTAATCACTTGATTTAGAGCATTTTTTCATATAATTCTAAATGAATTTAATTTTATCATCTGAAAATTGTTCGTGTCCTTTGACCATTTATCACTTGGGGAATGATATATATTCTTATAAATTTGACACCGTTCTTTATATATTTTAGAAATGAGATTTTTATCAGAAATACTTGCTGTAAGTACTATACCAGCTTTGTACTTCTCTTTTAATCTTGTTTCTATTGGTTTTGTTGTGCAAAAACTTTTTAAATGAATGTAATATCAGAGTTGTCTATTTTGCCTTTCATAATGTTCTCTAGTTCTTCTTTGGGTACAAATTCCTCCCTTCTTCAAAGATCTGATAGAAAAATTATCCCTTCCTCTCCATTTGTTTATAGTATCATCCTTTATGCCCAAATCATGTATCCATTTTGATCTTATTTTGTTATTTAGGTATGAGATGTAGGTCTATGATAAGTTTCTGACATTATTCTCCAGTTTTCCCAGAAATTTTTGTTAAATAGTTAGTTCTTATTTTAGAAGCTGGAGTTTGGGAGTTTAAAAGAAGTATTCTTTTTTTTTTTTTTTTTTTTTTTTTAAAGAAGTATTCTTAAAGAAAGTTTTACTCCACTATAAGAAGAGTTTTATTAAATGATATTGAAAACACTTCTATTTGTTTACAAATATCAAGTATTAATCAAAATGTGAAAAAAAATGGATAGGGAAGGAATGGGGCAAGTGACATGAAGATGTGCTCCAAATATATTATAGCATTAACTAGATCAGTGGCTGACTTATACCTTCTCAATTTAATGGAATTTACAGAATTGCTCCAATCTCTTGATTAGTAGTGTCAAATTGAAATATGGAGTCTTCAGGGATAAGTTTGACACCTTTCCTCTTGACTTTGTCAGAGAATCTTTTATCTGTGAATATTAAAAAATTAGAGTCCTCTCAGTATGACTTTCAATTTTCCGAAATTTTATCAATAGATTATAATATATATCAGTAGAACATAGTGATAGGTTATATGTCTAGGAGATTGGTCACTTGGTGATGTATTATTCTAAACCACAACAATGCCTTCAAATATTTACTAAGCTATAATGATAATAATAATTGACTTTTTAGACCATTTTGGTGCTTATAATATGCATTACAGTTATTAATTTCATTGGATAATCACAGCAATCCACAAGGATCAAATTGATCTTAACATTTGAAACTCTGTCTTCTTGATTATAGTTTTACTACAAGGTCATACTATATCTTAATCAGATAATCTTCTTTGGAATTTATATGAGAAGATCTAAAAGTTGCAAGAAACTTTAGAAACTATTTTAGTCAATTCATACCTGACCCAAAACCCTGCTTTCATCCTTTGTTTTAGGAATAAGCTAGAGGTTTATAAATATACTGTAGAACTTTTAAAAATGCAACTTAGCCTGTTATATTCTTATTAAATTTTGCACCCAGTTCATTGTTGATAATAACCCTTGCATCTTTGCCAGGGTCAGTGATAGCTTGGATAATCCTTTAAACAACTGTTTAAATTTGGGTAATGTCAACCTAAAATATATATGCTGATGGACCAGCACTATGATCCATTTTTTGATAATAATATATTTCAACATCATTGATTTTTGTAACATTATGTATTCTATTTTATGCATTTAAAAACACAATTCTGAAGCAGAGTTCTTTGGTTTCAGAGATTGCCAGAGAAGAATATGACACACATAAAAAAATAAATGGTTAAGAACCTCTAATTTTAAATGTACATCATATTTTGATTGAAGGACACTATGATAGGTTAAATACTTCTTGATCAAGGCATAATGCTACAATATTTTGACCTTCTATATTTTTGATGAATTCAGAAATTATTTCATACTTACTTGATTAGTAGATGGTCTTGGAGAGTTGCTATGTCCAAAAGGAAATCTTTACTTTATATCCATTGGGTTCTGAACATTATATTCTTGATAAATCTAAGACCGCACCAGCTTTTATATTGTTCTTATAATCTACTAAAATCCTAACTAGGAATTACAGAAATTATTTCTGGATATTTAGCAGTTTCATTTAACCCAAGATAGTGACAAAATGAATTATGGTTTACTTGTTTCATCAGGGAGAATGCTTCTAACATATGCTATAGTCATGTAAGTACCCCTGATTTTTTTTCAGCACCAACAGAAATCCTAAAGGACAGTCTAGCTGTTTCCTCAAAGTAGAACTGAAGTGAACGATACTTTGATTCTAAATTATTTATGTTATTGTACACTCTAAAATGGCACTCCTTTATCCCCAATTTTTCAATCATTCTCTTAAGACATATTTCTAATTATAATAAAAAAGACAGGAAGAGAAGTGAATCATTGTATAGTCATTAGAAATGGACACTTGAGAGGAGGTGTATACTTGGCATCTTTCTTCAGATCTTATTTCACGATTGATTTTAAAATCTCCTGGTCAATGAGAACACAAAGGAAAAACAATCAACCTCCAAAATGAAGTTGGTTGCTTTGGCCCAATTTCAGAAGCAACTCCAGGATACTGATAAGTTTGCATTAAAGAGATAAGTGAATTTGAATCAGACCATTGAAGATTATTCTAATGAAGATTTCCTGATTTGGTTTTTTATGTTCTTATATATAATGCAGAATGCAATTAATGTGTATCCACCAAAAATTACTTCTATAATGCTTCTGCAAGTGCCATTGGTAGTCTTGGAAGCTAAGATTGTAAAGAGGAATGGAACCAAAGCTAGAAACAAGCTTTGTCTTGCATTCCCTCTAAAAATGCACTATTTTTGTCTGGAGACAAAGAAAAAGTCAAGGAAAAATGCATTATTGGATGGAGGGAAGTGTGTCCATATCTGATTCCTCTGGGATATTTTTCAAGAACATTTTATCCTTTAAAAAATGTTACCCTTGCATCTTTGCCAAGGTCAGCGATAGCTTGGATAATCCTTTAGGTATGAACTAACTGTTTAAATTTGGTAAAAAAAAAATAATATATTTATACTTGTGCCTTCACTTATCATCACAGTTTTTTTTCTTCTGCTGGTACAATAAACAAATAGACCCATGACACTCTTGCTCATCCTTTCTTGTCACCTTTTTTCTTTTTTGTCTCTTTTCAAAAAGTAACTTGATGAGTTTTCTCTTTGGCACTTAGAATCCACAAATTCATTTAGTCTGTGGTTCTTAAGGGGGAAACACAAAAACAAGAGTTTTCCGTGTGACTTGTCCAAACTTAGGTTGATGGGGGTGGGTTGGGGAGATGTAATTGAAACGATTCTCCAGAAATGGAAAGAAACCACACTTGAACACTTCCCAGAAAGATATGATAATAAAAATCCCCTCACGGGTGCCCCAAGAACACTATGAAAACAACAATGAGGATTTGAGGAAAGGAAGCCATTAGAAAAAAGAGCTCAACAAAGCTTGGAAATAAAAGCTCTATAGTACAGAGTGTATGCACAGTAAGTGGCTGACATTGTATAGAAAAGGGCATTTTATCATAGCTTTCATAAACATCAGAAACAGATGTTTCATAAGTACTTTTTGCATAACCAAGCTTATCTACAAATGTATCCTCAGCTCAATTATCCCACTGGTGAGAGGGGAGACTACCACAGCTTGACTTTGGTGTCCTTCAGCTTTTTTGCTGAGAAGAATTGAGATTTCTTTTTTAAGCAACCTTCTGAATCCTGCCTTTTCTAGTTAAGACAATCTTGCTTTCCTTGTTTAAAATATACTATTCAAAGTTATTGAAGGAAAATGCACTTCTCCCCACTGGTCCTACTGGTTTATTATGCCCTAGCTTTGAGGCTTTGAAATTGATTTTGGGCAGGCAGTGCTTCAAATAGGAGTGAATATGGTGAAAAGAAAATCGACCCTGAGCTGGGATTAGCTGAGATAGGACACCATGATTCCTTAGACAATGCAAAATGTATGGGAAGTTGTTCTGCCAGCTGTCATGGGCAGCTAAAAATCTGGTTCTGTTATAGCCAGCTTAAATCCATTGTACCAGAAAATTTTGGGGAAGTGGGAGGAGGTACTGGAGAACTGGTATAGTTCAGTAGAAAGAGCACTGAGATGAGAGAAACTGAGTTTAAATTCTGCCTCTGAGTCTAACTACTTATGTGACTTCAGGCAAGCAATTTTAGACTAGATGGCTTTTAAGATCCTTTATATCTCTTAAAAGATGTTCCTATAAAATTCACTAAGGTGCAGGTAGAAGTATTTAAATATGAAGAAAGAATTTAGTTTAGGTAGATAATTGAGTATATCAGAATGATGAAGAGTTTATAGGGAGAGGAGAAACTTATTTGCCTATTGGTCAATCTCAGCTTTCCTAAACACAGAGGTACTGTTTAGTAATGCAGCATTCTATATTGCCTCAGATGTTCCTCTCTGAAAAGCAAGCAAGGGACCTGACATATGGACCACATATCTGTGTCAGATTTGCATCTTTCCCAGCAGTTGCCACACTACTTGGCAAGGCAAAAGGATTTAGAACAAACAAAACCACACAGTTTTGAAGAAATGTAACCAAGCCTTAGCCTTGTTAATGCATGAGTGCAGCAAAGAAGTCACTCTCCCTTGGACTTCATTAGAGGAAGAAGAAGAACATATTCTATCCACATTCAATACTCAGAAAATGTTCTCCTGAGAACAACAGAAGAGGAAAAGAATCTATTACTAGTTATGCTTTAAAAAAAAAATCTGCTTTGCCCAATAATACCCATTAAAGTATTAGAGGAAAATGAAGAACATATTCTATCCATTCAATACTCAGAAAATGTACTCCTGGAAACAACAGAAGAGGAAAAGAATCTATTACTACTTACACTTAAAAATATCTGCTTTGCCCAATAATGCCCATTAAAGTGTAATTCTGAAATTAGCACTCTGAAAGAGGGACCATAGTTTCTAAGAATATTGAGTATCATAGGTGTTAAAGGCCTATCTAGCCTTTGAGAATCAAAGTGAGAGAGAACCACATAATTGGATGATTATCTCTAGCAAATTTAGTGGTAAAATGAGATAAGAGAGAACCCACATTAGCTAGTCATGGTATGAGAGAAGAGATTATTAATGTATATCAACAGAAAATAAAAAGATTCACTAGTAATCTAACAGAGCTGAAATGAGACTTTCCCTAGGAGAAATCTGGATAAAGATAAGTGAGAGGAAGTTGCATTTTTCTGTGAGGCTATAATTGATATTATGTAGATAGAGTTCTGAGCCTGTAATCAGAAAGAGGAGTTCAAATATGGCTTCAAACACTTACTAGGTATATAACCCTTGGCAAGTCACTTAACCTTGTTTCTGTCAGTTTCCCCATATGTAAAGTAAGTTAGAGAAGAAAATGGCAAAAATATTTGCCAAGAAGATTCCAGATAAAGTCACGAAGAGTTGGACATGACTAAACAACAACAACAACAAATCTAAGTAGATTCTGACCAAATCTCTTTCATATTCTCTATCCTCTTTACTATTTGGTTCAGTGACCAAGCTGTAAGAAATTAGAAGCATCATGGGATTATAGGATCATTCATTTAGGCCTGGAAGTTCTAACAATAGATTTCACCTAGCCCATTCCTTTTTCTAGCCCATTTCACAAATAAAGAAACTGAGGTAAACAAGGTGAAGTGATTTGCTTAGGGTCATACAGCTAGAGGGTATCTGAGACCTGATTTGAACTCATAGAGATGAATATTCCTGACTCAAAAGATTTAAAGGGATCTCTTTACTGGCACCAGGGCCTGGTCTCTGTTGCATTGCTTATCTTTGGATCTGGGTATGAGGAGAGGAGCATTATCATAGCAGCCACAAGGAAGCAAGGACATGTCAGAGTTCCAGGGTTGAAAAGAATGCTTGAGGTCTCTCACCAACCAGTGCACAATATAGGAAAGTGGTAAACACAGCTGTCCCTAGATTATGCCACCTTGGGAGTATAAATAACTTACAGGTCCTTAGAATTACTTCTGAAAATAGCTGTATAAAAACCTTGAAACTTGAGACAGCACCCCCTCCACTTGAGAAATAGAGTCCCACTTTAGCGTAGTGTTAAAAGTAAAGAAATAAATTGGGAAATGAATAGAAAGAAAACAATTTACCATAGAAAGTTACTATGGTAACAAGGAAGATCAAAACACACTCAAAAGAAGACAGCAAAGCCAAAATTCATGTATCTAAAGCTTCCAAGAAAAATATGAATTGGTTTCAGGCCACGGAAGAGCTCAAAAGGGATTTTTAAAACTAAGTAAGAAAGTTAGGAGAAAAATTGAGAAGAAAAATAAGTGATGCAATAAAATAAGTTTAAAAAGTCACAGTTTTGGTTAAAGAAGCAAAAAAAAAAAATGCTAAAGTATCACATCTTAAAAAACTAAATAAATAAAATGGTAAAAGAAGCAGAAAAATCCAAGGAAGAGAATTCCTTGAAAAACAGAATGGACCAAATGGAAAAAAGATGTATAGTTTTTCCTTTTCCTCACTGAGCTGTAGTCATGAGTATTCTCAGGCTTCAGAAGATGTGTGCCTTTAGTGTCCTTCAATATGGAAAGACCCCAATAAGACCTATGAAGTTGCAAATGCCAATTCCCATGAGCAGATACAGAAGCTGATTAAAAATGGACTAATCATTTAGAGGACTGTTACTGTATTCTTGTCTAGATGCTGGAAAAAACTCTGGCTTGATAGAAGGGCAGCTTGAGAAGGTGACCTGGATAAGGAAAAGAGGACTCTGCACTGTCTACACCAAAGATATCATTAGTCCAAAAAGATGCTATATGTATCACAGTCTGTACTTGAAAGAGAAGAGAAATGTGTTCAAGAATAAACAGATCTTCATGGAGCACATTCATAAACTGAAGGCAGAAAAGGCCTGGAAGAAGCTCTTAGCTGACTAGATTAAACCTTGCTGGTCCAAGACTTAGGAAGCATAAAAGCATCAGGAAAAGCATTCACAGTCTAAGAAAGAGGAGCTGATGACATGATGGTATACTTAGAGAACCCCAAAGACTCTGCTAAAAAGCTATTAGAAATAATTCAGAATTTTAGCAAAGTCGCAGGATACAAAATAAATCCACATAAATCCTCAGGATTTTTATACATTACCAACACAATCCAACAGCAAGAGATACAAAGAGAAATTCCATTCAAAATAACAGTCGATAGTATCAAATATTTGGGAATATATCTACCAAAGGAGAGTCAGGAATTATATGAGCAAAATTACAAAACACTTGCCACAAAAATAAAGTCAGATTTAAATAATTGGAAAGACATTCAATGTTCTTGGATAGGCCGAGCGAATATAATAAAGATGACAATACTCCCCAAACTAATCTATTTATTTAGTGCTATACCAATCAGACTCCCAAGAAACTATTTTAATGACCTAGAAAAAATAACAACAAAATTCATATGGAAGAATAAAAGGTCGAGAATTGCAAGGGAACTAATGAAAAAAAAGTCAGAGGAAGGTGGTCTAAGTGTACCTGATTTAAAGCTATATTATAAAGCAACAGTCACCAAAACCATTTGGTATTGGCTAAGAAATAGACTAGTTGATCAGTGGCATAGGTTAGGATCACAGGACAAGATAGTGAATAAAAATAGCAATCTAATCTTTGACAAACCCAAAGATCCCAAATTTTGGGATAAGAATTCATTATTTGACAAAAACTGCTGGGAAAACTGGAAATTAGTATGGCAGAAACTAGGCATGGACCCACATTTAACACCACATACTAAGATTAGATCAAAATGGGTCCAAGATTTAGGCATAAAGAACGAAATCATAAATAAATTGGAGGAACATGGGATGGTTTACCTCTCAGACTTGTGGAGGAGGAAGGAGTTTGTGTCCAAGGGAGAACTAGAGACCATTATTGATCACAAAATAGAACATTTTGATTACACCAAATTAAAAAGTTTCTGCACAAACAAAACTAATGCAAACAAGATTAGAAGGGAAGTAACAAATTGGGAAAAAATTTTTACAGTTAAAGGTTCTGATAAAGGCCTCATCTCCAAAATATACAGAGAATTGACTTTAATTTATAAGAAATCAAGCCATTCTCCAATTGATAAATGGTCAAAGGATATGAACAGACAATTTTCAGATGATGAAATTAAAACTATTTCCACTCATATGAAAGAGTGTTCCAAATCACTATTGATCAGAGAAATGCAAATTAAGACAACTCTGAGGTATCATTACACACCTGTCAGATTGGCTAAGATGACAGGAACAAATAACGATGAATGTTGGAGGGGCTGTGGGAAAACTGGGACACTGATGCATTGTTGGTGGAGTTGTGAAAGAATCCAACCATTCTGGAGAGCAATCTGGAATTATGCCCAAAAAGTTATCAAAATGTGCATACCCTTTGACCCAGCCATACTACTACTGGGCTTATACCCCAAGGAACTACTAGAGAAGGGAAAGGGTCCTGTATGTGCCAAAATGTTTGTGGCAGCCCTTTTCATAGTGGCTAGAAGCTGGAAGATGAATGGTTGTCCATCAATTGGAGAATGGTTGGGTAAACTATGGTATATGAATGTTATGGAATATTATTGTTCTATAAGAAATGACCAACAGGAGAAATACAGAGAGGCTTGGAGAGACTTACATCAACTGATGCTGAGTGAAACGAGCAGAACCAGAAGATCATTATACACTTCAACAATGATACTGTACGAGGATGTATGCTGATGGAAGTGGATTTCTTCAACATAGAGAAGATTTAATCCAATTCCAATTGATTAATGATGGACAGAACCAGCTACATCCAGAAAAGGAACACTGGGAAATGAATGTAAACTGTTATTTTTACCTTCTGAATCCAATTCTTCCTGTGCAACAAAAAATTCGGTTCTACACACATATATTGTATCTAAATTATACTGTAATATATTTAACATATATAAGACTGCTTGCCATCTGGGGGAGGGGGTTGGGGGAGGAAGGGAAAAAATCTGAATAGAAGTAAGTGCAAGGGATAATGTTGTAAAAAATTACCCATGCATATGTACTGTCAAAAAATGTTATAATTATAAAATTAAAAAAAAAAAAAAAAAAAAAAAAAAAAAAGAAAGAGGAGCTAATCAAGACTCTGTCTAAGGAGGAGGCAACTAAGAAATGATTCTTGCCTAATTCTTTTGTATATAGTACATTTTTATTTGGCTCATACAATAAAACTTGACAAACTGTCAAAAAAAAAAAGATATACAAAAATTCACTGAAAAGAAGAACTCTTTAAAAAGTATAATAGTCCAAATGGAAAAAGAGGTATAAAAACTCATTGAAAAAATTCCTTAAAAGTTATAATTGGGCAAATAGAAGCTAGTGACTTTATAAGACATTTAAAACAATCAAAAATGGAAGAAAATGTGAAATATCTCAATTGGAAAAACAACTGACTTGGAAAATAGATCCAGGAGAAAAAATTTAAGAATTATTGAATTGCCTGTAAGTCATGCTCAAAAAAAAAAAAAAGCCTAAACATCATCTTTCAAGGAATTACCAAGGAAAAGTGTTCTGATATTCTAGAACCAGAGGATAAAATAGAAATGGAAAGAATCCACTCATCACCTCCTGGAAAAGATTCCAAAATGAAAAATCCCAGGAAAAATATAGCAAATTCTAGAGCTTCCAAGTCAAGGAGAAAATACTATAAGCAGCTAAAAAAAAAATTCAACTATCATGGATTCACAGTCAGGATAGCACAAGGTTCAGTAGATTCTACAGTAAAGAATTGGAGAATTTAGAATATAATGTTCCAGAGAGCAGTGAAGCTAGGATTACAGCCAAGAATCACCTATCCAGAAAAAAACTGAATATAATCTTTCAGAGGAAACAAAGGATATTCAAAGAAATAGATAACTCAAGCATACCTGATATGAAGACAAAAGCTGAATAAAAAAAAATTTACTTTCAAATACAAGATACAAAAGAAGGATAAAAAGGTAAACAGGAAAGAGAAATAATAAGAGATTTGATATACCACATGAGAAAATGATATATCTAACTCCTAAAAACACTCTCATCATTAGAGATGTTTGAAGGAGTATACATAGACAGAAAACAGAGGTGTGAGTTGAATGTGATTAAGAAAAAAATTAAGTTATGAGAAGGAATAATATCCTGAAAAAAGGAGAAAAGGAGATAGGATGTGATTAAATTATTTAATATATAAGAGTCTGAAATATTCTATGGTAGAAGGAAAAGGGGTGGTGAAGTGGGGAGGGAAGCATGTGAATGGAACTCTCATTGGGACTGGCTCAAAGAAGGAATAATATATATATTCAGTTAGGTGTAGAAATCAATCTTACCCTAAAGGAAAGAAGGAGTAAAAGGGCTTAAGAGAAAGAAGAGGGTGCTGATAGAAAGGAGAATAGTTTGGGGGAGGTAAATGGACAGGGTAAAAGGAGAGAGAGAGATTAAGATAAACAGGTGGGAAATAGGATAGAGGGAAACATATATTTGGTAATCATTAATGCAAAAAAATATTATACTGAATTTCTCTGATAAAGACTTCATTTGTCAAAAATATAGTCAAATGTATATAAATAAAAGTCAATCCTTAGTTGATAAATGGTCAAAGAATATAAATAGTTTTCAGACAAAGTTTTCAGAGCTATCTATAGTCACATAAAAGTGCTCTAAATTACAATTGATGAGAGAAATGTAAATTAAAACAACTCATACCTGTCAGATTAGTTAATATGATAGAAAAGGAAAATGACAAATGTTGGAGGGGATGGAAAAATTAAAACACCAATGTACTATTGATAAAGTTGTATACTAATTCACCCATTCTGTAGAGCAATTTGAAACTATACACAAAGAGCTAAAAAACCATGCTTATTCTTTAACCAGCCATATTGCTACTAAGTCTGTATCCTAAAGAGATTAAAAACAAAAAGAAAAAGAATGTTTGTGTATTCATAGAAACATTTTTAGTGATGGCAAAGAACTGGGAAATTGAGGGGATGTCCTTCAGTTGGTGAAAGGCTGAACAAGTTCTATAAGATTGTGATGGAATATTATTGTGCTTTAAGAAATAATGTGCATGATGCTCAGAAAAACATTGAAGGATTTACATGAGCTGATATGAAATTAAATAAGCAGAACCAGGAATAAGAGGAATATTGTATGATGAGATATTATGAAAAACTTAATTATTCTGACCAATATAATGATTCAAGACAACTTTGTAGGACTCAGGGTGAAAGATGCTGTCCGTCTCCACTGACAGAGCCTGAATGCAGATCAAAGATACTTTTTCTTTACTTTCTTTATTTTTCTTGTGTGTATGTATGTATTTTCTTTTATAGAAATATCCATATGGAAATGTGTTTTGCATAATTGCACAAGAATAACTTAACAAATTGCTTGTCTTCTCAATGATGGCAGAGGAAAGAAAAAAAAAGGGACAGAATTTGGAACTCAATATTTGAAAAAATACATGTAATTAGGAAAAATAAAATATTAAGTAAGATTAAAAACAAATAAATATTTTTCATTCCTCACTTTCACTACCTTCCTTTCTGGTCTATCTTTTAGATCATATTTTTAAAAATTTGGTTCTGGTGTGTAAGTAATCCCTGATAATATTCTATGGAGGCACCAATTGTACCCCACTTTAGAGCCAAAAACATAGTGGTGATTTTGATGGAGAATACTGAATTCCATGACTTATGAGCACATAGGATCACGGGCAAAATATTGATGGTAAAATATGAATTTAATTTTCAGGAAGAAGCTTGAAGTTAACAGATATAGAAGGACAATCTAGTTTGATATATAGGTTCTCATCTATACCACACCCAAGATTGCTTATCCAGCCTGTTTGAATACTTCTAGAAGAGAGGGAAGTCACCATCTCTGGAAATAATTTATTCTACTTCTGGACTTTTCTAATGGTAGAATTGTTTTTTTTTTCCTTACATGGAAGCCTAATCTTCCTTGCAACTTCCATTAATGTTCCCGGTTCTGTTCTCTGGGGCTAGGTTGCACTTTCCTAATTCCTCTTTCCTATGTTAGTAATTTCAGTTGTTTTCAACTTTTTGTAATCTCCTTTTGTCAGCAAGATGCTGGAGTTGTTTTCCATTTCTTTAGCTCATTTTACACTTGAAGAAATTGAGGGAAAAAGGATTAAGTGACTGGCCCAGAATCACAGAGCTAGTAAGTGCCTCAGGCCAGATTTAAACAAGTTTTCCTGATTCCAAGCCCAATACTGTACCCACTGTGCTGCCTTATTGTCCATTTCTTCCATTTCACATGCTTTTAAATGCTTGAAAAGAGTTTTCACATACTGCCTAAGTCTTTTCATTTTCAGTTTAAAAATCCTATTTTTTTTTTTGAATCAGTCCTTATATTTCAGGACTTGTGATCCTCCCTCATATACTTGTCCTCTAGATTAGCAGTTATCAAAATTTTGGGGTCTCAGGACTCCTTTTTTACACTCTTAATATCCAGTTTTTTAAATGGATTGGTTTAATCTATTTTGTTCAAAATATTAAGCAACACATTAATATTTATTGCAAAGGTTCAATGGGACTCTCATGGGTCCCTTGGAAAGGTTTTGGGGACCCTTGAAGGTTCCCAGACTACAGACAAATTGAGAATGTATTTGTTCTAGATGTTTTCCATTTATCAAAACTTTTCCTAAAATGTTCTGTCCAGTACTGAATAATATTCTACTTGTAGTTTGACTAGTACAGTGTTGGGAGAGTTCAAAGGACTCCTTCTCTTTTCTGAACCTGATTATCGGGTTTCTCTTAAAGAAGCTTCCATGTTGGCCTTATTGGCTCTTGCATCTTTAATACCTCTTGATCTCTTTCACAACATTGAATTTTCCTCTCTAGTCCTACACTTGTGAATTTGATTTTTTTCAAATCAGAATGTTAGGCATGGACATTTATCTCTATTAAAATTCATCTGATTAGATTAAGGCAGGGCATCTAAGGTGCCTTTCAGTTCTAAATACCTATGATCCTATGAAACAAATTTGACATGACTTGGATAGAACAATTCCACAATGGGGGGTGGGGTGGGGAGTAGAATTTGACCTAAAGCAATAGGAAAGATGCTTCAAGAGAGAGAGAGATTCAGGAAGGACAATGAATAAGCAAAGGAAAGATGTAGCTGGGGAAAAGTAGGGTCAAGGGAACAGAACATGGGTGTATAGATCTTCCCTTAACAGTTGCCAAATTAAAGGAAATGCTCTTCTTTTAATCTTTGAAAAAGAAAGACTGGCAGCATCTATTTAATTATGTATGTTTAGAACTACAACTGTAAACTGTACCACCCTTGCCTGTAAAGAATTCACATGAGGAAATGAACTTCCTTTTAGCCCAGAGACAATTGAGCTTGGTAATCATCAAACAGTTCCAAATAGCTACAAGTATATGGAATGACAGCCTCATATTCTTAAAAGCCTTTGCTGAGGTCAGGAGCAGTTGTCTGTAAAGTTTAAAAAAAAAAAAAAAAAAAAAAAAAAAAAAGCTTAGAACATTTGGCCATAGACCCTGGATAAAAAGGACTACAGAGACTTTTAGGTTGATTTCCTTGCCACTGCAGAAGAAGTAATGAATACTATTATCTATATCCTCAGAAGAAAACATGCTAGCTTCTCCTGGTTAGAAAAACCATATTGCTCTTATCAAGTTAGGATTAAGTAGGCCCTAAGCAGGATTTCAGAACTCAGGTCTTAATGATCCATTAGTTGTTATATTCTACTTTAGGCCAAAGTTTATAGTGTATCTTATAAAGTACCCTAGGGGGCCATGGGAACATTTCTGCAGCTGGTACTATTTTTTTTTTTTTTTGCCTCTAAATAAGTACATTTCTGCAAATCCTGGACTCATATTGACTCTGCTGGGTCTGTGTGCTCAGCTACATTTTCTCATTGCTGTAACTCAAATGCCTTCAGTGGATGTAGGAGATACAGATGGAGAGAAAGGCTCAGCTCCTCTTTTTTCTCCCCTGTAGAATATAATCTTCTCAAAGGCAGATATTCATTAAGTATTTCATATAGGTAGCCATAGTGCCTTTCACATTTATTTAAGCCCAGTTGGAATTTTAAAAAAATGTTTGTTGAGAGAAAGATGTTACGATCTGCTGAAATATGCTTACTTTTTCCTATTCCCGAAACAGAATTTAATCTCTAAAAGGGCAGAGCCTATGTTGTTTTTTTGAGAGGGTTAGTTCTTTGTATTTCTGAGTGCCTAAACATTTCATTTGTGTTTAATTGAATTAAATGAAATTGAATCTATATACAAATGGTATCCAGACTCAATCTCAATCAGCATTTGATAGGCAGAAAGGAAAAAAATAATAAAGAGAGAGGAGACAAAGTGAGCCAAGAAGTTCAGGAAAGAAAAGAAGAGTAGAAAAGGACAAATCTATTTGAAGAATATTGTTTGTTGATTTTTCTTCTGTTTTTGCAATGTCACTGATTCCACCCCACTTGATTTATAACTGGACAGGTAGCTATTAAATAGCTTCCATTTCTATTGCATTTGAAAGTTTTCAGAGCACATTTTTTTGTGACACCACTGGTGTAAAATAGCATAATCTCTAATTAACATATGAGAAAACAGAGATGAAGTATCAGTAAATTTTGCAATGTCATATGGTGTTATAGGCCAGAACTCTGAAACAAGGATTCTTACAAGGTGTTAACTCAGTGGAATTGATGAGACAATGGTTATCTAGTTTAGTATGGTGATTAATAGTTCTCTAGTTCAATATGATTGATTTAATCTTATAACAAATAATGGTTCCCTAGTGATATAAAGGTTGGCTTATACTCAGTATGATGAATGGATTTAACTGTAATAGAGCATATAAGCTGGGACAAACTCAGCCAGGGTGCGACCAAGAGACAGATTCATTCCATCGTCCATCTTTATGGTGGCTGGAGGCTGAAGCACAAGCCCTCAGACTCAGAGCCAAATTCATTCACTTCATGTCACACCACTGGGGTGGCTGGCCTCCTGCACTTCCCCCACTGAAACCAAGGTCTGAAAGGCTCTCTAGAAAGCTGCCCAGCCCCAGGCAGGGAGACAATAAAGAATTTACTATTCTTGTGGTGATTTATTCTACTGAAACAAAGGCTGCTCCAAGACCTCCAGAAAATCACCAAGAATATTACAATATAGTTAGTAAGTATTGAACTTGGAGAAAATGACGACTTGTTAAATGATGATATAATGTAGCATAATAAATGGAGTCCATTGGCTTAGTCACAATAATTTTGCCTCTGAAACTTAGTAGCTATGGGGAAAAACCATAGGCAATTCTTTATAAGTTGCAGACTGGTTACCAGCAGTACTTCAAATGTAATGCCGGAGAAACTGAGCAAGATAGAGACTAGAGAACAATTTAATAATTTATTTGAAATGGAGAGATTTACTGGGACCAAATGGATCCACAGTTTGGTCCCAGGGCTGAACGAGACTATCCTCTCAAAGAATCCAGCCCTGAATATTTGATAAAAGATTCTTTTATAGGGGCAGCTAGGTGGCTCAGTGGATAGAGCACCAGCCCTGAATTCAGGAGGAGTTCAAATCGGATCTCAGACACTTAACACTTCTTAGCTGTGTGACCCTGGGCAAGTCACTTAACCCCATCCTCAAAAAAAAAAAAAAAAAGAAAAAGAAAAAAAAAAAAGATTCTTTTATAGGGTTCCAAGAACGATGACCTAATGGGGAGAGGCACCTAGGATGACATAATGGGAGGTACTGGAGAGGTTCCTGATATTCTATTGATGTCTAAAATGGATAAAGACCTTTATCCCATCAAACCTTAAGAAGGAATGATTATAGACTAAGCTCTAAGATGTAAGACCTTTATCCTAACATTAAGAGGAAATGGTTATAACCTGAGGCAGAGTAACTGAATAGGACAATTAGGGAAACTGGGCCAGGACATTAAGAGAACTGTGGCACAACACAAGTACTTCAAAGAAATGGTGTCTGGCTATGAAGTCATAAAGAATGAGGTCTTCTGGGCTAGTGGGATTTAGACTATAACACAATACTTTCAACAGGTATCCATGCCATATTACTTTCTTCAAATTTGAGGAGCAGAACTCATTATTACTCTTTTAGCACCTAAGTATTCCACCACAATCATATCGCCCAACTTGTTCAATCATTCCCCAATTGATGGGCATCCCCTCAATATCCAATTCTTTGTCATTACAAAACAAGCTGCTAAATAGTTTTCTACATTTGAAGTCTCTTTTCCTTTTTTTTTTTTTTTTTTTTTAATCTCTTTGGTATGCAGTAGTGGTATTGCTGGGTCAAAGAATATGTACAGTTTTATAGCTCTTTGGACATAGTCCCAAATTGTTCTCAGAATGTTAGACCAGCCACAACTCTACCAACAGTACATTAGTGCTTCAATTTTTCTACATGTTCACCAGCATTTGCCATTTTCCTTTTCTGTCATGCCAATTTGATAGGTATCAGGTGATATTATTTTAGAGTTATTTAGAGTTATTATTTTAGAGTTAGCATTTCTCTAATCAATAGTAATTAAGAGCATTTTTACTTGTGACTATTGTTAGTTTTGAATTCTTCTTCAGAATACAGCCTGTTTATATCCTTAGATCAATTATGAATTGAAGAATGGCTTGTATTCTTACACCTCTGGCTTTTTTCCCTATATGTTTTAGAAAAGAGATTTTTACCAGAGAAATTTGCTGTTTTCTTTCACTTCCTTGCTCTCTCTCTGAGTTTTGGTTGCTTTACTTTTAAACCCTTTTAATTTCATGTAATCAAAATCATCCATTTTGCTTCTAATAATCCTCTCTATCTCTTGTTTTGTTATAAACAGGTACATTTTCCCATGTTCCCCTAATTTACTTATATTACCTCTTATATATAAATAATTTATCCATTTTGATCTTGTTTTTGTATACAGTATGAGATGTATAGATTATGGAATTTCAAGTGATGAAGATATGCATTTGAATTATTCAATGACAGCTATTAGCATGTGATTTTGGGCAAGTTATGTAACCTCTCTCAGCCTCAGTATGTAATGCTGGAGAAATTGAGGCAAGATAGAGATTAGAGAGTATTTAATAATTTATTTAGAAAGGAGAAATTTACTCTGGGATCAAATGGATCCATGGACTGAATGAAACTATTGTCTAGCAAACAATGTAAGTTTTCAATGACATATGTACACATGGCTCAGAGTCAGGGTGCTGAGATCGGGAAAGGGACTCTGACAGGGTGGGGTGAGCCACCCAGAAATGGGATGATATAATAGGGAGAGGCATCTTGATAAGATGGTATCTGATATTCTGATAGCAGATGGGGAGAGGCATTCTGATTTTCTAAAATATAAGATCTTTTATCCTTATCAAATATTCTGATTAAGAGGGAGAGGAGGTTTTGCAGGATTGAGCAGAAAAATTAAGGAAACTGAGTCAGGATAATTAGGGAAACTGAGTCAAGACAATAAAAGAGAACTGTGGCATAACAAGTATCCTTATTTATAAAATGTGGAAAACAATAGCAGCTACCTTAAAAGGTTATTAAGATGAGCAATGTATCAATAAACATTTATTCACTGTGCTAATGCTAGTCACTGTACTAAGCACTAGGGATACAAAAGGAGGCAAAACCTACCTTCAATAAGCATATAATCTAAAGGGGAGGCAATATATAGGATAAATGGGAAATATGACCAAAGAGAAAACTGTAAATTAAGATTGAATAAGGCTTCTGATAAAACATGGGATTTTGCTTGTGATAGAAAGGATGGCAGATATATTAAAAGAAACACCCAGAACCCAGCTAAGGAATGGCTTATTCATAGAACAGCAAGAGAGTCAGTGCCAAGAGATTGGAGGATATGTATAGGAAAATTAAAATGTAAGGAGACTGGATAGATGGGAGGAGATTAGCTCATGAGGGTTTTTCAGTGTCAAAGAGTAAATTTTATATTTGATCATAGTGGCAATAAGAAACTGCTGAATGATGAACTGAAATGAGGAAAGACTTAGGTAGGCAGACCTGCTAGCAAAACATTATATTAGATCAGGCATGAAATGATAAGGGCCTGAACCAGAGTGGTGACAGTGACAGAGGAGAGAAGTGGATGTATTTGAGAGATGTTGTAAAGGTGAAATTGATAGGCTTTGGCAACAGATTGGATATGGGATATGATAAATAAAAGAGAATCCAAGATGACTCTTAGGTTGTGAACCTGAGGAACTAGAAGGATGGTATTATTCTTTACAAGGAGAATGTAGGAGGAATATAGGAAAAGGGGAAGGTTTCAGAAGAAAGAGAATGAATTCCAGTTTTGGACATAATTACTTCAAGATGTCTACTGGATATTCTGGTTTGAGTTGTCAGAAAGGTAGTTGAAGACATGAGACTGGAAGCAGAGAGTTTAGCAGGATAGGTAGACTAAGAACCATCAACATAGAGATGATAATTAAATTCATAGAAGCTGATGAGATCATCTATAGTATATAGTATATATTATAGTATATACAGTAAGTAGTATAGAGAAAGAAGAATCAAAACGCAGACCTTCAGTATGTTTGTAATGTTCTAAGCAAAATAATGAAATTTAAGCATTTTGCAACTGGTTTGGGAATTAATTCTCTATACTGCCCAGGAACTCCAAGGGTTAGAGGGCATGATCTAGAAGATCCAGCAAAGGAGACAGAGATAGTGCAATCAGATAGGGAGGAGAAAAACCAGGAAAGTATAATATGTGCAGAGAAGAAAATATCAAGAAGGAGTGACCAGCAGTGTCAAAAACTGCAGAAAAATCAAAGAGAATGAGGATTGATAAAATGTCATTGAATTTGTCAACTAATAGAAATCATGAACTTTGGATAACAGTTTTTGTGGATTCTAAAGGATTGAGAAGAGAGCAAGTGAAATAACATGTGTAAGGTGTTTGTGGGGCAGCTAGATCCTGGCTAGGTTTTTTTCCAAAGGATCTGGCTTTAAACCAAAACCACCCAGACCAACAACAGGTCCAGGCCAAGCCCCAAAGACTCTAAATGAATGCAAACAGCAATCATTTCTCTTTTTGGCCAGAAAGCCCAAAGGTTTTCTCCTCTCAGGTTTATTTATTTAGAATTTTTTTTAACTAGGGAAAGAGGCTGTTCTTTGCCTTAATTTCTACTAGTCTTAATTACTGGATGGTCAAACTGAGACCTGTTGGAGACCTTAACTTAATAAGACCAAGTTCTCCCACTACATTTAGGGCCATCTCCAGTTATCCTGATGTATATCTGGCCACTAGACCCAGGTAGCTCTAGGGGAGGCAGGTGACCTGCACAACCCTCCCTCACTTAAATCCTATTCATTTGCATGCATCACTTCTCTGATGTCATCATCTTCTTTGAGAATGAACAAACAAAAAGATGGCACAATAATGGAATGTTGAGCCTGGAGTCAGACTCATGAATTCAAATATGATCTCAGACACTTACTAGTTGTGTGATATTGGAAAAGTCACTTAATCCTGTTTGCCTTAGTTCCTCAATTTGCAAAATGAGCTGAAGAAAGAAATAACTCCAGTATTGTTGCCAAGAAAACTCCAAATGGGGTTGATCACATAGAGTCTACAAACTTGAAAAACAACTGAAGGATAGCAAAAAACGGTGCTTGCAAAGCTTAAAGTGTTATATAAATGCTAAATATCATATAGTAATTGTTGTTTTCATATGTATACATCTTCTATCTGTCCTACTCTATTAGAAGTTTCTTGATTATCATTTTTTATCATAATATCTTGCAGATATCAGGTATTTAATAAATGTCTGTTGAATTGAATTATGAGTATAAAGAGATAGAAATTCACCATGGCAATTCATCTTGGAAAAGTTTACCTCTTTCTCTTATATCACTGAAGCCTTTATGGGCCTCTGGTGTGAAGAATAACTTCTGAGTATTATTATCAACTTATCTAGTATAGCAGAAATAGAGAGGGGGTGGTTGTTAAATAACTCACTGACTGGCTAAAAGGCTTTGAAGTGATGGATTTGGGATGTGGTAGGCATGGGCAGCCACATTTTAAGGACTATTCTGAAGTATATAGACATATTTTAAAACTTGTCTTAAGGGGAAAAATATGTCTGTAATGTTCTGAGCCAAATATGAAATTCAGGCATTCTGTAGCTGATCTGGGAATTAATACTCTGCATTGCCAAGACAAAGAAAGGCAAGTTCCCAAGGGATATTGTATGAAATCCCAGTCTCTTCCAGGAATGTGAACCACCTACAAAGAATCCCAGCAGTTTTTTTTCTAATGAGGACCAAGAGCCAATCATCCATGGAGCAAGCAGATATGTCCACTTGCCAAATGAAAGATTGAGTTATCAAACAAATTGGAAGGAAAAGGATGATTTAGTTTAAAATTATCTCTCAGGTAGAAGATTTGGCTTGCCTGCCCTCAGTTTTACTTGCTCTCCCTCTTCTCCTCCTTTGCCTCCACAATTGAGACTACTCCCAGATTCATTCATTTTTCTTTTCCCTTAAGGCACACACCTTTGTTAGTGAGTGGATCCTAATAGGCTGCTGCATGCTTATTGGAAATATAGGCTTTCAAGACTTTTTCCTTTCATTTATTTTCAATTGCTCCCTCTTAGCTTTGGAATGTCTTTTACCCTTCAGTTACCCATTATTATCTGCAGGCTGTTGGGAGACAGGCACAAATAAGCTTTACAAGTCATTAAAAGAATCTCAGAGATTAAGGACCTTGTATGATTTTTGGATCAACAATCTAGGCAGAAGTGGTAGGGTATCCAGGCTCTCAGCAATCAATTGAATTAACCATTTCCTTTATGAATATGAGGGACAGTTAGGTGATGAAGTGGATAGGATTCTAGGCCTAGAGGCAGAAAGACTCATCCTTATGAATTCACATCTAGCATTACCCTATGCAAATCACTTCACCCAGCTTGCTCCAGTTTTATCATATGTAAAATGAGCTGGAGAAGGAAATGGTAAACTATTTCACTAGCTAAAAAAACCTCAAATGGGGTCATGAAGAATTGAACACAATTGAACAACTATAATAAATTATGAATATGACTGTGGAAAGTCGAATCAAATTGAAAAAATGTAAAAGAAGCATGGCATTATAAAACAAATCATTCTTGGTTTATCTCCATCATGTATATAGCCCCTTAAATGACATTGAATAAAGAAATTATATCCAAAGTTTTCATTTAACTGATGTATGTTTTCATAGGGTTGGGAAACAAACTCTACAATCAGAGTTGCATGTCTCATAGAATTCTAGTTTAAATTCTGAAATCCAGCCATATTTTCTCTCTTCATGCTAAAATAATAAGAAATAATATCTGTTAGGAGTATAAATACTGTAAATTTTATCTACAACTTACCTAAGAACATAACCCTTCACATCCAAAATACATATATATTCTCTGCCTCACCGCATTCTTTCCCCTGGCTTGTCCCATTTCATCCCAGAGTTAAAATATTTCAAACAGATTTAACAGAGCCAAATTCAAAGCCTGACCTAACAGTTTGAGCAAACTCCAAGCAGAGCCATTACCTTGAACTTAACAAGTATGTCCACATCTCTTTTTAAAAGAGTGAGGAGAACTTACAAATTTACAAACCAGTAATTGAGATAGATCTGTAGGGAATGGGGGTGGGTGGGGATGGAGAATACTAGAAAAATACACTAGGGAGTGGTAGTAATGGAAATCTTCCTGCTTAGAGCTTTTAGGGAATAACTGGAAATTTTTGAGGAGGAGGGATAAAATGGCAAAGGAGACTGAAAATTTAATGTTTCTGTTTGGTTTTCTGGAGGTCATAGAGCAGCCTTCTTTTCAGTAGAGTAATCAGTCACCCCAAGAATAGCCAGGTGTTGAAGTCCAAATCCTTTATTATCCCCTTCACAATTTAGTTTCCTTGCCTGGGGTCCAGGCCACTTTCTAGAGAGCTTTTCACCCCAGCCTTGGTCTCAGTGGGGGAAGTACAGGAGGCCAGCCACCACAGTGCTATGAGATGAAGTAAATGAATCTGTCTCTGGATTCCTTCTGAGTCTCTGTCTGGCCCTTCTGAGTTTGTCTCTGGCTCTCAGTTGAGGGCTTGGCTTCAGCCACCACAAAGGTGATGCTGGAATGAATCTATCTCACCTTGGCTCTGGGAGCTTGAGCTGCTCCAGTCCACTTGTCCTCTCTGGCTCTTGAATTCCAGGTTATATGCTCTCCACTGAGTATAAACTAAATATTATATCACTAGGAAACCATTATTTGTTGTAAGATTAAATCAATCATACTGAATTTAGAGAACTATTAATCACCATGATAAACTAGATAACCATTGTATCATCAATTCCACTGAATTAGCACCTTGTAAGAATTCTTGTTTTAAGTACAAAGTTCTGGCCCAAAACAGAAAATTAATGTGACTCTCAGTGGAAGAATTAATTCTGATTATCTAGTGCAATGAGAGAGAGTATTGAATAAATTATTTCTTTGTCCTTTTTGATACTCTTAGATAAACCCATGTGTGAATTGTATGATATAAAGAAGATGGTGTGACCTCTTTTAGCTGCTAACAGATTGTTTATGTGGGATATGCTTGTAGGCCAGTCCTGTATATCAAGGCTTTTTCTTAAGTGTTTTCATGATAGTCTCCTCAAGCTCATCATAATTTACCATTATTTATAGCTTTATTGCAAAGATGTGGGTCCCAGGCCAGTGGATATAAATTGAAATGTCATTGTATGAAAGCCCGACATTTTGGGGATTTTGAGTTGGGATTCCATATTTAGAAAAGATGCATAGCAGCTCTATGGATTTAGCCTTTGCTCTGATCATTGATGTAAGGAGAGCTTTGAAAAATAGGTATTGTGGTGCCTAAGAAGATCACACAATTAAAAGACTGCAGACACTTGCTCAAGAATGAAAAATTAGAATTCTATCTCTCTCTGTGTCTCTCACCTCTCTTTTTGTCTTTGCTTGTATCCTTTTCTTCTTTTCTTTCTTTCTTTTTTCTATCTATTCTTGTCTCCTCTCCTTCCTTGTTACTTTCCCTTCCTTTACTCTCCTGTCTTTCTTTCTGTTTCCATTTGTCTATCCATCTCTTTTCTAATTCATAACCATTTACCTAGAAAATATGGGTTTATTATAAAGTAATTTTTCCATAATATTTCAACTTTATTTTCTTATATGTCCTAAATTCAATTTTTCTTATAATCATTACTATTTAAAATATTTAGAAAACATTTAAAAAATCAAGATTAAGATTTTTTTATGTATTAAGTTAGAGAAATTTTTCAAGGCAGAAACAAGGTTTATCATTGCAGTCATTTTTCAGTCCTGCCCAACTCTTCATGTCAAATCCAATTTGAGGTTAAAGTGCTTTGCTATTCCCTTTTCTAAATCATTTTACAGATGAGGAACTAAGGACATAAGGTAACATAATAAGGAACTGTCTGATGCTAGATTTGTCTTCTCTGGCAAAAGATGAATCTTTCTGACTCTAACCTTTGTACTTCTTTCACCTAACTGCCCTGACACAAGATAGGACTTCACAAAAGTATGAGGCAAAATATGCTGGCATGGAAAAAGCACTGGTTTTGGTTTAAGAAGACCTGGGTTGGGCGGAGCTAAGATAGCAGAGAAGATACACCCAAATCTGTAAGCTCCCTTCTTCTCTCATTACCAATTAGTTAAATCAGCCTCAAAAATAATGCTGGACTGATAGAAACCACAAGGATTGGAAGCACAACGTACCAGCTGAAGAGAATCTGGAGTTTCAACAGAAAAGGTCAGTTCCAAGGGGAGGAAAAAAAAGGCCAGCACAGACGGTTAGGTGCTAGCACACTGTGTTGATCAGGCTGGGGAGAATTCTGGGATCAGAGAAGCCTCTGAGATAGAGGAATCTGGCACAGGCTGTTAACTCTTCTCTGCTTATAAAACAGCAGTTCAGAAGAGACATCAAGCCACTTTAAAACATAAAGCCAGATACTAGAACCACCCCAATCCAGAAGTGACCTAACAGATCTCAGCACGACTGTGCAGCCTCTTTCTGCTGTCTGGGCTTCACCTTGGGGTAGTTAAGAGCCTGAACAGTGGGGACATAGCCTGAGGCAAGATCTAATCCACATAGTTCCAGGCTTGGCCAGAGGTTGTAGAACTCAGCCTCAGAAGTCCCAGAGAAGCAGAACGTTTGAAATAGGGACTGCGGTTTCTGGGCAGACACTTCCAGTTTGAGTGCAGGGGCTTTTCACATCAGCTGCTGATATCCACGCCCCATGGGACGCATTGGCTTGGCTTTGTGTCACCTTTACTGTTCAGTCTTAAACCTCAGGGAAGTCGCTAAGACACACAGCGGGGTCCTGCACTGGGAAACCCTCACAGCGCAGGCATACTAATCACCTCTGAGGCACTTCCAGGGAGGGAGAGGGGAACTCTCTCCCAGAGTTATCTCTTAGCTCAGGCACAGGAGCTGCTGCATCCATCCAGTCTGGGAGGAAGCTGGTAAAGAAATAAATAAACTTCTTACCCCAAGGGCAGACCCCAAAAGATTTTTAACCATGAGTAAAAAGCTGAAGAGAACCATTGATTCCTTCTACACAGAGAAAGAGCAGGTATCCAACCCCAAGGAAGTTAATAGCAGAGAGTCAGCAGATAACAGCCTAAAGGGGAATGATACCTGCCCCCCATCACATAACTCTCTCTTAGAAGAGACTATTAAAAAGTTAAGAGAGTTTGAAGAAAAATGGGGAAAGGAAAGAGAAGCTATGATAGAGAATAACAACGTTCTGAAATTTGAGTTGGAAAAAATAAAGAATTCACAGGAGATGCAGTGAAACACAATTTGTGAATTAGAAAAGGTTAAAAAATCACAGGAAAGTAGGATTTCTGAATTGGAAAAAATAAAAAATTCTCAAGAAAGCAGGATTTCTGAATTGGAAAAGATAAAAAAAGTCTCAAGAAAGTAGGATTTCTGAATTGGAAAAAGAAAATAACTCTCTAAAAAAATTAGGGAAATGGAAAAAAATTCAATAGAGCAAAATAATTCATCTAAAAACGCAATTGGGCATATACAAAAAGAACTAAAAAATGTGGATGAAGAAAATAACTCATTAAAAATCAGGACAAAACAAATAGAAATTCATTGAGAACCCAAGAATCAGTCAAACAAAACAAAACAAAACAAAACAAAACAAAAAAAGAAAACCTGGAGAATAACATCAAATACTTACTGGGAAAATCTATAGACCTGGAAAATAGATCTAGGAGAGATAATCTGAGGATCATTGGACTTCCCGAAAACTATGACCAAAAAAAGAGCCTAGATTCTATTTTACAGGAAATCATCAAAGAGAACTATCCAGAGATAATAGAAACAGAAGGGAAAATAGGCATTGAAAGAATTCATCAAACATCTTCTGAAAAAGACCCTAAAAAAAGAACTCGACGGAATATTGAGGCTAAGCTGCAGAACTATCAAACAAAGGAAAAAATATTGCAAGCAGCTAGAAAAAAGCAATTCAAATATCAAGATGCCACAATAAGGGTCACTTAAGATCTGGCTGCCTCCACATTAAAAGATCGAAGCGCCTGGAACCTGATATTCCAAAAGGCAAAAGATCAAGGATTGCAACCAAAAATAAACTATCCAGCTAAGTTTAGCATTTTCTTCCACAGAAGAAGATGGTCATTTAGTGAAACAGAGGAATTCCATTTGTTTCTAAGAAAAAACCAGACTGAAACAAAAAATTTGATCTACATTCACAAGACTGAAGAGAAACAGAAAATTGTAAAAAGAACTCTTGAGAATTTTATCTCTGTTGTGGATATATAGAAAGTCAGCATGGATAATTTGATTTTACTGATATTAAAAAAAGGGGGAGTAGTAAAGGGAAGGGGGTAGTATCAGAAAAAGGGGAAGGAGTGATAAAAAGAGGGAAACTACATTCCAGGAAGAGGCATAAAAAAATATACCACATCTGAGGGAATTTAGAGAGGGGGTGAAACATTGTGTGAATCTTACTCTCAGCAGAATAGGCTCAAAGAGTAAATAATTGATATATTTGTTTTTCAGAGAATTCTCTCTCACCTCATTAAAAGGGGGGATAGGAAAAGGAAAAAGGAAAAGGGGAATAAGGGAAGGGTACAAGAAAAGGGAAGGGACTTAAAAGGAGGAGGGAGGGATACTAAAAAGGGAGGGCTGCACATCACAAGTGGGGTCTATAAATTAAATATTGGGGAAGGGGTTCAGGGGGGTCAAGGGAAAAAAGCATAATCTGGGGATAATATGATGGCAGGAAATACAGAATTAGTAATTTTACCTGTAAATGTGAATGGGATGAACTCTCCCATCAAACGGAGACAGATAGCAGACTGGATCAAAAGTTAGAACCCTACAATATATTGTTTACAGGAAACACACTTAAAGCATGGAGATACATACAGAGTAAAGGTAAAAGGTTGGAGCAGAATTTATTATGCTTCAGGTAAAGCCAAAAAAGCAGTGATAGCCATCCATATCTCAGATCAAGCAAAAGCAGAAGTTGATCTAATTAAAAGAGATAAGGAAGGAAACTATATCCTGCTAAAAGGTAGCATAAACAATGAAGTCATATCAATACTAAACATATATGCAACAAGTGATATAGCATCTGACTTTCTAAAGGAAAAGTTAAGAGAGTTGCAAGAAGAAATAGACAGTAAAACTATAATAGTGGGAGATCTCAACCTTGCACTCTTAGATTTAGACAAATCAAACCACAAAACAAATAAGAAAGAAATTAAAAAAGTAAATAGAACATTAGAAAAACTAGGTATGATAGACCTTTGGAGAAAACTGAATGGTGATAGAAAGGAATATACTTTCTTCTCAACAGTTCATGGAACCTATACAAAAATTGACCATATATTAGGACATAAAGATCTCAAAATTAAATGCAGGAAGGCAGAAATAATAAATGCCTTCTTCTCAAATCACAATGCAACAAAAACTACATTCAATAAGAAGTTAGGGGCAAATAGACCAAAAAGTAATTGGAAACTGAATAATCTCATCTTAAAGAATGACTGGGTGAAATAGCAAATTATAGAAACAATTAATAATTTCACCCAAGATCATGACAATGATGAGACATCATACCAAAATCTGTAGGATGCAGCTAAAGTGGTAATAAGTGGAAATTTTATATTTGTAGAGGCTTATTTGAACAAAATAGAGAAAGAGAAGATTAATGAATTGGGCCTGCAACTTAAAAAGCTAGAAAAAGACCAAATTAAAAACCCCCAACCAAAAATAAAACTTGAAATACAAAAATTAGGAGAAATCAATAATATTGAAAGTAAAAAAAGACTATTGAATTAATAAATAAAATCAAGAGTTGGTTTTATGAAAAAGCCAATAAAATAGATAAACCTTTGGTAAATCTGATCAGAAGAAGGAAAGAGGAAAATAGTTATTGCTATGTGCTTGTGTAATAACTCCCATGCTGATGGGTTTGTGCATACTTGTCTCTAATAAGGCCCTTCAATCCAGAAACCCGCTAGCAAATCCCCACTTCTCTTTGGTGCTTTTCATCTCCCTTCCTGAGATGTCAGGGAGGGTGTGATTATCTCCTTTTTAGTGCTTTCATCTCCCCTCCTGAGAAGTCAGGGGGGGCGTGATCACCTCCTTTTTGGGGTTCTCATCTCCCTGAAAAGTCAGGGATGGCGCGACCTCCTGTGGTCTAAAACAAAAGAAAGCGAGAGATGTAAAGGGCTAGAACTGAGCAATGCACTTGGATAATGAAGCACGTGAGACTAATTGCCAATTGGACGGTTCCCTATTTACTTGTTTAAGGTTGACCCTCCCCAGCTGTTCTGTGCTGACTTGATTGGTGGGACAAAGAGAGGGAAGTGACTTGTGTGGGAGGAGTAAGAGAAACTTGGGTGGTGGAACTCACGCTCACTTGCACTAGTGACCTGGCGTTGGAGGTGACGGTAAAGATCTAGAATAAAGACATTTAGTGGTCCTGACTCCTGCTGATTTCTGGAAAGATAGAGTTCCAGCAGATTTTAGCTAAGGTTTTTCATTGAAAAAAATCAGGGCCCAACAGATTATATTTCTCCAGAATTTATTACATATAGTTATGAGGCTATGTTTTGCTTCTGAACTGGAAGATTGTTTTGGATATCTCATGCACTGAGTTCCTTGGAATCATTCCATAGTGGTGGTGATATCTCACTTAGTGTCTACTTAGCTTCCAGTAACAGCAGCTCCCTAGTAGAGGATTCCATCCTACAAAACTGGCCATATAAATATCATAGAGACTTATAGAATATAAGCACCCTGAAGATAATTGCTGTTTAATTTTTGACTTTATATTCTTAGTACCTTGAACAGTCTTCAGTATATTCCTTCCAGTGAGGCATTACTCACTGCCTTCAATCAATAAACAAACATTTATTAAATGCTTTCTTTGTGCTAGACTAGGTGCTGGGAAATTGAAAGGCAAAAGTAAATCAGTCTTTGTATGACTATTGTTTGAATACCACTAGAACACTGAATATTTTAATTTAATTGCTCTGTCTGCATGATGATCTATGTTCTTTTCAAACATCATGTTCTTTTGAAACTTTCAATTCTGGAGAAGTATTTGCTTATATATTGCCTAAATTTAACTCTATAAAAAGAGTTGTTTGGGCTTTTCATTATAGAATTTGATATAAGAGGTTGACTAGTCTTTATGCTTGAGAAAGATGCATTTGTTGTACAATCATTGTCCTTGAAATGAGAAAGGTCAAGGATTTAACTCCTGGGTCTGACTTTTAAATCTGTGTGACTTTAGCTAAGTCCTTTCCTCCATATGACTCTGGTCATATTCCATATTCTGTGTCAGGATGTCTTTCTATGTCTCTTCTCTCGAAAGTCTTTATCTTTCCAATTCCTTCTTTGTAATACTACACTCCAACTACCCTAAATATCTTATCTTTTCATTTTCATTATCATTCAGTTGTTTATATATTCCCCCATTAGAATGTAATCTCATTGAGGACAGGATCAGCTTTTGATAGCTTTTGCCCTTGATAGTTTACCTTTCTTTGTGCATACGTAATTTGGCATAGTAAATTGATTACAATAATAACCATATTGTTTTGAGAACAACTTTGAGTAACTGTTTAAAATATTCATTTAACTATTTTAAATACCCAGATTTACCACAAAGCACCTATGAAAGAAGATAAGATCTGAATCCAAAAAAAGCACGGATAGATAGAAAGTCTGTATATATGTATAGAATGATTTCACACTCATACATACATACACACACACACATGCATTTGAATCTAATGGTATCCATCTCTAGGTTAGGGCAGGAAGTAAGGAAGAGGAAGGAAGAAAAAAAGAAAAAAAATACTTTAAAATCTTTCTTAATGTAAAGAAAATATACTGGGTAGATGTGTTATTTCTAAAACTAATAGCAGCTAAAATTTGCATAACCCTTGTTAAGATAGTTCAAGCACAACCTGATATTTTCCCCCTGAAATCACCTTTTATCTATATCATATATGTCTATATGTAAAATGTTGTCTCCCTTAGCAGAAAGTAACTTTCATGTGGCAATGACTATTTCATTTTTGTTACTCTGTACCCATCACAGTGCCTGGCACATAAGTCTTTAAAAAATGTTTTTTGATTGATTGTTCGATTCTTACTATACCATATTATCTTTATCTTTGAAAATAAAATTCAATTTATAGATTTTTATAGATAAAGCAGCTAAGTGGTCTCTGGACTTGAAATCAGAAAGACCTGATTTTAAATTGTGCCTTGTATCTGTATGCATCTGGACAAAACACTAAACATGGTCATACTTTAGTTTCTTTACCTCTAAAATGGGCATAATTATATTATCTACCTCTAAAGGTTGTAATAGAGATAAAATGAAATATTTGCAAAGTGTTTTGCGAACCTTCCTTAAACTGTTATATAAATCCTTACTATTATTATTAAAAGTCTATAAATGATCTGGATGTGTTGAAGTTAAAAATATATAATAAAATGTCATATGAAAAAAGTCAATTCGATCTTTGTAACTTGATATCTCTAGCATACAGTTAGCTCAAGCCTGACTGATAACACCTCTTTCAGACTCTGTTACCCTTTGATTGGAGGCTAGAGAATATAGCATCCTTCCAATGCTTTCTCTTATAGAGTTCTCTCTCCTTTCAGTTTTCTACAATCTATATATCCTGTTCCCTGATTTTAATTCCATGGAACAAGATGGCCCCCAGTGTCCATTCTCTTCCCTCTCTGGCCCTACCACTTTCCTGCCTCTTTTAATATGTTGTCTCTACCAGTTTGAGTGAAGTAAGTTCCTTGAAGACAGGGACTGTGTTTTATTTTTATTGTATCCCCAACTCTTAGCACAGTACCTGACACATAGTAGGCACTTAATAAATATTTATTGGATCATTGCTTACTTTAATGAGAAGAAAAATGGGTAGAGGGGAGGTAAAAATAGTAATGAAATCCAACCTCTTTATTTTAAAAATGAAACTGAAGGCCAGATAGGTTACATGATATGACTATGGTTACACAGCTAGAAAGTGTCAGAGTCAAGATTTGAATACAGGTCTTCTGGACTCTGATCCATTATATAGAGTCTCTACTAGCCAAAAACATCATATGGACCACACAAAGTATGGAAAAAGAAATTACCTGGACTGATTTGCAAAAGATTTATAATCCAGGGGTCACCACCACCAAAAATATTTAATTGTGGAAAGATTAAAAAAAAAGGAAGAAACAAAACTTCCTATTTAACTGTCTTTTCCCAGCTAAATGTTTAAGTCTGCTATTGGACTTGACACGGTAACCTAAGTCAACTCAATCAATAAACTTTTATTAAACCTTCTATGTGCCAGGTTGAGGCAGATATGGAGCTCAGCAGATAGAGTGCTGCATCTAGAATTAGAATGACTCACTTTCCTGAGTTCAAATCTGGTCTCAGAAACTAACTGGACAAGTTGCTTCACACTGTTTGTCTTAATTTCTTCATCTGTAAAAATGAGATGAAAAAAAAAAAAAAAAAAAAAAAAAAAAAAAAAAAAGCAAAACATTCCAGTATCTTTACTAAGAAAACCACAAATAAGATCATGAAGAGTAGAATACCACTTCACTGAACAACCAAATGTACCAGGCACTGTGCTAAGCACCGAGGATACAAAAAAAGGCAAAAAAAGGCAAAAAAAAAAAAAAAAAAAAAAATCAACTCATTGGGAATTTTTGTAATCCAGAACTCCGATCCTTTGAAAACAAAAGTAGAGAAATATAGAGAAGGTAGTTCTGGTAATGGGTTTGGCAGAATAAAATCTAGTCTCTTCCAGTCACTGCTGGAAGCCAGCTTCTACAGCCTGTAGATAGCCTTGATTATTTTAACTCTTTGAACCTGGGAATGGGGATTTCCCCACACAATGCAGTCATGAAAAGTGCATTAGTACTGACGCAGGAGCTGGTGACCTGTTTGGCGCCAAGGGCTACATTGAGCAGATTTCCTGCTAGGAGCTGGGTCAAGGAAAGTTTTTCATTGATGCCTAATTTAATTTATATGACCACATTGCCTTTTTCCTTCTTTGAAGGGAGTGCCTTTAAAAAAAAAAAAATGCTCTGTAGGCCTCTCTTTGAATGCTGTCCACTCTCCTCATATAAGCCAGGTCCCTCCTGCCTTTGTGTAGAGCCAGTTGGCCTGTTAAGTCAGACTTTTTGTTATTTCAGCAGCCTTCAAGCATGTAATAAATAAATTTCCACTGAGTTGGCACTTCCTCTTATTTCCTGACCAAAGGGCTGATTGTTCTTGTGACTCTCTGGGGACATTACAAGCTTTCTCCAAATGACTGAGGTGACCATGGCTTCAAACCATCAGGGACTCTTTACAACAGACATACAGGGAAGGTCATTTATATTATAGGCATCACTGCTTAATATTATCCAAAGCTGAGTTCTTAAGAAGCTAAAAAGCCCTGGGAGGGGGAAAGGGATAGTCAAAATTATACTAAAAAATGAAGGGATCATTATTCTCTGAGGGAAAAGAGCCCTCTGGAATGGCATTATTTTAGAAAATGGATGATTATCAGAAGAATACAGAAGGTTTTGGAATGAAATTAATATGGAAAACAGGGGGGCAGCATGTGCCTATCTTAACTGTCATCTTATCTTAGATCCCAATAAAGTTATCCCAAGACTCTGAATCCAAGAATCCTGGAAACAGCAGAACTTCCCACCCAGTTCCCAAAGTCATCATCCTGGGAAATAATTCTTATGAAGAAGTAGTCTTGCAATTGCTCCTACAGGTTCTAATCATTATATATATTAAAGACTCAGAAAAGAAAGCTTTTGCCACCAAAGTCCTTGGCAATGTCAAATGGTTCAACATTGAAAACTGATGTGATAAAGAAGATCCAACTCACTTCCAGTTGATCAATGATGGACAGAAACAACTACACCCAGAGAAGGAACACTGGGAAGTGAATGTAAACTGTTAGCACTACTGTCTATGTATCCAGGTTACTTATACCTTCGGAATCTAATACTTAATGTGCAACAAGAAAATGGGATTTACACACATATATTGTATCTAGGTTTTATTGTAACACATGTAAAATATATGGGATTGCCTGTCATCAAGGGAAAGGAGTAGAGGGAGGGAGGGAATAATCTGGAAAAATGAATACAAGGGATAATGTTATAAAAAAAATTACTCATGCATATATATTGTCAAAAAATAATAAATAAAATTTAAAAAAAACTGATGTGATTTTCTCAGTGGAAATGACATTAAAAAAGAAGCAGTGCTGTGTTTTGCTGAAGGACCATTTCATCTTTCCATCTGATCTGCATGTTGAAATCTCCTAAATTGTTTCCTCCAATAATATTTGAGTTCCTTGAGATCGTGGATTATCTTACTTTTCTATTTATGTCCCTAGCTGAGCACAATGCTTTGCATTAAGTAAGTCTGTAATGAATGCTTCATTGCTTCATTCTCAGGTGGTTATAAAAAAAAATCTTCTGGAATGGTGGCCCACACCTCATGGGACCATGGAAGATGGTGAATAAAGATTCTGTAATCCCCATGAGGTTAAAAAAAATCCTCTGGGATTTTATTACTATAGAAGGTAATATAATTTTGATTTGAAGAACTTAACTGACCTGAAAGACGTCATTGAACTCAATTCTTTAGTTTACACATGAGGTAGTCCTGGAAGTTGATTTCATTTGTCCATGGTTATATAAATGTGAAGCAAGAAATCCAGTCCAGGTCTGCTGATTTCAAATCAAGGGCTCTTTTCATAGAACCATTCACTTTTTAGAATTAAAGAGACATCTGCCTTTAATCATGGTTTTGTGATCTCCATGATTCAATGGAATCATGGTTCTGTGATCCCCTGTAAAGAGGTGAGGAGACATCTGGGGTGAAGTTACTGCTGAAAATGGTGAAATACTTAAAATGCTTTTGAGGTAGCTTTTAAAATCAATGTATATCAAAGGGAGAATTAATAAAAAGGCTTTTAAAGGGATGGGGAATCCCCTTGATTTTATCTCTCCTTTACTCACTAGCACAAGACATGGATAAGCATTTTCAACTATTCTCAGTAAAAATTTTCTAATCAGTTTGTGAAATTAGACTAGAGCTGTGATAAAACAAGATCAATATTCAAATGAGATTTAGAAAAAAAATAATGAAATTTGAGAATCATATGACTTCAGTTAAGAGTTTATTCATATATCCATTGAATTAGCTTTGGGTTCAAATGGAGGAGAGACAGAACAAGATTAGACCCATCTAAAACTATATTCATTGCCTTTTCCCCAGCCCCCACTACTAATGATCTCCTGTTGAACTATTTGGAGTGAATTTTTTGTACCACAGAGTCTTCAAGAATTCAGGCCATGAATGAAGGACATTGTATGAAAACCTGAAATCAGAGTAAATGGGATTAGTATTTTCCAGCAGTTATAAAGTCTTATTCTTTGTGAGTAGACTGAAACATCAGAAAGACAATGAGTTCAATCTATACCCAACTAGGAACCTCCTCTAAAATATCCTGAATCTGCCTCAATAGCTCTAGCATAAGGGAACTTACTATATCCTTGGGCAATCCAATTTTGGACAGCTGTTATTGTTAGGAAGTTTTTCCTCAGATAAAGCCAGAAGCTGTCTCTGCAATTTGCATTCATTGCTCATTTTTATGTCCTCTGGGGCAAGAAAAACAGGTCTAATATATCCTTCACAGTACAGCCTCTTATATACTTTAAGACAGCTATCATGTTGCTCTTTTCTAAGCTAAATATTTCCAGCCTTTTCTAGACTAAGCATCTCTAATTCCTTCAAAGGATCCAGGACATCTCATCTTATCACTGCCCTGTGCCAGCTTGTCAATGTTCTCATAAAATATAGCACTTTGAATTACTATTGTAAACTAGATGTGCCTTGACTGGAACAGATCATGATGAACTTCTCATTTTCTTTTTTCTTGACACTCTGGTTTTCTTTCATGCCACTTAACATGTAATTAGTTTTTGACTATTGTGTCATATAATTTTTTCATCTTAAGTTTGCAGTATTTTCAAAATTTAATACTTTTTTTCATGTCGAGCTTACAATATTTTCAAAATTCAAAACTTTTTTTTTTTTTTTGAACAAGGTCTTCTTGAACAGGACCTCCCACAGTCAGATGCTTATAAAGTTAATTAATTTGCCAGGTGTGAAACTTGAGATATATTCCTATTTCATTTCATCTTATTGAATGATTAATTCATTATTTTAACTTGTTGACAATGTTTGGGGCCTATATATCACTTATCTTGTTAACAATCCAACTCAGTTATGTGTCATTTTCAAATTTAATAAGCATGCCATCTAACTTTTTACTCAAGTCATTGATAAATAGGTTGAACAACACAAGAATAAAGATAGATCATTGGATATCCCACAAGAGACTTCCTTTTAGATCAAATAAATTGATTAATCATTTCTTTTTGAGTAAGATCATCCAAGCTATTCTGCATATAACTAATTGATTACACATCTCCATCTTTTCCTCAAAGATATTATGTAAGATTGTACTAAATGTTTTGTTGAAATATAATTATCCAATTCCTGTGGTTTTCTGCTTATTCACAATCCAGTAGCTCTGTCAAAATAAGACATATGGTTAGTCTCATATGAGCTATTTTTTAATGAACTCATAGTAAATATTATGGACCATTAGTTCTGTGATCTGGCATATATTTCATCCAAGCCTAATCATTTTAAATCATTGATTGCAAGTAATTGCTCCTTTAGAATCTCCTCATTTATGTTGAGTTTCTGTAAACCATTTATGTTCTGCCTTTGTCAATTTAAAAGACGTAGTCCTTGGTAGAGAAAACAGGAGTTCTGCTTTCTCTTTATGCTTCATTATAATCATACAATTCACCCCATAAATGGTTCTTATCCACTGTTTGGTCTTCTTAATGTCCCTAATACAGCAACCCTCCTTCTAACCCAGCTCATCTTGTATTTTAATAGTCATCATTGCCTTAACTCATCCTCAGATTTTGGGTTTGACATCACTCTTAAGAGAAGTATTCTACCCTTTTACAGATTCATACTGAATATGTTGCTAATTTTGAAAATTAAAGTCCAGTTCATACTTATGTACTCTTTCTAGTAACTTGTTAAGCTTCTTAACATCCTGATGTCCAATGTGAAATTTTTAAAACTATGGAATGATCTCAAGGAAAAAGCAATAGAATTAAAGTTATACTCTTTCGAGGTATTATGTAATTTGACCCAATGATAAGCATGTTCTTATTGTTTTTAAAAATCCAGCAGCAATAACAATATTTTTATTATGTTAAGATTATCTTATGTTAAAGTCTTAGAAAAAAGACTTAGAGGAAAGCCTTCAGTACATGGACTAAAGTGCTCTAGGAAATTAATAGAAAACAAAGTAAGAATTGACTAGAATGAAAGCTTGGCTGAGTTGTAATCTGTGTCGTTGGAGAGAATACTTGTGAAAATGATAGACGCATTGAAATATAGAGTTATTTATATATATCAAATATATAATATATTGTTATTTTATCATAATTGACTACTTTGATAGATCTATAATCATATTGATATGAATATTTCTTCCCAATATACACATTTTAAATCTATCAAGCTATCTCATTCTATTAGAGTCCTTTCCATATCCACTTCTACAACTATCATAGAGTACTGGGACCCTTTCTTTAGGTGTCTTTGTATTATTTGCATATCAGTGTAATATATAAGCTAGCTTTATGTTATTTTTTGCTTTAATAACATGACCAGCCCATTTCCCTTTCCTATCTCTTTGATTAATTAGATTATATTGACTTTTGCATGAAATTTATTGTTGATAATATGCTACAGCTTATTTATGTCTAACATATGTGTGTGGCTCACAATTTTGGTTTGCCCAGAGATCATAGTATTTCATGACTCAGAACTATATAGTATCATTAGAAGAATATTTGTGTTGAAATTAGTCTGATATGCCTTGCTCATATGTGATCTATATGTCTCCATGGACATCAGTATGCTTTATATTGTTTATGGCTCTCATTAGGGATTCTATATTCCTTTGGAATCTGACTCACTCCTCTCCAAGAGAGGCTATAGTTTCTATATTGAGAGAAGCCAGAGAAGGGCTGATTGAGATACTTGTTCTTTCATTCTGTTAACTTAATCAATGACAAAAGACCAAATTTATGTGTATACCATTTCTCAACTTCAATATAGCAAGTATTAAGGTATGATTTTCAGGATTTCAAAACAAAAAACAACTTCCTTCATCACTCTTCAAGTCAACACATTAGTTTACACTTGCCAGTTTAATTCTTTCCTCCTAAACACTGAATACAAAAAGACCATCACAAATTGTGAACATGAGTAAATTCATTTTGCCATTCAATCAATAAACATTTGTTCAGTGCCAATACTTTGTACTAGACACAAGTGCAGGGGATACGAAAAATGGAAAATGACAGTCACTTTTCTTAGGCAAATAGAAATGAGAAGTTAGATAAATTAGAATATACCAGAAAATGAGAGAAGGAATGAAATTGATTGATGGGATTGAGATAAAATTTCTGTTCAAACAGAAGAGAAGCTTCCTTCTCACCTAAGGGAAATTCTCCATCCTCTTTAAAGAGAAAACAGGAAAATTGGAAACATATTGAAGACTTGACTTCCTTTACATGGATGCCTCTTCCAAAATCTTTCCTTCTCTCATCCTTGGTTTCCATTTCAAATCCCTTGTATCTTTCTGCCAAGAAGCTCTTTACCAACGTTACTCTTACATAGATATTTTACATCATAACATAGTCAGAAGGCTTGACAACAATTCAGAATTGTGTCTTCTGCATTTACAGTAGTGCACAAAATTCCCAAGACTGGGCTGATTTACTGTTTTCTAAATGTGCCCCATAATTACATTATAGTTACATTAGTTATTATGACAACTCTAAAATATATTCCTTCTCCTCCTTAAGAGCTTTAAGACAAGATGTTCTTTCTCCTATTCATCAGGGAAAAGAACAATATCAAATTATTGCCAAACAGAACTACTATTAATACTTAATTTTTAATATACTACAATCTCTAAGTAGGTACTAGTGCTACAGTTTTGTCAGGTATCTTTAATTCAGTTCAATCAATTTAACAAAAATTTATTAATAGACTACTGCCTTACAAGAGCCTACAACATCCTTCCCAACTATATTTCCTCCTGTTACTTTTAAGACAGGCATCATTTTAGTACAAGCCCATATTAATTCTTGCTTTGAATATTGAAATAGCCTCCTAATTGATTTCCCTATTTTGTCTCTTCCTGTTTCAATTAAATCACCATACAGCTGCCCCTTGTTTTTCTTACTCCTCTGCCTATGAAACTCTCATTGTTCCCTACTGTATCTAGGATAAAGTCTATTTGATTTTTAAAAGTCTTTTACAAACTCAACTAATCTATCTAGCTTAACCACATATTACTTCTGTTTTTGTATTCTAAGGTCCAGCCAAATTGGCCAACTCTCTGTTCCTCATATGTAACACTCCTATGGATCCTATGAACAAACTGCCAGTATGTGTCAGAGTTGGGCCTTGAACCCAGAACTTCCTTACTCTGATGAATCTTATCGAACTGAAAAGTTTGACACCTAATATCTGTACCCCTTTATTTGTCTCTCTATTCATTATAACTGTCTCTTAGAATTTGCTGAATGTTGTTAAATTATTTCAGCAGCTGTAATGCCAGAGAAACTGAGCAAAGTAGATATTAGAGAACAATTCAATAATTTATTTAATGGAGAGATTTACTAGGACCAAATGGATCCATGGTTTGGTGGCAGGGCTGAACGAGACTATCATCTCAAAGAAATCAGCCCTGAATGTCCAATAACAAGGTTCTTTTATAGAGTAACAAGAACAATAACATAATGGGGGAGGTACCTGGATGGGAATGACCTAATGGGGGGAGGCACCCAGGATGACATAATGGGAGGTACTGGAGAGGGTCCTGATAGTCTAATGATGTCTAAAATGGATAAAGATCTTTATCCCATCAAACATTAAGAGGGAATGATTATGGCCTAAAGTCTAAAATATGAAACCTTTATCCTAACATTAAGAGGGAATGGTTATAATCTGAGACAGAGTAACTGAACAGGACAATTAGGGAAACTAGGTCAGGACATTAAAAGGGAACTGTGGCACAACACAGCTAAACTGAAATACCTGAAGAATAATTTTTAGAAATTTATGAAGGGAGAATGTCAATAGAGCTATGAAATTTACAATATTCATACCCAAAAGTACGATTGATAAGAAGATATACTCAATAAATAACAGAAAAGGACTGAGGAAGACAGAAATGATGATATATAACATATTTATATAACATTTTAAGATATACAAAATACTTTCCTCACATTGATCTTGTGAGTATGTAATGTAAATATCATTCCCCTCCCCCCATTTCAAAGATGAAGTATTAGGATCAGAAAGGTTAAGTGACTTGACCAAAGTCCTGGGGTTAGTAAATGTAATAAACGGAGTGGAATTTTGTAATGCCCCAGAAACTGATAGAGATTAGAGAACAATTTAATAATTTATTTGAAAGGGACAGATTTACTGGGACCAAATGGATCCATGGTTTGGCCCCAGGGCTGAATGAAACTGTCTCCTCAAAGAATCTAGCAGGGAATCCCAAGATACAAGATTCTTTTATAGGGTAACAAGAACAATGACATAAATGGGGGAGGTACCTGGATGAGGCTGACCTAATGCGGGGGAGGCACCTAGGATGACATAATGGGAGGTACTGGAGAGGCTCCAGATATTCTAATGATGTCTAAAATAGATAAAGACCTTTGTCCCATCAAACCTTAAGAAGGAATGATTATAGCCTAAGCTCTAAGATATAAGACCTTTATCCTAACATTAAGAGGAAATGGTTATAACCTGAGGCAAAGTAACTGAACTGGACAATTAGGGAAACTGGGTCAGGACATTAAAAGAGAACTGTGGCATAACAATTTGAACAATTTGTGGCATGTCTCTTTGAACACAAAATATTAAAAAGATGTTTGAGCTAAGCCTTGAAAGACTCCAAAGATTTTGAAAGACAAAGATGCATATGAAGATCATTTTAGAGTAAGGTTATTCCTATGGAGTCAGGAAATTATGGGGCACATTTAGAGAATAGTAAACCAGCAAGTCAATAAACAATTAATGTGTTTACTATGAACCACATATTCTACTAAGGGCTGGGGTTTCCCCCCCAAAAAAAAAAAGTAAAAAAAAAAAAATCTTGCTCTAAAGGAATTCACAATCTAATGGAGCAGATAGCATAACCAGTTATATACAAATAAGATAATTGAAGGTAAATAGAAGGAAGGAACCTAAATTAAAGGGATTTAGGAAAAACTTTGTAGGAGGGATTTTACCTACAACTTCAAGGAAATGAGGAAACCCGAAGACAGATGAAATAGAAAGAAAAAGTCCAAAAGAACATCACATGCTATTGAAATGAAAAGAAGGATGAATATCAAGGAGTAGTCTTTAGACTAACAAAGAAGAGATAATCAATAACTTTGGAAAAGGTCGTTTCAGTTTAATGATGAGATTAGAGCCAGATAGCAAAGAATTTAGAAGCTAGTGAAAGGAGATGAAGTGGAGGCACCAAGTGTAAATGACTTCCTTAAGGAATTTAGCTAGAAAAAGGAAGAAAATTAAAACATGATAGTGAGTATGCAAAGATCAATTGAGGATTTTTAATGGATGGTGAAAGCAATGGAGTGTTTGAAGGAAACAGAGAAAGATCTAGTAAATAGGAAGTGATTTAAGGTAAGAGAGAATAGGAATGATAGTAAGGGATGATTTGTTGAAGAAGTCAGGAGGGGATAGCATAAGGGATGCATGTGGTGGGACAAGTAATCCAGTTTGATTAAACTAAGTGATGCATTCCAGGGACTTGTAGGAGCTGTGGAAAATGGTAGAGACTGAAGTCTACTTAAGCCAGTTAGATATATAGATGCCTAAGGCATGGAGATAGTTTGGTTCAGGTATCAATTAGATAAGATAGCTTCTGAGGTCTCTTCTAATTTCAAGGTCTGTGGTCATGTGAGAGAACCCTTTCTTTCACTGAAAAGATAAGTCCCAATATCTTTGAAATGACAAGGGGTAGTCAAACTACATAAAGAAGTTCATGTGAAATGTCATAAGCCCACATTTTTTTCTCTCATCTGTGGTGCTTTCTGACTGTAGCCAGATGGAGGAAACCATGAGAATATCTCTTGTGGCAGATATTTTAAAATCTAGCTAAAGCCAGGAAGCTGAGGGGCAACTGTTACTTAACTGCATTCCCAAGCATATTCAATCTTTGGGAAAGGTTTAGGTTTATTCTTAGTCATGTTTAAAAAAGATATTTAGCCTTGGAAAAAAATCTCTCCCCCCTCATCCCATTAATTTCTTAGATTCCTGTTTTTTGATTTTAACTCTGAGTGAGTTTTCTGAAAAAAGCTTTGCATATTAATGTACTCAAAGCTTCAATTCCACCCAAAACTGTTAAGTTTATATGTGGCAACACATCTGAATATTCAGATGAATTTCTAGGTGATTTATTATACTTTACTTTTCATTCAGGTACTAACTCATAAAGTTTTTTACAATCCACTAAGTTCTGTCAACATTCTAGTGAGACAAATAGTGTGCAAACGCTATCATCATAGATAGATTTTAAGGATAGAATGGGTCCTTTGAGGTCCTTTAATCCAATCTCTTAAATTTACAGATGAAGAAACTGAGGCTCAAAAAAAGCAAGTGACTTGCTCAACATCACAGATCAGAGGTAACAAAACTCAGTGTGAACTTGGGATCTCTGACTCCAAGTGAAACATTATTTCTGCCATGCAATATCTCCTTTTACAAATGAGGAAATCAGGCTCAGGTGTAATGACTTCCTCAAGTTCCTAGAGCCGAACTGAGACTCAAATGAATGTCCTCTTCTGGCTGGTTTGGAGCTCTTTTCACTCAGTGTACTCCACCTACCTGCCTATCATAGTTGTTAATGTGTAAAAACCTCTCTTAAAAAGTTAATGCCTGAGGAGCCAGTTGCTGGAGTATACAGACTTTACTAAATAGCTCAAAATTGTATATTCTTATGGCTTATTCTAATTTCCATGGTTGACTTTCTAAATTGTTTTTATAATTCAACAGAGGGACATTATCATGAGGCTGGAATACTCTCCTGTATAGTAGAAAGGTTTGAAGTTGCTAGTAGTGTTCTGTCCATTATTTAAAGATAGCATAATGCAATAGAATAGTGGGTGCTGAATTAACAAAGTCTCAGTTTAAATGTCTTCTCTGATACATACTAGTTGTGTACTGTAGGATAAGTAATTAATTCTCCCTATGCCTAAGTTTTCTCATTTGCAATGAACATTGGAGGAAAATAATTATATTTGCCTGATAGGGTTGTTCTGAGGAAAGTATCACATAAATATGTTATTATTATTTTTTCCATTCAGGTCATTTTTTGTAGAACTTTTACCTTATTGAATTCAATCAATTGTTGTTCAGTTGTTTTTCAATCATATCTGACTCTTTATGACCTCGTTTTGGGATTTTCTTGGCAAAGATATTAGAGTTGTCATTTCCTTCTCCAGCTTTTTTACTGAGGAGGAAACTGAGCCAAACAATTAAGTGATTTGCTCAGCGTCACCCAGCTAGTACATGTCTGAGATCAGATTTGAATTAATTTTCCTGACTCAGGTCCAGTACTCTGTTCACTGAGTCACATAGCTGCTCCCACCTTGCTGAATACACCTTCTCAAATAAACATGCACGCAGTGAGTGGTGGGAAAATTCACTTGGTTCATGGTTAATAGCATATGCATTCTTCATGTCATTTGGCCTCTTTCCTTTCCCATACTACAGATGAGAGTATATATGGTTTTGGGGTAAGTTGCCAAACATTTAAGAAATAGCTAAAATTCTCATGTTCTTCTGACAATAGATTAATTCTGCTCTTAGGTAATAGGAAATATGTGGACATATGGAATTAGTCTATATCTTATCATGTTCAAATCTTATTACCCTTATTTACAATATTTTCTTACTTATGAATGTTATCCTAGACACTTTCCCTGCTTTGATAAATTTGAACTTGTGGCTTCTCCATATTTTTCTCTAGAAGTGCTGATACAAAAAAATAAAATAATTAAGTATTTACTGACAAAACATCTTTGTCACTAGTTTCTCAGGCTGGCCAGAGGAAAACATAGATATTGGTGGGGGTTTATTAGTGATGGATTTGAGTGTGTGTGCACCCATAGATACTTTGAATACCTAAGGTAGCTATGCAGGATGCCATAACTGTGTGAGAGGTATCCTGTGCTATACAAAAGTTCAGCTCCCACAAAAGAAAAACACAAATATGCTAATAATTAAAGCAAGGTGACAAAAATGTTTTGTAAACTAAAGATGCAAGATAATTTTTTTCACCTGCCTACTTTACTCTGTTCTTACCTCGATTATGTTTATTTCAGTATTAAAGTCCTTTGTTTTGTTTCTGTTTTTGAATATTATGAAATCTTACTGTTTCCCTATGTTTAAATATTTGGTTCAATTAAGCAAATATTAATAAACAAATCATTATGATCAAGAATCTTTTCTCAATTCTAGATATGCAAAGACTTTTTACACATAAAATTCCCTGGACATGGAGATAGTTATTATTATTATTATTATTTTTTTTTTTTCCCTGAGGCTGGGGTTAAGTGACTTGCCCAGGGTCACACAGCTAGGAAGTGTTAAGTGTCTGAAACCAGATTTGAACTCGGGTTCACTGCGCTACTTAGCTGCCCCCGTGGAGATAATTATGATTCTTTTCTCAGCATTGCTCTCTGATTCTCTGTTCTGAGTCTATGTGAGAAAATTCTATGGGCTTATCTGGTTAGGAGGTACTCTCTTTTTTACTTTCCAACATTACATTCTGTATTCTAGAAATTCAGTTGGTTTCTAGAATGAAACACCTCTTTCAAATCTTTCTTCAGTCTTGTTTCATGCAGTCAGATCACTGTTATTAGCATGTATTTTACTTTGGTGCTTCATATAGTAAGTACTAGGGCTATCCATCTGTTATCATTCACTCGTACAATTTTATGGGCTTAAATTGCTTTAAATCTGATAGTATCAGGTACCTTTATCCAGGTTTTTTTCTTTGGTTGCACAGAAAAAAAGAAAGCCAAGTGTCAGTTCCCAAGAAACTTCCCCTACTCTTGTTTCCCTTTGCAAACTAAAATGGGATTAATTAGAGAACCCAGGTGTTTCAGAGATAGAAGAGACCTCAGAAATCTTCTAATTAAATGCATACCTATAAACTATATCTAATATATATATTTATTCAGCCTTTCTTTGAAGATGTCTATAAAGGGAAGTCCACTCACCTAAAGATATTTAATAACACCTACTATGTTCCAGATATAGTGCTAAGCTGTGAGTGTAGAAAGAAAAAAAAAAAAAAGTCCTTGTCCTTAAGACGTTTACATTCTACTGAATGTATACAATATCCTCACATTTTAAAAAACAGATTTAAAAAACAAAAAAACAGAAGAAGTTCTAAAAACTTGGAAGATTAGAAAGGGTCTCTTATGGGATTCTGCAAAATAGAAGCAAGGAGAATGTGTATGACATTGTTTTAAAAAAAAAAAAAAAGAAGTACCTCCTAAGGCAAGGATGATTAGCTGCCAGAATCCTTTAACTTGACAAAGAAAGATTAGAATGTAGTATCAGAAATGAAAATATCTCTAAACTTGTGACCCAGAGTTAACATTAGCCAGCCATTTGGAGCTTTCAGTGAATAAGACCTCAAACAACTCACAGCACAGGTTCAGGTTTTTACAATGACATCTACAACACAAGAGAGTATATAAACATAGACACACAAGGGAATGTCACTCAAGTAAACAGACTGCCCAGAGTTGCACTACTCTGCTTAAACAAGCACAACAATGTCTCATTTGGCTCTCTTGCTCTCCCTCCTATCAACACATTCATATTTAGAGTTATAGTACAAAGGCCAGTTTGGAGAATATTGGTCTAAAGGCCTGGAGCCTCCTTGCCTTTTAATGCTGCTAATAGCCATCTTGTGGATTAAGTTTCATGCCCTATAAGCAATTGAGCTGACCTATTTAGCTGACTTTCCATATTAATGTATACTCAGATCAGTGCATCTCTACAATGAAATCCTACTTTTAGGAAACACTGGACAACCATATGACAGAACACTAAATCCTACTGAAATCATCATCTAGCCTTTGCTTCCTTACAATGTCCATATGTTGCTATTAGTTTTGCCCTTTGAGCCTAAGCAGGATACACATAATCCCTCTTTTGCCAGATAATCCTCTAATTAAATGAAGGACACTTATCATGTTCTTCCAGTTGTCACTGGGTTTTTCTCCCTTCCAGTCTAAACATCTTCAGACAGGGTATACTAGTAAATGTTTATCAACAAACTCTAAGAAGGGGGGAACTTTCAAGTTTAATCTGCAGCATTAACATTTTCTTCATCACTTTCTTAAGTCTAAACAATAAACAAAATAATAAATCAAGTCCTGATGTGTAGCTAATTGATTCTTGCAAACAGATTCTTGCTAGCTCCAGCACCCTCTCTCTATATCCCAGGTCCTTTCCCTGATATCATTTGACATGATCTTGATGTCCTTTATCATAGTTTCTTCTGGACACTGCAGTTTGTCAATATCCTTCCTAAAATATGGTGCCTTGAACTGAACATATCACTCCTGATTTGGTCTGACCAGAGCACAGAGAAAAGAGACTATCACTTTCTTGTTCCTAGATACTATGCCTCTTCTAGTGCAACCTGATATTCTTTTAGTTTTTTTGGTCTTTAAAAACAAACAAACAAAAACCAACAAAATATATCAGAATGTAATATGAGATTATTGACTCATGTTTTACTTTCCCTCCACTAAAATCCCTGGATGAATCAGATTCTGCCTCCAAGAGTGTGGGATTGTGGGTTTCCCAGAATTCAGTGAATCTCCCAGAAGTCCATAAGCAGGTTTTTCCTTTAGACTTGTGAATCTCCTGGACTTGCAAATCTCTCCACTGCAATTCTGGCTCTCTGAATCTCCTCAAGCTTCCCTGAAGTTATTCTGGGAAGTCTTCACCTTAACCTAATCCAAACTGACTGTCCCCACTGACTCTTGGCTCCTTTTATCCTCCCACATATACTTTTGTGCTGGCTGGAGGCTTTGGATTTAGAGGGAGCTATAGATTGAAGCTGGCTGGAGACATTCTGACAAGCGCTCTTGGGGAACCAAGGAGAGAAATAGGCTTCTACTAAAGCTAGTTGGACACCAGGAAAAGATTCAAGACTTTGAAGGATACAATAAACGATCTGGACTTTAACTCCTGGCTGCATTTTGGGATTATTGAACTTAAGTGAAATGAAGGCTGCCTCCAGAAGCTCCCCAAGAAACCTCCTCCAAGAGAAGGAATACAACTTAGAAAAACAAAATATTACAAGATGGTACTTGGAGTAACAGGGAAGTTGATTTCCCATGGAATGTTAATGTTAATTTAATTCTTATTCCCAATGTTAGAGGAAGAAAGCAGTAGGAAAGGCACTAAAGTGGTGCTAAGATATAAAGATGGCCTAGGAGTACTGTAGTAGGTAGATCTGGTTGAACAAGATATGGCAAATTTTCACCAATTCAAAGTCCAGATGTTTAGAGTGAAAGATGGAATTTCAAATTACAGGGAGAAGTTGGAGAGCAAGAATGTGGCAAGAATGGTGGGAAGGAATAGCTTTGTTTTCTCATTATCCAATCTTTTCCATGTTGAAACCAATTTATTTCATTGAGTTAACAAATTAAATTCTTTTGAGACAGAGGTTTGATGACCTCATTCCTCTGCTCCAAATAAATACTCCTTTTCCTGGTGATATATATTCTCTAGATAAATACAAATAAATACTCCAAATAAATACAAATAAATACTCCTTTTCCTGGTGATATATATTCTCTAGATCTGGATATTTGCGTTTGTGGAAAAGCCATATGCAATTTTGCATTTTTTTTTTTAAGTTATCTTGATTTTCATTTCATTTGATATATCTGAAAATGATCTGGGGATTTTTGTGGAGTGAAAGTAAAACATGAGTCAATAATCTCATATTACATTCTGATATATTTTGTTGGTTTTTGTTTGTTTTTAAAGACCAAAAAAACTAAAAGAATATCAGGTTGCACTAGAAGAGGTATAGTATCTAGGAACAAGGAAGTGATAGTCTCTTTTCTCTGTTAGTTATCTCTGATTTTCATTTTTCATTTCATTTCATTTCTCTCAGTTTGAGAAATGGAAATAAAGTAAGAAAGAAACAGAAACAAAAACAAAAACAAACAAACAAAAAACAAAATGAAAAGGTTAAAACTTTTGACCAGGAAGTATTCTGATTATCTGTGAGTTTCAATTACCCATAGTTCCTTGTCTCATTACCAGATATAACTGAAAGTTGGACTTAGTCTCTATCCTTCACTGAAGTCATATTGTGATGGCTCATGATGTTTTTCTTGGGTCCTTAAAAGCTGAGCCCTCCAAAAGTAAGCTATGGCCAATTTTATCAAACTGGAAAGACTTTGGGAATGGGCTCAGTGGTGGATTGTGTCTGCCATCTAAAGACCTAACTCAGTTCATAGAGGCTCATTACCACCTTGGCTGGAGGAGGATAAATTATTATTATTTTTTCCTACAACAATTTTGTAAGACCATGTACTTAGGCCACAAAAAGATTGGGATCTACATTAGTGCAAACTGATGAAATCACTAGTACTTCAAGTCTCAAAGAAAATATAGCCTGAGAAAAGGTTTGAATATCATTTTCAATTTGGACAGCCATAATCAGCTTTCAGGATAAGCTATTCAACATTTAGACTTCAAAAAAAATTGTATGAAAAAACTCAGTAAGCCTCAGATAAGTTAGCAATTTCTAAAACAAATTAGACTCAAAGAATATGTCAACAGGGAGCTATATATGGAAAACTTTAATATCTATTTATTAAATTCTTTCTCTGCCACAGATACCTTTAAACTTTCAAAGCATTTCTGATCATTCCTTCTTAAAGGAAATGATTGGGTTGAAATAGGAACTATTGAGCAAATGGCCACACAAAATGACTCAAAACAAGATGACTTCTCATTTGTTTGCCACATCTATGAGAATTTTCTAAAAAGCCTTTTCCCTCTGAATTATCAATTATATAGGTTTTCAAAGCTTATTTGAGACTTTATTTAAATGAATGTTAGATGAGAAACTTTTAATTAGTGGCTCCTCAAGCTGTTATGAGACATTTGAGATGTTCTGAGGTATTCTTTTTAAATTAACATTAAAGTGAGTTTTGAAATAGGCACTGACAATATGTTAGGATTAGAAATGCTTTTTATTGCAAAGTTACTGTCTCTATCTCTTTTCCTCACTCCCTCACTCTCAATTTCACTTAAAAAAAAACTCTTCATTTTTTATTTTAGGACCAGGTTTAAGATAATCCTAAGAAAACAAGAGGATGGGGGTAGGAAAGGAGGGAATGTAGTTCTTTAGTTGGTAATGACTGAATCCATTCTACCAATATTTTCCTATTGAAATTTTGTTTCTTTGAGGATTACAAAGGATTAATTACAAAATTAATTATAATATATTATAATACATAGAGGAAGAGGACAAAGAGGAGGAAGAAGATGAAGAGGAGGAGAATGAGGATGAGGATGAGAAGGATGAGGACAAGAATGAGGAGGATGTGGAGGAAGAAGAAAGAGGACTTGTAAAATGCTACCTTCATATCACATGGGAGATGGAATAAATTTTAAAATCTGTTTGTTTGGTTTTTTTTTTAATATATATTAACATTCTAGGATGGCAAATGGAAATAATTGTTAGATTTTGAGTTAGAATTCTAAAGTTCTAATCCCAGCTCTGTAAAAAATTTAGATGTCCTATTTTACCACTCTAACTCTCAGTTACTTTATCGCTTGAAGTATGGAGGATGCTTATCTCATATGGTTAATTTTTGCTTTATAATTTGTAACATTGTAATTATTATAAAGTATAATGCAGTTCTCATAACAAGCTTCCTACAAAGTGATCACTGCAAGCAATAATGCAAATGGAGGACATGTTGATTTATAGAATCCCCCAGCTAAAATTTTTTGGACTTAGTATTAATAATATTACCGTAGTATTGTACTTGCTATAGATATATGTATATATGTACTTGCTATAGATATATGTATATATGTAGATAAATTATCTATCCATCTTTCTCTCTGTGCGTTTCTTTTTCTTCCAGTCTCCCTGTTTATCTGTCTTGTATTAATTAAGAGTATAATAAATAAGAGTATACTTGCCAGGCTTTGTACTAGATTCTGAGAATGGGGTACAAAGACAAAATGAAACAGTCCATACATTTCAGGACCTTTTATTCTATAGCTAAAGATAGAAACACACACACACACACACATAAATAAACTAATAAATATTATAAAAATAAATAATATATATTATAATATGCATTCACAAAAAAAAGGACTATATCATTTTGTGAGGAAGAGAACTAGGAGATGTGGGAAAAAATTTCAAGTATGCCTGTGTGTGTGTGTGTGTGTGTGTGTGTGTGTGTGTGTGTGTGTATGTGTGTGTGACCAATTTTTATACATATGCACACACACATACACATTCCCATTTTGATTATTTTATTTATCTTCTTTCTGGACTTCTTCATATTAGATCATTAATCTATTCCAACTATCTTTTTGCACACATTTCTTCATATTATTAATAGCTAATTATGTATAATTCTTCAAGTAGTCACAATTTCTTCTGTATGTATACTTAGGTCAAAGCTCCTCCATATTTTAGCCAATGTTTTAGTGACTGACAAGGGCATAAAAAGTTCAAAGCTGTCAGTATAATTCTGCTAGTAACAAATCTCTTTGGAATGAACAAGGCTGTTCCTAACACACAAAGATCTATTATTGATACTTTATATATTTCCAACTTTATAGGCCCTGGTAGACCTTGAGTTGTGGTAGCATTGTCTTAAAAACCTTTTCCCCTCTAAAACATCAAAGTAGAACCTCAGTGGAAAGAGCCACACCTCATTTTTGTCTTAGGATTTATCATTTTAAAAAGATTTACCTTGAAAAATACTTAGTAGACATTTTATCTTGATTTATATAGGAAAGTCCCATCATATAGGAGACCTTTCACTTTTAGTCCTGGAAACTGAAAGATTCCTTTGAAGATGAGAGAGTTTTCCTTTATAAATACTTCAGGAATCATAGGATCACAGATTTAGAGATGGAGGGGCAGAGCCAAGATGGCAGAGAATGCACATGTTTCTTTCTGACCTCGTCCCACATCCTCAAACTAATTAGCAAAACCAACCTCTGAATTAGTTCTAGACTAGAAGAACCCATGATATTGGGAGTGTAACAAATTGCCAGCAGAAGATAATTTCAAAGCTCTATAGAAAAGGCCTGTTTCAACTGGGCACTGAGGGAGGCAGGCCAGGTACAAGCAGGCTGAGCACAAGACCTGGGATGTTGTGGGCTCTGCTTACAAGAGAATCTATGGGGAAGAATCTACAGCAATGTTGGCTACTCTGCCCTGGTTGCAAGCCAGTAAACCAGCAGAGAAGTTATAAAACATCCGACACAAATATTAAAGGTAAAGAGTGAACCCTAAAATGCTGGAATTTCATGGGACCTGGCCTTGCTGAGTCAGCACTGACCCAGTGTAGCCTCTGTTGCTTTTGGAGGAAGCTTGGGCAATCTTCCTTGCCCTAAAAGCAGATCTCAACTTTAAAAAAAAAATGAGTAAAAAAGCAAAAAGAACTCTGACCATAGATAGTTTTTATGGAGAAAGAGAGGAACAAATTTCAAACCCTGAGGAGACTGACAGCAGATCATCTCCAGATGAAGCCCCAAAGGGTGATATAAATTGATCCCCATCACACAAGGCTCTCCTAGAAGAAATTTAAAAGGATCTTAAAAGAGAGCTAGAAGAAAAATGGGGAAAGGAAATGAAAACTTTGCAAGAAGGTTTGGAAAGGGCAACACAGAAACTATGTGAAGAAAGTTCATTACAAAATAGACTTAGTGAAATAGGAAAAGCATATAACTCATTAAAAGATAAATTTGACAAAATGGAAAAAGAAAACAACTCCCTGAAATACAGAATTTTTGAAATGGAATTAAAAAATCCATAGAACAAAACAACTGATTTAAAAATTCATTTGGACAAAAAGAATTAAAAAAAAAGTAAATGAAGAAAATAATTCATTAAAAATCAGAACTGAACAAATGGAAATGAATGAATCAATGAAACATCAAGAATCAAAATTTAAAAAATGAAACAATAGGAGAAAATGTAAAATATCTACTTGGGAAAGCTGACCTGAAAAATAGATCAAGAAGAGACAATCTAAGGATTATTGGACTTCCTGAAAACTATGGTGAAAAAACAGAGCCTAGACATTATTTTTCAGGAAATCATCAAAGAAAACTGCCCTAGAGTCATAGAATCAGAAGGTAAAATAGCAATTGAAAGAATTCACCAAACACCTCCTGAAGTAGACCCCAAAATTAAAAGTCCAAGGAATATCGTGGCTAAATTATAGAACTATTGGACAAGGAAAAAATATCATAAGCAGCCAGAAATAAACAATTCAAATACTGATGAGCCACAATCAGGACTACCTAGGACTTAGCAGTTTCCACCTTAAAAGATCAAAGGGCCTGGAGTATGATATTACAAAAGGCAAAGGAACTTGGAGTGCAGCCAAGAATAAGCTATCCTACTAAACTGAGCATTTTCTTTCAGGGAAGAAGATGGACATTCAACAAAACAGGTGAATTCCATTTATTTCTGATGAAAAGATCAGAGCTAAACAAAAAAATTTCACCTCCAAATATAGAACTCGGGAGAAGCATAGAAAGGTAAAAAGAAAAGAACTCTTGAGAACTGTATTTCTGTTATGGATATACATAGAGAATGCATGTATAATTTTATTTTACTGTTATAATATAAAAAAGAAACTAGAGCTGGAAAGAGGTTTGTACTGGAAAAAGGTTAAAATGGAGGTAAAATGAGGGGAATTACATCTCATGAAGAGGCAAAGAAAACCTATTATAATTGAGGGAAATAAGGCAGGGAGATGAACATTGTGTGAATCTTACTCCCATCAAATTTGACTCAGAAAGAATATTAGACACATGTGGTTTTAGAGAGAAATTTCTCTCACTTTATAGAAAACTGGGAAGGGACAGAAAAGGGAAGAGGCAGGTTAAATAAAAGAGAAAACAGAAATTGTAGGGGAAAGAAAGAGGGAAGATCTCTAAAAGAGGAGAGCTGTTTGAGGCAAGTGGTGCTCATAAGTGGAATATTGGGGAGGAGGGAAAGGGGAAAAGGAAATTTTGGGGTAAATAAGATGGCAGTAAATACAGAATTAGTAGTTTTAACCATAAATATGAGTGGGGTGAACTCTCCCATCAAGCAGAAATGGATAGCAGACTAGATTAAAAGCCAGAACCCTACAATATGTTGTTTACAGGAAATACATTTAAAGTAGAGTGATACATACTGAGTAAAGGTAAAAAGCTGGAGCAGAATCTATTATGCTTCATGTGAAGTAAAAAAAGCAGGGGTAGCCATCCTGATCTCAGATCAATCAAAAGCAAAAATCTATCTAATCAAAAGAAATAAGGAAGGAAACTATATCTTGCTAAAGGGTACCATAGTTAATGAAGCATTATCAATATTAATCATATATACACCAAGTGGTATAACCTGGAAATTCCTAAAGGAGAAGTTAAGAGAGCTGCAAGAAGAAATAGACAGCAAAACTATAATAGTAGGAGATCTCAACCTCAGAACTAGATAAAAATAGAGAAACTAAACTAGATAAATTGAACCACAAAATACACAAGAAAGAAGTTAAGGAGGTAAACAGAATATTAAAAAATTTAGGTATAGTAGATCTTTGGGGAAAATTCAATGGAGACAGAAGGGAATACACTTTCTTCTTGGTAGTTCATGGAGCCTATACAAAAATTGATCATATATTAGGACATAAAGACTTCAAATTCAAATGCAGAAAGGCAGAAATAATAAATGTATCCTTTTCAGATCACAATGCAATGAAAATTACATTCAATAAAAAGCCAGGGGAAAATTAGCCCAAAAAATAATTGGAAACTAAATAATCTCATCCTAAAGGATGATTGGGTGAAACTGCAAATCATAGACACAATTAATAATTTCACCCAAGCAAATGACAATAATGAGATGTCATACCAAAATATGTGGGATGCAGCCAAAGCAGTAATAAGGGGAAATTTTATATTTCTAGAGGCCTATTTGCATAAAATGGAGAAAGAGGAGGTCAATGAATTGGTCTTGCAACTAAAAAAGCTAGAAAAATAGCAAATTAAAAACTCTTAGTCAAACACTAAACTTGAAATTCTAAAAATAAAAGGAGAGGTTAATAAAATTGAAAGTAAAATAACTGTTGAATTAATAAATAAAACTAAGAGTTGGTTCTATGAAAAAAATTAACAAAATAGATAAACCCTTGGTCAATTTGATTAGAAAAAGGAAAAGAGGAAAATCAAATTGTTAGTCTTAAAAATGAAAAGGGAGAACTTGCCACTAATGAAGAGGAAATTAGAGTAATAATTAGGAGTTACTTTGCCCAAATTTATGCTAATAAATTTGATAACCTAAGTGACATGGATGAATACCTTCAAAAATATAGGCTGCCCAGATTAACAGAGGAGGAAGTAAATTGCTTAAATAGTCCCATTTTAAAAAAAGAAATAGAACAAGTATTAATGAACTGCATAAGGAAAAATCCCTGGGATCATATGGATTTACATGTGAATTCTACCAATTGCATATTTAGAGAACCCTAGAAAATCAACTAAAAACTATTAGATATAATTCACAACTTTAGCAAATTTGCAGAATACAAAATACATCTATAGAAATCATCAGCATTTTTATACATCACTAACAAAATCCATCAGCAAGAGATACAAAGAGAAATTTCATTTACAATAACTATCAATAATATAAAATACTTGGGAATCTATCAGCAGAGGGAAAGTCAGGAAGTATATGAACCGAACTACAAAACACTTTCCACAGAACTAGAGTTAGATCTGAACAATTGGAAAAATATCAAGTGCTCTTGTATTGGCCAAATGAATATAATAAAAATGACAAGACTAACTAAGTTAATCTATTTATTTAGTGCTATACCAATCAAACTCCCAAGAAACTATTTTACTGACCTAGAAAAAATAACAACAAAATTCATCTGGAAGAACAAAAGTTCAATAATTTCAAAGGAATTAATGAAAAAAAAAAAAAAAAGCAAATAAAGGTGGCCTCGCTGTACCAGATCTAAAACTGTATTATAAAGCAGCAGTCATCAAAACTATTTGATACTGGCTAAGAAATAGAGTAGTTGATCAGTGAAATAGGTTAGGTTCACAGGACAAAATAGTCAATGAAAATAGTCATTGCTTGACACATAGTGTTTGAGAAACCCAAAGACCCCTTCTTTTAGGATAAGAATCCACTATTTGACAAAAACTGCTAGGAAAATTGGAAACTAGTATGGCAGAAACTGGCATTGACCCACAGCTAATATGCTATACCAAGATAAAGTTGAAATGAGTTCATGATCTAGACATAAAGAATGATATTATAAACAAATTAGAAGAACATAGGATAGTTTACCTTTTAGATCTGTGGAGGAGAAAGGAATTTGTGGCCAAAGAAGAACCAAGAGATCATTATTGATCACAAAATAGATAATTTTGATTATATTAATTTAAAAATTTTTGTACAAACAAAACTAATGCAGACAAGATTAGAAAGGAAGCAATAAAGTGGGAAAACATTTTTAATTCAAAAATTCTGATAAAGGCTTCATTTCTAAAATATACAGAGAATTGACTCAAATTTATAAGAAATCAAGCCATTTTCCTATTGATAAATGGTCATAGGATATAAACAATTTTCAGATGAAGAAATTGAAACTATTTATAGTCATATGAAAAGGTGTTCTAAATCACTAATTGATCAGAGAAATGAAAATTAAGACAACTCTGACATACCACAGCATACCTCTCAGATTGGCTAAAATGAGGGAAAAAGATAATGAGGAATTAGGGGATATGGAAAAACACATTGTTAATGGAACTGTGAATGGCTCCGACCATTCTGGAGAGCAATTTGGAACTTTGCTCAAAAAGTGATCAAATTGTGCATACTCTGATCCAGCAGTGTTTCTACTGGGCTTATATCCCTAAGAGATCTTAAAGGAGGGAAAGCAACCCATATGTGCCAAAATGTTTGTGACATCCCTTTTTTTATAGTGGCAAGAAACTGGAAACTTAATGGATGCCCATCAATTGGAGAGTGGCTGTATACATTATGGTATATGAATATTATGGAATATTGTTGTTCTGTAAGAAATGCCCAACATGATGATTTCAGAGAGACCTACATGAACTGATGCTAAGTGAGATGAGCAGAATCAGGAGATCATTATACATGGCAACAACAAGATTATATGATGATCAATTCTGATGGACATGGCTCTTGTCAACAATGAGGTGATTCAGACCAGTTCCAATGATCTTGTGATAAAGAGAGCCATTTGGACATTTGGACATTTGAACTTAGCCTTAAAGGGTTATATAATTTCAAAATGTAGGAATTAGGGGTTAGGGCATGCCACTTATAGGCAATAGAACAAGGAAAGAAATAGATATTAGTAAGCATGCATTCATATGAGTGTCAGTGAGTAGTCCAGTTTGTTCAAAAATTAGCACACAAGAAGGCAGAATAGTTTGAAGTAAGTCTGGCCAAGAGAAATTCCATATCTTATTGGACCTTGTTTGTTAGGATGACATTGGATTTTTTTTTGGGAGATAATAGGGGTACACCAAAAGTCTTTTAGATGAGAAGTGATGTGATAAGATTTGTATATATGGAAGACTAATCTGTCAGTAGTATGAATGTAAATGGGGTAGAGGAAAGAAAGACTATGGGAAGTCAGATTGGAGATAAGAATACATAGAAGAAGAATTATAACAGTTCAGATGAGTAGAAGTGAGAATCTGTACTAATAATGAAATAGAAAGAAAAGATCAGATATGAGCAATGTTTCATAAATATAATCTAAATGATGTAGAGGGAAGAATCAGGGTTTGACCCAAGTGATTAGCGATACTATCTGACAAAAATAGGGACATCAGAATAGTGGGTTTTATATATGTATGTATGTATGTATGTATGTATGTATGTATTTATTTATTTGTTTTTGTTTTTTGGAGAGGGGGTGGTGCTTGATGATGTTAAAGATAAGACCAGAGGAGCAACTAGATGATACAGTGGATAGAACACTAACCTTGGAAGGACTTCCTAAATATAAGACAAGCTTTGGCAATATAGACAAGATACCATTAGACTATGTAGATAGAATCATTTAATGAACAGTTTGAAATGATGTTCTATGTGTACTACTCAAAGTTGTACAAGTCTTCTTCCTTAATTTTTAAAGAGTTTGTCACCACCATTGCTTGAAATGCACATTTATTTAATTAATCATGGGGCTAATGTTCTTAACTAAGCTGAAATAAGTCATTTTATATAATCAGATAATCCTGGAAATAGAAGACATCTTGAATAAGTCTAACTTCTTGTTCTGGGCAGTATCATGTTAAAATTGTCCCAGACTAATGACCTTACGTCAACCATGAAAATAAGCATAGATCCACATAATCATGACTTCATACTAGGCAGTGAGCCTAATGAGCAAATTAGCTGGTTGTGTTTGTGAGAAAAGTGAGTATTTTATTAAAGATAGATAATGCTTATGTTCATAGAATCTGTTGATATAAGTAAAACTTAATTTGGTAGTAAAGTAGAAAAATGCGACAGATCAAAACTGAAAGAAGCAGAATTCTTCTCTGGTGAAACTCCACTAACCCACATTCTCCAAGTCAGTTCCAATAGAATGATTATATCTCTCCTCCAAGTTTAAAGTAATTAAAGGGTTGAAGGCAATTTTTCTTTTTCCACTTAGTTTTTAAAGAGTAATAAAATATTTATTTCAAAACTTTAGATATAATATGTAATTTTGTTGAAAATGTTCCCCACATCTCCAAAATCTATATAATTTTTTAGTTTTTTGGGAGCTAAAAAATTCAAACCATGAAAGCAAAGATAGCTAGGCTAGTCTTTAGATGGGAGACATTGATTCCATTATTGTTTATATGTAAATATTTATTTATAAATTTTTAACATTCTTTTAAAAAAATTAGTTTCAAATTATCTACCCCCCTCATCCATTGAAAAAGAGAAGCAATATGATATAAATTATAGATGTGAAGTCATGCAAAATCTATTTCCATATTGTCTATATTGCAAGAAAATACTATGAAAAACAAAAAACATAAAGAAAGCAAAACACTAATTGAATTGAAAATTGAAAAAAAATTGGTTCTTACAAAGAAAGGGCTTCTGATCTCTTGCCACTGCATACTGATCCCTTCAGACTGCAAATAGTCCTCTCTGACTTATAAATTGAACTCGGAAGTGCATATGGGTAATGAAGTTGCCAAATAGAACCCTGTCCTACACTTAGTGTTAGGGCAGGAGTTCCCTGTACAATCTCCTTCTGACAGATCCCTTTATCATTTCTGACAATTCCTGAAGCTCCTGTTAATGCTTTTGCCACTTCTAAGACACATCTAGTGTTGCTATTATGCTGACTCCTAACTATGCCAAAAACTTCAATATATCTTTCTTTCTGACTTTCTAAGTTGTTTTGGACTAGAAAAAGACTTACCCTAAATTTTTGTTGGTGCTGCTGCTCCATAATGTGATTTAAATTGTTATTTTTAAGTTTGGAGAGCAATATTGGGAGAAGTCAACTGCTTCCTTTGCTCTCATCTTTCTTCTATCTCATTTCTCTCTCTAGGGGTGTCTTTCTAATGAAATTGGCTTGAGCTCCCATTTTAATGTGTTTTCTACCCAATATCAATCACTTAGTACTAGTTAGTATCTTTTTATTATTGATGTTACTAATTAGTATCATCTATATAAAATTAATACCCAATAGCTTGCAACATCAAGTTCAATTCCAAATACCAAATACCAACTGATAGGTATGGTTGCTCCTTTGTTTGTGGGACAGAACCACTTTGGAGAATTGCTCAGATAGGTTTTTAAGAAAACCATTAAAGCTACACTTGAAGAAGAGAGAAGGATGAAAGAGGAAAGGAGGAGGGAGGGAACAAAAGAGGGGGGAAGAAAAAGGAGGAGAGGAAAAGAAGGAAAAAGAGAGAAGGACAAGAGAAAGGAAAGAAGAAGGGAAGGGTGAGAGGGAGGGAGGAAGGACAGAGGAAGCAGGAAGGTAGGAAGGGAGAGAGAGAGGGTCAAGAGGTGGAGAGGGGAAGGAAAAGAAAAGAAAGGGAGGGAAGAAAGGGAATAGAAGAAAGGGCGAGAAATTTTTCTCAGCTAATCCCTGCTCAGCAAAGGGATTGGCTCCATCATGCAATACATGGTCAGAGAAACAGGCACAACATATCTACACATGATCTTAATCGGATGCAGGGCCTCTCCATTACATAACATCATATATTTTGGGAGCAAATTCTCAAGGCTCCAATTTGGTATGCAGCAAGCAGAACTTATTGCACTTGCTCCCAGCATTGGATTATCATTGGTCAATCCCTGCTTTATTATGCAAAAATTATGTGCAAAGTGAGTCAAGGCTTCTACAGATTTCACAATTTTCTTTGGTAAATGGCCTTGTGTTAAGCAATTGTGATTAATGTGAAACCCAAATTTTCCAAAATACAGCCCAGCTGAGTTTCCTTTGGTTTTGTCTTGCATGGAGAAGGAATACAGCTAGACACAATTTCTTGCATAAGAATTGGTTGAGTAATTTAAAATTAATTGGGACATACCTATAGAAGAGTAATTGAGAGGAGGAAGGGAACAGGCTGCTGTGCTAAGGAAAGATTGGATGGAGGCAAAAGGGTTGTTTAACATGGATAAAGGAAGGATTTTTTGTTTATTTTTTTTGTTTCTGAGGGGGTGGTAAGATGAGAACTATCTTCAATTATTTGATGGGCTGTCATATTATTACAAGAAAGAAAAACTAGGCTTCCTTTGCTTGGTCCCTGAGGACAGAACTAGGAGGAAAATTCTGGTTCATTATAAGAAAGAGCTTAATAACAATTATAACTAATAAAAGTGGAATGGGCTGCCTTGACCCATAGTGAATTATCTAATACTAAGTTCTTTAAACAGAGGCTGGATAATGACCCTCCAAGGATGTTATGAACTCCAAGGGAGTTCGTAATATTTTTGGGTTGTGGACCCCTTGGGCATTCTAAAGATTTCCATGAGCTCTTTCTAAAAAATGTTTTTAAATATATAAAATAAAATACATAGAAATGCATAATATTACTCCATGATTAAAGGTTATATTTTAGGACTTAATAAAATTTGAAGAATATAACTTTCATGAGTCTTTACTTTTATTTTCCTGATACTTTACTAATATTTTTGGTTTTCATCTGAACTGTTTTCCTATTTTTCATGATTGAATTATTTAACCTGACCTTAGCAAACTGCTTTTTATTTGGTATGTGTGTGTCTATTTGTGTGCATGTGTATTTCAATAATTTCTCCAAAGAACCAAGATCATTTTAAATTCTATTTTATTAAATTTCACTAGCTTCTCTATGATTAATGGAGATAGAAATTAATTAGTTTGGAAATATTGCCTGTATGTCCTGTTAGAAAAGTAGCTTGGGATAATAGATTGTAAAGCCATAGAATACACAAGAGCTGCATTCTTCATTCTTGAATATTTTTTGCCGTAACATTCCACATAGAATGAGGCTCAAATTTACTTGAGATTTAGCTTGTTTTTATGAAAATGTAAATGGACAAGGCACATATTTAAAATAGAACATTTAAACATTTATTTATGTAGTAAGTTTATTTTTAATATACATTGCTTTATGAATCATATTGAGAGAGAAAAATCAGAGCAAAAGGGAAAACCATGAGAGAGATTTAAAGAAGGGAAAAAGAAGTGAACATATAGCATGTATTGATTTAAATTCACTTTCCTTAGATCTTTTTCTGGATGCAAATGGAATTTTCTCTCCAAAGACTATTAGGATTGTTTTGGATCACCAAACTGCTGAGAAGAATCAAGCCTTTCACGTTGATTATTACATGAAGAGGGCCACAGATAGTGGGGGAACTCTGGGTGAGGTAGAAGACCCTTCAGCCCAGAGGGAACCTGCTGACAATGTCTTGTTCGGCTCCCCGTCTCCCCTAAGGGCTCTCAGCATTCCTGAGAAGTCAGGGGGCAGTGACAATCTGTGTTGTAATTAAAGCAGATACTAAGTGACAAAAAGTTATCTACATACATGTTGTTTATGTGTTCTCGCACAGTATATAGTTAGCAAATGTTCAGTGTTGCTTTGGTTATATAAAGGTATTAGGGTACATAAGGCTGAGAGAATTTGGAATAAATGGACTCCATGTTTGATCATCCATGTTAGTCAAGACTCATCACTCCTCTTTTAAGACAAAGGACTCAAGGTGTTATAGAGATCCTCCAGAGAGCTAGTCCAAACACAGCAATTTCAAATTATTGTTGTCATTATGTACAATATATTCCTTGTTCTGCTTGTTTCACTAAACATAAAATTTATTTAAAAAAATTAAACAAATCTATTTTTTGTCCCTTCCTATTTCTTCCCTGCATTGGGAGAAAGATTAATATAACATATATGCATAGTCAAGCAACCCAAATCATACTGGCTGTGTTCAAAAATGTATGCTGTATTCTGTACTCCCAATCCATCACCTCTCTGTCAGAAGATGAGTAGCATACTTACTAATCAGTCTTCTAGAATAATAATTTATCACTATAGATCTCTTTAGAGATCATCATAGATCATTTTTAGAGTTCTCAAATCTTTTAAAGTTGTTTGCCTTTGTAATGTTACTATATAAATTGTTATTCTGCTCAATTCACTCCACATCATTTCATAAAATTATTTCCAGGTTTTATTAGAAACCATCTGCTTCATCTTTCCTTATAGAAAATTAGTATTCTATTATATTCATATGCCATCATGTTAGGCACTCTGCAATTGACAGGAGCCACTAATTTCTAGTTTTCTGTATCAAGTGGTGTTAGGATATAAGGTGATAACTCAGGTTGTCTAAACAATTCTCTAGCTCAGAATTCACACCTTTGGTTCAGGCCTTTGAAAGGAGTTTGCACCTTTGGACTTCTGGGGGGGAGTTTACATGTTTAAAAGAGTTTGCACCTTTAAGAGGAGCAAGTTCATTGGTTGAAGTATTTCCCACACGTGCCTGAGTTCTCACGGGCCCATTCTCTGCGATGATAAAAGAAGGCAACATTGAGTCTGAAGACAGTCTAGATTGGGAAATTGAGTTTAGACAAAATGTCAAGGTCCGGGCTAGCTCCTCTGAAGGGCTCAAATAAGTCCTTGCCCCATGTTGGATGCCAAATTGTAAAGGTCCTGTTGTCTCTAAGTTATAATCCTTCTCTGGGAAGATATGTCTTTTCTGTAAAATCTTTTCCTCTGTGAGTAGGTTTCTTGGGAAGCTTCTGGAGCCTCCAGCCAGAGCGAAGGTAGAATCTTGAATCCTCTTCTTCCTGAATCCTGGCTTTGAATCTCCTTGAGCTTCCCTGAAGTTCTCCCAGAAAGTCTTGTTCTTCTCCCAGTCTAGACTCTCCTTCCAGATTGCCATCTAAACTCAATTTCCTTTAAAACTCCTTTAAACATGTAAAAGTGGAATTTAGCTCTTAATGATGACATAATATGGTGAAATCCACTCATCATTTCCTGAAAGATGAAAAAGTAAAAATTCCCAGGAATGTTATTATAATGTTCTTGGTGATTTTCTGGAGGTCTCTGGAGCAGCCTTCCTTTCAGTTCAGTAAACACCCCAAGAATAGCCAGATGTCAAAGTCCAAATTCTTTATCATCTCCTTCACAATCTTGTCTCCTTTTGTGGAGCCTGGGCTAGCTTTCTTAGAGGCCTTCTGGAGTCTTGGCTTCAGTGGAGAAGCTAAGGAGGGGAGCCCTGTCACCAAGGTGGTGTGATATGGGATGAATGAATCTGACTCTCCTTGGCTCTGAGAGTTTGAGCTCCTGTCTCCAGTCCTCTTCTCTACTCTGGCTCTGACTTTGGCTGAGTTTTCCCAGCTTACATGCTCCCTTATAATTACATTATCATAGGTGTGAATCTTGTAAAACTATATTAAGTACTAAGCACATGTATTGAACTAGAGAACTATTAAGCACCATGCTAAACTAGATAGCCATTGTCTTTATCAATCCCATTGACTTAACACCTGGTAAGAATCCTTGTTTCAGAGTTCTGGCCCATAATATTTATGACCAAATTCCAGAGCTCCCAGATCAAGGAGAAAATATTGCAAGTAACCTGAAAGAAACTGTTTAGATATTATGGAGACAGTGACATATAAGATTTCGAAGCTTTCATTTAAAAGAATAGATGTCTTTGAATATGATATTTCAGAAGGAAGACAAAGAAGCCAGAGTTCCAATCAAGAATAATTTACTCAGAAAAACAAAATGCATATTTAATAAATGGAGGACTTCAATGCATACCTGATGAAAATACCAGAGCTGAATAAAAAATATAACATTCAAACAGAAAACTCAAGAGAAGCATAAACAAGTAAATGCAAAAGAGTATAATAAGGGATTCAAAAAGTTAGACTATTTATGGAAAGGTATACATGTAACTTCTAAGAACTTTATCATTATTAGGGAAGTGAAAGTCTACATAAACAGAGGACACAAGTGTAAGTTAATTAATGATCTAAAATAAAAGAGGGATGAAAAAGAGGGATGCCCTAGAAGGAGGGAGAAGGAAGAGGTAGAATATAGAAAATCAGCTCACATAAAAATGCATTTAAGCAAGAGCTTTTGTAATGGAGAGGAAAATGGAGAGTAGTGGGCATTTCTTGAACCTCCTTCTCATTGGTGTTGGTTCAAAGAGTGAATAATACACACACACACACACACACACACACACACACATACACACACTCATGTATAGAAATGAAATTTATCCAAGAAGGGAGCAGGAAGGAAGGAGGCTAAGAGAAAAGTGACAGGAGATGAAAAAAAGTAGGGCAGATTAAAGGAGGCAGTAGTTAAAAGTAAAACAGACTATAAGAGGGACAGGATAATAAAAGAGAAGGATAAACAGATGAAAAATAGTTTGGAGGGAAATATATAGTAATCATAACTGTAAATGTGAATGAGATGAGTTCACCCATAGAACAGAAGTGGATAGTAGTATGTAGAAAAAAATTAGAAATCAATAATATGTTGTATATAAGACACACAGAATAGAAAGACATGTAGAATTAAGATGAAAGATTGGAGCAGAATTTATTATGCTTCTATTTAAGTAAAAAAAGGCAGATGTAGCAATCATGATCTCAGACAAAGCAAAAGCAAAAAATAGACCTAATCAAAAGAGATAAGCAGATAAATTACATTTTTAGTAAAGGTACCATAGACAATGATGTAACATAAAAATGACAGCATGTTTCTCTAATAAAGACCTCATTTCTCAAATATATGGGGAATTGAGTAAAATTTATAAAAATAAGAGTAATTTCCCAATTGATATGTGGTCTAAGGATGTGAACAATCAATTTTCAAAAGAGAAAATAAATGTTGTCTCAAATTATATGGAAAATGCTCCAAATGATTATGTATTAGAAAAAGACAAATTAAAACAAATCCTGGAGAGGATGAGAGAAAATAAGTACATTAATGAATAGTTGGTAGAGAAGTGAACTGATTTAATCATTCTGGAGAACCATATGGAATTATACCCAAAGAGCTATAAAACTGTGCATGCTTTTTGATATAGTAAGGCAATTACTAGGGCTATAACCTATAGATATAAAAGGAAAAGGACCCAAATGTACAAAAATATTTATAGCAACTCTTTATGTGGTGACAAATTGAAAATTGAAGAAATAGTCATCAGTTGAGGAATGACTGAAGTAGTTGGGCCTGTGATTGCAGTGGAACACTGTTGTGCTGCAAGAAATGATGAGGGGTTGGTTTCAGAAAAAACATGTCTTAACATATGAATTTATAAATAGTGAAGTAAGAAGAACTAGGAGATTATTGTGCACAGCAATAAAAATGTAATAATGATCAACTATGAAAGATTTGGTTACTCTAATTAATATAATTTATCCAAGTCAATTTCAAAAGACTTATGATGAAAAGAATGCTGCTTACCACCCAAAATAGAAGTCATGACTTCTGAAGGCAAATTGAAGTATAATTTTCTTGATTTCTTAATTTTGTGTGTGATATGGTTAATATGGAAATAATTTGTTCATATATATATTTGATATACAGTGGATGGGTGAGATGTGGGATGAAGGAAAAGAATATGGTATTCATAATTTGAACAGAAAATAAATGGTACATTAAAAATTTTTTTTTAAAAGAAGATTCTTTAGAAAGGGACTTTTAAGGAAATTAATAGTACTATGTCCTTAATGTGATGGAATTTTGTAAACTTCATTGATTTGCTGATGATAACGCTGCCAATTTGAAGAAATCTCTGAAGAAATGATAGCTTTAGATTTTTGAATTTTATGGTTTCTTTATAGTTTCTTTTCCCTTTAGAAAACATTTTCATTAAACTATATACAGTAAAAAAAAAAAATCAGATTTTTCAGTACTGAATCGTGAACACATTAATTAAAAAAAAAAAAAAAAACTTACAAAGAAAGCTATTACATTTTCTATCTCTCTTTTCCCAAAGAGGAAGTAGTGAAGAGTTGAAGTTTTATTTTTCTAGTACCACAAAAAATTAAACATATTTTATTGCTAAAGTCATATTGCATGTAAATTATGTAGTACATTTTCCTGTGTCATCCTTAACTTTTGGAACAACTTAGTAGAATGTATATCATCCAAGAAAGAAATTTTATGATTTAGACTGAATAGTCTTTATGACAAAATAAAAATAAATAATAAATGACTATTAAGGCACATTAGACTTAAACTTGGCTGAAAGTGGTAATACAGATTTTGATACATTCTTATTTGTTATGAATTATATGGTCTGCAATTTTATTTGTACTTTAACCTTGATGAAGCATATAGCTTGTTAAAATGGTATCTCAAAGAGGAAAGATGATGATAGGTTGATGGGTAGACTCCAAGTAAATGAAAAACATTAGATTCTTTCAGCATTACTTCTCAATTTCCTTGCATATAATTAGAGGATTCTTTAGCAATCCAATGGTAGTGATAATGGTAGATAGACATGGTTTACATGGGTAAAGAAGTGCTTTTTTTCATATCCATTTTATTTGGTTGGAGGATGTATGTAAAATGTAAGCTCCTTAGGGACAGTAACTGTTTTTGTTTTGTTTTTGAATCCCCAAGGCTTTGCATGTTAATTGAATTGGAGAAAATAATGATTTCTTTTTGATTCTAAGGGGGTATAATGATTGTACCTTTTTAGATTCAAGAAGGGAAATGTGATATAGCAGATTATTGGATCACAGCTCAAAGTGATACTTGACGTACTAGGAATGTATGTGCATCCTTCCCATTTAAAAATATTACTATATTTTATATTTTAAAGAGGTATTATGCTATATTAGAACCTTGGACCCAGAGTTTAAGTTCCCTGATACATATTACCTATGTGACCAATCTATGTTCTATGCAGCTCTGTAAGATGATAAATTGCAAAGAAAGTGCCAAATATTAATGATTGAGGGTGTTTTCTCATCTGGAAATCCTTTATTCCAAGGAAATCAAAAGACAAGTTATTATTTTACATTTTGTGTTTAGAGTATCTATATTGAGCACTTTTTTACCTTCCAAGAGGGCCATTCTCTATGGCAAAGAATGAAAAAGTGAAAGAAAAAAAAGTTCAGTGAAATTACCTAACACATCAACCAAATCTGATATATGCAATATTCTATATTTCTTCTACTTCAGCTTTATAAAGAATTGGGGGGATGAAATTTCATATTTTGTCTTTAGATCCAGGTAGTTATCTTAATTTCATGGTATTTGTTTCACTGATGTTTCTCTTTGTATTTATATTGTTGTATGTATTGTTTTTCTGGTTTTGTTTACTTTATTTTCCATCAGTTCATATTCTCCCTATTATTTTCTATATTCATTATTTTTTAAAAATATTCATTATTTCTTAACAATGTAGTAATACCCCATTATATTCATGCCTCACAATTTGTTGAGCCATTGCCTATTTGATGAATATCTATTTTTTAGTTTCTTTTCTCCTACAAAAAGTGCTCATATAAATATTTTAGCATCTATAGGGTCTTTCTTCCTTCCTCCTTCTCTTTTTCTCTTCTTCCTTCCTTCCTTCCTTCCTTCCTTCCTTCCTTCCTTCCTTCCTTCTTTCCTTCCTTCCTTCCTTCCTTCCTTCCTTCCTTCCTTCCTTCCTTCCTTCCTTCCTTCCTTCCTTCCTTCCTTCCTTCCTTCCTTCCTTCCTTCCTTTCTTCCTCCCTGCCCCCCTCCTTTCTTCCTCCCTGCCTCCCTCCTTTCTTTCCTCCCTCTCTCCCTTCCTGTCTTCCTTCCTCCCTCCCATCTTTCCTCCCTCCCTCTCTCCATTCCCTGCCTTCCTTCCCTCCCCCTCCCCATTGCTATGGTCCATATACTTAGTTGTGGAAACTTTTTATCAAAGAATATAGATAGGCAATTTATTCATTGTCATAACAAAATTCCAAATTGCTTGCCAGAATATTTAGACTAAAGGAGAATCATACTATTAATGTATTGGTACCTATTTTTTCTCCTAAATCTTTAAAATTGATTATTCTCATAATTTGTCATCTTTGTAAGTTTGCAAAAATAAGGATATAAAAAGAAAGATCAACATTATTTTGACTTCCAGGTTTCTCATTATCAATTATTCAGAGATATTTCTTTTTTTTTTTAGTTTTTATTATAGCTTTTTATCGACAGAACATATACATGTACACATGGGTCATTTTTCAGCATTGTCCTTTGCAATAACTTCTATTCCAACTTTTCCCTTCCTTCCCTCCACCTCCTCCCCTAGAGGGAGGCAGTCCCATACAAGTTAGACATGTTAAAGTATATCTTAAATACAATATACGTGTACATATTTGTACAGTTCTCTTGTTGCACAAGAAAAATTGGATTCAGAAAGGTAAAAATAACTTGGGAAGAAAAACAAAAATGCAACTAGTCCACATTAATTTCCCAATGTTCTTTCTCTGGGTGTAGCTGGTTCTGTTCATCATTTGGAACTGAATTGGATCTTCTCATTGCTAAAGATAATCATTTCCATCAGAATTTATCCTCATATAGCATTATTGTTGAAGTATATATTGATCTCCTGGTTCTGCTCAATACATTTAGCATCATTTCTTGTAAGTCTTTCCAAGCTTCTCTGTATTCATCCTGCTGGTCATTTCTTACAGAACAATAATATTCCATAACATTCATATACCACAATTTACCCAACCATTCTCCAATTGATGGGCATCCATTCAATTTCCAGTTTCTAACCAATACAAAAAGGGCTGCTACAAACATTTTGGCACATACAGATCCCTTTCCCTTCTTTAGTATTTCTTTGGGATATAAGCCCATAATAACACTGCTGGATCAAAGGGTATGCACAGTTTGATAATTTTTTTGAGCATAGTTCCAAATTGCTCTCCAGAATGGTTGGATCAATTCACAACTCCACCAACAATGCATCAGTGTCCCAGTTTTCCTGCATCCCCTCCAACATTAGTCTTTATCTTTTCCTGTCATCCTCTCCAATCTGACAGATGTGTAGTGGTATTTCAGAATTGTCTTAATTTGCATTTCTCTAATCAATAGTAATTTGGAACATACTTTCTTATGAGTGGAAATAGTTTCAATTTCATCTGAAAATTGATCATATCCTTTGACCATTTATCAATTGCAGAATGGCTTTTCTTATAAATTAAGAGTCAATTCTCTATATATTTTGGAAATGAGGCCTTTATCAGAACCTTTGACTGTAAAAATGTTTTCCCAGCTTATTGCTTCTCTTCTAATCTTGTTTGCATTATCTTTGTACAAAAGCTTTTTAACTTGATATAACCAAATTTTTCTTTTTTTTTTTTTTTATACTTCTCCCCCCCCCCCCCAGGCTGGGGTTAAGTGACTTGCCCAGGGTCACACAGCTAGGAAGTGTTAAGTGTCTGAGACCAGATTTGAACTTGCGTCCTCCTGAATTCAAGGCTGGTGCTCTATCCATTGCGCCACCTAAATGCCCCCCAAATTTTCTATTTTGTGATCAATAATGCTCTCTAATTCTTTGGTCACAAATTCCTTCCTCCTCCACAAGTCTGAGAGGTAAACTATCCTATATTCTTTTAATATATTTACAATCTCATTCTTTATGCCTAAATGATGAACCCATTTTGATCTTATCTTGGTGTATGGTGTTAAATGTGGGTCCATGCCTAGTTTCTTCCATAATAATTTCCAGTTTTCCCAGCAGTTTTTCTCAAATAGTGAATTCTTATCCGAAAAATTGGAATCTTTTGGTTTGTCAAACACTAGATTGCCATAATTATTGATTAGTTTGTCCTGTAAATCTAATTATTCCACCAATCAACTAATCTATTTCTTAGTCAATACCAAATGATTTTGGTGACCGCTACTTTGTAATATAATTTTAGATCAGGTATAGCGAGGTCACTTCATTTGATTTTTTTTTCATTAGTCCCCTTGAAATTCTTGACTTTTTGTTCTTCCATATGAATTTTGTTGTTACTTTTTCTAGGTCATTAAAATAGTTTTTTGAGAGTCTGATTGTCATAACACTAAATAAATAGATTAGGCAGTATTGTCATCTTTATATTTGCTCAGTCTATCCAAGAACACTTAATATTTTTCTAATTGTTTAGATCTGACTTTATTTGCATGGAAAGTGTTTTGTAGTTTTGCTCATATAGTTTCTGACTTTCCTTTGGCAGATAGATTCCTAAATATTTCATACTATCAACAGTTATTTTAAATGGAATTTCTCTTTGTATCTCTTGCTGTTGGATTTTGTTGGTGAAGTATAAAAATGCTGAGGATTTATGTGGATTTATTTTGTATCCTGCAACTTTGCTAAAGTTGTGGATTATTTCTAATAGCTTTTTAGTAGAATCTCTGGGGTTCTCTAAGAATATCATCATATCATCTGCAAAGAATGATCATTTAGTTTCCTCATTACCTACTTTAATTCCTTTAATCTCTTTCTCAAATCTTATTGCTGAAGCTAATGTTTCTAATATAATATTGAATATTAATGGTGATAGTGGGCAACCTTGTTTCACTCCTGATCTTACTGAGAATGGTTACATTTTATCCCCATTACATATGATGCTTACTAATGGTTTTAAATAGGTGCTCCTGACTATTTTAAGGAAAAGTCAATTTATTCCTATACTGGCAAGTGTTTTTAATAGGAATGGATGTTGGATTTTATCCAATTTTTCTGCATTCATTGAGATAATCATATGTTTTTTGTTAAGTTGCTTATTGATATAGTCAATTATGCTAATAGTTTTCCTAATATTGTACCAGCCCTGCATTCCTGGTATAAATCCTACTTGATCATGGTGTATTATCCTGGGGATGACTTTCTGTAATCTTTTTGCTAATATTTTATTTAAGATTTTTGCATCAATATTCATTAGGGAGATTGGTGTATAACTTTCTTTCTATGTTTTCAACCTACCTGCTTTAGGCATCAGTACCATGTCTGTATCATAAAAGGAATTTGGTAGGGCTCCTTCAATCCCTATTTTTTCAAATAGTTTATATAGCATTAGCGTAAATTGTTCTTTAAATATTTGGTAGAATTTACATGTAAATCCACTTGGTTCTGGAAATTTTTTCTTAGGGAGTTGATTAATAGTTTGTTCTATTTCTTTTTCTAAAATGGGACTGTTTAGCCAATTTACTTCTTCCTCTGTTAATCTGGGCAAGCTATATTTTTGAAGGTATTCATCTATTTCATTTAAGCTATTGAATTTATTGACATAAAGTTTGGCAAAATAACTCCAAATTATTGCTCTAATTTCTTCTTCATTAGTGGCAAGTTCTCCCTTTTCATTTTTAACACTAACAATTTGATTTTCCTCTTTCCTTTTTCTAATCAAAATCACCAAGGGTTTATCTATTTTGTTGATTTTTTTTTTTTTAATGATAAGGGGCCTTTCTTGCCCTTTCTTTTTTTTTTTTTTATTCATTTTTCCAATTTATCCCCTCCATCCCTCCACTCCCTCCCCCTGATGACAGGTAATCCCATACATTTTACATGTGTTACAATATAACCTAGACACAATGTATGTGTGTAAATACCATTTTCTTGTTGCACATTAATTATTAGCTTCCGAAGGTATAAGTAACCTGGATAGATAGACAGTAGTGCTAACAATTTACATTCGCTTCCCAGTGTTCCTTCTCTGGGTGTAGTTATTTCTGTCCATCATTGATCAATTTTGTTGATTTTTTAATAGAACCAAGTTTTAGTTTTATTTATTAATTCAATAGTTTTTTACTTTCAATTTTATGAATCTCTCCTTTTATTTTTATAATTTCAAATTTAGTGTTTGACTAGGGTTTTTTAATTTGTTCCTTTTCTAGCTTTTTTAGTTGCAAGATTGATTCATTGACATTCTCTTTATCTACTTAGTGCAAGTAGGCCTCTAGAGATATAAATTTTCCCCTTATTACCACATTGGCTGCATCCCACACAATTTGATATGACTTGCCATTATTATCATTTTCTGGGCGAAATTACTAATTGTGTCTATGATTTGAAGTTTCACCCAATCATTCTTTAGAATGAGATTATTTAGTTTCCAATTATTTTTTCATCTATTTTCCCCTGGCTGTTTATTGAATGTAATTTTCATTGCATCATAATCTGAAAAGGATACATTTACTATTTCTGCCTTTCTGCATTTGAATTTGAGGTCTTTATGTCCTAATATATGGTTAATTTTTGCATAGGTTCCATGAACTGCTGAAAAGAAAGTGTACTCCTTTCTGTCTCCATTTAGTCTTCTGCAAAGATTTATCATACATTACTTTTCTAATATTCTATTTACCTTTTTGACTTCTTTCTTATTTATTTTGTGGTTTGATTTATCTAATTCTGAGAGTGCAAGGTTGAGATCTCCCACTATTATAGTTTTGCTGTCTATTTCTTCTTGCAGTTCTCTTAATTTCTCTTTTAAGAATTTAGATGCTGTACCACTTGGTGCACATATGTTTAATATTGATATTGCTTCATTATCTATGCTATCCTTTAGTAAGATATAGTGCCCTTCCTTGTCTCTTTCAATTAGATCAATTTTTGCTTTTACTTGATCGAAGATTAGGATGGCCAGCCCTGCTTTTTTGACTTCACCTGAAGCATAGTAGATTCTGTTCCAGCCTTTTACCTTTATGTATTGCCCTGCTTCAAATGTGTTTCCTGTAAACAACATATTATAGGATTCTGGTTTTAATCCGGTCTGCTATTTACCTACACTTTATGGGGGAGTTTACCCTATTCACATTTATGGTTAAACTTATTAATTCTGCATTTCCTGCCATCTTGTTAAGCCCAGCTTATGCTTTTCTCCTTTCCTTTCCCCTTATCTCCCTCCCCAGTATTAAGATTATGAGCATCACTTGCCTTAAGCAGCCCTCCTTCTTTAGGATCCCTCCTCCCACCTTAGAGTCCTTCCCCTTTTCTTAATCCTTTTCCTCTCAATTTCTGTATTCCCTTCTATTTAGCTTACTCCTTCCCTTTTCACTTTTCCCCTCCCACTTTTCAATGAGGTGGGAGAATTTTCTCTGTAAATCAAATATGTCTAGTATTTTTCTCTTTAAGCCCATTCTGATGAGAGTAAGATCACATTATGTTCATTCCCCTCCCCTTTTCCCCTCAGATATAATAGGTTTCCTTTGCCTCTTTGTGAGATGTAGTACCTACACTTTTCCCTTTTTCTGGTACAATTTCCTTTCCACATCTAACTTCTTTTTTTATATTACAACAATATAACCAAATTATATATGTGTTCTTTATGTATACTTATAACAGAAATATAATTCACAAGATTTCTTTTTACCTTTTTATGTTTCTCTTGAGTCCTATATTTGGAAATCAAGCTTTATATTTATTTCTCTTTTTTTTCATCAGAAATAGATGGAATTCACCTATTTCATTGAATGTCCATCTTCTTCCCTAGGGGAAAAAAATGTTCATTTTGGCTGAGTAAGTTATTTTTGATTGCATAACATGTTCCTTAGCCATTTGGAGTGTCAGATTGCAGGCCTTTTAATCCTTTAATGTGGATGCTGCTAAATCCTGAGTAAACTTTATTATGGCTCCTCTATATTTGAATTGTTTTTTTTTCTAGTTGCTTGTAGTATTTTTCCCTTGGTCTGATAGTTCTGGAATTTAGCCACAATATTTCTTGGAGGTCTGATTTTGTAGTCTCTTTCTGTAGGTGATTGATGAATTAAATGTCTATTTTACCTTCTCTTTCTATAACATCTAGGCAGTTCTCTTTGATGATTTCCTGGAAAATAGTGTCTAGGCTCCTTTTTTCCATCATAATTTTCAGGAAGTCCAATAATTCTCAGATTATCTCTCCTAGATCTATTTTCCAGGTCTGTTGTTTTCCCAAGAAGGTATTTTAACATTTTTTCCATCATTTCATTTTTGTGTGTGTGTGTGTGTGGGGGAGGAGTTTGCTTGACTGATTCTTGGTGCCTCCTTGAGTCATTTATTCCTTTTTTTCAATTCTGATTTTTAATGAATTATTTTCTTCATTTACTTTTTTATTTCTTTTTATAATTATCCAATTCACTTTTTAAATGAGTTGTTTTGTTCTATGGAATTTTTTTCCATTTTATTTTTTTATTTATATATAATTTTATTTTTAGAGAGCTATTTTCTTTTTCCAGTTCACTAATTCTAATTTTCAGGTATTTGATTTCTTTATACACTCTATTTGTAAATGAGTAGTAGGATGACTTATCCAGACCCTCTTGCCAAGCTTCCCCTTTCTTTCCCCATTTTTCTTCTATCTCTCTTGTGAGATGTTTTTTAATTTCTTCTATGAGAGCTTTGTGTGGTGGGGAGAATATCATATCTTTTTACTCATTTTGACAAAAAAGACACAAAGAAAAGTAACAAACAAACAAAAAAACAACTTCAGTCTGCTTTGGGGCAAGTATGGTATTATCAAGCTTCCTCTACAGACAATAGGAAGTAGCAGTGAAGCATCAGTCAGACATCAATGGCTGCACTGCATCTGCACAGATATTGCACTTTGAGAGCATATTGAATCACTCTGGATATTGAGTGGGTGTGGCCAGGTCCCCAGAGAATCTCACATTACCCCCTGTTTTTAATAGCTTCTCTGCTGATCTAGTGGCTTGCTGCCAGAGTGGTAAAGTTCTCCCTGCAAATTTTCCTCTGGCTGAGGTCACACCTTGCCTCCTTCAGATCTGCTCAGAGTTAGCTGCCTTCTGTGCTCTCACTACATGTAAAGGACAGTGAATAGGTATACTGAAATCAGACAACTGAGTGCTTAAGGCTAATTACCTATTGGACAAACCTCTATTAGCATATGTTTGGAATTTCTTTTCTCACAGTTAATGCTGGCTCAATGCTTGGGGTTAATAGAATTGTAGGGAAGGATTAGAGGGTGGAGTGAAAAAGGTAAGAGGACTTCACTTGGCCTCAGGATGAGGAGGAGAAAAGTGTGGAGATTCTGGACTCTAGAATCAAGGAAGGATCCTTGGCAAAACTCCTGGCAGTTTGCTCTATCTCCTTCACTTCTCCCCCTAAAGACCAAGGACTTTTGCTTATCCTGACTCTGGCTGCTTCTGAGCCTCCAGGGAGCTAGCTTGGACTTTATAACTGCCAACTTGCCTGATGCTGTACCTAGTCTAATCTTCCCTGCCCACTAGCAAAAACAGACCATTTCTGGAAAATTTCGAGGATATCTTTTGTTGGTAATGTGTTGTACTCCCAATATTCATGGGTTTTTTTCAGTCAAGCACTAATTCCAAGGCCTTTCAAAAAAAAAGTAGTTTGAGGGCAAGAAAGAACTTAGATAGACACATGTGTCCTCTCTACTATCTTGGCTCCATTCACCTGATTCAGAGATATTTCAAGTAATTATTTATAATTTACCTTCTTTTGAGAAATATTTATATCATTTAACCTCATATCCTAGAGAATGGCTTTTAGTTTTATATATTTTTGTTTATTCCCTACATAGTTTTTTATCAGATATTTTAAAATATATCTTTCAAGAACACTAATTTTGACTTGCAGATGTCACTCTCTAACTGGGTTCAGGCTCCAGGCCAATTATGCTACTCTAAGTGGCAAGAGGGATTTAGACACAATGGCTGCCCAGGAACTTTTATCTTCAAAAGGCATCCTTAGTTGCCATTGCTTCTGAGTACTCTTGCATTTCAGAACTTGACTGCAGTTCCTTCTCTGTCTAGAGCAGGAGTTTTTAATCTGGGGTTCATAGATTTGAGTTTAATTTGTTATAACTATTTCAATATAATTAGATTTTTTTGTGATCCTATAATTTCGTTTTATGCATTCAAAAATATTATTTTCAGCAGGGATCTATAGGCTTTATTGGATTGTCAAAGAGATCTTTTAATTAAACAAAAAAAGATTAAGATAATCCCTAATCCAGAGAGTGTGACAAAGGATTGTCCTTAGTTTAACAAAGGTGTGGCAGCAGTTGACACTTGTAATAATGAGAAAATCACTTATTTTTCTGAACCTCAGTTTCTTCAACTGTAAATTGGGGCTAATAGTAGCTATTTCAGATGATCAAGATTATATAATTCACTTTACAGACTTGATTGTGGAATTTAAATTTAAATTGTTACTCATATTGTAGGGATTTTGTTGGAATCAGATGATGTGTTTTTGCTTTTTTAACTTGAGGTACTCTAACATGCCAACTATTATTAGGCTTAACTTATTTTGATAACTTTATCCTTGGATTTATTTCTATAATTATTGACTTTGAGCCCTGAATTCTTCTTCCAGACTGATTCACCTAATTCCCAAGAATGTATTGATTCACAGAGACTCCCTGGTATCTCCTCATATCACCATCAATTGTCAGGTAATCATGACAGTATGACAAACAAATGAGGTCTTCCCCCTTTGCAGGTGTTTTCTGTGCTTTTTATTGCCTCCAACTTAGTCTTATTGCATTTACCTCTGGATAAATCTCACACAGTTTAAGCTCTCTCCAATAGAACTGATTTTCCCTTCTCATATGACATAGGCAGCACAGCACAATAGAGAATGACCACTGGCTCTGAAACTGGAGGTCCTAGGTTTGAATAGTCTCTGATGCTTGCTACCTCTGGGATGGTGGACAAATCACTTTACTTCCATAGCCTCAGTATCTTCATCTATAAATCAAGAAGATTGAATCAGATGGCCTGTGAAGTTCTAATTCTCTTATTCTAGGTGGGCAAAAGGCTCTCTAGCTATATGGTTTAATTGGATCAGATTAGAAGATTCAGTTTACTGAAGCTCATTTAAAGGGTGCTGTACCATTGTATTGAAATCTGCTATTTCAGGGTATTCATTAATTGTGTTTGTTATAATCTAGGTAATTGATGTAAAAAAGGTGGAATAATCTAAAGTATTTTAGTCACAATTCAGTGCCAGTAATTTAGAGTTGGCTTTGCTTTCATCGCCATAGCCAGCTTGGTGACTGGTAGTTTCCTCTACCACTCTTAGCCTCATTTTTTCCATCTATAAAATGAAAATAAATACTATTTGCACTAGACAAGGCTGTTTTGAGCACAGTTATATAAATTGTAAAGGCCTGTGTAAAAATTAACTATTATTATATGCCAAAATTAAAGAGATTCTATGTGATTTCTTGATACACTTGAAAGTCAATCAGACATGATGACAGAGGTAAAACAAAAAGAAGAAACAGAGAATTTTGGGCTTGTGATCAATTGGATTAGAATATATATTTGTATATATATTATCATTTTCTCTCTCTTTCTTTCTCTTTCTCCTTGTCTCCCTTTCCTTTTCCTTCTCCCTTTCTCTCTCCCCCTTCTGCTTTTCCCCTCCTTCTCCCCCTCCCTCTGTTCCTCCCTTTCTCTCTCTGACATAAGCCTGGACATGTTCAATCTCATGCCCATTTTCAGATTGGATATACCTTTGTTTAAATGTTGAGGTGGACTATTTAGAGTATGACAAGCCTTCTCACTTGACCTTAGTAGAAAAGGTAAATTCCTGCACAGGTAAGAACCAGTTCATTAGACTTAAAGTGACTCAGAATCTTATCTCCCAAGAGCTTTCTAATAGGTCTGTTGTGCTAGTTATTCTGTTTACCAAATCAAAAAGCATTTGTATGACTAGTTCCTCATAAAATGACTTTTTGGTCTTACAGTGTGATAAATGATTCTCTGCTTTTAGGTAAGTTCTCTTTTCAAAATAGCAGGTTTCAATATCATATATGTTAAAAGCAATAAAGCATTCATAAAGAGTAGTAAAATTTTCCATACTAAATGTTCTCCCTCCCTTCCTCTCTTCCTCCTTCCCTTTCTCCCAATTTTCTTTCCTCTTTTCCTCTTTTTTCCCTTCCTCCCTTCCTTTCTTCTCTTCTTCTTCCCTCTGTTTTTCTCTTAATTCCTCCTTCCTTTTCTCCCAATTTTCTTCCCTCCTTTCCTCTTTTCTTCCCTCTCCTCCTCTTTCTTCACTCCATTCTTTCCTTCCTCCCTCTCTTCCTCGCCCCCTTTCCCCTTCCCCTTCATTTTTTATAAAACTACATGTATTTATTTTTCCTTAGGCAACCTGGTAGCCCTATTGTTGACCAGGGGTGGAACAAAGGCTCACTATATTTGTGTCAGATTTAGTAAGGATTTACTTTACCCAAATAGAAAACCCAAATTTAAGTGATCTACTAGTTTCAATTTAGGCAGGGATTAGAGGCAAAGGAGTGGCAGGCCCAGAATTTTAAGTTTTCTATGATTCCTAACTAATGACTTGTGTTACTTATATTCAGGATAACTAGTACAATAATTTGTTAATAAAAAAGAAACTCTAAGTAGAACAAAAGTATGATTGAGCCTGTGTCCTTTTATTCAAATTATATTGGCATATTAAAAGGGAGAGAAGAGAAAGGGAAAAAAAATAATCTGGAGGAAATATCCAGACAACAAATACATTAACCACCAGCTAGTGTTGTTTAAGGTTTTCCTAGAAGTTAATTTATGTTTTTTTGATTATATGTTAAAATTTACACATTCTCTTCCAAAAATTTGCCATTTTGTGACATAACAAAATAAGATTCTTGAAACCGGACAATACATTTTTTCCCAATCTCATCAGTGACCTATTTCCAAAATTCTTGTTTTTTCTTTTTCCACCCTTCAATGATAGAAACCAGCTCTGTGTCTCTGGAATTCTCAAATAGTTCCTGCTGTATTGGTGTCAAATGCTTATTCTCCGATTCTGCTAATCAGAAAGGGTATCCATTTCTGGGCTAGTGGTCAGTGCTGGGGGCTTTTGAATCAATTTATAATGACACATTAAACTTTATGACTGATTTTTTAAAGACAAAATAATGCACTAAAAAGGCATGTTTTAAAACTTTCAATATGAGGAAGAAAAGAAACATCTGTTTTCCTTCAAGTCTATGTCTGTGACTCTCCATTTCCATTCCTCAGCTATTACCAACAACGGACTATAAAGTGTATGATTTTTCTAGAATGCTTGCTCTGTAATGGAGCAATGGGAATAAACAAACTGAGCAATTTGATATTTCTGGACCCATCAGATAGGCAATTTGGATTGGCAACTAGTCCTTATCCGTTTTGAACAAAGCAAACTGTTACCTGAATTAACTAGCTAGACGGACCTGGTTTATGCTTATCTCACTTCATCAGGTTGACACGATGCATTGAAATTGTCATACTGGCACATTATGGATTTATGAGTGAGTGTATAACTTAGGACTGGGACTATGGTAGAAGATGGTGGCATTAAAACCAAATCCTGCTTTTTCCATTAACTTACTAGGCTACCCCAGTGAAAACTTTGAATGAGTCTGTTCCTCAGATTTCATCAGAACAAAGAGCAAAAGAACCCTGGCCTATCTTGTTGGTCTACTCTGAGCAATAAATAGTAAATACAGATGTTTGTAAAACATTTTGTAAATTTTAAGTGACAGAGATATGTTTAGAAAGAGTCTGAAATCCAAAAAAAATAGCTTTTAAAAATTATTTTTAATAAATTAAACAGAATATTGTCTACAGTGTTGGCATCATACATGAAACTAGACTTTCCAGATGTGAGTCTACTTAATATTTAGGAAATGAGATTTTTGGTTGGATCCATATTAAATGTTTGAAAAGAACATAATTTGCTAGTTAACTGACCTGCCGGAATTCCACCAAAATTTATACACACAACATATGTTTTAACTGTTTTTTGAACTATTGATTATCAGCTGTGATCATGTGTCCCCTCTGATATTTTACTAGATGATACGCATGAATTTCTTGCTTACCTGAGTTTTCATCATTTTGGATCTATGGAATCTTGTCCCTTACAACTCTGACAAGGACTGCTGAGGATCTCTGGAGAAAGTAAGAAAATACTGTCTTTACCCATTGCAAATTCACTGTATATAAATTCTGCTGAATCCTCATTGCTTTGGCAATTATTTATCAACCTTTACTCTTATCCCCCATTTCATCTGTCACAAATGTTAATGCAAACTTTTATTCCCCACTCCTTTCATTCTCACCTACCTCTCCCAACAATCTAATTCCATTATATGTCAGCCACAAATTTCATTGAGAAAACTAAGGTCATTTAAAAAGTGAGCAAAAACTTTGAAAAGAGGTTTAACCAATGTAACCCAATTGTTATAAGGAGGACAAAAAGAGAAGCTAGAAATCATCTCAGAGAGCAAACCCTGGATCTCTTTGCCAAGCTAAGATAAATGGCAGCCAAAATTGAAACCAATTTTTAATATAATCTCATTTATCAAATATTAAAGAATAGGAACAGCACTATCTCATGAAATAGTGAGAAATAGTGTAGGAAAGAAAAAAAACAAATTTACAAAAAATTTGGTAAAAGATCCAATTAATATAGATAATTAAAAAAAAAAAAAACATTTAAGGATGAAACTGGGAGGACAACAAACAGATCCCCAAAGAAAGAAATGTGTAAGTATTTTATAGCACTTTCTCTCCTATTTACAATGAAATAATCACATGTGGATATTTTTACATTACAATTTATTTTGCATGTGGAGATAGAAATAGCATTGTAAAAATAATGTTGGGAACAGTAGCTGAATTAGATAAAAATATATCAGAGGTCCATATTTAGAGTATTTAAAGATGAGTTCCCAACATGAAAAGAAAACAAAATAGTAAATGCTTGGAATTTCTTTTTTTTAGTTGTTATTAGGCAAGAAAATGGAGTGTATATAGAGTTTTGGACCTGGAGTCAGAAAGAGTTGAGTTCATATCTAACTTCATGTACTTTTAAAATATATGACAACTAGGCAAGTCACTAAATTTCTACTAGTTTCAATTTTCTTTTCTGTAAAATGGATTTAATAATAATACCTGCTTCCCAGGGTTGTTGTAAAGATCAAATGAGGTCAATATTTATAAAGTTCTTTACAAACCCTAAAATTGTATATAAATTCATATAAAGTTTTATATTCATAAAAAAGTGATTGAGAATTTTCCTACTCACTGTCCCATATCCTAAATTTTCTTCTTTCTATAAAACATTTGTGAGAAAAACCTACATACATATATTAAAGGACTTGTTGTATGGACATATCAGTAGGAAACAAGTTTGCACAGGTATTATTCTATTGCAGACCATATCCTTGTAGCTGTACAGTTGACAGAAAGTATAGAGGATACAATTTCTTTCTGTTAGCTGACTATAAAAATAATTTGATTCAAGAGAGCAAAATGCTTTCTTAAAGGTTCTCCTCCAAGGTATCTTCCATGCTTATTTTAAATCCACACAAAATTTCAGTAAGATGAAATGTTAAAGGTGACTTAATTCTTGCTCACACAAGGAAAAGTTTGTGACAAATACCACACATATGATATATATGCATATATATGTACACACATAAAATGTAATTGAAAGGTACATATATGTCTGTACACATGTGTGTATATATACACATACATATGGTATTTGTAATTATCCTGAAATATGTCCAGTGACAAGTATACAGTAAGAGGAATTCCCTATAGAAGCATCACAGGTACTTTTCAGATGGCGCTGTACAGATCTAATAATTCCTAGAACAATGTAGAGCTTCTTAAATAAATGCTATCATTACTCAAAAGATTATGGTCTAAATAACCAAATAGGAAAAATAACAGAGATGAAGAATATCTGTTGTTCAATCTGAAAGGACAAGATATACTTGGATGGATGGTAATCTATAAGTATAATAAAAAAGGAATAGAGGATTGGATTGTCTTTGGGAAATTGTGAATTTTTTTTTTAAATAACCCCACCTCCTTAAGGGGAAAAAAGGCTTATTTTGAAGCATTATTAGTCTTTAAATGATGTTCTCTGAGTAAAAATTCCAAAGATATCATAGTCTTTGAAGAATTTAAATTGAAAGAGATCCAAAAGGCAATTGAAAAGTCTATGGTAGGCATGATAAGGCTGAAATAGATTACTATCAAAAGATAAGAAGTGTCACAAAAGATATCATTAGATGCATATCTGGAAAAAGAGATGGACAAGATATACCTTGGATGGACAGTGATCTGTAATTAGAATAGAGGAAGAGGAATAGAGAAAGTTGTCTTGTCTTTGGGAAAATGTGAAGTTAAAAAAAATAATCCTCATCTCCTTGAGGGAAAAATGGCTCATTTTGAAACATTAATATTCTTTAGATGATATTCTCTGACTGAAAATTCTCTATGCTAAAGTCCTTGGTTTGGTCAAATGATTCAACACTAAAAATGGATATGCCTTATCAGTAGCAATAATATTAAAGAATATACATTACTCTTTGTTCTTGCTGCACATTAGAAGCTATGAGAACTATCCACCTGAATTGAAATATTGTCATGCTCATTAGAATATAAGCTCTTTGAAAGCAGGTATTATTTTTGCTTTTCTAATTGTTATCTCTTACTCTTAGCAGATCACTTTCCACAAAGTAATTAATCTTCTTTTGACTAGTCATCTTCTTGGTTTCCTTTAGTCTCAAATAAAATTACAACTTCTACAGAAAGCTTCCTCTCAACCACTTTTAATTCTGATGTCTTCTCTCTATAAATTTTTATTTATTAATTTTGAATATAGCTTGCTTTGTATGTATTTCTTTGCATGTTGTCTCCCCATTAGGTTGTAAGCTGCTTGAGGGGAGGGACTATCTTTCACCTCTTTTTTTTTTTTAAATCCCCAACACAGCATAGTATTTGTCTATAGTTGGCACTCAATAAATGTTTATTGATTTTTGACTGAATTCAAACTTTTAAAATTCACTCACGAATTAATATCCATTCATCTAGCATGTATGCAATGTTAAGAGAGCTGTAAGAGGGCATTCTTAAGTTGATTAACTCCTTCCTTCCCATTCCCCCTCCCTGTGAGGAGTCAACTTCTAAGAGGAAATGAATAAGAAAATGAGAATACTTATGGTGAAAATCAAGAAATTACAACCTGGCATGAGGACAAAACAAATGTGGGATGAGAATCATTGAGGTGGAGAAGCGTGGTTTGTGATATTCATAATTATAGGAAATCCCTACTTTAATGGAATCACAAATTTATTGAGGTATCATTCAGAGCATGAAAACATAATCTCCTTTATCATGGAGTATTATGTATTATAACTGTTTGCATTGTGTCTTTGATATACTTTTAAGTTCTAAGAAGATAGAGACACTATATAAACTTTTTTATATAAATCTTTGCTTGTGCTTAGCATAGTGCTCAGTAAAATTGTTGCTATTGTTTATTTATAATTCCCCTTTTCAGAAGTTACACAAAATTGAGTGGGGTTAGAAGAAATTTTTTTTAGAAATAGATGTTATGATTAGGTTATCTTTGACTTCCAAGATTATATAACCTCTGTACAAACATTCTCTTGTATTGAATATCAGAAGTTGTCATCAAGACAGCAGAGCCAATATGGCAGAGAAAAGACAGGAAGTTGCCTGAATTCTCCCCAGTTTCTCTCAGAAATATTAAACCAAGCCACTAAATAGGTTCTGGATTTAACAGAATGCACAAAAAGATAGTGAAACAATTTTTCATCTTGATAAATTATTTTTAAAATATATTTTTAAAAAGCTTAAATAAAGAGTATAAAAAGAAAAAGTTATGTGCCCAGAATAACATAAGAGAATTAAAAATATGAAACAATAAATTATCATTTCAAGAAAGTATATATAATATTACATATTGTATTCAGAACTGTCCATCTTCTCTTTGCTTCCTTGTAGGCTTTCTTTTGTTCTCTGCTGTGCAATTTTCATTTTATTATTTTTCCTACTTTTCTCCCCCCCCAATAGGCTACAATTAAGCATAGACATATGTATATATGTACACATATATACATGCACATACATATTCCTATGTACAAATACACATACATATATGTATATATACAGGATATAGATATAGATGTCTACAATCATACACATATACATTCTTATGCATCTTTGGAAAGCTGTACTACACTTATTTGTCACCTATTTCTTTAAAAGTGAATTTCTTAGGTTCAAGTCTTTACATATTTTTCAAAATTTACCAATTCATCATTGATTGCTGACATATAGTGTATTTTCCATATTTTTCTCTTTTGATTGAAAATATTTTAACTTTAACTTTGAGCTCATTTGTTACTACTTCTTTTCTCCTAATAAATTCTACTGCTAATCATTATTATCATGTTTGTATATATCTCTTGTTCCTATCCCTGCGGACTCTTCTACTTTATTTCTACTTTCTTCTGGGCTTTGCTATTACTTAATCTACCTTCCAAAATCCTTTCCTTATCCTCTTCCCCCTACCTTTTCTTCCCACTCTTTCCCTCTATCTTTATCCCATTCCCATTATCTGTTATCTACATACCTCATCTCATTCTCATTAATCTACATACTCTTCCATATCCCTCTTATTCTATCTCCTTTTTTCTTAATAAATTTAGAAGACTTTTATACCCTTTAGATATATCTATATCTATCTACTTCTACCTATATATCTCTATTTATATGTATTGTTCCCACTTTAATCTATTTCTAATGTGAGTAGGATCTCAGAACTACCAGCCCTTTCCCCTATCTAATTCCTCTCTGTCAGTTTTTGTTCTTGAATCTCATTTGTATAATATAATTACTCTTTTTATATTTTCCTACATGGTTTTGCTTTTTAGAATTATATCATACCCAGCTGTATCACAGTCTTTATTTTGAACTACTCATTTATTAGTGACAATCTTAGACATACAGTTTATATTCCCATGCATAAAGCAAACAAAAAAAAATTATCCCTATTGAGTAATGTGATATTTACCTGATATTTTTTCTTGGATCTTATTTGCCAAATTTCTATTAAGTTTGGGTCTTTTGCAGCAAAATCTTAGAGATCTGACAATTCATTTGGTGTCCATTTTTTAAAATTCAGGATTACACTTAATTTTGGAGGGTATGATATTTTCAGCTGCAACTTACTTAATTCTTTTATTCTTCAGTATATAGTGTCCAAGATTATATTTTCTTTTTTAATGCAGACACTCCTAGATCTTGTGTGTTCTAATTGTGGTTGCATCATATTGCTTTTTTTTCTTGTTGCTTACAATATTTTATCACTGACCTTGAGTTTTTGGAATTTAGCTATAATGTCCCTGTAGGATGTCCTTGTAGAATCTCTTTCAGGTTGTGAATAGTAGATTATTTCTATTTCTATTTTATGCTCTTGTTCTAAAACTTTGCAAAAATCTTCTTTAATTTTTTTTTGTATTATTATATCAATGTTCTTTTTTGGTCAAAACTTTCAAGTAGTCCAATTATTTTTATGTTTTGTTTTATTGATCAGTTCTTCATATCTGCTATTTTTTGTGAGATGTCTCACATTCTTTTCTTTTTCATTCTTTATATTTTATTTTTACTATTTCTAGGCCTCATAACTTTGCTATTTTCCCCTTGGTTTTCAAAAAATCATTTTTTTCCTTAAGATTCAGGATCTTCTTTTCTAGTTCGTTGACTTTCTTTACACAACTTTAATTTTTTTTTAATTCTTCTCCTCCTCTTCTTCTTCCTTCTCATTCTCCTTCTTTTTCTTCAGTCTCTCTCTTTTGATTTTTAAAGTTCTTCTATGAATATCTTTTTGGGTAGGTGACTGCTTGATACAACTCTTTGGGGTAGGAGAGGTTTATTTCCTTATCCTCCCCTATAGAAACCTGGTATTCTATAGTAGCTTTCTATGATTAGATTCTTTTTCCTTTACTTGCCCATTTTGTAGCAGGGGCATGAGGGATAGTTCCTCTGGCTTCAGGTCTTCTCTCTTGTCTGGAACCCAAAACTAAGAACTCAATCTTCTTGTAAGTGCCAGAAGTAAGTATTATTCCTGCTTCATTGCTTCATATTCACCTGATATGTGCTGTTATTTCACACCCAGGGCCATATATTGGCAGCAGAGCTGGGCCTGGCATTCCTTATCAGCAGAGGTTCCCTCAATCTCAACTCTCCATATTGTCTGAGAGGTGAAAATTTCTATGGCTAGGACCAAAGTTACCTCCCAAACTAGACAGCCACAGGGCTTACCTCTTACTGTTTCAGTGAAACTAGCCTGGAGTGGTTTATATTTAACATGGGCCAAACCTGCATCCTGGAATCTTTCTTTGGATTTTTTCTGATTGTTCTAGAAGGACAACTATTCTGCCCTACCTCTTATTCATTTTAACTGATCATTCACCCTCAGGTGCAATTTTGTCTCCTTTTTTGGGGGAAATCTAGAGAGCCTGGAATTTTCTGATGTACTTTGTCATCTCTCCAGAATCCTTTTCTCAGTTTAAGATAATTTTAAAGGACTTCCAGAAAGTTCTGTTTCACATGGGTAAAGGGAGAACACAACCTAGTGCAGATATTGTCTGGACCAGCCAGTGAAAAGCTTTTAGCTGCCTCAAAGATCAAAAACTAAGATTCATCTTACCTGCCTCAGATGTGGCTAGTGGAATAGTAGGCCAGCTGTGAGGCCTCCAACCAGAGTGTAGCACACAAGTCATCAGCTTGTGAACCCCTAATGCAACAGATGTGACTAGAGTAGGCCACCACAGTGCCATGATCAAGCCACCAATACTAGAGACTAATACATAAAATTAGTAAATAGACCCCTGATCCCCAGCACAAGAAGCTGGAGAAAGTGCCTTCTGTGCCCCAGGAACAGAGCTCAACTTAAAAAAAAAACCACAACAAAATAAGCTAAAAATGATTAAAAAAAAAAAAAAAAAAAAAGAGCCCTGATCATAAATAGCAATAGGAAAGGTCAAAACAAACTCAGAAGATAACAATGTCAAAATGTGAAATGTCAAAGGGAAAAATGAATTGGTCTCAAGACCAAAAAGTCTTCTTAAAAGAACTCAAAAAATATTTGAAAAGTCAAGTAAGAGAGGTAGAAGAAAAATTCAAAACAGAAATGAGAGTTATGTAAGAGACAGGAAAAGATACACAGGAAAAGATAATGACAAATTCTGGAAGGGATGGGAAAAGACAGGGACAATAATACATTGTTGGTGGAGTTGTCAACTGTTCCAAACATTCTGTAGAGCAATTTGAAACTATGCCCAAAGAACTATAAAACTGTTCATACTCTGAATCAGCAGTGTTTCTCCTGGCTCTGTATCCCAATGATATCATAAAAAAAGAGAAAAAATAACTGATATACACAAAAAAAGTTTGTAACAGCTTTTTCTGTAGTGACTAGGAACTGAAAATTGCCTCTCAGGTAGGTAATAGCAGAATAAATTAATGGTACATGAATGTAATGGAATAGAATTGTTCTATAAGAAATGATCAGAAGCATGATTTCAAAAAGGCCTGGAGAGACTTCCATGAACTGATGCTAAGTGAAGTGAGTAGAATTAAAAGAATATTGTACACAGCAACAATAAGAATATATGATGGACTTTGCTCTTTTCAACAACAAGGTGATTGAGATAAATTCCAATAGACTTGTAATGGAGAGAACTATCTGCATCCAGTGAGAAAACTATGGACACTAAATGTGGGTAACAACATAGTATTTTCACCTGTTTTTTTGTTCTTGTTTTCCTCTAATTCTTCTTCTCTTTTGATTTGATTTTTATTGTGTAGCATGACAAATGTGAAAATATATTTAGAAGAACTGCACATATTTAACTTATATTGGTTGACTATATAGGGGAGAAAGAGGGAAGAAGAAAAAGATGTAATACAAGATTTTGCAAGAGTAAATGTTGAAAACTATATTTGCTGTACTCTGAAAAAAACTATTACTAAAAAGAGAGAGAGAATCAACAGGAAGGACAAAAATTGACTAAAGAAAAGAAGTATTAAAAAAAAAAAAAACATTAAAAAGTACAATTAGCCAAATGGGGGAAAACTAATCCATTGAAAAAAACAACTTCATAAAAAGTAGAACTAGCCAAATGGAAAAAGAGGTATAAAAAGTACCTAAAAAAATAATTCCTTAACCATTTAAGTTAGACAAATGGAAGCTTATGACTCTCAGATATCAAAAATCAAACAAAACCAAAAGAATGAAAAATGGAAGAAAATGTAAAATACTTCATTGGAAAAACAACTGACCTGGAAAATATATCCAGAAGAGATAATTTAAGAATTATTGTACTATCTGAAAGCCATGACCAAAGAAAAGTCTGGCTAGCAACCTTCAACAAATTATCAAGGAAAACTGTCATGATACCTCAGAACAAGAAGATAAAATAGTCACTGAAAGAATTCATCAATCACTTCCTGAACAGGAGTTCCAAATGAAAATTCCAAAGATTATTGTTGTCAAATTCATTCAGGTCAAGAGGAAAGTATTTCAAGATATCAGAAAAAAATTCAAATATCAAGAAGTCACAGTCAGTATGTAAGACATTTACTACACTAAAAGATCAGAACATACATTATATTCTGGAAGGCAATTCCAGATTACAACCAATGTGGAACTATCCTGCAAAATTGAACATAATCTTTCAGGAGTAAAGAGACTTTCAAATTTACCTGATGAAAAGACCAGAGCCGAACAGAAAATTGGATCTTCAAATACAAGATTTAAGAGAAGTGTTCCATGTTTAACGTATGCTGGATTACTTGCCATCTAGTGGTAAGGGTGGGGAAAAAGGAGGAAAAAAATTTGAAACACAAGTTTTTGCAAGAGTGAATGTTGAAAATAAAAAACTTTATTTAAAAAAAGGAGAAAAAAAGAGACGTGTTAAAATGGAAACAGAAAAACAAACAAGCATTATTATTCAATAAGGAATATAGGAAGATATTTGTAACTTTGAGAACTACATCTCTGTCAGGGCAGTTAGAATGAACATACATAGAAGATATGATTATAAGTTAATTTGAATGTAATCATATAAAAAAAATTAAGGGATTAAAAACAGTATTATACTGAAAGAAAAAGACAGCAGGAGGCATAATAGGATACATTATGTCACCTGAATTGGTGCAAAAGACCTATTAAGTAGAGAGAAAAAAGGGATTGGGTAAGCATTGTTTGGACCTTATTCTCATCAGATTTGATTTGGAATAACATGCCAAACTCAATTGAATTTATCTTGGCCTATAAGGAAGTAGGAGATAGAAGGGGAAAGAAAAGGAAGGGAGGTGGGGGCATACTGCTGCTAGCTAGCTCTAGTCCACCTCTAGCCCTGCTACCGCCAATGCTGCTGCTCTGGCCTATGGAGAAATCCAGCACGCCCCCTGGTTTTGAAAAAGAAGAAAAATTGTCCTTATATGATAACTTGGGAGTGGAGAACAGTGATTCAAAGACAGAAGGCTAGTCCAAAAATTTCAAACTGCTACAGTCTCAGCTGCAAGTCAAGAAGGCCATTTTAACCCAAGCAGAGTCAGAGAACAAAACAAAGTACAGTGCTTGTTCCAGTGATTGATCTGATTGGCAGATCATAGATCTGCCAGATATTCCACCTCATGTTGCAGCAGATTTAAAGGATCCTGTGGCTAGTAGATTTTCTGCAGGAGAAGTTTTGATTCCATTAGCAATGAATATGAAACCATGTTTCCTAATGATTATGAGAAAGTAGTAAAACACCAAAAGGAGAAATTCCAAAGACAGTGGAGAGCTGAAAGGCAAAAAGAGATTGAAGAAAGAGAAAAGAGGATTTATAAAAACAGGCATGAAGTTAGTGGTTTTTGAGAGAAAAATTCTGATGAAGATGAAGATTATATATGAGAAAGGAAGAAAGAAAGTATGTGAAATGCTGCCATTGCACTACTAACTTTTCTTGTGGAAAAAGACAAGGAATTATCCAGAATGTTTCCATTTGAAGAGGAACCAAGACCTTGTTCACAGTCTTCCAAAGCTGCTATCCCTCTCCAATGTATGATGAACAAGAGAGACCATGATCCCTAACAGGGTTCCGTAATTCCTTCCTTGCTAATATGGGTGGTATCATTGCTCATAAAATCATGCAGAAGTATAATTTCCGAGAAGGCCAGGATCTTGGAAAACATGAGCAAGAATTGATGCTACAGAGAAAGATGCATCTAACAAATCAGATTCAAATCGATTAATCAAGATCCTTAAATGTCTACTAAAATGGTTCTGCTAAGGAACATGGTGGGTGCTGGGGAAGTAGATGAAGATCTAGAAGGCCGATACCAAAGAAGAATGTAAAAATATAACAAAGTTGGAAAATGTGTAATTTTTGAAATTCCTGGTGCTCCTGCTGATAAAACTGTATGAATATTTTTAGATTTTGAAAGGGTTGAATGAGCAATTGAAACTGTTGTTGATCTTAATGGGAGATATTTTGGTAGATGCATAGTAAAAGCTTGTTTCTACAACTTGGATAAATTCACAGTCTTGTATCTGGCAGAGGAAGCCTCATTTTATGAACTCAGAGAACAAATTATCTCTGGCAATCCAGAGGCTGAATGAAAAGAAGAAAGAAGGCATGCCTGCTTGACTATTGGGTACAGAGAATTTTGGAAAGGACTCCAAAAATTCATGTTGACTGATCCTATTTTTTTTTATTTTGTGTTTTTTTATATACTATAAAATCTTTTAAGAAAAAAGGAAGAAAAAGGAAGAGGATAATGAAAGGCAAAACACTGGTAAGGAGGGACAGGGTGAAAGGAGAGAGGAAATAATAAACAGGAAGAAAATAGGGTGGAGGAGGGAAATGCACAGTTAATTATCATAACTTTGAATGTGAATGGGATGAACTCTCCCAGAAAAAGAAAGTGGATATCAGAGTGGATTAAAGACCTAAAATGTGTTGTTTATAAGAAAACATTTGAAGAACAAATAAAAGGCAACAACATTTTCTTAAAGAACAAAATAAAACACCAAAAGCCCAAAACATTGCCTAAGAAGTCTTGTACTCCTTTCTTTTTCCTTTTGACCACTTTTTTTTTTTTTTTTTTGCAATTCTTTTAAACTCTGATCAATAGTGATCTAGAGCACCTTTTCATATGACTAGCAATGGCTTTAATTTCTTCATCTGAAAATTGTTCATATCATCTGGCCATCAATTAGGGAATGGGTTGTGTTCTTATAAATTTGAGTCAGTTCTCTATATATTTTAGAAATGAGAGTTTTATTAAAAACAGTGCCTATAAAATCCCCCCCCCCATCTTTCTGCTTCCTTTTGTTTTATTTTGCTAAGGTTTGGGGTTAAGTGACTTGCCACTTAAGTGTCTGAAGCCACATTTGAATTCAGGTTCTCCTGACTTCAGGGCTGGTGCTCTATCCCCTGTGCCACCTAGCTGCCTCTTCTGCTTCCTTTCTAACATTGGCTGTATTGGTGTTATTTGTGTAAAAAACCTTTTTAATTAAATATAGTCAAAATTATCCATTTTGTATTTCATAATGTTCTCTTTGGCCACAAATTCCTTCTGCCTCCACAGATCTGAGAGGTAGACTATCCCTTGTTCTTCTGATTATTTATAGTATCACCCTTGATGTCTAAATCATGAATGCATTTCAACTTTATCTTGGCATAGAGTGTTAGATATTGTTGACCATATATGATAAGGATGGCTGAGTCCTTGGGCAAGATTGTTGGCACAAGATGATGCCTTCTTACTTCCACAGCTCTGTTGACTTTTCATAATTGAGCTACATTTGAGCCCTGTGATGACTTCTGTATGTTTACAGTACTTCTGCCACTATGTAGTTATTTGGAGTTTTTTGGACTTTTAGAAATGGTGAATGGGTCTTTGGAAGATTAACAGTATGACTCTACTAGTGTTGTTTATATGTGTATGGATATAAAGCTAAATCAAATATAATATCCTTGTTTTCTATTTAGCACATTAATTCAACATTAATTATATTTGGCCTTGTCACTTAAAACCAAGGGCTTTATGCAATTCTTGAATTTGATATAGTTCAGCTGACAGCTTTTGCACTTGAGTTTTCAGATAAGATGACTATTAGCAAATAAGAGACAAATGAATTGATTTTTTTCTCTTGTATTTTCCAACATTATTTCCTTTAAGAATGGTTTGAGGCTTTGGCCAAAATTAAATTTATTTCATATTTGGAAAAGGGTATGTCTCTTTATACCATGCAATATACAGAGATACAATTGGGATCAGAAAGGTATTTTTCTAATAGGTATCTTTTTATTCTTGACAAAGAAATGAATAATCACTATGGAAACAAATTATATACTGCTGAACATTAAAAATGCTTATTAAATACGTGGTAGATCCAATATTGGACCTAAAGTGTCTGGCAAATTTGCTATGCAGTCTTGTTGTCATTAAACTGGCTTAGGCTGAACCTTTTTTGATATTTCAGAATTCCTTTTCTCATATCATCCTTAAAACATTACTGGTATTTTAGCAGTTTCAATAAAAATTTAAAAATATACTCTCTCCTCTTTGTCTTTCCCTTTCTCTTTCTGTCAGTGTCTCCCTTTCTCCCTTTCCATATTTCTCAAATATTTTTGTGAACTGAGGCTAACAAAAAGTATTAAAAAGTTATATCAATCAGATGAATCTCTTTAAGCTGCTGTTAGGCACACGGTATATCACAAATATCAAGTCAATTGATTTGAATTCTTTATGACAAACAAGCTCTAGAGGGCAGAGAATACCTATTACATTTTTTTTGAGTTCTATTTTTATCACAAGATTATACTGATGGCTAGATCTACTTTAAAATATATTACCTTAAAAATATACTACTAGAGAGGCAGCTAGGTGAGGTAGTAGTTAAAGCACCAGCTCTGAAGTTAGGAGGATCTGAGTTCAAATTGATTTCAGACACAACACTTCCTAGCTGTGTGACCCTGGGCAAGTTGTTTAACTCTTATTGCTTCAGCAATACACACACACACACACACACACACACACACACACACACACACACACACACACATGAATTTGTTAGATTATTATCTTTGAACTTTTAGGACAAGTCTGTTCATTACTAATATTTGCTTATGCTATGTCAGTAGAATGTAAAAACCACTGAAGTTGGAATCACACCAAAGACCTATGTTCTTACCACTGATCTTTACTGCTTGTGTATTTTCAGAGAAGTAATTTTATTTCCTTGGTTTCTGTTTCCTTCTCTATAAAATAATCTAAAAATAATTATTAAAATTAATTGGAATAAAAATTATTTGAAACACAAGAAACTGCTGTAGATATTAGTAGATTGCCCTTCATAAAGAGATTAATATTTCCTCTTAGGGGAATCAAAAAGAATATATTAAGATATTTCAAAGGATACCAATCCTTCCAGGAAAGAAACATGGCATATTTCATTTAGAAATGTACCAAAAGCATTATTACAGTGGCATATGCAATGTGTGATCATATAGTTAAAGCTGGAAGGAACTTTGGAGGTCATTGAGGACAACTCTTTAATTTTTTTTTAGTTTAATCATTACTTATTTTTAATAATAGTAATAGCTTTCTATTTTTCATTAATTCCCTTGAAATTCTCTACATTTTGTTTTTCCATATGAATTTTGTTGTTATTTTTTCTAGGTCATTAAAATAGTTTCTTGGGAGTCTACTTGGTACAGTACTAAATATATAGATTAGTTTAGGGAGTATTGTCATCATTATTATATTCGCTCCACCTATCCAAGAGCACTTAATATTTTTACAATTATTTAAATCTGACTTTATTTGTGTGGAAAGTGTTTTGTAATTTTGCTCATATAATTTAGCTTTCTATTTTTCAAATTACATGCAAGTATAATTTTTAATATCCACCTTTGCAAAATCTTGTATTCCAAATATTTCTCCCTCTGTCCTCACCTTCCCCCTCCCTTAGCCAACACATTATCCAATATAGGTTACATATATATATGTAAATATATTTCCACATATATCATGCTGTGCAATAAAAATCAGATCAAAAGAGGGAAAATAAGAAAGAAAAAACCAAACAACAACATCAAAGATGAAAATACTATAACATTACAAGGGCACAACCACCTGTTAATACCACTGTTTTTTAGATTATTTTAGCATAAACATTTTGGTTTATTTTCTTCCACTGAAATGAATTCTATTATATTCATGATACACAAATCACTATATATTGTGATCTACATTGAGTCTCCATAGTCCCAATGCTGGCTACAAATGGCTCTTTCCATTACAAGCCTATTGGAATTAATTTTAATCACTTCATTGTTGAAAAGAGCTAAATCCATTGCAATTGATCATCACATAATCCTTGTTACTATTGTGCACAATGTTTGTACTCTTGGTTCTACTTACTTCACTTAGCATCAATTGAGATAAATCTCTTGTCTTTCTGAAATCATCCTGCTGATCATTTCTTATAGAATGTTAATATTCCATTATATTTATATGTCATAACTTATTCAGCTATTTCCCTGCTGATGGGCATCCACTCAGTTTCTACTTCCTTGCCAGTACAAAATGGGCTACTACAAACATTTTTGCACATGTTGGTTATTTTCTCTTTCTATGATGTCTTTGGTTTATAGAGCCACTAGAAACACTTCTAGGTCAATGGATATGCACAGTTTCATACCCTTGCACATAGTTCTATATTGCTCTCTAGAATGATTGGATCTTTTGTTACAAGTGTGTGTGTGTGTGTGTGTGTGTGTGTGTGTGTGTGTGTGTGTGTGTGACAGAGAGAGAAAAAGAGAGAGAGAGAGAGGGAGAGAGAGAGAGAGAGAGAGAGAGAGAGAGAGAGAGAGAGAGAGAGAGAGAGAGAGAGAGAGAGAGGAGGGAGGGAGGGAGGGAGGGAGAGAGGGAGAGAGGGAGAGGGAGAGGGAGGGAGGGAGAGGAGAGAGAGAATGAGAATGAACATTTTCTTGCATTTTGCTTTTGGAATCTCTGGGCATGACTAATTCTTTCATTTTCTTGCATCCTTATTATTTTTCTTTTTCAAATCCTGTTCAACAATCATTTATTAAATGCATACAATATTCCAAACATACTCCTAGGACCACATATACAAGTAGCTATTCCCAGAAGATACAGTGTCTTTATAAATGAACAAGACCCATCTGTCTCTTGCCCTTTTTTCAAAAAGTGGCTGCTCCCTAAGCCAAAGACTTAAAGACCAGAATTTGGCAATAAAACATCTTTGAAAACTCCTTGTTCTCTTAGACCAATAATTGTTAGTATTTTGGAGCAACAAGAGATCTACAAACTTTATTTTACCTAAATGACATTACAAACATACCACCTGTTAATACCATTGTTTTCTAGATTATCTTAGTATAAACATCTTGGCCTATTTTCCTTCACTGAAATATATGAATTCTATTATACTCATGACTTAAATTTATGATACACAAATCTTGAAATATTCTTTACATACTTTTTTTTTAGGCAATTGGGGTTAAATGACTTGCCCAGGGTCACACAGCCAGGAAGTGTTAAGTGTCTGAGACCAGATTTGAACTCAGGTCCTCCTGACTTCAGGGATGGTGCTCTATCCACTGTGCCACCTAGTTGCCCCCTTTACATACTTTTTGCTGTCAAATCTTTCACACGATCCAAACTTAGCATTGCAATAATAACATTCACATGTGAGGAGTACATCTCTAATAATTATTCAGGTTTTAGAATCATTTTTAATTGAATTTTAAGTGATCAGATAAAAAAAAAAAGTGTTATTTAAGAAAAAAAAATATTTCTTCCTCTTTGGTCATATTGTACTATGTATGAGATCACTTTTCCACAGAAAATAATAACTTAGAATATTATGAAATGTAAGAATTTATATACAAATATATATGTATATATATATATATATATATATATATATATATATATATATGCATACACATATCTATTTGTTATTAACCACTAGTTGCCTAAAAGTAACAGTAACAGTGACAAGTCAGCACTGACCATCATTACTACTAATGAGGGAAAGGAAAGGGGGAACCCCATTTCTCGGCTCATAGATAATCCCATGAGGCGCAGTGTCCCCTGTAAAATGAATTTACAGATTTATTGTAGAAATTTGGAAGTAAAGTTCAGTTAGAAAGATGCCAGGGCCAGAGGTGGCCGCTAGGTGGGCAGGAACCCCTACATGGCTGGAAGGATACCATGTGTTGGCTGGAAGGGCTCCTGCCAAGAGTGCGTTCAGGTTCACTTCTTTTATACCCAAAAAATGATGGGCGGTACTCCTAAGTTTTCGGAGGGCTTTTCAGTTAGCTCAGATCAGGTGAGAGCTGGGGGAAGCTGAGCTGAGGGTGGGGGCTGGGCCTGGATATTCAAAGGTGCCTTTGACCAGGATTTGTGAATCAAGGTCAGTCATGGGTTGGGCAATTAAAAAGGAATCTTAAAGGGACCCCAACCCTCATCATTACCACCTTAAGAAAACATTTGTCACCTCTATCCAGAGCTGCTAATAGTGGTATACAGCCATTTGATTTATTTATCTATTTGTTTATTTTTAAATTTATGGAATAAAATAAGAATTTTCATAACATCATACAATAAAAAAGATTATTGCACATGAAACTATAAATTCACTATGTAAAAATTTTGGTATTTGTTTTACATACACAACTAGTTATCATGTAAATTTCCTTTTCCTCTTTTTTCCTCCTCCCCTTCCCCAGCCTCATGAAACTATAAATTCACTATGTAAAAATTTTGGTATTTGTTTTACATACACAACTAGTTATCATGTAAATTTCCTTTTCCTCTTTTTTCCTCCTCCCCTTCCCCAGCCTCAGAAATGTCTACCATTAGATACAAATAGCTGTATACATATATATGTAAAATTATTCTATGCTAATTTCTATTTTTGAATTCTTTCTCTGGATACAGATAAAATCTTTTTTCATATGTCCTTTATAATTAATTTGGATATTTATACTACAGTCAAAATGATTTACTCACTCAAAATCATTCTTCAAACAGTATTGCTGTTGTTTTACACAATATTCTCTTGGTTCTGCTCATTTTATTCTTCTTTGTGTGTGCACATCTTTCCATGTTTTTCTAAAATCATTGAGCTCATCATTTCTTATAGCACAGTAGGATTCCATCACAATGATGTAGCACAACTTGTTGTCATTCCCAAATGATGGACATTCCTATAGTTTCCAGTTTTTGCCACCATAAAAAGAGCTAGACAACCTTTTTCATTCAAAATGACAACCCCAGAATTAGAAGGTAATTTCATATGATTTTATGTAGCATAACTAAAGGAGGTAAGGAAGCATTTATTAAGTATCTACTATATGTTGGATGCCATGCTAAGATTACAATAAATATTATCTCACCTGATTCTCATAATAATTTTGGGAGATACAAGCTATTATTATTTTTATTTCTCATTTGAGGAAGCTGAAGAGTCCAAAGCTAAAAATCCAAAGCAGAGTTCAAGGCAAGGTCTACAATTTTATTCATCTTAGCCAAAAAAAATTATGAATTTTAATGTCTCTCTGCCTCTCCCCTTTTCTCCCTCTCTCCTTTTTTTCCCTCCCTCCTTCCCTCCCTTTCTTCCTCCCTCCCTCCTTTCCTCCCTTTCTTCCTCCCTCCCTCCTTTCCTCCCTTTCTCCCTTCTTCTTTCTTTCTTTCTTTCTTTCTTTCTTTCTTTCTTTCTTTCTTTCTTTCTTTCTTTCTTTCTTTCTTTCTTTCTTTCTTTCTTTCTTTCTTTCTTTCTTTCTTTCTTTCTTTCTTTCTTTCTTTCTTTCTTTCTTTCTTTCTTTCTTTCTTTCTTTCTTTCTTTCTTTCTTTCTTTCTTTCTTTCTTTCTTTCTTTCTTTCTTTCTTTCTTTCTTTCTTTCTTTCTTTCTCTCTCTCTCTCTCTCTCTCTCTCTCTCTCTCTCTCTCTCTCTCTCTCTCTCTCTCTCTCTCTCTCTCTCTCTCTCTCTCTCTCTTTCTCTTTATTTCTCTCTCTTTCTTTTTATCTCATGCCCATTATCTAGGTTGGGCAATGGATAAAGCATTTGGCTTAGAATCAAGAAGACTTATGAGTTCCAATACAGCCTCAGACTATTACTAGCTCTGTTTGCATCAGTTCCATTATCTGTAAAATGTGCTGGAGAATAAAATGACAAACTACTCCAGTATGATTGTCAAGAAAACCCCCAGAGGGAGTTATGAAGAGTCAGACATAACTAAAATGATTGAACAACAACAACAAAATGTTTTGGGATATACTGACCTTTTTTTGTTGTTGTTGATTTCCTTGGAGTATATGTCTAATTGGAAAGTCTCTGGATTTAAACATTGTTGTCCCTATCTTTTAAGAATTCTAATTTTCACCAGAATTCATTAACCAATTCATAGCTCCAAAAGCAAGACACTAATGTTTCTTTATTTTTAGAACACCATTACATTGACTATTCCCATAAATGTTTTCCTTGTCAGAGACTTTCTCTTATTTTTTTAGTTACAACAATTTTGTTCCTTCAAAAATGTTTTTGTCAATTATCCTTATCCTTTGCCTATGTATTTATTCACTATCCATAGTAGTGAAAGATTTATTTTATACACACACACACACACACACACATGCATATATATATAAAATGTACAAATTTTAATAGATTCATGTCTATCAGGATACTATGATTGAATGTGGTATAAGATATTGATTTAAATGAAATTTCTGACAGGCTGATTTTCCAGTATCTCAGTAGTGCTCTCTCTGGGTCTCTCTCTCCTTTCCCCTTTGATGTCTGAAGAAGAATTGACATAAATATTTGTAGTTTTCTTTTGTGAGAAGTAGAATATGATTACTTTGTTGACATCATGAAAATATCAAAAGATCTGCAGCCCAGGATTTCTTCACCTTCCAGGTTATTCTCCTTTTTTATAACTACACTATACTTAAAAATGATTTTTTCCAAATTAAATTATCTTCCTGATTTCATTTCAGAAAAGTTCCTTTGATTTCTTATCGTTATTGTACAATCCCAATTTTTTCAAACTTTTTTACATCAATTCAAAGTAAATCCAAAAATTTATTTAAGCATAGCATTCATATCTCAGAAGTACCATATATATCTTTTTTTTTTTTTTTTTTTTTTTTTTTAATGAACAAAGAGATAGACAAAGAAACATTTTGATTTCCCAAACTGACCTCAGGCCATTAAGAGACTAACATTTGTGGTTTTATTTCCTCAGTTGCTAGAACATTTTCTGTTTTGCTCTAGTCACTGACAAGTTTTTAGCTTTCACCAAATTATCTAAGTTACAGAAATCAGCTAACTTTCTTCTTGGGTCAGACATTTCACTTTGAATAGCTCCTTAAGCAGCTAACTCATCAAGTTAAATAACAAGAGTTCTTCTATTTCTAAGTATGACAGATTCAAAGTTTCCAGAGATGATTAACACCTGACTCCATCTCTATTACTAGTTCATTATTCTTGCACTTCCTGACCTCTCATTTTATTTCTTGAGCTGGAAGTCAATTGAGACAATTTGACTTTTAACTGAATCTGATTTTATATTAGATATACAATTATTTTACCCAATAACACATTAGGAAACAAGAAATATTTAAATGAAAGCTGTTCCTAATTGGGGAAAACATACTTTTCTGTTTAAATAGTATCTTATAAGTACATTTGTTACTGTTACTTATTTGTTGTGGAAGAAGCTAGCAGTCACTTTAAAGTAGGAATTACTTAAAATGTCTGGAAGAATGTGAATAAAAGGAGTATGAGATTAAAAATTCATGAGACTAAAAGAAATTTAAAATGATTGATTTTGCATTTTGAAAGATTTACAGGATTCCCAATGACATAGATTTTGGTGATTTTAGACTAGAGATCAAAGAGAAAAGATGAGTATTAGCAATCTGGCAACATTTAAGCAGACTTGGGAGGGGGAAGATGCTTCATATGAAAAGGATGCTTTCTAAAGTATTGAAATTATCTTTCACTGCCAAAAATCCTATAATAAAAACAAATCAATCTGGTGCCCACAATAAACTTGGTGGGGCAATGTAATAAATATTAAAAACTAAAAATATTAGATCATCTTTGGGTCATTTGGGAACCTAGTAGGGGAATATTTAGTTAAACACGCATTACTCAGTAACAGATAGAAGAAAAGTGAGTCTAGATTTAAAAAGTCTCTCTCTGATACTACCTGATATTTCACAAGATAATTTCAATCAATATGGGATAGACACTGTGAGGGGTAGACTGAGGAAAATGCTCCAGAGTTATCTTTGAAAAGTCAAGTTTTGAGGGAGTTGAAAAAGAAATGGAAGAAAGCATAAGGAGAAAATGATAGGAATGCTAGAAGGAATTTCAAGATCAAAGCAGAGGAAAATTTGAATTCTTCATTTCAGATTTTCTTTTAATTACTTATAACCCTTATAGTCTTTGAGCAGAAGCAAAGTAAGAACTTTGGGATGGAGTCAAGTATTATGTTTAAATTAAAGTGTCATCAAAATCATTTTCTTCTTCTACTTAACAATTATTTTTGACTTGGTAAGCTACTAAAAAGAGAGAGAGAGAGAGAGAGAGAGAGAGAGAGAGAGAGAGAGAGAGAGAGAGAGAGAGAGAGAGAGAGAGAGAGAAAAGCCTAACAAGGGACCATTCCTAATTTCTTATATCTCTTAATATATGTCACCACCAATTATTGATAGGGATCATTCTCCTTTTAACTAGAAATGTTTCATGTGAGAAATCAACACTAGGAAAAGTTTGGAACTATTCTTAGAAGCAGTAATAACAGAGGTAATTTAATAAATTAACAATTTCAGAAAAAAGCTTAATTAAAAATCATGGATAGAGCATAATTTGCAAAATTACAAAATCAAAGAAAGGCAAATCTTTATACTATTAGTCACATTTATTTGCTTACTGATGAAACTACTGATTTTGAATTAATTTGGTATATGTGTATTTTCTGATACTTCAAAGGTCCATAATTTCAACATTGTGAGTTTTTCTGCCACTAATGCAGAATATAACCCCTCTTTATCTTAATGAATTGTCCTTATGAGTTGCTGTGACTGAAAAAAAAATCATTATATCTCCAGCTTTTTGGTGATGAATCTCTCTGAATTTAGCTGGATTGGTCTTAAGACAAATCATTTAGATGGTACATAAGTTCTGTTCTTCAGGCTTATTCAAGAGTGTGTTTTGCCAGAACTTGCATCTCATGGGACAGTTAAAAAAAACAAAGATTATTTCTAGAATGGAACAAAGGAAGGGCCTTAATCTTTTCTTAGAAGATAAAGAATTTTTTTTTTATTTCATATTGCAAAATATTTTCACTAAATCTCTCTTTCTCATCAGTCACAAGAATTTGTTCATTTAAAACCCCAATGTTGAAGGTCCCATGATTGGAAAATTGTCTGGAGGGTTTGTTATTCTACTAAATTGTCTAATACGAACAAATTCTCAGAAAAAAAAGGAATTATGTACCAACTATAAAGTCAATATATAGAGTAAATAAATGTGAATCATAAAGACAACAATATTTAAAAAAGAAAAACTGATAAAAAAAACCTCTTGAAATAACATTGAGTACTTTAAATGCTTAATCTCTGACTCAGAATTTTTACCCATCTGCCTTCTACCATGTGCAGTTAAGGCAAGTGACTCCACCAGGAGTCACTTTGTTTGTGCTTTTGGAGTCCGGCTCTGGGGAATCCCTGTTTGTCTTCTCCATGGCAATTATTCACTCTCCTTCAAGCACAGATATGGCAAATGTGAATTCTAAACAACAATAACAACAACTATAATCACTAAACTACCACCATCATTATTAACACCACCAAACAATAAACATTGAAGCATATCTGTTGGAAAGGAAAAAGTTGGAAAAAAATACCTCGTAGACAAAATGTTCAGCACTCCATCAGGGCAGCATTGAATAGAAGGAAAAGATTGTAGACCAGAGGAAAAGAACACTAGAAATCACTAGGATTAGATCTTTTGCAAAAGAATTTCACTTGGGTTGGGCTACAGGTTGGCCCCCAACACTTCTCACCATAAGAAGGCTAAGGAAGACCAGTCTTTGGGAACAATTTAGCAGTTGAAGAAAGAGGAGTCAGAGTGCTCAGAGAAATCAGAGCCAAATGACAGGAAATATAAGAGAAAGGCTGAAAGACATAAAGTTAAAGATAGGAACCCTGAGTAAAAATCCAGCTCCTAAACAAATACAACAACAGAGAGGCTGCATAAAGACAGAAGCAAAATTAATAAATAAATAAAAATTCAGAAATCAGCCAGGGCTAAATGAACAAGTAGAAGATAAGAAAGGAACTAAAATTATACAAGGAAAAAGAGAATACTGAGAAAATATGGAACAAAAAGGAGCCAATATGGTTCAAAAGATGTATTATATTCTAAAAAAGATTAAGAATAAAATTAAGTCTTTTTCAAGGCAGAATTGAAAATGTAGGTCAAGACTTCTGGCCAAGATGGTGGAGAGGACACACACATCCATCTAAGCTCTTTCTTGCCTTCAGAATACTTTTTTTCATGATATGGACTTGGAATTAGTGCTTGACTGAAAAAACCCACAAATACATTATAAAACAGAAGATATCCTTAAAATTTGCCAGAAAAGGTCTGTTTTTGTTCATGGGCAGGGATGGCTAGACCAGGCACAGACTGCAGGCAGGGAGTGAGAGCACAAAAGGCAGCTCACACTGAACAGATTGGAGAGGGGAGGGGTGTAGTTGCAGCTATTGGAAAATTTGTGGGGAGAACTTTACCCAGTGTGAACTTTTTGCCCTGGCAGCAAGCCAGTAGATCAGCACAAGTGGTAAAGACTTCAATCCCAGAACATTGGGGTCTCTCAGGACTTTACCACACCCATCCAACACCGAGAATGACTGAGCATGCTCTCAGAGTCTCAGAGAGTGGCCGCTGGGTAGGCAGCCCAGCCATTGCTGTTCCACTGCTGCTTCATTGCTACCTCTGGTAGTCTGTAGAGGAAGCTTGGTAATACCATACTGCCCCCCAAAAAGCAGACCTCATTTACTTTTGTTTGTTTGTTTGTTTTCTTTGATTTTTTTTTTTTGGTCAAAATGAGAAAAAAATTAAAGGGTACTCTAACTATAGATAGCTTCTCTAAGGATAGGAAGCAGACATGAATGGGTGAAACTGCAAATCATAGACACAATTAATAATTTCACCCAAGAAAATGACAATAATGAAACATCATACCAAAATTTGTGGGATGAAGCTAAAGCAGTGATAAGGGGAAATTTTATATCTCTAGAGGCATACTTGCATAAAAAAGAGAAAGAGAAGGTCAATGAATTGGGCTTGTAACTAAAAAAGCTCACAAAGAAACAAATTAAAAATGCCAGTCAAATACTAAACTTAAAATTCTAAAAATAAAAGGGGAAGTTAATAAAATTGAAAGTAAAAAAAAAAAACAAAAACAAAAACACAAAACTATTGAATTAATAAATAAAACTAAGAGTTGGTTTTATGAAAAAAACCAACAAAATAGATAAACCCTTAGTAAATTTGATTAAAAAAAAGAAAGAGCAAAATCAAATTATTAGTCTTAAAAATGAAAAGGGAGAACTCTAATAAAAGGACACTAATAAAAAGGAAATTAGAGCAATAATTAGGAGTTTGCCCAATTTTATGTCAATAAATTCAATAACTTCAATGAAAAGGAATACTACCTTCAAAAATGTAGCTTGTTCAGATTAACAGAGGAAGAAGTAAATTGGTTAACAGTCCCATTTTAGAAAAAGAATAGAACAAGCTATTAATCAACTCCATAAGAAAAAATCCCCAGAACCAGATGGATTTATATGTGAATTCTACCAAACATTTAGAGAACAAGTAACTCCAATGCTATATAAACTATTTGAAAAAATAGGGATTGAAGGAGCCCTACCAAATTCCTTTTATGTCACAGACATGGTACTGATACCTAAACCAGGTAGGTTGAAAGAAATTTATACATTAATCTCCCTAATGAATATTAATGCAAAAATCTTAAATAAAATATCACCAAAAAAGATTACAGAAAATCATTCCCAGGATAATACACCATGACCAAGTAGGATTTATACAAGTAATTCAGGGCTGGTTCAATATTAGGAAAACTATTAGCATAATTGATTATATCAATAATCAAATTAACAAAAACCAGATGATCATCTCAATAGATGTAGAAAAAGCATTTGATGAAATCCAATATCCATTCCTATTAAAAACACTTGCCAGTATAGGAATAAATTGACTTTTCCTTAAAATAGTCAGGAGTATCTATTTAAAACCATCAGTAAGCATCACATGTAATGGGGATAAACTTGGAACCATTCCCAACAAGATCAAGAATGAAACAAGGTTGCCCACCATCACCATTAATATTAAATATTGTATTAGAAATGCTAGCTTTGGCAATAAGAGTCGAGAAAGAAATTAAAGGAATTAGAGTAGATAATGAAAAAAACCAAATTATCACTCTTTGCAGATGATATGATGGTATACTTAGAGAATCCCAGGGATTCTACTAAAAAGCTATTAGAAATAATCCACACCTTTAGCAAAGTTGCAGGATACAAAATAAATCCATATAAATCCTCAGCATTTTTATATTTCAACAAAATCCAACAGCAAGAGATACAAAGAGAAATTCCATTTAAAATAACTGTTGATAGTATGATATATTTGGAAATCTATCTGCCAAAGGAAAGTCAGGAACTATATGAGCAAAACTACAAAACACTTTCCATGCAAATAAAGTCAGATCTAAACAATTGGAAAAATATCAAGTGTTCTTGGACAGGCTGAGTAAATATAATAAAGATGACAATACTACCTAAACTAATCTACTTATTTAATGCTATACCAATCAGACTCCCAAGAAACTATTTTAATGGCCTAGAAAAAATAACAACAAAATTCATATGGAAGAAGAAAAGGTCAAAAATATCAAGAGAACTAATGAAAAAAAATCAAATACAGGCAGCCTAGTTGTACCTGATGTAAATCTATATTATAAAGTAGTGGTCACCAAAACCATTTGGTATTGGATAATAAATAGACTACTTGATTAGTGGAATAGGTTAGGTTCACAGGACAAAATAGTCATTAACTAAGGCAATCTAGTGTTTGAAAAACCCAAAGATCCCAACTTTTTCAATAAGAATTCACTATTTGACAAAAACTGCTAGGAAAACTGGAAATTAATATGGCAGAAACTAGGCATGGACCCACACTTAACACTGTACACCAAGATTAGATCAAAATGGGTTCATGATTTAGGCATAAAGATGAGATAATAAATTAGAGGAACATAGGATAGTTTACCTCTCAGATCTGTGGAGGAGGAAGGAATTTATGACCAAAGAAGAATTAGAGGTCATTATTGATCACAAAATAGAAAATTTTGATTATATTAAATTAAAAAGCTTTTGTACAAATAAAACTAATGCAAAAACAACATTAGAAGTGAAGCAATAAACTGGGCAAACATTTTTACATTTAAAAATGCTGATAAAGGCCTCATTTCTAAAATATACAGAGAATCAAGCCATTCTCCAGTTGATAAATGGTTAAAGGATATGAACAGACAATTTTCTTTTCTTTTTTTTTTTTTTAATTAAAGAAAAGCTGATTTTTAAAAATTATATATATATGTATATAGATATAGATATATAGATATAGATATTATATTATCCCTTGTATTCAGTTTTCCAAATTATCCCCCTTCCCTCTACTCCCTCCCCCCCCATGACAGGCAATCCCATACATTTTACATGTGTTACAATATAACCTAGATACAATACATGTGTGTAAATACCATTTTCTTGTTGCACAATAGGCATTAGATTCCGAAGGTACATGTAATCTGGGCAGACAGATATTAGTGCTAACAATTTACATTCATTTCCCAGTGTTCCTTTTCTGGGTGTAGCTACCTCTGTCCATCATTGATCAACTGGAAGTGAGTTGGATCTTCTTTATGTTGAAGATTTCCACTTCCATCAGAATATATCCTCATACAGTATTGTTCTTGAAGTGTATAGTGATCTTCTGGTTCTGCTCATTTCACTCAGAATCAGTTGATGTAAGTTTCTCCAAGCCTCTCTGTATTCCTCCTGCTGGTGCTTTCTTACAGAGCAATAATATTCCATAACCTTCATATATCATAATTTACCCAACCATTCTCCAACTGATGGACATCCATTCATCTTCCAGTTTCTAGCCACAACAAATAGAGCTGCCACAAACATTTTGGCACATACAGGTCTCTTTCCGCTCTTTAGTATTTCTTTGGGATATAGGCCCAGTAGTAGTACTGCTGGGTCAAAGCGTATGCACAGTTTGATAACTTTTTGGGCATAGTTCCAAATTGCTCTCCAGAATGGCTGGATTCTTTCACAATTCCACCAGCAATGTATTAGTGTCCCAGTTTTCCCACATCCCCTCCAACATTCATCATTATTTGTTCCTGTCATCTTAGCCAATCTGACAGGTGTGTAGTGGTATCTCAGAGTTGTCTTAATTTGCATTTCTCTGATCAGTAGTGATTTGGAACACTCTTTCATATGAGTGGATATAGTTTCAATTTCATCATCTGAGAATTGTGAACAGACAATTTTCAAATGATGAAATTGAAACTGTTTCTATATGAATATTATGGAGTATTATTGTTCTATAGGAAATGACCAGCAGGATGAATACAGAGAGGATTGGAGAGACTTACATGAACTAATGCTAAGTGAAATGAGCAGAACCAGAAGATCATTATACACTTCCACAACAATATTGTATGAGGATATATACCAATGGAAGTGGATATCTTCGACAAAGAGAAGATCCAATTCAGTTCCAATTGATCAGTGATGGACAGAATCAGCTATACCATAGAAGTAACAGTGGGAAATGAATGTGGACTATTTGCATTTTTGTTTTTCTTCCCAGGTTATTTTTACCTTATGAATCCATTTTTTTTTGTTTAACAAGAGAACTGTATGCATCTGCACACATATACTTTAAGATATACTTTAACATATTTAACATCTAGGGGAGAAGGTAGAGGGAAGGAAGGAAAAAGTTAGAATAGAAGTGAGTGCAATGAATAATGTTGCAAAATTACCCATGTTCTGTCAATAAAAAGCTATAATAATAATAAATAAGAAAATGTGGGTTAAAAAAGTTGAATTCATAATAAATGAATATAAGAGAATAAATCTCTCCAAATAGGATATTCAAAAATTTCAAATGAGAGATCTAGAACATATGTACACATACTTTGACAGAAGAGAAGAAAAAGATAATTTTAAAAGAAGGTATTGTTTAATCATAAAGATGGACTATGTAGAATTGACTTAACAATGATAGGTTTATAACAAAAAGTGTAGATAAGAAATATGAATACTAAGAAATATTATAATATTAAGAGATTACTAATACTAAGAAAAGAGCCTCCCCTACCAAAGGGAAGTGTGTAGAAAGCATAGTTAGATTAATAAAATGGCAAAGTTTGATTGTAACTTGGGAGCAGATTATTGAACTCTTAGATACATTAGAATACACATCTCCTTGTTTCTCTAAGGAAGAAAAATTAGAGCCAGATAAGTGAAAACTAGTGGGAGAGCAACTAATTGAATATTACAGTGATAATGGTCCTGATTCAATTCCTGAGGAAACATTCTACATATACAACATAATACAATTGACTATTAGGAATTATCTAAGTTCTAAAATAAGGAAAAAGGAGAAAGAGCAGGAGAGGTTCTGACAAAACAGCTGAAAAGGTCGAAGAATTGGATAAGGAAGGAGTTAAGTACAGTGCTGATGAAAGTAAGGAATCTCAATCAGAACCACCTATGCAGCAGCTTTGTCCACCCCCTATGACAGGATTACAAAAGGCATTAATTAAAGCTAAAAATGAAAGACAAGATACATCTGATTTGAGAATAGAAGTGTACTCTGTAATTGAAGATTTTAACTCTTCAGGTCAAGAAAAAAGAAAGTACACTCTATTTAATTTGGAAATTATCAAAGATCTGAAAAAGGCTTGCACTCTTTATGGGTCTACATCATCTTATATTAAGATGTTATTAGAGAATTTGGCTTTTGAAATTTTAATCTCTAATGAATGGAAATCTATAGCAAGGACAAGTCTAGAACCTGGACAAAACTTGTTGTGGCTTTCTGAGTATAATGAACTCTGTAGAATATGAGCCCAAGGAAATAGGCAACATGGAGTTAATATGCTAGTCACCATTGATCAACTAGAAGGTTTAGATCTATATGCAAACATTTTAGCGTAGATTAATTACCCTATAGCAGCTTATGAGCAAATTGCTGCTGCTGCTGCTGCTATCAAAGCATGGGACACCTTCCCAGGAAGACAAGATAGAGGGCAAGCCTTCATGAAAATAGTGCAAGGTCCAAATGAACCCTTTGCTAATTTTTGGGATGTATGCAGATAGCTATCATATGAACTATTACTGAAAATGTAGGAATAGAAATTATGGTAAGACAACTTGATAAAGAAATGAGTTTTGTAGAAGAATTATACTAGGACTACAAAAGGATACTCCTTTAGGTGAGATCATAAGATGCTGTGCCAAAATGGGCACAAATACCTTTTATTCCTAGGCTATGATGCAGAATTCTCAAGATCTGAATATGAGCAGACAGAGTCCTTTTTGGCAAGGGACTTACAGAGAGATTCATCAATGCTTTCAATGTGGTAAAGTAGGGCATTTGAAAGCTCAATGTTGGCAGAGAAGACAGAGTGGGAGAACAAGACTAAAATGCAACAGAGGCTTCCACTGGGCATCAGAATATAGATTGACTCAAGGAAATGGGAAGCTGAAGGCTCCAGGTAATGATAGCAGCTGATGTTATACCCAGAGAGTCTTTAGAAGTTCAGTACTCCAACATGATCAATCAACCAAGAAGTAACATGTTGGGAGAAAGGAATTACATGATTAATCAACGGAAAAGGAACCTGATGGGGGAAAGAGATTATAATTGGGGGAATAAAATTGTATGTAGCTGGAAAAACTTAGATATCCCTGGGAGAGGTGAAATCTGTCCCTCTCTGGATTATGGATCCTTTGCCACCAGGCACAGTAGGCTTGACCACTAAACCTCTTGAGAGTGCTTACAAAACAGTGTTCATAAATACACTGATTGGGGAACTAGAGAATGTGTAGCAATTATCCCAGTCACTGATACAGGTAGACAATGTTTGACTTATCAACCAGGAGAAGTAGTAGCATCAGGTTTACTGATACATACTTCTAATGGGCAATCTGGTGATATTTGCCCATATTTTGACTCCCAAAAACAGAATCCAGGAATATTCTACATCGCAGCTATCACAGCTGCGCATCCTATGCTCACTATCTATGTAAATGGCATAACACTGGAAGGGTTGGTAAACATGGGTGCAGAAGGTACAGTCATTAGAGGTGGCAATTGGTGCAGTCTTTGGCCAAAGATTAAGGCAGACATTTATATGTCTGGCATAGGAGAATCAATAGCAGATGAAGTTAATGCTACCCTTTTGAGATGGATATTTAAAGGTGAAACAGGAGATTTTATTTGTTTTGTAGTTGAAAAAATCCCCATAAATCTATGGAGAAGAGACATTTTACAACAATTAGGATTACAATTGAGTATTTTGCCTTTTTAGGCAGGGCTGCTGTTGAAAGCCTGACTGCATTCTCACTTGTTTCTATTCAGTGGAAAACTGATACACCAATGTGTGTAGAACAATGGCCCTTAGTAGTGATAGAATTCAGGCCTTATTAGATATAGTACAGAAGCAACCTTCTCTAAGTCCTTGGAATTCCCCAGTATTTGTTGTAAGAAAGAAACCTGGAAAATGGAGGATGTTGACTGATTTAAGAAAGGTAAATGAACAGATGGAAACTATGTTAACTCTTCAGTGTGCACTTCCTTCTCCTATTCAATTGCCTAGAGAATGGCCTCTTTGGGTTATAGACATTAAGCATTGATTCTATTCTAACGCTCTAGATAAGGAAGATGTGAAAAGATTTTGCCTTTTCAGTATCTAGTGTTAATTTAGGTGAGTCTATAAAAGATATGAATGGACAGTTTTGCTACAGGGAATAAAAAATGTCCCTACTATGTGCCAAATGTATGTGGCTACTGCTCTTATTCCAGGAAGAAAAGCATTACATGGATGATATCTTGGGGTGTATACCTGAAGAGCAAATGTTAGAAGCATGACTACAAAAGACCATAGAAACACTAAGGAACTACAAATTACATATAGCTCTAGGAAAAAAAATTCAAAGTCATGCTTCTTTTCAATATTTAGGATATGAAGTGTATCCTAAGGTACTTACAGTAAAAAAAAACAAAACCAAAAAAAAACTTTCTTTAAAAACAGAGAAATTGAACACCTTAAATGACTTTCAGAAATTGATAGGAGATATTCAAAGGATGCATTCAGTGTTAGGCTTAACTACCTTTCAATTACAATCATTATATGACATTTTAAGAGGAGATACTGCTTTAACCTCACCATGTGAGCCTATGAAAGAAGCTCAAAAGGCTTTGAGAGAAGGTGAACTGGTTTTATCCAATGTGATTGAAAGTGTCATTTAGGAACCCTTGGAAATATCAGTTTTTGTGATAGCATGGTGAACCTCCCAGCACAACCAGAACAAAACCTTATTCCTTACCCAGTGCTTGTGGCTAGAATTTTATTAAAGGCAATTAAGTGAGCAGTAAAATTATTTGGGATAAGACTGACAAGATATATACCTTTTATATCAATGCACAAATTAATATATGCTGTGAAACCATCTCAGAATAGCAAATTTTATTGGCCATGGCTCCAAATTTTACACATGATCTCCATTAAAGATAACCCAACTATTACATAATTGGCAATGGATTCTTCAAGAAAAGGTTTCTAATGTTCCTCTTAAAGGACCAATTATCTTTACAGATGCATCCAAACATAAAATTTGTGCTGTGTACTTTCATGACTTAACTATAAATATAGTAGTCAGAATTCCTTTTCAATCCACTCAGCAGAATGAATTGTATGCAATCATGCTAGCTCTTATTATTATCCAGGAGATATAAATATAATATCTGATTTGGCCTATTTAGCAGGTGTGGTACAAAGAATTGCCACAGCCCAAATAAAATTTGTAGCTTCTAATATATATTAGTTCTTTAAGGAACTTCAAAAGCAAGTGAGAAAGCATCCAGGTAAGATCTATATTTTGCATGTCTATTCACATAGTGGACTACCATTTTTGATGGTAATTCAAAGGCTATAGATAGCCTTCTAATCATATTGGCCAATACTCCTTTATTTCAGGCAGCCCAAGAATCTCATTCTAAATATCATCAGGCTGCTCAAGCTTTACATTTGCAATTTGGGATAACAAAAGAGGTAGCTAGGAACATAGTAAAAGCCTGTACAACTTGCCTTCCTTTCCACGCTCCTATACTCCCTTCAGAGAAAAACCTTCATGGTTTGAGACCCATTGAAATTTGGGAAATGGATGTGACCCATTATAAATCTTTTGGTGTCTATCTTTTATCCATGTTGTAGTTGACACCATGTCAAGATTTACATTTGCAATACCAGTGGCAAAAGAGACAGCCCAAGTGGTCACTGAATTGCTTATATAAGCTTTTGCAATTGGGTGTTCCATAAGCAATAAAAACTGATAATTGACCTGCATATACTTCTAAACATTTTGTACACTTCTGTGCACAGTATCAGATTTTACACACTGCTGGCATGTCTTTTAGTCCTCAAGGACTCCTAAACTTAGTTCTCTATACCATTAATTTTTTTTTTTTATTTTATTTTTGATAAAAATGCACTGGCTCTGGCAGACAGGTTTTATAACCCACTGGGAGGGTAGAGTCCAGTAAGAGCAGCTCCACTATCCTTAGATAATCGCCAGGTCATGTGGAGAGATCTAGAAAGTGGTGAATGGAAGGGACCAGATAGGTTAACTGCTTGGGGGAGAGGGTTTGCTTGTATCTCTACAGATGGAGAAGGAATCAGATGGGTCCCAACGAGCTGTATTTGCCTTGTCCATCAGAGAGAGATGGAGAAGACCCTTGAAACAAAGAAGAAGACCCAAGAAACATTGGGCAGTTCCATCTCTGTCTACAAGTGCCACTGAAAAAGGATGGCTGTTAACCTTATATGTATGGCAATTGACTCATAGACATCAAAAATTGTTGATGAGATTGATGCAGGACTTCAAAACTTGCAGGAATCATTGGTTTTCTTGACACATGAAGTAATGGGCAATAGATTGGTTTTGGGCTATCTCTAGCAGTTATGGACATTCATAATTCCTCATGTTGATTCATGTTGTTTGTTACATCACAACTAGCCTGTGTTATATTAATATGTGCTTGTGTAATATCTCTCAGGTTGATTGATTTATGTATACATTTTTCAGGTAAGACCCTTCAGCCCAGAGGAAACCTGCTAACAATATCTGGTTTGATGTTCTCATCTCCCTGAGAAATCAGGAAGGACTGGATCACCTCCTTTTTGGGGGGGGTGTTTTTCACCACTCTTCCTGAGAAGTCAGGGAGGGTGTGACCACCTGTGTTCTAAAACAAAAGAAAGAGGGAGACGAAGAGAGCTGGAGCTCTGGAGAAGTATACTTGAAACAAGGTGTTAACTCAATTGAATTGATGAGATAATGGTTCTCTAGTTCACATCTATACTTAGGAGTTAGTAAGGTGATATAATGATTCTCTAAGTTCACACATAATCAGTATGTGGTAATGATGTAATTACAATAAGATATATAAGGCAAAGCAGGACTGGAAGATAGACATTCTATCTTTGACCAGCCTCATGGTGGCTGTCCTGCCTCCTGCATTCTTGCACTAAGATCAAGGTTGGTCCTGAGGTCCTCCAGAAAGGTAGACTGAACATTACACCTACTTGTTTGGAATCATATAATTTTATTATGTAGTCTACATATTTTTACCTTCATAAGAATAGTTTGGCATACAATATCAAAAGTTTTACTAAAATCTAGATAAATCATATCCATAACATTTTCTTGATCTACTTATTTAATAAACCTGCCCCAAAAGAAATTTGGCTAATTAGGAATTTTCTATTTTTAATGAAGCCATTCTACTTTTTTGTAAGTAGACTTCTCTTTATAGATACAGTTATATGTTAATTGCCAATTGACATGATATACACAAAGCATTTTTACAAATAATAGTTATTATTATTACTGTTATTATTAAATCCAGAATTTTTGTAAGTTGAGTACTCTGGCCTATATTGTATAGCTTGCTCTCTAATCCTCTTTGAAAATTGGTTTATTTGCCTCTTTATACTTTAAGATATATCTCCTATCACATCTGCTAGTTTTTTTCAGTGTATTAGAATATCCATCTTAACCAGGTGACTTGAATCCACCAAAGGCAACTAGATGCTCACTTACAATTTGTTTACTTGTTTTGAATATCAATTCCTTATTTGAAGCTATTCTTGTTCTGTAATTTCAAGTGCAAATTTTGTTGGCAAAGAAAAATATACCAATAAAATAAATTATCTCCTCTGCTTCATTTATAGAGTTGTTGGGGACAAACAGAGCCTATATCTATGAAGCTAATCATTTTCCAGGTAGGTCTTGAACTAGGGTCATCTTAAATGGCTTACCATGCACTTGTTGGATAAGTGATTTTTTAAAAATCCGTTATTTTTGAATGACTAATAGTCTTCAGTATAGCATTGCCATATGTAAAAGTTATGTGACCTGAATACTTTTGGATTTCTTCTTTAGTTGTCTATTCTCAAAATGCCACAAAAATTTTGGCTGTGTTCAAATGATTTTTAATGTCCTTTCTAGTTTTAAAGAGCTATCATTCGATGTTATCATATTAGGACCATGTCTACACATAAAACAATTTGTCTATAAATCAATGAACACTATCCAATAAAATGCAAGCTCATTAAGAATAGGATGTTTTTTGCCTGAACTTCCAGCATCTCACTCAGTACCTGGTACACAGTAGACATATAATAAATACTTGTTGCACATACCAGAAAAGTTAAAATTTCAGTCAAGCCAATTTTGAATCAATGTTTAAAAAAAAGTATTTGATTTAAATTTTCCCTAAAATTTGACATCTAGAAAAACCTTGAATCATGGCAATTCACAACATTATATATCTATTTAATCAAGTACAAAATATTTGTTTACTGTGATAGAACATTGAACAATGATCCCTTGGTAATAAGGTTTTTGTAATTCTTCAATTCTAAGCTTATAAGGACTATTATGACATATAAGAATTGTTCATGTGTCTATGGTGTGCTTAGTAAAGTAATTTTATACAAAATCATATGAATTCAATATAAACGTAAGAATCACCTAAAAGATAGATGTTGTCTTTTCTAGAATTGATTGTAAGCAGAATTTGGGGTATTTTTTTTAATGCCATAGATTTCTGTTTGCTTTCACTTTATTTCTTAACATCTTTAAGACCTCAATAAAGACTATTTGATTTGAAGACTATTTTGTAGCTTTATTCTAAAGGTCTTCACCACCCCCACCCTACCCCCCAATTCTCTGCACTTTAACCTTTAACCTTCTCCAGAAAACTATGCTTTGAACTTCATTGACTGAGCCTTCTGTTGTTCATCTTCAACAAAATTTACACTGAATTTTAGTAGACCTCTATAAATTTTTCCCCACTTTGAGGAGGAAAAATGTTTTAAAAAAATAGATCCAATCAACATAGAAATAGATGATGATTCCCAGTGCTATTTTATTGAGTTATGGTATATTTCCAGCAGCCATTTAATTGTTAGAAACTTTTAGATCTAATCCTATAAGGGAGTTACCTATTGGGAAATTCTGACTTCCCCTCCTCCTCTTTTTTATTAATCAGAGACAGCAGAACAATCTACATGGAGCAGAATTGCTAAGTGACATTTGCCAGACCACATTATTTTGAAAAGAATGGAAAACAATTCTTGCAAAGTATTCAACTGTGGATTCAGACTTAATCACAGAGAACTGTAATTGAAAGAGTTTTTCATAAAATCATATGGGCCTCACCCCATATTCCACGTCCAAAAGTCAATAAGCATTATTAACAACTTTTCACATGCCAGGGACTGTGATAAATTCTGGGGATTCAAAGAATCACAAAGTCCCTGCTTTCAAAGACAAATGGAATTCTAATGTCATGTAGTTATAATTCATCAACCTGGAGATTACTTGAAATGTGTGTGTGTGTGTGTGTGTGTGTGTGTGTGTATTACTCACACATACACACGTGAGTACATACACATAGTATTCAATTTCACATCTAATATGAATAATATAGTATGGTTATAATTAATATTTTTAAAGAAATAGATTCTCCTTCTAGAAGCCTTGGAAACTTTCTATGATTCTTGCAGCAAAATTGTAATTCTTAAACATTCTATGATAAAAGAAAATAATTCCTTATTTTTGCATTCAATAAAGAATTTGAAACATCTATAGTCTCATTGAAGAAAATATAGTTTTTAACAATAAGGTCTGATAATATATAAAAAGAATATATAAAATCGTATATATACATATATACATTTCTATAAACAATATATTACCCTGATAAGAATATATAAAATAACATATAAAATAATATATTAAAATATTTCCTAACACTTCCTCTCCCTCTTGCTCACTCAGAAATAGTACCCTACAAAAAAATTGTCTCATTTCCTCTTTGCTTTTCCAAATATCTAGAAAAGCTTTTTTACCTTTTTACCCAGGTAAGTCTGCTATCTCATTTCTCCAATAACCTTCATCACCAAATATTGTGGATCAAATATTTTGCTCTTTCTTAAGCATGCAACATTGTATACCTCTTCATTTTTTACATTCACCTTTCCTGTAGGATTTGTAAAATTACAATTTTGATTCTACTTTCACTTTCTTCTCTGCCTTTTTCAGTAGTAATTCTTCTTCCTCCCTTATTCCCCTGCTTCTCCTTTTATGGAATTGAGGTTCTATAAGGACAAGGGAGGGTTTTAATCTTTTTATTTTCAATAGTGTCTTAAAGGTATTAAGTACTAAACAAGTCAGTGAACAAATCATTTACTAAGTTCTTTTTATGTCTCAATACTAAGCTATTTACTGAAAATAAAGAGAAAAATGAAATAGCCCCTGTTCTCAAATAGTTTATAATCTATGGAGGAGAGAAGCATGTATATACATAAAGCAACTGATCCTTGAAATTTCCCCTGAATCCTTTCTAAGCAGTCAAACCACATAATAAGCAATTTTAGAGAAAGAAAAAATAAAAAGGAGAAAGAGAAAATAATTAGCAAAACATTAATCCATTCAGAAAAATGTGACAATATTGTTGTGTTCCATACTTATAAACACCATTTCTTTTGCAAAGAGTGAAAAGAGATGTGTCCTCTATGTCCTTGTTAAAGTCATACTTATTCTTTGTCATTTTGAAACATTTATTTTCAGTTGTTTTGTGGTGGTTTTTTTCCATTTCTATTTATTATTAATTACATAGATTTCTTTCATTATTTACTTAATTTTGAATGAGTTCATGGAAGTCTTCTCTGTATTCAACATATTCATAATTCCTTATAACAGATTCATATTCCATTATAATTATTTAGCAAAATATGCCCAACATTTCCCTAACCAATGAATCTTGTTGATCCTAGTTCTTTTGTATGCCTATACACACATACTCAACAACCATATCAATAACAACAAAACTGAATAAATATGTGGTTGTTTATGGAGTGTTTTTTTTTTTTTTTTTGCTTATTATTTACCTGTTTGAGATATATGTCTACTAATAAAGTTTCAAGGCCCAAAGGTTATAGACATTTTACCTACTTTACATGTTTAATTCAAAATTGCTTTTCAAAATGATTTTTAAAAGTACTTCACAGTTCTAACACTACTCCTATCTTTAGTCACCCTTTCCAACTTATGAGTATATGACAAAAATAAGAGTTATTTGAATGGGTTTTTCTCTTCTTAGTAATGATTTGGAGCATTCTTTCATATGGCGACTAACCTGTATGAAATTTCTTTGGACCTAGTCATGTAATTTGACCATTGATCTATTGGGGAATGACTTTTGGTCTTAAATATTTCTTTGAGTTTTCTATTAATTGTCTAAAAATCTAGGAAATTGGATAGCAGGATTTCCCCCCACATTTTTTTCATTTTATTCTTACCCAACATACATACCTTTTTTTTTTATTATTATTCAGAAGCATCTCAATTTCATGTTATCAAAATAATATAATTTATCTTTTTCACTTGCCACTATGTTTAGTTAGGAATATATCTCCTATTATAGCTGTAAAAGGCATGTGATCAATGTCCCTTCTATTTTTATTTTTATTTTTTTTGGCATAGACTTTAACAGTTAGATTATATATCCATTTTGAATTTATTATAAAATATACTATGTAAGGTCTTGATCTAAATACTACTTTCCAGTTTTTTTTCCAGAAAATAAAAAAGTTCTTTCCAAAGTATTTTTGTTTCAACATTTATCAAAGACTGGGTTTTTGAGTTCCATTATTTCTAATTATCTAATTTGTTCCATTGATCTACCTCTATTTTTAAAAAGTATACTAAATGGTTTTGATGACTGCTACTTTTTAACATAGTTTGAAGTGTGGAAGTATTAATTAATTTCCACTCCTAACTCAATGAATGAATCAAGAAATACCCCTTGATATTGTATATCTTTAGTTTCTCCAAATGAATTTTATTATTTTATTAATTTCTATAAAATATTATTTTGGCAGTTTGGTTAAGTATTAAAATGCTAAATTGATGTTATTATTATTATTATTTTTACTATATCGGCGTGGCTCAGGATGTGTTAATATATGGAATATTCCTTTAGCTATTTTGATCTTTTAAAATAATTATTAATTAGCATTTTCAAGGAACACATAGCAATACAAAGGGTACTGAGTATGCTTTTCTAATTTTGATTTTAAGATATTGTATGCATTTTTTATTATTTTGAATTGGATTTTCTTTTTTATTATGCTCCCTTTGATTTATTGCTTTATTTCAACATGAAACTGATTTTTGAGAGCTTATTTTGCAGTCTGCAAATTTGATGAATCTCTTTATTTCTCAATTAGTATATTTTCTGATTTCCTAGGATTTTCTGTGTAAACCATCATGCAATATTTTATTTTCTTTTTGCTTAATTTTACATATGTATTTTTTTTTGTTTAGTTTTTAATTTCTTTTAATTATCTTGTATTATTGTTATTGGAAACACTTCTAAGCTATATCAAACAGCAATGAAGGATTAGATGTAATGTTCTCTCTCTTGGTTCCGGTTCTCTTGGTTCAGATTTTGTTGGGGTCTCTGAGAGCAGCCTTCCTTTCAGTTCAGTAATCACCATTATCAATTCCACTGTCTTAGTACCTTGTAAGAATTCTTTGTTTTAAATTCAGAGTTCTGGCCCATAACACTAGGCATTCTTGCTTTACTCCTGTTTTTATTGGTAAATGTTTTAGTGTGTATCCCTTTGTATATGACATTTGTTTTTGGTTTTACATAGATACTTTTCATAATATTGAAAAAGATCCCAATTATTTTACACTTTGTTTACACTTTGTAAATCATTTCTTTCCTTAAATGAGTGCTATACTTTGTCCAGGGATTTTTCCTGAATTTATTGAGATAATCATTTGGTGTGGGATATTTTTGTTTTTAAATTAATTAGCTATGTTTTTTGTCTTCCTAGTGTTAGATCAAATTTGTATTTGTGGCATGAATCTAACTTGGTCATAAATTATTATTAATTCAAGACTTGTAGTCTGAAATATTTTTAAAAATTTTTTGAATTAGTATTTACTATTGATATTGGTCTGTAAATCTTCACTTTACTCTTTGCTGATCTACATATTAAAGACAGATTTGTCTCTGAAAAAAAGAAATTGGTAGAATGCTATTTTTCAATTTTTCAGGATAACTGGTATTCACATCAATAGTACTGATATGAATCATTCTTAGAAAAAAGTTGAGTACCAAAAGTTTTTTACTTGTTAGTTTATTTGTAGCAGTAGTTCTCAAACTTTTTGGTTTCAGTACTCCCTTTGCACTCTTTTAAAAGAGTATTTTTTCCCTTTTAAAAATTGGGTGCCAGAAAGAGCTTCTGTTTATGACAGTTACTTCTATTGATAGTTATTGTATTTGAAATTAGAATAAATTTTTAAAAATTATTACATTAAAAATAATGATAAAACTATTACTTAACATAAATAACATTTTAAAGAGGATAATTATATTTCCTTTCTAAAAAATGAGGAGTAGCACTGTTTCATTTTATTTTAATTTCTACAAATCTCTTTAATGTCTGACTTAATAGAAGACAGCTGGATTTTTATATCTACTTCTACATTTAATGTGTTACAATTTGTAGTTTTGGTTTAAGTATACAAAGAAATGCTGGCCTTATATAGCTTTGTTGTTGTAAAAGGCAAAAGTACATTAGTTAGCAAACAATAGTTTTCTTATAGAAAGGATCTCAGGGACCCTGAGGAGTTCATTGACAATAATTTGAAAGGTGATGTTTGTATCAAAATTTATTTTTCTTTTGCAACTGGTTTATTTAAGATCTCTATTTAGCCTTCTGTTAGTTTGAATACTTTACATTTTTGAAGGTATAACTCATTTCTGATGTGATTTCAGTTTTGTAGTGTTGTTGAACAATAGCACAGTAAGTTCTTATAATTCTTTTTTATTTCTCATGGTTTTATTTGCTTATTTGCTAATGGTTTATGTTTTATTAGTTTGCCTAAATAGCAAGTTTTTAGATTTGTTAATTATTTCTATAGTCTTTTTTGAATTCTAATTTATATATTTCTCCTCTGATCACTAATATATCCTTGTATTTATTTTGTTTACACTCTCCTTTCCTATTTTGCTTGTATATGTGTGTGTGTGTGTGTGTGTGTGTGTGTGTGTGTATGTGTGTATTTAGTGACACAGATTTCTGCCCTGATAACTGCTTTAGTTCCATCACAAAAATGTTTGGTATAGTGTTACCTCATTAAAATTTTTAGTTCACATAATTATTGTTTTCTATGACTTGTGCTGTCACCCACTTATTTATTAAGCCTTCATTTAAGATTATTTCTTTTGAGCTCCCTGAACTGATTACTATTTTCATGCTTGTAATCTCCAAGGATATCTTCACTATTTCTTCCCTTTTATATTTATTTGTCATATATTTGTACCCTGAAGTCTCCCCCCCCCAAAAAAAAAAGCTCCATATGGTGTTAAGAAATGTGTGTTTTATTTAGTTATTGCATTCCAAAGATACCATGATTCTTTTAATACTAATTTCTGCAACAATTGATTATTAAAGTCAATTTTTCCTTCTATCTTTGTTATATTTATCTAGCTCCCAGAAAGGGATATTGGAGTCTCCTACTGTTATTGTTTTGCTTTCTCTTCTAATTTTATTTTTCACTTATGAATTTGTATCATGGAATTTGCAGCATAATATTTTGATTTGTCTTTTATCCTTTTAACATAAATTTTCTTATTTATCTCTGTTTATATTATGCATTTTGTTTTTGCCTTTTCTAACTTTATGGTTGCTACCCCTGTTTTTTAGATTCACCTGATATAAAATAAATATATATTCTTTCCTCTTTTTTTATTTTGTGCTCATGTTTGCTTTTTGAGATGTTCTTCTTGTAAGCAAAAGATTATAAATGTTTATTTTTCTAATCCTTTATGTCATTAACTTTCAGTTTATTAAGTTGTTTAGTTCATTCACATTTAAAGTTATGAGAATTAGGTTTAAATTTTCTTTACTTGTGCCATTGGTATTTTATTTTCTGAATTAGAATTCTTTAAATTCTCTTTGTTATTTATTTTATTCTGAAAGTGTGTGTGTGTGTGTGTGTGTGTGTGTGTGTTTAATTTGCTTTAAGGCAATTTAATTCTCACATACTTTCTTCTCATCCTCAATCCCCATCCTGCATCAGCTTTTCATTTTAGAGTTACTTGCCATCAATTCCTTTTCTTTGTTCTCTTTATTTAATTATATAATTCTTCTGTTCTCTTTTCCCTCTCAATTAAATGTTCCATTTACCACCACTCTTCCCTTTTTTCTTCTGATGAGATTTTGTTTGTAAGTTTTTTCAGCTCTTTTTCCTAAAATGATTTTAAAAATCCTGTTCTCATTAAAACTTTTCTCTTTTTAACTGCTTAATTTTTTAATTCATTGTCTTTTTATTTATTTCTTCTTCAGTATTTTTCTGTTTTTGATTGAATTAAAGCTTCTAAATTTCCAAGTTTGAATTCCCTCTTTCAAACTATTTCTGTTATTGTTTTTGTAGATCTTGTTCCCACTTTCCCTTTTATTTTATGTTTCATCTCAATTTTAAATGTATAAATTCCTGAGAAGATAATGAAAATTAAGACTAATGGAAATTATCCTGTGTGCCAATTTGATCCTTCACCTTTTCATAATAATTATTTTTCCTTCTTTACAATAAAAAACCCCACTATTCTTTGGCCCCATGTACTCACACCCTTGATATATGATGGTTGTTTGCAATATTTTTCATATGGGAAAAATTCTCAGAATTAATTATTTTCATCTCCTATATTTGAAGTCTTTGAAATTGGTAAGTCCTGGGAGCAGCTAGGTGGCACAGTGGACAGAGCACCAGGTCTGAAGTCAGAAGGACCTGAGCTCAAAACTGGTCTTAGACATTTAACACTTCCTAGCTGTGTGACCCTGGGCAAGTCACTTAATCCCCATTACCTCAGGAAAAAAAAAAAAAACAGAAAAAAGAAAATTAAAGAAAAGAAAGAAGAAATTTGTTAGTACTCAACTCTCCAGTATAAAATTTATCCCTCCACTAATGGGAGGGATTACTTCAGTGGACCCCTACCCACCATTATATCAGAATCTCCCTTCCTTTTCTTCATTACTCCATTTGCCATTTTGCCCATTATTCTGTAGCTTCTTCTTCTTCTTCTTCTTCTTCTTCTTCTTCTTCTTCTTCTTCTTCTTCTTCTTCTTCTTCTTCTTCTTCTTCTTCTTCTTCTTCTTCTTCTTCTTCTTCTTCTTCTTCTTCTTCTTCTTCTTCTTCTTCTTCTTCTTCTTCTTCTTCTTCTTCTTCTTCTTCTTCTTTTTACTGAGAAACTATAGGACCACTTTTTTCTTTTGTGCTTAATCCTGGACTTGATTCCTTCTCTTATGCTAAATCCTATTCTACAATTTATTCCCTGAAAATACATTAATTCACCAATAAGATCATTTGTGAGATCTTAGTGTAGTGTATTTCAGGTTGTTTTTCAATATAATTTCTATTTTTAAAATGCCATTTTAATTTTTTTGCCTTCTGTACAAGCCATTTGATGGATATTCTCATTTCTTTTTTTAATCTCATAAATTCATATATGTTTTTCTAGCTTTTTTCTTTTAATACCCAGTAGCTATATAGTAACTTGTTTGGTTTCTGCTTTCCTCTATCGTTTCAGATTACTGTTTTGGAGTGTTTGCAAATCAAATAATCTCACTTAATTTTTTTAAGGATTTCAAATTCTTCTCTATTATTTAGTTTCTATCTTTTTTCATTGATGATTAGGTTCAAGCTTGTAGTAGATATCATTTTGGATTGCATCTTGAGCTTTTTTTGCAATATACACCTCATTTCTCTTTGACATTTGAGGTGAATGGATCCAAAATGTTATTTGAATTTTCTTTTTTTAATTAAAAATATGAAGGTTTTTCTCATATTCATTTGGAGAATTTGTCACTTGTTAGAATTGCTCAGTTTAACTACTATGAATTTTTTAGTTTAAGACATATGTTAGTTTTTTTGATTGTTATTTATTTTGTGTTTTGGAGGTAATCTGAGACTTCCTTTGATGCTTTGTTATTTATTAGAAGTCTGGTCCTTTAAACATTTAGCTCTTACATTGCATTATTAAGATTTTTTTTTTTTTGATGTGTGATGGACTTCTGGTATGACATGAATCTAAGAATACATAAATTTTCTCTATGTATCTTCTTTTAGAGACCAGTGTGTTTTGTTAGTATAGAGATATGATATGTTCTTTTAATGTAACTGTTTTTCTCTTTCTCTTCTTCCAAATTTTCCTTCACTTGAGTATGTTTGTATTCCCAATCTGGGATACATTCTTTTACTCACTTGCAGAGATTTGACATTTTAAGTGCAAAGTGTTTTGTTTTGTTTTTTGATGCTGTTAATTATTTATGCTGTGTATAAATTCTGCCATTTGTACTCATCTAAATTCTTTTCTCAGTCGTCTGATTGTTTTCTTGAACCTTAGGGAATGTCCTTTTGAGAATCCATGCTCTCTTTTGAATTCAGAGTTCTGTGTTTTATCAGGTGCTTGTTCAATTTCCTACAAGATATTTTTAAATGGTTTAAAGGAAACATTTAAATTATGACTGTTGGACTGCCATACCTGATCATCCTGTTTCTAATGTCTTGAGCTGGGCCAACAAACAGTCTTAGACATGGTTTGTCTTCCAATTTAAACAGGCCCTCTACTCAGGAGGGTGATCTAGAGATTAAGCAGAAAGTAAAGACTAATAGACATAATGCTTTCACATTGAGAGAGTAACCTAGGAATTGCTTTAGAAATATATTTTGTATTTGTAGGAATTCTTACTAGATTTATGAATTTAGGGTTGTTGAGGTAAATCAATTCTCAAATTTAGGGATAATGAAGTCATCTGATGTTTATAGAGTCTTCTAAATGTTTTCTGGCAACATGATTTTTTTTTTTTTTTGAGAGTTGGATCATCATTTAAACAGCTAAATTGCAGCTAGGTTTAGGTACAATCCCAGCTGATCTAAAATAGAGGCAGTCATGTGGTGGATATCAAGGCTATACTTTTGTGAGTTTGGAGACCTGATGCTATGAACATGCTATGTTGGCTTACAATGTATTTAGGAGAGGCCTCTCCCTCTCCCGCCCTCTCCCCCCCCCCCAATTGACTACATGACATGACTTAGAACTGGCTTCATCTTTGAAACTACATAACTTAGATACTATCTATCTCTTTCCTGGCTGCATCCTGAAATAAGTGAGGACCCCATGAAGTAAGCAGAGGGGTCAATAATTACCATCATCTCTTAGCTTAAGGGCTCCTGAAAAATGGGCTCAGGGTTTATTCTACTGACATTATTATTATTATTAACTCTAGACATATGGAACGGACTCCTGGACTCTGGAATTTAAGATATGGGGTAATTGGGTCCCAAGATTCCAGGCTGTATGTTGCAACCAGTTTACCATAGAAGCCAGAGTTCTAGGATGCAAACCCAAGAATAGGTTTGAACTTGTATCTTAGTGAGACTAATGCTACAAAAGAATGGAACTAGTTCTTCCCTCACCAGAGTTGAAGGAGAGGAAAATGTTCCATGTTTTCTCTTGCTATTTTCTGGGGGCAAATTATGCCTTCATAAGAGCTATTCTTACTTTTAAGTGATAAAATGGAACTGGGATGCTTATACTCTTAAAATTAAATTTAAAATAGCAGAAATGAGAGATTTTCCAACCCCCTTAAAGATTGAAATGTATATACGTTACTTTTAGATTGTGAAGACCAGAGGATGTTACAAATACTGCTACCATTATTTATAGGTATTTGGTATCCTTTATCTGAAGAAATACTTAGGCATGAAAGAACTAAAAGTAGAATAATTGTAAGCACCTGAAGTTGATATCAAGACCTGTTCTCTGTATATTAATAGGGAATTAATACAGAATATCAACATAATTGATTAACAAGTCAAATCCAAATGAATATAACATGAGTTTTATGTGAATTTTATTATTTCATGACTTACCGTCTGATTTTCAGATTCTCTTGTGTTGGAACCATGTGATGGAATATAATGGTACAGTGTTTACCATTTTTCAGAGACCTCTGAGTCTTCATAGCTTTCAGGTTCAAAAATGGAAAAGATTTCCATGAGTGGAACATTGAATAAGATGAAAAATAACAAGATTGGGGAGAATTAGTAATTATGAAGAAAGGGCGGAAGAAGCTGATGGCTTATACACTCTAGAAATGAAAAGAAATATGGATTACAGAACATAGTGGAGAGGCTCATATCTTTTAAAAAGATATTGACATGATAACAAGTGTCACAATTTTTCTAAAACCAAGCAATTTTTATTTTTTTCAAAATCAATTTTAAAATTTAACTCTATGTATATCTCTTAAATATAATACCCCTTCTGAGATACTTTCTCTCCTCCATTATATAAGATATGATAACATTTATTAAGCATTTTATCTAATCATATCTCTAAATCCTGATGCAAGTTAAAATAGTTTTTAGAGAGTCTACTTCATGTGTCATTCACTGAATTGAAGCTTATTTCATTACTTAAAATAAATCAAACACAGATTGGAAGCCCTTCAAATAACAATAAGCAAGGTACAAAAACTTATGTAACTTCCTGAAACTTTCTAAGATTGTGTTCTCAGGCAGCTAAATTTCTTTTATTATTTTTTCTAAATTTAGCCAATCTAGTTTCCTAGATGGCACAAAATTTTTGGCAGCTTTCTACTCAAAAAAATCTACCCTGTTTTCTATCTTGATTTGCCACTCTTCACTTTTACACTTCTCAATAATTATCAATGCACCCCAGTGGCATAACCTTCAAAAATCTCTATTTACATTGTATTTTTGGAGGAGGATTTTGATAGAGATATCTTGAAAGACTAAAGAAAACTTACATCATCTTAAAAGCAATAAAAAGATTATTTCTTTTTTTCCTGAGGCCGGTAAACTTTTTTTTTTTTTTTCAAAAATATATTTCTTATAGAGTCAATATAAGTTTCTGCTCTTCCTTCAGTTTCTGGTAAAGCTATGATCTCTCTCATTAAGATGTTCACTGATGAAAGCCATCTCTACAAAATTCTCCAATTCCTCATCCAATTGTAGAGGCTATATTTGATTTTAAAGACTTTAAGAGAGAAGCAATGTGATGTAATTGCTGGTTTTGAAGTTAAGAACTGGGTTCAAATCTCACCTCAAATATTTACTAGCTGTATGAGCTTTAATATCCTAATTTCAAATTATTTAATCACTCTGGGTTTCTTTATCTCTAAAATAAGTAATATGAACTTAATAATTTGTAAGGTTCCTTCTGCTTTTAAACCTATGATTTTATGAGTATAGTTTTAAAAGAGATTATCTTCTGATTGAGAATCAGCAGAGCTAAATACAAAGACATATTAATCAGATTTCTTATTAGGTCATTAAATTCACTGGGCACAGAGGTCCCCTAAATATTTCTTCATTGTGTTAAGAATCATAATTTTAAAATTGTCTACAAATATGAATGTAACTCTGGGCTTCAGACTTAGGTCATATAAGACTGAAAAAGACTTTCCTCATTGTTGGAGACTGATTAGTTACAACTCCATGTGTAATGTTCTCTGTTGGGTTTTATGGGGGTCTTTGGAAGCAGCTTTTGTTTCAGTAATACTACAAGAACAGCCAGGTATTAAAGTCCAAATCCTTTACTGTCTCCTTGTCTTGGTCTGAGCAGCTTTCTTTGAGGCCTTTCTGAGTCTTGGTTTCAGTGGAGAAAATACAGGAGGAGAACCTGCCACTGGGAGCCTGCCTGAAGGTGGAAATGAATCTCTACCTCCTTGGCTCCCAGAGCTTCCAGTGCTCTTGTCTTCTTTAGCTCTGTGAAATGAACCTAGCTGAGGCTCCTAGTTTATATGCTCTATACTAAGTATAAACCAATCATTTTATCACTAGGAAGCCATTATTTGTTGTAAGATTAAATCAATCATACTGAATTTAGAGAACTATTAAGCACCATGCTAAACTAGAGACCATTGTCTCATCAATTCCACTTAGTTAGTACCTTGGAAGAATCCTTGTTTTAAGTTCAGAGTTCTGGCCCATAATATCCATGTTCATTAAGGACAGAGTTAGCAAAAGCTTATGAAAGAGATTCTGTTTTTTGGCTTTAGAAAGGATAAATAGGTTCCCAATTAGTATAAGAAATAGGCCACTGGGATTACATATTTTTTAGTGTAACATCTATTTGTTCAATTCAAGAATGACATTTTTAGTAAAAAAAAGGTGAAATGCATAAGTAGCTAAATGGAAGCATAGATCCTAGACTTTCCTAGCAGAGATGAATAAAATGAATACAGTTATTTTTATCAGGTTTCTAAAAATAAGAGAAAACAAAATTTCATGGGATCCTTGTTATTCCTCCCTATCAGAATAATGAATATAAGCAGACCACTGTGAAAATAAATTCAGAATATATGCTATTTCTTATTGATGGGGGGCTGTGGCCCCTTTAAGATTCCTTTTCTGATCTCCAACTTCCTTTGGGACTGACCTTTGATTTACAAGATCTGGTCAAAACCACCCTTTTGTATTCCAAGGGGAGAGATCCAGATCTGAGCCATTTTGGGCTGTAACCAGCCCCCATTCTAATGATCTGCTCAGATAGCCCCAATCCCCACCTGGTAGATTCTGGCCCTCGAGGAATCAATTTACCACTCCACCCATATGCCCCTTCAAGCAGATAAAAGAGCCAAGCTGGAATCATCTCTTGGCAGACAGTTGAAACATGCTTTGCATCACAGACTCTCTGTCCCACCACTTTTGTGTATTTCTTCCTCTATCTAATACCTTTTACTAACCAGACTTTACACTTTAACCTTACTTCCAAACTGTACAATAAACCTCTTTTTATCAATCTAGGTTTTCAGGCCTGTAAATTCATTTACAGGGGACTCTCACCACCACTAGACCTCATTTAACTTTGTATCCTTGCCACCGAATCAAAAGGGATTGCAGGGGAGTTCTGTTTTGACTCCCTGTACCCCAAACCTGCCACTAGACCTCATTATTGAGGTATAAACCTCATCATTTGGTTATACCTCATCAGAATGAAGAATAAAAATTAGATAAAAAACTGATCATACACTGTAAACCATATGAGTATATACTTGGATATTTTTCTGATGTTAATGTAAAAGCAGGCAGAAATGAAGATGTTGAAAAATATGATTTGGGATTAAGATATGAAGGAAGATAGGATTAAAACATCATACTTATTAAATCAAAAGAAAACTTTGATAACATTGAAGAGAATTTCCATAAGATTAAGGATTAATATATTTTTTCAATGGTGCCATCTCATACAACTTGATATTTTTCATGATATCATTTGTATCATCAAGTGATTAATATGATATGCTAGTATTCTATTACTTGAATATTATAGTTGTATTAAATGATTATAATTCATTCAAGGCTGGATAAAAACTATAGATGACTTAAGAAATGGTATCCTAGAAGATACTATATTATTTATAGGTGGGTTTTTTTAAGGCATGTTATTATATTGGTAGTATGTTTTAATTAGAGGATGGTTTTCCAATTGAACATCCAATACTCCAATTTCTCATTATACTTGGATCTATTTTAGGTATTTGCATTATAGGACTAGGATGTAAGTTTGGATCTGGGTAAAAAGGCTTTGTGATCATCAAAAAATGGTTGTATAAACATTGCTTTCTAGTGCCTTTTTCAATAATCAGTAACCAAATTGGTAATGGCCTGCTGATTACAACCGTGGAAATTTTTGACACATACCATTTTTGTTGGTCAATATATTGTCTCTGTGTAAGATTGTGTGTACATACATACATGTGTGTATATACATATACAATATGTACATGTATATATACATTTATATATGTATGTGTGTAATACAAGCTATAAATATTATATGAAGTATATAAATTCTTAATTGACAAATATTTAAAGGGAAAATTTCATTTTTTGGCAATAAATTTGGGATATTTTCTGCTAACAAAAGTAGAGTCAGATGTATCAGAAAGGAAACCAATAAATTGTTTTGCTAGTCATTTACCATTGTGAAATATTTGGATTGATAATTAAATATCTTATTCTGACCTGTCATTTTTCAATTTTCTAAGAAAGCTAATGTTTCAATCACTTTTTTGGTGTAATCATTCTGCCTTTCATTATATTACTAGCATACAATCTTTCTCTTTATGTTCTATCTCATCCATGCTTTCATTGTATTGAATTTCTTTAAACCAGAATTTTTGGATATAAAAATAACTATAGTATACATCTGAAGATGTTAATCACCTTGTTAATGATGCAGAATGATGACTTGCTTGTATATACATATGTTGATAATTCAGTGAAGCCAGAAAACATAAGTGCAAAGAAGTGTAATTCAAGGATACAAAATGACTTGGAGAATTATGCTGAAGACCTTAAAGCTACATGGGATTATGGGTCCTTAGCTTATTAGCATATGGTTGTTTCACATTTACAGAGGACTAAACTACAATGAGAACTCATGCAATCATTTGAAGACAGATATCACTTTAAAAGATGTGTCAATTAAAAAGGGAAAAACTTGAGACTAGGTATATTTATATGAAAGATAATACACCTAGTGCTGGGAGACTCTTTCCTAAGACACTAAAAAAATAGGAAGCTAAAAAAGTAAGCTAGAGATAAGAAGAATTCAGTGATTGAGATTGAAGAAACAGACAAGGGTACAAAACTGTGGGATCATCTTGTCCTTATTCATATTCTTCTAGATTTTGATCCCCATAATTATAACTCAAGAGGCAAATTTGTGTTACTTTTTCTGACAAAATTCAGGCTGCAGTTTTATTTTCTTTTTTTCCTTTTGAGAGGGGGTAGGAACAGACCATAGGAAGCTAATTTGTCAACGGTCCTTTAGATTTTTATGTAAATTAATAACATGTAACTGGACTCATTAATATCTGGTTCTAGAATTCCTTACCAACATTTGAAGGCTGGAAATAAATATTTCTTCAATTTAATTTGAAAATTAATGTACATTTAACAATCTTCAGGCAAAAGGCACTTGACAGCATTGACAGTGACATATTAGATCATTCTGAGTTGTTCTTGCTCTTGATCTAAATGTGAAGAGAAACCATGATGCTGATTGTGAGATGAAGTGGCCATGTTATAGGCCAAGGACTCCTCTTCTCCTGTAATTGCAGAGAGCAATCATCTTTGTCTTCTTCTGTTTCTCACATTAATTTATGACATTGATTTTTTTAAACTTGTCCCCTTGCAGGAATTTTTAGGGAGTTGTAGTCACTTTCAAATTTGTTTCTCTTCTCCAGTGCTCAAGACTTTTAAATTATCTTCACATAAACTATCAAGAATATGAATATCAGGTAAAGATGTTTGCTTGTTCAAAGGCCTCTGAATGAAGGGAGTAGTACTTGCAATAAATTTGTTTAAGAAAGTGTTTATGGCTTTATTTCTCAAAGCACAAAATACTTGGAAACTTCTTTTTGAATTATACAGCTTTCTATAATTCATTGCAACACAACATAAAATTTATACTCAGTTATTTATTGTTTAATGTTAAAGTGGCCTAAAATCAGTATCTTCATCTTTCAGTGTATTTTTAGAGCATGATTTTGCCTACTAAATCTTTTTACTCTTACTCTAAATCACTAAAGTATTGAAATACACATCATGCATGAACATTCATGTAATTTTACTGATTTATCTTTTTCTAATTTTTAAAATCCATTTTGTATAGTTAGATTGATGGTTCTATCTTCTTCACTCTTTTGTAGAACTTCTCTATGGTCTCTACAAGACTTTTTAAAATATATAAAGATGACATTTACTAGTTCTTTTAAAAAATTATGAAGTTCTTTCCTCAAAAAACTGATATATCAGCATTATTAGGACCATTTTAAAATGAGTTAAGTGAGGCACATAGAAGTTAAATTATTCCCAATCACAGCTTTCCATAAGGCAGCAAGGTACCATGAAAATGGGGTTGAATCTGGAGTCAGAGTGTCTCGGTTCAAATTCAGAGTGCACTACTTAAATAGTAGTGACTTTGGACCATCCATTTAATCTCTCTGGCCTCATTCCCTCACTTTTTAAAATGAAGAAAGTTGGATCAGATAACCTCTGAAACACCTTCTATAGCTCCAAATCTCTGACATACAATTATATGAGCCAGGGATAAAACATAGGTCATTTTTGTGTTAAGTTCTATGTTCATTCCATTATTCTATTCTCTTTTGACTTTTGAGACTAAGCCTTTTCCTGCAAGTGTTTTATTTAAAGCAAAATAAATAACAGTGGGAATATCTGCTCCCAAAGAAAAGCATTGGAATGTCAAACATTTGCATTGACCTGAAGAGCATGTATAATTCTTATATTTTGTCCATTCCAAGTGCAGACTAGACTTCCTCCTAGAAAATTAAATAAAGGGTGTTGAATTATTTCTCACTAATATTTAGGTTATTCAAGATAATGAAATTATTTTCTAAATAAATAAATAAACAAACAAACAAATAAATAAATAAATAAATAAATAAATACAGAAGTAAGTAAATTAAAGAAAGCATAGTACTCCATCGTGGAGGCAAATACCTACATATGTTTGTGTGTCTCTCTCTCTTTAGCAATTTGAAGAGGTAGAAGGGAATTCTAACCTATGTTAGTAGGTTAGGAGATAGAAGTTTATAGTACAGGAGAGGAAAGAAAGGTCATAGAAGTTTTGGTAATAAATGATTAATCTATTCTGCTTGAAGAGAAGGGAGCTAGAAACTCTGATGTAGACATTACCTGATGATTCTCCAAGAAATGATAGTATTATACCCACAAGCACTGTAAGGTCAGAGATTATTCAGATGCTAAGACTGAGGCAGTTATTTTTGATTCTATAATGATAAAGGAGTCTTCTGCCTTTCCAAGGCATGTATCTAAGATCTGACAGTACATAACTCTCAATAAATATAATAATCATCATGTGGGTACAAATGATGCTGTCAGAAGGAAGCTAGAGAGTTTCCTTCCTGAATCTTCAATAAGAACTGGAAAACATTAGGGCTGTAGTTGTTTTTGTTAGCAATGTCTGCTGATATCAAGAGATTCAAGAGAGAAAGAGTATGGGAGTAAAGAGATAGTTAAAAATATATTGTCTGAGAATGACATTGGATGTCATAGTTTAAATTATGGAAATAAAAATCTTCTGACCAGTGATGGAGTGGTACAAATATATTTGCCTGGAGTTCTGCAAATCTAATTTGAAGGGTTTAAAAGTGAAAATGAAGAAGAGAGAACTCCATAGTCATACACAGTTAAATATTAAAGTACAATATATGAAGAATAGAGATTCAGACACCTAGAAGTTGAGAAGAAATAAGATCCAAGAAAGAAGTCAGTAATAAAACCTGTGGCCTCAGATGTCTATAACACAAGTATTACTGATAAACAAGATTAAAAATGACATGCTAAAGGGAGTAATTTGATCTATTGGTTATTACTGGAATTTGATAAAATGAAATTAATGTTTTGAATATGGTCTGGAAAGATGCTTTATTTGAAAGATGTGGAAGTGATGAGGGCAAAACAAAAGGAATGAAGAGTTTAGTGATTATTGATATATACTAAGAATATATGAATCATATGAAAATATGAAGTAAAGGAGATAAAACATTATAAAAACCATTTGAGTGAGTATCAACAAAGCCAAAAACAGAAAGAACATTGACATTGGAATGTATTCAAGAAAACCAGAATGGGAAGAGGAAATGGATAACAAGTTGAGGAGTTGGATAACAAATCTGATCCATTGGCATGATATAGTTTTGAGGAATTTAAGTTATCTAGATATATGCTGGAAATTTCTTCTGGACAGAGAGCTACAAATATTTTCCTGACTTACCTTAATCATTACACTTCATTCTCAAAAATATGGAGGAACCAACAAAGGTAAAATTATTTCCTGGATATGATTTGATCAATGGAGAACTAATTATTATTAAAATGGTGGGGGCTTTGAGGGAAAGAATTTTGATAGCAAAGGAAAAATAAGTAAGTTATGGTTTGATAGGAATCCCAAATTTGAGGATTCAAAGGATTCATAAAATGAAAATATAAGATTATATTTGTTAAAATTCTAGGAAGTTTGGAAAATGCAAAAGAGAAATTATTCTCATGAAGAAAAGAGGTAATTTTCTCAAAACAGAATTCAATAACTAACTTAGATTTTAAAAAGGCAAAGAAGAAAGCAAAAGAAGGAAACAAAATAAAAATGTAACACAATCTTCTAAGAATGTTATCCTAAGTGCTCAATCTGAATAAAAGCTGATAATACCCAATATCCAATAATGACAACAAATTTTTTTTCAAAAAGTTCTATTTAGGAATAGGGTAAAATCAAATAAAGAGCAGAACCACTGATTGTGATGGAATAATAAAAACTAAAGACAGGAATAAGACAAAACTCCCCAGCTCTGAATTTTCTTCTGTTTTCTCTGTCAAGTAATATAATTGGATTGGAAAGGACAAAACAAAAATGGCCACTAAAATGTTGGCATCTAGTATATTCAAGGAGATAACAAGAGAGCACTTAACTTTGCCTGATGAACTCAAATTATTTTACATAAATGATCTACAACTTAGGGTAATATAAAGGGGAAAAATTCTCAATGATAGCTATCCAATAGAGGAATTAACTTCCTCAAGAAGTTGTGGATTTCCTTACTCTGGGCCCTCCCTCCCCCCAACCAAGGGCTGGAAGTTCATTACAAGGAAAATAGAATTCTTATTAAATTATGGATTAGACTAGGTACCTTTTGAGAATTCTTCCAACTCTGAGGTTTTGAGATTTTTCTATGATTTTAAAAAATATTTCTGTGGTGTAACCAAAATAAATATTTCTTTTAGTTCTGTAAAATAGCTCGAATCTTTTCTGATTCTTATTTTAACTGAGGAGTTATAGCAACTAGCAAAATATATCTGCAAAAACATACTTCTAGTAATATACAACAAAAAACATCTATTTTGATTGAATGATAGAGGAAAAATATTTTAAAATGAGCATTTCTCTTCAAATAAGGTTAAATGGATTTGAAGATAGTTTATGCTGTCCAAGAAATGGAAGTTTGTCAAAGGTTAAGGCCAGGAGAGTCTGGAATGATTTCTCAACATTGGTATCAACTAAGGTCCTGAAGATCAGTTGGTCATGTGTCTTCTTAGGTGTAATGTCCAGACTAGCTCTCTGGAGGGCTTTAGGATCAATCAGAGTCAGGATTAATCAAAGTTCTTGGCCTTTAGGGGAGAAGTGAAGGAAGCAGGCAAGCTGCCACACGGCTTGCTAAAGATGTATCCTTGATTCTGGAATCCGAAGTCTCCAGCTTCTCTCTTCTTCATCCTGAAGCTGAATGACCCTGACTTCTCTCCTGTAGCCCTCTAATCGTTACCTATGATTATCTTACCACCAAAACATTCAGCAAGCACCAATGTTGAGGAGAGTCATCACATCACCATCTCATTTAAATATGTATATAGAGCCATTATCTCATATCAAATGGGTAATTAGCCTTATGTGTTCTGCTGTTTGATACCTTTTCAGAATTTCAGCCCTCTATACTAGGAAGACTAAATTCAAAGAGGTTCCTCACCAGAAGATTAAGTGGCAATATTTACAGTTTTTCCAGCAATAGCAACTCTAATTTCTAAGTTAGAAAGTTGTTGTAGTCTGTGAAGGTGAAAATACATATCCCCCAAAGTATTGAAATTAGTCTTCTTGGCTATAGGTTTTCAAAATAGTGATTTATAATATCATAATGTTATGGGTAAGGGCTAAATAGAGCAAAAATTACTGCTTTTTCATTGATACTTCTCATAGAACTATACATTTTATAGAAATTGTCACATGCTATTTGTTTTCTAAAAATAAAAAAAAACTGACAGTTTTGTCAAATGTCAGTGAATTCATTATGTATAATAGGATAATGGATTGAGTAAGCATTATTACAAATTTATAATACATTTTCACTTTATTTTAAACATACTTTGCATGATATAAAAATATTGATCACAGTGAGCTTTAACAATTGTTATTGCTATAAACAGGAATGCTGCACAATATTTTTTTAGTGGAAATAAATTATATAATCATTATCTTTTTAAAAAATCACAATGGAGAAAAAACTGAGACTTTTCAGTCACGGCAGAAAACAGGTCCTTAAATGAGTTCTTTATGCAAGTTCTTTATGAGTTCTTTTACGCCCCATCCACATTGTTCAGTAAAAAAGTTGTGTCTTTATAATGGTCCCACCAGGGTCTCTGTCTATCAAGAATTCCAAACGATAGCAATGTAGTCTGATTTTCATCAAAGAAAAGTGTATGCTCAATTGGCAAATGATACTGTTTACTTAGTTCATATGCGGTCTTTTCCAATGTGAAGGGACACATCGACATACTTCTTCACTGAATGAAAATCTTGGCTCACAACGCTTCACTTTACCCAGACATGGTGGTCTATAACAACTGGGGAGAAAAAGCAGAAGAAAAACATACTTTGGATAAAAAGAGTAGGAAAATAATATAGCAGTACATGTACTCATATTATTTCTGTCAAAATCATATTCAAATCACAAATATTTCATTGTTATCAAATTTAAAAAAGAAGGGGGGAACTGCCCGATATACAGATAACTTAATAACTAAAATGCTATTCATAAAAATCCATATGATGGGTTCATTAGGAAAATCAAATCTTTTGTGATGAAAGTACCAAGTAACAGAATTTATAAGAGGAAATATGTAAGGGCTGCTTATTTACTGTGATCACATAATCGTGGCAGAATTTGCAGGAATTGGGGACTGGAATGAACCCCAGGCTTTTATGTCTTCAAACAGAGTCATGCTATGACTGAGTGAGCAGCCACACCCTCACTCTTTTCTAGTTAGCAGATGGCTACAGGATGTCTTCTAACAACTTCCCGACTCCCCCTTTCCCATCTGCCTTCCTGCCTGGTATTCATGTGAAACATATAAAACAAGAAGAAATAGGATTCAGGGAAAAGAATAATTACTCCACCTTTTTTTTTTGTCCCATATAATAGAGAAAGCAGCAATCTCCACTTCAATTACAAGAAAAAAAGTTTGTGGGATGGATAGAAAAAGAAAATCTTAAAATATACTGTTTGCAAAAAGTAGGATGAATTCAGAGAATTTAACATCGATCAGAATTTAAGTATTACTCTAAAAACTATCATGCACACAAACTCACAAAAAAGTAAATTGTCATTGATGATAATTGATAGAAATCCAAATAAAAATGTTTAGATATATTAATAAGGGAATCAATTATGCTTAAAGGTTATATTCAAAAGAACATATTATTTTAATTACAAACACAGATTAGTGTTGTAAAACATGAAAAGTACAACTTGAAATCTCATGAGAAGTAATAAATCTTTAAAAATATATGTAGTAATAATAGGAAATTATGGACAAAATTAAATGGGCAGCCCCTCAGTTAATTCATCAGTCAATATGTGTTGGCCAAACACAATTAAAAAAAATAATATTATGATCTGAGAATTGAACAGGAGGAGGAGAGCAGACTATTGCATTTGGGAAATTTGATAGTACTCACAATGATCCCAAATGGCTTCCTGACATAAATGTCCATCTGTTTAACACTTATATTCTCTGTTATACTATGGCTATAAATTATAAAGTTGATAACCATAACCAGTGAAGAAACAAAATTAGGAGTGACTAAAAGGACAAAAAGGTCTGACTTAAGCTGACTTTAAGTAATTTACATTCATTTCCATTTACTATATATTCATATGCACAAATCATTCAAACAAGCACATGATATGCTCTTACTTGGTTCTGAGCATTGGGAAAGGATCTAGTGAAACTAAGGGAAGGGGAGAAAGGCCTTTCCCCTAAAATAGCTTACAAGGGGACACATAAGAGTCACACACAGAATATCTACCTAAAAATCTGGAGAAAAAGTCTTAGAGCTCAGGGTATCCAGAATGGTTTTGTGTAGAAGTTAAGTGATGCATGATTGAGCTGTCTTGAAAGAATCAATGCATTCTAAAAGCTGGAGGTGAGAATTTATTTATAAATTATATTATATTATAAATTATATATTTATAAATTATATTATATTATAAATATAGGAGTCAGACCATGCAAAGGTGTATGAGATGGACTCATCTCTGTGAGAGAAACAGCAACAAGATCATTAGTCTATCATAGAGTAAGAAAAGGAGCATTGTGTATAATAAGGCTAGAAAGGTAGTTTGGAACCAATTTATATAAGGTTTTAGAACCAAAACAGAAGAGTTTGTATTTGTTATCCTCTAGAAGCAATAGAAACCCAATGGAATTGATAGAGCACCATACTGATATAGTTATCAGATCTACATTTTTGGAAAGTTGTTTGGCAGCTGTGTAAGTGGAAAATGAATTGGAAAAGGCAGAAAGAAAATGCAGGGAGATCAATTAGGAGGATATTGTAACATAGTTGAGGTGATGAGGATCTTAATTCAGTATAAGCATGAATACAAGGGGTAAAATGTGAACGCTATTATAAGGGGGAAATGTCATAAAAGATAGCAGGAAGGATATGTGTGTGACTGACAGAGCAAATGTAATAGTTTTATATATATATATATAAAAGAATAATAGTTGTTCCAGACATTTCACTGGTATTCACAATTTTTGAAAAAACTTATGATTATCAGTGTGCTTAGGAGATCTTCTGTGGTGAATTTGTTGAAAGACTAGGAAACAATACTTATTGATGGAATAATAGACCTATCTAAGTATCATAATGATATTGGGATATTTTCATTCTGTTGTTATCAGACCATGATAAATCTAATATAATATAAATAAGAAAGAATTATGGAATTAAGAGAAAATTCATCAGGAAATAGAAAAATATGCATTTTCCCAATTATGAATGGAACATTGCTTGGGTAATATGGCAAAAAAGAAAAAAGACCAAGAAACTTAGTTGAGTTTCAACTAGAAAAAAGAAAATAAGAAAAACATAGAAAATGAATGAATTAATATATCAAGAAAAAAAAAGGAAAATGATGTGAATAAAGACTAACTGGAATTTTAAAATATGGAATTAAATATAAAACTAAGAGGTTTTTTAAAGAACTCAAACCAATTGTCAACCAAGTAGCAAGTGTATTTTTTCAAAAGAGAGGAAAAAACCCAATAACCAACATAAAAATGAGAGAATAATGTCAATAAAAACAAAATAAATTGGGAAAATTATCAAAAACTCTAAAAGTAGAACAGTGGTTAAAGAAATGATATGTTAATCATATTTGTTGTGAAGAGAAAAAAAACATGAAAGACATTTCTACAGATAATATTGATGGCTTTGCTTTTATCAAGCTAAAATTTTATAAAGTGGAACAGTCAGTCAAGTATGAATCTGGAATCAGGAATATGTGGATTCAAATGCCACCTTTGCCATATATTGGTTGTTGAATTCTGAACAAGTCAAACATAATCTTTACTCTCTCCAGGCAACCAGGACAACAAGTTATGGAAATGATACTGATCTGATTTGTATTGGTAGATGACTTCCCCCTCTATGAATCCCCTTTACTAAGGAAACCATAGACCCACTCTTGCTATTCCTGTCCTATGTAAAATTTTGCATGACAAAAAAATTAAAATAAAAACAAAAACGTCATATTGTGAGGAAATATTGTAATAAGTATAGCAAATGTCAGTGAAGATAGAAGATGTAAAGAGATAATATGGCATAATGGGTAATAAATCAGATTTCTAAAATCTGGTTCAAGTATCGCCTTTGGGACACTGTATGACTTGGGCCAAGTTGTTTTAACTCTCAAGATAACTTATAAGTTGCACCCACAAAATTGGTAAGGATTTTCCTCACTAGAGAATTCTCTATACAAATGAAATGACAATTTCCAGTTCTACTCTTATCACTATAAGGCAGAAAGATCTGACATCCAGAACTTATAAGAACTGACACATTTATAATATCAATTTTTGAAGTATAGAAAAACAAAATAAACAGATAATTTTTGAAGAAAGAAATACAAATTTTCAATAGCCACATGAAAAGTTATTCAAATTCTCTAAATCTCAGGAAAATCTAAATAGAGAAAGCTTTGAGATATAAGTTTACACACATTAAAGAAGTAAAGGTGATTTTAAATGATGTAAGCCATCATGGGTGGAGTTGCAGAGAAATAGGCCCTCTGTTTTGTTATTGGCGGGGACCACAAACTGATGTAGGCTATTTGGAGCACAAATTAGTAATGTATAATAAAAAACACAAAATTATTCAGAGGAACTTTTGATCCTATGGTTCTAAGTTTATAAAAGAAAAAAAAAACTTACCTGGTTAAAAATATACATAGCTAGGTACTTTATTTTTAATAATGTAAATTAACTAACCTACACATAGTATAATTTGAGAATGACTGAATATCTTAAAGAACATTAGTAAAATGGGATGTTATATTTTCAAAGAAATGATGAATGTAAACATGCAATGTAATATGGGAAGACATGATGCCAGTAAAAATGAAATTATATGCACATATGTATACATAGACATCTTGTGTATATATGCAAATGCATATATATAATTAGACAGATTGCAATTAAATTTTAAAATTCCTAAGAGTAAAAACACAATAATTAAAAATCTATTAGATAGTTACACATTTATATATATATATATATATATATATATATATATATATATATATATTTTCTGTATGTGTGTGCTTTTATGGACACAGATTTTCAATTACATAAAATGTAAATTCAGATTTTAAGGTTTTCATTAATTTTCTGATAAACTTCTGGTTCCAGGGCTTATTACAGTGTGGAGATAACACTGTGTTCCCTGGTGTGAGGAGGAATATACACTCAGTCAAGCACTCTTTATTCCGGAAGATCATTCAAGCCCTGGAATTCACATCTCAATACCTAGTGACCCTTCCAATTATTGAATGTATCCCAGGACCTTCATTTAAGAATAGCATCTAGGCTAATTTTCTTTTTATGTTTCTGGCTGTGATAAAACTATTCTATCCAATCTATGCCTCCTTCCTACTTGGCTTATTCTTTTCAACAACTCCTTGGGGTAGGACTCCTTTTTTTACTTGTATTTACATTTCAAGCATTTAGCACAGTCTCCAGAAGGAGTTAGAGCCTAATAAATCCTTGTTGAGAGATTGACTTTGAAGTTGTCCTATGCTAGAAAGACTTTGAGTGTCATCCTGTTGATAGATTGAATCTCTTAACCAAGGAGCAATCAACTAAGTATACACCGATTGATTACTCAATCCTCTAGGTGAAAACATTTTTGACCTTGGCAACACATCTTAAAAAAAGGAAAATTTTAAATTGCCTTCAGTTCCATGAAACTTGTTTTATCATTCCATAGTAATTAGGAATGGAGTAGTCATCCAAAAAGAAGGTTATAATGCTTTAATAATCATATAATTGTTAGGTTGTCAATAAACTTGAATTTAATTATTGGTACTTTAAATGTGAACAGAACAAATATATTTGTCATAAACTAACCAAAATATTGGGCAGATAGGTGGAAAAGAGAATAGATTTCAGAGTCTGGAGCCAGAAAGACTCTTCTGTAGTTTAAATCTGACTTCAAATACTTAGTAGATATGTGACCCTGGACAATTCACTTAACTCTATTTATTTGCCTCAGTTCCTCATCTGTAAAATGTGTTGGAAATCAAAATGGAAAACCATTCTAGTATCTCTGCCAAAGAAAACCCCAAAGAGGTGATAAATATTTGGACTTTAGAGAGACCACTGAATAACAAAAACCAGAAGATAAAAGAAAACTATAACTAAATTGAAAGATCATTCATGTCTTGGAGATGCAAAGGACTTTTTAAGAGTTGACTTTATTGAGTATCCAAAGGCAGTAAGGAACATTTTTTTTCAAGTGACACAATGAATAGACCACTGGATCAGGGACCAGGAAGACCTGGATTTTAAATTCTGTTTAGAAACCTATTAACTATGTGAGCATAGACTGAGTTGCTTTAACCTCCCTAAACCTCAGTTTCTTCATGTGTAATATTTGGTTTTTAATAGTACCTATCTCACAGGATTAGAGTAAGGATCAAATGAGATAATAAGTACTTTGTAAAGATTAAAGTGGAATATAAATGCTGGATATTACTTTCATGGGACACAGTGGTTATGTCTTATAGCATTCAAGATGAGCACAAATGAAAAATGATCATAAGACAATGACAGGTTTGATCTCTTGAAGAAGAAGAGAGAGGATATTTTATGGAGAAGTTCACAAAGAAACCCTTTTATATTTGATGACTTCAATATGAAGGTGAGCATAAAGATGTTGAACTACAGGAAAATAATGATTTCAGTTTAAGAAAAGAAAGGCCAAAGTGTTGTGCAATATTCAGACACCTCTTATTTATATATCATGGATACTATATTGCAGAAAAGGCTGAACTCTTGGGGACCTCATTTATTATATTCATATAGAATTTTAATCTTTACACAATAGTTTGTACACATTCTTCTACTTGATAAGATTGATATTATTAATAAGATTATTATTATATTAATTATTATAATTATTATATTAATAAGATTTATATTAATATGTGTGAAATCCAAACAGATGTTTTTGATTAACAGCATTTTTGAAAAATATTAGATCCATTGCTATTTGCGATTTTCAAAAGAAAGGAAATCTTAAAAGCAAACATGACTTTTCAATCACTTAAAAATCATCTGTTGCTAAGTATCTATGTGATTCTGAGCAAGTAATTTGATCTCTCTCAGTCTTGGCTTTTTTTGTTGTAAAATAATGGGGCTGAGCAAGGTGACTTCTAAGGGACTTTGAAGCTATAATATTCCATGATTTTTCTCTCAAAAATCACATATGTAATAACAGTTATATTTTTATTTAAGCATTATTGACTTGAGGGTATAGAAAAATATCAGTAGATATAGAAGATTCCAACTAATTTTGTAATTGGTGTGAGTAATATCGAGTGATTTCATTACTAAAGAGGGGTCACAAAGTTTAAAAATATTGCCATGATGGCAGTAAATTGATCTCCAAAAATCCTTTCCAATTTCCATTTTCAAAATAAAGTTTCTGAAAGTTTCTCTTAGATATTGTTTTTCACACTTTTATCCACATAAAATACAGATAAAATATTTATCTCACATGTAATAAAGGGTTATGGATATGACTTATAGCAATGAATTCAATTTAATGAACTGCTCCGTGGCACTAAAGGAAATAAATCTGATTTGAAATTTTTCTTATAGCTCAATCTAAAAAGTCTACAGGCAATAGGTGCATTGATTAGAATATAGTACAAATATTGATTTTTAAGGTCGTTTTAAATATCTTCTAGTATTTTTATGGTTCAATTTGTTAAAAAAATTAAACTAAATAAGAAACTAAATGTAATAAAGAAATAATCTGCAAATTTGATTGGATCTATTGTATTGTCATTAAAGACATTTATGGAATATAATTTTTGAGCCAGCAGAGTGGAAATTCATATAACTGATATATTACTTCAAACATTAATGAAAAAATACTAATAGTGGTAAAATAAGGTATTCTGAAATTTTCTGAAAAATAAAGGATGTCATTATATACATGTATAAATCTAGGTTTGTTTGTTTTTTTTTGATAGATTCTCTGTCCAATAAGAGACAGTTGTTGGAGCAGCAGTGGATAGAGCATCAGCTCTGAAGTCAGTAGGACCTGAATTCAAATCTGACCTCAGACACTTAACACTTCCTGGCTGTGTGACCCTGAGCAAATCACTTAACCCTAATTGAGAAAAAAAAAGAGAGAGAGAGAGAGAGAGAGAGAGAGAGAGAGAGAGAGAGAGAGAGAGAGAGAGAGAGAGAAAGTTGTTGATGTAAAGATGAAGTTTGATTAGAGAAGATACAAGATGATAGCAAATCAGTGTAATAATGAAGAAAATCTTTTCCTCAGTGGTTCTTGCAAAAACATAACACTGGTTATTTATAGGGTAAAAAGAAATAATAAAGATAAATGAAATTGCTTAACCACTGAGGAAAAAAGAACTCCAATGAAGATAATTGTAATCTTATGCCTATCAACTTAATAGCTATCTGCAAGATTTATTAAAATGAAGAGATTTGACTTTTTACTTAAAATAAGCATGTGCCCCTCCTGTGGCCCACTTATTGGATAATATGTATGGTCAAATTATATAGGATAGTTAGGCTTTGATAGTTTGCAACCTGAATCATTGAAGGGAACATTCATATTGAAGAGAACAACAGATTTAAGAAACCTAAACAGTATATTGGTTCAAAGTTGTTGTAATGGACTCAAAAATAGAATCAGTATTTTTTCATGAAGGAAATTTATGGAAAAAACCTCATACAAACATGCAAAAACATTCCTAAAAGATGTTTCTCATCAACTTATTCTTGTGGAAGGGAGAAAGTTTTTTTAAAATCATGTCTGCTATTATCGTTCATATAAATTTATTCTGACAATCCATATAATATTCTGTGCCAAATAGCTGTTTTGACAATTAATAGCATTTTCTGATAACTAGCAGTGAATCAGGATGTTTCAGGTTTCAGGATGATCTTTGTCTAAATCCTTTTAAATGATGCTTTTTTAATGTAAATGGTAATGATTTATTAATATAATTTTACTAAACATTTTGTTTATAGCCTTCGGTTTCTAGACACATCATAATGCCTTATATTGGAGTATCATCAGTGTTTTCCTTTCTAGGGCAATTTCAACATGGTTATTTTATGCTGTCATGCTAGAGATTCATTTCAGGCACAGTTCTCGTCTTATAGAACAGGAAATCTTATATGCCACTTACATGTCTACAAGCTGGTTCACTGGGTGATCAAGCATGTGCAACTTAAATTCGATGCATGCAATTAGTAATAAAGACAATAAAAACAGAGCAGTTCACCCATTTCCACTGAAGTTCTAGCTTGTTGGATGTTTTTAATGTGACACAGGCTTAATTTGCTTGCTAGCTGAACAAAGTATTTAAACAGGATTCTGAAGTACTTTCTGGTTTAAGAAGACAAATTCTTAAAAAAAAATTAAGAATGACAAATTCTAAATGGGCATTATTTTTTAAAGTGCTATGTAAATGTTAATTTTTATTATTTTCTTCCCCTTAGCTTTAAGGGCATTATTATTTTAATGGTTGGTTTTTGTTCAGTGCAAATGAAAACTGTAATAGGCAATCAGATTCTCTGGCTTTTAAAGATTCTCTTGTAAGTATTTAACTTACTCTCTAAAAAATTAATTTTGTGAATGCATTAATTCAGAAAGACTTCTAAAGTTTCTGTTGTTCAATGCCAGTGTTTCATGCCCATGTATGGGATTTTCTTGGCAAGGATACTAGAATGGTTTTCCACTTCCTTCTTCAGTGAATTATGTCAGACAGAGATTAAGTGACTTGCCCACAGTCACATAATCAGTCCGAGTTTGGGTTTGAACTCAGTTCTTCCTGACTATGTCCAGTGTTCTAACCAGTGAACAGTCTTAGCTCTCTCCTTTTAGGGTAATGGTAAGTAAGCCAATACAGCAATTATTATCCATTTCAGGACAGTCACTGCAGTTATTAGCTAACACCAGTTCTTTACACTTGCTATCTCAATCACTCAAAGTGAGCAATTTATATCCTAGGAGAATGAAATTCTTGAGCATGAAAAGCAGAACTTGACAAGAGCTCTTAGACCAGATGGCTCTGGAATCATGACATTGTAAGAGGTTATCTTTGGACATTTTAATACTTAAATGAATTAAACACACCAACTCCTAAACTTTCTCTGTATTTCTCATTTATTATTCCTTCACTTATAAATCTAGTAACTATGAAAAAATATTCTAGGATTTTCAGATGATGGCAATTGATTCGGTCAGCTAAATGGTATTTTATTAGCTTCTAATTCATCAATTTTGATTCTTAATCTTTCCAATGAACTGTTTGGTTTCTCTAAAGTAAACATTACTTCTTTCCAATAAATATATAGCTAGAGCCACAAGTAGGAAGAAAATATCAAATTCATACTATCTCCATTCAAAACACTAAAAATAAGAATCAAAGCGAGAAGCTCCCTACTGGAAATGACTGATCTTATATAGTTGAATGGTGAAAAAATATTAGAAATTTTCAAAGTAAAGGGAGCGGTAGACAAAGTAATATTACTACAATAGAAAAAATTTAACCTATGTATTTAAGGTAGAAAAAGGCAATTTAAGTTATGCAATGCTATTATTTAAATAAATTTTTAATCTTTTAAGGAGAAAAGTTGTACACATAGCAAAAATTCAACGGTTAGAGAAAAATGCAAATCATGTTAAAAATAAGAACAAAATAAAAATTGTATGCTTTATCTTAAAAGCCCTTCATAAGTAAAATGATTCTTATGTTGTTAATTTATACTTCCTTTTATAGGCATAATCACTAATCTGAGAATGAATGAGATATAATAGAAAGAACACCAGGCTTTATGTCTCATTTCCACCACTTATCAGCAAAACTATAAACAAGTAACTTAGCTTTGGTGAGTTTCATTTGTAAAATGGGGATGGCAATATTTATAATAACTTTCTGGGTTGTTGGGAGAAAAATGTTTTTTAAACTGTGGAAAAAATATATACATAGGGGCTTTCTAACTTTTGATGATTCTAAGACTTTATAATTAAGGAAGAGGTTTATTCATTGCCCTCCTGCTATGAGTTCTCTGTTGTCTGTTGGATTGTGTGTGGTTGAATTTCAGTAGACCCCTGCTGGACTCAGTAATTCTATAGATTTAGAGTGATTGATTTCACTTTATATGTTGTTGATTCCCTGCCCTAGTTATTCTATTGTAGACATATATAAGGCTAATGGTTAGAAATAAGTCCCACTCTAAAGTTCAGAGGCTCAGGGTTAAGTTTGGAAAAGTTGTTTCTTGCTTTGTATGCACAGCTAAGATCTCGTCATCTGGAATGGTCTATTCTTTAATGTCATGAAATTAACATAGACTCTATTCTTTTCTTGGTAGAGATGTTCTGGACATGTTATCCTATTAAATTTGCTACATCTTTTCCTGTAAACCCTATTTCCCATGGCAGGGTCCCCCATACCTTCTACCTGCCTTTCTTTCTCTCTCTCTCTCTCTCTCTCTCTCTCTCTCTCTCTCTCTCTCTCTCTCTCTCTCTCTATATATATATATATATATATATATATATATATATATATATATATATATATATATATATATATATATATGCATGTATGTATATAATCACATTCCTTTTTTTCCTTGTTTTCCTGTTAATCCATTCATGTTTGATGGGGTCTCAATATCTAAAATAACTCCTGTTTAATTTCCACTTAACCTGCAAAACATCCTAGGAACCTATTAAGAGTAAAAACTAATTACTATGTGACTAGGAATTCTTACCCTTTTCTCTTGTGTCATAGACACTTTTGGCAATTTGGTGAAGCCAGTGGTCTCCTTCTCAAGAATAATGTTTTTTAAATAAAATGATATAGACAGAAAGAAAACCAATTATATTATAATAAGAACATATTTTTTCCCAACTAAGTTTGTGAATGCCCTGAAATCTATCCATTAACTTTTTGGGGGCCTATGGACCCTAGATATATAACCTCTGATCTAAACTCATTAGACATCAGTGGCCAACAAATTGAATCAATCAAGTTGGCTATTTTGATCCTGAAGTACTATCAATAGGCCTCCATGTTATTATTTCATTTTCCTCAATCGCTTCAGCACTTGACTCCCACTCTTCTTGTCTATAGTAATATCTCTAAATTTTCCATGTTACAGTTCTACTCATGTTTATCTTCATTCATCTTTAGTTATCAGCTTTTAACTTGGAGGTCTTCATTACTTCTCATTACACTATTGGTTTCCATATGTTTTGAGCATTAAGATTCCCTAATTATCATTTAATAATTTTCCAACCTGCTCTTTACATAATAATATCTTAATTTAATATCCATTGAGAAAGTACATAGTAATAAAATGCTATTATGAATTCATAAAAGCTTTTAAAATGAATTTTAGTATTAATCACAATATCAGTTAAAGGTATTTTAAAAATAACAAATATCTATAATACGATATTATTCAGTCTACTGAAGGTATATTTTCTTCCTTAAAGACTTGATGACCTAAGGCTCTAGATCAAAACCTGAAAATATTGTTGCAATAGTCTTTTAACTCCTCTTTCCATTATTATCCTCAGTTTCCTCATCTCCCTAGGGCACATTTACTTCTGTGTTTGTCTTTTATATACTGGACTCATATATTTTTGAAAACCCTGAATGAAAAGAGACTATTCCTGTTATCAAGTCCTAGCCATGTCTATTTAGATATCTAATTAAGTCTGTCTCTTCTGGGCTCCAAAAGCTTATACCTCTTTTTAAAAAATTATTTTTTTTTAAATTAACAAGTATTTATTTTTTCTTCCTATATGTCTTACTCCACCCTTTAGAAGAAAAAAAGAAAGCCATTTTAAAACCAAAATTCATCATAAATCAAAACAAATTCTCTCAACTGGCCATATCCAAAAATACCATAGCCGTTCTTTCCCAACCAGTGCAACAATCATAGCATCCAATGAACCACAAAACATCTCTTTTCTAGAACTTAGGTCTTGTCTTTATTTCCTGAGGTAGAAATTGGAGTTTTTCTCTGAAATTCCACCCTTATGTGCAAATCCATTACATTCTTTTAGACTTTTCTGATACCAATGGCTGAATGTATGGGATCTTGACTATTATTTTCTGTTTAAATCACCCCTGCAGCAAGAAAAGAAATTACTTGTGATTTGTGAAAAGTGCATCAATACTGGAAAGATTCAGATGCTTTTACCTGCAGTTCTGTTGCCGAAACTTCTTTCCTTTTGATAAACATCTACTTGGAGATTCTGTACATTCACAGGTACATTTTCCAGGATTTAGTGGCAGATGCCTTGGACAACTTTTCTTGCATACACACTGACATGTTTTTTCATCAAATTCTCTGTTGGCTCCGCATGAACTCGGTAGAAGTTTGTTTTTACACACACACTGGCAGGAATTTCTGTCCAGTTCTCTGTGTGGTCCACAGCTTGAAGGTCGAAGTCCTCCTTTGCATACACACTGGCAGGTTTCTTCATCCAATTCTTTGTTGGGCCCACAGATATCATGGAATCCATCTGAAGTATCTAGAGAAAAGTCAAGACAAAAAGTTCTGTAAGGATACTTTTCTTTGTTCTTGGGAAGGGATGAAGAACAATTTAATTATTCTTGTAAAGAGGTGTTATATTGTACAAAACAAATTTTTTAATGTTCAACAACATTTTAAAAATGGGAACAATTACATTCTTCATGGTTATAGCTTTTAACTAATCAATAATAAATGCTATTTCAATATTCCCCATCTAGCTTTAATGCAATTTAATATGTATATATATATATATATTCATTAAATATTTCCAATTATTTGTACAATTATCAAATTCATTTTGTAAAAATTTCGAGTTCCAAATTCTTTCCCTCCTAGCCCACGCTCCCACTAGGCAAACAATATGATATTGATTATACATATGAAATCATACAAAATATATTTCTATATTAGGCATATTACAAAATAAAACAAATACTAAAAAAAAAAAAAAGAAAAATTAAGGCAAAAAACCCAACTATGCTTAAATCTTTACTCACAATTTGTCAGTTCTTCTTCTGAAGATGGATACTATTATCCATCATGAATCCTTGGTTATTGTCTTGAATCAGAACTTTAATCTGAAATTACTTTATATTAATAAAAAAACCTAGAATCTGTGCATCTAATCTTTCAAAAGAAATTTTGCTTACCACTGTCTCCAACACTGGAGGAGAAAATGAAATCTTGCTGATCCAGGCATCTACAGATGTGATTGTTCCAGATATGATTTTTGGGGCAAGTCTTGTTTGTTGCATGACACCTTTTGACAAAATACAAAGTTTAAGGAATAACATAGATGTAACAGAAAATAGTTGGGTGATTGTAGATACGTATGCAACTATTTTAACCCAATTCATACTTTTATAACAATACTACTCAACTATGAAAAAAATAAACCACACTTTTTCAAAATGTAGATTATATGGAAATGGAGTTGAAACTCATAATGGGAGCATCATTTAAACTCTCAGAAACTCAGTTTCACTATTTGTAAAATTCCTTTCCTACCTCTGCCTCTAATTTTGGACTTTCCATTGTTCTTTAAGCTGCCTTCTCAATCTAAAAGCTACCTTTGGTCTTCTAATCTTGTAACAACTCTCTGCCACTGTTGCCCCTTTCTCTAGTTGGTGAGTTTTTCCCCCAGAACCATTTTGATAAAAAGCCCAGGACAGCCATCTTTGATTCTCAGCTTTACATCTGATTCTCTAGGCTTTACATCTGACTCTCTAGACTTTGCTATCACTCTCACTCCCATTTTTCAGCTCCCTTTTTTGTGATATCTTGCTTTATTAGAATGCAAGGTCCTTGAGGGTAGGGTCTATCTTTCTTTTACTTGTATGTTTAATATTTAGCACAGGCCTGGAAATTAGTAAACATCCAAATGCTTCCTGATAAATTAGAATGTGAAGAAGACAAATGAAAAATGAAGCAAAAATATTTTAGGAAAATTGAAAGAGGGAAAAATAATTTTATTCAGTAGTGATGGTGGGAAGAATATGGATTTCATGGAGGAGATGGACTCTAAGGAGGATCTCTAAGATTTTGATGGGCAAAGATGAGGAGGAATTATGTAAAATTATGGTGGAGGAAAGATGGTCCATTAGGTACATACAGATGGATAATAGTGCCATAGATTTAAAGTTGTGAAGGATCTTAGAGATCATTGAGTTTAATTTCATTTTACAGAAAAGGAAACTGAAGCTCAGAAAGGTGAAGATGCTTGCTCAGGTTCATTGAGCATCTGAAGCAAGATTCAATTCCAGTTCTTTCTCAGGACAAGTTCAGTATCCTCTCCCCATGCCATACTGCCTCAGAGAAGATAGAGAATAGGAGAATAGGATTAAATCAAAGAATAGTTGCCAGGAAAATCAGGAATATTGATGTGTGAACAAGAAAAACATAATACAGTCAGAAACGTAAGTCACATTTAGAATGACATTTCAAAACTTTTTTTTTTTTTTTTTTTATTATATATATATATATATATTTTATAATATTATCCCTTGTATTCATTTTTCCAAATTACCCCCCCTCCCTTATTCCCTCCCCCCGACGACAGGCAATCCCATACATTTTACATGTGTTACAATATAGTCTAAGTACAATACATGTGTGTGAATATCATTTTCTTGTTGCACAATAAACATTAGAATCCGAAGGTATATGCAACCTGGGCAGACAGATATTAGTGCTAACAATTTACATTCCCCTCCCAGTGTTTCTTCTCTGGGTGTATCTACCTCTGTCCATCATTGATCAACTGGAAGTGAGTTGGATCTTCTTTATGCTGAAGATTTCCACTTCCATCAGAATACATCCTCATACAGTATCGTTGTTGAAGTATACAGTGATCTTCTGGTTCTGCTCATTTCACTCAGCATCAGTTGATTTAAGTCTCTCCAACCCTCTCTGTATTCCTCCTGCTGGTCATTTCTTACAGAACAATAATATTCCATAACCTTCATATACCACAATTTACCCAACCATTCTCCAACTGATGGACATCCATTCATCTTCCAGTTTCTAGCTACAACAAAAAGAGCTGCCACAAACATTTTGGCACATATATGTCTTTTTCCGCTCTTTAGTATTTCTTTGGGATATAATCCCAGTAGTAGCGCTGCTGGGTCAAAGGGTATGCACAGTTTGATAACTTTTTGGGCATAATTCCAGATTGCTCTCCAGAATGGCTGGATTCTTTCACAACTCCACCAGCAATGTATTAGTGTCCCAATTTCCCCACATCCCCTCCAACATTTGTCATTATTTGTTCCTGTCATCTTAGCCAATCTGACAGGTGTGTAGTGGTATCTCAGAGTGGTCTTAATTTGCATTTCTCTGATCAGTAGTGATTTGGAACACTCTTTCATGTGAGTGGATATAGTTTCAATTTCTTCCTCTGAGAATTGTCTGTTCATATCCTTTGCCCATTTATCAATTGGAGAATGGTTTGGTTTCTTATAAATTATGGTCAGTTCTCTATATATTTTGGAAATGAGACCTTTGTCAGAACCTTTGTTTTTAAAAATATTTTCCCAATTTGTTACTTCCCTTCTAATCTTGTTTGCATTAGTATTATTTGTACAGAAACTTTTTAGTTTGATGTAATCAAAATCTTCTATTTTGTGATCAATAATGATCTCTAGTTCTCCTCTGGTCATAAATTCCTTCCTCCTCCACAAGTCTGAGAGGTAGATTATCCTCTGTTCCTCTAATCTATTTATTATCTCCCTCTTTATGCCTAAATCATGGACCCATTTTGATCTTATCTTGGTATATGGTGTTAAGTGTGGATCCATATCTAATTTCTGCCATACTAATTTCCAGTTTTCCCAACAGTTTTTTCCGAATAATGAATTTTTATCCCTAATGTTGGAATCTTTGGGTTTGTCAAAGATTAGATTGCTATAGATGTACCCTTTTTTGTCCTTTGTATCTAATCTGTTCCACTGATCTACCGGTCTATTCCGTAGCCAATACCAAATGGTTTTGGTGACTGCTGCTATATAATATAGCTTTAGATCAGGTACACTTAGACCACCTTCCTCTGAGTTTTTTTTCATTAGTTCCCTTGCAATTCTTGACCTTTTATTCTTCCATATGAATTTTGTTGTTATTTTTTCTAGGTCATTAAAATAGTTTCTTGGGAGTCTGATTGGTATAGCACTAAATAAATAGATTAGTTTGGGGAGTATTGTCATCTTTATTATATTCGCTCGGCCTATCCAAGAGCACTGAATGTCTTTCCAATTATTTAAATCTGATTTTATTTTTGTGGCGAGTGTTTTGTAATTTTTCTCATATAATTCCTGACTTTTCTTTGGTAGATGGATTCCCAAATATTTTATACTCTCAACATTTGTTTGGAATGGAATTTCTCTTTGTATCTCTTGCTGTTGCATTTTGTTAGTGATATATAAAAATGCCGAGGATTTATGTGGATTTATTTTGTATCCTGCCACTTTGCTGAAATTTTGAATTATTTCTAGTAGCTTTTTAGCAGAGTCTTTGGGGTTCTCTAAGTATACCATCATGTCATCTGCAAAAAGTGATAGTTTAATTTCCTCATTTCCTACTCTAATTCCTTGAATCTCTTTCTCGGCTCTTATTGCCGAGGCTAGCGTTTCTAGTACTATATTGAATAGTAATGGTGATAGTGGGCAACCTTGTTTCACTCCTGATCTTACTGGGAAAGGTTGCAGTTTATTTCTATTGCATATTATGCTTACTGACGGTCTTAAATATATACTCCTGATTATTCTAAGGAATAATCCATTTATTCCTATACTCTCAAGAGTTTTTAGTAGGAATGGATGTTGGATTTTGTCAAATGCTTTTTCTGCATCTATTGAGATGATCATATGGTTCTTATTAATTTGATTATTAATATGGTCAATTATATTAATAGTTTTCCTAATATTAAACCAGCCCTGCATTCCTGGAATAATCCTACTTGATCATAGTGTATTATCTTGGAGATGATTTTCTGAACTCTTTTTGCTAATATCTTATTTAAGATTTTAGCATCAATATTCATTAAGGAGATTGGTCTATAATTTTCTTTCTCAGTTTTCGATCTACCAGGTTTAGGTATCAGTACCATGTCTGTGTCATAAAAGGAATTTGGTAGGACTCCTTCATCCCCTATTTTTTCAAATAATTTATATAACATTGGGGCTAATTGTTCTTTAAATGTTTGGTAGAATTCACATGTGAATCCATCTGGCCCTGGGGATTTTTTCCTGGGGAGTTGATTAATAGCTTGTTCTATTTCTTTTTCTGAAATGGGACTATTTAAGCAATTTATCTCCTCCTCTGTTAATCTAGGGAGCCTATATTTTTGGAGGAAGTCATCCATTTCACTTAAGTTATCAAATTTATTGGCATAAAGTTGGGCAAAGTAACTCCTTATTATTTCTCTAATTTCCTCTTCATTGGTGGAAAGATCCCCCTTTTCATTTGTAAGACTATCAATTTGATTTTCCTCTTTCTTTTTTTTGATCAAATTTACCAAAGGTTTATCTATTTTATTGGCTTTTTCATAAAACCAACTCTTGGTTTTATTTATTAATTCAATAGTTTTTTTACTTTCAATTTTATTGATTTCTCCTTTTAATTTTTGTATTTCGAGTTTAATTTTTGGTTGGGGGTGACATTTCAAAACTTGCTGAAGAGTTTTTATATTAGCCTATTGGTAATAGGGAACCACTGAAGGTGTTTTAAACTGGGTTAGATATTGGAAAAGTCACAGCTTCTTCAGCCCTTTGTTTCTTAATTCCTGGGCTGTTAAATATGGAGTAAAGTCACTCAATTTTACCAACTGAATTCACTATAAAATTTGGTAATATGATCTCAACTGAGGCTTCCCTACTACATTATAATCCTGATTCTCTAATTGGCTATTTCAGCCCTTCTCCTCCCACCCTGCATCTGTTTCCAAACATTCATACTTTTCTCAAATTATGTATGCCACCTTCTTCAAGCTCTTTCTCATCAGAGGACTTCCCTAGCTACTTTACTGGAAGCCATCTGTTGGAATCTCTTTCTTTTTCCCCAATTCTATGCTTGAAATAACTAAGAAATCAACCTCTCCCTGCTCCCAATAATCTCCTTCATTCTCAGAGGAAGAGATATCACCTGCACCTCTATTATACTTGATCTTCTCTTTATTTCCTCTATGAGATACCTTCTTAAATTATCTCCCTTATTCAGTCTTTCTTTATTTCCTAGTTTCTGCCTTACTGCATATAAAAAAGTTCTAGATCTCCTTCATCCTTAAAAAAATTTCCTGATTCTTTCAACCAAACCTCTTAACCAATATTGTTCTTAATTCTCTCCTTTTCATAGCTAAATTCCTAGAACAGGATACACATGTTAGCTACTATCACTTTACTTCTCAGCCTTTTCATTTTAGCTTCTGATGTCATCACTCAACTGATTCTTCCAACGTTGGCAATGATCTCTTAACCTGGTGATATTTTCTAAGTCCTTATTATTCTTCCTCTGCACTTGACATTGCTGACTACCTCCATCTCTTACATACTTCTTTCTCTCTTGCTTTTTTTTGTGACCTTGCCCTTCTGTAGTTTTTCTTCCTCCTAGTCTGATCATTCCTTCAACTCCTTTGTTGGATAACTGTCCCTCCCCCTCTACTTAATTTTTTTATAATTAATTGTACCTAGCGCTCTGTCCCAGGCCCTCTCATTTTCTCTATATATACTTTCTCTGATAATTTCATCAGTTTCCATGGGTTCAACTTTCATCTTCAAGAGTAGAGAAAGGGGTCATATCCGCTACATATAATTAATAATTGCCAATAATATTTCACTCTCCTATAAAGTCACCCTTAAAATAAACTGTTAGCCTATGAAAAAAAGTAATGTACCATTCAGCCTTTATATTGATCAAACATTAGTGCCTACCGTAGTATCTGGTGTATATTAGGATATAAATAAGTGTTTATTAAAGTTCGTTCTTGAAGTGTATGTGACATTGAATAAGGCAATTAAAAAAAAAAAAAGTAAAACAGACATACCCTGATCATTTAAAAGGTTTTTTTGTTTGTTTGTTTTTTAGGGAGACAATCAAGGTTAAGTGACTTGCCTAGGATCAACAGCTAGTAAATGCCAAATGTCAATCTGAACTCAGGTCTTCCTGACTCCAGAGCTCTATCCATTGCACCACCTAAGTGCCCCTCATTTAGAAAAAATAATCCAAATTAAAATTTTATTTTTCATTAAGAGCTACCTACTTTGTTTTTGTTTAGTAGGAGTGAAAATAACCAAAACAATCCCTCCCAAAACAAAAACTATTCTTATGTTTGTTTGTTTGTTTTCTGAGCAGGACCTAATAGATGCTAGATAAATGCTTACTGGATCTGATTAGATGATTTTAATAAATTGTCATTCAGTCATTAAGTTGTGTCTGACTCTTTATGATTCAGTGGACCATGACATGCCAATACAGTCCATGGGGTTTTCTTGCCAAACTCCTTGGAGTAATATGACATTTCTTTCTTAGGATTAAGACAACTGGAGGTTAAGTGACTTGTTGAGGGTCATCAACTAACTAGAAAGTATCTAAGGCTACATTTGAACTCAAGTTTTGTTGACTCCAGGCCCAGAACTCAATCCTTTGAGCTACCTAGCTGCCCTGACTTCATGAGTAGCTGTAGCTAAAAACAACAACAAAAACAGTAAATAGCCCAATCTCTAGTGATGAGACTTAAAATTTTTAAGTGATACTCTAACTAGAGGTATAGGTGATTGAGTTCATATCTGAAAACTATACAGAAGTGATACAGAATAAGGCCTAGGGCAGAGTTAGGACAAAGTTTGATTAACTGAGTTCAGGGGAGCTTATGAGATCATTATGTTAAATATAAGAGGGGGTGGAGGAAAGAAGATCCAGGACCTAATAGTCCTGAAGGAATCAACCCACTGGCATTCTGTGCTTGGCTAACACTCCAAAGGACATTTTGAACTAAAGCTGGCAGAATATCTTAAAAAAACCAACCAAACAAACAAACAACTGTACAGATCAAATGCCTCACTCCCAATTATCTGTGGCCAGGAAATGTACACGTTTAATGGGCAGTATGATTACCACATGCATGTTTGCTCCTTTGCATTTTACTGAAATCTGTATTGCAGTTCCATTTTTATTATCTGGCTCCTTTATATAAAACCTTTTGTTTTTTTTAAACTTTAAATTAAAAAAGGAAGAAAAGGAAACTAGTTGGTGTAGTGGATAGAGCACCAGCCATGAAGTCAGGAGGACCTGAGTTCAAATATGGCCTCAGATACTTAATACTTCCTAGTTGAGTGACCCTGGGCAAGTCACTTAAATACAATTGCTTCAGGGAAAAAAATTAAAAAGGAAACAAAAATTGAAAGATCTCTGACTCCCCCCTAAAAACAAACAAACAAACAAACAAACAAACAACTAAGGGAGAGTGAAGGTCCTAAGCATTTGGGCTGAGTATCTGTTAAAGATTAACAATCCAAAAACACTTAGGTCCCATATTCCAAGTTAGAGTTGCCCAACCTATAAATTCATTCTTTGTTCTTTAGTAAAAGGAGATGTGTTCTCATAAGGATGAAATTTTCCTCAATAAACCCCACTAGTTGTAACTTCTCATAAGCAAACACATTTTATATAGTGTTGCAGCAAGTATTACTGACATTTTTACAAAAGAATTACAAGATTGTAAATACAACAAACTAGTCCTCAAGCTAGATTTAGCCTTTTGTTTCTCCTTTTCTACCACTTTGTTCACCACCACATGTAACAACTTGATAGTGACTGATATGTATTACGATCAGATTGAAAGAGCATAAACCTCATTGATTCATTTTTTCATCCTCTGAATGTTGGTTGGCTGACTTTTCCTGACAGTGATCATCACTTTCCATGGATTCTCAGTGCCCAGATAACAAAGTCCAACTCTTAACATTCAAGATCTTCCACAATTAGGAACTAATGATCTATCTGACCAGATTTTGTTCTGCTATCCCATGTGAACACCTTTTTTTTTTTTTTTTTTTTTTTTTTTTAATTTAGCTAATCTCCTCATATCTGATCACAACACACTAATTTTGCCTTTGAACTCATATTTATTTCCATAAAATACAAAATATAGTTACAAAGCACTTTCATTCTCCTTTTCACTTCACTTTCCCTTCATTTCACTTTTCACTGACTTTTAATGCTTTGAAATCTTTCTTCTCTATAACTACCTATGCATTATAAGATGTCTCAATTCACAGGATTTCATTCACCTATGAACCAAAGAATTTATTGTTCTGTAATCTAGTTGACTTTACTGTAGGTTTCAGATTTTTTTGTGATATACCATTAAGTCACAACTTTTACATCACATACATATACATATACATATATATATATATACATACATATACACACATATATTTGTTACATCACTTTATATTAAATATCTCAACTAATTATGGAACATCGCTGTATGTGTAGTCGATGCTGAACATACATTTTCTGAATTGGTTCCACTGAGGTTTCAAAGGGTAATTATTTGAAAATGCTATATCTCTCCATTTTCTTCCTTTTTTTGCAAGACATTTGTGGTTATTTGGCCAGGATGATATAGCTAGTAAGTGTTGAGTCTGGGGCCAACTGTACTCAGGTCCTCATCAGAGTTCAGGGTTAGTATTCTATCCATTGCACCATGTAAGCTGTCACTCCATTTTTTTCTTCATATAATTTTTATTTCAGAAAAATATGAAAGTAATGTCAACTTATGCATAAAAAGTCATGAATAGTTTTCAGAGTGTGCCTAGCATAGAGAAATGAGTTGTTCCCATTCAACATTGGAGAAAATTTGATTTGTCAATCCTTTTGTATTTTTGATCTGTATAACCTTTTAGATGCCAAAAGTATTAGGACATTCGAGAATAAAAACTTTTATGTATCACCATTGATTTAGACCTAGAAGTGACCTTGGAGTCATATTCAATGATATCTTTTTTTTTTTTTTTTTTTTTTTTTTTTTTTTTTTTTTTAAACAGGTACAGAAACTGAGTTCAGAAAGTTAAGTTGCCCAGTCATGGTAAAATTGACTTGAATCCAAGTCCTCTATATCTAAGCCAAGTGTTCTTTCTACTAAATCATTATTTGACATTGTTGATCACCCCTTTTTTCTTGATACTCACTTCTCAGTCTGTCACTCAATCTTGTTCCAGTCACCCCCACTAATAATGTGTAAGTCCAAGTCTCTTTCCTTAATCATCTTCTTCTCCTTTTATACTATTTCAACTGTTAACTTATCAGCTCCAATAGATTCAAATATCATCTCTCTAAGATTATGATTCTCAGATCTACTTAATCAGTCCTATATTTATTTTCTCCTGATCTCCACAATTGTATTTTTAATTGCTTATTGGATGTCTCAAACTGGATTACTATGGCTTTTATAAACTTAATATGACAAAATTGGACAAAAGTCTCCTCTTCTGCCTCATGAAATTCTCTATTACTATTGAGTGGCATATCCATTATCCCAGGCTCAGAATTTGGGTACCATCCTCTACTCACTTTCTCCCAGCCTTCCTCTTCTGCCCTCCTATTCTGTTGCCAAGGAAACTTGTCAACACCTTTGTGACTCCTCTTCTCTTGTCTGACTCTATCACTACTCTGTTATGGTGCCAGGCCTCATCATTTCACTGCTGATCTGTAGCAATGATGTGCTGGTTAGTCTACCTGCCACAAGTTTCTTTCACTCCAGTTCGTCTTCTGCTCATTTGTCAAATTAACCTTCTCTAAACAATAGATCTGACCATGCCATCCTTCTCCCCTCTCCCATCCAAGAAATTACATTAGTTTCATATTCCTTCCAGGATTAAATAGAAAATCCTTTGGCATTCAAAGCCCTTTTCTGACCCCATTCTATCTTTTTAGTTTTCTTAGACATTCTTCTCTTCTTTCCCCCACATATGCTGCAGTCAAATGACATATGCTTCCATGCTGTTCCTCAAGTTGGATACTCTCTTTCCCAATTTGAAGCTCTTTCTCTGGCTCCTAGGCCTTTCTCTTCATTGTAGTATCCTAACTTCCTTCAAATCCCAGCTGAAATAGAAGAAGTTCCAGATCTCTTTCAGTATTTATTTCTGCCCTTTATTGATTATCTTCAGTTTGTCCTTTTATGTCTTCTTTATACACAATTGTTTTCATATTATTTCTTTCATTAGGATGTAAGCTCTTAGTAGGTGGGACTTGTTTTTGCTTTTCTTTGTTTCCTCAGTGATTAGTTCATTGCCTGCCACATAGTATGTACTTAACAAATGCTTATTGATTGACACTAAACTATCTTCCTGAACACTTCAGATTACAAATATTGTTTATTTAAGGGCAACAAGGTAGTAGAATGGATAATTGTATGTCCCAGGCAAGTCATTCAATCCAATTTGCTTCAGTTTCCTCAATTGTAAAATGATCTAAGAAAAAAATGTCAAATCACTCTAGTTATTGCTAGGAAAACCCCAAATGGGATCACAAAGAATTGGACTGACTAAATGATTTTTTTTAATTATCTCAATAGAAGCAGAATAAGCATTTGATAAAATCCAACAACTATTCCATTAAAAACACTAAAGAGTAAAGGAATAAATGGACTTTTCCTTAAAATAGTCAGTAGCATCTATTTAAAACCATTAGAAAGAATCATATAAATCATCAGCATTCTTATATATCAATAACAAAATCTAACAGAAAGAGATACAAAGAGAAATTTCATTTAAAATAACATGATAATATAAAATATTTAGTAATTTATCTGCCAAGGGAAAGTCAGGAACTATATAAGCAAAACTACAAAACACTTTCCACACAAATAAAGTCAGATCTAAGCAATTAGAGAAATATCAAGTGCTCTTGGATAGGTTGAACAAATATAATAAAGATGACAATACTCCCTAAACTAATCTATTTATTTAGTGCTAAACCAATCAAACTCCCAAGAAACTATTTTACTGTCCTAAAAATAAATAACAACAAAATTCATTTGGAAGAACAAAAGATCAAGAATTTCAAGGGAATTAATGAAAAAAAATCAAATGAGAGTGGCCTAGTTATACCAGATCTAAAACTATATTATAAAGTAGCAGTCATCAAAACCATTTAGTGCTGACTAAGAAATTGACTAGTTGATCAGTGGAATAGGTTAGGCTCACAGAACAAAATAGCCAATGACTATAACAATCTAATATTTGACAAACCAAAAAGCCCCACCTTTTGGGATAATAATTCATTATTTGATAAAAACTGCTGGGAAAATTGGAAGCTACTATGGCAGAAAGTAGGCATAGACCCAGACCTAACACTGCATACCAAGATAAGATCAAAATGGGTTCATGATCTAGACATAAAGAATGATACTATAAACAAATTAGAAGAACATAGGATAATTTACTTCTTAGATTTGTGGAGGAGGAAGGAATTTGTGACCAAAGAAGAATTAGAGATCATTATTGATCATAAAATAGATAATTTTGATTATATTAAGTTAAAAAGTTTTTGTACAAACAAAACTAATGTAGGCAACATTAGAAAGGAAGCAATAAACTGGGAAAACATTTTTACATCCAAAGGATGTGATAAAGGCCTTGTTTCTAAAATATATAGAGAATTGACTCAAATTTATAATACTTCAAATCATTCTCCAATTATTAAATGGTCAAAGGATACGAACAGACAATTTTCAGATGAAGAAACTGAAACTATTTGTAGCTACATAAAAAGGTGCTCCAAATCACTATTGATCAGAGAAATACAAATCAAGACAATTCTGAGATATCACTACATACCTGTCAGTTTGGCTAAATGACAGGAAAAGATAATGATGAATATTGGAGGGGATGTGGGAAAACTGGGACACTGATGTTTAGTGGAACTGTTGGTGGGTGTGAATAGATCCAATCATTCTGGAGAGCAGTTTGGAATTATGCTCAAAAAGTTATCAAACTGTGCATACCCTTTGATCCAGCAATGTTTCTACTGGGATTATATCCCAAAGAGATATTAAAAGAGGGAAAGGGACACACATGTACAAAAATGTTTGTAGCAGTCTGTTTTGTAGTGGCAAGAAATTGGAAATTGAAGGGATGTCCCTCAACTGGAGAATGGCTGAATAAATTATGGTATATGAATGCTATGGAATACTATTGTTCTGTAAGAAACGACAAGCATCATAATTTCAGAGAAGCTTGGAGAGACCTACATGAACTGATGCAAAGTGAAATAAGCACAACCAAGAGATCATTATACACAGCAGTAACAAGCTTATATGATGATTACTTCTGACAGAAGTGGCTCTCTTCAACACTGTGATGATTTGGACCAGTTCCACTTGTGCAGTGATGAAGAGAACCATCTACACCCAGAGATATAACCCTGGGAATAGAGGGTGGAACACAACATAGCATTCTTACTCTATTATTATTTATTTCCATTTTGTTTCTTTTTTCTCAGTTTTTTTCTTACTTCTTAAGCTTACTTTTCTTGTGCCACCAGATGGATGTGTAAATATGTATACACATATTGGATCTATCATGTATTCCAGCATATTTGGCATGTATTGGACTGCCTGCCAGGTCAGGAAGGGGATGAGGAAGAAGGGAAAAGTGTGCAGCAGGGGGTTATGTAGGGGTCAATGTTGGAAAAATTACCCATGCATATGCTTTGTGAATAAAAAGCTTTAATAAATTTTTTGTTGTAATATATAATTTTAATTGAGTTATGTAAACTTGCATCCTATACATCTAGTTTATAAATATGAATGCTTTGTATTTATGTCCTTTTTTTTTGTTCATGTGTACATTTCTTTAGTGCCTGTAAATTGGGGGAGGGGAGAGAGAAGAGATGACATGCCAATAGTATCTAACTATCACTTGGTAATGGGTAATGACAATATTCTCAATATATAAATTTACTTTCAGACTCTTTTATCTGACCTTGGGGCATAAGTGCTGCCATTTGTGAAATCATCAAAAATATGAGAGTAGAAAAATAGAAATGAGGGGCTATGGTCCTTCTTTCCATTTAAATTATCTACATATATTGCTCAATATGCATATGTATATGGATAAGAATATGTGATATAGACCTCTAATTTTACAAAAAATAGGAAATGTAATAGAAATAGGAAAACATTTAATACAAGCAAAATGATTTCTTTTCCTCAATATGGAAGTGATCCTCAGTTCATGGGGAATATGCCAAGGGAATGCAAATTCTAGCAGATTCTACAAATCTGGCAAGATTAATAATAAGCCCAGAAAAAGAGTGTACTTTTGTTATCCAAATATCAATCCATATAAGTTTGAAAAGACTTCTCATAAAACTGGCTTTAGAAACTCACAAATGCTGGGAAGCATTTCTGATATGTGTTGCTAGCATCAGAACTTATATCACTGAAGCCATGCATCCTATAACACTCAAAAGTACAAGTGATTTTAATATGAAAACAAATTCATGATGTGTTTCCTTTAATACAAGACCAGACAAGGATGTGATAATTTTTCTGTTATAATTTACTAGGACATAGAGTTCAGGGGTAATTTATGAATTTTGCCCTGTTGTTATGTGTATTATTCATATTATACTATAGTTTATGATATATTATAAAGTGTATTTGTAAATATTACATATATATGTTTAACTATATTATTATATAATTATTATTTAATTCTGCTTTTATAGTATCCTGTACATTTGACTTTACCTTAGCTTTCTATAATAAGTGAATAGGATACTGGTAGCTTTGCTGTTACTTTCTAGATTGTTTCATATTGGTGGCATAGGATTCAGAAACAAAGATTGAGTTCATACTCACTGTGACTGTGTTGCTGGCAGGGAACGTCTAATAATTGAATGAACTTGTCTATAAACATCCAGTTTAGACATGCATCGGCAGGAGGTATGATTGGCAAAACTGATGGTAACTGGCTTGGGGCCATGAGAGAGAGGCACTGTAATCTCAAACAACTACAGAGAAAGGGGGGAAAAATAGCAGCAATTATATAAATTCTGTTAACAAATGTAAATAAAATTCCAGTTTTTTGTTTTTATTAAATATGCATATATATGTATTATACATAAGAACATTTTACTTTTTTGCCATCTTTATCTCATTATAGGGAATATTTCATATCTTTTTAGTAGTAAAAGCAATATGGACCTTATATTAGAATAAACAAATGTTCAATACTTTTAAAGAAACATTTTAGAAAAGCACTATAAAATGTATCCATCTTAGTCACAAAATTATGAATTTAACACAGAACTAATGGGTTTAAATTAAGACATTTAATATAATTTGAGTATGCAGGTTCTGTAACAAAGAAGTTTACTGATACTTTAGGAATTCATTCATATTACACTTTTTAAAAATGGAAAAAAAGAGAATGCAATGAATGCTTACTAACAGGCATTACTGAGCAGCCATTGACATTTTAATGGAAAGAGATTTCAGTTATAATGAACAAGATTAAGTTGAATATGAGACAAATCATTTCATTTCATGCTGAGGGCAGAGATTTATAAAATGATCCTGACTATAACAAGTCTGTTTTAGATTTTGTATTCATGAAAAATTCCAATTTTTCTTCCCTCTAATAATATTTTTTCCTTATGAAACATACAAATAAGAAAATATTTCAGTGGACTAATATTGATTTTAAATTCCAGAGTCTTTAAATATAATTTTTAAAAGAATAATAACATTGTGAAAATGAAATGACATGTTAAATGACTGATGAGCTTAGACTTTAAAATTTAAAATATAATTTGGCTGCATTTTCACATTATTATTTTTTGTATTAAGATAAGGGAAATATCATTAGAACTATAAAAACTACATGCCCTCCAATCACTTGCTATGATTTCAAAGTTTTAGATGGCATTTAGTTTGGGAGACAGATTTAGGGATGGGTTTGTATTAATCATTGCTACTCCTACAATAATACAGATATGAGCAAAACTAGTTAATCTATATCCATTTCTTATTTTGATTCCTAAGCCAAATTTCATGACTACGTATGTGTGTACATACACACCAACACATACGTACACACAAGCAAATATATATATAAATATTAATATATACATTTTATGTTTGTATATATAATATATAATACATACACATATACATATATCTTTCCCCAAAATATTTATATATGTGTATGTTACACATATATGTACTGATATATGTAGAGGGCTGAAACTCTGAAATGGTGTACTTGAATCTCAGACCATAGGTTAATTACCTATTTGATGTGCTAGGTGGCACAATGGATAGAGCACCAGCCCTGAAGTCAGGAGGACCTGAGTTCAAATCTGATCTCAGACAATTAAGACTTTCTAGCCGAGTGACCCTGATTTCTCTTCCTTAGCCCTCCAATCCTTGCCTACAATTACCTCACCATCACACATTCAGCAATGGTGAGGAGAGCCATCACATCATCATCTCATCTAAATATATGTATAGAGAGCCATTATCTCACAACAAATATGTAATTAGCCTTAAGTGCTCTGTGGTCTGAGATTCAAATACACCTTTTCCGAGTTTCAGCCCTCTACAGCTATATCTATATATCTATATCCTATATATATCTATATGTATATATCTATGTAATATCTATATCTATCTATCTATCTATCTATCTATCTATCTATCTATCTATCTATCTATCTATCTATCTATTTATCTATGTATATTTTGGAGCAGTCAAACCTATGGAAAACTTCAACTGTGGAAAGATTGTGGATTTCATTTATTTCTGGAAGGGACTTTGGGTTTTCAAAAACAATGCTAATATATTCCAAACTCTCACAAGTTTGATCAAGATGGAAAGATTTTGAGTAAATAGACAATGATGTACTTGTGTCTTTCAACTGAAAAACAAATTATCCCTTAGACTCATGATCACCAGGTTGTCATCATGACATGTAATTAGCTGCAAAGGTATTGATGGGTTTTAAACTGTATCAATGGACAAAATACCATACTAATGAATTATATATCTCAGGATATCAAATCAATTATTTCTAAAATTCAAATTAATCTTTCAGTATTTTGAGGGGGAAGAAAAAAGGGGGGAAATCAAAGATTTGATTTTGGCTAATGAAAAAAGATAAGGAAAGAATCTCTTTCATCTATCTAGAATAAATAAAAGGAAAAGTTAAAAAAAAAAAAAAAAAGCAAAATAAAGAGCAAATTTCTGCCACTAGAAGAAAGAAGTCTCCTACATCTGCTCAAAAAATACATTAATTCAACAAATATTTATAAACAAAGGTATTTTGATATATAAGTGCTCTCTCTGAATAACACATATACACACATAGAAATAGGTATATGTGTATACATAAACGTTTTTCTTTCTGCATATATGTGTGTATATACAGTCTCTGGGGAGAATAGCAAGCAAGATAATACAGTAAAAAGAACCTTGAAATACACAAAATATAACACTTGATACTTCAGTAAGCATCTTTTATTTTATAAGTACTTATTTAATAGCTTTAAATAGTATAAAAGAAAGAAGACATCTCAACACAAAGACAAAACAGAAAAATATAAAATAATAGATAAAGGAAATAATTGCAAGGGTAGTTAGGGAACAAAGTTTGTTTGGATTATGTTCTTGGAATAAAGACTGCAAACATTCAGAGAAAGTAAATCCACTTTGAACACAACTTATGTTCTCGATTTTTAAAATAGCTTTATCTTATTTTTTGTCTATAGACTTAGTTACTTGCAATGTGTTTTTAACAGTAATACATCATTCTGTACTGTTAAAACTGTGGAGTGTTCTTAGGAAAGAGTTATGAAGGGTAGGTGTTTAACTCATGTTTCTTGAATAATAATTGACCTAGACTGGTCATCTCCTATATATGTTTTCTCACCATGCTAACAAACACAGCCCTGAGATTTAGTTCCAGTGCATGAGCAAAATACTTTCAATTAAAAGTTGGAACCAGATAATTAATAGCTGGCCCCCATGGCACCTCACTAAAGCAAATGTTATTTCCTGACCTGTGAAAAATAGTCAGATTTGTATAGTCAGAATAGAAAGAATAGCATGAAAATTAGATATAGGATAGTTTAGAAAAGTTTTTTTAAATGCAATCTATGTATCCTATGAGGATGTGCAAGACAGTCATTTAGGGAAGTCAGAAGGAAATAACTGAACTTTTTATAGTTTATATATTTATTATATATATTATATATATTTATATAATTTATAGTCACTTATACTTTAAAAAGAAATTAATTTTTGATAATATATAATGTATTGATTGACATTGTCACTTTGTTGTTATTCAGTTGTTTCATCACATCTGATTTTTCATGATCCCATTTATCATTTTCTTGCCTGACAAAGATACTTTCTGCAGCTCATTTTATATATGTGGAAACTAAGGCAAACAGGGTTAAGTGACTTTTCTAGAGACACAGCTAATAAATGTCTGAGGCCAGATTTGAACTCACAAAAAATGAGTCTTACTAACTCCAGGCCCAGCACTGTACCCCACCACTATCACTAATTCAACCTATGTCAAGAAGTTAACTAGAATATAGTATGCCAGGAATCCTGAGGGAGGAGTAGGAGCTAAATTACATGGAGGATTTGACTATGGAACCTTGATATATTTTTTTGTCTTTCAGCTGACTGCATATCCAAATGGGATCACAAAGAAAAGCACTCAGGCATAAAAAAAATGTAAATGTATAATTCTAAGGAAAATATGTTTCAAGTAAGCATATTCCTGTTTAAAAATACCTATCTGTTTACAATTATTAGAAATGCTTCCTTTGAGAATTGCAGTTCTACCTGGCTAGTGAGTCAAGTATGAAGTAAATATCTTTCTCATTGTGATAAATAAGAAACATCCTTCTCCCATGTCTCATTGTGACATGGAGCTGCTCACAGTGGATTTCAAAACTGCTGGCAATTCAGAACAAACTCTATTAGTTCCTACTAAACTAGAATGTTTGATGGGTCTGGAAATGTCTATCCATTGACCAAGACACGGCCTAAGATAAGAGAACTCATGAGGAGACTTATTATTATTATTATTATTTTCTAATCACAAGTCTTCAACACTATTTCATGTATACTTAGAGGACTTATCATCAGCATTCATAGAAAGAAGACTGACCTTGCTGAAAAAATGAAACCAAAATGTACTACCTCTTTAATAACTTTTTAATTGGTGTAAAAAGCTTATTCAATGTTCATTAAATATTTTTCCTTCTCTCACATCAATCATTACTTTCTGTAGCTGTCATTTTCTCACTCTCATAGAAAAAAAAATTAAAACTTCATACTCTCTTTCCTCCCTTACTTTTCATTTTTAACTTCTCTTTTCCTATAAAAATGTGCCAGAATGCTGTTTGGCAAAAACATCTAAATTGAGAAATTTCTTTATAGTTCGTAATTGAAATACTTACTGAGTCAGTAAAAATATTGAGCCAAAAGAAGAAAAGATAATTATTTTTAGAAATGAATAAGTCATTTCCCTGGAATCATACCTGTTTACTTAGAGACAGAAAAGAACCAATATTATGATCTAATCCCAAAATTTGTAACTACTACTATATTCAGTATAGTGAATATAAATATATGTATATATTGCAATACATATCTATTCACTTATCCACTTCTCTATCGACATTTAACTATATACCATACTGTGATGACTTTAGATGGACACCTATAGGAGCTAGATTAATGTAAAAGAAATGGTATAGAGTTAGAAGTAAAGCAACCTTATTCATGTGCCAGTTATCTTTCCAATTAACTGTGTGCCCATGGGCAGTCATTTTCATGTCTCTGGGAATTTCTTGCCTCCTCTGTAATATAAGGATAGTTGACTAGCTAAGATGTTCATTAACGGTCCTTCTAGTACTAATGTTCTATGATATTTTTATTTTGGGGTTTGTTTTTTTCTGTAGGGATTTATTTCCTTTTGATGAATAAATACATATAAAGCAAAACCCTACTTGAAAAAAAGGCAACATCAACCATCAAAAATAACAGTGATTCTGGAAGTGAAAAAAAGCCCAACTACATTTCTTTGTTAAAGAAGTAATGAAATATTTTTTTTTTTTGCTCAATTTTACATGAGAGATGAAGAGTAAAGCCAGTTACAACAGATTCAACGTTAGGGGGAGGGGATAGAAGCTGATCAGTGGTCAGGATTAAGAGGTGGGAGAGCTTCCTGACAAGACCTGAAGAACTGAAACATGTCTAATTTTTCACTGTTCTGTTCACTGTAATGTTAACTGAAACAATCTAATCTGAAACAGTAGCAAGTAGTTTTATGCAAACCAATAGCCTCAAAATACAATAGATATTATTAATAATGATCTTTGTAACATTGTTTCAATTGGGCCCAGCTCTTCATGATCCCACTTGAGGTTTCCTTGGCAAAGATATTGGAGTGTTTTGCTATTTTCTTTTCCAGCTCATTTTGCAGATTGAGGAAAGTGAGATAGAAGTGAAGTAATTTGCCCAGGATCACACAGATTAGTAAGTACTTGTCTGAGGTTAGTTTTGAATTTACAAAGATGTGTCTTCCTGACTCCAGGATGGGCACTCTAATTCCTGTGCCACCTAACTGCCCTGTGGCAATAATACTGTTATCAAGCAAGAGTGAAAATTGGGAAATCAGGAAAATTTGTTTTTTCAACATTGAGAAGTTTGACTTTGTATAAATTAGTTCCCCACTCTCTCTGACTTTCAAGTTCCTCATCTATAAAAAAGAGAGAATTGGACTAGTCTCTGAAGTGTCTGTCTGCCTTTCTCTCTCTCTCTCTCTCTCTCTCTCTCTCTCTCTCTCTCTCTCTCTCTCTCTCTCTCTCTCTCTCTCTCTCTCTCTCTTTCTTTCTCTCTCTCTCTTGGGATTAATTAAGTGACCTGCCCAGAGTCACACAGACAGGAAGTGCTGTGTTTGAAGTCATATTTGAATCCAGGTCCTCCTGACTTCAGGGCTGGTGCTCTATCCACTACACTAACTAGCTGCCCCTGATTTCTGAAGTCTCTTAAAGCTTCGATATACTGTTTTTTTAAAATAATTATGTTAAGCCTAATAATGATGTTAAGTATTCCCTGCCCTACTATAATGGTTTAATGTAGCATTGAGTTCCTTGGGTCTTCTAAAACTATTTCAGTACTGCACAAGCTTTGACAAGATCTATTTAAGTTGGAATGGCTGCATTTATTGGCAAGCCAGTGGATTAGATGTATATATTCAAGGCTCAATGTAGCTATATTGAGGAAGATAATTAGGGAGCATTACTTTCTTTGTGACACAACTCTGGCCACAACAAGTCACAAATTTTGTTTGTTTTTAGTAAAGTGAGAATTTGCTACAATCTTTTTTTGCAGAGGGAATGAATGACAAGCTTACAGATCCTTGAAGAGTGGAATCAAGTATACTTACTGTTAAAAAGCATACATACACATATATGTGGATCTAAATATATAGTCAATAAGAAATTGTTCCAATTCAAAAATTCTAAAAATGTAAATAGTTACGTCTTAGTCAAATGGAAAATCAACTCATTCAGATTACCTCATTCCCAGAATATTTCAACTATCTAGAAACAATATATAGATATTTGCAAAACTTATTTTGCATGTAAATGTATTCATAGTTTTCTATGGAAATTATTAGATTGATGATATAGTCTTTGCTAAGAGATCCCTTTTATTAAAATATGAAATATGGCACTGGGGAAAAAAAAAAAACAACATTGTTGCAATTAAAAGACCTAACTCGAGTTGCAGTTTTACTATTCTTGACCTATATGAAACTAAGAAATGCAGCTTAGTTTGGTGGATAGAAAGCTGGCCCCAGAGTCAGGAGGCCTTGGGTTCAAGTTCCTTTCTGAAAACAAACAAACAAACAAACAAAAACTGATTTATAACCATGGGCAAGTCACTTCACCTCTCACTATGCTGGGCTGTTCTCTAAACCTACAAATTATAGAGCAAGTATTAATCTGCTTTAGTATATTCTGTTACTTTATCAAGTCTTCCCTATTTCAATGACATTCCAGGTTAGGTCTAAAAAATAGAAGCCCAAACTAATTTGGAATTCCCTCAGTTGCTGCTGAATATTTTACACACAATGAATCCAAACTATTTCATAGATATCAACAACAACAACAACAAATCACAGTATTCACTTGAATTCCTTAAAGAGACCATAAGAATTTAACTTTCAGTAGTGAGATTAGTGTTGGCTAAACAAAATGTTAACTAAATTATGCTATATAACATTGTTCCACATGACCAGCTTGTTTGAACCTTAGAATTGAACCGCTCAGTTACTAATGGAGCAACTAAATCAAGCAAGCAATCAGCAATTGGTTAGCAGCTTATCACTTGCACCAGTGGTGGTATATGTACACATTTCTCTCATGAAGATGTAGGAGACAAATCCTCTTGGATGATTTTAAACATTATTAATTCAGGAATGGTCTTTAAAGTACAGGATCTAAGTGGAAAATAATGACCAACTCTTCCCTATTGGCATTGAGTTAAGACCATAATGAAATGAACTTAAACTAAATCATTAGGGATTTAGGGTGGACTTAAGGAAGAATTACCTGAAGAGGTTGATAAACATGGAAATACTTTATTGAAGGCAATAGTGAAATATCTTGATTTGGGAGTTTTGTCTAATTGAGAAGCAAAACTTTGTCTTAAAGTTGTCTGGGAATCTTGCTTTAGATCTTCTCTCTAACTTGCTTATAGAATGGCAATAGTTTGATAGAGTATTCAATAGCTGTATGCCAGTATGTTATATTTATAGCTTATAATATTCCTCATTTGTTTTTAACAGAAAAGCCCTGCTGGAATTAATTTTAAACTCTTTGGAGAAAGATGCTTTTCTTTAGAGATTATCCCTGATAATGTGAGTGTTTTAAATAGAGTTTCTAAGAAATTACACCCTTAAGGTTCACTGCTCAATTTTTCATCTTCCTTCAAAAAATGTTGATCCTGAAAGATCTACAAACCTTTCAAAATAAGGTATGTATTGGCAAAATTACAACTATGCTGCTGGGTATAAATTAACTATGAAACTTGGTTTTGCTTTTTTTTAGAGCAGGATTTATGAAAATTTTGAGTACTTGGTCTAATAAAAAAGATATGAAAGAAATGGAACAGAGAAATCTCAAATAAAGACACAATTTACTCTTTAAGGGAAAAAAAACCTATAATTTTTAAGGAAATGAATGATGCTGATATTTTAAAGGTAGTTTACAGTGTATGAATAAATTATATTTCAAAAATATGTTTATAAATCAGAAATTTGATATTTATCATACATATTATTCAAGGAAAGAATGTTATAAATGATTATTTAAGTTTCTAGGCAACATAGAAAAACATATTTAATCAATTAGATTTCATTTATTAAGTGTCCACTGAATGCTATGTATCATGTTAACCTATAATACAGGGTGTCACAAAAGTCACAATACTGTTGTATAATATTTGGGACATTTTGAATGGCTACTACTCTTCCATTAAAGTCTTCCTTTGATGCCTCATCATGGTGGATAGATGAGCCTGGGTTCTTGAAGATTTGCTTATGGAGACTGAGCTATGGAAGTTCCTACACAATGACAAAGAATATGAGTATGGTAATTAGCCATATGCAATTTATACAAGGATTAACCTAGAAAAGTTTTTGAGAGGATCATCATAGAGCAATTACAAGGTAGTTGATATTTTAGATATAGTCACTCCCAAATATTCATTAATAAACATCTATTAAGTACCTATATGTGCCAAGTCCTGTGCTAAAGTACTAAGGATTTAAAAAAAAAAAAAAAAAAAAAAAAAAAGGAAAACACATTCTCTGCCCTCAAGGAACTCACAATCTAATGGGGGAGACAATATGCAAACTAATATATATATATATATATATATATATATATATATATATATATATATAAATTATATATAAGATAAATGGGAAATAATTAAGAGACAGAAAGCTCTAGAATTAAGAGGAGTTAGGAAAAGTTTCCTGTAAAAGATGAAATTTTGTTGAAGAGATAAAAAAGGAGTACATTCCTGGCATGGAAGTCAGCCACAGAAAATGCTGGGAGCTGTGAAATAGAGTGGAAGATAGAGAGGAAGCAAGTGATCTGGATTGAAGGGTACATTTCAGGGAGTATTGAAAAGGTTTAAGGGATTAGATATATTAGATTATAAGGAACACGGAAGGATAAAGGATTTCTTATTAGATATTGGAGTCAATAGGAAGCCATTGGAGTTTATTGAGTAGGCAAAATAACATGGTTACTTTAGTAGTGGAATGCAGTGGTCCTCAAACTTTTTAAATAGGGGGCCAGTTCACTGTCCCTCAGACTATTGGAGAGCCGGACTACAGTAAAAACAAAAGCTCACACTCTGGCTCCTCCCCTCAGCCCATTTGCCATAACCCTGTAGGCCTCATAAAGGACCTCAGCAGGCTGCATCTGGCCCTCGGGCCATAGTTTGAGAACCCCTGAAATAGAGTACACATTAAAGAAGGGAATGATTAGGCAAGCAGATCTATCAGGGGGCTATTGCAGTATTTTAGGACCTGCACCAGAGTTGGGATAATGACAGAAAAGAGAGGAGATCATATTCAAGAGATGTAGGAAAGGTGAAATCAACAGACTTTGGCAACAAGTTGGATATGGTTTGGAGGGAGAGGATGAGGGAGGGGGCTGGAAGAAAAAGTAAGGCATTCAGGATGACCTCTATATTGCAAGACTGAGGAACTACGAGGATGGTTTTGCTCTCTACAGTAAAAAGGTAGGAGTTAGGGTGAATTTAGAGAGAAAGGTAATTAGTTCTATTTTTAATCATACTGAGTTTAAAGATATCTACTATACATCCAGCCTGAAATATTTGAAGATATGAAATTGCAGGTCAGCAGACAGGTTAGGGAAAGATATATAGATGTGAGAATCACCAGTATAATATAGATGGTAATTAAATCCAAGGAAACTAAGATACAATTAATATAAAAGAAGAAGAGAACAGGGCCCAAGAAATGAGTCCTGTGGAGCTCCTAAAGTTAGAGGACATAATTTGAATAAAATTTCAACAAAGGATACTAAGGAGTTATGTATAGACTGGAAGAGAACTAGGAGAGAATGGTGTCCTGAAAGCCTAAAGAGGAGAATATCAAGAACAGAAAAGTGATCAAATTCCAAAGGCTTTAGAGAAGTCAAAGAGAAGGAGAACTGAGAAAAGGCTATTAGATTTGGCAATGAAGAGATCAGACTCGTAAGTGGGATTATAAGACATTAAGAAGACTGAGAAAAGTTTAACTACAAAAACCAGAAGAGACATATTTTGTTACTTAGTAAGTATTGAAGGATCAAATAAGAGTTTTTTTCAAAACAGTGGAAACATAAATGTTTGTAGGCAGTATGGAATAAGCCAGTGGAAAAGAAAAGACTAAAAATAAGTGACAGAGTAAGAATAACAGAAGCCCATCTGTTGAAAGAAATGGGAAGTAATGTGATTGAGTAGGTAGAGAACAGGTAAAGAGTAAGACTACCCTATTATGTGAGACGGGATGAAGGAAGAGATCATGGCAGAAGGGAATATGAATGATTTAAGATAAGGAGTGGAAAAAGGAGAAATTTATAGCAAATAACCTCAACTTTTTATGGGATAATGTCTTTGACTTGCACATGAACTGGATTTAAGTAAGGCAGAGTTGCACAAAGTTATCAGTCTCATTCTTTTCCAGACTCATCAAAGGCCTGGAATGCAATGGATGACTTTGGCTTCTTTGATGTCTTATCAGGCTCTAAGTGTTCCCTGGAGGCTGCTTCATGGCCTTTGGAACAAATTGTTTTCATCTATCCATTCAATTGGGGAAAGTAGTTATCTGTTTGGGATAGACATTCCACTAACACACCATGGGATTTGAGGCCTATTGGTTACCATCATCCTTGTTTAGTTCATCTCCAAGGTGGTTTTACTGTGGTGTGCCTACTGTACACATTACTGCTTCTTGGAGCCACAGGTAAAATTTGGGTGGCAAGTGGACATGAAAGAAGAATGACAAGCCTTTCAAAGGGCTCAACAAGCCTGCACACCAGAGATGGGAAGGGGAGAATTTGAAAATAGCTATAGAGAACAAGGATGAATCTAACCCCCCACATAGATCAATCAGCTGAGGGGAATGATACTGAATGGTAGCAGATCATGTTCTATGTTCAGGCAGTAAGAGCTAGGCTGGATAGGGTATTAGTATTAGATCTAGAAGCTATGAGGAAGTAAAGCTCTGGCAACTCTAGACGGGGTGGATGTGTAGAGACTTATGGATATAGATAAGTATAATATAGGAAAAGGTGATGCTAAGCACTTTTGCAGGCAAAGGGTTCTATGGATATTTGTTGAAGGAGAGAATGTTTTCAACTGTGCTATTCTGAGAATACCTCCCAGATTATGACTGTAAACATCTCCATGGTCTCTGAACTGAGCCTTCAAGTAAAATTAGACTTCTGAAAGGTTGAGAATATGCATATTTGCTTCCCAGGTTGGAGATAATGCAAGAAGACAGTAAATTACAAGTTAAGTTTGGAGAATTATTAGTAATCAAATTTTGATATGACATTGGCCTTTTGAGGCTAGTTATAACTGAAATAATCAAGTATGTGAAAGGGAATAATGGGAAATAAAACTAGAATGAGGCAAACTGGAATTATATCACACAGGGCCTTAAATACTGGGCTAATGAGTTTTATCTTAGAATCACATGATATTTTTGAAGATATAGTGATATGTCTTTCCTGATCTGTGCCTGTTGCAATTATTTTGTCAATACGATATATGTCAAATATGAACTTGAGATTCAAATGGTGAAATTGCAGGGCTATAAGAACATAGCTCTAGAGTTGAAAAGAACTTTAAAAGGCATCTAATGCAGCCTCTTAATTTTATTGATGAAAATACCTTGAAGACTTGGCAAGGTTTGGTGATTTGTCCAATAGGACTTGGTAAATAATTTGACATGGGGCTATGGGATAAAGGAGAGGAAAGAGTACTCAGAGTTGCAAAATTGAGTGAGTACAAGGATGAAAGTGTCCTAGGAAAGACTGGTTTGGTGGAGATTGTAATTTTAGTTTTGGACATGTTAGATATGAATTTCTGATGCAAAATCTAGATGGAGATGTCTTTAAGGCAGTCAGGAAGTAGGACTGGGAGAAGATTAGGGCTGGATATATAGCATTTAGAGTATCTGTATATAGGTAATAACCAAATCCATGGAAATGGGATAAAACAACCAAACTACTATAAGGATGTTAAAATAATTATTTTATTGATAATAATAACATTTTATAGTACTTTATAGCTTGAAAAGTGCTTTCTATATGTTGTAGCATTTGATTCTTATTTTAATCTATGGAGGTATTTACTATTTTTATCTTTGCTTTACAAAGGCAACGGAGGCTGTTAAGTGACTTGTCTAAGGTCACATATAGTATCTATGGTGGAATTTGAATTCAAGTCTTTCTTACTCTCCATTCAATATTCTATCCACTTTATTAGCTAATAACCTAGTATAAAAAGAGAAAAGAGTTCAGGAGTGAGTCTTAGGTGGCAACCAATCTAAGGTGACAGAAGATTTAAGACAAACCATCACTGAATATATTATTATTTGGACAGCTCAATGTAAAATATCACCTGCACTTGACTTTGCTTTGTAGTCAGAGCTTTATTCAATAATATGCTTGGACAGCTTTAAAAAAACTTCTCTATGCCTATCATTTTCCAAGCTTGACCTAAGCCTTATGTGGCAAGGTAGCCATTTAAAAATAGCTTGTATTATATTGTATTTAATTTATATTTAACATATTTAACATGTATTGATCAACCTGCCATGGGGGGGGGGGAAGGAGAGGAAAAATTAGAACAAAAGGTTTGGCAATTGTCAATGCTGGAAAATTACCTATGCATATATCTGATAAATAAAAACTATTAAAAAAAACAGCTTGTATGTATTTGACTGTGTGAATTAACTATACTATTGATTTCAGGAGTGATAATTCACATTTATGTGCTAAAATTTCCCAGCTTAAATTCTATCCAAAGCAAGGGCTTTTAACATTTTTCCATGTTGCATGCCTTTTTGACAGCCTGGTGAAATCTCTGGACCCCTCCTAGAATAATGTTTTTAAATGCATGATATAAATTATTATATTATAAGATTATGGAAGAAAGCGGTTTTATTGGAGTGCAGTTATTCAAACAGTAATTAAGAAAAACAGGTTCAAGAATCGAGGTTAATAAAAATCTAACTAAAAGCTTATGTTTCCATTTTGCTTACATCACAAAGAAACAGATAATATTTCATAAAAATAATATGGAATTTGGGACTTTATTGACATCAGTCAACATGGAAATTGAGTATTATACTTACTTTCAAAGTTGAAAGATAATTAAAAGGGGTACCCTTAAAATTTGCAACCATAAATCATTAAAATATTTATTTTTAGATGAAAAGGTCAGCTTTTCTCATGATAGTAAAGAATAATTAAGTGCAGACCAGGAAAATGTTTTTGCACATCTTTGATGAGCTTTGGAAATCACTCCTGGTAGCATTCCCAACTCCCATGACTGAAAAATTGCCTGTTTGCTGGGCTTTGAGCTTTCATTAAACACATATGACTTGCCTTATTATAAAATAAATATCAATGTGGCATGGAAAGTGGCATTTTCTTGGCATTAAAAATAAAAGCAATATTTAAAATGTCCATTGTGTATCCCTTGAAAAATATGTCCTAGGTATCTCCTTACCTTGCATACCTCTATTTTCATTTTTGTTTCCAGATGAGAAGGAAATATAAAATTTTAAGGAGATGATTTTTAAAAATTGTAAGAAAAGTGATTACACATTTGTCAGCATCATGAAAAGTACTTTCCTCTCAAGAATCCTGTGTAATAGCCAAATAATTTGTCTCTTACCTATCAACTAAGACAGGATTCAAACCCATGTTTCCTGATGCCAAGTTCAGCATTTTTTTTTCCTATTGGCCACCTTAGGTGCTTCAGCACCTAAGCCAAGACTTTTAGGCAGGCTGGCTTCTGACATGTTGAACCTCAGCTCTAATCCCCTTCCAAGGGATTTGTCACAAATAGCCATTTATTTGAATAGTGGCTAAGTACACAAAGGATCTTCAATGTGAAAACATAAAGTAGTAGGATAACTACAAAGATAAAATGATTCAGCTTTGGAAACACTAGGTATTAACAAAATGCAGGTCATGTGTTTTTATGCAAATAATTTAACTGTGGTACAATAATACAGAAGCAAAAATAGGTCTTGAGAAGAAAAGTTTCTCATCCTTCTGCTAAAGGTGTTGAGAGATACAGAAGCTTAAAAAATTCTAATTACTGAAACATATTACAGAAGTTGGCTAAAGCCACCTAAAAGATTAAATTTTACCTTTTTTGGTAAAAAGGATACTTAAATCCTTTAACATTTTCTCCAGTTTTTCCGCTTGGGCCCTTTCCAATATATGCCATTCATTAAATCAATGAAAATTAACAATTTTCCTGTAATTTATAATTTTGCAATTACCTTATTCACTTGAAAGTTAAATGATTTGTTTAGGATCATAACATAGTATGTATCAAAGCACTTGAAGCTAAGTCTCCTAAGTCCTAGATATATCCTTTACCATATTTAAAGATATATATGCTTGAATCTGTTTAAAAAAAAAAAGGCAATAAAATTTTCTGAAGATCAGCTTGACATACTTTAAATCCAACATTATATCGAGAAATGATATTACATATGTCCCAAATTAGAATCATGACACATTAAAATTTTATTTTTATGGATATTCCCTTCACGTGAAACAAAATGATACTTAAAATGAAACTGATTAAAAAAAAAAAAAAAACTAGACTACGGATAGAGGAGCAGCTAGGTAATAGCATGGATAGATGGTGGTTTGAAATCAGGATGATTCATCTTCATGAGGTAATTTCTGACCTTATAACTTAAACCTGTTTAGTTTAATTCCTCGTCCGTAAAATGAGCTAGACAAGGAAGTGGCAAACCAATGCTGTATCTTTGCCAAGAAAACCCCAAATAAGGTCATAAAAAGTCAGACATCACTAAAACAAATGAACAACACAGATGATGGGAATCCTTTGGGGAAAAATAATCTTCAAAATCATACTTTTATGATATTATAAACAAGAAAGTATCTATTTTTTAATTTCCCAAAGATCTGGATCATCTATTTGGTTTTAGGATTATAGGATCATAGATTTAAAGGTTGAAAAAAAGGAATTTGAGATTATCCAATCCATCCCCTACATTATACAAATGAGAGAGAGGAAGAGGAAGAAAAAATTGACTTAGGATAACAGATCTGGGGAGTTTCAGAAGTGAGATTTGAAAACAGGACTTCTGGAAATGAAGCTTAGCAGACCATCTACTTCAACTATTTCATTTATAAAAAAGCCAGAAAAATTTATACATAAAGCAGAAAAGAAATGAAATCTAATTCTTGTATGTGTAACTTAATATTAATGCAAAACAGTAACATTTTTGTAATAATGATAAATTTGGTAAAGAGATCATTCTTTTTGAAGAATATTTGAGCAACATAATCATTTTCTATTTAATAGTGAAATGAATCAGTGACTTAGAAAATAGAGATTCCAAGTACTTAATTGATAATACAGTTCGACACTTACCAATGCAGGAATTTTAATATTTATAAAAGGATTTTAGAAAGAATGTTTATGCTTCAGTAGTAAGATGCAAAAGCTGTACCAAGTAAAATCTTGTTAAGCTAATATCAACTTATTCAAAATAGTACACAATTTCAAGCAACAATTCCTTAGTTGATTGACTAGCTATTATTTTAATGAAATACCTTATAACAACAAAAATCTAAAATCCTATTCTTTCCTAGTCTCTTGCATTTAAAATTTGTACAATTTTTGTATTTTCCAATGTTTATTTATCAAAGTTTGTTAAATAGTGAAAAGCCTCCCAATTTGATTATAACTCCAACTGTTAACAAATCCCAGCCATATAATTCTATGGATAATCTCTTTATAGTTTTATGAAAGTTAAATCAATGTCTTTTCTTTATATGTGACATGAATATGATTATATCATTTTTGCTATAAGTGGTGCAATAGAGTGCTTAGGTTGGAATCAGGAAGTTCAAATCTGTCCTCAGACCTCTTACTAAATGTGTGACCCTGGGCAAGTCACTTAACTCTGTTTGCCTCAGTTCCTCATCTGTAAAATGAGCAAAAGATGGAAATAGCAAAACACTCCAGTATCTTTATTAAATCACAATTGAGATCACAAAGAGTAAGACACAATTGAAAGTAACTTAGCAACAACAAAATTGGGAAATGTTTAAAGACTAGAATACTTACAACTTTGTTTAAAAAGCTGTGTAATGGGACAAACATATGAAGAATATAAGATCCAAAATCACCCTATACAATTTTTCTTAATTTGGGGTTTAGAACCAGGAAAGTTAAACAGGAAATTCAGGTTTATAGAATTATTTTTCCTTGCAATTATTATCTGAAAAGGATGGAAAGAAATTTTGAAAAAGAAAATAGGTAGATTTGTTCTTTCAAAATGGTGATGAGTAGATATGGCAGAAAATAAGTCAACTAGAATTTTACATGAATGATTCTCAGCTTATTTCTTGCAAAGACATGTATAATTCATTCAAGAAATCATTAGTATGGTAAAAAGTTACAATTCTTCTATATGGGTAACAGAATGCAGATGGGGGAAATGAAGTAACAGAGTATGGGTTTGATTAGACCTCAGGCTTCTCCTCTTCACACCCTCCACTCACATAATTGCTAATACCAACATCATACAAACCACATTCAAAAAAGAAAGACTAGATTTTCAAATTACCATGTATTTTAACAAGATTCTTCTGCTGGGCTCTTGCAGGTGATTATATGAGAGAATATGACCAGATTACATTTTGAAGTTGATTTGAAATTTTTTTCTGCCAACTGTAGCCTTGAAAATTTGTTGGAAAAATATTTTAATACCACAAGAATTTACTTTGGTTATGTAGAATTTGAATTAGTCCAGCCTAGATCACCATTCTCCTACATATTTTTGTCTATAAACACACACCATTTCAAACCTCCATCAACAATATGATACTCAGTTGCATAGTTATAATAAGTCATATACACAGCTGCATTGACAGTGAGTCTTTTCTTCCATATATGACCCATAATACACACACACACACACACACACACACACACACACACACACACACACACACCTTGCCCCCCATATACATTAGTTAGGAATGGGCCATTTATAAATTTAAACTTTACATGTTTCCCTGCTCACCAAAACCCTTAAAATTTAAACTTAGAGAAAGCACATATTATACAAAACACTCTAGATGTAGTATCAGAACTATTTGTTTTGTCTTTGTATCTCTAGTGTCCAGTACAGTATCTTGCAGATACTAGGCACTTAGTAAACGTTGAAATGATTGTGATTTTGTTGAACTCTAGTCAATTTCCATTCCATTGATTATTCTAGATAACCTTACAAAATAATTTGTCATATTTCCATGTGTAGAGGAACTAAATCTGTACTTAAAAATAACCAAATCATTATATATATATGCATACATACATGGTTTTATTTGCCATATATCTATAGATATAAACATATCTATCTATCTATCTATCTATCTATCTATCTATATATATGTACACATATGTACCTAAATTACAACTTTTATGCTTTTAACCTAAAAATAATTTTAATTTTATTTAATTAGCTTTGTACCAGCCTCATCAAGCATTTCTGTTTCTCTTTAAGGCTTCCTTAAAAAAACAAACAAAATAAAACAAAACAACAACAAAAAAATCACAGTCTTAGTAAGAAATACATTTTGATTCCCAAAGAATATTTTCTGAACTGGTTAGATCTCTATTCAAAGCCCCTATAAATACATAATCAGAACCTTCCCACTTTGACAGGTATATATTCATTAAAAGTGATCTAAAAGCATGGCTGAAATACCTACCGTCTTGCTGAGGTAACTTGTGCTGGTGTTCATACACTGCAGTCCCTCACTGTTGCAGCAACCCCCACATCTGTAGATGGATACACATGGAGGTTTAAAGAAGGTGTTTGTTGCTGCTCCAAACTCTTTCCCCACATCTATACACACCTCACGTGGCATGCACTGAGTCTTTCTCCACTCATTATCAATACCTGCCGAGTCATAGGGAAGTCCATAAGTTATAAAGAAAACATGGCAGCAGGAGATCACTCACATTTAGAATAAAACCAACATGTTCATACTCTTAGGTGCTTTATCTGGTGAAATATAGAATTTAAACAAAGAAGTGGGAACTTAGAATCCCAATTATTGGAATAAGTAGCAGAAGAGCTCACATACCATCTGAGGAAATTTTCAAAGGTAACCTTTTCTACAAATTTCAGCAATCCAAGGTTTTACACTTTGTGAACAACTACAAAGACCAGTCCAAGGGATCTATGTGAAGTTTTTTTCCTTTGCTCCAGAGATTAAGAGTTTAATATCTACTATTTACAAATTATAAAGCAATGTTATCATGTCAGTTTTCTTCAACATAACTCTCTTTGTGGTTTTCAAACAAAAACAAGCATCATTGCCTTATTCTCATTAAATCAAATGCAAATGAGGAGAGGGTGCTGGATGCTGTCCAATATCCTCAGAAGAGCTTTCTGGGAAATCCAAAAAGTGGCAACACTGCATCTGCATAAAGTGTAAGTATTTCTATAAATAAGATAGTATATCCTGCTCTCTTTTTGCAAGCTAGTTATCTTTGCCTATGCATGATATAGTGGAAAGAATAATACACTTGTAAGCCAAGGACTTCTAAGACTTGAATTTTAATCTTGGTTCTGCTTTTTACTGGGCTTCAGCTTTCTTCACCTGTATGACCCCTTTTGGCTCTAACATGCAGTGATTCTGGGCCATTCACATTGAATTCCTCTATGGCTCTGAAATACAAAAGGCCCATTTATAAACCCAAATGTTTAAATTATAATCCCTGTTATAATTGATGCAGTTTTCAAATTTTCTAGTCTGTTCTCTGCCACTAAAACAAACAAAAGAAAACAAAACAACAAAAACAAACAAAAAAGTCAAAACTCAAAATACTTTATTAGAGAAAAAGATATTTTAATATGCATTGATTTTTGCCTCAAATTATAAATATCAACACATTCAAATTCAACAAAACTAGGAAATATGGATTATTTTATTTAACAACTAAAGAACTGCCATTAATTCAATATAACATCATCCTCTAAAGGAAACTGAGGAGTACTGGATAAAAAATGCCTTACTTATTGTATATGTCCATTTTCCTCATAGGGCTTACCTAGAAGATGTCATGGGATTCATAAAGATCCGAAATTGAATATTTCATTGGAAGTGGCTTCTAAGGCCATCTAGTTCAACTTCTTCATTTTAAAGATGAGGCATATGAGACTGAATGAAATTAAGAGACATCTAAAAATCACACAGATAGTAAATGAAAAAGGCAGGATTTGAGCCCAGTTCTCCTGATTCCAGATCCAGTATTCTTTTGACTGTATAGTCAAATAATTTCTACTGAAGCCAATCATTATCTCTGAATAATCAATCATATATAGCCTTTAGGAAACCTTGCTTGAAGAAATGATCAGATGATTTATAAGATGGAGAATACTTACATTGGTACGAATGAGCATGCATAATAAATATATACTTATAGGTATATAGATAAAAAGACATTCACTGCTCCATCCTTCAGGACCCCAAACAACAAATGATGGAGCTAATGAGAAACACAAATTTATTTCACCCAATTTGGTTGCAATGAGGATTACTACCAAATAAGATATAAATGTTTTCTTTTAAAAATCAATTACTTTCTTTTAGCACATGAAGTTCTAAAGGCTGTATATAAAAATTCACGTATTCATTTGGTGGGGCGGCATTTGAGGAAGGATATTCCCCCCACTCTGATTTCATTACCAGGACTGATTACACATTTTCTTTCCTGAACTTACTTTTCAAGATCTCTGCATTATAATGTGCTGCAGCGAATTTGACATTCTCTTCTCTTGTATCAGGACTGGGGTGCTCCCCATTTTGTTGCCAGCCCCCTTTCCTCAACTGACATTTAAACATTTTCCAATATTCTGGATAAAGGACTGTCATAAGTTCATCCACACTGGACACGGCCCGCAACTGTTCTTCCAGATCTTTGCTTGCATGATCCTGTTAAAGAAACATGCAATATCAATTACTTTTCAGATTGTAGAATTCAGGAATCAAGATGCCAAAATGCTAAAGCTGGCTATGCAATGATTCTTTTTCTTGAAGATTGAGGTTATACTGACTTGCACATATTAGATGCTAAATGAAGATTTGAAGAATAAATGAAAAAAGGACTTATTTTTGTCTTGGCTACAGTATTCATGATAAAAACAGTAAGTTTTTAATAAATAAATTAACAAGTTTTAAAATTAGACATGAATTTCAGTAAATTGTTGCTAGCAGTTATAATTATATAGTTAATTTTAACTTTTTGCTTACTTCTGTAATAAATATTCAATAAATATTTGATGAATAAACTACTTATTTTGTCTTGACTATGGAATTCATGCTGAATACAATATTTCAAATTCTTAGCAATCAATTCAAAGTTTTTAAAACTAGCTATGACTTTTTTTAAAGCAAACTACAATTTGGAGTTTAAATTTGATGATTAATTTTAACTTGTTGGTTATTGCTGCTCTTTAAAAGATGGATATTTCTATTAAAATTTCCTTTCAACTACAAATATATGATCTTAATTTCAATTTTATAGATACTTATAGAGTTTGATAATTAGATGTTTGCCCTTCTACTATTCTCTAGTGTAAGTCAAACTATTATGAGACTTTTATTTTACTCAGAGGTATCATCAACAACAAAATTCTAAATACAGATTTTGAAATAATATCAGGGACCTTACTTAGAAGAAGTTGTCTTAGAATCATTAAATAAATATGGGAGAACAAAATTCCATTTAAAAAATTTGATTTCTCATTATACTAATGACAGAGAATATTGAAATTTTTTGAGAAAACAATTTTCCTATACTAGTGCTGATATTGCTTAGTTGTCAAAAATGTGTAGTTTTCAAAACATAAAATAGTTCAAATAGTATTTAATAGTGTTTACTAGCATTTATATGACTATATATGTGTGTATATACATATATTTACTAAATATAATATTTTGAAGCACAGTCTAAAAAGTCGTCATAGCAAGAAAACTCATGAAACTTCTAATTCGAATCAAAAAGAATGGAAGATAACTACGCACCTGTCAGATTGGCTAGAATGACAGGGAAAGATAATGCACAATGTTGGAGAGGATGTGGGAAAACAGGGATACTGATACAATGTTGGTGGAATTGTGAATACATCCAGCCATTCTGGAGAGCAATTTGGAACTATGCTCAAAAAGTTATCAAGCTGTGCACACCCTTTGACCCAGTAGTATTACTACTGGGCTTATATCCCAAAGAGATCTTAAAGAAGAGAAAGGGATCTGTATGTCCAAGAATGTTTGTGGCAGCCCTCTTTGTAGTAGCCAGAAACTGGAAACTAATGGATGCCCATCAATTGGAGAATGGCTGAGTAAACTGTGGTATATGAATATTATGGAATGTTATTGTTCTATAAGAAATGACCAGCAGGATGATTTCAGAAAGGCCTGGAGAGACTTACATGAATTGGTGCTGAGTGAAATGAGCAGGACCAAAGGATCATTATATACTTCAGCAATAATACTATATGATGATCAGTTCTGATGGACATGGCCCTCTTCAACAGTGAGATGAACCAGGTCAGTTCCAATAGAGAGGTAATGAACTGAGCCAGCTGCATCCAGCAAGAGAACTCTGGGAGATGAGTATGAGCCACTACATAGAATTCCTAATCCCTTTATTTTTGTCTGCCTGCATTTTGTATTTCCTTCACAGGCTAATTGTACACTATTTCAAAGTCCGATTCTTTTTGTACAGCAAAACAACTGTTTGGACATGTATATGTATATTGTATTTAATTTGTACCTTAACATATTTAACATGTATTGTTCAGCCTGCCATCTCAGGGTGGGGAGGGAGAGAGGGGAAAAATTGGAACAAAATGGTTGGCAATTGTCAATGCTGTAAAATTAACCCTGCATATATCTGGTAAATAAATACTATAAAAAAAGAAAAAAAAAAGAATGGAAGATAAGTGTAAGGAGTTTTTTTTTTTTTTAAATATTTCTTAATCAGAAAACCATGGGGAAAATATAAAAAGCCATTTTCTATAATGTAGTATGTTCCCTAGGATTTTGGACCTAAATTGAATGAATTATTCTCTCCAAAGCTGGAAAAACAGAGAACGGCAGAAAATGATTTTTACTGCATGACAAATACATATATGAATATGTATATTTATGTGTTTATGTACACTGATATATATATATATATATATATATGTATGTGTGTATACATACATATATATATACACACACACAACCCATACATATACATATATTTATATTATAGGTATTGTTCAGTTGGAAGGGAGTGGTACCTCTACACAATATAATAGCATAGCATTGCTATGTGCTCAATTTTCACAAAGTATGGAACATGGACAGATTGAAAAATCACTGAACCTGTTAAATGAAGGGTTGAAAATTGAGGCAAATTAAAACACTACATGATATTTTTGGATTTTAAATTTTCAAGTTAGTTCAAGTCAGAATAACCACATTAATTTAATTTCATGAGATCATATTTTGGTTTCTTAAGAGCTACCATACTAAGAAGTAAATTATTTTAATATTTTAAAGTATCTGTGACCTCATGGTTGTCAATATCCAATCTTTTGATGTTCTACCAATTTTATTTTGCCAATATGAAAAGAGCTATTAAAACAATTTTAAAAATTTGTTTGGCTTATAACATAAACTAGTTACCATAATATAGCATATGGATACTTAAATTTCAATTGACAATTTAGGCAAAATTGGCCTACATAGCAATGTATTGAAATTAATTAAGTAAGAAACATTTATTATGTGTAAATTATGTTAGATCCTATGTATACAAAGCAAAAAATGAAATTGTTTCTGCCTTCAGAAAGCTTAAATTCTATTGATGGTAACAATATATACATGTATGCAAATATAAACACACATGTATATGAATGTACATGAATAGATGTACATATAAAACATAAATGCACTTAAATATACCTATGTATATCTGCATCTATCCACATAGCATAAAACAAAGTAATTTTGGTAGGTAAAAGTGATTAAAATATGTGAATTATTTACAAATCTTAACTAATTACTTACTTCACATAGGAAGGAAGCATACTTATAGGGACAAAACATTGGAAAGATAGTCAAAAGGATTATCTGACAATTATAGTTTGGCATTTTTTGTTACTAGACTACTGGCTGCCTCAAACTATAATATTTAAGAATACCCATTCTTTTGTCTGATATGCTATGTATTTTCTAAATAATGAAATGAAATTGTAGTAAAAAGAGGTCATTTCATCATCTTCTGCTATAGTTTGGAATTATATATGTGTGTATATATGCTGTTATATATACATACACACATATGCATATGCTATATATATATATATATATATATATATATATATATATATATATATATATTACTTCAAAATTTATTTCTGAAGCTTAATTTGGTCAGCAAGAACCTCATAGAAAGCTAAGATCAAAATGGGTTCATGATCTAGGCATAAATAATGAGATTATAAATAAATTAGAAGAACAAAGGATCATTTACTTCTCAGACCTGTGGAGAAGGAAGGAATTTGTGACCAAAGAAGAACTAGAGGTCATTATTGATCACAAAATAGAAAATTTTGATTATATTAAGTTAAAAAGCTTTTGTACAAATAAAACTAATGTGGATAGGATTAGAAGGAAGCAATAAACTGGGAAAATATTTTTACAACTAAAGGTTCTGATATAGGGCTCATTTCTAAAATATATAGATTTATATTTTATAATTTATAATTCTAATTTATAAGAAATCAAGCCATTCTCCAATTGACAAGTGCTCAAAGGATATGAACAGATAATTTTCAAATGAAGAAATTGAAACTATTTCTAGTCATATGAAAAGGTGTTCCAAATCATTATTGATTAGAGAAATGCAAATTAAGACAACTTTACGATACCACTCCACACCTGTCAGATTGACTAAGATGACAGGAAAAAATAATGACAAATGTTGGAGGGGATGTGGGAAAACTGGGACATTGATACATTCATTATTGGTGGAGTTGTGAATGGATCCAACCATTCTAGAGAGCAATTTGGAACTATACTCAAAAAGTTATCAAACTGTGCATACCCTTTGATCCAGCAGTGTTACTACTGGGCTTATATCCCAAAGAGATTTAAGACCCCTATGTGCAAAAAATGTTTATGGAAGCCCTGTTTGTAATAGCTAGAAAATGGAAATTGAAGGGATGCCCATCAATTGGAGAATGGTTGAATAAATTGTGGTATATGAATGTTATGGAATGTTATTGTTCTGTAAGAAATTACCAGCAGGATGAATACAGAGAGGCTTGGAGAGACTTACATGAACTGATGCTGAGTGAAATGAGGTCATTATACACTAAGCTTAAGTGTAAAAAAGCTTAAGTGCTACTCACTTTGGAGAAAAGATAGTGTTTTTTTAAGGTATACTTCTAATAACTGTCATGTTATTTTTTAATTTTCTGAAATTTCTGTAGTGTTTCTTCTATTAATAAGCCCTAAAAAATTTCACTGAAAATAAAAAAGAAACAAGGACACTTGAAAATGATGGCATAAGAAGAGCAAGATGGATTAGGTGTAAATTATCTCTGTGCTTAGAGAGCCATGGTATAGGAAAGTTTAATAAAAAAGCACTGGTTCAAAGAAGAGGGGCTAAGTTTCCCAGGAACCTAATTTCAAGGCATTAAAACCTAAGGCTCAGGGCCAAATCATGCAAGTATATCAAATCTCTTTTTCAGCAATGGAGGTGGGCCTAGAAATCTCTACTTAACTAAACAGTCATTCCATTCCCATAGCAGCCCTTTGCCACTTCTGCCTTACTGACATCATTAATGGTCCTATACTTATCAATGAAGCAGAACTAGGCACGGAGTTAAGAATAAGAAGCCAGCCAGTGGTATATTCATTTATGTGAACTGCCCCTTATGTTTCTAAGAGTATAGCTCACTGGCTACTCCCAGGAATCTTTAGAAATTCAGGGGAGGAAAAGTACACAGATGGATCATGTTAAAGTAATTTGCCACACCTAAAAGCACATGTCCTTTCTAGATATTAAGGATCAGAGAAAAAGGAATTGGTAACAGACAGTGAAGTTCACAGCTGCAGCTATTCACCCAAGGTCTGACTCCATAACTACATTCTCATGCTGTGGCTACAGAGGGTCAACTGGGTATCTAGCAAATCTGCATTTTTTTTTAAGGGTGATCTAATATGAAAAAAAAATGCAGTTTTTTTTCCTCTGAGAAAAGATACTCACATAATCCTAAGGCTGAATGGAATTTCTCAAATGTTAAAAAGGGAACAAAATGCTAGATGTCACATGCTCTTTTCCAGGGTTAAAGCACAAATCCTTACTGTTCAAAAAAAGCAGTGCAAAAACCTAGACTTTCCACACTTGGATGGGGTGGAAGATATATTTTTGTTAAATGCAAGAGAACAAGTGACTTTTGCTAAAAATAAAATTTTAAAAGGGAAAAGGGGGAGCTTTCTTTTTTAATGACATGTTAACTTTATTACTTTGAGGTGAGATAAGAGGAATCATATACTTTACTTTTTGCATTTCTACAGCTCTAATTTCTATTTTCCTATCAGCCTTCAATAATCTCAATCATAATCATGACAATCAAATACATCAATTAGCCCATTCTTCTCCTAGTACTTCTTCATTTTTCCCCATTCAACTCTTTCACTTTTTGCCCTCTCAGAAGAAGGGAAAAATCCAGCCCCACCACTGGAAGTGATTCTTGCTTAAACCTTTCAGCCCAAATTAATTCAAAAACAAAAAGTATTTACCTAGTCCCTTCTCACCTGACCTAAGGAAACTTTCCTCCTAAAAAAAAGGTGAGTGGTCAAGTTCTCTGTATTTTTGAGGTAATTAGTAATAAGTAGAAAGGACAAAAGGCATATAGATAAAAAATGAAAAGAACTGGGTTCTAGTTATATTCTGGTCATTTATTAGGGATGAGATCTTGGAAAAGATATTTCATCCTTTTGAAGCTCAGTTTACTGAGTTTGGACTAGAAAATCCTTAAAGTTTCTTTCAACTTTAAAGTCTTAGATTTAAACATAATGTGATTTTTAGTCATCAAACTACTTTAGATACTAAGGAATTTTTATGAGAGGAGGAAAATGAGGGGGCAAAGTTGAAGGGATATGAGTAGAGATGCCATCTAATTTTATACATTTTCGACACATGGATATTCCCTTCAAAAATCACCACCTTGAAAAATAGATTGCATTTATCAGTATTATTCTTATTCTTATTAATGAATATAATAACTCATATTTCCATAAATGTCAAAAGTTTACAAAGAAATTTTCTCATAGCAATCCAGAGAGGTAGGTAGCAGAAAATGATTACAAGGACACAATCTTTAGAGTCTCAATGATGTTTATCTCTCTTAATATTAATGATTTATCCAAATCCCCGTGGTAAATATTTTTTATTAATTTTTACAAGGAGTAGGTGATCAAGACCTTTATTTACCTGTCAATCATTTTTGCATTAATGTTTTGGTATCTTGCAGAAAAATCTATTCATTTCTTAGCACCCGGATCCACAGGATGAAAATTCCTGTAAATTTCGTTTTGTGAAGTAACATAGTAGATTAGATTGGAGCCCTATATGAATCCAAAATCTCTATAGAGAGACTGGAAAGCCCTATCACAGATCTTTTGATTGAGAAAAACTAGATATTTTTCATTGCTATATTCCCTGACGTGTAACAGAAAATTCACGCACATACTGTCTTCTGCCTCATTTTGATGGGTAAATAGCAAAACTTCATTATAATTTTCACTTGAAAGATGACATTTTACCTCTTAAATATTTATCTAATTTCAGAAACACAATATTGCTATAATAAAAAAAATTCTTTAGGAAGACAAATGTCACCTTTGAAATTAAAATCATTGGACAATTTCTTTATCTTGACATTTAAAGACATCTATGTTTCTATTATTTTATTCATAGCATAGTTTCATGGATGCAGCTGGGATGACCTTGCTTTTTACAATGGTCAAAAGTTCTCTTTCTCTTGAGAAATTTCTACATCTTTCTTTCTCTGTCTCTGAAAATTAGTTCGTTTGTCTCTGGTTTAGCTTTCTTTGTATTGACTCTGCCTGCCTCCTTCTCTCTCTCTTCCTCCCTCCCTCTGTTTCTCCTTCTCTCTCCCTCCTTCTTCCCCTTGTTTCCCTATCTCTTTCTCTTTCCCCCACTTTTATATGTGTGTGTGTGTGTGTGTGTGTGTGTGTGTGTGTGTGCCCGCGTGTTCGTCCCATCACTCCTTCAATTTCTTTCTGTCTCTTAGAACTGTTCTCTAAGGTTCATTTTTTGTTGTGCCCTGTTTGAGGGTCAGTGTCCATATCTTGCTTTCTTTTTGTCTCTGTTCCAGGCAGGTTCTATCTCTGTGTCTCTATCATTGTTCATTTGTTTCCAAAATACCTTTTTTTTTTTTTTTAAATATCTCTGATTTTTTTTTTCTGTTTATTGTTGCACTTCACTGAGGTTATACAATACTATGCCGACAGAATGTAAGGTTCTTAGGTTCTAAGTTTCTAATGAGCTAGGAAAGTTTTGGGTTTGTACATGTGCATAGAATAAACTATGTATGAGATCTGAAGATCAATCTACTTAAACAAGATGAGGGACATTTCCAGAAGTTTCATTGATAAGTAATGAATGATCTCTACCCTTAAACCTATGAAATAGCAAAATACTAGTCTTCGATTCTGGGTGGTCCACTTTAGTTTCCAAAGTGAAGATAGAAAAAGCCAGAGGATCTAAGAATGATTTGATTCATGGACTACTTACAAGTATTTAACTAGCATTATTCTCAAAGTGTAATTTTTGTCTAATGACAAATAAGTTAGTATATTTATGGAAAAAAGTGGACTACATTCACAATAGCAAATAACATTAATGAAATCTAGCATGAAAATGTGACTAAATGGTAGCAGCAGCCACAGTTTCTTTTTCGTATGTGGAATTTAATAAAGTCCAATAGAGCCTTGTTACTTCAAGTCTATAAACTCCCGTTTGGCACTTTTTAAAAGCTCTTCAAAACCTAGTCATGTGCTACTTTCCAGATTTCATATAAATTAGTTCTATGCACATAGTGCACACCAACTTGTCTTGCTGTTTCTTAAACATAGGACCCCATTTTCTGAACTTCTGTTCTTGCAGACCCTCTCCCTATAGGAATGTACTCCCTCCTGGAATCCCTGGTTTCCTTCAATAATGAGCTGTAGTTCTGTCTTCTGCCTAATGCCTTCCTTTGGTTCCCCTCAGATAATAGAGCTTTCCAAGATTTCCTTAAGTCAGCACTGTTTATGTTTTCATTTACCTCTAGAAGTGCATGTTGTCCTCCCTATTAAAATGTAAATAAAGTGCTGGGCACATAGTAGGCTCTTAATAAATGTTTATTAAGTTGTTAATTACTTCTCAAAGACCAAAGCAGATAGAAAATATGCAATGTGTAGAGTATGACAAAAAGTAGAATGTAAATCCCATTTAGTAAGTATGTCAATAAACATTTATTAAATACTTATTATGTAAGTAGTAATAGACACTGTAAGATGCTGGAGAATCAAGGAAAAGACTCAAGGGGGTCTTAAAGAAGTCACCTTTTACAGAGAACATAAACAGGCAAACAACTACAAGCTACACAAGCAAACCTTGTTATGATGGCCTATTCTTTATTGATTTTCTCAGGTATTTCATTTTTTGCAAATTAAAGGTTTGTGGCAACTCTGCTTTGAGCAAATAGATCAATGCCATTTTTTCCCCAATAGGACACGTTCATATTGTGTTTCTGAGTCATATTTTGGCAGTATATTTGGCAACAATTCTGGCAACATTTCAAACATTTCAATTATTTTTCATCTGTTATTCATCTGTCATCAGTGACTTTTGCTGTCACTATTATAATTGTTTGGGGTGCCACAGACAGTGCTCATATAAGATTGAGAACTTAATTGCTAAATGTTGTTTGTATTGTGACTGTTCCACTGACTAATTATTCTCTATCTCCTCTTAGAAAATTCACATTAGAAATTTCCCTATTTCTGGAAATAATATTGAAATTAGGTCAACTAACGACCCTACAATTACCTCTAAGTATTCAAGTGAAAGGAAGAGTCAACTGATATGGAAAATGGCATTGTTTTCTTATTTTAAGAAGTTGCCCCAGCTAGTTCTCAAGTATTATTCTTATTGTTATTTAGTATTATTATTATTTTTCGATATATTAAGGGATCATTTTGTTAACAGCAAAAATTGATGAGCCTAATATTTAAATGAATTAATCCATTTGTGCCCATCCCATTGTTTAGGCAGATCATTTCAATTCTCTAAAACTCATTTTTCTCAACTTTTTAAAAATTAAAGTTTGGATAGATACTAGGATCTCTGAAGGTTTGATAAAATACATTGGAAAGAGAAGTTCACTCAGACAAACTAAGTTTGAAATCTAGTTCCTTAAATAATTCCTTTTGGGAATTGTGACAAATCCCTTTGCAACTCTGAGCCCTGAGTTTTCTCATTTGCAAAAAATGAAACAAAACAAAAAAACAAAAACAAAACAAAACAAAAAAAGGTGATGGACCAGATCATTCTGCAGTCTCTTTTCCAGCTCGGACTCCTATGTTCTTTCTTTTACTTTTACCAATGCCAAAAATAGGAGAAACAGAGAAACAGAGTAAACATTTTAGGTGTGCAAAAAATACTTCACATTATCTCATAACATTATTTAATTTGATCTTTAAAATAATTTCAAGAGACAGGTGCTATTATTGTTTCCATTTTACAGATAAAGAAACTGAGGCAAATATAAATGACTTGCCCAGGGTCACATAGCATTATCTAAATCTGGATTTGAATTCAGGTCTTTTTGATTCCCAGTGCACCATTCCATCCAGTTTGTTGTCTTGCTGACTCTATGTAATGGCAATTCCATTAACTTCTTGGATGTTAACAAGGAGGGATGGAATGATAAAAGCATAAGAAAAAATGCCTTAATATTCAACAGTCCTTTCCCAAATCATAAATTTAGAGTTTGAGGGGTTTTAGAAAACCATATAGTCTAATCTCCTTTTTCTACAGTGAGGAAATGTCAGAACCATATTAGTTGTGAATTTGCCAAGATTGCACAGGTTGTGTCAGAGTTATAATGGGAATTTAGTTTCTCTCCCTTCATGTTCTTTTCTTTACCCTAAATTGTGTAACACTACCAGCCCACATTAATCTTAAATTAGATGTAAAAAATAAAATCTGATGAATTAACTGACTGAGTACAGAGAACACAACTGTCTTTTTAATGAAAGATATTACAAAGATAATGGGACCAGAATGATTTCAAATAGCTGTATAGATTATTTGGAGATCTGAGTACACTGTACTTTTTAGTTTTTAGTCTGATCTTCACAATGCTGAGAGCTTAAAATGCACACCTGTTTTATATATTGCAATTAAATCCAGATGAATTTGTGATTGCTTATGTGCTTCTGTCTCAAAAGGATTCCAGATTCCTTACTAACATAGCAGGGAGGAGAGTTGGTTGCTATGAAACATTGTTGAATAAAACAAAGTTGAATTATTTAACCAGAAGTGCTACATTTGAAAATACCATAATTTTTTCTCCTATTTTTTTCTTTTTACTAATCCCAGAACTGTTAAATCTTCCTCCAGTTATGATATACTTAAAAATTCACAGAACAAACAAGTCTACAGATAGTGTTACAAAGTGTTAGTAATGATGTAAAAAGTGCATGCTTTGATTTGTGTCTCCTTTTATAATTCTCTTTCCTTTCTTTCCCAATAGATGTTCATAATTTGTGGAGAGAGGTATTTTTTAGTTCTTTTTTTTAATCATTTGAGTTTGATATAATTTATTTGTAAAAATTTATAGGACTAGTTTTGCTGAAATGGTGTAGTGGAATGAAGATTAAAAAATTCATACTTGAATCAGTGCTTAATACAGTGCCAAATATGTTGTAGATGCTTAATAAATGTTTAATGACTGATTGATGGAGGTGCATATATGCTACTTATAGGCTATGGGACTTTAGAGAAGTCGCTCAGTGTCTTTTAAACTCTCCTATTAGTAAAATGAAAAAGTTGAACTAGATGACTTTGAAAGTCTCTTCCAGTTTTACAATTCTATGATTCATTAGTAGTCTTTTTAAAAAGTATCCATCTAAGCAGTGATTCTTAACCTTTTTTTTTTTTGTGTTAGAAATCTTTACCAGCCAAGTGATGCTATGGCCTCATTGTTAGAATAATATTTTTACATGCATAAGATGCATAGGATTACAAAGGAAACATATTGACATACAACTATCAATAGGTTTAAAATTTTCAAGTTCCCATATTCCCTGAAGTTTTATTATTTTTTTAAAGTAATGTTTCCTGTGGATCTTGAAGGAAGCCAGGAATCTTAAGAGGCAGAGATGAGGAGGAAGAGAATTCCAGCTTTGAAGGAAAATTCTGTACAAAGATACAGATATATATATATATATATATATATATATATATATATATATATATATATATATATATTTAAAACAGCAAGTAGTCCAGCGTATCTGAACAATAGAATATGTGGAGGGGAAATAATATGTACAAAGATCAGAAAAGATATTTCAGATTGTAAAACGTTTTTGTTCTCTCCATACTAAAAGTCAGGAACTGTCAGTGTAGCGCTCTGCTGCCAAACATAATTGAATTATTAATTTAGATCTCAATCCCTTGATTACTGAAAGCAGCCATCATGCCTACCTCCTCCAATAAATCTAAATTTCCTCAAGATAAATATCTTAGTTGTTTCAATTGAGCATCATGTAACACAGTATTTAGTCCTTTCTTTATCATGCTTGCCTTTTTCTGAACATGTTTCAGTTTATCCCATATTCAAATAGGTGTGATAAAGACCTGAACTTGTGTTGCATGAGTGGAGAGGGTAAACTACATAGATGTGTTATGAAGGTAAAATAAGAGGTAGATATAGATGATCTATGTGGCATAAGTGAGAATGTAGTGTGGGAATGACACCAATGCTGCAGGCTTGGATGTATGGCTTTGTCAGTATAAAGGAATTTTGGAGGGAGTTGGGAGAGTAGGTTAAAGATGATGAGTTCTGGTTTGGGTACATGTCGAGTTTGAGATGCCTATTGGACATCCAGTTTGAGATATCCAAGTGGCAGTTGGAGAAGTTAGAACTGGTTAGAAAGATCTATGAATTTTCTGCATAGAGATGAAAATTGAATACATGAGAACTGATGGGTTCACCAAGTGAGATGTTCAGTTTTCCTGACTTTTTGTAACCCCACCAGCCATACTGTGCATGGAGTTTTCTTGGCAAAGATACTCAAATGTTTAGCCATTTCTCTCTCTAATGGGTTAAGGCAAACAGAGATTAAATGATTTACCCAGAGTTACATACCTAGTATCAGAGACTAGATTTGAACTCATATTTTCCTCACTCTAGGCCAAGTGCTTTATCCATCAAGTTATCTAAGTCACCTACCTGCCTCCTGGGCAAATAGAGGATAAGTGACTTGCCCACAGTTACCTAGTTAATAAATGTCTAAGGCTGGTTTTGAATTCAAGTCTTCCTGAATCCAGTCCTAGTGTTCTATCCACTGAACCATCTAGCTGTCCCACACCAAGAGACATAGTAGAGATAAAAGTAGAAGTGGGCCCAGGAGAGACCCTTGGGGGATACGCAGGGTTAGTATGACATGGATGAAGAACTAATTAAGGAAACATCAAGGGAGGAATAGGAAAAGAATCAAAAGAGAACAGTGTAATAAAAACCTATAAAAAGAGAAAGAATTCTGAAGATGGTGATCAACCATGTCAAATTATGCAGAGAGGCCAAGATTGATCTGGTTTGAGAAAACATCATTAAATTTTGTAATTATAAAATCATAGGTAATTTTAGAGTGGGTAGTTTCCTTTGAAAGATGAAGTTATTAGTCAAATTGTAGAAAATTTAGATGTGAGAGATGACCTCCTACTCTCTCCATTCACTCCACTAGCTCATGCCAACAATTTAATAGCACTACAGAAGCTCTGATCTGTCCCATTTCTGATCTGATCTACTTCATTTCTTCTTAAGCAGTCTGGTTGTTCACTGCTCCCAGAGATTCACCATATTTAGTCTTCGTGCACACAAATGACTGGCTTAGCACACTATACCTTAGAATTCCTGAGCTCAAGCGATTTACTGCATTAAGCTTTCTTCAGTATCAGGAATTATGAGACTATACTCATCTTGGACAGTATAATTTCATGACATTCACTATAAGTTTTTTTGTTCTTTCTAATTATTTTGTTTTACTCATTGTGTACACACACACACACACACTCACACACACACACACACACACACACACACATATATATTCTACTTTCCTTTGTATCAGCTCATATAAGTTATTTTCTATATCCATTAGATTTGCCATTTCTTATGGCATGGTAATTCCAAAATGCTGGAGAAATATTTGGAATATCCTTTAATCCAGAAATACTGCTACCAGGTCTACACCCCAAGGCAATCAACAAAAAAGGACAAGAAAACACATCTACAAATATTTATAATAGCTCTTTTTGTGCTAGCAAAGAATTGGAAACTGAGGGGGATGCCCATCATTTAGGGAATGGCTAAACAAGTTATAGTATATTGATATCATTGAATATTATTGTGTATTGACCAGCATGATTTAGAAAGACCTGAGAGGGCTTTAAATATGAACTGATATAAAGTGAAATTAGAAGAACCAATAGAACCAATACAATGACTCGCCACAATTTATTCATAACATAAAATGCTATCTGAATTTAGATAGAGAATGGATGGTTTCATGGTATAGGTTGAAGAGTGTGTGTGTGTGTGTGTGTGTGTGTGTGTGTGTGTGTGTGTGTGTGTGTTAGATATATGTACATATATAGACTTTTCCCCTTCAACTTTCTTTTTTTTTTAAACATGGCTAATGAAGAAATCTTTTATATTACTGTGTGTGTGTATATATGTGTGTGTTTTGTGTGTGTATATATATGTACATATATGTCATATTTCTAGCCTATTCAATGGTGAAGGGTAGGAAAAAAATTTGGACTTAAAATAAAATTAAAAGTTATATTGCTTACTCATTCAAATCAATCTAATCTCAGTTAATTGCTTTCTAGTCTGACTTCCCAATCTCTTTTGATCCACTGGAAAACATAAATAACTACTTTCTAAATGTTTGCATATCACTTTCCCTGATAATGTCCTTTGCATTTCTCACTTGTAGCATAATGTATATGTATTTTCTCCTCAAAAGTCATTCTTTCAAAGCACTTTCCTTATGCTTTGTATCCTCGGAACCAAGTAGAATCTCACACATATAAGAACATGATAAATATTAGTTGAATTGAATTACAACAAAATTGTCTTTTCTAATTAACTAAGTTTGTACTCCAAGAATTATATAACATTTTGTTTTGCATAACTTGTTACTTGTCTTTTTGAAATTAAAATTCAAAAAGCTAATATAGTACTTGGTTAATTCATTTTGAGACCATTTGAATTATCTCAGATTGATTGTGGGTAACCTAGAATAGTAATAGACAAAGACCTGTTGTTTTATCTTGGTAATAAATTCCCAGTTTTCATGTAAACTGCTTCCTTTGATGTAGTAGGCTACTTTTCTATAAATGTTAGTAAAGAATTACCCAGGGTAGTGAGAGGTTAAGTTCTTTTTCCTTGATCACAAAAACAGTAAGAGTCAGAGGCAAGGACCTAAACATATATCTTCCTAACTAAAATTTTCATTTTTCTCTTTAACTTTCACACTCAATTCTAAACCTATTCAATAATTCAATCAAACAAAAAATAAGTTTAACAATTATTTTACATTATTTAGAAAATCTGTTCAATGTTCATCATACATGTTGATAGTAAATTGTTGGAAAAGTTTCTTTTTTTTTTCCTTAAAGAATATCTCATGAGAATAAAATGCAAAAGACAAACCAAAATAAAAAATCTCAAAGAGGTCAAGACATGAGCAAAAGAAGAATATTGAATGCATCTGAAGCCAAATTAAAAGAATCTTCCATCACAAATCTTTTAAATGGTCATTTTTCAAGCACCCACTTCTATCCTTTCTTTTCTCTTTATAGCACAAAGAAAAATAAAATTGATGGCCTCAGCAGTGTACCACAAAGGTGGACAAACTTTTATTCTATTAGAACAGAAGAAAAAAATTACAAAGTTAAGATCTTTTCCTGAGAATATCATGTTCTAAATACAGTTTTCTCAAAGTAGGGATTATAGGGAACTGCCAAGATTATTGAATTCTTTTGTGCTTCTGCTCCTTTAGTCTTTTTTATTCCAACCCAGTAATCCCAAGGCCAAAATATCCTTCAAAGAGTACTTTCTTGTCCCTCTTTAAACTCTGCTCTATTCATTGTGGATGAAGCACTAATTTAGTACTGCCCCTTCCTTGGCACTAAAAAATATACACAAATATGTACAGACATATGCCTGTTAGGCATTCAATATCACCAATATAACTTTGAATTTCTAAAGCCATGGCAAGATTAGTGATTATAGCCCCCTATGTAATAAATGTTGGTAGTATTTATCTCTTTTCATTATTAAGAATGGTATTATTTATTGTTTCAGCTGTATTGAAGTGGGAAAAAAACTCATTCCTGTAGGAGTTTAGCCCTACTTTTTGTCTTGTATTTTTAAATATATAAATGAAAAGCACAAAGGCACACAATCTTGACATCTTCGTCTTTCTTTTTTCAGCACCTCTATCTTGGATAGAGAAGCTTAGGGAAAAAAAAAATTTCTCCAAGTTAAATTGCTCACTTGTAGCTTTTCATTTCATCACTATTGATAAAAAAGGTGAAAACAGAAAGATATTTTAGAATACTTTTGCAAACTTTAATTAGATTTAGCATTAAGTTAATCAATAGATTTAGAGGGGAGAAGAGAGAACATTCTAGGTAGAGGGAATCATGAATGTAAAGGTAAAAAAATGGGAAGTAAAGAGTGAATGATTTAAACAGAACTATGGCTCAATCACAGACTCCATGGAGGGGAGTAATATGTATGAAGACTGGGAAATGGTCAGGTTTTGAAGATGTTTGAATGATAAATTATATTAGTTTCTAAAGATAGAGATCCACTGAGTTCACTGAGAAAGGGAATGACATGGACATATTTGTAATTTTAAAAAAATTGAGCTGAATGAAGGATGAATTAAAGAAGGTAGAGACTTGGGCAAAGAGACCAATCAGAAGTAATTCAGACAAAAGAAGATGACAACCTGAACTAGACTAGTGTCTGAGTAAGTATAAGTAGAGAGAAGGGCACATGTACAAGAGATACTTCAGAGGCAGCAAAATAACTAAATAAATGTTTGGTGATTTGTAATTAAATAATGTGGTAAATCTCAGTGATTGGAAGGATTATGATGCTCTTGACAGTAACAGGGAAATTTGGAGTGACAGAGTTTTGAGCAAAAATGATAGATTGTTTGGAATATTTTGCATTTGAAATGTCTATGGGACATCTGGTTCAAACTATCCAATAGGAAATAATGAGTGACCAAAAGTCAAGTCGGAGAAGAGGATACATATCTAGATCCAGGAATCATTAGCCTAGATAATTGAATTCACAGTAGCTAATAGGTGCATCAAGTGAACTATTTTAGAGAGAAAATTGAAGAGACCAGAAATTTGAACCACATTCACATTTACAGGGCATGACAAGGAATGGTCAGAAAGGAAAATGAAGAGAAAGGAATATACAAAAAGCTTTGGAGAAGTATACAGGAAGAGAAAATGAACAATGTTAGCAAATTGCTGCAGAGAAGTCAAGAAGGATTAGAATTAAGCAAAGGCCATCAGACTTAGCATCAAGAAATTATTGAAAACTTTGAAGAGAATTGATTGGTGAATTATAGAAGAGAGTAACAGGAAAGAAAAGCTGATGCAGATGACTTTTTCATAGAGCTAAAGTGAGATGAAGTGGATAAATTAAAAAAATGGAGAAAATACAGAACATAATATGCCACCAAATTTAATAATTCCCAGATAACATTTTATATATTTTTATCCAATGATAACACATTAAACCAACTCTCTTCAATGTTCTTTTTATAATAGTGCAATTTTAGATGGGACTTGAGTTAGGAGGTGATGAAGAAAAAGGAGAACTTTCCAAGCATAGGTCAATGAAAATGCTTGGATTAAATAGACATTATTATTAGAACATCTAGGAGGCCTTAGAAAATTTCCTAGAACTTGGCAATGTGATGATTGAAGGCAATTCCAACAGATTTGGTGTGGAAAGTGCCATCCACATCCAGAGAGAGAACTAGGGAGAATGAATGTAGATTGAAGCATAGTATTTTCACCTTTGTTATTGTTTGTTAGCTTGTTTTTTTCCCCTTTTGATCTGATTTTTCTTGCACAACATGACAAATATGGAAATATCTTTAAAAGAATTACACATATTTAACCTACATCAGACTGTTTGCTGCCTACAGAAGGGGAGGGAAGTAAAGGAGGGAGGGAAAAAATTGGAATACAAAACTTTACAGAAAATGAATATTCAAAACATATCTTTACGTGTATTTAGAGCAATAAAATACTATTAAAAATAAAAACTGAAAAAGAGAGTTTTCTAGAACACTAATAGATTAAGCGACATAGAATTTTATAATCAGTCAGTTGGCCTTTGAATACCACATAGCCTCACATAACAAATTATTGCTCAAATAAAATTATGCTTTAACTCAATTTTTGTTTTTCATAATTGATTTCACATTAAATGTGTTGTTTCTGTTCTTAAATCTTAATGTTTTATCAATAGCTTTGTTTACCTCATAGGACTATTTCCATGTTCCCACACTCCTGATAGCTTCACTTAAAAAAAAATCAAGAATCACTAGTTAAACCTATGCATCGATAGAAAAAAATAAGCCACAGCTTAAATATTTAGAAAACCAACCACCAAAAACTTATTTGAAATCACTTCATTTTTAATGAGGTACTTCAAGAAAATAATCTATCCTGTTCACAGAATAACAGTCATTGTAATATAAGCAATTGTTGAGCTTTATTCACAATAAGTTAATTGTCTACATGTATTAGTGTATATATTCTAATCTCTTAAACAAAGGTTATACAGTTTAGGGATCTGAGTAATAATATTAAAGAACCACCCACATTGTCTATCTAAAAACCACAAATATAAATGTAAGCCAAAATTTGCACATTTTAATAAACTTCTATAAATAAGGATTAATAGAAGTGTGAAGAAAAAAAATTTAAAAAAAATCCTTCCCCAAAATTTTGGATCTTTTTTTGGTGGTAATTTATTCATTTAACAAAATACTATTTTTTAATGAAGTATTCTTTTTGGATAATTAAATTATTTCTAGTTAATTATTATTATATTTCTTGCTTTTTAAAAAGTAGGTTACTAACTTTATGGCAGTATTTTGTGCTATTTATAAGAATCAAAAATATTCTAACTAATCTGGTTTATGATTTAAAGAATAATGGAGTTTTAGTTGGAAGGGAAGTTAGAGTCAATCAATAAGAATTTATTAAGAGCTACTATATGGCAAGCACTGTGCTAAATGATAGAAACATCACGCCAAAATAGTACCTCACCTCAAGAAATCCCATTTGAATAAGAGAAACAAACATGAAATTGACTAGGCACAAAGAAAAAGAATCTATAGTCAATGTAAGGTTAACCTCTGAGGGGAAGAATAAGTAAATAAGGTCTCTGAAAATGACCTCTAGGCAGAAGGTAGGACTTATGCAGAGCTTTGAAAGAAGTCAAGAAAGCCCACTGGTACACAGATGGAGTTCCCCTCACAATTCTGAGAGGTTCTACCACAAGTCATAAGTAACTCATGAAACAATCAAGTCCATTTTTTAATAGTTCTCATTTTTTGGGAGGGGGGGAAGAATTTTAATACAGTACTTAACTAACAGCATCACTCTGTTAACTCTTATTCTTTTTTGTTTAGTCTAGAGCTATAAATATTATCTGATAGGTCTTCTAGATGACCAGACTTCAAACATTTAAATATAGGAGAAGCAGTCTCCTAATGTCTTTTCTAAACATTCCCAATTCTTTCAATCATTTTTAAATGCAGAATTGAGAACAGAGTAGACATCTATGATATGAAAAGTAATGATGATTTTTAAAAATAAACACCAGTTTTGATTATCAAACAGTTGTACTTGCTGCAGAACATAGGTAGTTATTTTGTGACTTATCAACTTTCATACATTCAACAAGAAGTCTAAAAACTCCATTAGACTAATGTTTCAGTTTTACTTAAGGTATACTAATGCCTCATCCCAGGCAGTAAGAAGTTAAGTGACTGGTTCAGACTTGGAGGAAAATTGTCTGTCCCACTATGCTGCCTCTCTTCAACTGTTTAAAAAAAAATAAGTTTTTTGTTTATTGTTTTTACCTTCACAGAGGTTTAGCCCTATTTTATTTCTGTTTTGCTTCACATAAATTGTAATATAGAAAAGAAAGAGGTCATTTTATACAATTTTTACTCATTCAACTTCTCTATCATTGTGAGAGAAAGTTGTGTTGTCTTCCTCAATTCATTGTATGCTTCTTGAGGGCAGGGATTATCTTTCTCTATCCTCAGTGCTTGCCACTTGACTGGCACATATTTAGTGCTTAATAGATGTTTATTAAAGAATACTCATTTAGATGAGTATTTAATTTAAATTTAAAATTTCAAAATATACCTAATGGGTGGGACTAAGAGGTATTTGATCAAGATTTTCCTATCCATTAAGTAATCCCCCCCCCCCAAAAAAAAAAACACTTGATAAGATTACAAATTGTAAAAGACAGATAACAAAGAATAAAACATAAGACTACTCTTTCAGACTTTAGGTAGCTCAGCTCTGAGAGGAGGAGCTGTGGCAGTTGAGATGAGAAAGCATCACTCCTTTCCTATTTCCTGCTTAGAGCAACAGAGTAGAGAATGGAATTTCTCACCCTCCGTAAGTCAAATTACAATGGCATCTTGCAATTGATGCAGAAGAGTCTAGTTGTGGGAATCTATTTTCTGATCTAGTTTGTGAGATGGCAAATGCCAGAGTTGAGACTCCTTCTTGTAATGGGATGTGTGTTCCATTTCTTTCCAAAAATTCATAGAAGTATCATAGACCTTGATATCAACTGGAAGCAGTGAGAACTACAGGGAAACACTGTAACAGACTTCAATGGAGATTGTGTAACAGTTTGGCAGGACCAATGTAAGAAACATCAGCCCTATCATCTATCAATAACAAAGACATGGATTGCCCCTTCTCAAATGTGCCTCTAACATTTATTTCTTACATATGCATTTCTCTACTTGGAAACTTTTTGGTAATCTATTCTTTCTGCATTTGCATTTACTTATGGAGTAGGATGTTCTAAAATCATAGGGATGATATTGCACTACTATTCTTTTTCCTATGTTACACCATACTTTACCTTAAATTGTGTCCTCTGAATGACTAAAGAACTTAGTGCAATCACCTGCCAACAAATATAACTCATGAGTGTGAGTTGAGGTAGGGATTGTCTCACAATGGAGATTATATAATTAAAAGAGTTAAAACTTTTTAGTGTAAGTATTTTATCTGTTGACTCATCACTAACATTGTCAATTAATACTTCAATTAAAATATGTATTAAATATGGTTAATTATTACCTTTTATTTTTGCACAAGTTATTTCCCCTTAATCTGATGTCTACTATTAAATCCTGTTTCATAAAATAAAACATTTCAGCAAAGCCCCACTAATAAAACAGCTACAACTGATTCCATATCTATGGTTCCTACTTCTCTTCTGAGAAAAGGAAGTGTTTGAGCTTACTGAATTCAAATTATTATCCTAGTCTATCAAGATCTTGAATCTTGATTATTATATCATTAATTGAATGAATTGAATACTTTCCCCCCACTCCATTTGGTGTATAGTCAATCAATGTCTCCATCTAAGTCATGAGTACATTTTTTAAAACAATTCAACTGAAGACAGAGTCAATAACATCATATTTTAGCTTCAATATGTCTATTAACAAATATCATCCTGAGTATTTTCATATAGTCCTCTATAAATCTTCTTTGTTATAAGATTATCCTGTTCACATTTTGTAATTTTGTTGAAAAATGTTTCTTGAGAGATTTTGTTAAATACCTTCCTAAAAATCAAGTCACACTATGTTGTATAAAGTAATTCTCTATCCTTCTGATCTAATAACTCATCAACAAAAAATTAGGTGAGTTGGTTGAGTTTTCAAAACAAATCCATGTCTTTTAAAAAATGGTTATATATTTTCTATTGTGCACAGATAATTTCAGAAATGAGCAGCTAGGTGACATAGTGAATAGAGGATTGTGCTTAGCATCAGGAAGACTCATATTGCTGAGTTCAAATTTAGCCTTAGATATTTACTATCTGATTTTAGGCAAGTCACTGAACTTAGTTCCTTGTATGTAAAAATGAGCTGGAGAAGGAAATGGAAAACCATACCAGCGTCTTTGTCAAGAAAGCCCACAAATGAGATCATGGATTGTCAGAAATGACTTAAATGGCTGGATAATAAAAATAATTTTTTATGAATAGTAAAGGTTATCTAAAAATAGATAACAGATAAGGTTATTGGTCCTTACTGTTTAGGGCCCAATTCTTTCTCCACCCTTTATTTTAGATGACTATAATATCTAACCATCTCCAGGGTCTTATCACTTTTTTCTTTTCTCCACAATGCACTAAAGCTAACTTTCTTAATTTCACAGGTGAGTTAGGAGTAATGGAGTAGCAGTAGAAGTAGTCATCTACTTAATCTAGAAGTGGAGATAACACTAGGCTTGGAGTCAAGAAGAACTGCATTCATACCTCAGAAAATTACTAGATGTATGACCTTGAACAACTCACTTAACATCTCAGACTCAGTTTTCTCATCTCTAAAATGAAGATAGTGGACCTTTAGGATCCCTTCTAGATCTAACTCTATAATCCTTTAATTTTTAATAAAGTTAAATCCCTCTATCAATAAAGAAAGACTCCATCATTTATCATGAATTTGTATGGGGTATGTGTGAACATGTTGTTTTGTCCAAAAAGTATTTTTTTCTTAATTTTATCTGTGACCATTAGCATTAATTCACAAAAATAATATCCAATCATTGATTATTCAAAACTGTTGTTATGACATGAGAAATGGATAAACCAGATCATTTGAAAAGCATTTACAGGGGAGGATTCTGAGAAGATGGCAGGGCAAGTTGGTGAATTTTAAGCTCTCTTGAATTCCCTCACAAGTAGAACAAATTTGAGCCTCAGGTTGAACATAGACTAGTGAAAAATGAAGACAACTTGGGACAGAACAGGGGTTCTCCTAATACATCTTGAGAAGATCTAAAGAATGATCCTTCTGAATAAAGAAGGCTGGGGATTAACCTGTTTGAGGTACAAATACCTAAGTGGGGAGCCCTGAGACTGTCTGGTTGTGGCTGGAACCTTAGCAGGAAAAACAGAGACTTTCACCTTCTGGACTGTTTGGATGGGGTTTGAATCCAGGAAGACTGAGTAAACTTCGACTGATTGGGCACTTAAAGGAGGGTGGAGTTTTTGGTTTGGAGTTCCTGGTCAGAGTGGAGAGTCGAAGAGAAGTTTGAGGCAACATCCCCCTACCTCACAATTTGAGGTGCTTACACTAATACATCTCATTAAAAAATGAATTGACAAAGAAAGAAACTCAACATCGAAACATATTATGGAAACAGGGAAGACCAGGGTTCATCTTCAGAGGAAGACACTAGTAAAAAAAAAAAAGCTTCTACCTCCCCCAAAGAGTAATGTGAAATTACTTCCCATCCAGAGAGAATTTATAGAAGAACTCAAAAAAGAATTTAAAAATCAAATGAGAGACAAGGAAAAACTAAAAAAAAATCCAAGGAAAACAAGAATATTATGAAAAAAAAATGTTCATCAACTGGAAAAGGAGGTAGAGTCTCAAATTTTTGAGACCTGGAAAATAAGTGGGCAAGGGGAAGCAAATGAAGCTATGAGAGACCAAGTAATAACAAAACAGATTATAAATAATGAGAAAATTGAACAGAATGTGAAACATTTTATAATAAAAATGACAGATCTGGAGAACAGATCAAGAAAAGACAATATAAGAATAATTAGAATGCCAGAAAGTTGTGACCAAAAAAAAGAACCTTGATACAATAATGTAGAAAATAATCTAAGAAAATCATCCTGGAGTGATAGAACAGGGAAAACAGAAATAGAAAAAATCCACCAATTGCTATCTCAAAGAGTTCCTTTGTGGAAAACATAGAGGACTATTATTGCCAAATTTTGAAATTCTCAGATCAAAGAGAAAAATTTGCAAGAAGCAAGAAAAAAAAATTCAAATGTTCTGGAGCTACAATTGTAATTATACAAGACTTAGAAGCAGCTACAATAAAAAACCTGGAATTATATTGACCGACAATCAAAAGGAACTATAAATATGGCCAAAAATATCATATCCAGCAAAATCATCTAAATTTTGAAAGAGAAAACATGGACCTTCAATGAACTTTCATATTTTCAGGACTTTCCATTAGCTAAAACCAACCCTAACAGAAAATTTAACATATAAAATAAAATATCAAAGATCAATTTTAAGGAACAAAACATGGACAAACTATTTAAACATGAAATAAATAAACATGAGTTTATTTATTTACATGGGAAATGTATATTATAGATTTAAGATTCACATCAATAGGGCAGCTCAAAAGAAAGATTGGCAGACAATGTAAAAATAATAATCATGTAATATAAATATGGTACAGAGGAAGAATAGACACAGAGGCATTAGAGGGAGAGGAGGGAGGGCTCATAGTTCTGAAAACCTACTCACATCAGAAATTGGTTCAACAGGCACACCCTCCAAAATCCATAAAGAAATAAGGGGGGGAAAGAGTTAGGCAGATGGGGAAACAAACAGTGAGGGAAGACAACAAGGGAGAGGTGAAGTAACAGCAAGGCAAGTTATGGAGCAGAATTTAACTAAAGAATCAGCAGGAATAGGAAAGATGTGTGTGTATGTGAAAGGAGGTGTATGTATGTATATATCCTCAAATATATACATAGGTATATCTTTTCTTAATTGCAACTTGCTTGGAGGTAGTGAGGGAGTAAAAGGGGGAAAAAGCATAAAGTAAATAAGGTGTGCAATAGAGAACCAAAGAACAATTTACAAAGAAGTAAAGAAAAAAAAGGACATTCCTTGATATAATTTCTTCTACAAATATATATATATATATATTTTTTTTTTCTTGATCTAACAATTTGTTATTATATATTTTGAATCCCCCTGGGCACATGACAATGTTCTTTTTTGTTCTGCATTATTTTGTCTTGTATTCCTTTTTCTTTTGCTTTTTTACTTATTGAGTTTTCAAATGAAATACATTTTTAAAATTATATTGGCTTTAATTACCAATGAATAATAAATATCTAGTTAGATATTTATTTAGATCTAAATTTATTAGCATAAAAAGCATTTTATATTTATATTCACATAGTTCTTATCTCTGTTTTGGTGGGTGTATGCTTGGTTTTAGGTAATTCAAATGGTTTAAAACAATATTGAATGATATTGCCAACACATAGTATAGTTTCTCTATTTTTCACCTTTGATTAAATCTATTATAACTTTAAAAAGAAGAAAACCATTTATAGAAGTTGAAGGAGGATAATGAAAATTCATGGAATGAGATGGATTTTTCAGTATTTTTTAATGTTATCAATCTTAACAGGAGAATTACTTTATTGTCACTCTGCTCTTGCAGTATCTTATAGACATACCTAAAGTTTCAAATGAAGTTAGAAGGAATGTTTGAAACTGATGATCCTGTATCTATAGGGGAGAAAAATAAAATCTATGTATGGTATAGCTATATTTAAAACATACTCAAGGGATCAATTTGCAAAATAACTCAAAGAGGGAATGGATTTTTAAAAGAAGGCAAAGGATTCCATAATCTGCTTTACACTAAGAAGCCACCAGCAATGATCAATTCCTATATGCCTACTTTTTCATCTCTATAAAATCTTTATGATAATGATCTGTGCATCGACCAAGTGAACTCTTGAGAAAAATATCAGAAAGGAACAGGTGAGTTTTCACAATTTGTTATAGAAAACTGTAGATGTGGGAATTTATAACAGCCCACAATATTTATCATCTGCTGTTGAAAAAAAGTATTTAATTCAAGATAACCAAATAGAACTTTAGAGACTCTAATATTAAGATTTTTATATATTTCTCATATATGATAAGAACTATACATATTTTAGGACAGATATCACTATGGAAGTTATTTTTTGTTGTTGTTGTTGTTGTTGTTTTCTGAGCTAATTGGGATTAAGTGACTTGCCTAGGGTCACATAGCTAGGAAGTGTTAAATGTTTGAGAACACATTTGAACTCAGGTCTTTCTGACTTCAGAGCTGGTGCTCTAGCCACTGCACCACCTAGCTGCTCCTGGAAGTTTTTAGTTTAGTTTTATTTTGTTTTTCAACAAGGATCATTAAGTAAGGGATAAAATAGAGACATCCATTTCTCTAAGGTCAGGGTCAGGAAATCTTCCTACCCAAGGGACAGCAGAATAAAGATCAAATTTTCTTGATGCTTCCATAGAATATAAGTTCTTTGAGAGCTGGAATAACTTCATATTACAAGGCTACAATTCCTGAGACATAATGAGTACTTCTTACCTTTTTATTGTGTACTCAAATGGTACTTTATGCAGTTCCACTGAGGTAAAAAACAGAGCAAGATTTTCTTTGTGAAAAGTGCAATCATTTGAGAGATAAATTTACATATACATTAAGAAAAAAAATTGGTGCAAAATTTCACAATTCCTAGATCTCGTGTATTTGGATATAAAGTACATATGCAGTTTTTAAACAATGATTATAGGTGGACAACAAGCTATACCCAAAATTGAATGGTAGGAGGAAATTAGGTTGGATTAGGTTTGGGAAAATGTATCACAATTTTAATTACCCTAAATGATTCCCTACCACTAAAGTCCATTGCTTCAATACCAATAGGTTCCTAGTGACAGTCAACATGACCTTAAAAGAATCAAAGTAAAAGCAACCTAAAGAGCAATATAAAAATATATAACAAGTATAAGTAATTGCAGCATATTAGTATAGAAGACATAGCACATGACTGATGTTATAAGAAAACAATAAATTAAGGAAAAGAAAACAATAAATTAAGGAAACAAAAAAATTGTGTATGTGTATGAAGAGTGTAGAATAGCTTATAAACACAGGATAGCAAAAGACTTTGAGTATTGACAATTTACCCTAGAAATGAATGAAGAATATATAAGGCATTAATAATTAGTGTAGGGGCAGACTCAAGATTATGGAGAGGAGATAGGAAATCACTTAAGCTCTCCCCAATTTCCCTCAGAAACAACTATTCAATCAAAAAAGAATTTTAGAGTGACAAAATCTACAAAAATACAGTGAAACAATATACCAGACAAACACAATTTCGAAGGACTTCTGGAATTTGTTACTCATTTGGGTAGCGTAACAGACATGGTGTCCAGGCAAACCAATGGGGGACTCAGCCACAGCATAGATTAGTAGTTCTGGCTCAGCAGGCCAGTGACACATAGACCACTTATGTGGTCTCCAATTCCAGTGCAGAGGCAAACTGCCATTCCCAGAATCAAAGGCATAAAAGGTACAAATAGACTGGCTTAGCACAGTGCACAAGCTGGAAGCCTGAGAGGTCCTGTGAACAGAAAACCAGTGAACAGATCCCTGGCCCGCAGTACAAGAAGATTGTGTAAGTACCCCCTTTCCCCAGGAGCTGCACTCAACTTTAAAAAATAAGCAAAAAACCAAAAAAGAGCCCTGCCCATAACAAAGCTACTATGGCAACAGGTAAGATCAAAACTCAAACTCAGAAGAAGAAACAATTTCAAAATGCCTACATGTGTGAAGCTCAAAAGAGAATACAAACTGGTCTCAAACCCCAAAAATCCTCTTGGAAGAGCTCAAAAAAGATTTTTAAAAAATCAACCAAGAGAGGTAGAAGAAAAAGTGAGAAAAGAAATGAGAATTAGCACAATTGACCATATCAATAACAAAATCAACAGATATAATATGATCTCAATTGATGCAGAAAAAGCTTTTAACAAAATACAACACCCATTCCTAATAAAAACATTAGAAAGAAGAGCAATAAATGTATTTTTTTTTCCTTGAAATGATGAGTAGTCCCCTTTCTCTGCAGAATCACCATGGCTGCCGGGTCCTTGTACACGTATCAAAAACTGGCAGGCCTTCAAGGCCTTCATTGCTGCACAGTACAGTGGGGCCTAGATCCACGAGCTTTCTGCACCTCCACACTTCCACTTAGGTCAGACCAACTGTACTGCCGAATTCCTCCAAAAATTTGCCATTGGCAAGGTTCCCGCATCTGAGGATGATGATGGGTTTTGTGTGTTTGAAAGCAACATCATCACACACTATGTGAGCAATGAAGACTTTTGAAGTTCTACTCCAGAGGCAGCTGCCCAGATGATCCAGTGGATGACCTTTGCTGACAATGACATTGTTCCTCTGGCCAATACCTGGGTGTTCCTCACCCTTGACATCATGCATCACAACAAGCAGGCCACAAGAATGTAAAAGAAGAGGTGAGGAGAGTGCTGGGGCTCTTGGACGCCCTTCTGGAGACTCGCACTTTCCTGGTGGGGGAGTGAGTGACTCTGACTGACATCACAGTTGTGTGCACCCTGTTGTGGCTGTACAAGCAGATCCTGGAGTAGTCATTCCAGCCAGCCTTTCCCAACACCAACCGCTTGTGAGGTTCCTCACCTGTATTCACCAGCCCCAGTTCCGGCCGGACTTGGGAGAGGTGAAGCTCTGTGAGAAGATGGCCCAGTTCGATGCTAAAAAGTTTGCTGAGAGTTAGCCTAAGAAGGAGACCCCCTTGAAAAGAGAAGGGACAATGAGAGGAGAAGCAGAAGGCTCAGTTGGAGCTGAAGGAAGAGAAGGCCCCCGCAGCCCCAGGTCCTGAGTGTGAGCACGTGCTGGCTGCAGAGTCCAAGGCCAAGGATTCCTTCTCCTACCTGCCCAAGAGCACCTTCATATTGGACGAGTTTAAATGGAAGTACTCTAACAAGGACAAGGAGATGTTGGCCCTGCCCTATTTCTGGGAGCACTTTGACCACAATGGCTGGTCCCTATGGTACACTGAGTACTGTTTTCCCTAGGAGCTCAGCCAGACCTTGATGAGCTGCAACCTCATCACTGGGATGTTCCAGCTCCTGGACAAGCTGAGGAAGAACACTTTGCTAGTGTCATCCTTTTTGGCACCAACAATAGCAGCTCCATTTCTGGAGTCTGGGTCTTCTGGGGCCAGGAGCTCATCTTCCTGCTCAGTACAGAATGGCAGGTTGATTATGAGTCCTACATGTGGCATAAGCTGGATCCTGGCACTGAGAAGGCCCAGACAATGGTCCTAAAGTAATTTTCCCTGGGAGGGAGCCTTCCAGCATGTGTGCAAACCCTAAAATCAGGGCAAGATCTTCAAGTGAACCTCCTACTCTGTTACCATCTAGCTGCCTGCTTCTCCTTTGCAGGAGGTGCCCATCATAATTAAACAAAACTGACACAGAAGAAAAAAAAGAAATGATGAGTAGTATCTATCTAAAATGATCAGCAGAGCATTATTATTATTATCATTATTATTATTATTATTATTATTATTATTAAGTGACATGGGCATAAAGCTAGAAACCTTTCAATAAGATCAGGTATGAAACAAGGGTGCTTATTATCACCACTATTATTCAATATTGTACTAGAAATTTTAGCTTTTGCAATAAAAGATGAAAAAGAAATTGAAGGAATTAGAATGGGAAATGAGACAAAACTATCATTCTTTGCAGATGACAAGATACATGGAGGATCCTAGAGAAAATAAACTCATGTAAAGTCACCAACATGTCTATATTTTATCAACAAAGTTCAACATCAAGAGAAAGAGAAATTCCATTTAAAATAAGTATAAACAAGATAAAATATTTGTGAGTCTACTTGCCAAGACAAACCCAAGAACCAAGGAACACAATTATAAGTCAATTTTGGTAATATTCTTCTCTAAAACATAATCTTCTCTTGTTGGGATTTCCTTGGGGTCACTGGAGGCAGCCTTAGTTTCAGTTCAGTAATCACCCCAAATGCAGCCAGGTATTGAAGTCCAAATTCTTTATTGTCTCCTTCAAAGTCTTGTCTCCTTCACTTGGGGCTCGGCTATTTTTCTGGAGGCCTTCCGGATCTTGATTTCAGTGTTCTCCACAGGACAGCCTGCCACCACTTCTCTGTTTTGCCCAACTGCCTTCTCTGGCTTCTAAATCTCCAGGACTAAATCCTGGTTGAGGCTCCTAGCTTATATATGCTCTCTTAAAGGTGTGAATTTTGTAGAACTCTAGTAAGTACTAAGTACATAATCATTGTCTCTTTCAATTCCACTGACTTAGCACTTTGTTTCAAGTTCTGGCCCATAACAAATTTTCATACAAATAAAGTATCTAAAAAATTGGAAAAATATCAATTGTTCATGGATAGGGTAAGATAATGTAAGGAAAAAATGACAATTCTATTAATTTATTTATTTGGCACCATATCGATCAAATTACCAAAATTATTTTATAGAGCTAAGAAGAAATAACAAAATTCATCTGGAAGAACAAAAAATTTAGAATATCAAGGGAAATGAAAAAAAAAGTGGCCTAGTCATACCAGATTTAAAACTATATTATAAAGTGGCAAATATCAAAATTATTTGTTACTGATTAAGAAATATAGTAGTGGATCAGTGAAATAAGTTAGGTACATAAGAAACAATGGTAAAGGACTATAATAATCTAATGTTTGATTAACCCAAAGACTCCAGCTTCTGGGTTAGCAACTAAATACTTGACAAAAATGTCCAGGAAAAACTGAAAATAGAAAAGCAGAAATGAGGCATAGACCAACATCTCACACTGTATGCCAATTTAAGGTCGAAATGGATACATTATTTAGATATAAAGAGTGATCCCATAAACAAATTACTTGAGCAGGAAATAATTTACCTATCTGATCTATAGAATAACAAAGAATTTATGATCAAAGAAGAGATAGATAACATTATGAAATACAAACTGGATAATTTTGATTACATTTAGAAAGGTTTTGCACAAACAAAACCAACATAACCAGTATTAAGAAGGAAAACAGAAAGCAGGAAACAATATTTACAATTAGTATCTCAGATAAAGGGCTCATTTCTTAAATATAAAGAGAAGTAAGTGAAATTTATAAAAGTACAAAGTCATTCCCAAATTGATAAATAGTCAACAGGCAGTTTTCAGATCAAGAAATTAAAGTTATCTATAGTCATATTAAAATGCCCTAAACCACTAATAGTGAGGGAAATGCAAATTTTAAAAACTCTGATGTACTACCTCATACTCATCACATTGCTAATGTAACAGAAAAGGAAAATGACAGATGTCAGAGAAGATGTGGGAAAAGTGGGACCTGCATTGTTGCATTGTTGGTAGATTTGTGAACTTATCCAACCATTTTGGAGAGTAATTTGGAACTATACCCAAGGGGCTCTATAAAACGGTGTCTTCCTTTTGACTAAACAATACTACTGTTATGTCTATACTCCAAAGAAATCATAAAAAAGAGAAAAGAATCTACATGTACAAAAATATTTATAGCACCTCTTTTTATAATGACAAAAAATTGGAAATTGAGGGAATACTCATAAAGTGGGGAGTGGATGAACAAATTGCAGTATATAAAAGTAGTGAAATACCATTGTGTATAAGAAATGATGAATAAATGGATTTTAGAAAAATATGGAAAGACCTACATGAATGGATGCTGAATGAAGTGACCAGAATTGAGAACATAGTACATAATAGTAACATCGTGCAATGGTCACCTATGATAGACTTAGCTCTCAGCAATACAATGATCCAAGACAATTCCAAAAAACTCATGATGGAAAACGCTGATCACATACAGAGAAAGAATTATGGAATTTGAATGTAAATTGAAGCATATTATTTTCACTTTTTGTTTGTTGTTGTTTTTTCTGGCTTTCCCCCTTTTGTTCTGTTTCTTCTTTCACAAAATGGCTAATGTGGAAATATGTTTCAAGATTGCAGGTGTATAAACCTATACCAGATTATTTGGCATGGTGAGGAGTAGGGAAGGAATAGAGGGAGATAGAAAAACTTGGAACTCAAAATCTTGTAAAAATGAATGCTGAAATATAATTAGAAAAAATAACACTTACATTCTTTTTTAAAAAAATTTCGTGTCCCAGAGCTTAGGACAATGCCTGGCACACAGTAAGCACTTAATAAATGTTTTTACATTCATTCCTTCAAAAAATTAGTGGGAAGAAAATTCATATTTATAATATCACAAGGCCAAGAAATGATCTTAGGGTTGTGGCTACATGAAACAGGAAGAGTAAGGAGAATCTTCCCTTCCTCTGAAAGGTTAGACAACCTCAACAGTAATAATACTATATTATACACTCTGAAGCCACTGTTTGTTGATGATAATTATATTGAAAAACAAATTCTAAGGCATCCTAAAGTTAAGATATCAAGATAGCATTAAGCATAGTAAAAGAGGAAAAATAAAACAGATCTAGTAAGAGGAGGTATGTGGCAAGAAAAGTTGAGAAATGGTTAAAGTTTTCATACTAATGAGGCAGATTGTTGCCAATTATGTTATTTTAGCCTGACAAGTAGGATTCTACTTATTCATATGAGGTAGACAGTTGTCCAAGGAAAAGCTATGGGAAATTTCTATCAAGAAGTCCATATGTAGCTAAAGTTTACTTGTGAAATGCAAATAGTACTACTGTGACTCAACTTACTAAATATATTTTATATGTCTAATGCTTACCATTATATCAATTTTTTGAAGCTGGGAAGCTTAGTGCTGTGAGCAAAAATATTCTACCTACCGATCCCAACTACTCATTCCAGCTACTTTCATTGAAGGATAATAAGAGAAGCTAAGGAAACTACAGATTGAGACTGGTTTATTTCCCTAAGAATCTAGACTTGGGATTAATTTCAAGAATGTGAAGGAAAACAGAAAACAAGATTTTTTTTTAAACCATAGCCTAAAGTTTTCTTTGTGAGTTAATAAATGACACAAACAGAAGTTAAGTTCATTTTTTAAAAACAAAAATTGGCATTCAGCTAGATTAATCAATCAGTTCCATAAACCTGACTCCAAATGACTATTTCCATAAATTAATTCATCCCAACCCCCAGTAAGGAACACTAGTTGTAATTATTAATGATTTGATGGTACTGTAATTTCATTGATGGTGGTATTTCTTTCACAAAACCACTCATTTAAACATTTATTAATCCTCCATATATGTGAAGTACTATGTATATGTATGTATGTATGTATATTATGTATATGACTCCCTCCCTCCATAAAATTTGATTCTGTGGAATTATTTTCTATGTTTTTTCTTAATAAAACTTCCCAAAGAAGGAGGGCCAAATTCTGCCAACCAGCAACAATTTGCAATTTTCCTTTGTCTTTCTTTGAGGTTGTGAGAAATGCTTTATTTGAGGCAAGTATGCCATTTCTTACCGTTGCCACTTACTAGATTTTACATATTCAATTGAGATTCTTCCCTTCCCCTACCTTTATTTATTAAATAAGCTGTTTCAAATTAATCACTAATGTATGCTACAATTTGCAAACATACATCTGTGAATGTGATTTCAAGGCCTATACCAGTTCCCAAAAGGGATTGGCTTACTAGAAATCCACGCTAGAAAATGCAGATTGCCCAGATAGTAAAATATAGCCTATTGGATTAGTCTGTCAGTACTAATATTTTGGACATGCAATGTCAATGGATAATAAATTGGAACCACAATAAAGAGGAGAATATCAGGCTTAATGACATTTAGTAAATTGTGTAATACTTTAAATGATACCCCAATTTTTTTTTTCTAGAAAAAACCCCACTTTAGAAAAAAATCAATATTATACTGGTGATGTAAATTAACACATGTAAATCACTTTACAAACTTTAAAGTGATATATACTTGCTCCCAAAATATAACTTCAAATTTTAGAATATTATGATTTATGATTAATAAAAAGTATGGGTGGCCAGAAGATCCATAGTGAGATGCTACTGAATAGCAGGTTATAGAGCAGATAAAATCAAGAAAATATGTCTTAAGGAAGCAGGATGGCTATATGCCAAAAAGTATTAGTATTAATCTTTTACTCATAAAATGCTAAAAGCCCCAGAGGAAGGAATCTAACATGTTGGGAAAAATCTGAAGGTTGTACAGGATAAAGAGGAATGGATAGATAGGCTGCCATTTGAACCAGTATAATGAGTACTCTCATTGGTAAGATCAAGGATATCTTTAAATATGTATGCATTTGAAGATATATAAACTCATTGGCTTTTTGCTAGACATCCTGCAGGAAGAAAAATACACAGCTCATTTGAAAATGCTCACTGTTGGTCATTATCATGATAAAATTAAAGATTTAAGGAAAGATTCTTACTTTTGTTTAAAACAAAAAGCATAGTCATTTACTCTGAGAAAAGGAGAAAGTCTTAGTACCAGGAAAGTACCAAAATACTGTGCTGTGCCCTTGAATCATTGCATCAGAAAATTCCTGAAAGAGGAAATACAAACTGACATTTTTAAATGTGGTCATGAATGAAACGCAGCCAGGAGGAAATGAAGTGAAATAGCGTCTATAGTAACTGTAAATTTCTTAAGGACAAGAAAAATATTTTCTCTGTTTCTTTCCTTTCTTTTTTTTTATGACAGCATTTTTGCAATGATAAGTTTTCTCATTACTCACTGAGATCCATTTATTTAACATTTAAATCTCTGGACTTAAACTGTTATTTTTCTTTGAATATATAGAACTCCAAAACAAAAGCTTCACCCTCCTAAAAGTGCTGGCAGCCACTAGCATCCCTGCTCCACTCATCAGGTGGACTGACTGGTTCCATCTCACTCATGTCTCTGCAGCACAGCTGGGCTTAGTGTTCCTATCAGCCAAGGTTCCTTCTGTCTTCCTGGACTCAAAACCCCCCAACTTCCTCCTACTGTTATGGAGGTAAAAGTTTCTGTGGTCCCTGCTGAAATTCCTGCCAAATCCAATTAGCCCCAGGGTTCCCTACTTGGTTTCTCTGTGGAGCTAGCCTGGAATTGTTTGCACTTCTGATCAATCCCCAACCTGGTTCTTTCTTGGTTCTTTTAGGATTGTGCCCCGGCCTATTCTTCCCCAACCTCTTCTACATTTTTCACCAGTGTGTGTTCGTCCTGAGGGCACAGATTTGTTCTGTTTGTGGGGGAAATCTGGAGAGCTTGAAATATACTGACTTCACTACCTTCCCATAATCCTCTCTCCACTAAAAAGATTTTGCACAAATAAAACAAAAGTAGCACAAAATAATTAATTAGAGGAAAATGTGTGTGTGTGTGTGTGTGTGTGTGTATATGTATATATGTAGCAATTTTATAAGAATAAAAGTCATTCACTTAATGGTTAAAGGACATGAACATTTACTGAGAAATCCTTGAAGACTTGTAAAATGAAATTAATTGAACTATAATCACAATTTATACAATAACAACAAAATTGTAATGATAAAAAATTATGAAAAGCCTAATTACTCTGATCAAAGCAATTATCAAGCACAGTTCCAGAGATCTAAAGATGAAGCATTCTATTCACTTCAGGACAGATATGTAATAGACTCAAGATGCAGAGTTTAACATATATTTTTGAGCATGATCATTGTGGGAATTTATTTTGTTTACTTTGTTGAGCAGGGAAGAGAGAAGGAGAGAAGAAAATAAATACTTGGTAATTTTTTAAAAATACAAATTACTGCATTGGCTATTATAAATGTAAATAGTATATAAGAAACATTGTAACATACAGAAGTTTAATCATCATTTCCAGGATAATTTGTTTACAAAACAGTAGAGATTTGTCATTCAGGCACTGCCAACAAAATTGTAGAAAGGTGGATAGAGCACTGGGTCTAGAATGAGAAAGAATTAAGTTCAAATTTGGCCTGAAATAAATACTATCTGTTTGATTCTGGGCAAGTCACTTAACCCCATTTGCTTTAGTTTCCTCATTTGTAAAATGGGCTGAAGAAGGAAATGGAAAACTTCTCCAATATCTTTGCCAAGAAAACCCCAAATGGGATCATGAAGAAGTGGACATGACTTAAATGATGGAAGACCAACAAAAAGCAAAAATTCTTAATAAGACTGGATACATCAATCAACTCAAATTATGATAGGAAATATTTTACATACTACTACTGTTGGATTTAAATTTTTTTGAAGTTTACTAATCAAAATCATACAATAATTTTTTTGAAGCTTACTAATCAATATCATACAATATCATACAATCATAGTCTGGAACCTTGTTATCTTTGATCAATAACATCCTTGGTAATTCAACAACAACAACAACAACAAAACAACTGCATTAGAATTATGTCACAGATAAAAAAGTATCCACAATTTCCTATTTGTAATATAGATTCATACAATTTGAGAATGTTTTTAATAGTTGCATAAAATATCCATCTCTAAATTAGATGGAATAAAAATATTTCTAAAGTATATGAACCTAGAAGAAAAAATGAAAATCACGAAAAAAGAAGGATGAGTTACATGTGTATCACTTCTATCAATCTGTCTGTTACTGGAATTTTCTTAAAGATGCATTCAGTGTATCTACAGAATATTTTTATTTAGTTATAGAAAATAGTCATTTCACCTACCTATTCTATAGGCTATTGAATATTAACAAAAGAAGAATAAATAACAGAAGAGCAATCTTTCTCTGGATTATTTCTGAAATACATTGAATAAGTTGAGAAGAATGAAGTTATAGTGATAACAATAACAATTCATATCTTATATAGTGCTTTAAGAAAGCATTTCCCTCACAACAAGCCTTTGAACTAAATACTACAAGTATCCTTATCCCCATATTACAGGTAATTAAACTTTGACTCTGGGAGTCAAAGTGACTTAGGATCATATAGCTAAGTAAAGACCCAAGATATGATTTAAACACACATCATTTGTGTCTAGAACCAATTAAATGAAACCTAAACAAGGAGAAACATTGTAAACAGCAATTATACAAAGCAGAAAACGGTGAAGGTAAAAAGATCAAGAAAATGGTAATATGCAAAATCAAGATCTGACCAAAAAAACAAAAACAAAACAAAACAAAACAAAACAAAACAAAAAACAAAAAACAAAAAAAAAAAAAAAACAAACACAAGAAACTGGTTCCTAAATACTAATGATGAAAACGTGATAATTCTGTCCATGGTAGCCACTTTGGGACTTGAATTCTCTCTCGACTAGCCTGATTAATATAGCACTGGGATAATTGCCAGAGTATCACTTTGTTTTATGTTTAAATAGGAGCTTCGGGCTCCTCTTTAAAAAAATGAGTACAATTCCTGGTATGCCATATATCTTAAACACATTAGGCTGTGGCTAATGAAAAAAATAAAGTGTAACCTTTACTTGACAAAACATTTAAAATAAGTGTAAACTTACTTGTTCTGTTCAACTGTTTCTGATTGTACTGATTATTTTTAACTGAATTTCAACCAAGACCTACATAAGGAAAGTGAAAGGTAAATTGGGAAAACAGGACCATGTTTTCTGGAATTTATCAACAGTTTCCAAAGAAATGATCACGAAGGAAAAAGGGTTGCAAAATACAGGGGATATAAATTTCATCCACTTCTTTGGCAAGAATTCATTTCAAACACGGCACTCTGTGACTTCTCTGCTATGTCCTCAACCACGTTGACACCATATTAAAGCTGTTTCAACTTTCTGAGAAATAACCATACTCTTAACAAGGTCAATGTTCCAAGTGAATATCTAGTTTCTGGTGCTCATATTTAACAAAGTGAACATTAGCAATCCTTGGAGAAAAACCAAACAAACAACAACAAACAACTTCTCTGAAGCATTAATAAAACAAGTATGACATAGTGGCCAGAGTATCAATCTTACTGTCAAGAAGCTCTGGCTTCATATTCTGGGTTCATGTAGTTGTGTGACACTGAACAAATAAATCTTTACAGGATTCAGTTTCCTCTTTTGGAAAGTGGGATGGCCTCTGAGACCAGTTCTATCTCTAATAAGGAAGGATCTTACAAGGCCAAGAACAGATTCTGAAGAGCCTTCAACCCCCCACTCTCTCTCTACTCAAGGATGATAGCAATTTCTTAATCATTATTCTTTAAGTCTAACCATTCAGTCTGTTTGATTGAACTACCTAACTATATAATTGTCTCGCCATGACCTCTCTCTCTCTCATTCACAAAAATCATATGAGAGACATCAAGTGGCTTAAAATCTGAATATGCTGTATGATATCTTTTAGTAAGTAACTATAATAAAAAGAAATCACAAGTCTTTGAAATGGCATTGTAGAGAATAGGCTGAGTATGAAATTAAAAACAAAACAAAACAAAACAAAACAAAACAAAAAAAACCAAACAAACCTGAGTTTGAATTCTGTTCACACAATCACTAGTTATCTGGCTCTCTCAGTCTTAGTTTCCTCATCTATAAAATAGGGATAATAACACTAATTTTATATGGTTATTATGAGTTTCAAATGAGATACTACATGTATCTTACAATTGTCATTGTACTATCTTACTGCTATATTTTGTTGCTGATTTTTTCAATGAGCCTTGATATCACTGATTATCAATACCCTGCTCAAATGCTCACAAATCATCTCTTTAGTAAAATATTCCAGGACTTTGTCATTAATTGAGCTTAAGTTCATTGGCTTAAAATCTAAAGATTTCATTGCAGCCATCAAAGCAACCTTCCTCCTTCTTCTTCCCCTTCTCCTCCCCATTTTCCTCCTCCTCTTCCTCTTCCTTTCCTTTCTCTTCTTCTTCCTCCCTCTCTAGGAGAAATCATTATGATACAACAGAATGAGCACTGCCAGAGGTCCTAGCTTCAAATTTTGACTCTTTGTGTCTCTTTGATCTAACTTTGATACATGTGCAAATTCTCTGTATTTGTTTCTTAATTTGTAAATTGATGATGTAAAAATAGATGAGTTCTGTTCACCTCTAGGATCCTATGATTAAAGATTGTTGTGATTCTTAAGGACATTAGGCCATTTGATAATAGATAATACACAGACACATTTTAAATGCACTATATTAGCTTGCAATGTAACATGACTGTGACTTTACATACTGTCCTTTATAATAAAGTAACATTTCAAAAGTTCATCATTATAAATAAGACTTATCCAATATATAGGGTTATAGAAGCATATTTCTTTCATCTTTTTGCAAGCCTATGCATTTTTTTTCAAAATTCATTCAACTTCTGAAAGATGTGATCATCATGCATCATGTAATAAAAACATCTTACATGAGGAAACATAAGACATGGGTTTAAATGTCTCTTTTGTCACATAGATATTAAAGCTTTTTGATCTGTCAAATTATTTATCTTTTGAAAGCCCCTGTTTCCTTATCTGTGTAGTGGAGGAGTTAAACTAGATGATCTTTTGGGTCTTTTCTTTCTCTATTATTTTGAAGAAAAAGAAAGAAAAAAAAGAAGAAAGAGAGAGAGAGAGAAAGAAGGGAAGGAGAGAAGGAGAGAAGGAGGGAAGGAGGGAAGGAGGAAGGAAGAAAAAGAAAAGAAAAAAAGAAATTGCTCTGACTAAGAAAAAACCACATTTATTGATTTTCAAAACATTATTCAATCCATTCTGAAATTCATCTTCTGGACCAAAACTTTCCATGCTTAGGGACAATGATGATTTTTACACATAGAAACAGAGCCTTACCTTCCAAACTTCAAAAAAACAATCATTTTAGAATGAGTCTAGGATTTACAGCCTCCCTCTTCTGTGATTTGCAGTAACTCTTTCAGGCTTTATCAGAATATTTGTTAGATATTGGTGCACTTGGAGGGGAAAAATGGCAAATTGTCTTTGCCAAGTATCCCAAGATACTTTGCCAAGAAAATCCCAAATGTGGTCACCAAGAGTTGGGCATACCTGATACAACTGAACAAAACAAAATTGGTATGCTAGGATCTATCCTTATGGCTTCCAGAAACTTGAAATGTCTAATTCATTGCTAGTAGAATGTGAAATATTAACAATTGTTGTTGAAGGACAGAGCCACGATAGTGGAATTCTGACTTGGGTACTCCTTTAATATTTTCTTCATATAACTTTAAAATAATGCTTCAGATCAAATTTGGAGTGGCAGAGTCAACAAAAGGTTAGAGGGAGACAACTTAGGAGCATTGAAAAAAGGGGTTTGTAACCCCAGGGTAGGTAGGCATAGGCCCAGAATACCTCAAGATCAGCAATAGTAAGATTTGGAGGTAGCCACAACAAAAATAACAGCAGCAACTTTTGGGAGCTCTCATCCCAGAAATTTACAGACCGCCCAGAACTTTCTCTGAGAAGAACAGCATGAAAAAACCTGAAGCTTTGGATAATATCTTCCCACCCCCATGTGAGTAAATCAAATTTAACAAAGTTAAAAGTGAAGAAATAGATTGGACAAATGAGGAAACAATTAGAAAGAAGTTTCAAAAAAAATACTATGATGGCAGGGAATACCAAAGAAGAAGACAACAAAGTGAAAATAGCTATAAGCAAAACCTTAAAAAAATGTGAAATGGATCCAAGTTAAAGAAGAGTTAAAGAAAGTAGTGGAAAATAGTAGTGGAAAAATTGGAGAAAGAAATGAGAGTGATGTAAGAAAATTCTGAAAAGAGAATTAATGGCTTGGCTAAGGAAATATAAATAATACTGAAGAAAAAACACCTTAAAAACTAGAAGTGTCTAAATGGCAAAAGAAGCACAAAGATTCACTAAAGAATAAAACTTTAAAAATCAAAATGGGCCAAATTTTAAAAGAAATACAAAAAACACTGAAGAAAAGAACTCCTTAAAAAGCAGAATTGGCTAGATGGAAAAAGAGGTAAAAAATCTTATTGAAAAAAAATAATTCTTTGAAAATTACAATTGGGTAAGTAGAAGCTAATTAATTTCATGACATTTCAAGAAACAGTAAAATAAAATCAAAAGAATGAAAATAAATAGAAGAAAATATGAAATATTTCATTGGAAAAATAAGTGATCTGGAAAAAAATCCAGGAAAAATAATTTTAAAATTATTAGTATACAGGAAAGAAAAGATTAAAAAAAAAGAGCATAGACATCATCTTTCAAGAAATTATCAAGGAAAACTGCTCTGATATCTTAGATCCAGATGCTAAAATAGAAACTGAGAAAATCCACTGATCATCTCCTGAAAATATTGTCACTAAATTCCAGAGTTCCTGTGTCAAGGAGAAAAATTTTTAGCCAGAAAAAAACCAAACAAACAAACAATAATTCAAATATCATGGAGTCGATCAGAATCAGTTTCCATGTTAAGGGAGCAGAAAGACTTTAGAGTATGATATTCCTGAAGGTAAAGGTGTTAGGATTACAACTAAACATTTGTCATTTCTGATAGGTGTAAAATGGTATCTCAGAATTATTTGTCTTTCTCTAAATCAGTAGTGATTTAGAGTTTTTTTTTTTTTTCTTTTAACATATGATCATAAATGAGTTTTGATTTCTTCTTCTGAAAACTGCCTGTTTTGCCAGTTAGGATATTCTTGATTACCTTTACTCTCCTTCTCTTCTTTCTCTCTTTCTCACTCCTCCTTCATCTCTCCCCCTCCCACTCCTCTCTCTGTTTGACCTTCATTTCCAAGAAGACCAATGGCATCACAGGATGATGTCTTGACTTAAGCATGAATTGGATTAAAGTGAGGCAGAATTACACAAGTCCTCAACCTCATACTCTCTTCTAGAGTCACTGAAGTTCAGTGGCAAGATAAAAGTCAAGATGCCTGGCAATACCCAGGATGCAGTGGATGAACTTGGCATCTCCGATGTCTGACTGAGCTTTAAATGCTCTGTAGTACCTACATAAGCTGGCTTCATGGGCATTGGAACAAATTGTTCTCAACCACCTATTCAACTGAGGAAGTCTTCAGATGCTTGGGATAGACATTTCCCTAATTCACCAATGAGTCTGAGGCTTATTGATTCCCCTTAATCTTGTTTACCCCATTTATTGAAACAGTTTTATGAGGATGTGGCTGCTGCTTATAGTACTACTTAAAGCCACAGGTAAGAGTTGAGTAAAGGGTGGAAACAATAGATGGTTGAGAAGCTCTGAAAAAAAGCCTTGGTAAATCATCATGCCAGAAATGTTAGTCCTCCTTGAGCACCTTATATATGTATCTTTCTGTCATTCTGTCTGTCTCTCTATTTATATTTATATTATATATATATATGCATGTCTTTATATCTATTTATATGTTTTACATAATACATACATGTATGCACACACATATAAATACTTAGAGAGACATTTATATACAGTATTCCTGTGATTATTAAATGAGTGTGCATATGCACATATTTTCTTTTGATTATATATCTATAATCAAAAGAGTAGATGTAGTCATCAAATGAGTGTGTATACAGACCCACTAACTACAGTCTACTGTTCTATCCAATATGCCACCTTGCTGCCTATAATTAACCATTCTTCAATGATTTCCAGGGTATACAGGAAGGCACCTCAAATGCTTAAGCAGACTCTCATAAGAGTATGTGAAGAATGGTTGCACAGAAATAAAAATAGTGGATGGGTTCTTCCATTGGAAGCAGTATCCACATCAATGAGATGGTGGATCCATTAAAATATTAATAAAGTTTGAGAGGAATTGGAGGTTTTAAACATATTTCATGTGAAATAGTGTCTCCCCTCTTCATGGTTTTCAAACAGAGGCTGTGATCATCTTTTGGTGATACAGTAGGAGGTAAACAGCATAGTGATTAGGTATCACTTGGGTATTTCAACTCTTCTAAATTCTGAAATACTAAAATAACCACAGATTACTATTTTAATGCTTTCTCCCATATATATATATATATATATATATATATATATATATATATTCAGAGAGGTTAAATGGCAATTAGCTTAAAACAGATACAACTTTCCCAATTTTTGAGGAGTTTGTTCTTTTCTTCTTTTGAGCAACATATGAGCAATGACATAAAAATTCAGGATGAAGGTAGATATAAAACATATCCACAGCTATAAAGATGCATATTATTTTCTCTTCTTATGGTTATAGCTTTTATTTAAATATTGCTATTCTCATGTATAGTAAGCTTTGGAAAGTTGAACAAGTTTGAAATATTTGCTTAAGTAACTGACCACACTATAATGTCTGAATAGGAAAACTCTGATTTTTTTTTGGTAGTAGATGCTGTATAGTTTTAACATGCAAATAACAACCAAGAAGATCAAGGAATAGATAAGAATATTAACATGTCTTATTATATATGGAATATAAAACCTGTGAGAATACTAGGTAACCTCAAAAATTATCAGAGGTCACCATGCACTAGTTGTTCATATGAAGTTACCAAATTAAAGGCAGATACCAGATGCTGATAAAGTATTGTTTGCTGAATATATTAACCAGATTCAGGAATTTGCTTGTTGCTTCAGTGCCTAGATAGCATGGTGATATACACCTTCTAAATATATAGATTGGAATACAGATATCACTACATGACTATGCATACTAAACAAGTAGCCTAATTTAGCTTTATTTTTCCACTTTGTACAATCCAAAGCTTTTACAAAATGCAAATTTATAATGGAGTTTTTATCATGTAACTTCATGCATAATATTTAACAGCATGGTCATTGAAGCATAAAAAACTGAAAAGATGATAGATAAATGAGATGTACCTATAATTAATTAAGATCAATATGAATCATGTTCATGATCAATTTTTTTTTCCTGCTAGTGGATTTACTAATCGCTTCCTTTGATCTTGTCATCCAATAATGATAGTGTAAGTCCTCTGGCTGGTAACTGTTATGCAAAGAGAATAATAAAAAAACCTTCCATATTTAACAATGAAAGACTTAGATACTCTGATCAAGATAATGATCCAAGACAATCCAAAGGACCCATGATGAAAAATATTTTCCACCTCCAGAGAGAAAACTGATGAATTCAATGCAGATTATACTTTTTAAAACTATTCTTATGGTTTAGTTTTGTTTTTGTTTCCTTTTGCAACATGGCTAATGTTTTGGATGTTGATTTTCTGCCTCAATTTATCTAGATGTATAATTATGAATAATATATGTTAACATATTTTAGGGCCAAAGCTTTATTTTTATTAAAATAGTTAAGTAATTTTGAGATAATTTTTGAGAACAATTTAAAACTAGTAATGCTAATTTGGAACTATGCTCAAAAGTTATCAAACTGTGCATGCCCTACAATGCAGCAGTGTTACTACTGGGCTTATATCCCAAAGAGATCTTAAAGAAAGGAAAGGGACCCACATATGCAAAAATGTTTGTGGCATCCCTTTTTGTAGTGGCTAGAAACTGGAAAATGAATGGATGCCCATCAATTGGAGAATGGCTGAATAAATTATGGTATGTGAATGTTATGGAATATTATCGTTCTGTAAGAAACAGCCAGCAGGATGATTTCAGAGAGGCCTGGAAAGACTTACATGAACTGATGCTAAGTGAAACAAGCAGAACAAGGAGATCATTGTACATGGCAACAAGTAGACTATATGATGATCAATTCTGATGTACTTGGCTCTCTTCAACAATGAATTGATTTAGACCAGGTTCAATTGTTCAGTAATGAAGTGAGACATCTACACCCAGGGAGAGGACTGTGGAAGCTGAGCGTGGACCACAACATAACATTTTCACTCTTTCTGATGTTGTTTGCTTGCATTTTTGTTTTCTTTCTCAGGTTTTTTTTTCCTTTTTAGATCCATTTTTTCTTGTGCAGCAAGATAACTATATGGGTATGTATACATATATTGGATTTAACATATATTTTAACATGTATTAGAATACCTGTCATCTAGGGAAAGGGATGGGGGGAAAGAGGGGACTATTTGGAACAAAAGATTTTGCAAGTCAGTATTGAAAAATTACCTATACATATGTTTTGTAAATGAAAAGCTATAAAAAAGAATAGAAAAAAAGTAGTGCTATCTGTTACTATCACTAGAAACAAATATAGTGAAGTGGTCCTTGAACTTAAGAAAGGTGAACCAGAAGTTGCAGTTTCCTTTCCATCACTTTCCAGTGCCAGCTGTGCTGCCTTCATGATTGCAACATATCTAGCAGGGAGTTAGAAGTCTTTGCTTACCACCACTTGCTCTCAAATACACATTCTACCACTAGCATCTTATAGCCTGTCTTCTTTTCAGTTTCACTTTATCTATATCATTCACTTCAGTCACTTGTTACTATAAACTCAGATTCTTTCTCATAAATTATTTGACCCTGGGAACAAATTAAATATAGTGGGCAAAAGTGAGGATTAGAGAATAGCACCAATTACAATTATTGTCTCTGGACAATAATAGGAAATTTGGGAACAGAGCTGGCTCTGAGAGGAAAAATAATGAATTCAGTATTAGACGTCTTGAATTTAAAATGTCTATGGGACATCTAGTTGAATATGGGAATAGGCAGTGGGAGATACAAAATCTGAGGTCAATAGAAGATAAACTAAGGCTGGGTTAGAGAATCCTATGATAATTTAGTAGGTGTTAGTTTAACATGCCCATTCAGTAGAGTAATGTGGTAAATAGATGAAAGGTATATAGTTTGGTGAATAATAAATGAAAGCATAAATAGATGGGAGAAAGTGAGTAGGTGAACAAAACAAATATATCAGCAAATGCTGCTGATGGTGATATATGACTTTTATATGGCACATTAAGGTTTACTAAGTAAAGTTCTAAGTTCCTTACAACCTAGAAATAGCTGGAACAAGTATCAGTATTGAAATGCAGGCTTAGAGGGGGTCAAGTAACTTAACCAAACAGCTTGTAAATGTCAGAAGTGGTTTTCACACCCCACACTTCCCTGATCCCAAATCTAGCTTTCATTACACCATGCAACCTGATAGCAAAAATAAACATTTATTGAACATGTCCTATTTGCCAGGTTGTATAATAGAAAACAAGCTCCTTGAAAGCAAAGTGGGACTTTTGTTCTTTGTGTATTCCCTTCTGCCCCTGACACATATCCTTTGAGGGATATACTCATTGAACTGGATTTAATAGAGCCTGAAAAAAACAGAGAGATATTCTCAGAAGTCCCATTCTAGTTGAGGAGACAGAAAACAGATAAAAATAATATCACAAGGAAGTATCTTCCAAGGGTCAAATGAGTAGTACAAGCAATAATTGCTTCAGAAATCTAGTCAGAAGCAAGGTCAGCAAGGTTAGCTCAATAAGCTAGCCCAAGATCCAAAATCAATTAAACACGTTTGGTGAAAAAATATACTCATTAGGATTCTTTAGAGTCAATACAACTAGTTGGTAGACAAGTAATTATAAAGATAACATTATAGAATTTTTGAGTGCATATATATGTATGTGTTCATATGTACATTCATGTGAGTATAACTCACATTTAAATGAGTGCCAAGAATTTAGAGCTTTTGATTTTGAATCTAGAATAATGGACAACAGGTCTCACGTTAACAGTATATTAACTTAATTCATTCAACTCATTTGTACCCAAGCATGAACCATGCTACTAAACATGAAAATAAACTTTATAATGTTAACATCATTAGAGGGATGCCAATACTAAAAATTTGCTCCTCTAATCCTTTGACTTTCTCAGCCCATTCATTAAATGATAATTCAGCATCTTTTGAGTAAATTTCAATTCATTCATTAATTTTTCCCTTTCTCCTCCAATTCACACTGTTAGTAAACTTTCTATCAGTTCTCTTCATTCTTTTCTCAGTTGCTCCTCTGCACCTTTTCTGATATTTCATACATTTAAAGCTCTTTCTTAATTACATATATCAACATATTCTTGCTGCTGAAATTTTATCTAGCCACAGAATCATTGTCAAGCAGCATTTATTTACCTACTTTTTAAAAAAATCACTAGAGATGGATTCCACAATTAATCTTTAAAATTCCTGTATTTGGTAAGAGTAGCAAAATTGTGCACAGTGGTTAGAGTACCTGGCCAGTACTCAGAAAGATTCATATTCCTGGCTTTAAGTCTGGGTTCAAACACTAGCTGTATGATCCTGAGAAGTCCAGTTACCCACATTTGCCTTATTTTATTTACCTGTAAAATGAGCTGGAAAAGGATATGGCAAACCATTCTAGTATCTTTGCCAAGAAAATGACAAAAACAATTGTAAAGGCTTGGACATGAATGAAACGTCTGAACAACAACAGTGTAATTCTTCCTATCATATAACCAAAATTCCTTTTTGGAATCCATTAAGTTGTATTTGTAAAAGCACTGAACATAAGAGTAGAGCCAAGGTAGTAGACTAGAGAAAACAACTTTGCTAAACTGTCTCAAAATTTCCCTTCAAATTATTGTAAAATAACATCTTAAATCAAAATTTGAAGCAGAAGAGCTAAAAAACAAGTCAGAGTAAAACATTTTTTCCAGCCTAAGACAATTTAAAGATTCAGCAGGAGAAGGAGCACAATACAACAGCACTAGTGATGAGCTTTAGAGGCAGCTACAACAGCTATAGCAGTAGCAGCTTCAAAAACTCTCAGCCAAGCGATGGTAGGAGGGCCAGCCAACTTGTTGGAAAGAGATTACAGAGGAGCCTTTATTGGCATTATGTACAGTTGGTGCTGATTGGCAACTCTATTATAATACACATTTCTGGGTCACAGTTCCAGGAGAAAAGAGAAACACATGTAAAGTGTCAAAAAAGGAAGCAGGTCACATTTCCAGAACCAAAAGGAAAACTAATGCTTGTGGTTAAAGGGAGATAGAAACAATAAAGAATTTGACTATAAAAAGGTACTCTTTTGGCAGGGAAGACCAAGGCACAAATTCAGAAAACAACAATTGTTACAATGACAATAGCTACAAAGAAAATAGTTTCGATAAGTCTCAAACAAAAAGGCTAATTGGATCCAAAGCCAACAAGAATTCCTGGAAGAGTTAAAGATAAAGCTGAAAGTGGAAGAACAAAAATTGGTAAAAAGAAATTAGGGTGATGCAAGAAAACTATGAAAAGATAAATAACAGCTAGCTAAATGAGGAGCAGGGGAAAAAACATTTAAAAGAACAAAAGGAAAATTAGCCTAATAGTGAAAGAAGGACAAAAATTCACTGAAGAAAAGAATTCCTTAAAAAGTAGTACAGGTCAAAGGAAGAAAAGTTACAAAAATTATTGGAAGAAAAAGATTTTAAAAAGTAGACTTGCCCAATTAGAAAAAGCTATACAAAAGCTCACAGAAGAAAATTGTTCCTTAAAAATTATAATTGAACAAGTGAAAGCTGATGACTTCATGAGAAACCAATAAATCATAAAACAAATAGAAAAGAACAACAAAAATAACTCCCCAGGAAAACAACTAATCCGGAAAATAGATCTAGGGGAGATAATTTAAGAATTGTTTTAAACTACCTGAAAGTGATGATTTACTTTTTAAAAAGAGTCTAGATATTACATTTCAAGAAATTTCCAAGGAAAAACTGTCCTTGTATCTTAGATCTAGAGGATAAAATAGAAAATTTTAAAATCCCTTAAACATCTTCTGAAAGACATCCCAAAATAAAAACTTCTAAGAATATTGTGGCCAAATTCCAGAGTTCTTGCATCAAGGAGAAAATATTTCAAGCAGCCAAAAAGAAATACTTAAAATATCATGGAGGTAGAGTTAGGAACACATATGATTTAGCATCTTCCACATTAAAGGAGGTCTTGGAACATGATATTGTAGAAGAAAAGGAGTAGGATTACAATCAAGACTAACCAACTCAATAAAATTAAATATAATATATCATGAGGAAAATAAACATTTAGTGAAATAGAGAAGTTTTAAGCACTCCTGTTGAAAAGAGAAAAGAACAGAAAATCTGACATACAAGACTCAATGGAGGAATATAAAAGGTAGCCATGAAAGGGAAGTGAGAAGATGATAATTGTACCTCCTAAAAATTATCATTATTAGAGCATTTAGGAATAATTTACCTTGATAGAGGGCATAAGTGAGTTATTTATATTGAGGTTAAATGTCTTGCCCAGAGTCATGCTTGGTTAGGAATTATTAAGTATGTGAGGTCAAAGTTGTACTCAGGGCCTCCTGACTTCAGAGCTAATGATCTGTCCACTGCACCATCTAGCCACCCCATTAGGATGATCTTTAAAAAATGAAGGTTTAAGAAAGAGGGATGCAGAAAGGAGGCTAAGTAATAGAAGGACAAGTTAAGGAGCAGAATTAAAGCAAAAAGTTAGCAGGGATGGGAAAGATGTGTGTGTATCTATATATGTATTCATAAATATATCCTTGCTTAATTATAGCCTGCTTGGTGGAGATGGAGGAGATGAAGGGGGGAAAAAAAGGAAAGTTAAAAAATGTGTGCATCAGAGAATAAAAGAACAACCTACAAGGAAATAAAGATGGTCACTCATGAATATAATTTCTTTTACTATTATACATACTTTCTTGAACTGATGATTTATTGTTATATTTTGTGAATCCTCCCTGATGTTCTGTTGAGCACATAAAAACGTCTGCTTTGTTTTGTATTCCTTTTCTGTTTTTCTATTTTTTTATATAAAATAAGTAAAATTTTTAAAAAAGGAAAGAGCAATGCCCTGGAGAAAGGGTATAGGGAGAGGTCAAATTGAGGGAAATGATCTCATTCAAAAGAAGCACATAAAGAAGAGGGGGAAATGACTAGCATGATAGACAATCTTGAACGTCATTTTAATCAGAATTGGTTCAAATATAGAAGTACACACACATACATATACACTCAGTTGGGTATAGAAATAGGAGAAAACAGAATGGAGGATTTATAAGTAATAATCATAACTATGGATGTAAATGTGATGAAGTCACTCATAAAACAGAAACAGATAGCAGAATGGATTAGACCTAGAATCTAAAAATACATTATTTACAATATTCATATCATACTTGAAACAGAAATGCACACACACAATTAAAATAAGGAGCTAGAGCAGAATCCATTTTGCTCTAGCTGAGGTAAAAAGGCAGGGGCAGCAAACAATCTCAGATGAAGCAAAAGCAAAAATAAACCTAAGTTAAAGAGATAATCAAGAAACTATATTTTGATAAAAGGTAATACAATGAAATAATATTCAAAATTTCTCTGATATTAGCTTCTTTTCTCAAATATATAGGTAAATCAATCAACTTTTCAAAAATAAGAGCCATTCCCCAATCGATAAATTGTCAAGCGATATAAACAAGAATTTTTTCAGAGGGAGAAATTAAAGCTATCTATAATTACATGAAAAAAAACCACTCTAAATAACTTTTGATTATAGCAAGGCAAAAAAAAAAAAAAAACAAACACTACATCATAATACTTAGGTACATCTCATATCTATCAGAAACAACAAATTCTGGAAGAGATAAGGGAAAATCTGAATGCCATAACTGTTGCCAGTGTTGTAAAATAGTCCAACCATTCTGGAGAACAATTTCATACATTAACAGCAACATTGTAATGATGGCCAACTGTGAAAGACTTGACTACTCTGATCGACACCATCATCCAAGACAATTCCGAAGGATTTATGATGAAAAATGCTAAATATCTCTAGAGAGATAATTGATAAATTCTTACTGTAGATTAAACATACTCTTCTTTATTTCTGTCTCTCTGTTTCTGTCTGTCTGTCTCTCTGTTTCTGTCTGTCTGTCTGTCTGTCTGTCTCTCTGTCTCTGTCTCTCCTCCCCTCTCTGTCTGTGTGTGTGTGGGCGTGTGTGGGCGTGTGCATGTGTTGTATATGCTGTTTTCTTTTGCAACATGGCAAATATGGAAATAAGACAACCAGGTTGTGCCGTGGATAAAGCCAGGCTGACATTCAGGAAGATTCTTCTTCCCAAGTTCACTTTTGGCCTCCAAAATTTACTATCTATGTGATCCTGGAAAACCACATATCCTTATTTGCCTCCATTTCCTCATCTATAAAATGAGCAGGAAAAGGAAATAGCAAGCTACTTCGGTATATTTGCCAAGATGGCAAAAGGGGTCATGAAGAGTCAGATGTAACCAAAAAGTGGCTAAACAACAAAATATGAAAATAGGTTTTACATGACTTAACATCAATAATTTATATATTTCTTTCATTTTCCATGAATGAAGGAGGAGCAGGCAGGAGGGAGAGAATTTGGAATTGATAATTTTTTAAAATGTTAAAAAAAAAATTGGGGGGGGAGGTAAACCACTGTGCACAGTTCCTGATTCATATTTACATTAGTCCTAAATTTTTTCATTTCCTTTGCTTTTTTTTTTCCTTTTATGCCCTTTGGTATTCAAACATTGATTAGTTCAACAAACATTTATTGAGCATATATCCATCATGTCCAAGATACTGTGAGGTTTATACAGATAAACAAGAAACAGTCCTTGTCCTCAAGGAATATGCAGTCTAGAAAAGGAGCTAAAGAGAAAAGCTAATAAGCAGAACAAATAAAAACTTCTTCATATACTTGAAGATCCAAATCTTTTCATGATTTAATATCCCTGACTTTTTAAACTGGGTTAAGATATATATCACTATTATAGATTTCATCCTGTTAATTCAAGATAATTGTTCCAGTCCCTTTAGCTTTCCTTCATATGTCATATTTTCAACCATTGTGATGGCTATCCTATTTTCACTAAACTATTGGTTTGGAAAAGTTCCTAATCTATTATTCCCAGTTGTTAACTTCACACTAAAAACAATTAACTGAATAAGCTTCAAAAACATATTAGACACTTCATTGTGGTGACTGCGTTAGGACCCTGAATGCCTTAGAATCAACCGGAGTCAGGATAAGCAAAAGTCTTTATTCTTGGTCTTTAACGATAGAAATGAAGAGAGTGGATGCATAGGATCTCTGAGACCTCACTGCCTCCACTCTCTTGCCTGGCTAGTCTCACTGCACCTCCTAGTCCCTCTGTATACACCAAACTATTGGGCCAGCACAGGATCGTGGGAAGGGCCATTTTCCAAGAATATTTCCTATAGAGTATTGTCCAATCAGTAATTAGCCTCAAGTGCTCGATTGTCTGACCCCAGTGCATTGACTCAAGAGTCTCAGCCCTTCACACTTCATGAAACATAATATGTGTACTGGGACAACAGAAAAATCACGCTTTTTTTTAAGCACAATAGTAGAAGCAATGAAGAAAATTGAGTAAATATCATCATGTGTTTTCAAATTATTTTAGAAAGGCTTTTAAGCAATTGATGGAAAATTACACAGCTTTTTCTGTCAGCTCAAGGCCTAGATTCTGTTATAGATTTGCAGTTTATCATAGGGAGAGAGAGAGATTGAGAGAGACAGACAGACAGACAGGAACAGAGACAGACAGACAGTGACAGAGACAGAGAGAAAGACAGACAGAGACAGAGACAGAGAGAAAGACAGACAGAGACAGATACACAGGCACGGACAAAAGCATTGAGGTTGAAATCTATCTAATACTAATTTCTTAAATGGTTATAGGTAAATCATCTCACATCCCTGAATCTGTTTCTTCATTTTACAAATGATGGGGTATGACTAGATGATATCATAGGTTGTTTTTATTTCTAACCTTCTTATATATGTATACACACACACACACAAGCATGTTATCTCAGACAGAATTAAAGCTAAAAGAGAATTAATTAAAAGAGAAAAATAAGGAAATTGCGCTAAATATCAGTCATATTAATCAATAGGGTTTTAAACTACTTAAAATAATTAGACAGTATGGCTGCCATAAACATTTTTGCACATTTGAGTCCCTGTCCCTCCTTAAAATTTCTTTGGGATATAGTAGAAACACTGCTGGTCAAAGCTCTAAATTACTCTCCAGAATGGTTGGATCTGTTCACCGTTTCACCAACAATGTATCAGTGTTTCAGTTTTTCCACATCCCCTCCAACATTTGTCATTATCTTTTCCTGTCATCTTAGTTGTATTTAAGTTTTGAATAAATTTAAAAGTAAAAACAAAATAAATAAAATTAAAATAAAAAAAACACATTTGATTGAATATCCCAGGGGAGCAAGAAATAGAGAAAGAAACATTTCATCAATGTTTCAAAGATCTACAATTTCATGATTGTGGATAGGAACAGCATCAGCTGACATGGACTACAAATATTTCCATACCATAATAGTTATCATGAAATTCTGGGATTGAAAGAATTCACAACTCTGTGCCCAGTCTTTTAGTAGCAAAGCTTTCTGTATTTATCTTGAACAACATACATTGAAAACTACTCATTACACACTCTAGTTCTTTCCAGTTTTCCTAAGACTTTGTTTAAAAGCCAGTATGACATAGTGGATTGAGAGTCAACCTCTGAGTAATGGAGACTGGAATCAAGTTCTACCTTTTATAAATAGTGACTATATGACCCTTACACTTTCAATACACTCACTAGGTTATTGCCTGATACTAGAAATTGCAGTACAGTGTGCATCTGCACAGTTAGCAGTTTTCCTTTCTATGTGTTCTATATAACAATAAAACTCATATAACAGGAATAGTCACACATAAATCTACTGCTTGAGTTCCCTCTGGCATTATCTTTTAAAGAAGATTTTTATATATTTTATTGATGTTTTCTTTTTTCATCTATAACTATCAGATCTCATTAACTCAAAACATTTCACTCCACAAACCAAATCTGCCTTATAACCAAAAATATATATAGTCAATTAAAACATTGGTCATCTGAAAATGTAGGTTATTACTTTGTCTTCATGCCACCATGGATCAAAAGAATATGGCTTTTATCAGAAGACACTGCTTATAGCATTATTGAAGCCAGTCCAAATGTGTTCTGTGAAATAAGGACAAACCTAGTCCTTTTCTCACTTAGTCTATGACTGTTTTGTTCCAATGAATATGCTTTTGTAAAAGTCTTTTTTATCCCTAGTCATATTCTATTCATTAATAATTTTCTTCTGATTCCAAAATGAAAGAAATATTTTGATAGACTGGACAACCACCACATTGAGGCAGATCTAAACTGCATTACTCTGAATTAGACTGTAGTCTAAACTTAAACTTGTTGAAAACATCATTAACAGTTGTTATGCACATGGTTAAATAACTCAAAGTCCATATAAAAATGTCTGGCAAACTGAAAGCCGAACCTCATGGGTGAGTATATGAGATATCATGAACTTGAAGTGACTTATTTCGTCTAGTCTAAAAACTTTGGCAAATTATCCTGTTCTTGATCATGCAAAAGCAAGTGATAAGCACACACCAAACAACAACAGAAGAAAACAAAACACTGCAAAACTTTTTACATTTTTAAATGGCTATTGTCATCTATAAAGAATTTGCCCATAATTAATGTTAAGCATATAAATCTATTGTATTTTTATTAATGTGTACAAGTTGCCTATTAACAAAAGTCAAGAATTTCTGCACTATTTTTTCTCATGTAGGACTGAAATAGAAGGGAGAAATATCAGTTGAAGATCATAAGTAGTAATTATTAAATATATATATTAAATTTAGAGAGAAATATATAATTTCAAATTCATTTACATTTAAATTTGCATATCATGGAGCACAAAATAACCCAACAAACCCAATGAATGGGGTTTAATCAATGAACAAACACTTATTAACTCCTTGATAGAGGTCAAGGTTCTGTCCTAGGAGGGATAAGGTGGTACAGTGCTAAGGAATAAGCATTTATTAACCACTTGCTATGTGTCAGGCACTGTGTTATAATCTCATTTAATATTCACAACAATTCTGGGAGGTAGACGCTATTATGATTCCAATTTTAAAGGTGAGGAAACTGAGATAGGATCATTAGATTGTGATTTCCTTGAAATCAGGCACTGTTTTTTGCAGTTCTTTTTATCCCCAGAGCTTAGCAGAATTCCTGGCATGTAACAGATGCTTTTGGTTGTTGTACAGTCTTGTCAGACTTTTTGTGACCCATTTTTGGTGTTTTCTTGGCAATTATACAACAGTAATTTGACATTTCCTTCTTGAGCTCGTTTTACAAATGAGGAACCTGAGACAATCAGGGTTAAGTGACTTTCCCAGGGTTACACAGCTAACAAGTGTCTGAGGCTGGGTTTGAACTCCAGGTCCAGCATGTTATACACAACTCTAGTTGCCCTATTGGGTGTTTAATAAATGGTTAACCATTGACTGATCACATAGCTGCTAAGTGTATGAATTCAGACTTCAGGTTCCTAACTTCCAACCCAGTACTTTTTCCCAATGAAATACCTACTTGTTTCTTTAATTCCAAAGAATGACATGATGTTCATTCACAATGAGTTTCAATTTTAATGAGGAAGATGACAAGTATAAATAGTAATATATGTATCATAAATATAGTAAAATAAATACAGATATATAAAATGAATTAACCACAAAGGAGTTTGGGATGAAGGGCATTAATAAATACATTTAATTCCCTACTGTGAGATGCAAAAGAATAACAGAGAAAGTGATTGGAAATGAAGGAGGTATCCAACACCTGCGAAAAGGCTGAACAATTTACAGCATATAAATATAATGGAAAACTATTATTCTGTAAGAATTGGTAAAAGGGATGATTTTAGAGAAATCTGGGAAGACATACATGAACTGACACAGAATAAAGTGAGCATAATGTAACAATACTACATATAACAACATTAAAAGAACAACTTTGATAGATTTAGGAGTTCTGATCAACATAATGGCCAGCCATAATTTCAGGTGATGAAGAATGTTGTTCAATTCTTGACAGAAAAATTATAGACTATGCTGAACAATATGTATGTTTGTATGCATGTTTCAATTAACATGTGCATGTATACGTATACATGGATACACACACATACATATATATGTATAATATAGAGAGTCAATGTGGATATTTGTTTTACTTGGCTATACATATTTATTACAATATTTTTGTTTTCTTCTTCCACCTGCCCACAATGGATTTGGGATGGGGCAAAAATATAAGTTTTTTATTTGAATAAATCAATTTTAAAAGGTGGTTCTGAGCTGAGAAGACATCAAGGGAATTTGGAGGAATAGAGCAAAACTCATGGAAAGGCATAGATATAAAAGGTAGACTGTATTAGAAGGGGAACAATAAGAAGACTAATTTATCTGGCCAACAATACTCATAGTGAGGAGTAATATCCAATAAATTTGGAAATATAGTTGAGTCCAGATTGTGAAATACTTTAAATGCAGGTCAACAAATATATGTAATTCACTGATTTAGAATTACCTGGCATAGTCTTCCTAGGATTCAAAGTAGTTATATTGAAATCATGGTGGAACATCATAGGACTTTAGTAGAGTTTTATAAAAAGCATTAGCTTTGCAGAGAAAACTAACAATTCAGTAGTTATGAGGCATTAGAAAAAAATAGCTACACAGTTTATAATATTTAGAGTAATATGCAATATATAAAATTCCATGACAAATTATCTATCTATCTATCTATCTATCTATCTATCTATATATATACACACACACATATAAACATACAGATATCAATGAAATATATCTTAACAACTACCAATTTCTCTGTCATGTCTCTCCTCAAAGAGAGGTTGATATCCTCTACTTATTTAAAAAAAATCTTGAATTAGGTATTTTACCAATGACTGACATTTTTATATAATACTTTAAAACTTTTAGAGACACCTTATATACACATTTAATCTCACCTAAGCCTCACACAGTCCAATGGCATGATTACAATAAGTATTATTATTTCCCATTTTCTAGATAAGCAAGTAAAACTAAGATCACAGAGGTACTAAATAGAAGAGATAGCAGTGGAACCCTGTTCTTCAGATTTAAACACCAGAACTTTTTTTCCCCATTATACCATACTGTCTCTGCTTCTTATGGTTAAGAAAAGTAAAAAGGAGAGGAGTGAAGAGAGGGAATGGCTTTATTCCTATTTTGCCAAAGAGAAGTAAAAATTACTTTGCCTACAGATAAAGTGTAGATAGAATGATAAACAAAGATGATAGCTAGAAAGAGTTGATAGTTGGAGATGATAAAGATAGATAGTAAAGACAGATTCTAAATAATGATAAATAGAACAATAAATGGTAGCTAGAGATAATAAGAGAAGACATAGAGGCAATAGATGATAATGATACGATGATAAGATAAAAAAGGAAAAAAAAAAAGTTCAATTCACACAAAACCTATTCTGTATTGACTGATCTCAGACAAAATGACCCAGAATTCTGGTCCACCTCACTGTTTCATGACTTCAAGAGAACACAATTGTGATAGAAGTGCGATGGTGAAGAAGGGGGACTCAGCCATCAATATTATTAGTGGCATATTTGTATGAGCAACATCATTCCATGTGTAGACAAAGAATCGCAAAAGGGTTGTTTACAATTCTTTAAACCCACAAGGCTTTAACAGTAGTCATATAATTAATTACCTTATATCAAAAGTAACTTCATTTATTTCTGGAATCAGAAATGCAATGCTTATAACTGTGGGTTTCCTTTGTTTTTAATTGTGAAATTTTAGTCACTGGATTTCTAATAATTCATCAGATTTATATTGTATGATTGAGCATATTGAGAGTGCAGGTGAGGAAATGGGAAGTAAATGGAAATAATTTATAATAATCTACTGATTTCTGAAAGTCAAATTAATTTGGATTTACTTTAATTTCCTTAATTTGAAGCTGGAACTAATATTAATAAGTCACAGTAGTAGAAATCAGAAGTTCTGGCTTCCTCCCTAATTAGCTATATCAATTTGGACAAATTCCTTAACATCTCTTGATTTGTATTTCCTTAGTCAAATCACTTCACCACCTTCCTCTACCATCTTTCCTTTCCTCCCTAGCCTTGTTCATCTGTAACATAAAACAATGGAATTCTATGACCAACCACCTGTTTCCAACATGAAATGGAATATTACCTGCTTAATCAAAAACCTTAGTGTGCAAGGAGAGTTGAATGGCCATGGCAGAAAGCTGGCAATCAGCCTTTTTTGGAAAAATACTTTCCTCTTTTGGGGTTTCAAAATATCCCTCAAATGTCAAAGAAACATAAACTACAAAATATTTCATAGTTGGAACCATCTGATCCAAATCCAAACTCCCAAAGGAATTGCCACCATGACATACCAAAAAGGTGGTCATTCAACCTTGGCAAAAGTTCAGTATTATATTCTAAAGGCAGTGCAATCCATTTTTGAGTAGCTGAAAATGTTAGGATGATTTTTTTTTCCTTCCAACAAGCCTATGTGACTAAATCTACATGATCAGCCTCAAGCACAAACAAAAATACTCCTTTTAATTTTATAATGGCTTTGACATAAACTAAGTACATACTATGTTGAGACTTTAGAGAAGTCATCTAATGATTCTAGGTTTCATTTCCCTCATCCGTAAAATAGCATATGTCGACCACATGATTTCTATGATCTTTTCTAGCTTTAAAAACATTTGATGAAAAGCAGCCAAAGAAAGGAGAAATTTGGGGACAGAAATTTCATAGACAGAATCTCAAATAAAGTTTTAACTAGTGGGACTTAATGATAGTTTATTTTATTTTATTTTACTTTATTTTTTGCTGAGGTAATGGGATTAAGTGACTTGCCTAGGATTACACAACTAGGCAGTGTTAAGTGTTTGAGGTCACATTTGAATTCAGGTCCTACTGACTTCAGTGCTAGTGCTTTATCCACTGTGCCATTTAGTTGCCCCAGTTTTCTTCATCTTAAAAAACAAAACAAACAAACAAAAAAACTAATTTGGGACAATTGAAGTCAGAGCGTAGTATAGTACATTATTGAACATTTATAATGAAAATATTGCAATTACATAGACAAGCTCCTTTATTGCTGACTAATTTCAAAGGTCAGTGTAGGGTTGGTTAATTACCCTATGTACATCTATTTTTGCATTTATATGTTCAGAGTAGAATTTTTCCTTTTCAAAGAAATTTGTATTCTTAAAGGCTACTTATATACTTGAAGCAATCTTGAATTAACATTTCTGTTTAAATATGAAAATACCAGCCTATATAATCATTGCTTAGGGAATACATCAATAAATACTGATTCAAAGAAAGGCAGCATGGAATAGGAAATAAAGACCCTATCTTGGAATAAGGAAACAGGTTCTAATATGTCTTTGGCACAGACTAGTGACTGAGCCTGTTAGGGACTCTGGTGACTCTCTAAAACTAAAAGTTGTAAATCAGCTTTTGATCTGTAAAAAGGAAGAAATCTTAACAACCATAAAATATTCTATATGGATAAAATTATACAGTTATAAGTTTCTCTACACCAAAATGAATAAAAACATTTTAAAAGATTTTAGATTAACATCTACAAAACAGTGAATAAGGCCAGAATTATAAGCAGGAATTTTTGCCCTTGAGACAAAGTAAGTTAGGGTAGGGATCAGAGAAGTAGATTTAGAGAGCAATTTGGTGTCAGATGCAATGATACCAGGAGAAAGGATGAATTTGGTTTGACAAAATGGAAAAAGAAAACAACTCCTTGAAAAAACAAAATTTGTGAAATGAGAAAAATATTCATTTAAAATTTAAAATTTTAATTGGCAAAATAAAAAGGAGCTAAAAAAGGTAACTGAAGAAATAATTCACTAAAAATTAGAACTGAACAAATGGAAATAAATGACCCAATGAGATATCAAGAATCAACCAAGCAAAACCAAGGGAAAAAATGAAAAAAAAAAAAAAAAAGGAGAAGAAATTGTAAAATACCTCTATTGAAAAAAACAACTGATCTGGAAAATAGATCTAAAAGAAATAATCTAAGGTTATTGAATTTACTGAAAACCATGATGAAAAAAGAGCTTAGACATCTTTAAGGAAAACTACCCTGATGTCCTAGAACAAGAAGATAAAATATCCATCCAAAGAATTCACTGACCATATTCTGAAAGAGACCCCAAAGGGAAACCTCCAAGGGATATTGTAGCCAAATTTCAGAATTATCATGTCAAGGAAAAAATATTTCAAGAAGCCAGAAGGAAACAATCAGGATTACCCAAGGCCTGGAAGCTTCCACCTTAAAGGATCGAAAGGCCTGGAATCTGATATTCCAAAAGGCAAAGGAACTTGGATTGCAGCTAAGAATCAACTATCCAGCAAAATTGAGCATTATTATTCAGGGAAGAAGGTGGACATTAAATGATACAGGTGAATTTCATTTATTTCTGATAAAAAGACTAGAGCTGAATAAAAAAAATAATAATTTCCAAATATAGAACTCAAGAAAAGAATAAAAAGATAAAAAAAAAGAATTCTTGAAAACTATTTCTTTGATATAGGTATACTTAGAGAGTGCAGGTATAATTTGATTTTATTGTGATAATATATTTTTAATAAACTACTGGTGGAGGGGCAGCTAAGTGGCGCAGTGGATAGAGCACCAGCCTTGAATTCAGGAGGACCCGAGTTCAAATCTGGTCTCAGACACTTAACACTTCCTAGCTGTGTGACCCTGGGCAAGTCACTTAAACCCAGCCTCAAAACAAAACAAAACAAAACAAAACAAAACAAAACAAAACAAAACAAAACAAAACAACAAAAAAAACAAAAACTAGTGGTGGAAAGGGGATTGTAGTGGAAAAATAGAAAAATGGAGGTAAAATGAGGAAAATTACATCTCATGAAGAGCCAAAGAAGACTTTTTTATAATTGAGGGAAAGAAGGCAGGGGGATGAACATTGTGTGAATCTTACTCTGATAAGATTTGGCTCAAAGAGAGAATATCAGACATATTTGGTTTCACAGAGAAACTTTTCTCACTTTATAGGGAAGTGAGCGGGGAAAAGAGAAAGGACAGGGGGAGGCAAATAGAAGGGAAAACAGAAGTAGTAGGGGGAAAATATAAGAAAGGGGAAATGGAAGAAAGGGAGAGAGAGCTATTTGGGGGAGGTAATGTTTAAAAGCAAAATACTAGGGAGAAGGGAAAGGGGGAAAGGAAAAAGAAAAGCATAATTTGGGGTAAATACAATGGTGGGAAATAAATAATTAGTCATTTTAACTGTGAATGTAAATGGGATGAACTCTTTCATAAAACTAAAGCTGATAGCAGACTGGATTACAAGGCAAAATTCTACAATATGTTGTGTACAAGAATCACATTTAAAGCAGAGTGATACATTTAGAGTACAGGTAAAAGGCTTGAACATAATCTTATGTTTCAAATGAAGTTTAAAAAAGCAGAGCTAGTGATCCTGATCTCAGATAAAGCAAAAGCAAAAATAGATCTAATTAAAAGAGATAAGGAAGGAAACTATATTGTGCTAAAAAGTACCATAGATTAAGAATATCAATATCAAACATTATTACACCAAGTGGTATAGCATCTAAATTCCTAGAGAAGTTAAGAGATCTGCAAGAAGAAATAGCTATAGTAGTGGGGGGATTTCAACTTTGCTCTCTGAGAACTAGATAAACCAAAGCATAAAATAAATAAAAAGTTTTAAGGAGGTAAATAGAATTTTAGAAAGTTAGGTATGATAGATCTTTGGAGTAAACTTAATGGAGACAGAAAGCAGTATACTTTTTGCTTGGTGGGTCATGGAATTTATACAAAAATTGACCATGTATTAAGGTATAAAAAAAACTTCAAAAATCATATTTAGAAAGGTAGCAATAGTAAATGAATATTTTTCAAATCAAGACACAATAAGAATCACATGTTATAAAGAGCCATGGAAAAATAGACCAAAAATTAATTGGAAACTAAATAATCTGATCTTAAAGAATGAGTGGGTGACTACACACCTGTCAGATGGCTAGAATGACAGAGAAAAATAATGTGGAATATTGGAGGGGATGTGGGGAAATGGGGACACTGATACATTGTTGATGGAACTGTGAATACATCCAGCCATTCTGAAGAATTATTTGGAACTATGCTCCAAAAGTTTTCAAACTGTGCATACTCTTTGATCCAGAAGTGTTACTACTGGTCTTATATCCCAAAGAGATTTTAAAGAAGGGAAAGGGACCTGTATGTGCAAGAATGTTTGCGGCAGCCCTCTTTGTAGTGGCCAGAAACTGGAAACTGAGTGGTTGCCCATCAATTGGAGAATGGCTGAATAAATTGTGATATATGAATATTATGAAATATTATTGTTCTGTAAGAAATGATCAGCAGGATGACTGACTTCAGAAAGGCCTGAAGAAACTTACATCAACTGATGCTGAGTGAAATGAGCAGGACCAGGAGATCATTATATACTTCAACAACAATACTATATGATGATCAATTCTGATGGACGTGGCCCTCTTCAACAATGAGATGAACCAAATCAGTTCCAATAGAGCAGTAATGAACTGAATCAGCTACACCCAGCAAAAGAACTCTGGGAGATGACTATGAACCACTATATAGAATTCCTAATCCCTCTATTTTTGTCCACTTGCAGTTCTGATTTCCTTCACAGACTAATTATACACTATTTCAAAGTCTGATTCTTTTTGCACAGCAAAATAACTGTATGAACTAGTATATATATATATATATATATATATATATATATATATATGTATATATATGTGTGCATATATATACATGTATATATATATATGTATATATATGTGTGCATATATATACATGTATATATATATGTATATATACATATACATATGTATATATATGTGTGCATATATACATGTATATATATGTATGCATATATATACATGTATATCTATGTGTATATATATATATGTTATTTAACTTATACTTTAACATATTTAACATGTGTTGGTCAACCTATCATCAGGAGGAAGGGACGGGGGGAAAGAGGGGAAATATTGGAACAAAAGGCTTTGCAATTGTCGATGCTGAAAAATTACCCATGCATATATCTTGTAAATAAAAAGCTATTAAAAAAAAGAATGAGTGGGTGAAATAAATCATAAGCACAGTCAATAATTTCATCCAAAACAATGATAATGATGAGACAATATGCCAAAATTCATGGGATGCAGCCAAAGCAGTTTTCAGGGGAAGTTTTATATCTCTAGGTGCTTTCTTGCATAAAATAGAGAAAGAGAAGATCAGTGAATTTGGCACATAATTTTAAAAAGTTAGAAAAAACCCCAACAATTTAAAATTTCCAAGTAGATACCAAATTTGAAATTCTAAAAATAAAGGGGGAGATTAATAAAATTGAACTAAGAAAATTATTGGCTTAATAAACAAAAGTAAGAGCTGGTTTTGTGAAAAATATAGATTGCCTAGATTAACAGAGGAAGAAACAAATTACTTAAACAGTCCCACTTTAGAGAAAGAAATTGAACAAGCTATTAATCAACTCCATAAGAAAAAAATCTCCAGGGCCAATGAATTTTACCAAGTATTTAAAGAACAATTAATTCCAATATTACGCAATTTTTTTGGGAAAAAAGGAAAAGAAGGAATTCTACTAAATTGCTTTTATGACACATATATGGTGCTGAAACCTAAACCAGGTAGAGAGGAAACAGAGAAAGAAAATTATAGGCAAGTTTCCCTAATGAATAATGAATAATATTAAATAAAATATTAGCAAAAAGATTACAGCAAGTTATTCCCAGGATAATACACCATGACCAGTAGGATGTATACTTGGAATACAGGGCTGCTTCAATGTTATGAAAACAATTAGCATAATTAACTATTTCAATAACCAAACTAACAAAAATCATATGATTATCTCAATAGATACAGAAAAACATTTGAAAAAATCCAATACCCATTCCTATTAAAAATACTAGAGAGTATAGAAAAAATGGAGTTTTCCTTAAAATGATCAATAGCATGTATTTAAAGCCATCATATGTATTGAGGATAAACTAGAAACATATCCACTAAAATCAGAAGTGAATCAAAGTTTTTCACTATCATCATTACTATTCAATATTGTACTAGAAATGTTACCTTTCTTAATAAGAGAAGAAAAGAGATTAAAAGAATTAGGATAGGCAAGGAAGAAAACAAATTATCACTCTTTATAGATATCATGGTATACTTAAGAGAATCCTAGAGAATCAACTAAAAAACTACTAGAAACAATTCACAACTTTAGCAAAGTTGCAGGATACAGAATAAATCCACATAAATCATCAGCATTTTTATATATTGCCAAGAAAGTCCAGCAGCAAGAGATACAAAGAGAAATTCCATTTAAAATAACTATCTATACATAATATAAAATATTTGGGAGTCTACCTACCAAGGCAAAGTTAAGAACTATGTGAATAAAATTACAAAACATTTTCCACACAAATAAAGTCAGATCTAGTTTCTTGGGAAAATATCAAGTGCTCACAGGTTGGCCAAGCTAATAAAGTTAAAATGACAATATTACTTAAATTAATCTATTTTTTCAGTGCTGTACCAATTAAATTCCCAAGAAATTACTTTATAGATCTAGAAAAAATGATAACAAAGTTTATCTAGAAGAACAAAAAGTCAAGAATTTCAAGGGTATTAATGAAACAAAATGCAATGAAAGTGACCTAGCTGTACCAGACCTACAACTATATTATAAAGCAGTGGTCATTAAAACATCTGGTTTTTGGCACTATCTAAGAAATAAGAGTAATTGATCAGAGGGATAGGTTAGGTTCACAGGACAAAATAAATAGTCAATGATTATAGTAATCTAATGTTTGGCAAACCCAAAGGCCCCAGCTTTGTGGATAAAAACTCATTATTTGACAAAAACTGCTGGGAAAATTGGAAATTAATATAGCAGAAACTAGGCATTAACCCACACCTAACACCTATGCCAAGATAAGACCAAATTATTTCATGATTTAGACATAAAGCATAATATTGTAAGCAAATTAGAAGAACACAGGATAATTTATCTCTCAGATCTATGGAGAAGGAAGGAATTTGTGGCCAAAGAAGAACTTCAGTATGTTACTGAGTGCAAAATATATAATTTTGATTATATTAAGTTAAAAAGTTTTTGCACAAACAAAACCAATGCAGATAAAATTAGAAGGGAAGCAATAAACTGGGAAAACATTTTACATTCAAGGGTTCTGATAAAGGCCTCAGTTCTAAAATACATAAAGGATTGACTCAAATTTATAATAATTCAAGTAATTTCCAATTGATAAATGGTCAAGATATAAAAAGGCAATTTTCAAATGCATATGCATTTGCAAATCCATTTCTTATCATATGAAAAAGTGCTCTAAATAATTACTGATCAGAGAATTATAAATTAAAACAATTCTGAAGTTCCACTATCCATGTCTCAGATTGGCTACAATGACAGAAAAAGATAATGACAAATGTTGGAGGGGATATGGGAAAACTGTGACACTAATACATTGTTGGTGGAGTTGTGAACTGATTCAACCATTCTGGAGAGTAATTTGGAACTATGCTCAAAGAGCCATCAAACTGTGCCTACTCTTTCATCCAGCTGCTTCTATTGGGCTTCTATCCTAAAGAGAACATAAAAGAGGGAAAGAGACCCATATTTGCAAAAATGTTTGTGGCAGCCCTTTTTATCATGCAAAAAACTGGAAGTGGATGCTGATCAGTTGGATAATAGGTGTCCAAGTTATGGTATATGCATTTTATGGAATATTATTGTTCTATAAGAAATGATCAGCAGGATGATTTCAGAGAGGACTGAAGAGATTTGGATGGACTAATGCTAAGTGAAATGATGAGAATCAAGAGGTCATTATACACGGCAACAGCAAGATTATACAATGATCAATTCTGATGGACATGGCTCTCATCAACAATGAGGTGATTCAGACCAGTTCCAGTGGTCTTGTGATGAAGAAAGCCATCTGCACCCAGAGAGAGAAGAGAGGAAACTGAATGTGGACCACAACATATACAACATATTTTCACTCTTTGTTGTTGTTTACTTGCATTTTATTTTCTCCCATTTTTTTCCTTTTTTGATCTGATTTTTCTTGTGCAGCATAATCTTTGTAGAAACATGAATAAAGGAATTGCACATGTTTCACATATATTGGATCATTTGCCTACTAAGAGAGGGAGTTGAAGGGAAGGGAGGAAAAAATTAGAACACAGGGTTTTGTAGGAATAAACATTGAAAATTATCCTTGTATATTTTTTGAAAATAAAAAGTGTTCATTAAAAATAAATGAACAAGTATGTTTTTGTTCCAGATAAAATGAGAAATATATAAAACAATAGATTATGATACAGACTATCATCATTTTCTGGAGAAGATTAAACATATACACACAAACTAACACAATGTATTAGTGTCCCACTTTTCCCATATCCCCTGCAACACTTGTCATTATATTTTTCTGTCATCTTAGCCAATCTGAGAGATGTGTAGTGGTACCTCAGAGCTGTTTTAATTTGCATTTCTCTGATCAGTAATGATTTAGAGCACCTTTTCATATGACAAGAAATGATGGGTTTATGTGTATAAAGATATACACATATACCTTTGTGACTTTTGTCTTATAAGTCTTTCATAAGAAGTCAACTAAATGTGCTAGGTCAGAGATTTTCTGTAAATTTATTTATATTTAAACAATACTGAGTACCAGGGCAACCTGCCTCTTTCCTCTATCATATATAGTCCCAATTATATCTTTTAATGCTATTTCTTGTAAACAAGTCATTACTGGCAAATTTTGTTGCAGGTGATATTTAAACCTATTATACAAACTTTCACCTCACAAACTTTCAAATGAACCAGAGTTCCCTTATTTGGCAATTATGGAAATGCTATTTGTAGCTATAGACCATCACTGGAAAAACAATAGGACTTACAAAGCTGTTTTATTGTTTGCTTCAGGAACAATCTTAGAGTCCTTGAAGGCACTAACAAGTGTCTCAAATTCAATCCTCCCTGTACTCCTTTTTCTCCTGAATTCTATGAAGTCTTTCTTTAATAATGGGGACTTTTTTCATTCATTGTATTTGTAACTTCATTACTTAATATAGTGCCTGATATATATTATATGCTTGAAAAAAATGCTTTGTGATTGATTGTTTAATTCATTGTCCAACTTCAGTGTCTTTCAACTGGTTAAAAATGATCATAAAAGCCAAATCTCAAAAGCAAAGAAGCAAGAGAGAAAGGGAGAAAATAGCAGGAATGAGAAAAGAGAAGAAAACATTAAAAATTCTGGGAGAATTACAAAAAGAAGGAAACATAAATAGTAGATTTGGTTGTGGACACTGGAAGAAGTAAAAGAGAATGAAGAGCAGATATTGAAGATCAGCTCAGATAACATAACAATTATGTGTGTTCTAAATGATAATCCTGAGTCATGAACAAAAGGTTAAATTATGTCCAGCACACACAGCTTCCTGTCCCAAGAATTTATACAACAGAATTTAGAAAGAATTCACATAACCATTAAATTTTATAAAGTTAAAGTATTTAAAGAGTTAAACTTCAGTTCATTGAAAAGTATGTTTCATATCTTAATCCTAAAGACCCTGAATAAATGAAATTATATTGAACTTCTTTTGTAACTCTATCACTAATTAAAAAGCAGTTAGTTAAAAATATTGATTGACATGTCCAACTCTTTGAAATATTTAATATGTTATTGTGGCAAAATTCAATGTATAACAACTCAAAAACATAGTTTAAATTTATTTTGACTTCTCTCAAAATAATTTTATAAAGATTTGTTCAAATACTAAGCCTGAAAAATATAAAAACTAAAGATAACTAAAATATTTTAATGAAAAAATTTTAATATTTTCCCCAGTTACATGTAAAATAGATTTTAACATTTGTTTTTAAAACTTTGAGTTGAAATTCTCTCCCTTCTTTCTTTCCCCCTTCCACCTTCCTCATTGATAAGATACATGTAAAGTTATGCAAAATATTTCTATAAAAGTCATGTTGTGAAAGAAAACATTCTCCCCTGCTCCCACCAAAAAAAAAAATTATCTTTCAATCTGTATTCAGACATAATCAGTTCTTTCTCTGGGTATGGATAACATTTTTCATCCCAAGTACTTCAGAATTGTCTTGGATCATTGTATTGCTGAGATCAAAGTCATTCCCAGCTGATCATATTATGTTATTGCTAGGTAACATATCTGGAATCACAGAAAGTAGCATTTAAAATAATCATTGTAAAATGCCCAAAAAATATTTTCTAGGTGACTTTTGCAAATTGAGTTTGTTAAGGACCTTAATTTTTGAATTAGATTATTTCTAATATCCCTTCCAAGGTTAATGTTCTATGATTCTAAACTGCTGTTAGTAAGGTGGGCTTTCTATTTAAGCCCAGCAATCCACAAGTAAAACCCATAGTTCTATCCTTTAAAGATATTATATCCTTTTATATATAGAATTCCAGCTCTGCACTCCACTTATAAATAAGCAATGAATTAGGTTTCTAACAGTCTTAATATAAGATTCACATATTTAAAACTCAATAATTCGAGTAATAGATAAAGAAACCCATTTATTGCAGCTAATGTACATTCTCCTCATATGATACAAAAATCTGGTTGACCAGAATTTGATTGGATTCACTTCTTTAATGTATATTTACAAATTCTAAAATCTGGAGCTTTATAAGATATGTCTTTATCCTTTGCTAGTTCATGAGAAGGAATGGTGACAAAGAATGATTAAAGTACATCAACCACAGATTACAACCATGCTTCTATGTATTTAATCAATATCAGATTACACTTTTGACAGAAGAGAAACTACTTATATTTTCATCCAAACTCCCAAGAATAGACTCCAGTGGACACTAAGTAAATCCGATTGACTTACAGATATTCTAATAACTTGTCAATTTAGCTTGCACCCATTGGGAAATGATGTGACAAAGTTGAATTTAAGACAGTCCCACTAAAATTCAGGGAAATGCTTAACATGCAAAGGAGATGAAAGTAGTCATTAGAGAAATGACCTTTCCAGTGTAAGAACACTCTTTATCAGATTACTGAAGCCTAGAATACAAGCTCAAGCTCAGATATTTGCAGACTGAAATAACTGCCTAATGGAAAGCGAACTTTCACTTACAATGTGTTTATAAACAAATAATAATTTGCTTATAAAAACTGGCTTTTATTTGAAATGGAGTGTTTTCTCTTTACTTTTTACATTAGCATTGCTATTTTCCTCCTGAAATACTAAACTTGATCAGTACAAAAAGAAAAAGAGCAGCTTGCATACATTAAAAACTGGTACTGGACAGAGTACTTCCTAAGAATTAGTAACTTTTGTGTTAGCCAATGAGATTTCTTGAATCACCTCTGAACATTCCATTTAGTTTTATAATTGTAGTTAAAATGTTTCATATGACATCTGCAAACACTTGCTGACAGACAAGAAGATAAGCTTTCACTCCATGAAATGTATTCCCCAGCTGGTCTAAATAAAAAATTTGCATACTTTCCTAATTTCTCATCATGATAAATATAATGAAAAACTCAACCTTGCAGAAGATCTACATTTAACTAAAGCCATGAATAACTTAAAAGTTTAGTATTTTCTCTCCTTTGACTGAAATGTATACAAATATTTTTTCCCCCACATTTTCCTTGTCAGTCCCTAGACTTAGTTTTCTGTTTTCCTTACCTCTAAATCCAGGGGGATGGGGGTTAGTAACTAGTAACTTTTTTCTCAATCAAATTACATCTGGTCATAGATCACTCAAAAACTTATTAATATTTTTTAATAGTTAAAAGGGCCAAACCCCTAAAAACTCCTGTAATAGTTTACTTAATCAAATTTGAAATGTAGTGATTGCATGGAGACTCTTGAAACATGAACATAAGGCGAACACAACAGCTAAATGGAATCCAGCAGTTAAAATTCCCCTTCAATAAAGAGCCAAAGCACTAATTGGTAAAGAATGCTGGAGTAGAAAGATATATTATGCATTATTTTCCCAAGGTCACCAAACTCTGATAGACTAAGGATAAAGAGAAGTGTCAGAGTCAAGAGCCCTCTACAGGAAATATTCTACTTCTAATTCTGAAAACTATCTGAAGAATGGGAACAATATTTGCCCTACCTATATCACAGAGATGTTGGGAGAAATTTAAAAAAAAAATTAAAATCACACGGTAGCCATAAAGTAACTTAAAAAAAGTAAATTGCTATTCCTTATCCTCCACTATCTCTTGTGATAACAAAATACATGTCATTTACTAAGTGTTCATGTTTCCTAATATGCTTGCTTAGCATGCTTGTTTTAAATAGCTAGTTGATTCTATTTACTGTTATGGAGGAAGAACTCCCTACCAAAAATAGAAGGGATGATGTTCAAATTGGGTCCATCACTAGTTCTAACAAAGAAAGAGTTTCTTTCATTGAAAATGGATTCAATGAGACCCTCAAGTATGAAATGTGCTGGTTTTGAAACTGTTGATTTCTTTTTACTTTTTTTGTTCAATCCTTTTTCAGTAATATCCAACTTTTCATGAGTCCTTTTTTTAGATTTTCTTTGAAAAAATATTAGAGTGGTTTGCCATTTCCTTCTCCAATTCATTTTACACATGAGGAAACTGAGGCAGAGTTAAGTGACTTGCCCAGAGTCACACAGCTAGTTAGTATCTAAGGCTAGATTTGTACTCAGGTCTATGCAACTCTAGGACCAGTGTTCTCTCTACTGAGCCACCTGGATGTCTTTGCTATATGTTACAATTCTGAGGTCTGTAGCTATCCCTTATACATTAGGTCATGGGATTCTTACAAAAATTGGAGAAAATAAAAAAGAAAACAAATCCCCTTCAAAGAGGGTAGTAATCAGTAATCAGATGACTGGGCCTCTGAGACTGGATCTGGGGTAAGTGAACTGTGTAAGTTTGTAAGTTAAGCTTAGGTCACTGTATTCACATAAATTGAGTTTATTAATGTAAAATTATGGGACTGGAGTAGCAATATTATGTATTCTAGCCTAAAAGTTGGTGTCTCTGGCAAAAATGCTGTGGATTTTTAATTTACAGAACAAATCATATTTGAAATAAGTGGCCCCAACTACATGTAAAGGTTCCAATTAACACCTTGGGTCACTCTGAGAAAAGAGTAGGAAGCTTTGAGGCCCAAGTATAATACATACCAGATGATAGATTCCAGAAAGAAAAAAAAAATCTGCCACATGTGCATGAGATGAAACTTCCCAGCTGTTGCCAAAAGCACCGAAAAATTCAGCACAAAAAAAGACAAAATTGGATGGACCGGAAGAGATGAATGTATTTGGGAAAGATAGTCACTAGGTACTGGCATCAAAAAGGAGTTGATAGCATGCAGACCCAACTCCTCGTTCAGTGCCTAGCATTTACCAAGTAGATTGAAATGTTGAACTTCTTTCGTAACTCTATTTATGCTGTTAACAAGAAATTCACTACTGTAGACTTTTTTTATTGTTGGACATTTACTTTAAATAAAGTGTTGCTCTCAATTTTATTTGGTTAAAAAAGTTTGGATAAAGGGTCAAATTGTTTCCTCTAATGGTAGGCAACATTTTGTCTATTGTAAGTGTTATAAAACATCTAATTTTCTATTATTTCAAGAGGAAGCAAGGTGGTGCAGTTGATAAGAGTGCTAGGCTTGAAGTCAGGAAGATTCAGCTTTCTGAGTTCTAATCTGGTTTCAGGCGTGGACTCAATAATAATGACTTTGAGCTAGACACTTAACCCTGTTTGTCTTAGTTTCTACAACTGTCAAGTGAGCTGGAGAAGGAAAAGACAAAGCATTGAGTGTTATTGCCAGGAAAATCCCAAATAGGGTCAGGAAGAATCAAATAGAACTGAATTGATTGAATAAGAAATGCTATTGTAAGGATTACTGAGACCAATTAATCAGTTAGTGCCAATCATAGTGCCAAGTACAGTGCCACATGCTAGGGATACACACAACAGTTAAACAGGACCTACTATTAAGGTGCTTATATCTCAATGGGAGAGGAAATAGATACATATGTAAACATATATGCATATATATATGCACATATATATAAATATAAAGTTACATTATATATATATATGTGTGTATATATATATATATATATATATATATATATATATATATAAAGATACATACAAAGTACATAAATAAATACAACTTTACTGAAGAAAGCAGTGACATCTAAATGGAACAGAAATGGTAGACCTTAAGGCAAGTCCCAAAAGAAACCAGGATTTTCAAGAGGTAGTGTGAGATGGATTAAAAACATATTAAAAAAAAAAAAAAAAAAAAAAAAAAAAAGGATGTGTGTGGCATAGCTGGTGCAAAAGTATGGAGATAGATGCATATATTCTGTAGGGCTATGTATTCCTATATCAAAGGCCTCAGATGGTTATTATTTGGAATTATTCCTTTTTTTAAAAATTATTTATTTTAATACATATTGTTGTATGAATTATATTGGGAGAGAAAAATCAGAGCAAAAAAAAACAGAAAAAAAATGAACATAGCACATTCTTCTTCATATATACTATATACATATAGTATATAGTACAACTTATTAAGCTATTCCCCGATTGATGGGCATTTAATCATTTTCCAATTCTATGCTACCAAAACCCAGCTACTTCAAACATTTTTATACATGTAGGTTCTTTTCCCTCCTTTAAGATTTCCTTGGGATACAAACCCAGCAGTGGCAATGCTGGATCAAAGGGTATACACAGTTCTATACTCCTTTAGATATAGTTTCAGTTTGTTCTCAAAAATGATTGGATCATTTCATAACTCTACCAACAATGTATTAGTGTCTCACTTTTTCCCACATCCCTTCCAACATTTATCATTATCTTTTCCTGTCATGTTAGCCAATCTGAGAGTTATGAGGTGGTACCTCAAAGTTATTTTAAATTATAATTCTCTAATCAATTGAGATTTAAGACATTTTTTCATACAACTACAGACAGTTTTAATTTCATCATCTGAAAATTGTCTTCATATTCTTTGACCATTTATCAATTACGGAATGACTTGTATTCTTATAATTTTGACATTTATATATTTTAGAAATGAGATCTTTATTAGAAACGCTAGCTATAAAGATTTTTTTTTCACAGCTTTGCATTTCCCTTTTAATCTTGTTTCTGTTATGTTTTGTTTGTGCAAAATCTTTAATTTAAAGTAATCAAAGTTGCCCATTTTGCCTTTTATAATGTTCTCTAGTTCTTCTGGTCATAAACCTCTTCCTTCTTCAAAAATCTGATAGGTAAATTATCCCTTACTCTCCTAATTTATAATGGTATTCTTTATGCCCAAATAATGTACCCATTTTGACCTTATTTTTATACAAAGTGTGAGATGTAGGACTATGCTGAGTTTCTTATATATTTTCCAGTTTTCACAGCAATTTTTGTTAGTGAGTTCTTATTCCAGAAGCTGGAATTTGGGGGTTTATTAAATATTAGATTGCTATAAGCCTTGATTATCATGCCATGTATATCTATTTCGCTGATCCACCACTCTATTTCTTGGCTGTAAGAGCCCTTTAAATGGGCGCCACAGTGCATCAGGAGATTGAGTGGTCCGGAAGTAATTTCTATGGATATTAGGACTGCCTTGTAGATGGGATGCTGTCCATTTTGAGATAGCTTCGTAATGGGTGACTCTCTCGCTGATTGGCTGTGTGTGTGACCTCACAGGCCCTATGTAAGCCCACTGCAGGCAGCAGTCGCGCTCTTTAACCTGGCGCTCTTCACCCTGGCTCCCTAGCCTGGGTGGCCAAGCCAAGATGGATAGCCGAAAGAGGTAAGGGTTTTGGTAGTGAACACGTGGGTCTTCTGACCAGGTGTTCACTCGGGAACCAACAAGTCAGGGCATCAGTCAGGGCATTATGTGAGTATGTATAATAAAGGCTTTTAAGATTACACATGGCTGTTCTTGAGTGTGCTACCGGTTATTAAGCTATAGATTCAAGAGATTGTGGCCAGAGACCTTTGAAGGCCTCAGAGGAGGCAAGCCGGGTAGAGTTCACACTGTTAAGCACAGTGGTCAAAGGTACTCTGGTGGGTCTAGGACAGACTAGTAATAGTAACTGCCAGGAGAGCACATTACACTTGGCCAGTATCAAATGATGACTGTTGCTTTATAATATAGTTTTGGCTTGATACTGCTAAGCCACCATCCTTTGTATTGTTCTTCATTAATCCCCTTAATATTCGTGACCAAATTTTGTTATTATCTTTCTAGTTCTATAAAATAATGTTTTGGCAGTTTGACTGGTTTGGTATGGCACTGAACAAAAAGACCAATTTAGGGAGAATTGTCATTATTGATATATTAGCTTGGCCTACCCATGAGGAAATTGACATTTTTCCAATTATTTAGATCTGACTTTATTTGTGTGAGAAGATTAATTGTGTGTGTTCATATAGTTCTTGGGTTTGTCATTTCAAAAGATTGATATTTTTATTTCTTCATTATCTTTTCTAATTCCTTTAATTTTTTTTCTTTTCTTATTAGAATAGCCAGCATTTATAGTACAATGTTGATTAATAGTGGTGATAATTAGGCATCCCAGTTTTACTCCTGCTCTTATTGGAAATGTGTCCAGCATCTCTCCATTACAAATAATGCTTGCTGTAGGTTTTAGATAGGTATTGATTATTTTAAAGAAACCTCTCACTGTATCCTTATACTCTCTAGTGTTGTTTTTTTTTTTTTTTTAATATAGGAATGGGTGCTGTATTTGGTCAATGTATTGTCCTGCTGAAAAGTTGCTGTGGTCTCTTTGCTAATATTTTATTTTAAAATTTTGCATCAAAAAATTTAAAAAAAAAACCTGAGAAGGAAAACAAAAATGCAAGCAGCCAATGACAGAAAAGAGTGAAAATGCTATGTAACTCTGCTGGATCAAAGGGTATGCACAGTTTGATAACTTTTTGAGCATAGTTGCTCTCCAGAATGGTTTTATTCATTCACAATTCTACCAACACTATATCTGTGTCCCAGTTTTCCCACATCCCCTCCTGTCATCTTAGCCAATCTGAGAGGTGTATGGTGGTATCTCAGAGTTGTCTTAATTTGCATTTCTCTGACCAATAATGATTTGGAGCACCTTTTCATATGACTACAAATAGTTTCAATTTCTTTATCTGAAAATTATCTGTTCATATCCTTTGATCATTTATCAATTGCAGAATGGTTTGATTTCTTATAAATTTGAGTCAATTCTCTATATATTTTGGAAATGAGGCCTTTGTCAGAACATTTGAATGTAAAAATGTTTTCCCAGTTTATTGTTTCCCTTCTAATCTTGTCTGTATTAGTTATGTTTGTACAAAAGCTTTTCAATTGGATATAATCAAAATTATCTTGTGATCAATGATGAATCTCTAGTTCTTCTTTGGTCACAAATTCCTTCCTCCTCCATAGGTCTGAGAGGTAAACTATCCTATATTCTTCTAATTTATTTATAAGAGTATTCTTTATGTCTAGATCATGAACCCATTTTGACCTTATCTTGGTATATAGTGGTATGAGTGGGTTTATGCCTACTTTCTGCTATACTAGTTTCCAATTTTCCAGAAGTTTTTCTCAAATAATGAGTTCTTATCCCAAAAGCTGGGCTCTTTGGGTTTATCAAACATTAGAGTACCTTTTATTCTTCCAGATGAATTTTGTTGTTATTTTTTTCTAGATGAATAAGATAATTTCTTGGGAGTTTGGTATAACACTAAATAAATAGATTAGTTTAGGTATTATTGCCATCTTTATTATATTCACTCGACCTATCCAAGGACACTTAATATTTTTCCAGTTGTTTAGATCTGTCTTTATTTGTGTGGAAAATGTTTTGCAGTTTTGCTCATATAGTTCCTGACTTTCCTTTGTCCGATAGATTCCCAATATTTTATCCTATCAACTGTTATTTTAAATGGAATTTTTCTTTGTATCTCTTGCTGTTGGATTTTGTTAGTGATGTATAAGAATGCTGATGATTTATGTGGATTTATTTTGTATCCTGCAACTTTGCTAAAGTTGTAGATTATTTCTAATATTTTTTTATTATTTAATATCTTCCTTATTACCTACTCTAATTCCTTTACTTTCTTTTTCATCTCTTACTGCCAAAGCTAGGATTTCTAATACAATACTGAATAGTAATGGTGATAATGGGCAACCTTGTTTCACTCCTGATCTTACTGAATGATTTTAGTTTATCCCTATTACTAATGGTTTTAAAGAGATGCTACTGACTAATTTAAGGAAAAGTCCACTTATTTCTATACTCTCCAGTGTTTTTAATAGGAACAGGTGTTGGATTTTATCAAATGCTTTTTCTGCATCTATTAAGATGATCATATGTTTTTTATTAATTTGGTTATTGATATAGTCAATTATGCTAATACTTGAAATGCTAATAGTATTCCTAATGTTGAACCAGCCCTGCATTTCTAATATAAATTCTACTTGGTCACAGTATATTATGCCCGGAATGATTTTCTGTAATATCTTTGCAAATATTTTATTTGAGATTTTTGCAGCAATATTCATTAGGGAGATTGGTCCATAATTTTCTTTCTCTGTTCTCATCCTACTTGGTTTAGGCATCAGTACCATGTCTGTGTCATAAAAGGAATTTGGTAGGACTGCTTCATTCCTTAATTTTTTCAAATAAATTATATTGGGATTAATTGTTCTTTAAATGTTTGATAGAATTCACATGTAAATCCATCTGGTCCTGGGGATTTTTTTTAGAGAGTTGATTAATAACTTGTTCTATTTCTTTTTCTAAAATGGTATTATTTAAGCAATTTATTTCCTCCTCTGTTAATCTAGACAACCTATAGTTTTGAGGGAATTCATTCATTTCATTTAGGTTATCAAATTTATTGGCATAAAGTTGGACAAAGTAACTCCTAATTATTGCTCTAATTTCCTCTTCATTAGTGGAAAGTTCTCCCTTTTCATTTTTAAGTCTAAATTTTATTTTCCTCTTTCCTTTTTCTATTCAAATTTACCAAAGGTTTATCTATATTGTTCGTTTTTTTTTCATAGAACAATACTTATTAATTCATTAGTTTTGTTTTTACTTTCAATTTTATTGATCTTTCCTTTCATTTTTAGAATTTCAAGTTTAATATTTGATGGGGGGTTTTAATTTGCTCTTTTTTCTAGCTTCTTTAGTTGCAAGTCCAATTCATTGATCTTTTCTTTATCTATTTTATGCAAGAAAGCCTTTAGAGACATAAAATTTCCCCTTACTATTTCTTTGTCTGCCTCCCACATATTTTGGTATGTTGTCTCATTATTATCATTCTCTTGGATGAAATTATTAATTGTGTCTATGATTTGCTGTTTCAACCATTAATTCTTTAGGATGAGATTCTTTAGTTTCCAATTATTTTTGGGTCTATTTTCCCCTGGCTTTTTATTGAAGGTAGTTTTTATTGCATCATGATCTGAAAAGAATGCATTTACTATTTCTGCCTTTTGTATTTGATTTTGAGGTCTTTATGTCCTAATACATGGTCAATTTTTGTATAGATTCCATGAACTGCCAAGAAAAAGGTGTACTCCTTTCTGTCTCCATTCAGTAGTATTCTATTTACCTCTTTAACTTCTTATTTATTTTGTGGTTTGATTTATCTAATTCTGAGAGTGCAAGGTTAAGATCTTATAGTTTTGCTGTTTATTTCTTCTTGTAGCTCTCAACTTCTCCTTTGGAATTTAGATGCTATACCACTTGGTACATATATGTTTAGTGTTGGTATTGCTTCATTATCTATGGTACCCTTTAGCAAGATATAGTTTCCTTCTTTATCTCTTTTAATTAGATCAATTTTTTGCTTTTTGCTTGATCTGAGATCAAGATAGCTACCTATGCTTTATTTACTTCATCTGAAGCATAATAAATTCTGCTCCAGCCTTTTACCTTTACGCTGTATGTATTATGCTGCTTTAAATGTGTTTACTGTAAACAATATATTGTAGCATTCTAGCTTTTATTCCAATCTGCTATCACCTCTACCTTATGGGAGAGTTCACCCCATTCACATTTACAGTTAAAACTACTAATTCTGAAAAAAATCCTGCCATCTTATTATCCCCAGATTATATTGTTCTCTTTCCTTTCCCTCTTACCTCCCTTCCCAGTATTTAACTTGAGGCACCACTTGCCTCAAGCAGCACTTCCCCTTTAGAATCTCACCCTCTTAGAGTCCCTCCCCCTTTCTTATACCTTTTCCCTACTATTTAATGTATTCCCTTCCCTTTATTCTACCCCTTCCCTTTTTGCTTTACCCATCCCACTTTTCAATGAGGTGAGAGAAATTTCTCTGTAAACAAAATGTCTAATATTTTCTCTTTGAGACAAATCTGATGAGAGTAAGATTCACACAATGTTCATTCCTCTCCCTTCTTTCCCTTAGATACAATAGATTTCCTTTTTCTCTTCCTGAGATGTAATTTCCCTCTTTTTACCTTCTGCTTTTCCCATTTTCTGGTACAATCACCTTTTCACCTCTATTTCCTTTTTTATATTATAACAGTAAAATCAAATTATACATGCACTCTCTATGTATGCCCATAACAGAGTTCTCAAGAGTTCTTTTTGCCTTTTTGTGCTTTTCTTGAGTCCTATGTTGGAGGTCAAATTTTTTGTTTAGCTCTAGTTTTTGCATCAGAAATAAATGGAATTCACTTGCTTCATTGAGTGCCCATCTTCTTCCTTGGAAGAAAATGCTCAGTTTAGCTGGGTAGTTTATTCTTGTCTTTATTCCAAGTTTCTTTGCCTTTTGGAATACCAGATTCCATGCCTTTTGATCCTTTAATGTGGAAGCTGCTAGATCCTGAGTAATCCTTATTGTAGCTCCTTGATATTTGAATTGTTTTTTTTCTGGTGGCTTGTAATATTTTTTCCTTGGTCTAATAGTTCTGAAATTTAGCTACAATATTTCTTGGAGTTTTAGTTTTGGGGTCTCTTTCAGGAGGTGTTTGACAAATTCTTTCAATGCCTATTTTACCTTCCTTTTCTATAACATCTGCGCAGTTCTCTTTGATGATTTCCTGAAAAATAGTGTCTAGGCTCTTTTTTTCATCATGATTTTCAGGGAGTCCAATAATCCTTAGATTATCTCTCCTAGATCTATTTTTTCCAGGTCTGTTATTTTCCCAAGGAGGTATTTAACATTTCCCACCCACCTCTTTTTTTTTTTTTTTTTTTTTTTTTTTTTTTGGTTTTGCTTGACTGAATCTTCTTGAGTCATTCATTTCCATCCATTCTAGTTCTGATGTTTAATGAATTATTTTCTTCATTTACTTTTTTTTTTTTTTTTTTTTTTTACCATTTCACTATTTTTTATTTTCAGAGAATTGTTTTCTTTTTTCCATTTCACATTTCAGAGAATTGTTTTCTTTTTCCACTTCATCAAATCTTTCTTTTAATGAGTTATATGCTTTTCCCAAACCCTCTTCCTTTCCTTACCCCATTTTTCTTCTAGCGCTCTTTTAAGATCCTTTTTAATTTCTTCTAGGAGAGCCTTGTGTAGTGGGGAGCAGGTTATATCATCCTTTAGGGTTTCATCTGGAGACAATCTGCTTTTAGTCTCCTTAGGGTTTGAAATCTGTTCTTCTCTTTCACTATAGAAGCTTTCTATATCAGAGCTCACTTTGCCGTTTTACTCATTAAAAAAAAAAAATGTTGGGATCTGCTTTGGGGGCAAGAAGGTTCCAAGCTTCTATACACCAGGAAGTGACAGCAGCTTCAATGGGATCACACTGAGTCACTCCCAGTGATGGGTGGGTGTGGCCAGGTCCCATGAGACTCTGGTGATTTGGGGTACACTCTTTACTTTTGTATTCGTGTTGGATGTTTTCTCTGCTGATCTACTGGCTTGCAATCAGGGCAGAGTAGTGAACACTGTGGTAGAGTTCTCCTCATAGATTTTCTGTTCCACAGAGACTACATCCTGTCCCCAGTCTGATTAGCAAACACTGCCCCCTGCCTCTGCCTGGCATCCTCCTGTGCTTGGGGCCAATCAAAACAGACCTTTTCTGGCAATCTTTGAAATTATCTTTTGCTAATAATTTCCTGCACTCTCAATATTTGTAGATTCTGCCAGTCCAGAACTATTTCAGAGGCTGAATTTACAGCCTCTGAATGTGAGGGTAGTAGGAAAGCTCAAAAAGAAGTGTGTGCCCTCTCCTCCATCTTGGCTCCACCCCCTTTTCCAAATATTTTTACACAGTGTTGGAATTAATTCTTCTTTAAATATTTGGTAGAATCCACTTGTGAATCCATCTGGCCCTAGAGATTTTTACTTAGGGTATTTGTTAATGGCTTGTTCAATTTCTTTTTCTAAAATGGGACTACTTAATTTATTTCCTCTTCTGTTAATCTGGGCAATTTATATTTTTGTAAATATTCCTTAATTTGGATTAAATTGTCAGATTTGTTGTTATACAGTTGGACAAAATAGGTCCTAATTATTGTTTTAACTTATTTTTCATTGGTGGTAAGTTTGCCCTTTTCATTTTCGATGCTGGTGATTTGATTTTTTTCTTTTCCTTTTCTAATCAAATTAACCAAAGGTTTATTTTTTTTTCATAAAACCAATTCAGTTTTATCTGTTAGTTCAATAGTTTTCTTAGTTTCAATTTTATTAATCTTTCCTTTGAGGTTCTAATGTGGCATTTATTTGAGAGTTTTTAATTTTTTCCTTTTCTAGCTTTTGTAATTGCATATCCAATCTATTGATCTCTTTTTGTCTATCTTATTTATGTAACCATTTAGAAATATAAAATTTCCCCTAAAAATCTTTGGCTATATCTCATAGGTTTTGTATGTTGTCTTATTACTGTCATTTTTGTGTATGAAATTATGGATTGTTTCTGTGATTTGTTGTTTGACTCACTCATTATTTAGAATTGGATTATTTAATTTCCAATTGGTTTTTAGTCTATCCTTGCCCCTTTATTGAATATAATTTTTATGGCATTGTGGCCTGAAAAGGAAGCATTTATTATTTCTGCCTTTTTGCATTTGATTGTGAAGTTTGTTTTTTTTTAATTTTTTTTTTAATTCATCTTTCCAAATTATCCCCTCCCTCCCTCCACTCCCTCCCCCCGATGGCAGGTAATCCCATACATTTTACATGTGTTACAATATAACCTAGATACAATATATGTGTGTAAACACCATTTTCTTGTTGCACATTAATTATTAGCTTCCGAAGGTATAAGTAACCTGCGTAGATAGACAGTAGTGCTAACAATTTACATTAGCTTCCCAGTGTTCCTTCTTTGGGTATAGCTATTTCTGTACATCATTGATCAACTGGAAGTGAGTTGGATCTTCTTTATGTTGAAGATTTCCACTTCCATCAGAATACATCCTCATACAGTATTGTTGTTGAAGTGTATAGTGATCTTCTGGTTCTGCTCATTTCACTCAGCAAAAGTTGATTTAAGTCTCTCCAAGCCTCTCTGTATTCCTCCTGATGGTCATTTCTTACAGAGCAATAATATTCCATAACCTTCATATACCACAATTTACCCAACCATTCTCCAATTGATGGACATCCATTCAACTTCCAGTTTCTAGCTACAACAAAAAGAGCTGCCACAAACATTTTGGCACATACAGATCCCTTTCCACTCTTTAGTATTTCTTTGGGATATAATCCCAATAACAGCAATGCTGGGTCAAAGGGTATGCACAGTTTGACAACTTTTTGGGCATAGTTCCAAATTGCTCTCCAGAATGGCTGGATTCTTTCACAACTCCACCAACAATGTATCAGTGTCCCAGTTTTCCCACATCCCCTCCAACATTCATCATTATTTGTTCCTGTCATTTTAGCCAATCTGACAGGTGTGTAGTGGTATCTCAGAGTTGTCTTAATTTGCATTTCTCTGATCAGTAGTGATTTGGAACACTCTTTCATATGAGTGGAAATAGTTTCAATTTCATCATCTGAGAATTGTCTGTTCATATCCCTTGGCCATTTATCAATTGGAGAATGGTTTGGTTTCCTATAAATCAGGGTCAGTTCTCTATATATTTTGGAAATGAGACCTTTGTCAGAACCTTTCCTTTTAAAAATATTTTCCCAATTTGTTACTTCCCTTCTAATCTTGTTTGCATTAGTATTGTTTGTACAGAAACTTTTTAGTTTGATGTAATCAAAATCTTCTATTTTGTGATCAATAATGATCTCTAATTCTCCTCTGGTCATAAATTCCTTCCTCCTCCACAGGTCTGAGAGGTAGACTATTCTCTGTTCCTCTAATCTATTTATGATCTCATTCTTTATGCCTAAATCATGGACCCATTTTGATCTTATCTTGGTATATGGTGTTAAGTGTGGGTCCGATTGTGAATTTTTAATGCCCTAATACATGGTCAGTTTTTGTATAAGTACCTTGTACAGCCCAGAAAAGGGCATAATTCTTTCTATTCTTATTCAATTTTCTCCAGATCTATCCTATCTAGATTTTCTAGAATTCTATTAGTTTTCCTAGTTTATTTCTTGTTTATTTTGGGGTTAGATTTGTCTGATTCAGAGAGGGAAAGGTTGAGGTCCCTGACTTGAATAGTTTTGCTGTCTATTTTCTTCCTGTAACTGGCTTAAAATCTTCTCTATGAATTTGAATTTTATAATTAAATGTTCTTTAAATTTGTAAACAAGTTCTTCTTTACCAAAGTTTAAATTAAATCTTAGTTTTAATTTTTAAAAAAATGAATGCATGCTTTTAATATCACCTTTCTATGCCCCTAAGAGGAACTGAAAACTAATTTTGATAAAATTAATTTTACTTTGCTTTTTTTTTTAAAGGTCTTTGTTTTAATGTCGTAGCTTTGTAAATCTGTGACATCACAATTCAAAACATTGGTGAATAAATAGCATTACACATGACTTAGAAAGACTTCTATTGACACATGCCCCCAACAATGAATGTACCATTTCAACTAAAATTGGCAACAAGATCAATAATGTGTGTATCATCAGAGATTAACAAGACTGCATCTGGTGAAAGGGAAAGCTGTGTCAAGGTTTTTCAGGTTTCTATAGAATTCTCTACAGGACAGCTAGATGGCATAGTGATTAGAGCCAGACACAGAGCCAGGACTACTCATCTTCATGAATTCAAATTTGGTTTCAGGTACCCTGGGCAAATCACTTAACCCTGTTTGCTTTGATTCCTCGTTTGTAAAATGAGCTGGAGAAAGAAATGGCAAACCATTCTAGTATTTTTGCTAAGAAAACCCAAATGCAGTCATGAAGAGTCAGACACAGCTGAAGCAAATGATCAACAATTCTTTCTCTGTTTTGAATGACAAGGGAAGAAAGGAACAAGAGAGATGAAAGATTAAATCCCAAGCTACCTACTATGGAATGCTACAGAAAAACATGGAAAAGTGGGATTTGGTGAGCTTTTCTGAATTGAAAAGTTGTTGAAATCCAACAACAACCATGCAGGTATAGCAGCACAGAGAATGGAGTAGAAGAACATTAAAATGGGTGTCTTCTCTATAGTTTTAGACAAAAGAAAAGCCTAGGATTCCTTTTTTATTAGGATATGAGTCAAATGACTAATGGTTGTTCAGGGGAAAGGGTTTCATACTACTGCATTACCTAGTTTCCAATAAATTAATAGCTATATTTTAAAAAGGTGCCTGAAGTTCAGAGAAGTTAAATGACTTGCCTATGTAATATCCTTCATATATATGTACATATATAATATATGTGTATATATTATATATGTACATGCAAATATATGATTTTAACAAACAGCAAAAAAGGATCATTTTAATTTACAGTAAGGAACTTAATAAAAAAAGATCTTGTATGAAAATATGAATCTCCATTTCATATCAATTGATTTTTAAAGTATGTAATAAATTTTGCATATAACTTTCAAAACTATCTTGCTTATCTGTGTTTCCTTCTAATCCTTGTTCTATGCTTTTTAAAGAAAATTTTGCACTTTGTAATGTCATAACCCTTTCAGAAGTCCCCTCCCCAAGTTCTTCCCTTCATTAACTAGATGAAAGAGTGGAGGAAACTTGTAGCAAATAAATATCAATAAATAAAATAAATTCATGCAATTGCCATGTCTAAAACAAATCCATCTTGTATCCAGAACCTCATTATCAGGAACAGGATAACATGCTGCATCATGACAGATTGATGGCTTTCTCATCATTGGTGAATAATTGATGATTGCATCCCGATTTGTTTATTTTATATGCTTAAGTAATAGCTAACTTTAATAAGCATTATGTCCTCAAAACAAACTTGTAAGATAATGTTAGCTAAACAGCTAGAACTGAAGTCAGAAAAAACCTAAGTTCAAATTCAGCCTTAGACACTTACTACCTCTGTGAACTTGAGTAATTCATTTAACCCTGCTTGCTTCAATTTCTTCATTTGTAAAATGAGAAAAATAATAGAACTTCTTTCCTTCTTAGATTATTGTGAGGATCAAATAAGATCAAAATTGTAAAGAACTTAGCATAGTGCCTGACATAGTAATAACTATGTAAATATTAGTTATTATAGACTTCTTCCTTAAAGATGAGGGAACTTAGGCTTAGAGAGATCAAGTGACTTATTCAGTGTCATGTAACTCATAAATGTTCAAAGTGGTTCTTGAATTCAGATGTCTCCTGGATCCAAATCCATTATTTCATGTTTCCTCTCAAAAATCACTCAAACTTTTAGGAATAGAATGGAGTAAGAGAATAAACATATATTAACCATCAAGTACCAGGTGCTTTATAAATATTGTCTCTTTTGATTTTTTAGTTATAAGAACACCAAGTATAATGGATTTTTTAAATCCTTAGATAGTTTTGGCTTTATTTAAAAATTCTAGCTTGGCAGTGGTTGTCATACTTAAAAGAAAGATTAAGAACTCAAGAAACACAAACAATGAATCACCATCATGTCAAAAATTAATAAAGCTCAAACTCAACAGGATTAGTGTGCATTTTAGAGAAGGCACGATTGTCTTGACCCATAAGCAAATAAGAATAAAAATATGTGTTCCAATTTTTAAACACAAACTTGGAAAAGATCTTTTAAAAAAGGATAAAGTAACTAATTACATACAGCAGATACAAACACAAAAAAGAAAACAATTTAAAATATTCTGCATAGGCAAGTGATATTGTAATAAAATAAACAATGTTGACTTTAAAGAGTTATGTATCTGGCAACTGCTATTAACTAACTCTTCCCCATGAAATTATTATGGCCTGGGACCTCAGATTTCTGTTAGAGAATTTCTCAGCCTAAGCATTGTTTTGTTTTTCTCTACTGGACTTCGAATAAATTCAAACAAAAAAGCCTTCAAATGTCTGAGTACAGTAGCTGACTCATTGATTGTCCATACAAAAAATAAATAGTAATTTGGGATGTAAATTACTGAAGAAACATAAGAAGTCAAGCAAGTATCTGTTTAAAGTTAAACAAAAGAAAAAGTGTACAATCTTCTTTCCTTTCTGCCCATCCTACAGATCCAGCTAGGTAAACAGGCAACAGCTCCTAAGAAATACTTATCAATTGCTCAAAGAATATGACTATTTCTAAAAAAATATCAGTGCCAGATCAAGACAGTGGAAGTCATGGATTGTTTTTGATAATGCTGTTTTAATTACAATAACATGCATGTAGTGTTTTAAGTTTTGAAAAGCACTTAACCTATTTTAGCTCATTTAATTTGGTCCTTACATTAACCCTGTGAGGTCAGAATTACTGGTATTCCCATTCTACAGATGATGAAAGTAAGACTGATAGAAGTTAAATGACATACCCATAGTCATAGATTCGTTAAGTATCTGATCAAAAAAATTACACTTCTGTCTTGATTCCAATCAACAAGAATATTTTATATATAGATAGATATGGTGATTACCGCCAAGATAACTAAACAAAAGCAGACATTTCTGAAATACATACATACATACACATATATATATATATGTGTGTGTGTGTGTGTGTATGTATATATATATATGTATATGTATGTATGTATATATATATATATATATATATATATATGTAAAACAATACAAAGGAAAATGAAACAACACCTAAGGATGATAAAAGTATTATAGATTCCAAAGAAAGTCTGAAACCAGAGCAAAATGTTCCTAAATGAGTCAAAAGAGAATTAAGAATGATGAAAACAGAACATACAGTCTGTAGAGCAAAAATAATTGGATTTGAATATGTTTTGATAAGTCTACCCAAAGAAGGAAAAGAGAAAATAACTGGTTGGGAATACAAACATGCAGAAGAAAAAAAAATAATCTTAAAGAAGAAAGGCAAAAAAAAATTTGTTAAAATAAAATATAATCTCTGCATTTATAAAATATGCCAATCTCAAAGACCAGATGTACAGCTACAATTTAAGGTTGATAGTCTCCCCAAAGATCATGACAATGAAGATAAGGAAAGAAATAATATGAGAAAACTCCCCATCATTTCTGAATAAAACAAAACAAAATGCCAGTTGAAAGAATCCACAGATTTCTACCAGGGGAAATATTTTTCCAAGACACATGTTGGTAAAAATGTAACAATTACACTGGCCAACAAAAAATTCTACAAGTGACCAGGAAAGAACTTCAAATATAAAGGAAATTTGAATAAGCTGAGACTATTATTTTGCACTTCCAGAAACAATTGGGCAGCTAGGTGGTGCAGTGGATAGAGCACCAGCCTTGAATTCAGGAGGACCCGAGTTCAAATCTGGTCTCAGACACTTAACACTTACTAGCTGTGTGACCCTGGGCAAGTCACTTAACCCAAGCCTCAAAAAAAAAAAAAAAAAATTAGCATAATCAATCATACAAGATGGACATTCTATAAGACATTCAATAAGACAAGTCTATATATGACATTCAAAGCATTCAAACTAAAAATAGATGTGAGCAGATTAATCTCTTTGGGATTACTCAAACAACTGAAGCAAAAGAAAGCTAAATAAATGCAGTTACACAAGTAACAAAATAAATTACTGCAAAAAAAAAGGGAGGGGATTAGAAAAAGGGGAATAACTATGGAGTTCAAGAACTACTAAAACAACATATATACCATTAAGAGATTCCTTTCAGAAAGTATAAAAGGAAAGACAAAGAAAAATGGAATGTAAATATATAATAGTAGAGAATCAGGCCTAATCCACTAAACTTCATAACATCCTATTTACCAGAGAATCAAAATTTTTATGGGAATGATCTGTAGAATGGGACAGTGAATTAAAGGAAAGAGAGAGAATATAGAAGGAATATGTGATATACCTTATTCAATGGTAAGCAATACAGAGAAAATAATTTTCTGCTGTCTTTTAGAAAGATGGGCAATGGTACAAAGGCCGAAAAGGCAGGGACTAAAAAAGAGGGAAGGAAGGAAATACTTATTCTATTCTGGAAGGGGATTCTACAAAGGAATACTTTCATTGGAAGGAGAGAGATATTCTCTCTCTAAATATAATGGAAATAGAGAGAGATATTTATATATAGATATATCTATTTAAATATATGTGTATGTTTGTGTACATACACATGCATACACACATGGAGATATAGACCTCATAATGGGTATAATCTCCAGGGATTTGTTGAATAGAGACCACTACCTCTGTGAAAGTGTTGTGTCTACTAAGATAGAATCCTCTCTATAATAGAAATAAAAAAAAAAGTTTGCAGGATCCAAAATCTAAAAAGCACAGAAATTTTTGCTTAGAAGACAGAACTCAAAATAGGTGTTTCAGATGCTTCAACTCCATGGGTAACACAGAAACTGAAGAAAAATAAGTATCAAATCCATGTATCAAAGAAGTTTAGAATAGACAGAACAGAAAAAAAAACAGATAAAAATGTGGGAAAGAAATCCTTTATTAGAAAAAAAATGTGCAAGAGATGAAAATAAACTAAAAAAAGAAGCTTAAGAAAAAGGAAAAGTTCTACTTACTTTTCTGAGAGAAAAAAAAGAGAGGAAGAATTAAATAACTTGACAAAAGAAAGAAAACATGATAAATCTACAAAACTAAGGAGAAAGCTGACAAATTGGGGGAGCAGAATATTTCAGGATGAAAGAAAGCTAAGCTATAAGAATATGCTTAGCCTAAAGCAACCTTAAAACAATCAACAAAAATAACTAATAGGAGAAAGTAATGTTTTAAAAGGATTAGAAACAAAACAATTCTAATTTTAAAAAAGACAACATAGATAAAGAGTTTTGCAAACTTTAAAGCAATATAGTAGTAGCAGTAGTTGTTGCTTTTGTTTTTCATGATGAGAATGAATAAGATGACGCTTTAGTTCCTGTCCTGAATGGCTCTTATATTGATCAGTGCTTTATTTTTATTCTTGTAATCCAACTCATAGTTCAAAGTGCTAATGCTTCAAGAATTTCTATCTGTAAAAATGAAGCTAAGTGATAAACCAAACCCCTGAATTCATAACACTGTATTCTCAAATTCTAAAGTATAGCCATCTTTTAAAATAATGTATCACTTCTGTTAGACATTTCTTAAAAGTGGTTACCTTAAAACTGGTTCAGTACACTAAATAACTGGAAATTTTAGGAGTGCTTTTAAATATTACTTCTCTTTTCATAAATGAAATTGTGAAAAATCTAACTTGGAAATCTTCTCTATTCTGTTCAACTAATTCAGCAGTAGGTTTTAAAAACCCTATTTGTTTAAAAATCAGTAGTTTCCATTGAAAATATGTTAGGACATAGAATTGTGTATAGCGAACTAGTTCAGAAATCAGCACTTTAAGAAAAAAATAACTGAGTGTTTTAGGTCTAGCCCATTAACTTACTGATTGTACATTGGCATATTTTGTATGATTTATAATCATCCTTTTTGCTTGTTTCTTCTAAGTTTATTCTCAGGAAAATTATTAGCATCTGAACTGGACGAGAAACCTCCCAAAGTCACTGATTGTATGTTATCTTCAGGTTAATTGTGAGAGCCTGCCTATTATCATTTCCCCTCCACCTACCAGATAACTTCCTGCTGAGGGTCTTAAATGTTTATCAAATTTGTATGACTCAAAAGACTGATCACAAATACAGAAGACTGCCCATGTGCTCAGCCCTGTGTGTTCTTGCCAATTAGAATTCCCCAATCTCCTCCAAGATCAATTAAATAATAATATTGACAAGAAATAATGACAGACATGGAGCTTTTCTTCTACAAAGGAATGCATAATTTAACTTCAAATTGTATGGCTGCCAAAAACCTCCTTCTATGATCCTCAAGTGGATACCACTGCTTATATCAGCATGACAAAAACTGACAGGGGACACAGGAAATCTACAGACCCAAAGAAATGTGTCTCTCAATTGTAAACACTCAAGGACTCAAGGGGTCCCTAGCTAGCACCTTTCAAACTCTTTCACGTTATCCATGCATGAACTGGCAAACTCTAACAAATCCTTAACAAGATCCAATGTACATACACACACATGTAATACATGTGTATATACATTTTACATTAGGTTTTGTCTTTGCTTTTTAGTGAGGTAATGTCTACTACAAAATTCTCTTTTAAATGCTGGGGAATGGATAGAAGAGCCTGAACCACTTCTCTGAAACTTTGAGTTAGCCCCATAATCCTTGCTTCTAAATGAATAAATGAATGAATAAATAAATAAGTAAATGAATGAATGAATAAATATATATGTATATGTGTATATTCACATACATACACACACATACACACCTCTTTGTAAATACTAGAGTAAGAATAAATCTTAGAGGTTTCTAATATGATTTTCACATTTTATAGGTAAAGAAGTTGAGGTCCAACGCCAAGTGAATTACCTAAACTCATGCTGGATTTTAAATCAGCTCTTTTGACCTTCAAGAAGAATAATACATCTTAATTCACTGAGTGTTCATCCAGTAACTTCTTGGTTTATCAAACTTTGACTCTCCGAGAGTTATTCTTATGACTAGACTTTTTTTTATGGTAGGACACTCAATCCCTTTTGTAAAGAGATGAAGTAAGCAACCAGATCCTACTAAAGATGCCAATGTCAACTTGTAAGCAAAGGCTCCTAATTCATTCAATAGGTTATTTACCAACTTTCATAATCCTCTGGAAGGATGAAAGCATAGGACTTGATATGAATAGAAATACTATAAACTCATTTAAATGACCTATGGCTATAGAAAACTTCTGGATTTAGAATCTGTCAATTTCAATGATGATATGTTTTGAATATACAAAGAACAGAAATTATTTGTGCACACTTCAGCTAAGGAAATAATATTCAGCTAAATTTTTATTTGCTTGTGAAAGTGTATTAAAAGGAATTAGTATAATTTTTAATTGCTGGTTTATATTGAATATCCAAATATTTTCCTTCCTAAAGGAAATCTTATCCTTTTAAAAATTAATACAATTTACTAGATTATAAATTCCTTAAAAGTAGGACTCCATGTCTCATCTAAACTACCACTTAGTAAATACTGCATATAGTAAGCATTAAAATAGATTTTCTGGGTTCTTAGATTTTTTTGTTGTTGTCAAAGAAAGAAAATATATAGAATTTAAATATAATAATCCCATGACCACCAAATTAGTAGGATTAGATAAACCTAGCTACAGATGTACCTAGAAAGTTAGTTTAACCAGCCTAATTATTCTGGGATTATGTCACCTAATTCTGTTAATCCAATAAGAGACAAATAAAGAAAGCTTCCAAAAACTGTTAAAAGCTTCCAAAAGCAAAACATTTATCTATGCCACCTCCCCCTTTATTTTTAAATTTGGAGAAACAAAGCTATCTCTCCATATGTTAGGAAACTAAGAAGTCCTTAAGAGATAAACTGGGAAATTAATGGAGACTCTAGTGGATGCCCTGTTGACATTGCAATTTATTAAGAGATAAAAATGCTTACTAGAAAATAGAAAAAGTACGAAAGGGGACACAAATCAAAAGGGCAATTTTGTTACCTCATTAAATCATGTGTGTGTGTGTTTGTGTGTGTGTGTGTGTGTGTTATTTCTTTTAAAACAACATAGTAGAAGGAATAGTTTTTCTTTACATAACTTTGTATACTGAAAATTTTGTTTATTGATAATCATGCAATTCACAATATGAAAATGTGTTCTAAAAAAAACCTAAGTTTATAAGAGTAACAAGCAAATGTATACAATATATCACTGTAGGAACAGGAACTACAAAGTATCTCCGCAAAGTCTTGCATAATAAAAGTAGTTAGAAAGATCAGCAGTAGATAGAGCCTGAAGTCCAGAAGATGTTTTCCTAAATTCAAATTCAGCTTCAGATATTTACTAGCTTGGAGACCCTGGAAAAGTCATTTAACCCCATTTGCCTCAATTTTCCCATCTGTAAAATGGTGAAGGAAATGGCAAAACACTCCAGCATCTTTGCCAAGGAAATTCTAAATGGGATCATAATGAGTCACATATGAATGAAAATGACTGAACAAGACAGATCTACTTGTACTATATTTGACTTCTCACATATCAGACAGTAGGTGGAAAATATATTATTAAGTTCACAAAAAAAGGACTTCAATAATTGATGATTACCATAAAAGAAATATGAAAATTTACCTTCATGACATCTAGCGTCTCCTCCAACTTTTCACCTTGGCTTTTATGATTTTCCCCAAATTGAAAAGCAACTAGATATTAGAGGCAGCTGACAGCACAATGAATAGAGTACAGAAGTCTAGATTTACAAAGACTGGTCTCAGACCTTACTAGTTGTGTGGCCCTGTACAAGTAATTTAGCTTCTATTTGCCTCAGTTTCCTGGGCTATAAAATTGGGATAATTAATAGTAAGTAACCCCCTCAAAGGACTATTGTGAGGATCAAATGAGATATTTGCAAAAGTGTCTAAATATTCAACAGTACCTGGAACATAGTGTCTATTTATTGCTTATTCTATTTATTCTACTAAGTACTAAATGCTACTAAAATTATTCCTTCCCTTCCTCCTTATATTCTGTTGCATTTTGTTGGATTTTTCTCTTCTTTCTAGTTGCAAACAGAGATCATTCTCCAATATTGTCTTTGATTCTATCACCATCATTATCTCTTCCTTCCCTTATTCCTTAGCCTTGTCCTCTTCTCTCTAATTTAACTCAAATTGTTTTTAAAATCATCTCTATATAGATAATTAAACAATCTGTATTACTCTTCTGAATTTCAGACTCGCATCTCCAATGGTATAACATGTGATATTTATCATTAGAGAAAGTACCATACCTGGAGTCAGGAAGCCTTATGTTCAAATGCCCACCTCTTACTCTTCCCAGATATGTAACCACGAATAAATATTTAGTCCTATTCAGTCCCAGTTTCTTCTTGTGGAAAATAGGAATAAAAGTTATAATTAATCATTGCCTCACAAGGTTGGTTTGAAGTTCAAGTTATCTTCCTGACTTCATGGTTTCTCTTTGTAGGAACTTCATTCCCCTTGTTATTTTTCTTGTAACTATAGAATTATGTTTTTTTCTTCTTTCCAATCTCTCATATAAAATGGATTATCAAGTCCTCTTAATTCTACCTCTTCAAACACCTTCCACTTCCACCTGCCTTTAAATTCTCTTTTGTGCCTCTCAAATACAGCATTCGTTATCCCTTATCTGGAATACTAACTTAGCCTTTACAAGTATTCCCACTACAACTTCCCCCTTGCCATTTGGGGGTACTATTATACCTCAAAGCAAGGACAGGTAAGTTTTAATACAAAGGAGTAAGAGTTAACTGGTACAGTGGATATGATGCCAAATCTGGAATCAGGAAAACCCAAGTTCAAATGTGAATGCAAATGAGGGTGACAACTAAACAATTTTGTGGTAAATTAAAAAAATGGAAGAAGGGCAGTAGAGTTAAAGAGGTAACCCTAGGACTATAGTACTCTTAAAATTTCAGTGCATTTCTTTTGCTAAAAGTCCTCAGTCTTTATAACATCTCAAATACTTAATTTCTCCACCTTGCCTCCTTTCCACTGTCTTTCTCCACAAAAATTCATAATTTTCTACATCTCTATTAACTCAAACAACTTAAAATATTACATATATGCATTCTATATTGCTTCAAGTCCTTTACATATGAACATGATCATGCATGCATGTAATTGAACGAATGATGTGGTATTAAATTACTTTTTTTTTTTTTTTTGCAAAACATATCCAAAGGCACTTCTTCTATTCTTTTTACATAGTTATCTCTGCCAGTAGCTATGTTCTGTACTCCATAACTACAAACTCCATGTGCCAGTAAACTTTAATTCATGGGCAAGATTTCAACATTGTTTAGCAATAAGTCATTACAGTTGTTGCCAAATTAAATTCAGAAGATGGTGTTAATTCCAGCACGAAAAATAACATCATTACCATCATCACTTTTCAATGCAAGGCACAATCTTGCCTGTGAAGATGCAAATGAAGCTAGATTGCAAAAGGAAAGACCTAAAAGCTGTTTAACTTGGATTATTGTCACTTTACATTCTGGTTTGTGTTTGAGACATTCTACATTTAAATTGCTAGGATATTTTCCTCAGACATAAGCATCCAAAAACTTTAAGAGTAAAACTAATTTCACCCATACTTAATTTATATTTAAAACAGGAAACTCAACACTGTCAGTTGAGAAAATTGTCTAACAAGTTGTGATTTAAGAGTTCTAGTTTTCTCACCTGTCAAATAAAAAAATCAGACTAAGATCTAAATTTAAGATGAAGAGCTTTGAGTCCATGTTATATGACAAATGGTTGAAAGAACTGGGTATATGTAGCATGGAAAAGAGAAGCAAGGGGAATGAGATATGTGTTTTCAAATATCTGAGGAACTGTCAGGTATATAAAAATATTTGATTAGATTTCTTTGGCCCCAGAGGAGGGCAGAACTAAGAGCAATGAATAGAATTTGCAAAGAAGTAAATTTTGGCCTGATGTCAGGTAAAAAAAAAATTAACAATTAGAGTTGTCAGGTATACAATGTGCTGCTTCAAGAGATGATAGAATTCCCTTTGTGGAAATACATAAAAGGCAGAGGGATAACCATCTCTCTGGGATGATATATTGGGAATTCCTTTCACATATAGGTTGAACTTGATAGCTACACGATTTTGTTCCAATACCCCAATTCTATGTGATTCTTTTCCTTTTTGCTTTTAAATCCTATAATTACAAAAATAATTCTAGCATTATCTAAGTGAAATTTTCTGAAATATATCTGCATATATATTATATATGTGTACATATATGCACATATATACATACATAGAGAGAGGGAGGGAGGGAAGGAAAGGATTCTGGAATAGTTCAAGAGTTTTGGAAAACTCATACATTACATATCTTCAAGACTCATAGGAGCATACATTGAGAGCTCAAAGGCATTTCAGGTGCATTCTAGTCCAGTCTTTTCATTTTACAAATGAAGAAATTGAGGTAAAGCGACTCGCTTTTGTTCACACCATTATTAAGAGGAAGAACCAGGATTTTAACCCAAGTCATCTAAGCATTTCATCTTCTCAAGTTTACTTTCATCTAAGATTCTCAGAAAATGTGAATCAGCAAGTATGGATTAGATAGTTACTTTGTGCACAACACTATTCTAGATGTTTTGAGAGATACAAAAGGACTTGATGACAAATTTTTAAGTCTGAAGATTCTTCATAAGCTAATTTAATAATGTATTGAAAAAAATGTAGTGAAAAAAATAAAGACAAAACAAAGCATTATATTAGGCGGAATAATGTGTAAAAGTATGCAAAAGAAAAACTCAACATTGACTACTTCACAACCTAAAATGGGATAGGAAGAGAACAGAATCCAGGGACAACTTTTCTCCTCTGGGATTGTCCAGCTGTGACAGACTCAAAGGAATAATGGGTACTTACAGAATGCAGAGCTATTCTATCTAGGTCATTCATTGACCCAGAAATGGACCTGCAGACTATCAAACCTAAATAAGCCCACCTTACTGATTGTCAACAGAGTGATAACCAGGGAAAAATGAAGGAGGAGCTTATATAATTATCCAGAAAGTTTTTATTGATGGAATACTAAAATTGACTGAGGTTTGATGCTATAGACACTGTATCTAAATAATTATTTCCTATATGCAGCTTTGATAGGTAATGCTATGAATTAAGTACTTAAATATGTTCTTGGCTTAGAATTTACAATTTTCATACTATGCACTCACTATACATGCTCAGTACAACTTAAAGGGACTGAAATTTTTGTTGTTTTGTTTTTAAAGAGTGGCATAAGAACAGGTTCAAATAGGACTGCATTTTCTGTTATCACTGAGCCCTGTGATCACTCACAAGAGAAATTGCTAGGACTACATTTTTTGTGAGACGATATGCCAATAGCTCAAAAAGTAAGGAAAATGACTTGAGGAAAGGGTAGGATGGGATTTTAAGGCAGAGTTTTGTTACATTGGGAACCATGTCAAGAGGTCAGAGGGGCAACTAAGACTACTAAAGGGGGTGTCTAGGAATGCAGAAGTCCTGGAGTGTGCCTGAGGGTCCACAAAGCAAGGAAAGTGGACAATTAAGCTGGAGGTGACCTGCAAAGGCCAGCTGATTATACAAGCAGAGGTCTCACACTATGTGGGTGAAATTTCATTACCTTCAGGCTAAAAAGGGACCTTCTTATTGGAGTAGTGAATTTGAAGAACTTACTTCCCAAATTACCCAAGGAGGAAGGGGGATAAGATTGTGTTTGATCAGGAATGCATGTGATCATAAAATCACAGAATTTGAACTAGAAAGAATGTTAGTGGTCCTTTAGCTCAATGCCATTATCCCTTATTTCACCATATATTTCAGTCCCAATGAAATATTTTACTATCTCAATTCAATTTATTTCTTTTGTCTATAAGTTTGGGGATAAAATGAATATCTAGAAGTTTACTGCCCAGTTTTCCAATTTCAAAATGGTGGAGGGAAGAGTAAAGTAGGGGTAAAATGAGTCAAATAAAAAGCACTATTAAAATTACCCATGGTTTGAACCTGGGTACAACAGAATTGAGAGAATGACATAAAATAACAGAAAATAGTTTTCTTCAACTATTTAATTTTTCTATCTTTTGCTCAAGTGGCTCTATTTGTGAATATTTTAACTTCACATTTTTATTGTTAGAATTTTTCAGGAGGTTAATATAACTTTGGATTATATGGATCTTTCTTGTTTTTTTTTTTTTACTATTTTTACTAAAGAACATTTATTTTCATATATTTCTACTTTACTTTGTTTCTTAGTTAATAAACTGTCTGATCATTTTAATCAAATTAAAATCTGGTGGTAAGATATGCATCACTGTATTTGTAATTATGTTTATTTGATTTTGAACATGAGTTATAACAGTAAAGGTTCTTATTAATATATTTTATAAGTTAATCTTGAAACAAAAGTGAAAGGTGAATATAATAAATCAGAGGACAATACTTTTTTTTTTCTCTCTATAGTGGCTAACACAATGATATGCAGGGACACATACACACACACACACACACACACACACAGTTGGGAGTAAATTATTTATTGAGTGACTCAATGAGATTTTTTATCCTTAAAATATGGAGTTGACTCCACATGACTGGTCTGGAGAATATTTATAGGGGGAAATTCATTAAAGGGATTTTAACCTAATGGAGAAGCAGCTAAAAAAATGACTTCTACATTATAATGCTTCATATGATACATGTTTACTTGAAAGATTGTATTCAAAGTGACTTGCTTCTAATCTGGTGGAAGTGCATAAAAAGTTGTATCATTGGGGCCAATATTAGTGAACCATGTTATAAGTAACTTAGATGGCTGATTAAAGGCATAATTGATTTATCAATATCCGTAATGTAAAATTGCTACTTTAATACAAGAAAAACAGTTTTGCAAGCTACATTAATCCTTTGTATCACAAAGGAACTTGAAAAAATCATTCACTAAAAAATTACCTACCAATATTTTTAAAGCAACTATTTGTGCATAATTCTATACTCTGAAGAATAAATTAAATATAAATAGTTTCTAATCTCAAGCACATGGCTATATAAAGATAGAGTCCTAATGGATTTTATCCATTAACATATTATACCCTGAAATATAGTATACATTATTCAAGAACATATGCTAGAAAGAGTAAATGATAGAAGGAAGCATTAAAAAGTAAAAGTTTTGGATAAATCAAACTTTTAAAGAAGACCATTTATACCTTAATGCATGAAGAAATTCTTTACTGACATCATTATAGTTAATAAGCACCCTTTGATGTGTCATGTACATAAATCTAGATTTTCAGAAACTGGTGTTTCTTAAGTATATCTCACATAGAAAGTATAGTGATTAGAAGCGATTCAACTGGGGGAAAAAATTACTATAGCAAATGCCTGGAAGATGGAGAAAAAAATCTGACCTCTGCTGGCTAAAACTATGCCTCAAAGACATTTATTTGTGAAAGGTCATAGGGAATATACTTCAACCATTCCTGTAATAAAGTTATATGCTTATTACTAATGAGTAATTCTTATTGGGCTCACACAAACCTATGGATCTGGCTATACAAATGATGAATTAACTATCTCATAACCTATTTTTAGTTAAAAGATACATTTAAGAAAGTCCAGGCTTATTTCAAGTAATTGTCTTGGTGGGAAATTAGACTATAGGCAATAATGCTAATTAGTTATTCACTGTATTAGAATACTTTTCTCTGTTGTGTTATTGATCTACTCCTTAGAGGACAAAGTCATTTCCAAAAAGAATGACAGGGTCAGTTAGATGTTGCAATGGACAGAGCACCAGCCCTGAAGCAAGAAGGACTTGCTGGAAATCCAGTCTCAGACACAAACTTTCCCCTAGCTGTGTGATCCCCTGAGTAAGTCACTTAATACACACACACACATATAAAAAAGAATGACAATAGAGACTCATATTTAACTGAACATCCCCTAAAATTTTCAGGCCATTTTCAGAGGAATTTTCCTTATTTATATCTTTTCCAATTTGATATCTCTCAATTTGATTCTTTGAACCTAAACCTGGACCTATATTTATTCCTTCAAAATAATTATCTTTTACCCTCTTGGAAGACAAATTGTCACTATTTCTCATTTCAGCTCAACTTCGGGATCCCATTTGGAATTTTCTTGACAAAGATATTGGAGTGATTTGTCATTTCTTTCTCTAGCTCATTTTACAGATGGCAATCAGGGTAAAGTGATTTGCTGAGGGTCACATAGCTAATAAGAATCTGAGGCCAAATTTGAACTCAGGTCTTCCTTACTTCAGGACCAGTGCTCTATCCACTGCACCATTAAGCTGTGTTTGGTGAATAGTGGATAACAAAATAGAATCATTGCCACTGCAAAGAAATTTAAAGATCACCTGGTCGGTTAGTCCAATTTCCTCATTTTACAGTTGAGAATAGGGACTCCTATTTCACTTAGGACACAAGTACAAATAGTACCATATATAAATAATCATTTAATCATCAACTGATTGAAATGCAGTGTGGATTTTGAGGTTTAAGATTTGGGTTCAAAACCAGGCTCCTTTACTTTCTACTTGTGGGACTTTAGGCAGCTCACTTAACTAACATGGGCCTGTTTTCTCTTGCTACTAAATAGGAGGTTAGATGGATCATCTCCAAGGTCACTTTCACTTTTAAATATTATAAAACAAACACTTTAAGGTCAAAAATAAAGAACATAGATGAACAATGAACTCAACTGAAAGCTATGGAATATTTTTTTTTAATATATACTTCCATGGGAAGACATCCTCACATCTAGTCTGTATTACATGTATGGCATGCAAGAGGGGATATGAATAATAGACAATATACTATGAAATACCACTTCAGCATGGGAATGTACTCAGGAAGTAGAATACAAAGAAAAGGGTGGCAATTACCCAGCTTTCCACCATTAGCTATCTGCACACTGAATCATCTCCAGCTAATGACATTTAGGGACTATAAGACCAATCAGCTTCATTAACCTAGACATGTGTAAAATGTTATACAAGAAGAAGCAAAAGGACATTTTCTTCCCCCTCCCCCATATTGCCATATACACAGTCTACATTTCTGAATTCTGAAATCTCTCCAGGCAACCAGGAGTGGGCAGATGGCAAGAATGAACTGTGGGAATCTGTAGAATGTCAGACAAAGGTTATTGATACTGCAACATATGGATGGTACAGAGATGGCCCTTAGTAGATAAAAATACCTACACTTTTGTTAGTTATTAATAAATTTGGAACATTAGGCTGAAAGGATCTCAGAAAAATTTACAGTTAAGGAAACAGAGGTACAATGACTTAAGTTTAGATCACATAGTGACCCAAGTTTATCTTTAAATTTTAATATGTGAAGGATGAATTGTGGTAATTATTTGTTAATGTTTCAACATTTACCACACATCATATTTAATATCATACATAGTTTAAGTCCTGTTGATTTAATTCCATACTTTCCTTTTATAAATAACAAGAGGTTATTTGTTGGTTTCAGTTGAATTAAATTTAAAATGCTCACCTTGATGATCCTATTCTTTAAAACAGTTTCAAATCTGATTCACATAACACTCATAAGCTTCCCCAACAAACCAGCTGCAGATTTTTTAATTACCAAGGGTACTAACAACATTCTAGTCACCCATGTTTGAAAGTGCAAATTATTTCTTCTTCAACATCCAATCAGTCATCCATTTCTATCAATTGAATTTTCCTTCATAATCTCTCTTACATTCTTCCAAGTCATTCTACCCCACACTGCCCCAACCTCTCATCACTCTGAGACTAGATTATTGCATTAATCTTTTACCTTGATTTCTAACCTCTGGTCTCTCTTACCTTTCTCCCACTCTCACTTAGCCATCCTGTATATTGTTGCCCAATAAAGATTCTTTAAAAATTACTCTGTCACACCCTTCATTTGCTTAGGAAAGTCAAATATTTCTTAACGAAATTTACTTTCTGAAACAAATTGAATAGTCTACTTTGTCTGAATGTGGAATATGAAAAAGGGAGTAATATGTAATCAAACTGGAAGATTTTAATTTAAATAAAAAATAAAAGACATTGTTTTTGATCCTAGCAGAGATAGAGAAACACTGAGTTCTTAAAACAGAATGTGGCATGTTCCAACCTAAGCTTCAGGAATATTCATATGGAAGTTGTGAGGAAAATAGACTAGGGGAAGAAAGACTGGATTAAAGAAAATAAATTCAGATTCTATTCAAATAGTCTAAGCAAAAAGTGATGAGAATTAAATTAGAAAAATTATTTGCTGACTACAATGAGAGTCAAATTAAAAATGAAATTTGAAAATAACATTTTAATATAAAATAATTAATATTACATTTTGAAACTAAGTCACTAAATGGCCTGCAGAGATCCTAAGATATAGATTAGTGGCTTCCATTTCTATTTGAGTTTAACACCTTGCTCTGGACAACTTTTTTATAAACTCCAGATAATATAACAACCTGCAGAAATAAAGGGAGTTTCCTCATCAGGAGTTTCCTGTTCTGATGACATCACAAATTGAATTTCTATCCCTATCCCACTCTTATCATCAATATCTAGCACAGTACTTGAAACAGAGTAGGTACTTTAAAAATATGTGATGTTGATGCCCATGTTACTAAGCTAGATGACTATCCTAGACAGAATTAGATTAGTTAAGAAAAACTGATTTTAGCTGAGAAAGGTAGAAGACTTGTTTGGAATATGTTATGTCTCAAACATGCAGGTGGAGATTTCAACCAAGCAGTTGACATTATAGAGAAATTAAAACTGGATTTGAGATTACCAAGAGTAAGGTAAGAGACAAGAGAAGAGCCCAAGACATAATAAACTCCAAACTCCAGGTTTTCATACTTAGATCCTAACTCATCATTCTACATCGATCTGCCTCACCTCCTTCACACAATCAAATGCTCTAGAAAAACTCTTTTACTCATTGTCTCAACTATGTGCCATGCAAATGACACAACATCCCCTCTAACTGGAACAGATTTGTGAACTCTTTCTACTTATTTAATAAAGTCCTGCTTGAATTCTGCATTCCCTATGAAGTCTTCTCCAGCCTCCACAATTGATAGAGATCTCTTCCTTATATTCTTGCAGCACCTATTGTCTATAAAATATTTTTAGTATTTCCTGCAGACTGTCTCACAAACTTGTTTATATTTGCTAACTAACCTTAGTTTTAATTAGATTGTAAGCTACTTGAGGAGAAAACATGTTTTTTACCTTTCTATCTCTGGCACTAAAGTAGGAATTTAAACAAATATTTCATGATGATGGGGCAGGAGATTAGGGTTTTATCCTGATTGTCTTTAATGACCTGGCTCACCTTTTTTAAACCACTTAATCATTACAAGCTCAGCTACCTTATCTGTAAATGAGGTGATTGAGATGATTTTAAGGCCCCCTTCTGCTTATAACATTCTGTGATTCTATGATATCTATCTAAGACATTATCAAAGAATACAGACAAATGAGATAGAAAATATTTGATCTTAGCCAAAATATCTGTCTATTAACTGGTTATCTAATTAAATAATGTCAGATATATAAAGAAACCTCGTGGCATAGTAAATAGAGTGCTAAACTTAGAATAGGAAAGATCCTCCCTTTGATACTTATTTGACCTTGGGAGACATCAGTGTTTAGCTTAGTGCCCCAAATGAGGGCACACAGTTCCTCAAATGAATAAGTACATAATAAATGTTTGGTGATTAATTTCTCTAAGCCTCAGTTTTCTCATCTCTAAATTTGAAATAATAATAGCACATACTTCACAGTGATATTGGGAAGATCAGACAAAATAATGTATATAAACCTTAAAGCACTATTATGAATATAAGCTATTACCATTATTATACAAAAACTTATAAGACATGGGCCCATTTACAAGTAAATACATGATTGTAATATAATGTAGATAAATGACGTGAGATATAGATGACAAATAAAATAAGAAAAATAGAATTATGTGCAAATACATACATATATATATATATATATATAATGCTATCTATTATAGTTTATTTTAGTATGAAGTACCATAGCCAAATGTCTTGCAACTAGATTATTTTAAAATAATAATTATTATTAAAATTGATAATTCTTATATTCAGCTAGTATGAAACACATGATTCCTGAAAATAAGTTACCTACATTAGAAAAGAAAATCAATTTGTTGTTATTCACCCATATACAAATCTTCACAATCCCATTCGGGGTAGTCTTGGCAAACATACTAGAATGGTTTGCCATTTCCTTCTCCAGTTCATTTTATAGTTAAGGAAACTGAGGCAAACAGAATTAAGTGACTTTCCCGGTGTCACATAACAATACATATCTGAGACTGGATTTGAATTCAGGAAGATGAATTTTCTATATTCCAGGACCAACACTCTATCCACTGGGCCATACAACGGCCCTTATTAATTCTTTCTGTTTTTATAACAATATCAAAATGTCTCTACCAGCTCAGATCCATAATATATCCAACCTAGTAAGGAGTATGTTGTGCAAGTTATGTTTTCCTTACCGTCACCCTTAAATGTTATAATATCTTATTTCACTATTAGAAGTTTGGTATTCATGATGTTTTGTTTTTATCAAGATTATCAGCCCATACTTTCTCTTGGGATACTGTTGCAGTATAGCATATAGACATAGTCTTTTGCGTCATCAACCAAGACATCACTTTATACCAAAATAACACAATGAGTAATATTTAGTAAGGTCTTTGACTTAGCACATTATTTTAATTACATTAATTACATTTTACTGACCTCTCTAAAAATGCAAATATTCTAAAATGAAATGACAAAGTATATACAATCCCAAATAATCTCATGTTGACAAGAGATTGAATTAAACACTTTGCCACATTTTCCTCTTCCTTTGGGTTTGATTAAACTCTTTCATGTTTTCTCCTTTTTAATCCTCCCCTTTCTCTTGACAATTCTGGCTAAATGCAATCCCAAGATAAACAAAATTCTTTGCTTTCTTGAATCTTTGCCTATCCTATTGCACTTTAGGAAAAAAAAAAGGTTTTTAAAACCATTTTTAGTAAAATGTAGACTTAGAATTATGCAGAATAGAATAGGATCCTGTGCTTCAGTAACAATCCAAGAATTAGCAAGACTTGACTCTCATTTCTGATTTGACTTTCACCTAACTATATGACCTTAAGTAAATGGAGGAGATAAGGTTCTGCTGGAGATAAATTGTAAAATCCTTAAATTAAAATACATATAGAAAACAAAGAACAAAATTCCCAAAATCTATTTTGACCATAAATTTGGTAAGTAAAGAAATACTTGTAAGGCACTATCTCTGGGATTCCATTTAACAAATTACTGTTCCATTGTATTACATGGGAACTGTCTATGAAGCCAATGAGTTACAGATCACTTAATATAAAACAGAAATGCACTTATTGATTGGTATCCCTATAATCTCAGTGGCTTAATGGTATGGATTTCTTTAAGATTCATTAATAAGGATTGTTATTATCCCTGATTAATAAGAAACATAGGTACTAGGAAGTAGAATTAAATGTCACTATTATATTCCATAAAACTTTACATAAAACTTAGTTGAAACATTATTTGTATGTACTCTAAAACAAAAATTTAAATTCTTCATTGAAAAAAGGAAAATTCAATTAAGTGACTAGAAGGAATAAGAACTTCATATATAAAGATAATCAACCTTTTATTTAGTTAGTTGTTTTCTATATTAATAGTTATTTATTCCTTCAGAAATTAATTTGATTCTTCCGTTTCCCCCCCAGAAGCCATACTTACAAACATCCATATACAAAGTAACACACTATTCTATTATGCGAGTTAACTATCTTTACCAAAGTAAACATACTTGCTTTATCAAATGTTATCTCATCAGGTGTCCCTTTCCACAGCTTACTCCCCAGTTCTTCAACAAAACCAAAGGAAATTATTTTCAAAATCACAGAATAGAAATTGTGTTTTACTCACACATCTCCAATGCTTTGCTTTTCTGGAAAGAGAAAGTGAATATGTGGACATGTGTATTTGGTCCAGATCAGCAATTTCATCCTTATAGGGAAGTCCAACTGTAAAGCTACAGATGAGCAACTCTTCTGTAATTTGAAGTTATTTGGGGGACAAGAAGAAGGTATGTGACTTGGGGGGGAGTGAAACTCATGGGTTAAGTGACATCACTTAACCTTTAACACCCAAAGGGTCACAAAGCTAATATATGTCAGAAGGTAGGTCTTCCTGATTCCAAAGTCACATCTGCTTAATGTGCAATATTGAAAGCATAGGAAAAGTGCAACTTGCCAGATTGAATTTCATAATTCTTTAGATCAATAAATCCCTCACAATGATGTAGTTATAGTTAGCATCAACATTAATAACAAAAACTATTTTCAAGGGGTATGAAATAAATTGTTATTAATTATTGTACAACTCAGCTTACATAATCATAATTCAAAAGTGTTTCCCACCATCAATTAATTGACTAAACTAATAATTTGGGGTCAGTTTACAAATTATGTTAAGATCATCTTTTATAAGACATTAACTAATTTATTAAATTGAATAGTAGTTGCATTTTTAAAAGCTAGGTAATTCACTCAATAATGAATTTTCTTTAGTTTACTGAAAAAAATTTACACAAATTAGGAAAAGATTCATTAAAGTACTGTGCAGTTAATTCTTCCTATTCATTCAAATATTCTAAAAGTTTTGTTGCTAAACAATTCAAAATTAATTTGATCAGCATTTTTAAAAATTAACTCTAAGGCATAATTTGGCCTATTTAGTAGCAATAAGAATCTCCCTGTTCTCTGTAGCCAACAAGTGTTTTAAATTGTCATTAATAACAGAACTATTACATCAACAAATGATAGTTGAGAATAAATAAAAGAGTAAAGTAAGTTAAAAATAACGTTAACAATTCAGGACACTCCCTCTGTGCATCATGCCATGTACTGAAATTGAACTCCAGTAGAGTTCTACAGACATTGTTGTCCTCACAAAAGCCATCCAGGCATATTAAACATGTTTAATAAAGCACAACATAAGACACAACGTTTTGTTTAAGTACTGTTACTGCACCCCCTCTCACCAACCCCAGGTCTAAGTTAAACATTCTGGAGTAACAGTTTTCTTTTGGAAGATCAAGAAACGAGTTTCAAGGCAAAGAAGCTAAATCTCAGGCTGAAAACTAAGGACTCTAACTGCTCCTCACCAGCAACAATAATGAATTTGAAAACAAATTTGGGATTTGTTTGTTACACCTCCAGCAAACTTGATTAGTCTTCAGCATATCATTAAGAGATCTCAGACGTTCAGCTTTAAAAGAGAAAACAACCCTGGTTTTTATAAGGACCTAAGAATCACCTTCAGTTTTATCTGAAATTGAGCAAGCTTTTTTCCCCAAGTGCGGTTGGGGCGTCTTAATCCATCCATCCATCTTTCCTTAGTTGTTACCCTCTTCTACTCCTTTTGTATTCATTTTCCTCCCCACCCCTTCCAAGGCGCCTGAGTGAGCCTCCCCGCAATTTAGCAACTCAATGAAATCTTGTAGGTTGACTGGTCATCTATGCCCACGAACAAAATTGCCTTCACGTACCATTGATTTGCCTGGGAAGGCGCACTTCTGCTACCCTGTCTTGGACAGAGAGTTACAACAGACTATATGCATCCACTGGGATCACAGGAGCACTATGAGGCATCTCTTTAGTGACTTAACTGAAGTTGCGTGATTGTGTTTCTAATTTGAAAGTGCCTCTAAACCCCCTCGTGTTCCCATCCCACTCCCACCCCCTTCCTTTACAGAAGTTTGGAAGTTGCTTTCTTCGGTAAAAATAAGAACAGGTCTCTTTATCCTTAGCCCCAACTTCCCAAGGGTTATAAGACCACGCAAACTTGGTCTTAGGGCAGATTAGTTAAAGGTGTACACTGTGGTGTACACTAGATGACCCTGCCGGTGTCTTCCCCAGCGGCAGCCGGAGCAGCAGTAAGGACGGCACCTACCTTCGCGTCTCCCAGATCCGGTTCTTCCTCGTAATATCCCTGTCCCGATTCATAAGCCGCAGCTGCGGCAGGCGCCCGAGGTCCCAGGAGCAGAGCTGCAGCAATCAGGGAGCAGACCAGGGAGAATAATCCCAGCAAGTGCATGGTGAACGAGCTCCTTGCGGGGGGGTTGGGGCGGGGTGGGGAAGGGGTGGGGGAGACTAGTGAGTTTACGGGGGGGCAGGGGGTGGGGGCTTGGGTGCCCCAGCAATGGTGAGCGCTCCTGATTTTCCTTGCCCCCGATATCTAGCCAGTAAAAAGCCTGGGGGACGGACAAGAGGTGCGGCAGCGGTGGCGGCTCCGTTGCGCGGGGGCTGCAAACTTTTTTCAAGTTGCTCTCCAAGTAACTGCTAGGGTAAGTTGGAGCTTGTCAGGTAAAAACCCTTACAGGAAACCGGACATCCGAGTTCTCCTCATTCAGGAGACTGGGAGGTGAAGGGAGAGCCAGAGGAAAAGTCACCCCCACTCCTTTTGTTTTTCCTTGGGGAGGGGGAAGTGCATAAACACACACCCCTTTAAAAAGTCTTAAGCACCACGGATTGTTCCCCCCACCCCCCCCTTCTTTCCCCCAAGTAACCCGCCCGAAGGGGCAATAGCAGCAGCCAGAAAGTCTGGAGTTGGGGCTGTTAGGGCTGTTGGGGGGCGGGGGCAGAAGCGGCGGCGAAAAAGCCTGCGGCTCAGTTCCCTGACTTGGCCAGCTCCGGGGCTCCTGGCAGCGGCACGGGGCGGCGGCAGCGGCAGCAGCGGCGGAGGAGGCAGCAGCAGCTGCAGGGTCCCGGGTGCTCGGACGTCCTCGGCGCGTGGAGCTGTGCGGCCGCGGCAGCGGCAGGCAGCAGCAGGCGGCGGCGGCGGTCGCAGGGGGAGGGCATGACTGATGCGCCCTCTGCCTGCGCTTATGTGAGAGAATAAGCGGGTGAGCCCTGTCCTCCCTCCCCTCTCACTTTCCCTCAGAAGCCTCACGCGCTCGAGCTTCCCTCCCCCCACCCACTCCCTTACCCCTCCCCCTGTAGTCCCCATGCCTCATCCTGGCTGCTGGAGCAGAAATCCCAGACCTCAGGGATTGGCCGGTCCCTAGTAGGAAAGGCGGTAATTTTCTCTTCCCTAGCTTTAGAGGTTGGTGTGGTCTCCCTGGGTAAAGTTGCCGGGAATGGGAAATGGGTGAACTTGGGAGATAGGAGCCTACTCCTTGTGGGCCTTTACAAGTGCCGGGAACCCCTCCACCTTCTTGCCTCCCTTGGCTAGCTCTAGGGGTTTTAGCGCAGTCTGCGAGTTCTAAGCGAGAGTTCCAAGAGAAAGTCATCACCAGTATGGCGGAGATCCCGCGGGAGATGCCCCCTCCACTCTGCCTTGCTCCTTTGTAGGAACTGAGAGTCATGGGGCTGGAGCAAGAATTGGGGGTGCTAGCCTGGGGGGAAAATCAATGGACAGTGTTGTCAATTTAGATGAACAAATCAAACTTTGGATAGTTGGCAACTGGGGAGGGGGTGGGGGTCCTTAGGAAAAGTCTTATAAGGGAAAGTCTGGATTTCACTGCTGATTATGTATTCAGTATCGGCAGGTAAAGTCTGAGAACTCCTGGGTGAACCAATGTGAAGTAATTTTTGCAGTAGGAAGCAGTATTTGAGAGGATACAGTTAGCCTGGAGAGACTTCAGTTCATCTATAACATTTTGCTTTCATAGATGAAGAAACTGAGGTCCACAATGGTTATGAATTGCCCCAGACTACACAGAGAAAGTAACAGGATTTGGACATCATCAGGGTTTCCTTAAGTCAAGGTCCCTTGAATCCGGTAATAACATTTTTAAAGACACTATACTCTCACTAAGAGAAAAATGTTTGAGTGATTGATTCCACTGGAAGTCACTGGGTGAACACCAGATTTGGGGGTTTAGTACAGTGCTTTACCTCTAATAAGCCCTCAATAATTGTTCGTTGACTGTCTACCTCCTTAAAGCTGATTTCCCAAGGGAAACTGTGCTACGACTTCCCTTTACTTCATAAATCTGCTTTATGATGGTGTTAACATTGGTCCAAGGTAACTAACAATATTTTTCAATTAAATGATTTGAGTTTATAGAGATGTTGTCAATTTCTTCACCTCTTCATAATTTTTTTTTTTTTTCTGTTCCTTTATATATATTTCTTCCTCCTTTTTAGTTCTATTACCCTGTTTGGTTCAAATTTTCTTGGTCTCTCCAGTTTTTTTTTTTTTTTTTTTTTGTGTGTGTGTGTTTTGTTGTTGTTGTTGTTGTTGTTGTTTTGTTTTTAATTCTAGGTGAAGCACAAACACAAAAATAGGAACCAAAGGAAAATAATGACTTGGAAAGCATGCTACATCTGCAGGATAGAACTAGGTTCAAATATCTTCTCCATCTTGGGCAAATCACTTCATTTGACTGAGTCTCTTTTACTTTTTCTGATTATTGGATTGCATGATCCAATCAGGTTCTTTCCTACTCTAAATCTATGAATTAGAAACAGTATAATCCTATATTATCATTAAGACATCTTTGGAAGCTTTATAGGGAATATATAGTCACTTTTCATTCACTTATCCAACAAGTTTTCCTTAATTAAATTCAATACAATAAGCTTTTATTAGTTGCTAGTGCCATGAATAAGAAGACAAAATAAATGGACCTAACTTCTACTGTGATAGGTAGTAGGAGACATATAAAATTTAAGTGACACTTCCTACTAGGTTTATAAATGTAGTAAGTAGCATTTTAAACCATTCTTTAAGTCACAAAACATTTTCCTCACAATAACCCTATGAGAGAGAGATTATGAAGAAAATTCCTATTTTACCTATAAGGAGCCTAAAGGTCCAAGAAATTAAAAGAATTTGCATAGTTATAAGCTAACATGTAGCAAACTTGGAAATTGAACCACTTTTCTAATTTCAAAATCCAATGATGTTTCTCCCCCGCCCCTACTAAAACTATACAAAGATTTAAGTAAATTGCATAAAAAGACTTGAGTTCCCAAAATCTATGCAGAAATTGTAGATAGAGCTTTTTTTGTATGATCTCTGGACCATGGTGTTTCACTGCTCTTATAACAGTGCTTCAAAGAGTAGAGTAATTGACTTTTTTAGAGTAATTGACTTTCCAAATCTGGAAAATCAGAAAGCTTGGGTTAAAATCCTGTTATAACACATTGCCTTCCTATAAGATCCTAATCTTTAAACCTCAACTAATATCCCATCTCCTACAGCAAACCTTCCTTAAACCCTCTTCATTCCAATGCTTTCCTTCTATTAGATATTTCCATTAAGGATACAATAAATGCAGCATTAGTTTTTGAGGCTAATCTAAATATTTTCCAGAATAGTGGCATTCACTATTATGCGTATCAAGAACACTGGAGAGAGATCAGAAACTAGATGCTAGTAGTTCTTATCTCTAAATTAAAAGGATGGGTTTCAGATTTGAAGTTGTATAATATCAAAGAGTTTCATCAGCATCAGCTTCAAGATATTCTTAGTCATGTAAAAGACCTAGAATATAGTCAGTTTACCAATAATTACTGTTTGGGGCAATGCAGTTCTACTAAGTAGAATATTATATATGTATGTGAGTATATATATATATATATATATTTATTTATTTATATATGGGGGGGGGGGGGCGGTGTATGTGTTATTCAGCTGCCCAAACAGCTGTTAAATGGTAAACTGAACTGGGCTGATTAAAAACTGGGTGGTCAGACAAAATACTAAAAAAAAAAAAAAAAATGCATGAACTACATCATGTGATCCTTTACCCCAGTGGTCAAATGCTAAAAAATGCAAACAGCCGCTGCCTTAAGAGGACATGGAAGCATTCTTCTAGAGCAAAGCTTCTAAAAATTTTTAGACTCTTGTCACTTGAGAAATTTTTACATGATCTCAGGTATATAGGTATATAAAGTAAGTATACAAATCAAACATTTACTGATAATAAATTATAATTCATTCAGTTACCAGACCTCATATGGAATAGTGATCCTAAGTTTATGAAGCTGAACTCTAGCAGACAACCACCTACAATTAGGAATGAGGTGGCTCTTTGAGCAGTGGCTTAAGTATGTGTCATGTCTTCAAGGGTACAAAAACCCTGGATGGGAGCCACCAGAGTTTTGCCTCAGGCTCTATATTTTAGTGAGTTTGGATAATACTAGCAGTTCTGCAATAGCTTAGGAAGAATTAAGTTATGACCTACTCAGAAACAATAAAAGTTAAAACAGGAAGCTCCTAGGTATTATGAACTTAGTCCCAGGCAACTTTTTTTCCATCCATTTCCCTTCAACTGAATCAAAAGTGAATTGTGCCACCAATACTAAGGTATATTGCTAATTATGGCTCTGACAAATATAGTGGCCTTTGTAGCTAAATACTTCCCATTTATGGACTGGAGGACATTTGGACTTTAACAAAATAACACCAACCTCTATTAATTGAAATATAACTTATAGATATGAGAAACAGAAAAATATTTGTTCTCTTTCATATACTTGAATATATAAACAATAATTATTAATAATGGTATCAGTTGAATTTGTGGAATATTTATTAAATCCCTACTATAGACACTAGACACTATGTTAGACACTAGAGTTGGGTGGGGGGGAATGGAGCTTAAAATACTGTGGTCTCATATGTCAAGGAAACTAGAAAATTTATAAATGTAGGATGTTACTTGTCCTAATAAATATTATATTGACTATTAAAGTTAAAAATACTTTTAATTAATCAAATATTCTATATTGATAAATTTTACAAATACCAGTATATCCAACAGACTTCTTCCCTCACCTTGAATTTGCAGATTTCCTTTTTAAACTACTACTCAGTTTAAAATGTACTAATTTCAACTGACAAAGGAATAGGAGTGGAGATGAGAGAAGCCAGATTATAAAGTAGCACTACTTTTCCTGAGAATAAAATAACTTTTGAAAGGTATCCATCATGTTCAAAATCAAACCAAACAAACAAAATGGGTGAATTACATGAACCAGCACTACTTATGTTTCTATAATTTTGATATAAAATGTACATGTCAACAAGTTTCAAGTCAAAAAAGTATTTATTAAACACTGTGCCAGGCATCTTGTGAGTGTTAAATTCTGGGAATACAAAAATAAGCAGAAAGAAAGACAATGCCTGATGGAAAAGTGCTGGAACTCTGTCTTCCCAGAAATCAGCTGGAGTCAGGCTAATCAAAAGTCTTTATTCTGCTTCTCTTGAGCTCCCTGTCAAGGGATTAGATCTAGTAATCTCCACACCACCTTCCTCTCTCTCCACCTCCAAGAGAATGCCTCAATTTCCTCCTCGTACTCCACCGACACATGTCACTTCCCACTCTTTGTCCCACCAATCAAGTCAGCACAGAACAGCTGGGGAGGGTCAATCTTCAAGCATGTTAATAGAGAGCCGTCCAATTGGCAAATAGTCTCATGTGCTCCATTATCCTAGTGCATTTGCTCAGTTCTAGCCCTTTACATCTCCTACTTTCTTTTGTTTTAGAACACAGGTGGTCATGCCATATCTTACTTTTCAGGGAGTTGATAACCCCAAAAAGGAGATAATCACGCCCTCCCTGACATCTCAGGAAGGGAGATGAAAAGCACCAAAGGGAAGTGGGGATTGCTAGCCAGTTTTTGGGTTGAAGGGTCTTATTACAGGCAAGTATGCACAAACCCATCAGCATGGGAGTTATTACACAAGCACATAGTGATAATGCAGAGACTATTAGTGATGACTCTTCCCACAATCATTGCAGGCTCGATATGGTGTAACAAACATGAATTGTACATGCAAGTAGTGATATAACAATATAAATCAACACAGTTTTGTAAAAGATTTCCAGAAGTCCTAGAAGGAAGGTATGTAAACATCAGTCACACATCCACCTTCTTCAGCAGCCAAGAGATAGTCCAAAACCAATCTATTGTCCATTGTTTCACGTGTTAGGGAATCCAATGATCCCCACAAGATATTGAAGTCCCGCAACAGTCTTTTTGTATGTTAGGGAATCCAATGATCCCCACAAGTTTTAGAAGTCCTGCAACAGTCTTTTTGTATGTTAGGGAATCCAATGATTCCTGAAGACTTTCAAGTCCTACAATAGTCTTATGATGTCTCAGAGAATCCAATGATTCCTGAGGGTTTTTCAAGTCCTATAATAGTCTTATAATGTCTCAGAGAATACAATGATTCCTGAGGGTTTTCATGTCCTATAATGGTCTTATCACATCTCAGAGAATCTAATGATTCCTGAAGATTTTCAAGTCCAACAATTTTTGATGTCCATGAGTCAAATGCCCTAACTGCCACTTCTTTCAGTGGCGGGCACAGTCACCAACAGAACCCCCCGATGTTTCTTGGGTCTTCTCCTTCATTTCAAAGGTTTGCTCCGTCTCGCTCCAATTGGACATAGAAAATATGGCTCATTGGTACCCATCTGATTCCATCTCCATCTGTGAAGATACAAGCAAACCCTCTCCCCCAAGCAGTTAACTTATCTGGTCCCTTCCATTCACCACTACCTAAGTCTCTCCACATCACCCGGTGATTATCTAAAGACGGTGGAGCTGGTCACACTGGACACTGTCCTTCTGGTGGGTTATAAAACCTGTCTGCTGGAGCTAATGCATCTTTGTCAAAAATTTAAAAATTAATGGTATAGAGAACTAAATTTAGAAGTTTTCTAGGGTTACCCATGGCTCCCCCTTTCTTTTGTTTTTGGAGGAGTGTCTTAATATCTATGTTTCTTCTCTCTACTATTGCCTGCCCTTGAGGATTAAAAGCTATACCAGTGGTATGTAAAATCTTATACTGTGCACAAAAGTATGCAAAATGTTTAGAAGTATATGCAGGTCCATTATCTGTTTTTATTGCTTGTGGCACACCCATAATTGCAAATGCTTGTATAAGGAATTCAGTGACCACTCGGGCTATCTCTTTTGCTTCTGGCATTGCAAAAGTGAATCCTGAAAAAGTGTCTACCACAACGTGGATAAAAGACGACCAAAAGATTTCTAATGAGTCACATCCATTTGCCAAATTTCATTAGGTCTCAAACCATGAGGGTTCTTCCCTGGAGGGAGTGTAGGAGCATAAAAGGAAGGCAAGTTGTACAGGCTTTTACTATGCTTCTAGCTTCTTCTCTTGTTATTCCAAATTTTAAATGTAAACCTCGGGCAGCCTGGTGATATTTAGAATGAGATTCTTGGGCTTCTTGAAATAAAGGAGTATTGGCCAACATGGTTAGAAAGCTATCTGCCTTTGAATTACCATAAAAAATAGGACCTGGAAGTCCACTATGGGAGTGGACATGCAAAATATAAATCTTACCTGGATGCTTTCTCACTCACTCTTGAAGTTCCTTAAAGAGCTGATATATATTGGAGGCTACAAATTTTATTTGGGCTGTGGCAATTCTTTGTACCACACTTACTGAATAGGCCAAATAAGATATTATATTTATGTCTCCCAGATAATAAGCAAGAGCTGGAATGATTGCATACAATTCATTCTGCTGAGTGGATTGAAAAGGAGTTCTGACTACTCTCTTTATAGTTAAGTCACGAGAGTATACAGCACAAATATTATGTTTGGATACATCTGTAAAGATAGTTGGTCCTTTAAAAGGAACTTTAGAAACCTTTTCTTCAAGAATCCATTGCCAATTATGTAACAGTCTGGTTATCTTTACTGGAGACCCGTGTGTAAAATTTGGAGCCATGGCTAATAAAATTTGCCACTCTGGGATAGTTTCACAGCACACATTAACTTGTGCATTAGTATAAAAGGTGTATATCTTGTCAGGCCTTATCCCAGATAATTGTACTGCTCCCTTAATGGCCTTTAATAAAATTCTAGGCACAAGCACTGGGTAAGGAGTAAGGCTTTGTTTTGCTTGTGCTGGGAGGTTCACCCACTCTATCACACTGTCTCCTTGATGAAGGACTGCTGTGGGTGCCTCTTGTGTAGCAAAAACTGATATTTCCAAGGGTTTTTGAGTGACTCTTTCAATGATATTGGATAAAGCCAGTTCAACTTGTCTCAAAGCCTCTTGAGCTTCTGTTGTAAGCTGGTGTGGTGAATTTAAAGCACTGTCTCCCCTTAAAATGTCATATAATGGTTGCAATTGACAGGTAGTCAAGCCTAGCACAGGACCCATCCACTGGATATCTCCTATCAATTTCTGGAAGTCATTTAAGGTGTTTAGCTTCTCTGTTCTTAAGGAGAGTTTCAGTACTGTAAGCATGTTAGGATATACTTCATATCCTAAATATTGAAAAGGAGCATGTCTTTGAATCTTTTCTGAAGCTATGTGCAATTTATAATTCCTTAGTATTTCTATGGTTTTTTGTAGACCTGCTTCTAACATTTGTTCCTCAGGTGCACATCCCAATATATCCTCCATGTAATGTAATAACATTACTTTTGTAAATGCTTTTCTTACTGGAGTAAAAGCAGCAGCAATATACATTTGACACATAGTAGGGCTGTTTTTCATTCCCTGGGGCAAAACTGTCCATTCATATCTTTTATAAGGCTCAGCTAAGTTAACACTGGGCACTGAAAGGAAAAATCTTTTCATATACCCCTTATCTAGAGGGATAGAATAGAAACAATCCTTAATGTCTATAACCCACAGAGGCCATTCTCTAGGCAATTGAGTAGGAGATGGAAGTCCAGGTTGAAGTGTTCCCATACTTTCCATCTGTTCATTTACCTTTCTTAAATCAGTCAACACCCTCCATTTTCCAGATTTCTTTTTTACAACAAATACTGGGGAATTCCAAGGACTTAGAGAAGGTTGTAAGTGTTCTTGGTCAAGTTGTTCCTGTACTATGTCTAATAAGGCCTGAATTTTATCACTACCTAAGGGCCACTGTTCTATCCACACTGGTATATCAGTTTTCCATTGCATAGGAACAGGTGAAAGTGGTGGCAGGCCTTCAACAGCAGCCCTGCCTAAAAAAACTGAAGTACTCATTTTTAACCCTAATTGTTGTAAAATGTCTCTTCCCCATAGATTGATGGGGATTTTTTCAACTATAAAAGGAATAAAATCTCTTGTTTCACTTTCAAATATCCATCTTAAAGGGGTAGCATTAACTTCAGCTGCTATTGATCCTCCTACCCCAGACATGTAGGTGTCTGCCTTAGTCTTTGGCCAGTGACTGGGCCAGTTGGCACCTCTAATGACTGTTTGATCTGCACCTGTGTCCACCAGTTCTTCTAATGGTATGCCATTTATATAGATGGTGAGCATAGGTCGGTCAGCTGTCACAGCTTCTGTCCAGTATATTCCTGGGTTTTACTGCTTGGAGTCAGACCCTGGGTGACTGTCACCAGATTGTTTATTAGGGGTCTGTATCAATAAACCCGATGCTACTACTTCCCCTGGTTGATAAGTCACACATTGTCTACCTGTGTTAGTGACTGAGATGTTATCTACACATTCCCCAGTTTCCCACATCAATGTATGAATGAACACTGTTTTGTAAGTACTCTCAGGAGGTGAAATGATCAAGCCTACTGTGCCTGGAGGCAAGGGATCCATAGGCTGGAGAGGAACAGATTTCACCTCTCCAGGGGGTATCTCAGTTGTCCTAGCTGCATACAACTCTATTCTCCCTAATTGTAGTCCCTTTCTCCCATCATGTTGCTTCCTGGCTGATTGATTGTCTAATCCCTTTCTCCCATCAGATGGCTTTCTGGCTGGTTGGTCATGTCTGGGTATTTGACTTGTAGGCACTCTCTGGGTGTGGCATCGGCTAAATATCAGGCTGCTCGAGCTTTATGTTTACAATTTGGAATCACAAGAGAGGAAGCTAGGAGTAAAAAGCTGTACAGCTTGTCTTCCTTTCCATGCTCCTACACTCCCTCCAGGGAAGAATCCTCGTGGTTTGAGACCCAATGAAATCTGGCAAATGGATGTGACCCATTATAAATCTTTTGGTCGTCTATCTTTTATCCATGTCATGGTAGACACCTTTTCAGGATTCACATTTGCAATGCCAGCAGCAAAAGAGACAGCCCGAGTGGTCACTGAATTCCTTATACAAGCATTTGCAATTATGGGTGTGCCACAAGCAATAAAAACAGACAATGGACCTGCATATACATCCAAACATTTTACACACTTTTGTGCACAGTATAAGATTTTACATACCACGGGCATACCCTTTAATCCTCAAGGGCAGGCAATAGTAGAGAGAAGAAACAGAGATATTAAGACACTCCTCCAAAAACAAAAGAAAGGGGGAACCACAGGTAGCCCTAGGGAACTTCTAAATTTAGTTCTCTATACCATTAATTTTCTAATTTTTGACAAAGATGCACTGGCTCCAGCAGACAGGTTTTATAACCCACCAGAAGGGCAGTGTCCAGTGCGAGCATCTCCACTGTCCTTAGATAACTGCCAGGTGATGTGGAGAGATCCAGAAGTGGTGAATGGAAGGGACCAGATAGGTTAACTGCCTGGGGGAGAGGGTTTGCTTGTATTTCTTCAGCAGGAGAAGGAATCAGATGGGTGCCAATGGGTCATATTCGCCTTGTCCATCAGAGAGAGACAGAAAAAGAGAAAAACCTCAAAATAAAGGAGAAGATCTAAGAAACATCTTACACCGAAAGAGCATGGCTAATAAAAAGACTGTTAAAGAACTTTAAAACCAGCAGGAATCATTGGACTTCCTCACACAAGATGAGACTAATGGACAATGGACTTATGGACATGTATAAATTTTCAATTTATGATTATTTGATTATGTTATATACTTCTAGCATGTGTTATGTTACTGTGTTACTATGTGCTTATGTAATTTATGTAATTATCTGTAATACTTCCCATATTGATGGATTTATGTTTCAAGGTCATTTATGTAATTATCTGTAATACTTCCCATATTGATGGATTTATGTTTCAAGGTCATGACTGTCCTATGTTCTAAATCAAAAGAAAGGTGGAGATGTTAGGATTACTAAGTGAGAACTCAGGTTGTCTGGACAGTGACAAGGTGAGAATTCAGGTTGTCTGGAAAATTACAAGGTGAGAACTCAGGTTGACTTGATAGAAGGAGCAAGCTCATTGGCTGAAGTGGTTCTTCCCAGAAGCCCTTGCATTATCCCACGCCCATTCTCTGAGAGGATAAAAGAGACAACAGTGGGAAAGTCAGTCTGCCTGGAGAAGGATAAGAGCTGGAGGAGATTCAAGAAGAAGTCTCTGCATTACATCAGGCTTGACGGGGCTCTCTGCAGGAAGGGAAGTCACTTCTCTGGACAAGAGTTAACAGCAACTGCCTGGAGACAACGGTTCACTACAGGAAGAAGAATCTGTCTGAAAGATTTGAGTAGACACAGCAGATCTCTTCCCAGAGAGTGATCCAGCAGCTTCTAGAGACGACAGCTCGCTACAATGCCCCAAGTGTTTTTTTGCTTGGGGCCCTGGAGCTGGGCCCCTCATCCCATTTCTCTGAATCAGTCTACACTCTGATGCCCAATGGAGTCCTCTGTTGCATTTTGGACATGGGGTTTTGGGTCTTGTTATCCTACCCTGTTTTCTTAATCTGTCTCTTTGCCAACACTGAGCTTTCAGATGGCCTACTTTACCACATTGAAAGCATTGACGAATCTCTCTGGAAGTCCCTTGCCAAAAGGGACCCTGTCTTCCCATGTTGGGATCTTGGGAAGTCTGCATCATAGCCTGCCTATAAAAGGCATTTGTGCCCACTGTGGCACAGCTTCTTATGATCTCCTCTAAAGGAGCATCCCTATGTAGTCTTAGTATAATCCTTCTACAAACCTCATTGGCATTTTCTTTAGCAAGTTGCCTTACCAAAATTTCTGTTACTATATTTTCACCATTAGTCCATGTGACAGCTGTCTGCAAATGTGCCACAAAATCAGCAAATGGTTCATTTGGTCATTGTACAGTTTTTGTGAAGGTCTCACCCTTGATGTTTTTACTGGGGAGAGAAGCCCATGCTTTGATAGCAGCAGCAGCAATTTGCTTAAATGCTGCTATGGAGTAGTTAATCTGTACTGAAGCTTTTGCATAAGAACTTACACCTATTAGTAGGTCACAAATGATTGAAGTATTAACTCTACTTTGACTATTTTGTTGGGCTTGAATCCTACAGAGCTCACTATATTCAGAAAGCCATAACAAGTTTTGTCCAGGTTCTAAGCACACCCTTGCAATGGCTTTCCAGTCATTAGGGGTTAAGACTTCATAAGCCAAATTCTGTAGTGACATCTTAACATAAGCTGATATAGCCCCATAGAGAGTGCAAGCTTTTTTCAGGTCATTAAGGATGTCCATTTCAAAAGGAGTGTATCTTCTACTTTCTTGGCCTACAGAATTAAACTGTTGAATCATGGGAAAAAATTGAAGTTTGAAATCACTATTTGTTTTCCATCTTGGGCCACTTTAAAAATTGCTTTCTGTAATCTAGTTATAGGAGTTGGTGATTGCTGGGGGGGAGGTGCTGATAATATCACTGCCCCTCTCACTACTCCTCCTCCTCCCTCAGTCCCTGAAGGTGGAGTTGATGTGTGCCTGTCAATAATCTGTTCTCTAGGCGGGGTTGAAGCTTCTTCAAGAAAATTAGAATCATCACACCCTAATTTCTCATTTAAATACCCTTGCCCTGGGCAAGATCTTGAGATTGCTTATCTTCTATCTTTTTTTCCTCACTGTTCCTCCTCTGTTCATTTTTAAAACTTTTCCTTCTCCTATAACTTGCTTGATAGTTTAAGTCTAATTGAACTATGTTGTATATATAAAATACCTCTGCGGAAATTGAATGAGGCCCACTTTTTGTGTGAAATTCTTTCAGTTGAAGTCCCACTAGCTTCCAGTTATCTACATTTAGTTTTTCTTCCTCTAAGAACCAAGGGGATGTGTGTTTTAATGTGCCCAAGAGTTTATCAATCTGTACCCAGGTTACAAGTAAACTCTGCTCCTCAATTATCTTAAGTATACTCTCTATAGCACCACTCCTGGGTGAGGCTGGAGCTGGGGTTGGAGCAGGGGCTGGAGTTGAGTTGGCTTAGGTCGAGGGAATGTCTTTAGCTAACACCTGTCCCATTTCAGCGATAAAATATTGCTGGTTTAACCCTTAACAAGGTAAATTCCTTATTTTTCTATTAGAATAGTCACCTAGAGTACTTCCCTGGAGGTAGCGTGCCTGGTCCATATTTGACGCCAAATGTTCAAACTCTGTCTTCCCAGAAATCAGCTGGAGTCAGGCTAATCAAAAGTCTTTATTCTACGTCTCTTGAGCTCGCTGTCAGGGGATTAGATCTAGAAATCTCCACACCATTTTCCTCTCTCTCCACCACCAGGAAAATGCCTCAATTTCCTCCTCCTTCTCTACCCACATGTCAGTTCCCCTTCTTTGTCCCACCAATCAAGTCAGCACAGAACAGCTGGGGAGGGTCAACCTTCAAACATGTTAATAAAGAACCTTCCAATTGGCAATTAGTCTCACGTGCTCCATTATCCAAGTGCATTTGCTCAGTTCTAGCCCTTTACAGCAAAGATCCTAACATTCTAATGGGAGAAGACAACTCATAAAAAGAAATTGAAAAGAGAGAGGTTGAGGAGATAGTACTCCAGAGGGTCAAGTAGATTTCATGGAGGGGAATGATGTCATGGTAGTCTGGGCATCCTCCTTAAAGCAGAGGTTCTGAGAAGAACTTGTGCATCATAGGAATGAGACTAAGAGCAAGAGAGGGGGATTTATGGGTAGGAGGAAGGTTCTTCCATTGAAAGAAGTCCAGGGATGAGTGAAATGCAAGGATAAAGAAATTTCTGTGGCATGATCTAGAAATTCTATACTGTTACGGGACAATAAAAATAAAGAAGAGGGACAACTTAATGGCCCAGAGGATAGAGTACCCTAATACTTACTAGCTGTGTGACCTTGAGCAAGTCACTTAACCCAAATTGCCTTGACAAAACAAAAAAGTAAAGAAAAAAAGTAATGTAAACATAGTTGTGAAGTTTTTGTAGTTTTGCCTTCTGTCCTTAGCACCTTTCTCTAGATGATGGTAATTCTGTTTCAGGGTCTTATGTCTCTGCTCTCTTAATTATCAAATGTTAAACCTAGAAGGAGTCTTCCACATCACCAGGATGAATTTTCTCATTTTATAGATAAGGAAATTGAGGCTCAAAGAGGGGAAAGTCTTTTAATTAGATATAACAAAGCCTGACATCAACACAGGTTTCCAATCACATGTGATCCATTGTCCAATCAAATTAGAAAAAAAAATTTTTTTCCTGTCAGTTGATTAGTTAATTTATTCACTTTGCTTGAAGCATCAATTTCTATACCCAGGAATTAGCCTCAATCCTTTCCTTTTCAAGATCTAATTATAAAATTAAACGTTCCTACACTTTTAAAAATACAATTTCAGGTATCAAAAAGTAGATGATAAGTCATGCTAAACAGTAGAACATGACCACAGTGGGGTCATATTCATTGCTTAGATTTGTAAGTGCACAATGAAATTAACAGCTACAAAATTGTAAATGAATATATCAAAACTTCAGTTTCTCTAAATATTTCCTTCTTTTTTCCTGCTTCTTCTATAAACTCTCCATGGCAAGAATTACTCTGTCTATCCATCACTTGGCCAAAAGTTTTCTGTCTTCTATTCTTTCTCTCAAGAAATGCTGAAAAAGATCTGATATAATTTATATTCTGAACTGAAACTCCCTTACACAATGTGTTACCCTTCCCAGGCATCTGCATTTTTAAATTTTTCCAGAAAAGCTTCCAACAAACCTTTATTAAGTAAGGTTTTTCTATGAATGTCATATATTTAACAACTGGCTCTCCAAAAATAAAATGTATCCATGGTACACAAATTCGGTCTACATTTTTAATGTATTTTTCTATTACTTCCTTAGGTCTAGACAATCAACAAAACCATAAATCCAGCTCTCATTGTAAAATTTGCTGACTTCCAAGGTGAAAATGTTCATACTGAAAGTTTAACAATTAGCTCTCAGCAGCTGGCTCAAGCTGACTCCAGCACACCCCTGGTTTAAAGGGTCCTTGACACAAAAGTTTCTTTTATGTCTAATTGGCAAGGAGGAAAGGAAGAAACAAAAAGGAAAAAGGACTGCTTTAAAGGATGAGGAGGAAACAAACAGGATTTAAAAGTAAATTAACAGGAATATATATCATCTGGGTTATTAAGGATTAGGCTTAAGAAATGTAGAACTAAAAAGGACCATTGAGATATTTTATGTTAATTGATAAAATGTTGTATTTACTTTTTTGTGCACACTTTCTCCCATAAAGCAGAAACTCTTTAAAGGCAGAACTTTTTTTTTTTTTTAAACTTTTCAATAGCAATGAAGTGCTTTGTCTACAGTAATAGAAACTGAATTAATTTGTTTAATTGCCCTTAATCAAATTGTGGAATTAAAGTCTTTGTACATTGGCAAAAATATAGACAATCCTTATTGCAGGCTACTTCTTCAAAAGTAAATATCTTTAAAAATAAAAAAAAAATTCTTTTTAAAAGAATTATACAAAAATCACAGTTTAAAATATAAAGGAGCTTTTTTTTTTTTTTTTTTGCATTCCATTCTATTTTTTTTCTTTTAAAGGAGCTTTACTCATAGAAGAATGTCGAAGCTAGAATAGACTTAAGAGATTACTTGATCCAAATTGCTCATTTTACAAATTAGAAGGCTGGTGAGAGGTTAAGCAATTTATTTAGGGTCATATGGCTAGCAGTGACAAGACATGACTTGAACCTGACTTGAACCCAAGTCTCATGACTTACTGCTCTTTTGACTAGGCCTCTTAACTTTGATCTGAGACTTGATTTAAATAATTCTGATTATTCTTATAGCCATGAGTGACACTGTACATGGAAGGGATCACAATGGTGATAGAGTAAATTGCCTAGGAAAGGTAAAAGCATAAGTCATTATTGTAGAGTAAATATTCAATCATATTTCTAAGATTTAAAGACAGAAGGTACAGCAATCTGTCTTGACCTACCCTTTCATTATACAGATAAGAAAACTGAATCTGAGAGAGGTGAAGTGATTTGCCAGAGACCACCTAGGTAGTTACAGAACCAAAATTCTAACTCAGGTCTTATGAATTAAAATGCATTGTTCTCCTCATAATTTTGAAAACCTTTTTACAAAGTTGTTTTCTGAGTATTAAGTAAGCAATGTTTATTTATATCCATGTACACACACACCCTGCCCCCAAGGAAAATAAAGTAGGTAAAGGCTATATCTCTTGTCTTTTGAATAAATCACTTAACTCCTTCTTAGACCTTGCTCCTAGCCTTAATCACTGATTAGATACTACTTCAAACTAAGAACTATTAAAGACATTTACTTAAAAATGCCAATGCTTCCCATTTCATCCAGGACCATCTACAATTGTCCTGATTTATAAATTTCCACTGAACTGGAGAAGGCTCTGGAGGAGAAAATGAGGCAGGAGATCTTCCATAGCCCTCCTTCACTTAATCTAACTCACTTGCATCTCATGACATCATCTCCCTGACGCCATGGCCCTCTTTGAGACTGAAGGACAAACAATAATAATCTATTTACTACTCCTAATTGCCCTTCCTTGTTTGATTAGAAAACACCCTATTGGCCCTTGCCTGTCTATATTCAATTTCTGCTTTGAATACTGTCAATTTCTCCAAAGTTGGTTTTTACTTATTTTTACTCCATCCTCACCCCTAGCAGTACATTTTCTATCATTTCCTTCCCCTTCCTTTCCCTGCCTTCTAATCAAGTCCTTTTTTTCAACATCTTCTTGGTCTTTTAGATCATATTTGATATCCTGTATTCTAAAGTGCAATCTGAAAATTAGAGCAGATTCCAGTGAGTAACTATTAAGAAAAACTCATTAAAAAATCAAACAGTCAACAACAAAAATGTGGCATGGGACATAATAACTGAAGTGCTGTCACATGGCAAAGGATTGAAACTTTTTGTTTGTTGGGGCGGAGGGGAAGAATTAGGACAAATTTGTAAAAATTGCCGAATAGCACATCAAGTAATGAAATAAGGGGGGAAAATTACCAAAAATTAGAATTATCCAAAACAAGAATCAGCTGTGGGCAGCTGGGTGGGGCAGTAGATAGAATGCCAAGCCTGGAGTCAGGAAGATTCATTTCTTAAGTTTAAATCTAGCCTCAAGCACTTACCCTGTGACCCTCTGCAAGTCACTAAAAACCTTCTTTGACTCAGTTCTCTTATCTGTAAAATGAGCTGGAGAATGAAATGGCCAATCACTCCAATATCTTTGCCAAGAAAACTTCAAATGGGATCATAAAGAGTCAGACATGACTGAACAGCAAAACCAATAGTTCCAGGAATTAAATAAAGAAAAAAAACTTGCTAAAAATCAGAACAATACAAAACTAGAAAAAGTAGTGTGTTTCTTTCACTACAAAACTTGAAGGAACAATTGCTTGACCTTTTGTTGGATATATTATACAGGAGATTTTTGTTTAGTCATAGTTTGAACCAGCCAGCCTCTGTGGTCCCTTGCAACACTGAGATTCTTTGAGTTGATAGAAACTCAATAAAGAGGTACTAATAGTATAACATGGCCACTTTTCCAGGGAAAACTGAGTTGTTAAGTTTATATTGGCTTTAAAGCAGGAGTGTGATGGAGCTAGCTTGTGCTAACTGGTGAGAACTAATTGTAAAACTTTCAGTGTGGACATTTTCACCTTGAAAGTTAGCAAATCCTACAACCAGAACTGGATTTGACCTAAAAAAGTAATGGAGAAATGTCAATTTTGCATACTGCTCTTAAATGCTTATTATAAATATAATTATTTTTGGAGAGATAATTAAACATTTATTATCTCCAAAAATAATTATGTGTATAATAAGCTTTTAAGATGTATGTATGTAAATGTAAGATGTATGTAGCCTTGCTTTAAATAGAATAGTATGAAAAAACATTGTTTGCAAAATTGAATATTCTGTAAACATAGACTCTAAAACTCATTAAAAAAGCAGACAACAACAACAACAAAATTCCATCAGGGAGCTTGGTAAAAATTATTATATAATAATAAGGCAATTTTCTCTGTTCTTGTCCTTTGTCCAGTCTAGGACAGGTACAACTCTTGGGTCCCTCTTCCTAATACTGGTGAGCAGGACTTTTCTAGGTCACCTCTGTCCTGGAAAGTATTTGAATGAGCAGGAAATAACTGATTATAATCTTTCCCCTAAAATAGTAGATCTTTAGGCTTTAACATATGTTCTATTATTACAATACTAATAATTCAAACCTCTCAGCCTTCTTCCCCACTTTCTTCAACTATACTCTTATATATGTTATTCCCCCATTTTCAATGAGCTTCTTAAGAACAGACACACTTTTTTCTTTTCTAGTTGTACCTCCAATTTTTAGAATAATGCTTTTGCACTAAGGAAGCAATTGATACATTCTCCTTCCCCTCCCCTCTCATTCATTCATCAATTGAATGCCAAAATCCTTTAAATCCTACGATCTGAGTTGCTGCTTCAGATCCTTAGCTACCTTAGCTACCTTCAGTTACTATAAAGGCACTTGGCTTTTCCATCTACTTGTTCCCTCTAACTTTCAGATGGTGCAGCCTTTTTAACCTCCTTTTAGCTGAAATTCTCTTACATGTGTTGTTTTCCCCATTTAAAGTATGAGTTCCCTGAGATCTGAAGCTGCATTGCTTTTTTAGTTATAACCACAAGACATTGCTTGGTATTAGGTAAACACTTAAAAAATGTTTTTTCATTTACTGATTCAACCACACTTGCACATAGCCCAATGGGCATGACTTAATGAAGTCTTAATCAAAACTTAAGTAAATTTCAGCATAATATCATAAATGACTTAGTATAAAGCTCAAGAAAGAAATCTATTAGCAAAAAATCATGCAGATTTTTCATGAAGCAAACAGAGTTATAGACTTAGTGGTATATTAAACTTTCATACAATGTTAAAAAAATACTGAGGAAATGGCCTTTAGGATATTCTATTAAAGATATATGGAAGATTGTAGACAACATGTGTATAGAATGAAAAGATATGACTAGGATATGATATGAATTGGTAGAGGGAATTCCTATGTTGATGAAATTGCAGCTCAATTTTAAGTATCAATCTACTGTTGATTCAATAGATCACAGATTATTCTGATAAAACTGCTTGACCAACAAACCTCAATTGACTACCTATATTTTATTGATTTTATATAGTCTGGGATTGAAAAACCTTGAAACAGGCTTTTCTTCTATACTTCTAGAATAAGTCTAATGATGTGTGTTTGCAATTAAAAAAAAAGAATAAAACTAAGATCTTAGTTATAGGTTATACTTAGATTAAATATAAATCAGATTTATAAAGAAAAAGTGCTCTGCATTTGAAACAATATGATATTTTGATTGATGAGGAAACTTCCTTTTATTTGAAATTAGATTATCCCAATGATAATGTTCAATCTATTTTAGTCATTTTAGTAGATCTTGTTCAAATGTGATGATAGGATGTCTTCATCTCTCACATTATCATCTCTTCCACGTGTTCCAAATATAATTTATTTTATGCTTCTCCTCAAGACCTTCAACAGCTATGAATTCATGAACTCATTTCCTCTACTTCTTCCCCTTGGCTCTGAAGCACCAAGACTGTTTTGAATCTCATATATTCTCATACAGAATGGAGATCATAAGCGATCCTTCCTATCTACTTCCATATGCCTCTATGCAGACCATCATAGTTTAGAGTTTTAACTTCTTTGAATACTCTAGCACCAAGAGAACCTAAGATAAAAGAGAGTCAGGAGCAAATGACCAATGTCTGACTCAGAATAAGTGAATATGAAAGACATTTGCTCAAATAAGAGAGAATGGACTGAATACAACAGTCTCAGTTTCGCAATGTGGGATGTCTCTTTTGTCTTTTAAATATGTTATGAAGATACCAGAAAATGAGTACACACCTTTTCCAGTACAACACTATCTTGGAAGCAACAAAAATATGCAGACCCTTACAACTGGTTTAGAAAACAGCAGCATAAAAAAGTTGGAAGCCTGAGGCAATGCTTCTCTACCCCAAGTGAACAGAACTCAATTTAAACATAAAGATCAAAATCAAGAAAGGGAAGAGTTGGTCTGACCAAGTCAACATTTTGAAAACAACTACAAACAAAACCTATGGAAAAAAATGCTATTTGATCCCAATGCCAGCAAAAATTTCTGGAAGATTTAAAGAGATGAGTGGTAAAGGGAAAAATAGGAAAACAAATGAGAGTGATACAAGAACATTATAGAAAGAGAATTAACAGCCTGGTAAAATAGACACAAAAATACAAGAAAATTATACCTTAAAAAACAAAATTGGCCTAATGTTTAAAGAAGCATAAAAATTCACTAAAGAAGAGAAATCTTTTAAAAATGGAATTGGTAAGATGGGGGGGGAAGTACAAAATCTCACTGAAGAGAACAATTCCTTAAAAATTAAGTGGGTAAGTAGAAAATAATGATTCCATGAGACTTCAAGAAATAATAAAATGAAGTCAAAAGAATGAAAAAATAGGGAAAATAATCTGAAATATCCAGTTTGAAAAATAACTGACCTGGAAAATAGATTGAGGGGAAACAGTTTAAATATTATTGGAAAGTCATGATAAAATTAAAAAAAAAAAAACAACCTAGAGATTATTTTTCAAGAAATAATAAGGAAAACTGCCCCAATATCTTAGATCCAGAGGGCAAAATGGAAACTGAACGAATCCATTCATTGCTCACTTTCTAAAAGATATTCCAAAATGAAAATTCCCCAAAATATTATTGACATATTCCAGAGCTCTCAGGTCAAGAAGAAAATATAAAAGAAACCATTCAGATATCATGAAACTATAGTCATGATCACACAAGATTTAGCAGTTTCCAATGTTAGAATATAGGGTCTGGAATATAATATTCTGAAATGTAAAGGAGATAGGATTACCACCAAGAATAACTTCCATCAAAACTGGACATAATCTTTCAAAGGAAAAAAATGGATATTTAGTGAACTATAGGCTTTTCAAGCATTCCTGATGACAAATTACAGGGAGAAGTAGACCATAAATCTATACTGTTGGGCCACCTAAATTTTCTCTTCTCAGATTTTGGTAAACCTAATCATAAAATAAATAAGCAAGAAGAAGATAAATAGAATTTTAGAAATGTTAGATATGAGAAACCTCTGGAAAAAATGAAATAGAAGGAAATTTATGTTTTTCTCAACTGTATGGCACCTTTAAAAAACTTGAACATGTAATAGGACATAAAAACCTCACAAGCAAATGAAAAAAAGCTAGGACAGAGTAGCCAGAGTTTAAAAGAAATGTACAAGAGTTATGCAGTCCCCCAAAAAGTAAGGGGCAACATAGTACAGTGGATAGGACAATAGATATAGAATAGAATAGAGTGAGGAAAGCATGGGTTCTAATTTTGTCTCAAATATTTACTATCTTTGTGTATAACCCTAGATAAGTCACCTAACCTCTGTAAAAGAAAGTACTTGAACTCAATGATCTCTAAAGTCTCTTCCAGATCTAAATCTTATGATGCCAGAGCATTCAAAACTAAATAGCCCTATCCCACATCTCACAAAATTTTGGATATTTATTTACCTAAACTTCCTTTGGAACAGTCTAACCCTTTTCTTCCTTAACAATTAGTATCCTAACTCCAGTTGACCACATCATAAATTCCTTAGAATACAGAGATCACATCTTTTACAAATTTTTTTTTTTTTCTTTTTGGTACTATAGCCTAACATTGTAGTACTTTCAGGTAAACTCAGCAAATATTTGTTAAGCACCTTCTGTAGAAAAGAAATAAAAAAAAAAAAAAGTAAAGGTTCTTGTCCTCAAGAATCTTCCATTCTACTTATGGGAGAGCATATGTTAAAATTATGTTTTCTGATAGGGATCTTTCATGCACAATTGATTTCACAAATCAAACTTAAGTCTCCATTGTCCTTAGTTTGATATTTTTCCCTTGGGGCTACTTGGTGGAGCTCAGAAACTGGGTAAAGAATTTAGGTATAAAATCTGATGCAACTTTCTCAACATACCCTAACTTCCCCCATAGCCACCACAGAATTGATTGCACAAAAATCTTATCTTCACTGAATCTCCATACATCCCTAATCTGCATACTCTCTGGCTTTTACTAACATAAACTGACTTCCTCTAACACCATCTCAATTTACTCTCCTTCCCATTCATAGATCTACTGCTTCTATTCCACATCCATATGTAAACTGGGCTTCTAAGCACTAGATACTTCCTCATTCTTTGCTCAATCTCACTGAAATTCAAGTTCTCAGTCCCAGGGAATACAAGTTTGGAGAAAACTCAAGATGCATTTTAATTGACAGCTAAGGACAGTCAGCTACTTAACTCCAAAATCACTCATAAAAGGTTGTTCCTTAAGATTTTAACACTCTAAAAAATATTTTTTATGTATATATGAGGGCATGGATGAAATCAGGATAATTTAAAATAGGATAATCACTACAAGTTTTTTTTTGGAGAGAATTCTGTTTATAGACTTTTTGGTTTTGGCTCTGTCTTACAAAAACACAGGGAGCTAAAACAATTCCTGTGCATCTACTAAGAGAATAAAGACCTAAATTCCTTGATTCCCTTCTCAATTCATAGTTCAAATTGCACTTTCTTTATATGACAGGCTGTAAGAATCAAATGTTGTAAGGATGAAATAGATGAAAACAATTTGTAAATTGCAGATCACTCTACAAATGTAAGTGGCATGATACAAAAATGACACCATCATCATCAGTAAACTGTATTCATGGACTTTAGAAAATGATCAACTTTAATCCATATATCCACTCAATAACTCCATTTCGTAAGACCTTTTGGAAGCTACTTAGAAAACTATTTTTCTGAGTGGAATAATGGTTGGGAGTAGTACAAAAGAGCAAGTGAGACTAGCATTCTCTTTTATGCACTTTAACCTTCAGAAAGCTTCTGACTCACAGGATAGAGGATCACTCTTATAGAAACTTTTGAGAAGATGCTTCAGTGTTATTGTGACAACTGAAGAGACATTATACTAGTATGGTGTATTATATGGGGGGTGAAGAGGGAGGCGTGAAGATTGGAAACCAGTAGAAAAAAGCTTGAGAAACAAAGAGACAGCTGTGCCAACAGTGATGTATCTTGCAAACAGTCAATGCAGCTAAGCACCAAGGAAGAGTAATGGTATATATTTAGTATGGCTAAGGTCACTCATGGGTCTTTTCATTCTTCCTCTGCATCTCCCCCCCACACAAATAACAATACTTTGGATTTTGAAAACAACCATATACATATAATGTGGTTGAGTATAACTGAAAAATCTGTGTCTAATGTTGTTTAAAACTTTCTTCTAAGGTATGCACTTTGGGTACACAATATAATACAAACAATAAAAACGATATACAGATCCCAAGGTCCCAGTGTAGGGAATTTGTTCTTTGTTTTTTATTTATAGTGGGTTGTTTGTGGTAAAATGATGCTACATAAATACTTGGAGTTTGCACACTTCTGGAAGAAATATTTCAAGCTTGCATATCATGTTTCCTGCTTCATAGAGGTAAATAAAAAAGAGCTCCAAAGAATGAAGTTCAAACATTGTTCACTACTGTTAATAGTTTTCTTGAAGAAACTATGCCATATAATTGTCTCTTTGTAAGACAGTCTTTGCACAAGTTTGAGGATTTTGAGCCACTTTAGTTAATCTACCACATTTTGGAATCCAGTATGCTATTAGAACTTAAAAAAACCAACATTCATCTCCTCTCTTTGATGACCCTGCCAACTTCTTTCCTTCTCTTCCTTTCCCTTCCTACTATCTCTCATACATTCAACTCAATTTTTCATCCTTCATATTCCAACTTAACTACCCTTTTTGTTTAAAAAAAAAAAAAAGGCATTCTTCTTAGTTATATCACTCCTGGGAAAACTTAAATCATTGAATTTCTATGGCTGAAGACTAGAGTCCCTTTGGGGGATTCATTCCCCATATAGCAAGTACCCAAAAATATAGACTCAAGGTTAAAAAGTAGTCTCCTTGATGCTTTGTTAATGTGTTCCCAAATCTTAACAGGAAGACTAAAATGTAACATAAATCATTACCTAATTAGTTAATTAGTTACATTTTAAACTTATCTGAGGTGAAGTTGTCATAACAAAGGGGTGATACACTACATGGACTATAGACAAAAAAGAATGGAAGACTAAGGTATTTCACTGTTAATCCAGCATTGTCCAAGGGAGAGTGACTGCACTTAAATGACATGAATCTTACCATTCCTAGAAAAACTTGAACTCTAAATCTGGGATTCTTAACCTAGGATCCAAAATTTCCCAAGGGTCCCTGGATAGATTTCAGGCAGATAGCAGATTTCAAAGAGAAAAAAAAAAATGCAGGTAACCAAAGGGGTACATGACATAAAAATAGACTAAGAACTTCTTAGACTTATAAAATTTTAGAACTGGAAGAAATCTTCAAGATATCCCAAAGGCAATACTTCCCTTCATAGAGGTCTCCTAATGTAACCTAGATGATCATTTATTAGGTATGTTACTATTTGGATTCTTTTTTGTTTGTGGTTTAGACAACATGGTTTTTGGGATGTCTTCCAACTCTCAGATTTGTTGATTCTGTAATTCTGTGATCTCTTCTTCCCCAGGATGTATGAGATTACTGATCTTTGTTGTCTACCTGTCACCTTCTTCTTACTTGTGGCTTCAAAAAGCTGTAGTATGAACAGAGGTCACACCCCAGTAAAACATTTTGGCAGACAGACTAAACTAGGTTTTTAGACTAGCCAATGGCCCTGAGACTAGTGAGTTAGGAAGATGGTTATTTCTCTCAGCAGAATGAGCAGATGAAAATAATTTTGTTTAATTTTTTTCCATTATGCTATGGAGTGCTCAGAACTTGGATAGACATAGAAGTCAATGTCATTCACTGCAATACCCATAATCCTGACTTCTGTCTTACCACTGAACCTTGGGGATTGGTGACAACTCTACACAACTCTACCTCACTTAAATCAAATTCATAAATCAACATCACCTATACTTTATCCAGGACTTGAAGTCCTGGGTGGCGACCAATGAGTGATGAAACAGCAAATATGAATACATTGTAGTCACAACCTTGCCCGTGGAGTTGTCTTTTTTACTGGATTAAAACAACAGTGAGATTTAGCAATCATGTGGGTATCTGAGCATCCCTTTTAAATCCTGCACCACTCATTTCCTGACAGGAGGAAGGGGTTAGAAAAATGTCCTAAAAATTATCTGCTTTCTCCAAAACTGAACTTCTGACTGCAGGATATGGGGATCACACCCTGTGGTTGAACCATACACACACACTCACAGCCCCACACCCTTTCCCTTTTAGCTGAGTCACAGCTAAACACAACTGCATCTTGATTCTAACATTGTGATATTATTGATCTTCTTTGGGGAAAAAAAGACCAACAACAATTATTTATTCTTTCTAATCAAGAGATAAGGAGACTGAGGCCAAAAAAGAATTAAATCATTTGCTTAGGGTTTCAACAAACTACTTTAAGTTGTACATTTTGAATTGAAATATAGGTTTCATGAATTCTGATTCAATGGGTTTTCCCCTATATCTTGGTTTTCTTTTCCTGCTCTTTTCATTAAATTGTTTAAAAAAGTATTTACTGAGTATCTGCCATTTGGCTAAACTATGGGAGGGGAAGAATATAAAAGCAATATAGAATACCTTTGCTCTCAAGAGTGTTTGGAATCTAGTGATATACTTTTCACATTCATTTTCCACTGTCTCTTCTCAGTGCACACCCTCTTGATCATTCCCATTCTCTCTTCAGCCTCTTATATATTGCTTCCTTCCCTACTACTTATCAAAATTCCCAGATTTTTCCTATAAATAAGCAAACAAGAAGCACTACTTTTTTCCTTTTCTTTTAAAAAAATTGTAGTATTTTATTTTTTTAAATGCACGTATAGCTAGTTTTCAGTATTTGGTTTTGTAAGATCTTGTGTTCCAAATTTTTTTCCCTGCCTCCCTTGCCTCCCTCTCCCCAAGACAGCAAACAATCTGATATAAGTTAAATATGTGCAATTCTTTTAAACATATTTCCATACTTGTCAGGTTGTGCAAGAAAAATTAGACCAAAAGGGAAAGAAAAAAAAAAACATGAGAAACAATAAAACAAACAAAAAAGTAACAATAGAATAGTCTACTTAAATTGCCTTGAATCACCACATTGTTGAGAAGAGCCAAGTGCATCACAGTTGATCATGTAATCTTGTTACTATAACAACTACTACTTACATTTGACCCTAACATCCTCACAAGCTATTGTCCTGTGCATCTTTTTTTATGGCTGAAGTCCTAAAAATGTTTGTCTTTAGTCATTGCCTTTCCTAACCTTTTATTCATGTCTCAGTCCCTTATAAGGATTTGTGTCTAACTTGTGACCCCTTTGCCTCCCATTCAATTTAACTATTCTTTCCAGATTTATCAATAACCTCTTAAATTGATGCTGAATCCAATGAGTATAGACAGTTCAATGACCTCAATGACAATGAAGTTTTTCCAAACTTCATCTTTTGTCACCTCTTTTATGCCTCTATTGATTAGCCTCTTCTCCTGGATTCTCTTTTGTGATTCTTTTCCTATCTGATCATATTACCTAAATCTCCTAGAATCACTAAGTGAGTCCTAGTCACTATGTTTGATTCCAGGTTCTACCTGGAGTCTTCTCTTCTACTTTCTTTCTAAACTGTCTCCCTTAGTGATCTCATCAGCTAGAATGGATTCAAATATCCTGAACAACCTGATGATCCCAGATCTTTAAAGAGTCCTGCATAATTTGCTTTGCTCCTTGTATATGGTATTTTATCTTTGTCCCAATGCCTTATGTCTAAAATGTGCTCCCCTCCCACTTTTGTCTACCTGGAAGAATCCCTGAGTTCCTTCAAACTATAGTCCTAGGCTACATACTTCCTTGGAAAATTGTTTTTTATTTCAGTCAAATTGAACAAGTATTTATTAAAAACCTACTATGTGCCAATGAGAATACAAATGACAAAACAAAATAATCTTTGTCCTCAAAGAGTTCACATCCTAATACAGAGCATACAATAGATACAGAGAAAAGTATTTATTTTTATCCAATTACATGTAAAGACAGTTTTTGATATTCATTTTTGTGAAATTTTGAGTTCTAAAATTTTCTCCCTCCTTTCCTTCCTAAGAGAGAAAGCTTTCTGATTATATGTGCACAATCACTTCAAACATATTTCTACATTAGTTGTATTGTGAAAAAAGAATCAGAACTAAAGGAAAAAAACACAGGAAAGAAAAAAAGGAACAAAAATAATATACTCAAAGAAAATTATTTATGGAGTATATGCAAGCAAGAAAAGCAAAAAGGATAATTCATTCACATTAACCTTAAATATTCTTAACCAGGAGAAATAGATTTTATATTCTCCCTAGAACAATGACAGTCTTTCTCACAGTCATTCACAATTTACATTATTTTAAAGGTTTTGTAGGATTTTAAAGTTTTTTTTTAATTTTATATATTTTTTATTTTTAAATTTTAGGTTAATATTGATTTATTTTAATTTATATTAAATATTATTGATATCAATAATTAAATTATTTAATTTATATTAAAAATCTATGAATTATGTTTTTGCATTTATTTTTGATACAAAATAAAGAATGTACTTATAGATATATAAAGCATATGACATATACTTTTATTGCATAGTTAATAAGTAGTAGGACTGAGATTAGAACCCATGTATTCAGATTCAAAATCTCAGATTCTTTCTATTATTCCAGCCTGCCTTTCTGTGACCAGATATAAGATGTAGTAAATCCAATGTCTATTACTTTTACAACTCTAAATTTGTTTACATACAGTGCTGAAGTACTGAAACTTTAAAGTATCACTGGATGATAAGCTTCTTTGGGGCAAAAACTATTCTTGGTTTCATCTTTGTACTTTTGTACTTTTACAGTACTTTGAATGAATAACTTTTATGAAAACATTTACTAAGCTCTTTCTCATATGTTAAGTTCTGGGTCAAATGATAGAGATCTAAATTCAAAAAATGGAACAGCCTTTGTTTTAAAGAAACACTTTAATTTGAGAGATAGAACACATAAAAGAGCATCCAAGTGTTGGGTAGATGGAAAGTTTAAGAAGTCCCAAAAGTCTGGCTGTGGTGCAATTGGAAGACTCAAATGTCTTTAAATTATATCAGGAGACCTAATAACACCACTGGTTGGGGGGAGGCTGAAGGCAGGGCAGTTGGTAAGGCCTTAAGTTTGTCAGGCTGTGGCACAGTAAGACATGAGGTCCTCAGTCTCACAAGAAGAAAAAGAAATGATCATACCCATCTTATCTAAGCAATGTGATCAGTTTAGAATTTGAATGGCAGTCAAATAAATAAACAAATATTTATTAAGCACCCTCTATGTGCTAGGCACTGTGCCAAGTGAAGGGGAAGGAAGAGGTTAGGAAGGGAATTTATAAATATTCTGAATTGAATTTTAGGATTACAGATCTGAATTGAATTTTAGGATTATAGATCTCAATTTATGAACCTATGATTCTTTCCAACTACCAGGCAAAACTGTGCAGATAGGGTGAATTTCATCTGTGGGAAATCTACTGAGAGCACAGATTTCATCCCTAACATTGAGAGCCTTCTCTGGAACTTCCTAATATGGAAAAAAAAAAAAAAAAGATAGCTGGTTATGGTTCTTGAAGATACTGAGTCATCTATGAATAACTAGTGCTGTTTATTTTCTCTGCCTCATTGCATTTAGCCAATTGTTTTCTGTATTTTTTTGCATCCTTAGGATTACTTCCCCATATGTACTACTTTTAAATATGCTTTTACTAGATTTAATCTTGATTATTTCTGTAATGTGGATTTTTAATATCACCCTTTACCAGAGGCTATCTATCTCTGATATACTATTAAAATGTTAAAGTACTATGCTTAGGACTATGTTGAATAATAAAAGTTCACATTTATGTAAAACATTTATGCAAAGTTTACAAAGTACTTCCCTCATTAGACCCAAGAGGTAGGTGAGCCACACAAATATCATTACCTCATTTAAAAAATAGTGAAATTGAGGCTGAGGATAATAAATCATACAAATAACACATGCTGAAGTCAAGGCTTAAATCCAGGATTAGGGATGGGAAAATATGGCTATATTGTTAAGGTATTTTAAATGGGTTAGATCAATTAATGAAGCATTCTTTCTTGCTGGAATTTTGAGTTTTGGGATGTAGCAAGTATTCCACATATATACCTGTCTTATTTTACCAATTTTTTCTGAACAACCCACTGAGGAAGATCATATGGTTATAGATTTAAAGTGGGAAGGAGCTCCAGAGACTACCTGATGTAAATTCTCTACTCATAGGTGAGAAAACTGAGATCCAGACTTACCAGCAGTCACACAATAACAAAGAATGAGATGGAATTCCAAATTGGATCTTTCAATATAAAGTCCAAAGACTTTGCTGAATCCATCAATTATTACTAGTTTGTGATCCAACCCAACTCCTATTTAAAAAAATCATTTTGTAAAAATATTTCTAATATATAATGTTTTATAGTTCCCAGACTTCTGTATTTTGTTGTTGTTTTTAACTTGTTTCAATCAGGTATAACTCTTTGTAATCCTATTTAGGATTTTCTTGGTAAAAGATACTGGGTTGGTTTGCAATTTCCTTCTCCAGCTCATTTTTACAGAAAAGGAATTTCAACATTGATATTTGCAAAACCTTGTGTTCCAAATTTTTCCCTCCTTTCTCCCTACCCCCTTCCCTAGAAGGCAAGTAATCCAATATATGTTAAATCAAATATATATAATATATATATATGTGTGTGTAATATATATACACATATTTATACAATTATGCTGCACAAGAACAATCAGATCAAAAAGAAAAAAAAATTAGAAAGAAAACAAAATGCAAACAAACAACAAAAAAAATGAAAATGTTATATGGTGATCCACATTCAGCTCCCATAATCCTCTCTTCATCACAAGATCATTGGAACTGGCCTCAATCATCTCGTTGTTGAAAAGAGCCAGGTCCATTAAAATTGATCTTCATATAATCTTGTTGTTGCCATGTACAATGACCTGGTTCTGTTCATTTCACTTAGCCTCAGTTCATATAAGTCTCTCCAGGCCTCCACTATATTCTTTTAATTTTATAGAAATAATCAAGTTACTTGCTGTCTTGAGGAAGGAAGAGGTAAGGGAGAGAGAGAAAAAAAAAAATCTGGAATTCAATATCTTACAAAAAATGAATATTAGAAACTATTTTTACACATAATTGGAAAAATAAAATACTATTGAAATTTTTAAAAGAAGAAAAACACAACAATAATAACTATCTTTTTAACTTAAAAAATATATATGTATACCTTTGGAACCTGTGGATTTCTTAACAAATCCCCTTGTAAAACCCATAAAAGATCATTGGATTATTAAAGAGTAGTCCATATGATCTTTCTTGAGTGGGTCTTAGATTTAGGGGGTCTCAGAAAGATTTGCCAATATCTTTTTTTGGTATGTGTTTCTACATGACTGGCACAGAATAGGCATTTAATAAACATACATTGACTGAATTAAGCATTTATTTCCAGGTGTGCTTTATCTGGGATAGAATAAAATATGTCATACCTTTCTTATTTTAGACAGTATATGTTAATTTATGGAGCTTAAAAATCACATTTTTGGGGGAGGGGGGTCTGTATTATACTATGACATATTAAGCTTCCAAGCCACAAAAACAAAACAAAACAAAATTACTTCAGATCTTCACATAATCTTTGCTGATTGTACCTACATCTTCACTTGTACAATACATTTTTTAGCTTCTTATAGGACTCTTTATTTATTACAATTAATCTTCTCCAATAAAATTCAGCACATTTTAATAAACATTAGTTAAATACCTAATATATGCAAGACAAAATTTATTTTTACATATGTGCTCCCATATCATTAGATTTATGTCATTTGCAAATTTGATAAGCGTGTTTAACTATACCTTCAGACAAGTCACTGATGGAAATACTATCAAACATAGATCAGAGAAGAAATCCTCAATTCAATCTCTTGGAAATGTCTCTACAAATTGACACTGATTGATGATTTTTGGTCCAATTATTTAACCAATTCTTAATCCTCCACCATCTACATTTTTACATTTCTTACTTTTGAGTCCACAAAATTGTGACCTGAAAATTTTCCATATCCAACTAACTACATTATCGCTAATCTTGTATTGCAATTTCTCTATTTAAAAAAAAGAGAGATTTTACTTTCCATACAAATAAAATTAGATCTAAATAACTAGAAGAATATCAAGTACTCATAGGCAGACCAAGTTAGTATAATAATTATATTATAATATAATATATATTATAAATATTATATAATATATAATAGTTTATTACATTAATATTATTATATATAATTATATTTAATATACTATTTTTATATATTTAACCATATATTATATATAATATTTTATAATTAATAATTATATTATAACTAATATATAAATAGATAATATTATATATAAATACTATATAATTAATAATATGTTAACATAATATTAACATATATTATAAATAATATAATTCCACCTAAATTAATCTATTTATTCAATACAATTCAGCTGCTAAGAAATTGCTTTCTAAAGCTAGAAAAATTAATAACAAAATTCATTTAAAAGAACAAAAGATCAAGAGTTTGAAGGGAAATAATAAAAAAAATGCAAATGGATATGGCCTAGCTGTACCAGATTTAAAAGTATATTCTGAATCAGTGCTCATCAAAATAATTTGGTATTGGCTAAGAAATAGAGTAGTTAATCAGTGGAATAGATTCACAAGATACTATAGTCAATGACTATATCAATCTAGTGTTTGATATACCCAAAGACTCCAGCTTCTGGGATGAAAACTCACTATTTGATAAAAATTTTGGAGGAAATTGGAAATTAGCATTGTAAAATTGTATGGAAAACAGACATTGATGAATACCTAAAACTCTCTACCAAGAAAAGGTCAAAACAGGTTCATGATTTAGATATAAAGGGTAATACTATAAGGAAATAAGAAAAAAACAAGGGATAATCTACATCTCAGATACATGGAGAAAGAAGGAATTTATGACCAAAGATGAACTAGAGAACTAGAGAAATTCAGAATGGATAGTTTTGATTATATGAAATTAAAAAGTTTTGTACAAACAAAACCAATATATCCAAGATTAGAAGGGAAATAGTAAACTGAAAAAAAAATTATATCTGAGGGTTCTGATAAAGGCCTCATTTCTAAAATATATAGAGATTTGAATTTATAAATTTATAAGAATACAATCCATTCTCCAATTGACAAATGGTCAAAGGATATGAATAATTTTCAGATGAAGAAATTAAAACCACTTCTAGTAATATTAAAAAATGCTCTAAATCACTAAAAATGCTCTGAGCTACCATTATATACCTTTCAGATTGGCTAAGATGACAGGAAAAGATAAAGATAAATGTTGAAGGGGATGTGGGGAAACTGGGACACTAATATATTGTTGGTGGAATTGTGAACTGATTCAATCATTCTAGTGAGCAATTTGGAACTAAGCACAAAGGGCTATCAAATTCTGCATACCCTTTGATCTAGCAGTGCCTCTACTGGGTCTGTATCCCCAAAAGATCATAAAGAAGTTAGACTCATATGTGCAAAATATTTATTGGCAACTCTTTTGTAGTGGTAAGGAACTGGAAACCCATCCGTTGAGGAATGGCTAAATAAGTTATGGTATGTAAATGTAATGAAATATTATTGTTTTATAAGAAATTATTAGTAGGATGATTTCAGAGAGGCCTGGAGAGACTTGCATAAACTCATGCTAAATGAAGTGAGTAGAACCAAGAGAACATTATACATAGCAACAAGACTATAATGGACTTGGCTCTTTTCAATTATAAAATGATTCAGGCCAATTCCAAAAGATTTGTGATGGAGAGAGACATCTGTATCTGGAAAGAGAACTATGGGGACTGAATATGGATCAGCATAATATTTTCACCTTTTTTGTTATAATTTGCTTGCTTATTTCCTTTCTCACTTTTTACCTTTCTGAACTGTTTTTTTTTTTTTTTAATGCAACATGACAAATGTGGTAATATGTTTAGAAGAACTGCACATGTTTAACCTATATTGTATTATTTGCTGTCTAGGGGAGGAGGGGGGAGGAAGAAAAAATTGGAATACAAGGTTTTGCAAGGATGAATGTTGAAAATTATCTTTGCATGTATTTTGAAAATAAAAAGCTATTATTAAAACATAAAATGAGAGGTTTTGCCACAGAACAGATTTTGTTAAACAGTTCATTACTCAATCTCCTTGAACTCAGTGTGAATTCTTTCTTAAATGTTTATTTGTATTCCATCATTGGGATTTCACTCCAACTTTTTTTTCATTGAGCTTCTTGGACAAGACCTATGTGTTCAGGCTATTTAAGTTTTATCCCAAGATGTCTACCTCCTTCTGGTTCCATTAATCTTTGTTTCTACCCTTAGGAATTTCTCACACCTTGTTGGACTGCTGGCTGTTGTATTACACTTGAATTATTTGTAAAGACAGATGCCAAGAGATGAATAAATGTTGCTCTCTTTATTAAATGAGTTGGATTTAGAATTAAATTGATTTATCATCAGCATATTAAAGATGAAGAACAAATCTTCAAATTAATATCCCATTAAGACTAATTGGAAACACTCATACTTCATTTTTTTCCTCCTTTGTGCAAGAAGCCAATATATCTTCTAAATAGGCTGGCACATAACATAGTTGGCACTTGAATGTTTCTATGGATTTCATGCCAACAGAATCCCATCTACATTTAAACTGGGCTTTTATCTGAGTAGCAGAAAGACTACTGCACATGCAAATAAAACTATAAAATCTGATTAGATGCCTCAAAAAAAAAGATAGGGAAAGAAAGGAGGTTGAATTGATTTTCTTTTTCAGCATGGCAGACATTACTCCCTATAACTTGGTGTTGTTTCAGTGTATGCATATCAAGCCTAATGATTATAAAATGAAACTGAGAAAATTTACTAAAATTTGAAAAATGCCAATTACTTTGAAAAGAAGAATCTTTATTGATATAAGAACAGAGTAGAACTCTGCCTGATTAAACAGTTTCCCTCTAACTTTGCTCTAACCCTGGTGAATGTGAGGTATGCATGTTCATTGTGAAAACAGTTTCAAAAATCCATAGTTATATGGGGAGAAATGACAACTGAATGATCAATTAAAGTGATCAATTAAAGTTCTGCTATAACAACTCTTGATGTCCCTTGAAACTGAATTGCTTGGGACTCATGTATTTAGTTAAATTATAATTGGGACTGTCAACATCTATGCTTTAACAAACATCAATATACCAGAACAGTTGTGAGGTGATCTTTGACATGGTGTGACATCCTTTTCTTAGATAAAGAGCACTTTGAGTGGGAGCTTATTTAAGGGAGAGACAAGGAGGCACTCACTATGTCAGCCAAATGTGGTCAAAGGGGCCTAGTTTCCTAAATCCTGCCCTAAACGAGAACTAGAAAAGAAGCAGGAAGAGGTGCTGAAATATATCTCTAATGCTCAAGCCAAGATAATAGCATTCTCCAATTGTCTGATGCTTGAATGTCCCCACATTAATTAGTTATATTCTCTTCACTTGGTTAATGGTTAATTTAACCATTTTGTGATTTTATTGTTTTCTTCCTGCTATTTTTAAAGCCAAATTTATCTCTGAAATGAATGAGAAGAAAAGCAGTATAGAAGCTTGAGAGTTAGGATTATACTCATGAGTTTAGATATTAGTCATACATTCTGGCATAAAATACTTCTTTTTCTCCTCTGGAAAATCCCTACATTTGAAGTTACTTTAGCCAAAGACTAAGAAAAGTGACGGTAACTTGAGGCTTGAAAATATCCTCTCTGATGATCTTTAGAAATAGCATGTAATATCTATTGGTTTGTTCTTTATATAATGCTCTTATTTTAATCTTAATATAGCAACTTTACAAGTTTGGATGATATCTCTTCCTTGTCATAGGATGGTGTTTGTAGAAAAGTAGCACCTTTGACTAAGTGCTTATGTTCTGCAGTGATAGAGACAATTGAAATATAAACACAGACCACAATATAAACATGTAAAATTAGTCCAGAGTTGTGACTTGATGGATGTGTATAAACCCAGGCAAAAAATAATTCAAAGAATATGTCATTTACTATAATCTGAATTATTTTCTTTACATGGGTGCCCTTCACAGTATACACATATATGTATGTATCTTAGATATGCCTATGCAATATACAAACATAAGAATGTAAAGCTTAAAATTCTACCATTCAGATATTAGATGTACATAATGCTAAATTTGAAATATTTAGAAGCATCAGAATAAAGCTCCTGAATTTTTTTTCATTTTTATTCAGATATTTTGACATCATTTGAAAATAGTCATAAACTTGCTCCATAATTCTCTTTAAATAACACAATTTTATCTCAAAAATGAAATTTGAGTTTTCTCTTCCTCTTTTCTTAATTAAGATTTTTCTTTGGACTACCAAAAATTGTCTTAAGAAAATTTTCAGCAATATTAGAATTTAATTTGTGTTAAAATGATAATTTTAGCCTTTTAGCCACTGTATGTTGATAGTGCTTATCCTGATTTCCTAATAATTCTTTCCTAAACTCTTTTTATATTCTCACATCTCTCTTTGAGATATTAGATATGCCTATTTGAGTTAAGGTTTGTTGTCTTGTAAAATCCCTATTAAAATGTAAATATGTTACATAGGGAGGATAATTCATTAAACTAGTTGTACCAACTCATATATCATCAAAGATTATTCTAGCAGATTAGCTGGTGAAATAATTTAATAAAGGGATGGAGTTGGGGTTAAGGAATATTGTGAAAATGGAATAGGTAAATTCTGATGACTAAAAGATGAAAAAGGTTTTGAACATGAAGTCATGTTAGGGAGACCAAGTTTGACTTAGATAACAGGCAGAAAATAAAATGAAAATACTGGGATCCTGGAAGACCAAAATGCTAAAAAAAAAAAAACAAAAAAACAAAAAAAAAAACAGGGAGTATGCTTAGGTACTACTTTAATGCCCAAACTATCTCAGTTCAAGCTTGATATTAGTATGAAACATTTTTCATAGTCTTGTAAGTCATTATTTCAACTCACAAAACTTCACAATTTTCTAATTTCACAAATCATTTTTTAAAAGGAGGATATTTTGCCCTGACACAGCAAGGCGATGCACTAAAGATTGGAACAACTAGTTTCTTACTAGACACTGTCTTACTCATCTCCATTTCAAGATATCTGTGGTTAGTATTAGGTCATAAGGATATGACAACTCATGTAATCTTACCCGCATAGCAAATCTGACACACATTCCAAGTAACTTAATGCCTTTACTTATAGTTGATCAGGAAGCTGAATCAAGGAAGTTGAGATCCATTACCCTAGAGGCCATTTTTGTCTTCTTTTGTATAAAACCTTCCTATATTATGAGGGAAAGAAAGAAATTATATTAGGGAAATATTGAAGTAGAGCTTGGCCCTCTGGTCTGTAGACCAGAGGAATGACTGGACAATCTAACAGAATGAATCTCAGTATATAGAACTCACTTACTTAACTTTCAGGGGCTGCTGCTCCACATTTTCAGAAACTCAGACTTCTCCGGAAATTGATGAGAATTAACTGCAATTGGGCCTGAGATAAGATACATGCTTATGTCTGGACAGACATTCTAGAATAGTTTAAATTTAAATTCACAGATTTAAGAATGTCTTTCTCTCTTCTTTACACAAGTGAGTGATTATGGATGTAGAAGACTATAGATAACATTTTACTTGCCTAATATATTGGATATTTTTGCTGAATTGTATTTTTATTCATTATTTTAAAGGATGAGTTTTTGGAAAGCAGGTGGAGAAGGAGATATTGAATATTGTGATGTTAAACAAAATCAGCAAAATAGGGTTTAAAAAAATTAAATTCCATTTTAAGGGAGACTACTAGATGGGTGACATTTTGAGGCTAGATAACTAGCAAGTAAGCCTTGAACAATTAGCCAATAAGCTATAATGGAAACTTTCCTCATTTGTATTGAGATTCTTTTGTGATGTCTTCTGAATTTGCTTTGTCAACAGCCACTTTCCCCTGATTTTTTTCTATCAATGTTTTAACAGGAATTGAATTCAAGGCATTTTGAGTATGTACATCTATGCTGGCAATGAATCCTCTGTTACTGAATATTTGACATGACTTCTAAATAAACAGCATTTTTGTGCCTTAATAGGAATGAGTGTTTTTTGTTTTTTCTTAATTGAAGATAAATGTGGATTTCATTTTTCATTTAAAATATTTTAGGAAATAAAACTATCAAAATAATATAGAAAAGTAGTATTTCTGAAAATCAACTATAATCTCTATATTCAGATTTATTTCTTTGTTTTTTGTTGTTGGTTGGTTGGTTTTGTTTTGTTTTGTTTTGGTCCTTACTTTCTTTAAGCATTTGACATCCCTTACACTTTTTTTTATATTCTTCTTTGGCTTCAGCAATCCTGTTCTCTTGTTTTCCTTGTAATACCTCTGGTTGCTCCTGTCTTGCTGACTCCCTTCATCCTTGTAGCCTCAGAGTTCTCTTTGAGGGTTTTTCTTTTGTTGTTTTCTCTTTTCAAATTCATTCCTTGGTAATCTTTTCTAGTCATGTGCCTTCATTTCTCACCTTTGTAAAGTTCTGTCTTCCTAATGCCATTCCAATATCTGAACCTGTATGCCAACACATCAGGCCAAAAATTTCATAAAACAATTTGCCTTAGTAATAAGACAACTTAAAATCTTCAAGACATCTTTGTCCCTTCTCTTTTTTCTTACTTCTTTCAGCTACTCTGAAATTAGCCAGGTCCTATTCTTGCCCTCCCCTCTCCCATACTTTCTACTACTTCCATTACTACATTATAACATATCTTCCTACCTAGGCCACTGCAGCAGCCTTAAAGCAGGTCTTTTGCTTCTACTCTGTCCTTTTAAACCTTTCTTTATACTACTCCCAGTCCAACCATCTCTAGGTTTAGATTAGATCAGACCACTCCTCTGCTCAAAACAATTCAATGGTTCCCTTTTGCCTAAGAATAAAACTTAAAATCTTAAGCCTGACACTGTCAATTCTCTTAAATCTGCTACCCACTTAAAATCCATGCTCCTTCCCTCTACATGTTCTATGTTTTTTTTCTAGTCAGGACTACTCATGACTTCCTGTACATAGCTCATTGTTGTGCCTTGTTCTATACTGTCCTAGTGCCTAGAATAGCCTCTTCGTTCCTTATTCCACTTTACTTCTAACCCATTTGTCTACCTAAATTGAAATTGACATTCTTTAGGGATATCCTTCCCTTATTCTACCAAATGATAATGAAATTATATAGCACTGTATTCTCACCTTTTTAAAAAAATGAATGTATAACATATTTTCATAGAATCATATATGCTTGAAAGAGATCTTTGAGGTCAGCTCATGTAATTCTCTTGATGAAAAAAATAAGACTCATAAATGACTGACTTGTCCAAGTGATGCAAAAAAAATGGTTGTTTTTATATGTGCTATATACACTACTTAATAATAAGTACATGAAGGTAAAGATTGTTTCATCATTTTTTTAATCTCCTTCGGAACCTAGCACAAGGCTCTACACAAAATAAGTGCTTAATAAATGTTCATTGAATTGATGATGAAATTTAAATAGGTTTACAAAGAAAAACAAACATTAAATTTATTTGAAATCTTAGTGTGAAATTATAATATATATGTAATTTCAAATCACTTCTAAAAATATGAAATATCTAGATATTCCAGTTCCTATAGAACTATTCTGCATGCAAGTCATATAAATATACCAGATCACTGATTCAAAATGAGATTTTACCTGGATAATAAATAAAAGAGCATTTATTAAGTACTGGCTCTGTTCCAGATACTGTACTAAATAGCCAGAGATACATCACACATAAAGAAGGGGTGACTGGAAAAAAAAGTTAAGTAACAGAAATGGTGAGTAGAGTCATAAGGCAATCACTGAAGTATCCTTTCCAGAAACAATGATCATATTGATTTGATCACTTTTCCTAAAACATTAGACAGAAAAGGAAGCAGCTATTCTGGTGGGGCAGCTGGTTATTGCAGGAGTGGGTATGGGTATGGCAAGAAAATGTTGTGTTGGGCTCAATTAGAAGTTCACTGATTAGCACAAGCCCCATCTGGGGCTGTTTTATTAGGAAAGGAAGTTAAGGTAAACAAGCATTTATTTTGTACCTACTAAGTGCCAGGGATTATGATGATTGCTTTTTTAATATATCTTTTTATTTACAGGAAATATGCATGGGTAATTTTTCAGCATTGACAATTGCAAAACCTTTTGTTCCAATTTTTCCCCTCTTTCCCCCTATCCACTCCCCCAGATAGCAGGTTGACCACTACATGTTAAATATGTTAAAGAAGTTAAATACAATATATGTATACATGTCCATACAGTTGTTTTGCTGTACAAAAAAGAATTGGACTTTGAAATAATGTACAATTAACCTGTGAAGGAAATTAAAAATGTAGGTGGACAAAAATAGAGGGATTGGGAATTCTATGTAGTGGTTTATACTCATTTCTCAGAGTTCTTTCGCTGGGTGCAGCTGGTTCAATTCATTACTGCTCTATTATAACTGATTTGATTCATCTCATTGTTGAAGAGGGCTATTTACATCAGAATTGATCATATTGATGATTTCTTTTTACAAATATTATTTAATTTAATCCTCATGAGAACCTTTGGAGATATTTATGGAGATATCCCCATTTTATAGGTGTAGAAACTGAGGCAGACAGAACTTCAGTGACTTGTCCTTTGTCACATATCCATTTTGATGATTTACTTTATGATGAATTCATCTTAGTACAACTTTGATCTGATAGACAGGGAATTATTAACTCAATTATCTAATTAAATCAATAACCAGAGCAACTGAAGTTGTTAAAGGAAATAAAATTCAAACAGTAGTTTCTAATTTTCCCCAAAATTATTTGAAAACATTTTATAATTGCCTTATGGCCAATACTATCTCATAACTCTGATGGTGACAAGGCATTTATTTGATGCTTGGATCTTTGAAATTGTCACACTGTCACCTTTCTTACTTCATTGAACACTTACAAAAAACTGTATAAAATGTCACCTGCTATTAATCATGGTGATGGAACCTCTCCAGCAGACAGTGGAAAGAATCTATAGGATTAGCTGCAGGGTCATTATAAATTACTCTGCCTTTAGTGAAGCTTTAGTAACTCTCTAGCTACATGTTGTACCATTTCCCACATAGGAATCAACACAACGGAAATGAAAAACAATGAAAGGGCAGAAAAGGCATATGGCCTTTGCTCCTGGAACCAGTGGTGGCAAAAAAAAGGGGGAGAAATTCACAAGAACCTGTCAGTTTTTAAACATCTCGGTTCAACCCTACTTCACCAAAGATCAAGTGGAGAAGGCTAATCTCATTTTCTAGACACTTAAATCTCATTTTCCCAGGCAATTTTACCTCCCAGTCTGTTCCACCTCTTAAATAGAATATCTTATTCTAAAGTGTCTCTTTTTAGAATGACAAATACAATAGTCCTGAATACATCAGTGTCACCCTAATTGTATTCAGAAGTTAGATAAGTGAAAGAACACAAAACATTCATTGAATGTCATTCCTTTCATAGTTGTACTTATATAATGTACAGTCTTAGTGATACAACCACATTCCATCTCTATATTAGAAATTTCTATCAACAGTGACCAATTTTAAGTTAAAATATTCTATATACAGTAAAACATTAAAAAAAAAAGAATAGGACTGTCTTTTAAAGTGTGTCTACATCTTTGGCAGCCTGAAACATGTTAGAGTAAGCTAATTTTTACTTGTGTTTAAATATTAGATGTTGAGACAGACATTTTATTAATGGTTTATGGACATGTTAGGTCATAAGAATAGCAGCCTGAGCCTCTAGCTGCCAAAGGCATGCTCCTAGAATTCTTACAAAATCCAGCAAGTTAGTTTTGAATTATTCTCCATGAAAAACGATATCCTCAAAGCTGTAACTTTCTATAAAATTTGAAGAAAGACCCCTTGAAAACTCTTGGAAATCATTATTTTTATCTGGAGGTTAAAGGATCATGTGAAATAAGCAACCATGGTAATATGGTATTAATGCCCCTTGAAGCTTTCAGGGTAGAGCCTGTAATAAGATTTTGTCAAAGAATATGGGCTCCCTCTTGATTCTGGTTCCCCAAATACAGAAAATGGTAGCTATGAATCCTTGAGAGTATGACATAACTAGCCAGCTTTGTGCCTTTCCAATTAAATCAGTGGATACTTATTGAGCACACAAAAAAGAAGAGAAAGTTTTTATCCTCAAATAGTTTGTTACCTATTTGAGCAGTTAAATAAAAAATGCACAGAAACATAGATAAGGTAAAGTTTAAAAACATAATGAGTAATAGGACATAAAACCTCAGGTTAGTATTATCAGGAAAGGCTTTCCATAAAAGCTGTAAGATAGGGCTTAAAAGGTGGGAGGGAATTTGAAAATTTAGCTATTCTACACAAAGGAAATGGTATAATTAAAAGTATAAAAACAATAAAGTACAAGCGTATTTGGGGAAACTGAATAATATTTGATTATATAAATATATTCCACATATCATCCAAATATAACAAAATTTTAAAAATCAGCCTAGCATATCTGACGGTCTAAAAAAAACCCCAACATGCCAGAACTGTATATGTTGTATGTCTTATCAAAAAAGTTATGCAAGATGTAATGAAAACTTAATAAACCATAGGTATAGCAATATTTTTAGATTTTAGAAACTCACCCAGAAAAGGGAGATTGGTAATCACTTGAAATATTACTTATCTTATTTTCTTTTAAAGCTTAGTTTATAACAGAAATGTCTTTATTTTAATACAAATCAAATAACCTTGAATGTTATCACTATCACCATTGCTATTATCATCATTACAGAATTTTAGAATTGAAAAGGGTATCAGAAATTACATAGTCTAACTGGTAACTGAACTGTAAGTTTCTCTGTAACACACCCCATATATGATCATTCATTTATTGTTTAAAAAAATGGAAAATGACATCCTAAAGCAGATCTATGGGTAGAGTTTTATCCTATTAGGTCCCTAAGACTTTATTGGTTTTCTGATCTCCTAGGCCATGAAAGGGATAGTTCATGAAGAATCAGTTTCTCTGAGACTTGACAGATATACTACAGTCATACTTTTGGAAACCAAATCAAACAATTAAAATCTATCATCTACATCAAAGTTAACAAACATGGGCAGTGGGCTACATGTAGCCCAAAATATTCCTAAGTGAGGTCTGAACCAGTTTAAAGTATAATGAAGATGGTGAATTTGCTAAATATTTTTGGTTAGCATCATCTGGCCTATGGGTTCTACTTGTTTATTATATATATAGATCAATGATTTAGATCCAACCATAGATTTGGACAAGAGGATGAGGTATGTGAAGAGTTATTTGATACTTTAGATGTTGGTTATTTCAACATAGTCAGCTGACTGAAGGAATTATAATGTAGGCAATGTATAAGTAGGTTCATTAAACTTCTACTGTATAGTTTAGTAGAATAAGAACTAGACTTGGAGACAAGAAATGGATTCAAATCTTAGTTGTGCCATTTTCTAATTGTGTTGCCTTGAACAAGCAACTTCCTCAGTTTGAGACTATTTCTTTATCTGTGAAATAAAAATAATTACACTTGGACTCCTAACTTCATAGAATTGATATAGGAAAATGCTGTAAACCAAAGCTCTATATAATTTTGAGCTATCACTACAAAACACTACAAAGTATCATCAAACAAAACTATTTTTTTCCTCCCCAGTCTTTCAAAGGATGTAACATTCAGACTGGGGGAGGAGGAGACATATTCTTTCACCTATTTGGATTGGTACTATAATTATTTATAAAGGTGTAGCTCTGCTATACTTCAATACAAACAACCCTGAATGGAAATATGTGAGAAAGCTATGTTTGTTTCTGCTATCACTAAATTGATCACCAAACAACCAGAATTGTTATTACTGTGTGCCAATGAAGTATCCATTCACTATACCAGCCTTTCACTTTATTCACTATTACTGTCACTTTGCAGTCAAAGAAGTCTAGATGAGTTTCTGTGCTGCCTTACATTAACATACAAAAAGGACAGTGTGACATTGTAACTTATCCAGCAAGAGAGTGCAATCAGACTTGCCAGATTGCAATGTTTTTCATAGATGAGCTATATTCTCTTTTAAAAATTTATTTGTATATTTTAACACACATGTTAACAACAACATGAATCATGTTGGGAGGGAAAAATCAGAGTAAAAGGGAAAAACCATGGAAGAGATGAAAAAAAAAAAAAAAAACAGAAAAAAGAAGTGAACATAGCATGTGTTGATCTACATTCAGTCTCCTTGGTTCTTTTTTTAGATGCAGATGGCATTTTCTTTCCAAAGTCTGTTGGTATTGCTTCGATCACTGAACTTCTGAGAAGTTTTTCATAGTTGATTAGTGCATATTCTTGCTATTATTGTGTACAATGTATTTCTAGTTTTGCTTGTTCACTCAGCATCAGTTCATATAAATCCTTCTAGGACTTTCTAAAATCTGCTTGTTTATAATATTTTTTTATAGAATAACAATATTTCATTACCTTCTTATTTCACAATTTATTCAGCCATTTCCCAATTGATGGGTATCTACTCATTTTCCAATTCTTTACTACCACAAAAAGAGCTGCTACAAACATTTTTGCACAGTTAGGTCTTTTTCCCTCCTTTATGATTTCCTTGGGATACAAAATCAGTAATGGCACTGCTGGATCAAAGGGTATGAACAGTTTTATAGCCTTTTGGGCATTGTTCCAGATTCCAGAATGTTTGGATCATTTCACAATGCCACCAACAATGTATTAGTGTCTCAGTTTTCCTACATCCCCTCCAACATTTATCATTATCTTTTCCTGTCATCTTAGCCAATCTGAGACATGTGAAGTGATATCTCAGTTATTTTAGTTTGCATTTCTCTAATGAATAGTGATTTGGAGCATTTTTTCATATGAGTATAGCTTTAATTTCATCCTCTGAAAACTATCTGTTCATATCCTTTGCCCATTTATCAATTGGGGAATGACCTGTATTCTTATAAATTTGACACAGTTATTTATATATTTTAGAAATGAGATCTTTATCCGAAACACTGGATATAAAGATTTTCCCCCAGCTTTGTATTTCCCTTTTAACCTTGTTTCTGTTGGTTTTGTTTATATAAAAACTTTTTAGTTTAATGTAATCAAAGTAATCCATTTTACCCTTCATAATGGTCTCTAGTTCTCCTTTGATCATAAATTCCTCCCTTTTCCAAATATCTGATAAGTAAATTATCCTTTATTCTCCTAATTTATTTATGGTATCATTAATTATGCCTAAATATGTATACATTTTGACCTCCTTGTGGTATGGAGTGTGAGATGTAGAGATAATGGAAAACTCCAAGGAATATCACAGCCAAATTTCAGAATTATCAGCAGTCAGAAAGAAACAATTCAAATGCCCAGGAGCCACAACCAGGATTATTCAGGACCTAGCAGCTTTCCCATTAAAGGATTTAAGAGTCTAGAACCTGATATTCTAAAAGGGAAAGGAACTTGGATTGCAATCAAGAATCAACTATCCAGGAAATTGAGCATTATCTTTCAGGGAAGAAGATGGACATTCAATGACACAAACACATTTCATTTATTCTGACCAGAGCTGAACAAAAAAATTGATCTCCAAATACAGAATTCAAGAAAAGCATAAAAAAGTAAAAAGGAAAGAACTCTTCATTATAACTTTGTTATAGGTATACTTAGTGCAGATATAATTTGATTTTAATGTGATAATATAAAAGAAATCTAGAGATGGAAATGGGATTATAGTGGAAAAAGAGAAAAATGGAGGTAAAATGAGGGAAATTACATCTCATGAAGAGGCAAAGAAGATTTAATATGATTTAGGGAAAGAAGGGAGGGGGATGAACATTGTTTGAATCTTATTCTCATCAATTTTGGCTCAAAAAAAGAATATCAGACATATTTGGTTTTATAGATAAATTTGTCTCACCTTATAGGGAAGGGGGAGGGGAAAAGGGAAAAGAAAAGGGAAGGCTAATAAAAGGAGAAAAAGAAGTAGTAGCAAAAAGTTATAAGAAAGGGGGAGGGCCTCTAAAGTGGGAGGTTGTTTGGGGAGGTGGTGGTCAGAAGCAAAATACTAGGGAGATGGGAAAGGGGGAAAGGAAAGAGAAAAACATAATTTGGGGTAACTACTTTGGCAGAAAATACACAGTCATTTAAACTGTGAATGTGAATGGGATGAACTCTCTCATACTTCAGAAGCAGATAGCAGACTTAATTAAAAGCCAGAATCCTACAATATATTGTTTATAAGAAACACATTTAATGAATGATACATACAGAGTAAAGGTAAAAGGTTGGAGCAAAATCTATTATGCTTCAGGTGAAGTACAAAAAAAAGCAGGGTTAGTGATCCTGATCTTAGATCAAGCAAAAGCAAAAATAGATCTAATTACAAGAGATAAGGAGGAAATTTTGCACCAAATGGTATAGCATCCAAATTCCTAGAGGAGAAGTTTAGAAAGCTGCAAGAAGAAATAGAGAGCATAACTATACCAGTGGAGGATCTCAACCTTGGTCTTTCAGAACTAAGTAAATCAAACCACAAAATAAATAAGAAAGAAGTTAAGGAGATAAATAGAATTTTAGAAAAATTGTGTATGATAGATCTTTGGAGAAAATTGAATGAAGACAGAAAGAAGTATACTTTTTTCTTGGTGGTTCACTGAACATGTATTGAACATGTATTAAGGCATAAAAACCTCAAAATCAAATTCAGAGAAGCAGAAATAGTAAATGCATTCTTTTCAGATAATGATGCAAAAATAATCACATGTAATAAAGAGCCATGGAAGAATAGACTAAAAATTAATTGGAAATTAAATAATCTGATCCTAAAGAATGAGGAAATAAAACAACAAATCACAGATCAGTCAATAATTTTAGCCAAAAGAATAACAATGATGAGACAATATACCAAAATTCATGGAATGCAACCAAAGCAGGTCTCAGGGGAATTTTTATATCTCTAGATGCTTACATAAAATAGAGAAAGAGAAGATCAATGAATTGGGCAGGCAACTAAAAAAGATAGCAAAAGAACAAATTAAAAACCTTCAAGTAAATACCAAATTTGAAATTCTAAACATAAAAGGGGAGATTAATAAAATTGAAAGTAAAAAAAAAAATAAATTAATAAACAAAACTAAGAACTGATTTTTATGAAAAAAAAACAACAAAATTGATAAAGATTTAGTTATTTTGATCAGAAAAAGGAAAGATAATCAAATTGTTAGTATCAACAATGAAAAGGATGAACTCTCCACCAATGAAGAGGAAATTGGAGCAATAATTAGGAGCTACTTTGCCAAACTGTATGTCAATAAGCATGATAATCTAAGAGAAACAGATGAATATTTACAAAAATTTAGATTTCCCAGATTAACAGAGGAGGAAACAAATTACTTAGTCCCATTTTACAAAAAGAAATTGAACAAGTTATTAATGAACTCCATAAGAAAAATTCTCCAGGATCAGATGGATTTATATGTGAATTCTACTAAACTTTTAAAGAACAATTATTCAATGCTTGCAAAAAATTCGGAAAAAAGGAGTTCTACCAAATTTCTTTTATGACACAGATATGGTGCTGATATCTAAACCAGGTAGGGTGGAAACAGAAAGAAAATTACAAACCAATTTCCCTAATGAATATTGATGTAAAAATCTTAAATAAAATATCAGCATAAGTTATATCTCAATGATAATAGAACATAACCAAATAGAATATATACCAGGAATTCAGGGTTGGTTTAATATTAGAAAATATTAGCATAATTGGCTATATCAATAACCAAACTAACAAAAATCATTTGATTATCTCAGTAGATGCAGGAATAGCATTTAACACAATCCAACACCTTCTTAAAAATACTAGAGAATATAGATACTGATGGAGTTTTTCTTAAAATGATCAATAGCATCTTATTTAAAGCCATCTGCAAGCATCAGATGTAATGGGAATAACCTAGAATCATACCCAATAAGATCAGGGGTGAAACAAGGTTGTCCATTATCACCATTATTATTCAATATTGTATTAAAAATATTACCTTTGTCAATAAGAGAAGAAAAAGAGATTTAAAAAAATATAATAGATAATGAGAAAACTAAATTATCACTCTTTGCAAATGATATGGTAGTATACTTAGAGAATCCTAGAGAATCAACTAAAACGCTACTAGAAATAATTCACTTTAGTAAAGTTGCAGGATACACATGAATCATTAGCATTTTTATATATTACCAACAAAGTCCAGCAGCAATAGCTACAAAGAGAAATTCCATTTAAAATAACTGTAGATAATATAAAATATTTGGGAGTCTACCTGCCAAGACAAAGTCAAGAACTATATGAAGATAATTACCAAACACTTAAAATACAAATAAAGTGACATCTAATTTCTTAGAAAAATATCAAGTGCTCAAGGGTAGACTGAGCTAATATAATACAAATGATGATACTACCTAAATTGATCTACTAATTCAATGCCATACCAGTCAAACTCCCAAGAAATTACTTCACAGAGCTAGAAAAAATAACAACAAAATCCATCTGGAAGCACAAAAAGTCAAGAATTTCAAGGGAATTAGTGAAACAAAATGTCAATGAAGGTATCCTAGCTGTACCAGACATAAAACTATATTATAAAGCAGTGGTCATCAAAACCATTTAGTACTGGCTAAGAAATAGGATAGTTCATCAGTGGAATAGATTAGATTCACAGGACAAAATAGTCAATGACTATGATAATTTAGTTTGATAAATCCAAAGACCCCAGCTTTTGGGATAAGAACTCATTATTTTAGAAAAATTTCTGGGAAATTAGTATGGCAGAAACTAGGCACTGACCACACCTAACACCCTATACCAAGATCAGATCAAAATGGGTTCATGATTTATACCCAAAGAGTGTATTATAAGCAAAATAGAAAAACAAAGGATAGTTTACCTTTCACATCTGTGGAGAAGGAAGGAATTTGTAGCTAAAGAAGAACCTGATTTCATTATTGAATGCAAAATGGATAATTTTGATTATATTAAGTTAAAAAAATTTGCACCAAAATCAAAACAAAACAAAACAAAAACAATGCAGATAAAATTAGAAGGGAAATAATAAACTGGGGGAAATTTTTTCATTAAATGGTCCTGATAAAGGCCTCATTTCTATAGAGAATTGACTCAAATTTATCAAAATTTAAGTCATTCTCCCTGCAAAGGAATGAACAGGTAATTTTCAGAATAAGAAATTAAACCCATTTCTACTTATATGAAAGGGTGTGCCAAATTGTTATTGATCAGAGAAATGCAAATTAAGACAACTCTAAGGTACCACTACACATCTTTCAGATTGGCTATAATGACAGGAAAAGATAATGATGAATGTTGGAGAGGATATGGGGAAACTAAGATGCTAATACATTGTTGATGGAGTTGTGAACTACTTCAATTATTTTGGAGAGTAATTATGGAGAGAAATTATGCCCAAAGGGCCATCAAACTGTGCCTACTCTTAGCTCTAGAAGTGTTTCTAGTATCCTAAAGAGATCATAAAGGAGAGATAAGGACCCACATGTGCGAAAAATGTTTGTGGCAGCCCTTTTTGTAGTGGAAAACTGTGGAAACTGAGTGGATGCCCATCAGTTGGAGAATGGTTGAACAAGTCATGGTATATGAATGTTATGGAATATTATTGCTGTATAAGAAATGATCAGTAAGATGATTTCAAAGAAGCCTGGAGAGACTTATGTGAACTGATGCTATGTGAAATGAGGAGAACTAAGAGATCATTATACAAGGGATGGACATGACTTTCATCAACAATGAGGTGATTCAGACCAATTCCAATGGTCTTGTGATGAATAAAGTCATCTGCATCAAGAGAGAGAATAGTGGGAACTGAATGTGGACCACAACATAGTATTTTCCCTCTTTTTATTATTGTTTGCTGGCATTTTTTTCTTTTTCATTTATTTCCCTTTTGATCTGATTTTTTTCTCATGCAGCATATTGTGGAAATATAGAGGAATTGCACATGTTTAATATATATTGGATCACTTGCCAATTGGGGGAGGAGTGGAAGGGAGGAAAAATATTAGAACACAATGATTTACAGGAGTGAATGTCAAAATTATACACACACACACACATATATGTACATATATATATATATATAATGTAAAATAAAAAGTTGTAATTAAAAAGAAAAAAAAAAACTAAACCTAAAAAAAAAAATGGAAGTCAAGATAAAAAATCAAGAGCTTCTATATAGAGCTTTTTACCTCCAGTTGTCTTTCAAATCTACACTTTATTTCTCTTTCAGATTTGACAGGAGCAATGGGCAGAAAGTCTCAAACCATTTACATCTATAGCTGATGGAAAAAGAAATAAGGGGAAAGTATTTTGGGACCTCATCTTTAAACACAAACTACAATAAGGGAAAGTAATAGGAAAGGAAGGGGAGAAACTAGTCTTTTCTTATTCACCAAGTGTGATAAGCTTCTCAGTAGCATTTGCTCTCAGAACTTAAGACCTTCCCTTCCATGCTTTTGTTCTCTAGCTTTTCCCCAGTGTTAAGGGCTAGAACTGAGCAAATGCACTTGGATAATGGAGCACATGAGACTAATTGCCAATGGGACAATTCTCTATTAACATGTTTGAAGGTTGACCCTCCCCAACTATTCTGTGCTGACTTAATTGGTGGGACAAAGAAGGGAATAGAGTAGGAGGAGGAAATTGAGGCATTCTCCTGGGGGGTGGAAAGAGAAGAAGGCAGTGTGGAGATTGCTAGATTTAATCCCCTGATGGCGACTCCAAAAGACCAAGAATAAAGATTTTTGGTGATCCTGACTCTGGTTGATTTCTGGGAAGACAGAGTTCCAGCATTTGGTGCCCAACGTGGGGCAGGCACCCTGCCTTCACTTATGTCCTCCAGTTACCAGGAGATTAGGTAAGTATTCTAATAGACAAATAAGGAACTTACCTTGTTAAGGGCTAAACCAGCAATCTCTTATAGCTGAAATGGAGCAGATGTTAGATAAAGACATTCCCTCGACCTAAGCCAACTCAACTCCAGCCCCTGCTCCAACCCCAGCTCCAGTCTCACCTAGGAGTGGTGCTATAGAGAGTATAATTAAGATAATTGAGGAGCAGAATTTACTTGTGACCTGGTACAGATTGATAAACTCTTGGGCACATTAAAACGCACGTTCCCTTGGTTCTTAGAGGAAGAAAAACTAAATGTAGATAACTGGAAGCTAGTGGGACTTCAACTGAAAGAATTTCACACAAAAAATGGGCCTTGTTCAATTTCCACAGAGGTATTTTATATATACAACGTAGTTCAATTAGACTTAAACTATCAAGCAAGTTATAGGAGAAGGAAAAGTTTTTAAAATGAACAGAGGAGGAACTGTGAGGAAAAAAAGATAGAAGATAAGCAATCTCAAGATCTTGCCCGAAAGCAAGTGGATTTAAATGAGGAATTAGGATGTGATGACTCTAATTAGCTTGAAGAAGCTTCAACCCCGCCTAGAGAACAGATTATTGACAGGCACACATCAACTCCACCTTCAGGGACTGAGGGAGGAGGAGGAGTAGTGAGAGGGGCAGTGATATTATCAGCACCTCCCCCCCAGCAATCACCAACTCCTATAACTAGATTACAGAAAGCAATTTTTCAAGTAGCCCAAGATGGAAAACAAATAGTGATTTTAAACTTCAATTTTTTCCATGATTCAACAGTTTAATTCTGTATGCCAAGAAAGTAGAAGATACACTCCTTTTGATATGGACATTCTCATAGACCTGAAAAAGGCTTGAACTCTCTATGGGGCTACATCAGCTTATGTTAAGATGTTACTACAGAATTTGGCTTAGGGGTTAAGACCCCTAGTAACTGGAAAGCCATTGCAAGGGTGTGCTTAGAACCTGGACAAAACTTGTTATGGCTTTCTGAATATAGTGAGCTCTGTAGGATTCAAGCACAACAAAATAGTCAAAGTGGAGTTAATACTGCAATCACCTGTGACCAACTAATAGGATAGGTTCTTATGCAGACACAAAGCACAGGCTTCCCTCCCCAATAAAAACGTCAAGGGTGAGATCTTCACAAAAACTGTAAAAGGAGCAGATGAACCCTTTGCTGATTTTGTGGCAAGTTTGCAGACAGCTGTCATATGGACTAATGGCGAAAATATAGTAACAGACACTTCGGTAAGGCAACTTGCTAAAGAAAATGCCAATGAGGTTTATAGAAAGATTATACTAGGACTACATAGGGATGCTCCTTTAGAGGAGATCATAAGAAGCTGTGCCACAGTGGGCACAAATACCTTTTATAGCCAGGCTATGGTGCAGACTTCCCAAGATCTCAACATGGGAAGACAGCGCCCCTTTTGGCAAGGGACTTCCAGAGAGACTCATCAATGCTTTCAATATGGTAAAGTAGGGCATCTGAAAGCTCATTGTTGGCATAGAGACAGAGTAAGAAAACAGGGTGGGAGAACAAGACCCAATACCCCATGTCCAAAATGCAACAGAGGACATCAGAGTGTAGACTGATTCATAGAAATGGGATGAGGGGCCCAGCTCCAGGGCCCCAGGCAAAAAACACTTGGGGCATGATGGCAGTCGATGCCACACCCAGAGAGTGCCTACAAGTCCAATACCCAGTCATTGACCAATCAGCCAGGAAGCCATCTGATGGGAGAAAGGGATTACACAATCAATCAGCCAGGAAGCAACATGATGGGAGAAAGGGACTACAGGGAGGATAGAGTTGTATGCAGCTGGGACAACTGAGATACCCCCTGGAGAGGTGAAATCTGTTCCTCTCCAACCTATGGATCCCTTGCCTCCAGGGACAGTAGGCTTGACCATTTCACCTCCTGAGAGTACTTACAAGACAGTGTTCATTCTTACACTGATGTGGGAAACTGGGGAATGTGTAGATAACATCCCAGTCACTAACACAGGTAGACAATGTGTGACTTATCAACCAGGGGAAGTAGTAGCATCGGGTTTATTGATACAGACCCCTAATAAACAATCTGGTGACAGTCACCCAGGGTCTGACTCTAAGCAGCAAAACCCAGGAATATACTGGACAACAGCTGTGACAGCTGACCAACCTATGCTCACCATCTATATAAATGGCATACCATTAGAAGAACTGGTGGACACAGGTGCAGATCAAACAGTCATTAGAGGTGCCACCTGGCCCAGTCACTGGCCAAAGAATAAGGCAGACACATGCATCTCTGGGGTAGGAGGATCAATAGCAGCTGAAGTTAATGCTACCCCTTTAAGATGGATATTTGAAAGTGAAACAAGAGATTTTACTCCTTTTATAATTGAAAAAATCCCCATCAATCTGTGGGGAAGAGACATTTTACAATAATTAGGGTTAAAAATGAGTACTTCAGTTTTTTAGGCAGGGCTGCTGTTGAAGGCCTGCCAACACTTTCACTTGTTCCTATCCAGTGGAAAACTGATACACCAGTGTGGATAGAACAGTGTCCCTTAGGTAGTGATAAAATTCAGGCCTTATTAGACATAGTACAGGAACAACTTGACCAAGGACACTTACAACCTTCTCTAAGTCCTTGGAATTTCCCAGTATTTGTTGTAAAAAAGAAATCTGGAAAATGGAGGATGTTGACTGATTTAAGAAAGGTAAATGAACAGATGGAAAGTATGGGAACCCTTCAACCTGGACTTCCATCTCCTACTCAGTTGCCTAGAGAATGGCCTCTGTGGGTTATAGACATTAAGGATTGTTTCTATTCTATCCCTCTAGATAAGGGGTATATGAAAAGATTTGCCTTTTCAGTGCCCAGCGTTAACTTAGCTGAGCCTTATAAAAGATATGAATGGACAGTTTTGCCCCAGGGAATGAAAAACAGCCCTACTATGTGTCAAATGTATGTTGCTGCTGCTTTTACTCCAGTAAGAAAAGCATTTACAAAAGTAATGTTATTACATTACATGGATGATATATTGGGATGTGCACCTGAGGAACAAATGTTAGAAGCAGGTCTACAAAAAACCATAGAAATACTAAGGAATTATAAATTGCACATAGCTTCAGAAAAGATTCAAAGACATGCTCCTTTTCAATATTTAGGATATGAAGTATATCCTAAGGTGCTTACAGGACTGAAACTCTCCTTAAGAACAAAGAAGCTAAACACCTTACATGACTTCCAGAAATTGATAGGAGATATCCAATGGATGGGTCCTGTGCTAGGCTTGACTACCTGTCAATTGCAACCATTATATGACATTTTAAGGGGAGACAGTGCTTTAAATTCACCACGCCAGCTTACAACAGAAGCTCAAGAGGCTTTGAGACAAGTTGAACTGGCTTTATCCAATATCATTGAAAGAGTCACTCAAAAACCCTTGGAAATATCAGCTTTTGCTACACAAGAGGCACCCACAGCAGTCCTTTATCAAAGAAACAGTGTGATAGAGTGGGTGAACCTCTCAGCACAAGCAGAACAAAGCCTTACTCCTTAACCAGTGCTTATGGCTAGAATTTTATTAAAGGCCATTAAGGGAGCAGTACAATTATCTGGGATAAGACCTGACAAGATATGCACCTTATATACTAATGCACAAATTAATGTATGCTGTGAAACCATCCCAGAGTGTCAAATTTTATTAGCCATGGCTCCAAAATTTACACACGGGTCTCTAGTAAAGATAACCAGACTGTTACATAATTGGCGATGGTTTCTTGAAGAAAAGGTTTCTAAAGTTCCTTTTAAAGGACCAACTATCTTTACAGATGCATCCAAACATAATATTTGTGCTGTATACTCTCGTGACTTAACTATAAAGAGAGTAATCAGAACTCCTTTTCAGTCCACTTAGCAGAACGAATTGTATGCAATCATTCCAGCTCTTGCTTATTATCCAGGAGACATAAATATAATATTTGATTTGGCCTATTCAGTAGGTGTGGTACAACCCAAATAAAATTTGTAGCCTCCAATATATATCAGCTCTTTAAGGGACTTCAAGAGTGAGTGAGAAAGCATCCAGGTAAGATTTATATTTTGCATGTCCACTCCCATAGTGGACTTCCAGGTCCTATTTTTGATGATAATTCAAAGGCAGATAGCCTTCTAACCATGTTGTCCAACAGTCCTTTATTTCAAGAAGCCCAAAAATCTCATTCTAAATACCATCAGGCTGCTGGAGCTTTACATTTAAATTTGGAATAACAAAAGAAGAAGCTAGGAGCATAGTAAAAGCCTGTACATCTTGCTTTCCTTTCCATGCTCTTACACTCCCTCCAGGGAAGAATTCTCATGGTTTGAGACCTAATGAATTTTGGCAAATGGATGTGACCCATTATAAATCTTTTGGTCATCTATCTTTTATCCACGTTGTGGTAGACACGTTTTCAGGATTCATTTTTGCAATGCCAGCAGCAAAAGAGACAGCCCTAGTGGTTATTGAATTCCTTATACAAGCATTTGCATTTATGGATGTGCCACAAGCAATAAAAACAGACAATGTATCTGCATATACTTCTAAACATTTTGCACACTTTTGTGTGCAAATACATACCACTGACATACCTTTTAATCTTCAAGGGCAGGCAATAGTTAGAGAGAAGAAACAGTGATATTAAGACACTCCTCCAAAACAAAAGAAAGGGGGAGCCACAGGTAACCCTAAAGAACTTCTAAATTTAGTTCTCTATACCATTAATTTTTAAATTTTTGACAAAAATGCACTGGCTCCAGCAGACAGATTTTATAACCCACTGGAAGGACAGTGTCTAGTGCAAGCAGCTCCACTGTCTGTAGATAATCACCGGGTGTTGTGAAGAGACCTAGAAAGTGGTGAATAGAAGAGACCAGATAGGTTAACTGCTTGGGGGAGAGGGTTTGCTTGTATCTTTACAGATGGAGAAGGAATCAGATGGGTACCAATGAGCTGTATTTGCCTTGTACATTGAAGAGAGATAGAGCAGACCCTTGAAATGAAGAAGACCCAAGAAACATTGGGGGGTTCCATTGCTGACTGTGCCCACCACTGAAAGAACCTGGCAGTTATGGCGTTTGACTCATGGACATCAAATTGGACTTGAAAACCCTCAGGAATCATTGGATTCTCTGAGATGTTATAAGACTGTTATAGGACTTGAAAACCCTCAGGAATAACAATACTAATGCAAATAAGATTAGAAGGGAAGTAACAAATTGGGAAAATATTTTTACAGTTAAAGGTTCTGATAAAGGTTTCATTTTCAAAATATATAGAGAATTGATCCTAATTTATAAGAAATCAAACCATTCTCCAATTGATAAATGGTCAAAGGATATGAACAGACAATTCTCAGATAATGAAATTGAAACTATATCCACTCATATGAAAGAGTGTTCCAAATCACTACTGATCAGAGAAATGCAAATTAAGACAACTCTGAGATATCACCACACACCTGTCAGATTGGCTAAGATGACAGGAACAAATAATGATGAATGTTGGAGGAAATGTGGGAAAACTGGGACACTAATACATTGTTGGTGGAGTTGTGAAAGAATCCAACCATACTGAAGAGCAATCTGGAATTATGCCCCAAAAGTTATCAAACTGGGCATACCCTTTGATCTAGCAGTACTACTACTGGGCTTATATCCAAAGAAATACTAAAGAGGGGAAAGGGACCTGTGTGTGCCAAAATGTTTGTAGCAGCTCTTTTTGTAGTGGCTAGAAACTGGAAGATGAATGGATGTCCATCAATTGGAGAATGGTTGGGTAAATTATGGTATATGAATGTTATGGAATATTATTGTTCTGTAAGAAATGACCAACAGGATGAATTCAGAAACGCTTGGAGAAACTTGCATGAACTGACCCTGAGTGAAATGAGCAGAACCAGAAGATCACTATACACTTCAACAACAATACTGTATGAAGATGTATTCTGATGGAAGTGGATATCTTCAACATAAAGAAGATCCAACTCACTTCCAGCTGATCAATGATGGACAGAAGGAACACTGGGAATTGAATGTAAAATATTAGTACTACTGTCTATCTACCCAGATTACTTATACCTTTGGAATCCAATACTTAACTTGCAACAAGAAAATTGGATTTATACACATATATTATATCTAGGTTATACTGTAACACATGTAAAATGTATGGCATTGCCTGTCATCTAGGGGAGGGAGTAGAAAACCTGGAAAAATGAATACAAGGGTTAATGTTATAAAAGAAATTACTTATACATATATACTGTCAAAAATTATAATTATAAAATTAATTAAAAAATAATATAATAATAATTAAAAAGAAAACCCTCAGAACTCATTGGATTCTTTGAGACATCATAAGACTATTGTAGGACTTGAAAGTCCTCAGGAATCATTGGATTCTCTGAGGCACTATAAGACTATTGCAGGACTTCAAAACCTGTAGGAATCATTGGATTTCCTAACATACAAAAAGACTGTTGCGGGACTTCAATATCTTGTGGGAATCATTGGATTCCCTAACACGTGAAGCAATGGACAATAGATTGGTTTGGACTATCTCTTGGTTACTGAAGAAGGCGTATGTTTACATACTCTCCTTCTAGGACTTCTGGAAATCTTTTACAAAACTGTGTTGTTTATATTGTTTGTTATATCACTACTTGCATGTACAATTCATGTTTGTTACACCCCATTGAGCCTACAATGACTGTGGGGAGAATCATCACTAATAGCCTCTGCATTATTGCTGTGTGCTTGTGTAATAACTCCCATGCAGATGGGTTTGTGCATACTTGTCTCTAATAAGACCCTATAACCCAGAAAACCACTAGCAATCCTCACTTCTTTTTGGTGCTTTTAATCTCCCTTCCTGAGATGTCAGGGAGGCCATGATTATCTCCTTTTTAGTGCTTTCATCTCCCTTCCTGAGAAGTCGGGGAGGGGGTGAGATCACCTACTTTTGGAGTTCTCACCTCCCTGAGAAGTCAGGGATGGTATGACCACCTGTGTTCTAAAGCAAAAGAAAGTGGGAGATGTAAAGGGCTATAACTGAGCAAATGCACTTGGATAATGGAGCACGTGAGACTAATTGCCAATTGGACAATTCTCTATTAACATGTTTGAAGGTTGACCCTCCCCAACTATTCTGTGCTAACTTGATTGGTGGGACAAAGGGGAACTGATGTGTGTGGGTGGAGTAGGAGGAGGAAATTGAGGCATTCTCCTGGCAGTGAAGAGAGAGGAAGTGGTGTAGAGATTGCTAGATTCAATCTAATCCCCTGATGGTGACAACAAAAGATCAAGAATAAAGATTTTTGGTGATCCTGACTCCAGCTGATTTCTGGGAAGACAGAGTTCCAGCATGCCAGGATCTGGGGCTCTTATATTGATTTTTATCTGTTTCAGTCATTACTTATCCATTGACCATTCAGCTTGGGATATTAGCGGCTGTAACTGCCATGGCTCTACAGATCTACCTCAATTAAATATGGCAGTACCAATTCAATAGCATAAAGATAGTTACAAAGCAATTGCTAAGTCCATTCCCAATAATAGCTGCTGAGCACTCCAGTCAAGAACTTCAAATCACAAGGGCATTAATGGGGGATCCATTACTATTTGACATCATGATGATTTCATACCTCTGTCTATTCCATTTACTTGGCAGGCAAAGATTTCCTATAAATGGTGTCTATGTCACTTTTTGCTAAACTCAATATCACTGCTGGACAAGAGTTAAATAAGAATTTGGGAAGGGTAAGAGGCATGGTGTGAACATAGTCAAAGCACTTCATCCTTTATAGTTTTGGGGCTTTCAGAAACTACAAATAGAAATAGAGACACTTAAGAAGGCAAGGACTAAATTAGGGAAAAGTACAAGTGAATGGTCCTTATAGTTATGCTAGGATATCAAAGCATTTTTACTAATACTTTTTTGAAAGATTTTGCCCTGGTCCTTTATTTGATTATGGCTTTCTGATAGTCCAATGATTCTGATATTGTATTTCCTAAATCTATTTTCTAGGTCAGTTGTTTTTCCCATGAAGTATTTTACATTTTCTTCTATTTTTCATATTTTTTAATTGGTTTGTATGTTTATTGACATCTTATAGAATCATTAGCTTCCACCTGCCCAGTTCTAACTTTCAATGACTTCTTTTCCTCAGTAAGCTTTTCTGCTTCCTTTTCATTTGGATAATTGTACTTTTTTAGAAAGTTGTTTTCTTTGGGAAGTTGGGATTTTTGTATCTCATTTACCATTTGGCCTATTCTACTTTTTAAGACTTGTTTTCTTTTTCTAAGATGTTGATTCCTTTTTTTCATAATTCTCTTTCATCATTCTTATTTTTCCCCACTTTTTCTTCTTCTTCTTTTGTATAATTTTAAGCTCCCTTTTGAATTTTTCCATGAGTTCTCTCAGAGTTTTAGAACAATTCCTGTTTTAATCTGGGTTTTGTCTAAGTGTTTTGACATTGTTCTTTTTTTGAATTTGTGTCTTGGTTTTACCTGTTACTTGTTACCATAATAGTTCTCTATGGGACCTCCTCTGACCTTGTCTCAAACCAACAGCAGATTAAGCCTCTGAACTTGCTTTGAAGTGACAGAAGCCAAATATATTTGGAGTATGACACATTTCTAGAAGAAAATACTTTGGAAGAATTTCAGAAGAGGTCTGTTTCAATTAGTCAGGGGGACAGTCCAAAGCATAGAGAGCCTGGGGCAAGGAGCTGGGCTGGGGAACCAGAGTACTGTGGCATCTACTCACTGGGGAAATCTTCTGTGAGTCTCTTAGGCTACTCTGCTGTGATTGCAAGTAGGTGATTTAGCAGATTTGTGTCAAAACACCCAAAAGCAAATGCAAAAGACAAATTCAAAGCCACAAAGCCCCAGAAGAATACAGAAGCTGGCTATGATTATCCATTACCAGAAATCAGATAAGCAGAACTGCCCCAGGGCAGCTATTGCTCCTTTGCCTTAAGAGCAAACCTCAACCCTTAAAAAAAATGAGCAGAAAGCAAAAAGAACTCTGACTATAGACAGCTTTTATGGAGCGAGAGAACAGACCTCAAATTCTGAAATTCCTAAAGGCAAATCAATGCTGGATGAAGGCCCAAAGGGAGATATAAGCTGTTCCCCATTTCGCAAGACTTTCTTGGAAGATTTCAAAAAGGATCTTAAAAGAGAGTTAGAAATAAAATAAGGAAAAGAAATGAGATCTTTGAAAGAAGGTATGGAAAAGAAAAAAAAAAACAGAAATTTTCTGAAGAAAACTCTTAAAAAATAGATATGATGAAATGGGAAAAGCATATATCTCCCTACAAAAATAGATATGGAAAAAAAACCCAATTTGTTGAAAAACAGAATTTGTGCAATGGAAAAAAAAGATGCCATGACCAAGGTAACTGAAGAAAATAACAAAATAAAATTAAAATTGAACAAATGGAAGTCAATGACGCAATAAGATTTCAAGGATAAGTCAAAAAATGAAAAAATAGAAGAAAATATGAAATGCCTACTTGGAAAAACAACTAACTTGGAAAATAGATCTAGGAGAGAAAATCTAAGAATTAATGGACTTCCTGAAAGTCATGATGAAAAAAAAAATAAACAAAAAAACCTATATATAATTTTTTTTCAGGAAATCATAAAGGAAAACTGCCCTAATATGCTAGAAACAGAAGATAAAGTAGCCATTGAAAGAATTCACTGATTACCTTCTGAAAGGGACCCCAAAATGAAAACTCCAAGGAGCATTGTAATTAAATTTCAGAATTCTGAATAAACTATCTAGCTAAGTTGTGCATTATCTTTCAGGGAAGCAGATGACCATTCAATGATACAGGGGAATTTAATTTATTTCTGATAAAAAAACAGAGTTGAACAAAAAATTTGATCTCCAAATACAGAACTCAAGAAAAGCATAAAAAGGTAAAAAGGAAAGAACTCTTGAGAACTACATTTCACTTATGTATATACTTAGAGAGTATGGGTATAATTTGATTTTATTCTGATAATATGAAAAAGAAACTAGAGGTTGAAAGGGGTTTATAGTGGAAAAATAGAAAATGGAGGTAAAATGAGGGAAATTACATCCATGAAAAGGCAAAGAAGACCTATTATAATTAAGGGAAAGAAGGGAGGAGGATGAATATTATGCGAATCTTACTCTGATCAGATTTGGCTCAAAGAGAGCATATCAGTCATATTTGGTTTCACAGAAAAACTTGTCTCACTTTATAGGGAAGTGAGAAGGGAAAGGAGAAAACAAAGGGGAAGCCTAATAAAAAGGAAAACAGAGGTAGTGGAGGAAAGGTATAAGAAAGAGGAAGGTCTTTAAAGGGAGAGGGCTGTTTGAGAGTGGTGGTGGTCAGAAGCAAAATACTGGGGAGAGGATAAAGGGGGAAAGGGAAAAAAAAAGCATAGCTTGGGGTAAATAAAATGGCAGGAAATACAGAATTAGATACTTTAGCTGTGAATGTGAATGGGATGAACCCTCCCATAAAACAGAAGCAGATAGCAGACTTGATTAAAAGCCAGAATCCTACAATATGCTGTTTACAAAATACATATTTAAAACAGAGTGATACATACAAAGTAGAGGTAAAAGGCTGGAGCAGAATCTATTATGCTTCAGGTGAAGTAAAAAAAAAGCAGGGTTAGTAATCCTGATCTCAGATCAAGCAAAAGCAAAAATAGAAGGAAACTATTGTGCTATAGAGTACCATAGATAATGAAGTAATATTAATACTAAACATTATTGTACCAAGTGGTATGGCATCCAAATTCCTAGAGGTGAAGTTAAGAGAGCTGCAAGAAGAAACAGAGACCAAAACTATACTAGGGGGATCTTAACATTGCTCTCTTACAACTAGATAAATTGAACCACAAGATAAATAAGAAAGAAGTTAAAGAGGTAAATAGAATTTTAGAAAGTTAGGTATGATAGATCTTTGGAGAAAATTGAATGGAGACAGAAAGAAGTATATTTTTTTCTCAGTAGTTCATGCAATCTATTAAAATTTTGACCATGTGTTAGGGCATCATAAAAACTTCAAAATCAAATTCAGAAAAACAAAAATAGTAAATGGATTTTTTCAAATCATTTTGCAATAAAAATCATATGCAATAAGAGGCATTTCTATTGGGAAAATAGACCAAAAATTAATTGGGAACTAAATAATCTGATCCTAAAGAATGAGTAGGTAAAACAACAAATCACAGACACAGTCAATAATTACATTAAGAGAATTCGGATATTGAGACAACATACCAAAATTATTGGGATGCAGGCAAAGTGGTTATTGGGGAAAATTTTATATTTTTAAATGCTTACTTGCATAAAATAGAGAAAGATAAGAACAATGAATTAGGATTACAAATAAAAAATCTAGAAAAAGAACAAATTAAAAACCCTCAATTAAATACCAAATTTGAAATTCTGAAAATAAAAGAGGAGTTTAATAAAATTAAAAGTAAGAAAAGTATTGAATTAATAAATAAAACTGAGTTGGTTTTATGAAAAAAAAATCAATGAAATATATAAAACTTTAGCTAATTAGATTAGAAAAAGGAAAGATGAAAATCAAATTGTTAGTCTCAAAAATGAAGAGGGAGAACTTTCCCCCAATGAAGACAAAATTAGAGTATTACTTATTAGTAGGAGTTATTTTCCTTAACTATATGTCAATAAATTTGATAATCTAAGTGAATATCTACAAAGATATCTAAGAGGAATATCTACAAAAATATAGATTTCCCAGGTTAACATAAGAGTAAATAATTTATTTAAATAATCCCATTTTAAGAAAAAGAAATGGAACAAGCTATTAATCAACTCCCTAAGAAAAAAATCTTCAATGCCAGATGGATTTACATGTGAATTCTACCAAACCTTTAAAGAACAATTAATTCCAATGCTATTCAAACTTTTTGGAAAAATAGGGAAAGGAGTCCTACCAACTTTCTTTTATGACATAGATATGGTGCTGATACCTAAACCAGGTTGGATGAAAACAGAGAATGAAAATCACAGATCAATTTCCCTAATGAACATTGATGCAAAAATTTTAAATAAAATATTAGCAAAAAGATTACAGAAAATCATCTCTAGGATAATACACCATGACCAAGTAGGATTTATGCCAGGAATGCAGGGCTGGTTCAATATTAGGAAAACTATTAGTATAATATATCAACAACCAAACTAACAAAAATCATATGATTATCTCAGTAAATACAGAAAAAGCATTTGACAAAATCCAACATCCATTCCTATTAAAAACACTAGAGAGTATAGGAATAAATGGAGTTTTCCTTAAGATAATCAGTAGCATCTATTTAAAACCATCAGCAGGCATCATATGTAATGGGGACAAACTAGAATCATTACCAATAAGAGCAGGGGTGAAACAAGGTTGCCCACTATCACTATTACTATTCAATATTGTATTAGAAATGTTACTTTTGTCAATAAAAGAAAAAGAGATTAAAAGAATTAGACTAAGTAAAGAGGAAACAAAATTATCATTGTTTTCAGATGATATGATGGTATTCTCAGAGAACCCTAAAGAATCACCTAAAAAACTATTAGAAACAATTCACAATTATATCAAAGTTTCAGATACAAAAAAAATCCACATAAATCATTAGCAATTTTATATATTATCAACAATGTCCAGCAGCAAGAGATATAAAGAGAAATCTCATTTAAAACAACTGTCAATAGTATAAAATATTTGGTAATCTATCTGCCAAAGGAAAGTCAGGAATTAATTATATGAACACAACTAAAAAACACTTTCCACACAAATAATGTCAAATCTAATGAGTGGGAAAAACCAAGTGCTCAAGGATAGCCCGAGCAAATATACTAAAAATGACAATACTACCTAAATTAATCTACCTATTTCATGCCATACCAATCAAACCCTCAAGATATTATAATACAGATCTAGAAAAATACTAATAAAGTTCTTCTGGAAGAACAAAAAGTCAAGAATTTTAAGGGAATTAATGAAAAAATTTGATTGATGGTGGCTTACCTGTGTCAGTTCTAAAACTATATTATAAAGCAGTGGTCATCAAGATGATTTGGTACTAGAAATAGAGTAGAATAGGTTAGGTTCATAAGATGAAATAGTCAATGACTCTAGCAATCTAGTGTTGGACAAACCCAAATATCCCAGCTTTTGGAATAAAAATTCATATTTGACAAAAACTGCTGGAAAAATTGGAAACTAGTATGACAAAAACTAGACATTGACTCATACCTAATAACACATACCAAGATAAGGCTGAATTTGGTTCATGATTTAGACATAAAGAATGATATTATAGGCAAATTAGAAGAACATAGGATAGTTTACCTCCTAGACCTGTGGAAAAGGAAGGAATCTGTGACTAAAGAAGAACTGGAACTCATTACTGAACACCAAATAGATAATTTTGATTATATTAAGTTATTATTATTTTTTTTTTTAGAAACAAAACTGATACAGACAAGATTAGAAGGGAAAAAATAAATTGGGAAAACATTTTTATATTCATGACTTCTGATAAAGGCCTCATTTCTAAAATATATAGAAAATTGATTCAAATTTATAAGAATTCAAGCAATTCTCCAATTGATAAATGGTCAAAGGTTAGGAACAGACAATTTTCAGGAGAAGAAATTGAAACAATTTCTACTCATATGAAAAGGTGCTCTAAATCACTATGGATCAGAGAAATGCAAATTAAGACAATTCTGAAGTACCATTACACAACTCTCTGATTGTCTAAGATGATAGGAAATGATAATAATAAATATAGGAGGGAATGTGGGAAAATTGGGACACTAATACATTGTTGGTGGAATTATGAACAGACCCAGCCATCCTGGAGAGCAATTTGAAACTATTAAACTGTGCCTACCCTTTGATCTAGCACTGTTTCTATTGGGCTTATCTGGTGTTGAGCTGGGGTTCTAGTCCTGGTTCTGGCAAGTACCACCTGAAGGTGATAGTGAGTTTCTGTATTTCCATGGAGTATGCTGAAGCTCATGATATTCTGGTCACTAGAGGCTGCCTTTTTGTTTAGCATTATGTTGAAGTATGTGTTGATTCTCAGAACTTGTGTGTCTGCTAATTTCCCTGGCTGTGCTGAGGTATGTGGGAGCTTATGTCATTGATGTTTATTTATTCCTTCCCTGGGGATCAGTATCTCCTGATGGTTTGCTGAAGTGAGGCTTATTGCTCTTTTGCAGGGACTCTACCTGTCTTGAATTGAGTTTCCCTTTTACCTGAATGAGACAGACCTTTCTTGACAATCTTCCAAGCTTTTTAGGCTAAAAGTTTCTCTCACTCCATCTTTTTGCTGGTTTTGCTATTCCAAGATTTTTTTGAGGTACTATTTTATAGTTGTTTGGAGGTACATATGAGAGAGTTACAGTAATTTGCTGTGTACTCCATGATCTTGGCTCCTGGAACTACAAATTGTGCTTTTACATTTGGCACCTATTTTCCATATAGGAGGCTAACATTGTAAACCAAGGAAATGGAGGAAAGAAAAAGTTCTGGAAGTTTTAGGTTATATTGGTGATGAGAGCAGTTATTAGAGAATTAACAAGCATGGACAATATTTTTAATAGTTTAAGGAAAGTCGGAACTCTGAAAGGCTCCACAATTGGGATAGGTTTCTGCACTGATGAATCTGCAAAGAAAATTCAATTCAATTCAAAGAACATTAGATTACATAAAAATTTGTTCCTTTCTCCTTTCACATTACTATACATTGAAGGCTATGAGTTTTTGCTGTTACTCAAACAACTTAAGACAAGATAATGGCTTATAAACCATAGAGAAACCTATTTTATGATTTTAATAATATATTAAACTTCATATATATGTTATTTGAAGTAATATTGGAAAATCCCTCACTATGTTATCCTGCCATTGTCACGTTAGGAAGCTACCTACATTACATCCCACTAGCCTCAGTCTTGAATTTACTAAAATGTCTCAACTATTCCCTAGCTGAAAGTTTGATATCTTTAACTTTATGAACTTTTAATAAAGGCAACTTTAAATCTATTTAGCACACTGAAACAGTCTTTAGCTAGGGGACATATTTATATTCCTTCTGAAGTTTATGAGAACATCAAATATTTCATCTTTGAAAATTTTAGTGAAACCCAGGAAAATAGATGCATTTCTATTCTTACATTTCCCTTCAACAGGCAGTCAATGAAAAAGCAATTCAGCAAATTGTTCTGACTGGAAATGGGATCTTTAAAAATCCTTACAGGGAACTTTGATTGAGTTTGCACATGGCTGAAGATTAGGTGATTTCCACTCCTCTGTCCTTTTCCTACTCTTCCCTCCACACACAACACTTTAATTTTAGTTCACATATCCTTCTTAATAACCTCTAGAAAAGCAAAGTGCATTGCTAAATATCTTGAATTCTCTTAAATCACCAAATAGAGAAATTCTGAGTTTCTTTCTCTTTGAATCCATCATGTGATTTCTCATGAAGATGAATTAAAATGAGATAACTTTACAGAAATGTGCAGCAAATTCCAGGCCTTATTGCTGTTCATTAAGTTCAGGAAATAAATGTATTACTAACATCTCAGAGCAGTTTAAACTTTTTTTTTTGTGATGGCTGCCAGAGAAGCTATTTAAGTACTGTAACTCCCTTATGGCTTTTTTCTCATGATATTTATTCCTTCTTCTGATCAAAGCAATCCACCTGACAGTGTTCACAACATGAATGTATCTGGATCTCCTCCAAAAACACCTTCTTCTATAGCATGAAATGTCAGTGAGACCATGTCAGCCTCTAGTGGCTATAGCCAATAGCTACATTCCAAAGGGACTATCAGTCAAACTTTGCAAAACAGATATTTGTCCTACCATATTTACTGCAGAACGCTAAGTAAACCATGTAGGATTATTTCCAGGTGATCATATTTCATGTTCCTTGGGGAAGTCATGGGGGAGTTTGTAAACACCAATAAAATTGGTGTCGACATTCATAGGCACTTGCAAAACTAGGTCCAGTCCCAAAGGAGCTATTTAGGGACCAAGATGTCTGGATCCTTCCCATTCTGCTGCTAATTATCATATGGATTGCTTTGTCTTAAGAACCAATGATGGTATGTGTTCATTTCTTCATTCTGTATATCGCCTTTTTTGTGTTTCCTAAGTGGAAAAAAGTTTGCTGACAATATCTAAAGATTTCCAAGAAAATCACAGTAGGTTTGAGTTGTGTTCTTATGGATTTCAATAGTAGTAATTTCAGCCCCATGAAAAGTAGTAATCAAAATGGAGTCTCTATCTTTACCCTTGAAGTTTCTCTAATGGGCCTGGATACTTTGTCAGTTTTTTATATGTCATGAACCCATTTGGCAGTATAGTGATAGTGGATCTCAGAAAATAATTCATAGGAAAAATGTGTTTAATAAATAAAATAAAATACATAGGAATAAAAAGGATATATGTGTATGTGTATATGTGTGAATATATTTAAAGTTCATATACCCTAAATTAAGAACTCCTGCTATGTCAGACAGCCAGTACAATCAAATACTTACTATTTATTTGCTGAGCGCTGTGGTAACTTTTGGGAATAACAAAGGCACAAAAAAGATGCCGAACTGCTTACTTATAATAATAATTTATTATAAACCAACAAACAGTTATTATATAGCTACCATGTGCCAGGCACTATTCTGGGTGCTGGGATTACAAAGATAAAAGTGAAATAGCCTTCAGCTTATATCCTTTCAAGGAATAACAAAACGTATTGAGGTATTAGATATCTTTAAATTTATTTCAGGCATGGATTATTGGTTTCATTGTTATATTTAATTATTGCCTTTCTAGATATTTCCTTCTAGAGTGTAAAAACTGGAGTTCTAGCTAATTTTACTTTTTTTCACTTCCTATCTGCATCTCTGCCTGGTTTCAGTTCTAGGAAACAAAATGTCACATCCTGTAACCCCTGAGTCCTTTTCTGTCCATTACCACCTTCTACTTTAGTTTTCTTTTGTGTGTTGTTTTCCTGAATTAGATTGTTAGCTTTGTGAGAGCAGGAAAGTCTTTCTTTTTCTTATTCATACTCTTAGCACTTAACACAACACAATTTGAATCTAATGGGCACTTAGTAAATGTTTTTGAATAATGAATTAATTTAAACAATTTATAACCTAATTGATATGTAATCAAAAAGCTGCTACATTTTTCCTACTAATTTTGGTGGGGTTCCTTCCTATAACACTTCCTCTTTTCCCACTGTACTATCATCTCTTCCACCCCATCTTTTAATAGTAATGACAGTAGTTTTGTCTATATTCAATTGATTCACTGAGTCGAACAGGTTCAGATTACTTTGATGTCTTATAAACTTATGCTGTGGTCATGGAGAATGAATAAGCATAGAGGTTGATTTGAGTATCTTTATTGAAACAGTTTTAGTCTAGGGCAAATACCATTTAGAGTTGGAAGGAAAAGGCTTAAATTTCAACTTTGCTCCTGATCTTAGTAAGGCACTCAGTTTATTTTTTGTTTTTGTTTTTGTTTTGTTTTGTTTTTTGAAGCCAGATTTCCTCTTCTGCCAAACAAAGGTAATCCATTCTTGCACTAATTAGGACTATCTGGTAGTTCTTTCACATATCTTTCACATTGAGTTTTTTTGTAAGACATGCATATTATTGATATTTCAATGTTTCCATCATAGAGAATACTTTGTATTTATCTGTAGTTACAATTCATCCTTGCTTGCCTATCATCAATAGTTTTTCCCTACGTCCATCTGCACTTTCTCTGAATCTCTTGATGTTGCCTCAAAACCAAGGGGTAAAAATGAAAATTGGCTCTTCTCCATTGATTATGCCTTATTGTCACACATTTTACCCAATCATTAATTTGCTTGGTTATAATTTTTATGTCATGTTTTCTGTGCCTTTCTTCATTTTAATTTTAATTTTATTCCACTGATGGCTGCCACTTACCATATGCCACTACATTTCCTATATTAGCCTTCAAGTTTAGTTCTTTGGAGATTGTGATATTCCATGGCTTGCAGTCACATAGAATAACTGAGAAAATATTGTAACTAAATAAAATAGACATTTTGAAGGTAAATTCTGAGCAAAAAAGAAACACAAAACAAAATAGTGACATTCCGGAGAACAAATAAAAGAAAAATACTTTTATCCCTCCACGCAAAAAGGGGAGAACCATTGTACAGAGTACTGCATATGTTTGTAAATGTTGTCAATTTGTCAATATATCATGTTTTAACTTATTTTTTTCTTTGTTATGATGGAGGGTTCAGTCAGAAGGATGTGTATGTGTATGTGTGTGTGTGTGTGTGTGTGTGTGAAATACACATCAATAAAATGTATTAAATATTTATGACAGAATGAGACTTTGTGAAATTTTACTTATTACTAATAAATGATCTATAAAAAGAAGATGAATTTTTAAAGGGGAAAATTTGGATTAGTTAAAACACTACTGTTTTCCAAATAGAATTTGGCAAATTCTCTATTTAACTCTAGACTCAGCTTACTTAAACATTTTCAGTATGTGTCCAAATTAAATGTCATAATAGACCAGCTTGTGGATCATCTACTTAAATATATATTATGGTATATATGGTTTTTCCTGTGTGAATTTGTAGGCTAAACACTTTTAAATTATTTCATTTAGGAATCTATGGTATATTTTCGGGGTAATGAATAGAAGAATCACTGCACTCAGAGACTGAGGGCTTGAGTGTGAATCTTGGCTCTCTTATTTTCCTGGGATGTGACTCAGGATAAACCATTTACTTTTTCTTAGGTATCCTCATTCCTAAATTTGAGAGGGTTGGAGCAAACAATTACTGAAGTTCTTTCTGATTCTAGTTTCTAAGATTTTATAATCCTACTCTTTTCTTTGAAAGCTTGATTTGATTGATTTGATTTGATTTATCATATAGAAATATTTTAGAAGGAAAAAGGATAGATTTTTGTGACTAGAATACTGAACCATAGCAATCTAAACCATTGAGAAATACTTTTTTTTTTTTTTTTTTTTTTAAAGGTCAGAAAGCAGAGGAGACCTCTGGTGAAAGTGAGTGATGTAATGTGTATTACAGAAAATAGGTTAGAGATATATTTGCATCCCTTTTAATCTTATATCCTAAATAAAAATCTTCATTATTTGTAATACATTTTTATCTTTATTCCAGGCCTTACCAATTATTTTTCTGTTTTGGAAGAAAAATTGAGGTTGGTCCTTCTTGTTAATTTTTCATTCTTAAAGAGAAACAATGACATCACATGTATGATGACTTGCTCATGAATTGAATTTTGTCACCATACATGGTTAATCGATATCTACTGATCTTTAATTGAGAAATGCATATTTTTGGATTCCAAAGTTTAAATTATATATTTACCATTATATCCATTCTTACACTCAGTTTTGAACTTGCTTTATTCAGAATGATCAATTTTTTTTTTTTTGAATGTAAAAATCAATCTATGGTAGTAATTGCAAATATTTGATTTTATTATTTTTTATTACATAGATATTGTGTCCTAAGATGTCACATGAATGTCTTAAATGTTGTGATTTTAAAAACTCAGGGCTACATTATATTCTACCAAAATGCTTTTTAAGAATACATTGTTCTATTTAAGAATTAATATAATATAGAAGACTTTATATGGCTTTTTAAAGAGTTTTAATACTTGGACCTAGAAAAGTGCTAACAAATCTGGAGGCTAGACTTTTCCTTAAGCCTAAACATAAGTTAATAATACAATAAAAAGGAAACTTCTTTTAAAGTTTTTTTTAATCATTTATATCTTTAGCTTAAATTATAAATTAAACTTAAATACTTAATTTCCAGCAAAAAGGTGCTAGAGAGGCACTGCTATAAGCACTATCTATAAGTGTCTTAAGGGACAGAGTTTATATTTAACTTGTTTATGAAAAAATACTTAAGTTTTGTGGAATTTATGTTTTGGATTAAAGAATTATGGTTGGTGAATAGGATTATTTTTATTGTTAATAGTGGGTTAGTATTAAGGTTGACATTAAACAAAAAAATTAAAAATTATTCAAAACCATTGGTCAACCATGAGAAATTAAAGACATAATACATATTTCAAAAAAATTAAATTTTGTGCCAATAATTACTACAAAATGATTACTTTTCTTTGGAAAGAAAAAAAAAATCAAAGTTATTCCCTGAAGACCTAAATATACCAAAGGTGATCAGGATTTTTGACATGCAAATTGATCAGACAAGAAACTTGGACAATACCAATAGTCTACATAGTATAAGTTGATGTATTTATCTTCATAGTCAGGTGATACAGTGGATAAATACTGCATCTGAACTTGATCCTGGACAGATCACTTAACTTCTGTATGCCTCCTTCATCTGCAAAATGGAAATAATAATAGAACCTGTCTTCTAGGATTTTTGTGATGATAAGATTATAATAAAGCTCTTAATGTTCTATATAGATGTTAGCTGCTAATGTTGTTATTTTTAAAGGAGATAAGGCTATGACTGTTTTTCAAATTCTTACCTTGTCTGAATATCATTAATTGAATAAAGGAAGAAAACTTGAGAGAGGCCTAAGAAGAGATACGAAGAAATAGACTAGAAGAAAAAAGGAATGTGAAGAAGGAAGAAATTAACAGTCTTTATAAAGACTTTATAAAGTCTTATAAAATTGAATGGTGATAGAGAAATTAGATATTACAGGCATAGGATCATAGATATATCAATGGAATAGATTTCAGAAGTACTTTAGTCCATTTCTATTATCTTAGAGATGTACTGAATTGAGAACATAGGGACAGCATAACTTGCTAAAGACTTTTCAATTGATGGGTGTAAAAACACAGATTTTGCCGCATTCTGACTCCAGTCAGAGCCCTTTCAATTGTACTATGATTCCTCTTCCCAGAATACATTTCTATTAATGGGGTTTCAAATACGAAGTTCTTTAAAAGAAACAGGTAGAGATAACAATGTCTTCTTTGAGAAAAAGGGCCTGTGAAACTGGGTCAAAAAATATGTGGCAGGGAGTAAGGTGTAAGAAGACGAGAAAGATCGGAGACTAGGTTGTAGAGGGATTTGAATGACAAAGTATTTTGTTTTTGGACAAATAGATAACAGGGAGCCAGGGGAGTTTGTTGAATAGGGGAGTGATAGGATCAAACTTGTACTTTAGGAAAATCACTTTTGTGCTGAATAGAGAATAGAGGAGAGCAGGGAAAAACTTGAGGTAGGCAGGCCCTCATATAGGACATGGCAATAGTCCAGGCATGAGGTGATTGATGTTGCAAAAGTGAAATGAACAGACCTTGGCAACAGATTGGATATGGTAGGCAGGGCTGAGAGGTTGTGAAGAGTCACATTTGCAAGCCTGACAGACACAAAATGGTGATTCCCTCTTTAGTAATTGGGAAGCTAGGAGGAGCTATATTTAAGGAGAAAGATAGTATGTTCTATTTTGCACATGTTTGGTTTATGATGTCTACAGGACATTCAGTTTGAAATGTCTGTAGGGAAGTTGGAGATGTTAGATTAAAGATCAGAAGAAATTGGGAGAGGATACATTTGAGAATTGTCAGCATAAAGATAATTAACTCTATGGGAGCTAATGAGATCACCAAGCGAAGTACTTGAGAGGGAGAAAAGAAGGACTAAAACAAGAGGGACATTATGATCTAACATTATGATCTGAATGAAGTTCCAGTAATGGACACTAGAAGGAGTGGTGATATAGATAGGAGTAGAACCAGGAGGAAGTAGTGTGCCAAAAACCTAGTGAAGAGAACATCAAAGAGAAGCCAGTGATCAATACTGTCAAAGGCTGCAGAGAGATCAAGGGGAAGCAGGACTGAGAAAAGCCCCTTGGATTGGAAGCTAAGAGATAATTAGTAATTTGAGAGAACAATTTTGATGGTATGATAAGGTTGGAAGATAGATTACAAGGGGTTAAAAGAGAATGAATGGAAGCACCCAGACACCAGAAAGTCCTTCCTCCTTATGAGGCAAAATTCTTACCCACTCCCTCACCATTTGTCAATGGGATCATTAACTCATTATTCTGAATGCTTTACCTCTTTTATTAAAATCTAAAGATTCTGTATTGGTCCAATCACACTTGAGGTATCACATTAATTTTTTGAAAGAATCACTGATGAATAAGGATATACCTAGGATGCCAGACATTATGGTGTTGGGGCTTGAAACTAGATCACAAAGGAACAAAGAGAAGCAGTTAGGAATATTTAAAGTGGAGAAAAGATGAATTGGTGTGGGACTGGATAAGGAGTTTATGTAACAGCTTTTTGGGATATTTGAAAAGTTGTCATTAAAATGAAAAGTTAGAATTACTCTATGTAGGTTCTGAGGAATCATTAGAATCAATAAATGGGGGTGAAGGGAAATAGATTTTTGTCTCATGAGGAGGGACTTTCTAACAATTATTTCTATGCAATAATGGAATGAAAAGCCTTGTAAAGTATGGAGCTACATGTCACTAGATATATTTGGATAAAGATGATCTATAACTAACTCCATTAGAAAACTTAACATTAATTAGGTTAAAGTTAAACTAGGTGAGCTCCAAAGATACTGTTAAAATCTAAAGTGTCATAGTTTTAGTAAATTAAACCAAAGATACAATATGAAATAGTAAGAAAGAGGCCTGGACCAGGAATCCCATGATCTGGCCATTAACAACTGTGTAACTTTGAGTAAGTCACTTAATCTTTCTGATTCCCAGATTTTTCATTTGTTTAAATAAGAAGTTGAAATAAATGATCTCTAACCTCTCTCCACTATAAAATGATGTGATCTTAAAACCTGGCTGTGCCAAAGGATTCCACAATGGCTCATTTTATAAAGGTGAAGAGTTATTTTTTAAAGTCTGTAATCCTCTTGTAAAGCATCTCCTATTTAGTACATTTTAAAATCTGAATTTTCATATATTCAATTATCTTTTAACAGAGAATAAAGCTAAAGCAGATATAGCTATATATTAAGAAGTCCTGGAATTTGCTTATCAATAGTCATATCAATATCAACCTATCAATGCTTAGGGCTACATCACAGCTGGCTTTTGTAATTGGCTCCAGGCATGCTAATGCTAATTCCCTGACCTGGCTTTCCTAGGAAGGGGAGCCCCTTTAATGTCTGAGGGTAGGATGTAAACACACTCCTATTTACTCCCCTAATGAGAACCAGGCTGCTACTCTGGAATAGAACACTCTCATAGTGAGTCTCTGAGAACATGTGGAACATAACTTTGAAATGCATCTTGTTCTTAACTGATTCACAACATAGCACTGAAGATTACAACAAAGTTAAAAGTTTATGAAATGGAACTCAAAAAACCCGAAGTTATGCAGTTGTAGACATGGGCTTTTAAAGTAGCCATTGTAAAGGGCAGAACCTCAAAAGACTAAAGTTAGTGGTAATTACTCATAAAGTTTCACATTACTTGTATGTTCCCAGACCCAATCTCCTCCCCAACCCCTCATCCAACTTGTCTGCTGCTTATCCTTTCTTTCTCTCCAGCTGGGAATTCTTCTGTAGTCCTCTTATCTCTCTTTGGGATCAACCAGTCTGTCTCTTTGCCTTTTCTGACATTACAGGGTGTCTGTTGTTTTATAACCTTTTAATTTTATGCCCCCCATCTGCCACTTGAAGTAGCTTCTGAAGATGGTCCAGATATTTTAATTTTAAAGGTACTAACTTTTAAAAAATATATATTAATAAATTCTCATCAGTGAACTATATAGCTATAATAGCATGCCTTATTGATCATCTCAGTCCTTAGAGGAAGTCTTCTCATTTTAAAATGTTTTAATTAAATATTTCATTAGAAACAACAATAAATATTAATGCAAACAATTATTGCTGCTTAGTAACTATATATTTTTAAACAAATTCATTCTGAGGCATGAAATACTATAAATCTTAAATTCTTCCCTCTATATCCCCATCAGGGTTCTTTGTCTTTTCATTTTCATTAATGTTTTCTTCTTATGACTCCATTTAGGATATAATCCTTTTTTTTTTCTGGTTATGAGATTTCTTTTCTATTTGAAATATAAAATGCTTCAATTACATGGTTATTAGTGAATCAATAAATTGGGCTTGATTTTTATAAATGTTCTAAATGTATATTATTTTGACATGAGATTTCCTTGTCTATAATCAGGCTTTGGGCTCAGAAAGACTGAGTTTAATCCAGGGGAGTTGTTTTCAAGGGAATAATTGTTTTTAATTGTTGGCTCATTGTCCCCAGATGTAGGAACTCCAGGAAGATCCCTAAATTAAACTTGCATTTATCCATGTTTTCTTGATGACAGTCTATTAGTTCATGCATGAGTACTCAAAATAGAAATGCAAATGGATAGACAAACCTTTATTTCAGTATGTCAAAAAATGCAGAAGATACTAATGATGCACAGGAACTTTTAAATAGATACAAAAACACATTAAGCACTAAAATTCATTAAATGAGATATGGGGACTGATGAGGAGAGAGTCAGAGACAAAGAGATAGAGATGGAGATAGAAACAGACAAAAAAAACCCAAAACTTTGACATTGACAGAAAAGGGAGAGGAGAAAAAGCCTATAATAGAGCCTTTGAGGATATTATCAAGTGAGAAGTGTGGTATAGTTGATAATTGCTTGATAAGCAATCAAAGGACAGGCAGAAGGTGTAGTCAAGCTCATAGAAGATGATCTCCATAATTGGAACTCTCTGGATTGGCAAAGTGAGTAGATCCAGGGCTATTTCTGTAATGTGTTTATTGAGAGAATTTTGTATTTACTCAGATTTAGATATTCATCAGGAAAGACCTGTTGCAAACACATGCAACACCGCTAAATTTGCCAAATTAGTTTTGTTCAACTACTAAGTCAAGAGGAATGTGTCCTAACATAGGCTTCCCAGGCCTACACTTCTGACGTATGTTCTGAGTAGAAAAAGCAAAATAAAAGTCCAACTGAGTAACCTGATTTGTCATCTCATTTTTAAAGATCTGACCTTTTGAAGTCCATCTTCCTGAGTCCTAATCATTCATAATTATCTTGGTGGTATCTCCTTTTGCTGGCGACTTCTCAGGATCTGTCTTTTAAGTCTCTCAAAATTAAAAAAAATGAGTATACCCATATACTCAATAAGGATATATTCCTTGGACAGCTCAAAAAGAAGATATGAACCCTATAATCCCATTAAAATGGTCAGGGGGAGATTTCACCAAGTTATTAATGGAGGTGAAAGAGGGTAAAGGGAAACTTCCACAGCTGACCATTATTGTACTCAAGTAAATAGATTAAATCAGATGAAATAAATAGGAAATAATTATGGGCTGATACCACCAAATTCTAGGCTCAAGAATAGCCTAATATAGAAGGTGGTATTTGAACTCAGCCTTGAAATTCCAAAAAAGAAATGAGGAGTGAGAAGAGCCTATGAAAAGGCACTACAAAAACAGGGTAAAAACAAATGGGTAAATGGATCTGGAAGGCAAAAGTGAAGTTTGTACTTCATCCTAGTGGCAATAGGGAACTATGTAGAAGGAAAAAATACATAAGAATAGATGCCCAGTTATTTACAGGAAAAAATATCTGGGAAAAGAATCAGGAATCATGTTTTAGATGTCTATATTAACAATATATTAAGTCTGAGTAAAAGCCACAACCATGCAAACATGAAATGATCCTCATGAATTAGAGTTGTCTGTCATTGGAGGTACTTCAGCAGAGGATTGATTGCCTAAGTTTTGTAGAAGGGGGCTAGATTAGACAGCCTCTGAGATTCTTTCCAAAAAGAAAATTCTATTTTCATGAATGCTCTAGCAGGTTTCAAGTAAACCTTCAAGTACTATACTGGAAACAGATAGATATATGTTAACTGAAGACCAATTTAAATAATTGGAGAAAGTTTAATTACAGAAGGATGGTAACTAGGTGATGAATTTTTTAAACAATATGACTCAAGAAATTAATAAAAACACAACATATAAAAATGTATTTTGTTCTGTACAGTTCCCAATTAAATCCATTGTTATGTTTGTAAATTGGCAGAAAAAAGGAGACTGAGTGGATAGTTATACAATTTATACCTTCCCCCCCAATTGCATTTAACTGTTTATACTGTTATGCATTCCTTCAATTTCCAATTCCTTGCCACCCCCCAAAAAGATCTTTAAACATTTTATACAAATTGATCTTTCTACCTTTTCTTTCACTTCCTTGAGATAAAGACATACTAGTGGTATTTCTGGGTATTTCTGGGACTGTTTTATAGTCTTTGCACATAGTTGCAAGATGCTCTTCAGATGGTTGAATTAATTCATAACTTTACCAACAGTGACTTAATGTCTATATTCCATTCAACATTTATCATTTTTATATTTTTATCATGTAAGCCAATGTGATATGGGTAAGGTAAAATCTCAGAGTTGCTTTAATTTGCATTTTCAAATTTGTAGTGATTAAGAACATTTTAATATGACTATTGATAGCTTTGATATCTTCTCCTGAAAATAACCAATTCATATCATTTGATAATTTATCAATTGGGGAATGAATTTGACTCAGTTCTTTATATATTTGAGAAATAAATTTTCTATCAAAGAAACTTGCTATACAATTCTTATGTTAGTTTCTTATTTCTGTTTTTAATCTTTCCTGCATTGATTTTATGCAAAAACATTTTAATTTACTATAATAAACTTATCTGATTTATATTTCATAAAACTCTCTTGCTTTGCCATTAATTCTTCCTTTACAACAATCTGACAGATACAATTTTCCATAGTTCCTTAATTTGCTTGATTCTTTGTGTCTAAATGTTATACCAAATTTGACCTTATCCTTGTATATTATAGGAGATTTTGATCTATACCTACTTTCTGCAAAACTGTTTTTTTCTGTTTTATCAGCAATTTTTTTTGTCAAATAATAAGTTCTTGTTGCAAAAGTTTGGATCTTTGGAGTTATCAAATACTGGAATACTATGGTAATTTGCTTCTGCATATTGTATATCTAATCTAGTCCACTGATCCACCATTCTATTTCTTAGCCAGTACCATTGTTGTTGTTGTTGTTGTTGTTGTATTTTTGTTTTTGGATGATTTATGTATTGTAATATAGTTTGAGATTTAGTACTGCTAGACCACCTTTTAAAAATTATTTTTCATGGATTTCCTTGGTATTCTTAACTATTTGTTCATGCAGATGAATTTTATTATTATGTTTCCTACCTCTGGAAAAAATTTAAAGTAGTTGATTGGTATGACCATGAATAAGTAAACTAGTTAGGTAGAATTGTTTTTTATTATATTACCTCATCCTATTGACAAGCAATTAGTACGCCCCAATTGTTTAGATTTGTCTTATTTGCATGAAAAAGTGCTTGAAAATTATGTTCATATAGTTTCTGATTTTGTCTGGGCAGATGGATTTATATTGTCTGCAGTTACTTTAAATGAAATTTCTTTTTCTATATCTTTATGCTGTGTTTGCATAACATATAAAGATGTATATTTTATATTTTACAACTCCAAAGTAGTTGTTATTTGTTTAATACAATACAATATAATAGTTTTTCAGCTAGTTTTTTACTTGATTCGCTAGGATTCTTCATTATCTGCAAATAGGGATAATTTTGTTTTCTCATTGCCCATTCTGATTCTTCAATTTCCTTCTATTATTGTAATAAGTAGAATTTCTCATACTACACTAAATGATAGAGGTGGTGATGAGCAACATTCTTTACCCCATAAAGTCTTCTGGTTTATCCCCATTATAGATAAGACTTATTGATGGTTTTACATCAATACTACTTATCCTTTTTAAGGAAAACTTAATTTATTCCTATATTTTCTTATGTTTTTAATAGGAACAATTGTATTTTGTCAAAACACATTTCTGCATCTATGCTATATTCATGTAATTTTTTATGTTTTTGTTATTGATATCAGCAATAATGGTGATAGTTTTCTCCTATTGAATTAGCCCTGCATTCTTGGTATAAATCTCACCAATACTCATTATGATATATATTTCTGTAATCTTCATTCTAGTAATTTACTTAATTATTTTTGCTTTAGTTTTGATTAGTGAAATTGGTCTATGATTTCCCTTCTTTTTTTCTTTTGCTCTTCTTGGTCAAGATACTGTCATATTTGTGTTGTAAAGGGAATTTTGTAGGACTCCTTCCTAGTCTATTTTCCCAAATAATTTATATAGTATTAGAATTAGTTATCATTTAAATATGTGGTAGAATCCATCTGTTTCCAAGGTTTTTTTTTTTTTTTTTCCTTGGGAAGCTCATTGATGGATTATTAAATTACATTTTCTAAGATAAGGTTATTTAAATATTCTATTTCTTGTTTTCTTTTTTGGAAATACTACTCAACAGATACACAGTATTTAATGGTATTTAATTTGTATTTGTATTTAATGGTAGCTACCTCTAGAATGGGAGCAGAGAGGGTGACAGAAAAAAAGTAAAAGGTACTTCCATGATAACTTTATTATATATTTAAAAGGAATAGCAAGCTATATATAATAGATCTGCTGTCTCACGTGCAATCATATTTTAAAAAATTATATTATGTCATGGATATGCTTGTTGTTATTCCATAAACTAAAAAAAAAATCAAACAATATTTTATGCTTGATCCTGGAGGTAATAGGGAGCCATTGAAGTTTATGGACCAGGGAGAAGATTTACTCAGGATTGAATTTTAGTAAGATCAATTTGTTATCTTAGTGGAAGATGGCCTAGATTGCTGAGAGACTTGAAGCATGTAGATTCACCAAAATACAATTATAATAATCCAAGAGTAAATCAAAAAAGACTTGGTCTAGAGTAATGGCGGTGTTATAGAAGAAAAGTTTGCAGGAATTAGAAATGTTATGAAGGTAGAAATTATAAGACAACTACTGATTAGAAACGGATAAATGAGAGGAAGAAAAATAGATTTTGGAGGAATTCAGCAAAGGAAGAAGTAGAAGGATAAGAAGGGAGCATTTCTGAATTTAAAATTATATTTGTAGAAAAATCACAAGTGATTGTAAGTTCTATGACACTTCCTATGAATGTCTGAGATGAAATAAAGATCATAAGAGTTGAAGAGAATAATTAATTTTGAGATAAGCATATTTGGGAAATTATACAATTTTTGAAGTCTGTACCAAAGAAAATTAATTCCTGGCAGGTTCTAATGAGTTGAAATTTTGCTCAATGCAGAAATAATGATAGATTGTATTTTTATTTTCCAAGAACTACTCAGAAAGAAGACTAGAGGCCAGACATGACAAGCTACATACCAGGTTGTCTTCAAGATAATGATTTCTTTTTGGCTACAAAAACTTTCAAAGGCCACCTAGAAAGTTATAGAAGGTTTGACTTCAATGCCAGTGGAAGACTATGTCAATAAAATTACAGATTTGTTCATCAAATATACTGCCTTTACCCCCAAAATATATTTCATCTCTTGGATGAAGTTATCTTCTAGGATAAAGAACACACTGCAAGAAATAGTGATAATAATGATTTCAACTATCACTGCTCTGAATCATTTAGTCAGAAAGGTGATTCTGGAATTTATGATCTCATTGAGAGTTCCCTCCAATGATGCTCATTGTACTCTATCTATACTTGCATATCATGCATACAGACTTTTAACAATGAGAATGGTTGCTTAATAAGTAGAATGTTTGCTTCAGGATTATATGGTTTTTCTATTACTTGGAGGGTTCAAGTTGGAGCTCTTGGCAGAGATTTTTTAGAGGGAGTCTCTTCTGAAGTATATATGGAGCCCTTTCCAGCTAGAACTTCCCTTGAACTAAAATTTGGTGATTCTGAGATACTTTTCTATTCTCACAATTGAAAACAAGCTGGAAATCTTTGGTGATACATTGCAATTATATTAGCTAGTTTCTCAGAAGTGGTGACTGAGATATTAGGAAACAGCTATACCTGCCCAGAACTATGTAGGTCATCAAAATAATTCAGGCAGGCCATCCATCCAGGCTTCCAGAATTAAAAAAAACAGAGAGAGACAAACTTCCAGGGAGCATTTTGAGTTCAGACAAAGTATTTTCTTTCCAGTTTTCTCCACATTTCAGTTCTCTAATCTGTGAGATTTTCTTGGCTTTGAATTCTGACTGGCAACTCACATCTCATCTCTTGGGGGTTTTAGTGGACTTCAAAATTGATATGAGTTAACTGTATAAATATGGCAGCCAAAAATGCTAATGTAATTGTAGGCTGATGAGTTCAAAGAGGTAAAATGTCTAGGAGAGGGATACTCTGCTCTGCCTTAGACATAGCACACAATAAGACCAAGATCAATTCTGCATGTTACATAATAGGGGAGACATTGAAAGGCTGGAGAGCATCCAGAGGAGGGCAAGCAGGATAGTGAGAAAACTAGAAGTTGTGTTTTTGGAAAGCTAGCTGAAGGAACTGGTGATGTTTGGCCAGAAGAGGATGGCAGAAACATAGATTTGAGGCAAGTCATGAAATTGCCTTTAAAGTATTTACAAGGCTGTAATGTGCTAGATTTATGTTTGGTTTAGAGAACAGGGCTATGATAGGTATTGCAGAGAGCCAAATTTAGGTTTGAAGCAAGGAAAATTTTTCTTTAGTTAGGATTATTTAAAAATGAAATAAAACTATCTTGGAAGGTATAATGCTTTTACTTTCACTGGAAGTCTTCAAGCAGAGATGAATTATAAGTGATATTGTAGATGGAGTCCTTGGCTAGATATAGGTTAAAAAATATACCCTGTGAAATTTAAACTTTGATATTCTTCTGCAGATAAGTGTTCTGTAGCCCCTGTATCCTATCCTTTGGATTGTATCTTTTTTCTCCCTTTTCCTTTTGAATTCCTCCCATCCAGGGGATATGGAAAAACTGGGACATTAATGGATTGTTGGTGAAGTTGTGAAATGATCCTACTATTCTGGAGAGCAATCTGGAACTATGCCCCAAGGGCTATAAAACTGTGCACATCCTTTGACCCAGCAGTGCCATTAGTGGGTGGGTCTGTATGCCAAGGAAATAAATCATAAAAGAGAGAAAAGAACTCATGTGTGCTCTTTTAATGATAGCTAAAAATTGGATGCCCATCAATCAAGGAATAGCTAACTACATTGTAGTATGTGAAGATAATGGAATATCATTGCTCTATAAAAATGATAAACAAGCTGATTTTAGAAAGGCCTGGAAAGAGTTACATGAACTAATGGGGAGTGAAACAAGCAAAACCAGGAATACATTGTTCATAGTAACAGCAAGAATATGACCTGATTAACTATGAAAGACTTGTCTCTTCTCAGTGATTTAGTGATCCAAGGCAACCCCAATAAACTTTGGATAGAAAATGCCATCCAAAATATCCACTTCTTTTTTCTGTTTTATTTTTCTTTCCCATGTCCTTTCCCTTTTGTTCTGATTTTTCTCTCTCAATACAAATCATAAAGCAATGTATGTTACAAAATAAATAAAATCAAATAAAAAAGAACAAAATTAATTCCTTCCATCCTCCATTTACTTTAAATAGCTTCTCTCCATTGATTATCGCCCAAAATTATGTTGTATATGTCTTATATGTCTGTAGATGTTATATTCTTGTCCCCTCTTAGACTGGGGATTTCTTGAGAACAAAAATCAATTTTTTTGGTAGTGATGTAGTGTCTCCTAGGCACTATTCACTTGACTTGGCTTTAATATCATCTATCCCATACATCATCAAGTTATCCTTAATTATACCTAAGATTGCCCTCATACAGTTATTTTGCTGCACAAAAAGAATCTGACTTTGAAATAGTGTACAATTAATCTGTGAAGGAAATAAAAAACTGCATATATATTTTTAATCATGCATATCCATAGTCCATATTCATATTCATAATCAAACTCAGTTTTTTGGTTTTTGGTCATCCACTTATGTTATATGTTGGATCAGAAGCATTCTTAGCAAAATTATTTAGGTATTTTCAAATATTTCCACTATACTTCTGGTTGTAAGGTGTTGTGCTTTATGACTGTTTCTTTATTGTTTTTGTCAATGGGACACAGTATGGTATAATTGAAAACTCCAGAATTAGAAGACTTAGTGGTTCAAATACCACTTCAGATATTTACTTCTTGTGCAACTTTGGTTGTTATTAAATCATTCTAGACCTCACTTTCTTCAATTATAAAATGAGGGTCTTGAACCAGATGGCCTTTGAGGTTCATTCTGGTTTTATAGAGTTCAATGACATTATATTATTCATAGATGACAATTCCAATTAGAATGTGCCTTTGAGGGGCAATATGGCATGGTATGCAAAGCATTGGACTTGAATGATAAAGACTGAATTCAAACTCTTCCCTAGATAATTACTAGGTGTTTAACTCTGAGCAAGCCACTTATGTACTCTGTGTCTCAGATTTCTTGTCTACAAAATCAAGAAGTTGAACTTGAGGGATTTTAAGATATCTTCAAGGTCTAAATCTGTCATCCAACAAATAGCCAAAAAATGTCAATGCTAACCATTTAAAATGAATATTTAAGAAAGATAAAGATCTTTATTTCAGTTTTAACATTTATATTTCACCAAACTCATTGCAGTACATAAATCTAATAGGTCTAAATGAATATTTCCAGATGATAGTAGCCATAAAAATAGGCAAGCAGTCTTTTCCTCTTTGTTTTTATGCTTTTTATAATTTGTCTTGGTATACTTTATCTCCCCCCTAGAGAGAACTATAATCCACTCTCTTACTATCTCTGTTATAAATCTCTCTAATGTGAATAGTCAGAAGTCTCTAAAATCAGTGATATTGAACATCAGAGTGAAGGCAAGGATTTAGAAGGGATTCAGACAAGTTTTTTGTAAATAGAAATGTCATGTATATAAATACTTCTATAAAAAGACAAAATAGTTCTTATTCAGCTTTACATAAAAATAAAGAGACTATGGGCTATTCCTATTATGAATATTAGGAAACTTTTAGAGAGATGTAAGTACCAGAAATTACTCAATCAACAAACATATTTTAGAGACACTATATTTTGGAGATACAAAGACAAGGCAAAAAAAAAAAAAAAAAACACTTCTGCCACCAAGGAGCTTATATTCTAATGGATGAGACAAAGTATACTGATTTCTGGTATTTAAAGAGGTGCTGGAGAGAAGTAATTATACAGATATTTATATATCTTTACATTATTTGATAAACTAAGCCCAATTACTTGGACCAAAAAGTATTGTCAACACATATTTGTTATTATTTGTTCTAAGTGTGAGTTACACTGGCTCCCAGAAATAAATTTTTTTCTTTACCACTGTGAATATAGGACTATTAGCTTTCATGTATAATTTAATTCCATGCAAAATATTCAATAGTCAATACTCTTCTGCAATTTAGTATTCTAATGACAATGTGACATTTGCCTTAAAAACAGCATCATATCAAGAATAAGGGGGATGGCCAAGATGGCAGAGAAGAAACACACGACTCTGTGAACGTCCTTACTCCCTCACAACCAATTAGATAAATCAGCCTCAGAAATAGCACTGGACTGATAGATACCACAAGGACTGGAAGCACGACTTACCAGCTGAAGAGAATCTGGAGTTTCAACAGAAAAGGTCAGTTCCCAGGGGAGGAAGAAGAGAGGCCAGCACAGACGGCTGGGTGCTAGCATACTGCGCTGATCGTGCTGGGAAGGACTCTGGGATCAGAGAAGCCACTGAGATAAAGGAATCTGGCACAGGCTGTTAGCTCTGCTCTGCTTATAATATAGCAGTTCAGAAGAGAAATCTAAACTACGTTAAAAATTCAGATAGATAAGATTTTCCTGGATCCTGGGGGTGACTCAGCAGATCTCAGCACCAGGGGGTGTGGCCCCTAGCTCCCACCTGAGATTACTTAAAAGATTGAGAAGTGGACGGATACGGCCCAAGGCAACACACACTGCCTAGCTCAGCTGGAGGGTGTGGAACTCAGCTCCAGGAAGTCCCAGAGAAGTGGAACCTTTGAACTAGGGACTGTGGTTTCTGGCAGACACTTCCAGTTTGAGTGCAGGGGCTTTTCACGTCACCTGCTGAAGTCATCCACGCCCCACCGGGACGCATAGGCTGGGCTTTGTGCCTTCTTTACTGTTCAATCTCAAACCTCAGAGAAGCAGTTAGAACACAACGCCCTCAAGGCACAGAAGTGCTAGTCACCTCTGAGGCACCTCCAGGGAGGGGGTGGGGAACTCTCTCCCAGAGCTCTATCTTAGCTCCGGCGCAGGAGCCGCTGCATCCATCCAGTCTGGGAGGAAGCTGGTAAAGAAGTAAATAATTTCCTACCCCAGAGACAGACCCCAAAAGATTTTTTTAAGTATGAGCAAAAAAGCTAGAAAAACCATAGATTCCTTCTATACAGAGAAAGAGCGGGTATCCAACCCCGAGGAAGTTGACAGCAGAGAATCAACAGACAACAACCTAAAGGGGAACGATTCCTGCCCCCCATCACATAACTCTCTCCTAGAAGAAGCTCTTAAAAAATTGAGGGAGATCGAAGAAAAATGGGGAAAAGAAAGGGAAGTTATGATAGAGAATAACAACGTCCTGAAATTGGAGTTGGAAAAAATAAAGAATTCACAGGAGATGCAGGGAAACAAAATTAGTGAATTAGAAAAGGTTAAAAAAACACAGGAAAGTAGGATTTCTGAATTGGAAAAGATAAAAAAGTCTCAAGAAAATAGAATTTCTGAATTGGAAAAAGAAAATAATTCTCAAAAGAAAAAAATTAGGGAAATGGAAAAAAACTCAATAGAGCAAAATAATTCATTTAAAAACGAAATTGGGCATTTACAAAAAGAACTAAAAACTGTGAAAGAAGAAAATAACTCCTTAAAAGTCAGGATGGAACAAATAGAAATGAATGATTCACAGAGAACCCAAGAATCAGTCAAACAAAACAAAAAAAATGAGAAGCTGGAGAACAACGTCAAATACTTACTGGGAAAATCTATAGACCTGGAAAATAGATCTAGGAGAGATAATCTGCGGATTATTGGACTTCCAGAAAACTATGACCAAAAAAAGAGCCTAGATTCTATTTTACAGGAAATTATCAAAGAGAACTGTCCAGAGATAATAGAAACAGAAGGGAAAGTAGATGTGGAAAGAATTCATCGAACTCCTTCTGAAATAGACCCTAAAAAAAGAACACCACGGAATATTGTGGCTAAGCTGCAGAATTACCACACAAAGGAGAAAATCCTGCAAGCAGCTAGAAAAAAACAATTTAAATACCAAGGTGCCACAATAAGGGTCACCCAAGATCTGGCTGCCTCCACATTAAAAGATAGAAGGGCCTGGAACCTGATATTCCGTAAGGCAAAAGATCAAGGACTGCAACCACGAATGAACTACCCAGCTAAGTTTAGCATCTTTTTCCATGGAAGAAGATGGTCATTCAATGAAACAGAGGAATTCTATATGTTTCTAAGAAAAAAACCAGACTTAAACAAAAAATTTGATCTACATCCACAAGACTGAAGAGAAACAGAAAAAGGTACACAGAACCCTTGAGAACTGTAACTCTGTTGTGGGTATATAAAAAATACTCAAGGATAATTTGATTTTACTGATATAAAAGAAAAAAAGGGGGGTGTGGTAAAGGGAAGGAGGTCGGTTCAGAAAAAGGGGAAGGAATGATAAAAAGAGGGAAACTACATCCCATGAAGAGGCATAGAAAATACACCATATCTGAGGGAATTTAGTGAGGGGGAGAATCATTGTGTGAATCTTACTCTCATCAGGAGGCTCAAAGAGTAAATAATTAACATATTTGTTTTTCAGAGAATTTTCTCTCACCTCATTAAAAGGGGGGAGAGGAAAAGGAAAAGGAGAATAAGTGAAGGGACTTGGAGGGAGGGGGGAGGGATACTAAAAAAAAGGGAGGGTTGTACATCACAAGGGGGGTCTGTAAATTAAATATTGGGGAAGGGGTTCAGGGGGGTCAAGGGAAAAAGCATAAGCTGGGGATAATATGATGGCAGGAAATACAGAATTAGTAATTTTAACTGTAAATGTGAATGGGATGAATGATCCCATCAAACGGAGACGGATAGCAGATTGGATCAAAAATCAGAACCCTACAATATGTTGTCTGCAGGAAACACACTTAAAGCAGGGAGATACATACAGAGTAAAGGTAAAAGGTTGGAACAGAGCCTATTATGCTTCAGGTAAAGCCAAAAAAGCAGGGGTAGCTATCCTTATCTCAGATCAAGCAAAAGCAGAAGTTGATCTAGTTAAAAAAGATAAGGAAGGAAACTATATCCTGCTGAAAGGTAGCATAAATAATGAAGCCATATCAATACTAAACATTTATGCACCAAGTGGTATAGCATCTAACTTTCTAAAGGAAAAGTTAAGAGACTTGCAAGAAGAAATAGACAGTAAAACTATAATAGTGGGAGATCTCAACCTTGCACTCTCAGATTTAGACAAATCAAACCACAAAACAAATAAGAAAGAAATTAAAAAAGTAAATAGAACATTAGAAAAACTAGGTATGATAGACCTTTGGAGAAAACTGAATGGCAATAGAAAGGAATATACTTTCTTCTCAGCAGTTCATGGATCCTATACAAAAATAGACCATATATTAGGACATAAAGATCTTAAAATTAAATGTAGGAAGGCAGAAATAATAAATGCCTTCTTCTCAGATCACAATGCAATAAAAGCTACATTCAGTAAAAAGTTAGGGGTAAATAGACCAAAAAGTAATTGGAAAATGAACAATCTCATCTTAAAGAATGACTGGGTGAAACAGCAAATTATAGAAACAATTAATAATTTCACCCAAGATAATGACAATGATGAGACATCATACCAAAATCTGTGGGATGCAGCTAAAGCAGTAATAAGGGGAAATTTTATATCTTTAGAGGCTTATTTGAAGAAAATAGAGAAAGAGAAGATTAACGAATTGGCCTTACAACTTAAAAGGCTAGAAAAAGACCAAATTATAAACCCCCAACCAAAAATTAAACTTGAAATACAAAAATTAAAGGAGAAATCAATAATATTGAAAGTAAAAAAAACTATTGAATTAATAAATAAAGCCAAGAGTTGGTTTTATGAAAAAGCCAATAAAATAGATAAACCTTTGGTAAATTTGATCAGAAAAAAGAAAGAGGAAAATCAAATTGTTAGTCTTACAAATGAAAAGGGGGATCTTTCCACCAATGAAGAGGAAATTAGCGAAATAATGAGTTACTTTGCCCAACTTTATGCCAATAAATTTGATAACTTAAGTGAAATGGATGACTTCCTCCAAAAATATAGGCTCCCTAGATTAACAGAGGAGGAGATAAATTGCTTAAAAAGTCCCATTTCAGAAAAAGAAATAGAACAAGCTATTAATCAACTCCCCAGGAAAAAATCCCCAGGACCAGATGGATTCACATGTGAATTCTACCAAACATTTAAAGAACAATTAGCCCCAATGTTATATAAATTATTTGAAAAAAATAGGGGGTGAAGGAGTCCTACCAAACTCCTTTTATGACACAGACATGGTACTGATACCTAAACCAGGTCGATTGAAATCTGAGAAAGAAAATTATAGACCAATTTCCTTAATGAATATTGATGCTAAAATCTTAAATAAGATATAAGCAAAAAGACTTCAGAAAATCATCTCCAGGATAATACAGTATGATCAAGTAGGATTTATTCCAGGAATGCAGGGCTGGTTTAATATTAGGAAAACTACTAATATAATTGACCATATTAATATTCAAATTAATAAGAACCATATGATCATCTCAATAGATGCAGAAAAAGCATTTGACAAAATCCAACATCCATTCCTACTAAATACTCTTGAGAGTATAGGAATAAATGGACTATTCTTTAGAATAATCAGGAGCATATATTTAAGACCGTCAGTAAGCATAATATGCAATAGAAACAAACTGCAACCTTTCCCAGTAAGATCAGGAGTGAAACAAGGTTGCCCACTATCACCATTACTATTCAATATAGTACTAGAAACTCTAGCCTCGGCAATAAGAGCCTAGAAAGAGATTCAAGGAATTAGAGTAGGAAATCAAACTATCACTTTTTGCAGATGACATGATGGTATACTTAGAGAACCCCAAAGACTCTGCTAAAAAGCTATTAGAAATAATTCAGAATTTTAGCAAAGTGGCAGGATACAAAATAAATCCACATAAATCCTCAGCATTCTTATATATCACCAACAAAATGCAACAGCAAGAGATACAAAGAGAAATTCCATTCCAAACAAATGTTGAGAGTATAAAGTAATTGGGAATCCATCTACCAAAGAAAAGTCAGGAATTATATGAGAAAAATTACAAAACACTTGCCACAAAAATAAAGTCAGATTTAAATAATTGGAAAGACATTCAGTGCTCTTGGATAGGCCGAGAGAATATAATAAAGATGACAATACTCCCCAAACTAATCTATTTATTTAGTGCTATACCAATCAGACTCCCAAGAAACTATTTCAATGACCTAGAAAAAATAACAACAAAATTCATATCGAAGAATAAAAAGTTGAGAATTGCAAGGGAACTAATGAAAAAAAAGTCAGAGGAAGGTGGTCTAAGTGTACCTGATCTAAAGCTATATTATATAGCAGCAGTCACCAAAACCATTTGGTATTGGCTAAGAAATAGACCGGTAGATCAGTGGAACAGATTAGATACAAAGGACAAAAAAGGGTACATCTATAGCAATCTAATCTTTGACAAACCCAAAGATACCAACATTAGGGACAAAAATTCATTATTTGGAAAAAACTGTTGGGAAAACTGGAAATTAATATGGCAGAAATTAGATATGGATCCACACTTAACACCATATACCAAGATAAGATCAAAATGGGTCCATGATTTAGGCATAAAGAGTGAGATAATAAATAGATTAGAGGAACAGAGGATAGTCTACCTCTCAGACCTGTGGAGGAGGAAGGAATTTATGACCAGGGGAGAACTAGAGATCATTATTGATCACAAAATAGAAGATTTTGATTACATCAAACTAAAAAGGTTCTGTACAAACAATACTAATGCAAACAAGATTAGAAGGGAAGTAACAAATTGGGAAAATATTTTTAAAAGCAAAGGTTCTGACAAAGGTCTCATTTCCAAAATATATAGAGAACTGACACTAATTTATAAGAAACCCGAACCATTCTCCAATTGATAAATGGTCAAAGGATATGAACAGACAATTCTCAGATGAAGAAATTGAAACCCTATCCACTCACATGAAAGAGTGTTCCAAATCACTACTGATCATAGAAATGCAAATTAAGACAACTCTGAGATACCACTATACACCTATCAGATTGGCTAAGATGACAGGAACAAATAATGATGAATGTTGGAGGGGATGTGGGAAAACTGGGACACTAATACATTGTTGGTGAGTTGTGAAAGAATCCAGCCATTCTGGAGAGCAATCTGGAATTATGCCCAAAAAGTTATCAAACTGTACATACCCTTTGACCAAGCAGTGCTACTACTGGGCTTATATCCCAAAGAAATACTAAAGAGCGGAAAGAGACCTATATGTGCCAAAATGTTTGTGGCAGCTCTTTTTGTTGTAGCTAGAAACTGGAAGATGAATGGATGTCCATCAGTTGGAGAATTGTTGGGTAAATTATGGTATATGAAGGTTATGGAATATTATTGCTCTGTAAGAAATGACCAGCAGGAGGAATACAGAAAGGCCTGGAGAGACTTACATCAACTGATGCTGAGTGAAATGAGCAGAACCAGAAGATCACTGTACACTTCAACAACAATACTGTATGAGGATATATTCTGATGGTAGTGGAAATCTTCAACATAAAGAAGAGCCAACTCACTTCCAGTTGATCAATGATGGACAGAGGTAGCTACACCCAGAGAAGAAACACTGGGAAGTGAATGTAAATTGTTAGCACTATCTGTTTGCCCAGGTTACATGTACCTTTGGAATCTAATGCTTATTGTGCAACAAGAAAATGGTATTTACACACATGTATTGTATCTAGGTTATATTGTAACACATGTAAAATGTATGGGGTTGCCTGTCATCGGGGGGAGGGAGTAGAGGGAGAGGGAATAATTTGGAAAAATGAATACAAGGGATAATATTATAAAAATATATAATAAAATTATTAAAAAAAAAAGAATAAGGAGGACAATAATCCCATTCCCCTGGAACCTGGTCAAACTATATTTAGAGTCTATGATCAATTTCATTTCTCCCCTTTTAGGTAACGGGATTGGTGAGAAGATAATATAAGATGCCATGGATAACCTGTATCAGATTTCTTCCTGTCTTGGGGAAGAGAGAAGAAATGGAGAGAAAGAGAAAATAACTTTGGAACTCAAAATCTTACAGAAATAAATGTTGAAAACTATCATTACATGTAATTGGAAGAATAAAATACTGTTGAATTCAAAATATATAAAAGCCAAAAGGCATTGCTTGAAGGAAGAATTTAAATTATTCATTTAAGCCTATTGATAATCGTCAAATAAATTATCTTCTGAATTAGAAAGCTTATTTTTACACTCTACTTTCTGGTTAGTGGTCAACTTTCTAAACCAATTTCTTGTGAATCTGTTGAGTATGGATTTTTTTTCAGAACCTGATTATTGAATTTTAGTTCAAATAAGAAATTACTAAATCTTTCCCCTCCCCCTTCCCCAATAATTATGACATTATGAAAAGAACATTGAATTTGAGTAAGGAAATTAGAATTGTTTTCTGCACTTACAAAAGTAAGGAACTGACCTGGGATTTGTGGAAGTCTCACTAATTTAATCTTGAAATCTGCTTTTGATTTCTTTTTAACCACTGCAATTATGAAAACACCTGTTTTATGTAAGTGGCACCATGTTTGATCATTTCATTCACTTCTGAGTTTTGTAGTGTAGAAAGGACATTGATGACAGGGAACTCATCCAAAGAAGGATAACAAGGTTCATAAGTATATTGGAAATCATGTTGAAGGAAGCAGAAATGTTTAGCCCCCAAATGAGAAGATTTAGGAGGAATATCATAACTCTATTTGAGCATTTGAAGGGCTATCATATGGAAAAGACTTGTTCTATTCAATCCCAAATGCTAAAAGTAGATGTCATCAGTGAAAATTGCAGACAAGTTTTGACTTAATATAAGGAAAGACTTTCTAACTAGGAGAGCCCATAACTTTGTAATTGTGTTAGTGAGTTTGCAACATCCAAAATTTTTTATGAATGGACTGATTGATTACTTATCTGGAATACTATAGAGAACATTTTTGGTATATGTTAAATTAGATAATTTCTTAGGGTCATTCTGATACTAAGATCAAATTCTTGTGAAATTGTTTCAAGAGATAAGACTTGTATTTAAGTTGCTATTTTTTCTTGATTTGGGAATTCAGAAAATTCAGTTTGTGTTAACTAGTATAAAATTTCACTTTTGGTCATTAGCAAAATAGAAAAAATGCATGCATGCATGCATGCCTATTCTTCATTCTGTAAGATGCTTAGTGCTATGAATATATCTATCACATTTTAAAATTGAGATGTTTTATCATTTAACCAACTAAATTAGTTATTAGATTTCTAATAAAACTTAAAGTGAGTGAGAAAATTGCCATGAAAACCAATTGGAGAAAGGATTTCCATTAATTCAAAACAGTAAATAAATAAATAAATAAATAGTTGATTTCCTATTTTAAATAGGAATTTAGCTATGTTGGAATAGGGTGGGATATTATCATTAGGGAAACAAACTTTTAACTATTTGTATATAATAGAAATTTCATTACAAAGATCTTTCTTTCCCAGGATTTCTAATTAACTCAAATGCCTTATACAGTATAACATAATGATCTTACATGATATTTTTTATGTATGCCTACTTTCAAAATTTAGAAAACTCTACTCTGTTGACCACAGTTATTCTGCTGCAGTTACTACATTATCATTTCCTTATAATTTTAGCATTCTAATGCAATTGGTATGTGGTACTTTGCTTGTGGTATGGTCTTAGAAAAGTTCACCTAAGGGTATAATGCTTACTGTAGAAAATCCCCGCTTATTGCAACATACAAGGACTACATCTTGGCTTTCCAATAAAGGATTACTTGGTCCAACAGCTTTAGCACGGAGCATCTGGTATCCAGGATAACATCATGCTCTTTTGAAAAGTCCCAGCCCAAAAGTTCTGGATGAGTAGTATCACAGAATATTTTTACTAAGTTCTGCCAGATTTTCTTGCCCAGGCAAAACTGGATTGTCACTGTGCCTGTTGATAGCCTATGCCAACATGTAGGCATTAAGAATGTCATATGTGTAGAATATGAATAGTTATGTGCATAAATGATAATCAATCATTGACACACACTAGTAACCATGAAAATAACAATTTCACAGGTTCTTTAAACCTAAGCCACTGTCAGATTTTCACAGTCATGGAAACAAGAAGACAAATCTCAGCATATATCACAGCAAAATAGAGTATTTAAAGCTAAACCAATGGATATATATATATATATTTTTTTTTTCTCACCTTGATGGAACTTAGTCTCCAAAGTTTGAAAAGAAATTGATCTTATTATAATTTAGGTGTGATTTAATAAATTACAATTCATGGGGCAATTGTATTGGGACAATTGCTTTGGCACTATAGTCAAACACTCGTTACTTGTAAAGAAACTCCTTGGGAAAGTTAAATGTTGATATTTATTAAGAGGTTAGCACTCCTAAACAAAATCAGAAAATGAACTATTACCAGCATTTAATAGAAAGTCCTTTTTAAGGTTACATTATGGGGATAGAATTCATTTTTTGCTTTAGTGTGTAATAAAAGTAAAATTTTCTTCTTGGTTCTGTTTTAGCTCCCTCCCCAATTGCATTCCTGCAATAAATGCATAGAGAACTAATTATAGCCTTCAATTAGAAATGCCTCATACCCACAAGTAGATTACATACTCTTTGAGGTCAGAGGGCACATTTTTTATTTATTTTGTATCCTCCCACAATGCTTGACCCTCTATAGATGCTGCATAAACACTGGAGATGACTATTATTTAAAATACCATTAAGATATTAAAAAGAGTAGCAAAATAACTGCACAAAATGCTATAATAGTAGAATTAGTTAAAGGAAAAATTCATTTGGGTGAGACCAGGAAATTCAGCATGTCCCTTTTAATTTGGAAAAAAAAAACACCTAGGAGCTTATGCCAATATACAACAAGTCAGGGCATTATGTGAGTAGGTATAATAAAGGCTTTTAAGATTACATGTGGCTGTCCTTGAGCGTGCTACTGGTTATTAAACTATAGATTCAGGAGAATGTGGCCAGAGACCTTTAAAGGCCTCAGAGGAGGGGAGCAGGGTAGAGTTGACACTGCAAAGGTCAGTGGTCTAAGGTACTCTGTTGGGTCTAGGACAGACTAATAATAGTAACTGCCAGGAGGGCATGTCTGAAAAGGCAAAAAAGCCAAGGTAAGAGAATGTAAGTCCAAATCAAATCCTGGAAAGTTTAGTTTTGAGGGTGTATCATTCTCACAATCCTATCCATTAATAGAGAGTGATGATAGGGTCAATTCATCATTATGTTCTTAAGATTTTTTATTTTTTAGGCATATAAGGACATATGCTAGACTTGTAATTTTGTTGGTCTAGGGAAATCCAAGGTGAGAAAACTTCTTGAGACAAAGAAGATCAACACTTTCTTTTCATCTTATACTCTTAGTTTCTCAGAGTGTTGTAAGGCTAAACCACTGACTCAGATAAAATAGGCAGTATGTGCAGGCAGTCATCCTGGCTTCAAGGTCAGTTCTCTGTCTCCACTGTACCATGATACTTCACACACACACACACTCTCTCTCTCTCTCTCTCTCTCTCAATATATATATATATATGTATCTATGTATAGATATATGTATATGTATATCTATATCTATACATATATATATATCTATACATATATATCTATATCTATACATATATATATCTATACATATATATACATATATATATATCTATATATATATAAAATCTTGGCTATTCTTTTTAAACAAATGAAGACATTAATGTAGCTACTTAAGGATATAAAAATTGACTAACATCACATGTTAGTAGAGCAAACATTACACTTAACACAGTTTATGAAGCTATTATTCCATTACTCATAATTTGAAGTAATAAGAACACAATTTAAAAAGGGAAAAAGACATAGGTAAAAGAAGAAAACATTTTTTGAAATATATTTGTTTTCAAATCTGTTATGGAGATCTAAAAATTATGAGTTCTTTGCAAATTGATACATTTGTAACTATACAAGAAAAATATGCACAAGAATGGATTTTGGTGAAAACCAAGTAATCAATTTTTTTCTGTATCTCAACATATGAGATCATAGAGCTATAAGTGTCCTTTGAAGTCATTTTGTCCAACCTCCTGATTTGTAGGTTAATAAAGGTTAAATAGTTTGAGCATGATCACATGGCTAGTAATTATAAATGTTTGAGGCAAAATTGAAACTAAAGATCTTTGTAACATCAAACCTAGCACTTTATCTACTATGCTGCCTAAATCCTAAAGATTAACTTGACACATTTAATTCTTATACTTGTATGGAAGACTGAAATTCAAAGAAAATACATATTTTGAAAATAGTAATACTAAACTGAAAAACAAAACAAAAGAAAACAAAAACCTCTCACCCCAAACTAGCAATATTGACTTAATGTTGACTAGATGACAAATGGAGAATGGCATTATTACAAAACTTAAAGGTTGTTACAAAACAATTTCTTAATTTTTCCATAATAGAATATTGGAGAAACTCAGAGAAAGAACACACACACACACACACATACACACACACATACACACACACAGATAGAGATATAGAGAGACAGAGACAAACACAGACAAATAGAAATAGATAAGACAGAAGGGGCAGGGGGAACTGCCACCATGTCAGTCTGCACTTATAAGACCTCTTGTAAGCTCTTCTCTGTATTTCTCTACCCAGGAGCCCCTTCATCTTGGAAGATGACTTTATCCCTGAGTATTACATCTTATCTTCACTTTTAGTTCCTGGGCACCTTGCAGTGATTGTAGATACATTTTCCCAGAAACTCCATTGAAAGAGGATGCTTAGGCAATATACTTTCTCATTTCCTAGTCAGCTATACACTTCTAAATTGCTGGATCATGCTTCTGTATTAATACTTTCCTTTTCTCTCCATTTTTCAGCTTCCTTTTGGGTGTTGTCTTTCTCTATTAGAAACTAAGTTCCTTGAGGAGACTATTTTTTGCCTTTTTAAAAATTGTAAACACTTAATGCAATGCATGGTAAATAGTAGCCCCTTGATAAATACTTGACTAATGACTAGACATTTAACCTTGGATAGAAGAAGTATGTGATGGGAAATGTAGAAGAGACATTTGTCTGGGGGATACATGTTAAAATATAGGAAGTCTCTCTGAAAAGAAATATAATCTGAAAAACATAAAATCAAATAATGAATTGGAGTGGTGACTCAGAAATATCCCTCAAGGTCCTCATAAACTCCCCTGATAACCATAATTAATTCTTTGTTGAATTCTAGTCTATGCTTAATATTAAATCCACAACTGTCCTTGGTTACTTCTCCTTGGCAATTTTGAATCTTGATTGGCAGAACTATTTTCAAATGCTTCCAGTTATAACTGTATGTTAAAGTTGAATTGAAGAGCCACAGTTGTCTTACCTGGCAGGCTATGAGAGACATAACCATATTGGTGGCTTTGAGCAACTGCTCTGCAAAATACATTCCATAGATTATTTTAATTCAAAGTTATGTCATATAAGTTTGTATAAGCATATATATGCTCACATTTTCTTTCTCATTAGAATTTAAATTCTTTTAGGATGGGGACTTTCATTTTCATCTTTACCCCTGGAGCAAAGGACAATGCCTGGTATGTGGTAAATGCTCAATAAGTTATTCATTGATAAAAAGGGAGAAGAACACATATGTTCAAAAATATTCATAGCAGAACTTACTTGTTGTAGCAAACATCTAGAACCCAAGGGTACTCATTAATTGGGGAAAAACTAAACAAATTATAGCATATAAGTCTAATGGATACTATTGTGCTGTAATAAATATTGAAATGAACTCTCAGAAACTTAAAAAGATTTGCATATATTGGAATAGAGTGTAGGGAGAACTAGAAGAATATATATATATATGTATATACATGTATATATACATATATATATATATATATATATAAATCTATCTGCATATATCTATCTCTATTTTCACTATAAGAGATGACTGAACTATTTAAAAACTCTGATCAATGTAATGACCATCTACAACTCTAGAATAATAGCCTGTGTTTTCCACTTCTTGACAGAGAATAATAGAGATGCAAAATGAAATGTATACTTCAGACATGCTAATGTGCATTTTTTTTTTTTGCTGGACTATATTTGTTTCAAGTTAGTCTTTCTCTCTATAATAGGAGAGTGGAGGGTGAAGAGAGAGACAGAAAAAGAGAAAAGAGAGAGATGAAGTCAGGAGGGAGGAGAAGCAGCAGCAGAAGCAGAAGAAGGAGAAGGAGGAGGAAAAAAAGAAGAAGAAGCTTCTTCTATATAGGATTATGATTAAGAATATAATAAAAATCAGCTTATATTTAGCCATTATAAAGTACAGGTATAAAATAAAAAAAGATTTATGTGTAAGTGTTACCAGAAATGGAAGGAAGATTGAAGAAGTGTAGAATGGATAAATTGACCAGATTCCAGTGTGCCAATAGTGAGGGGAAAAGTAAATTATTTTCAGATAGACTCCACTTGCTTATGTTTATATTTAGTTGAGGGTAGCAATAGTCTTTTCCTGTAATCAACTGGCTTTTGGCCTAGCACACACCTATACATATTGTAGAGCATCTATTCTTTTTGTAGAGCTCAAAAATTCCTAGGTTTCTTTACACAAGGTAGAATATTTTCTTCCAAAAAAATGTGCACGTGTGTGCATGTGTGTGCATCTGTGTATGTAAAGGGAATGGTTTTTATATTGATCCCCAAAAAGAAAAGAAAGAAAAGAAAAATTTGTGCATCCTTAAGTTCTTTTAATATATGGAAATATTCATGCTTTTTGTGTTTTAAAGTTATAATAAAGACACTAAAAAAAGAGAGAAAATTCCCTTCCCAGTTTTCAGATGTTGGTGGTAGAAAAATATTCCATGTGAATATGGAATTCTCAGAGTTGATTGTTTTAGTGATTAGCTTTGCTAAATCAATTGTTCTTTGGGTAGAAGTGGTAGGAAAAGTATATTTGGAAATAAATATGATTTAAAAAAAGATATTAATAAAAAATAAATGTTATCAATTAGCTCTTTGCTTTATAACAATTCTCCTATTAACTGACTTCTCTGAAACACAATATCCTCATCTATAAGGTGGAAAATAATAAAACTTTTGGTAAGGATACTGAAGTTCAGAGAGGCTAATTAACTGACTGCCTAGTGGTTATATGGAAGTATTATAGAATTTTATACACACACATATAAGATTTCAGGAATTCATCCCTTTAGTTCAATTCACTCATTTTATAGGTGGGAAGCATAGGCCTAGATAAGTTAAATGCCTTTGCAAGGTCACATACATAGAGAGATACAATAGAAATTGGGAGTTTCAATTCTAAAACCTACACCCTTTCCACTGTCACACCTAGGTCAAATAAAAGATTTGACTAATTCCACAATGCACTTACTTTATTGCAAATTAATTAGAATGGGATCTAAGTGGTTTGCAAGAGCTGAATGAGAGCTGTATATCTTTTGAAAAAATAGGGTATTGTCTGTATAATCTCTGTGCCTCCTTAGAGTCCAACCAACAACAAAGTAAAAAAAAAAAAAAAAATTCCGAATATCAGTAATGGCAAAAACAAAATAAAACAGAGAGAGAAATGCTAATCATCAACAAAACTGATGTTGCCACCACTTCTCCCCGACTGGTGTTTTCTTAATAAGGGAAGTGCTTAGATCAAGGATTATTAAAATAATATAAATGTTGTTATCATTGTTCAATTATTTCAGTCATGTCTGACTCTGTGACCATTTGGGGTTTTCTTGGCAAAGATATTAGAATGCTTTGCCATTTTCTTCAACTCAAAGAAATTGAGGCAAACAGGGATAAGACACTTGCCCAGAGTCACAAGTAATAATAAATAATAAATACCAGATTGGAATTTAGAAAGATGGATTTTCCTGACTCCAGGCTGGGAATTCTATCTACTTATGCCACCTAGTTATCTCTAATGTTAAGTAGGAAGCTTGTATTTGTAAGAAATATGGAAAGCCAGCAGGTTCATGAGATCATTTTATGATTTCTTTTCATCTCTGAAAACTATCAATATGGTAATTTTGTAAAGTTTGTACCATTCCACAATTGTTTTCCCTTTTGTCTTATCCCTCTTTTTACCCTGTGAAGGCATACCAAAATTAGTCAACCCAATAGTATTTTCTTCAAAAACAAGCTGAACTCCAAACCAAAAGGGAAATTTTGGGTCAACATATTTAAAACTTAAAAAAAAAACAAAACCAACAACTTAGTAGCTGATTCATTGAAGAGAAATGTTTAAAAAAATAATGTAGCATCAAGCTAAATAATTTCACAGAGCAACAAACATAGAGCACAACTCTTGACTGTCCAAAATAATTCTAAGTAGCCAAATTTGATACATGCTCAAAGAAATATATTTCTTATTCCTGGGTCCTGCTTATCAAGATCTTTGACCCACAGGAAATAAATTAATAAAAGGCAAATTACTTATACTATTCCATATACAAGGAGAACTTTAAGGGTCTCATTACAAATAGGGTGAAGTTACACTTGTTCTGGGGGTTAATATAAATGAAAATGAACTTTTCTGGGAAGTAGAATTCAACTTTTAAAATAATGACTGAGAAGTGACCTTCCAGCTAAAATAACCAGGCACTGATGAGTCAGAATTATGTCTCAAATGTTACTTAGTGAACCTCTTTTAATATTTTTATGACCTGAGTACAATTTAATTGAAATGTGTAATGTTCAAAAAGTTCTCTGTCATTTTTAGCCCTTGAAGTGATTACTTGGTGAAAGGCATTTTTTTGTTATTTTGAATCAATTGAGTATACTTTCACAAGCTGAACTTGTGTTTTTCTCCTATCTTATGATAGATTTAATTGATGACAGAGCAAGATAAATTCCAAAAGCAGAAAAAGAAATTGGTTGTAATCTATTTGTGATGTGATTGTTAGCAATAGTAGCAGGACAATGATGAAACTGAAGACATTTCAGGCAGAAGGGATGAACAAGGATGGTAACAGTAACAACTTATGCTATTTATATAGCAACCAATGTTTATATAGCACTTTAAGTAAACATCTTAAAAATATTCTTTTTTTCCTCCCTCCTCTTCCCTTCCCTTCCCTTTCTTTTCCTTCCCTTCCCTTCCTTCTTCTTTTCTTTCTTTCTTCCTTTTGCACTTCATTCTTCCTCCCTCCCTCCTTCCCTTCCTTTTCACTTCCTTCCTTCCTTCCTTCCTTCCTTCCTTCCTTCCTTCCTTCCTTCCTTCCTTCCTTCCTTCCTTCCTTCCTTCCTTCCTTCCTTCCTTCCTTCCTTCCTTCCTTCCTTCCTTCCTTCCTTCCTTCCTTCCTTCCTTCCTTCCTTCCTTCCTTCCTTCCTTCCTTCCTTCCTTCCTTCCTTCCTTTCTTTTTCTCACATAAGTCCTTTGGAATAGATTAAGTATTATTAACATTTTAAACATGGAAACACCCATCCCCCTGAAAAACTCAAGAAATTAAGTGTTTTGCTCCAAATTTAATAATAATTGAATAGTCAACAAAGACCTAGAGTCATCATTTTCCGATTTCAATTTGGATCTGTTTTAGGAATGGTACTGTCATACTAAGTATATATTGTAAAAATGTACCCTTTGTACACTAGTTCTCTAGATTGCTTCCGATAAATAGTAATCAAGACAGACTTAATAAAATGGCATCATTACAGAAGATAGGACACTCTTCTGAATAAGCTAAGTTTTAAAAGATTTATGTGAACTTTGAAAGATTCATAGCTTGTCCATTTGACTTACTCCTTTGTGTTTGATAATTGTGTCTTTCATTACACACAATAGATTATTATTATATTTTGTTGAATTAAATTGAAAATTTTGCTTTGGTTTAGCATTTTTTTTTGTTTTGCAGTTATATATGTTTATGTTAAAAAGTATCATTGAGACTAATATGGAAATATGTTTACTATGACTGTCAAATTGCTTGCCATCTCAGGGAGGGTAGAGAGGAAGGAAGAAAAATTTAGAACTCAAAGTTCTACCAAAATGTGTGTTGAAAACCATCTTTATATGTACTTGGAAAAAGATGTCAATGGGGATGAGAGTAGATAAAACCATTGACAACAAGAAGGCAGGCAGGAAAAATCAGATTGCCAAAGCAACAATTTTAATTTACTAAATAATTATAATATAAAATTCTCTATGACTTCATATGTGATAGATTTGTTGGTCAAAAACAAACCAAAACACCTTTAAATTAAAGAATTTTATTGAGTTGATTTGGCAGGAGAGAGCTGTCCTCCTAAATTTCTGTTAAGTTTTTTATTATGTGAATTTCAAATAAAGATATGTTGAATATAGAATATAAACATTCAATAAAACTCTAGTAAAGTGATTGGGTAGAACCAAAATATAATGTTTTGGGTACATCCAAGATAAGACAAGACCTGTAGGATTTCTGAGGACTCTACATAACTTTCAGCATAACTTTCTGGATTTAAACAGTGCTGAGTCACATAAAGCTAAGGTTCATACAATATTAATGAATAATAAAAAAGTATTTTCCCCCCACTTATCAAGTATAAGCATTTCTCTTTTATATATAAGAAAGCTGTACCCAGAGTTCAAATGGTAGTTATTTTTTAGCAAGTCTCCATAGGTGGGAACCCTCTTAGTTTCTAGTTTGGAACTGAGTTGATCGAAATATATTTCTGGTTAAGGTGGATTCTTTTCATCTATATTTGATTTCTTTGGCACATAGACCTAGTAGGTAGTATATTTGAATCAAAGGGCATGAATATAATACCATTTGGGGCAGAGTTCCAAATTGTTTTCCAGCATGACTTGTCCAGTTCACAGCTCCACAAACAATATATTATTAGGCTTATTTTCCTGCACACCCTCCAAATGCTTGTTCTTTTCCTCTTGTCATCTCAACTAAACTAATAGGTATGAGATAAAACTTTAGATTTGCTTTAATCCTTGTTTATCTAATGAATGATTTGGAACATTTCATATGATTATTGAAAGCTTGGATTTTTTTTCCTCTCAAAATTGTTTATTCATATTCTCTGTCTATTGAGGACAAATTCATTTGAAGCAAAACTAAATTAACATAATAAAGACCTGATCTTTTTTTATTCACATTTCATTTTTTCAGTTGTTTGTTGTTTCTTATATGTTATTAATTTATGATTTTTCATATATTCTATCCATTTTCCTATCTTGTATATAGCTTGCTTTGTAAATATTTCTTTGCATGTTGTCTTCCCATTAGATTGTAAACTTTCTGAGGACAGGGATTACCTTGTACATCTTTTTGTATCCTCACTGCTTAGCACAGTGCTTGACACATAATAGACAATTAAGAAATTTTATTAAATAAATGAATGAAAGGACAGACAAATAATATGTAATTTCATTAATCAAGGGATAATAAAGCCCTAACAAGAAATATGACATTGTGGGACTTTTGCTAGGGTAACCATTGGAAAACAATGCAGGAAAGCCTGCTATAAGCTTACTTAAAAAATAAATGAGGCTTCCAATTTGCATTTTCTAAAGCTTGGCAGTGCTCCACTTTTCATATTCGTTATTTTTTTAGCCTTTCTCAGTAAGTAGAATCAGGCATCCAACTCTAATCACAAGCAAGAATCTTAAGTTTTGTAACATCTGCCAGCTAATTGTGGGATTGCTTCTTCTGAGGGGCTCGACTCCTTTTAATTTTGGGTACATGTCTGGTTCATGACTTTTTAGTCAGGAAGAGTTTACTGGGGCTGATTATCATCTCTCTCCCCTTTTTTTTTTTAATACATAGGGATAGTATTAACCTCTCTGTGATGAGGTTGAGTAGCAATACCTAGTTTGAAATAAACATGTGACAAATTCACAAGGCCATTCTCTTTACTCAAAGGTAGGTTTATTTAGGAGAAGAGGATAGACAAAATAAAAGGTAAAAAAAGGAACTAGGAGCAAATATCAAAGAGTTGGGAGAGCAATAAAGAAAAAGAATTTGGAAGAATCCATTAGAAGGATAGGCCATTTGTATGCCATTGAGTGGCAGGTTAAATCCATAGAGGAGTTTAGCAGACTAACCAGAGTTAGCTAGAATAAAAAGAAAGATGCTATTAAAAGGAAGGCACTATGAGGAAGAAAACAGAGTAACCTCATCATTGGCTTAGTCCTGAAAAGAATTTAGCAAAGATTTTCATTATAAGCAGATCTTTTATAGAAGAAATACATCTTTGGGGATTTCTCAGGGAAACTAGAGAAGTAAAGGCAGATGCAGAGGAAGGGAGCAAGGAGCCAGATGGAATACAGCTGGTAGAGCAGGTCTCAGACCTGTCTAAAGATATGCTAATCAATATTTCATATGTTGTTTAAAGATGCACAGAGGTTGTAGATAAACAGTGGAGATTCCTTTCTCACAAATGGAATAAACTGAGTGAAGACCCCTCATGGGAATGTGGTCTTGAACTATGCCTTCCTTGAAACTTTACAATAGCTAAAAAGCTGCAGGTGTTCCATTGTCTTAGATAAACATCTCTTAATTAGCATGTAGGTATTTTTTTTTTTAAGGTGAAGATGGCTTTGGGAATTCAGGTAACAGAATTCTCTCATCTAAGAATATCTGCTTGTATAGCAATTCTCTAAAGAAGTTTGAATTATTATTTTGTTTCTGAAATAGATTCCCCTGTTTAGAATGTAAGCCTGGATTCTCTCAGACAATGGGAGAAAAGAGGAGAGGATTCCTTGTTTAAGGTCTATTTAATCATGTGTTTTGCAGTTTGTGGTTTGTACTTCTCTACTGACATCTTGTCTGTTGAGAGTTGCCCTTTCTCAGAGATTGTTTTTTTTTTTTTTTTTTTTTTTTTTGGCTTTTAACCTTGAGCATTTCTGATTTTAATTTGGTTAAGGGTCACTGCCCCACACACTCACAAACCCTCTATAATATAAACAAGAAGTCTGGGAATTGATTATGTCCAATAATAGCTGGTTGGGCTTCTTCCTATTAAGGGAATACAATCAGTCCACATCATTTGAATTTCATTTTCCCCAAATATAAACTGAGGGGTTCGATTTGATGTCATTTAAAGTCTTTAATAATTCAAAATCTATTGTCACATTCCCTCTGGGTTCCTTTATCTTCCCTTCCTTCTTACCCCTCTCTTGACCTGAAAGAGTAGAGAATTCTTAGTTAAACTCTTTGGTATGTACTAGAAAATACCTTCAGACTACAAAGAAGACTCTTGCTCATCCTGATAGGAAATTTGAGTTGAAAGGAAAAAATCGGAAAGAGGAAGAGGAGTCTAGGCCTAGGGAGCAAGGCAAAAAGCAGAAAGCATGCTTGCATTTGAAATCCTGAACTGAAACTAGAAGACTTCTTGCTAGCCTCAGGGTCCCATAGTATGAAAAAGGAAAACTGCTTGCTAGGAGTTTAAAGAATCCCTTTATAATTTATTTTTCAATTTTCTACTTATCTATTTACTATGCCAAACACATTTTTACAATATGAGGCTTATGCTATTTGGTAGGTTCGATCCATAGAGGTATTTAGTAAACTAAACAGAGTTAACTAGAATCAGGAGAAAGACACCATTAAAAGGAAGGCTCTATGAGGAAGTAGAGAGAGTAACCTCATATTGGGCTTGGTCCTATAAAGAAATTTCTCTGGTTATATTTTCTCTTTTTTAAAAAAATCCCAATTGACATTTCACATTAATATATTTGGTTGATCTCAGAGAAGGGCATTTTGCTGTATACAAATTTTAAAAGCACAAACTTAAATAGTCTCAGACTCAGAAAGATGTGATTCCATAGTGCTAAAATCTCTTCTTTTGCTGAAATTTGTAATTTATAAGTCACCTGGGGGCAATATTGAGCCAACCTTACTTTTATTTTCTTTTACTAACAATCTAGTAGATCTTTAAAAAGCAGAGCATCTCAAAATGATTCTTCCTAGACAATATATTTTTATGTCCAATGTAGTGGGTGTTCCTCTCTGAATACTTCTAATTTCTCCAATTTTAAGGGATTTAAAGACATACAGACAGACACACCTGGGGTGGGGGGAAGAGAAAGAGGGAGAAGTAGGAGAGTTAGAAGTAGGAGAGTGAGAGGGAAAGAAAGAAGAAGAAAAAGAAGGAAAGGAAGCGGGATAGAGGAAAGGAAGGAGATAAGGGGGGAGGGAGGGAGAGAGAAAGACAGAGACAGAGAAAGAGACAGAGAGACACACAGAGAGAAACAGTGAGAAAGGTAGAGTTAGCGAGACAGAAACAGAGAGAAACAGAAACACAAGAGAAGGAAACTATAGAAAAAGTTCCATCCCAAACCAGTAGAGGTGCTGAGGACAGGGTGGTCTGGGAGTTTTTAATGATTGTTTGTTTGTTTTTAGACTATGCCCTGTTTTTTTTTTTTTTTTTTTTTGTTTTTTTTTTGTTTTTTTTTGGAATGAGCAGGAATGGGAGAAGATGAACCAAATAGATAAAAAATAATGAACAGGGATGTGGTATGTATAATTATTCTCCCTGAAATTTTTTATCTTATAGAAAATGGCCCAATTATTTTCTAGAAAGAATTTGTAACATAAAAATTCTATAAGATTTTTATTACTTCAAAATATAATACTTTTGTTACTAATCATGGAGACATAGAATGTTTATATTCCAATTTATTCAGCATTTTGTTTAATAATTCAGTCTTTGAATATTAATGTGAATTTTAAAAAGTTATCAAAAGACATTATCATAGCCAAAACAGAATTTCATATCTAATCAGTCACTGCATAGTCAACAAGCTTTTAGTTTGGAACATTCTTAAAATATTCCAAATAGTTTGCTAAGTGCTGAGAATACAAAGAAAGATAAAAACATAATCTCTGCCTATGATAAGATTATATTCAAAAGGGGGATAAAAATTTCTGTCATTTCTTATTGCACAATAAGTATTCCATTACAGTCATGCACTATTGTTTGTTCTTTTGAGTATAGTTCTAAATTGCTCTCCAGAATGGTTGAATCAGTTCACAACTCCATCAGCAATTCATTGCTATATCAATTTTCCCACATCCTCTCCAACATTTATCATTTTCCTTTTTTATCTTATTAGCCACTCTGATAAGTGTGAGGGGACGCCTCATAATTGTTTAAATTTGAATTCCTCTAATCAAAAATGATTTAGAGCACTTCTTCATATGCTTACATTATGCCACAGTTCTCAGTTTCCATAATTTTCCTAACTCAGTTTCCCTGCTTCTCAAACCTCAGTCCTACAAAACCTTCCCTCCCTCTTTATCAGAATATTTGATAAGGATAAAAGATCTTATGTTTTAGAATATCAGAAGGCCTCTCCCAATCCCAAGCTACCTGAATGCAGATACTGTCTTATCAAGATACCTCTCCCCATCTCTGTGGAGATGCATCCCTTCCTTCTATGCCTCCCTTCACTCTCTCAGAACAGGATTATCAGAGTCCTATTCCCAGCACCCTGACTCTGCCACCGCCTCAGTCTACCCCCTGAGTCTGAGCCACATGTATATAAGTCATTGAGAACTCTCCTTGTTTGCTGGATTCTTGGAGATGACAGTCTCATTCAGTCCTGGGACCAAATCATGGATTCATTTGTTCCCAGTAAATCTCTCCCATTAAATAAATTATTAAATATTCTCTAATCTCTATCTGGCCTCATTTTTTTCTACATATTTTACCTCTTTCCCATTAATCTACACATTCTTTTATAATTCCCCTATTTTCCTATTCCTATACCTTATTTCTTTTTAAATGTAGAAGACTTTTGTTCCTTCTAAATATGTATGTTGTTTTCTCTTTAACTCTGATCTGCTGTGAATTGAGTTTACTTTAAAATTCCCTCCCTGAGACTTACATCAACTGATGCTGAGTGAAATGAACAGAACCAGAAGATCGCTGTACACTCCAATGTTGTATGAAGATGTATTCTGATGGAAGTGGATATCTTCAACATAAAGAAGATCCAACTCACTTCCAGTTGATCAATGATGGACAGAAATAACTACACCCAGAGATGGAACACTGGGAAATGAATGTAAATTGTTAGCATTACTGTCTATCTACCCAGGTTATTTATACCTTTGGAATCTAATACTTAATGTGCAACAAGAAAATGGTATTTACACACATATATTGTATCTAGGTTATATTGAAACACATGTAAAATGTAAGGGATTGCCTGTCATCAGGGGGAGGGAGTGGAGGGAGGGGGGGATAATTTGGAAAAATGAATACAAGGGATAATATTATAAAAAAATTACTCATGCATATATACTGTGGGGAAAATTCTAAATAAAAAATTTTAAAAAAAAGAAAATTTATAATTGTCTATAACAGAAAAAAAAATAAAATGGGACTATTTAAATAATTAAAAATAAATAAATAAATAAAATTTCCTCCCTTATGCTCTCTCCCCATTCCATTAGCCTCTTATTTTATTTCTGATTTTAGAAAACTTTTATACTCTTCTTCCTATCTATCACTTACCTATCTATGTAGTGTTCCTTTGTTTTTTCTAACACATTCTTGATGAGAGTAATTCCAGAACTACCAATGCCCCTCTTTCATCTAGTTCCTCTATGTTAGTTCTTCCTCTCAATTGTATAAAATAATTAGTATTTTTAACTTTTCCTATTTTTTTTTTGCTTTGTAGAATCACATCATATTTAGCTATACTTCAATTTTTCATTCAGACTAATGACAATTTTAGACATAATGGTTTACATTTCCACATACAAAACATAAAGTTTGTCCTTATTGAGTGCTTTATATTTAGTTTTTTGTGTTTAACATATTTTTCTTGGGTCTTGTATATTAATTTTTTCTATTATATTCAGGTCTTTTTGGAGTAAAATCCTGAAAGTCTGCCTATTCATTGAAGTCTGCCAATTTTTCTCTTCAGGATTATGCTTAAATTTGCTTAAATTTAAATTTTAAATTATGCTTAAATTTGTTGTTTATATTATTTTTTGGACTCAATTCCAGTTCTTTTGCTCTTTGAATTATAGAGTTGTAAAACCTGTAGAATTTTACTATAGTTGCTTCTAGGTCTTGTGTAATTCTAATTGTGGTTCCATTGTATTTAAACTGATTTTTTTTTTGGGGGGGGTTACTTGTAATATTTTCTCCTTGACCTGGGGATTTTGGAATTTGTCAGTGATGTTCCTGTAGGTTTTTCTCATAAGATCTCTTTCAGGCATGATTGATGGGTTTTTTTTTTTTTTTTGTTTGTTTCTATTCTAATTTTCCCTCTTGTTCTAACACTTCAGGGCAATTTTCTTTAATCATTTCTTTTTCTTTTATAAAAGCTTTTTATTTTCAAAACATATGCATAATTGGATAATTTGACAACATTGACTCTTGAATAGCCTTATATTTCAGATTTTCTCTTCCTTTTCATGAGCCTCTCCCCTAGACAGCAGGCAATCCAGTTTATGTTAAACATGTTAAAATATATGTTAAATCCAATATGTAATATTTATACAATTCTTTTGCTGCTCAAGAAAGATCAGATCAAAAAGAAAAGAGAGTAAATGAATAAGAAAAAGAAAATGCAAGCGAACAATAACAAAAAGAGTGAGAATGTTATATTGTGATCCACATTCAGTTCCTACAATCCTCTCTCTGGGTGTAAATAGCTTTCTTCATCACAAGATTATTGAAACTGACATTAATCATTTCATTGCTGGAAAGAGTCATGTTCATCAGAATTGATCATCATATAATATTGATATTGCCATGTGCAATGATCTGGTTCTACTCATTTCACTTAGTATCAATTCATGTAAGTCTCTTCAGGCCTCTCTAAAATCATCCTCATTTCTTATAGAACAATAATATTCCATAACATTAATATATTTTTCTCTTCTTTTTTTAATTAATTTTATAAATATAACTTTTTTTTGGCAGTGCATATGCATGGATAATTTTTACATTATCCCTTGAACTACCTTCTGTTCTGAATTTTCTCCTCCTTCCCTCCACCCCTCCCCTAGATGGCAGGCATTCCCATACATATTAAATATGTTATAGTATATCCTACATACAATACATGTGTGCAGAACCGAATTTTTGTTGTTGTTGTTGTTGCAAAGGAAGAATTGGATTCATAAGGTAAAAATAACCTGGGAAGAAAAACAAAAATGCAAACAGTTTACACTCATTTCCCAGTGTTCCTTCTTTGGGTGTAGCTGATTCTGTCCATCGTTGATCAATTGGATCTGACTTAGGTCTTCTCTTTGTTGAAGATATCCACTTCCATCAAAATACATCTTCATACAGTATTGTTGTTGAAGTGTATAATGATCTCCTGGTTCTGCTCATTTCATTCAGCATCAGTTCATGTAAGTTTCTCCAAGTCTCTTTGTATTCATCCTGCTGGTCATTTCTTATAGAACAATAATATTCCATAACATTCATATACCATAATTTACCCAACCATTCTCCAATTGATGTGTATCCATTCATTTTCCAGTTTCTAGCCATTACAAAAAGGGCTGCCACAAACATTTTGGCACATACAGGTTCCTTTCCCTTCTTTAGTATTTCTTTGGGATAAAATCCCAGTAGTAGCACTGCTGGATCAAAGGGTATGCACAGTTTGATAACTTTTTGGGCATAATTCCAGATTACTCTCCAGAATGGTTGGATTCTTTCATAACTCCACCAACAATGCATCAGTGTCCCAGTTTTCTCACATCCCCTCCAACATTCATCATTATTTGTTCCTGTCATCTTAGCCAATCTGACAGGTGTGTAGTGGTATCTCAGAGTTGTCTTAATTTGCATTTCTCTGATCAATAGTGATTTGGAACACTCTTTCATATGAGTGGAAATAGTTTCAATTTCATCATCTGAAATTGTCTGTTCATATCCTTTGACCATTTATCAATTGGAGAATGGCTTGATTTCTTATAGAGTCAATTCTCTGTATATTTTGGAGATGAGGCCTTTATCAGCACCTTTAACTGTAAAAATGTTTTCCCAATTTGTTACTTCCCTTCTAATCTTGTTTGCATTAGTTTTGTTTGTACAAAAGCTTTTTTAATTTGATGTAATCAAAATTTTCTATTTTGTGATCAATAATGATCTCTAGTTCTCCTTTGGTCACAAATTCCTTTCTCCTCCACAAGTCTGAGAGGTAAACTATCCTGTGTTCCTCTAATTTATTTATGATCTGGTTATTTATGTCTAAATCATGGACCCATTTTGATAATATTCATATATCATAATTTATTCAGCTATTCTCCAACTGATGGACATCCACTCAGTTTCCAATTTCTTTCCACTATATTTTTGTACATGTGGGTCCCTTTCCTTTCTTTAAGATCTCTTTGGGATATAGATCCAATAGAAACACTGCTGGGTCAAAGGGTATGCACAGTTTTATAACCTTTTTTTTTTTTTTTTTTAACATAGTTCCAAACTGCTCCCCATAATGGCTGGATCTGTTCACGGTTCCACCAACAACATATTAGTATCCCAGTTTTTCCACATCCCATCCAACATTCATCCTTGTCATTTCCGGTCATCTTAGCCAATCTGATAGATATATAGTGGTATCTCATAGTTGTCTTACTTTGCATTTCTCTGATCAATAGTGATTTAGAAAACCTTCTCATATGATTAGAAATTTTAATTTCTTCATTTGAAAATTGTCTGTTTATATCATTTGACCATTTATCAATTGGAGAATGGCTTAAATTCTTATACATTTTAGTCAATTCTCTATATATTTTAGAAATGAGACCTTTATCAGAACCCTTAAATGTAAAAATGATTTTCCAATTTATTGCTTCCCTTCTGATCTTGCCTGCATTAGTTTTGTTTGTACAAAAAATTTTTAACTTTAATATGATCAAAATTATTTATCTATCTATAATCAAAATTTAAAATTATGAGTTCCAGTTCTTCTTTGGACTCAAATTCCTTTTTTCTCTACAGATCTGAGAAGTAAGCTCTCCTGTGTTCTACTAACTTGCTTGTAATATCACTCTTTATGTCTGAATCATGAATCCATTTAGATCTATCTTGGTATGTAGTGTTAGGTGTGGCTTGAGCCCTAATTTCTTCTGTACTAGTTTCCAATTTTCCCAACAATTTTTGTGATATAGTGAGATTTTATAAAAAAAGCTGGGGTCTTTGGGTTTGTCAAATACTAGAGTGCTATAGTTATTTACTATTTTGCCCTGTGGTCCTAATGTATTCCATTAATGGACTACTCTATTTCTTAGCCAATACCAAATAGTTTTAGTGATGGCTACTCTATAATATAGTTTTAGATCTGGAACAGCTAGGCCACCTTCATTGCTTTTTTTTTTTTTTTTTTTTTTTTAATTCCCTTGAAATTCTTGACCTTTTGTTCTTCCATATGAACTTTTTTCTAGATCTGTAAAAGAATTTCTTGGGAGTTGATTTATATGGCACTAAATAGGTAGACTAATTTAGGTAGTATTGCCATTTTTATTATATTTGCTCAGCCTACTCAAGAGCATTTGATATTTTTCAAACTGATTAGATCTGACTTTGTGTGCAAAGTGTTTTGTAATTGTGTTCATATAGTTCTCCACTTTCCCTTGGCAGATAGATTCCCAAATATTTTATACTATCAACAGTTATTTTGAATGGAATTTTTTTGTATCTCTAGTTGCTGGACTTTGTTGGTAATATATAAACATTCTGATGGTTTATATGGATTTATTTTATAACCTGCAACTTTGCTAAAATTGTGAATTATTTCTAATAGTTTTTTAGTTGGTTTTCTAGGTTTTTTTTTTTTTAAGTATACCATTACACCATTTGCAAAGAGTGATAATTTGGTTCCTCATTACTCTAATTCCTTTAATCTCTTTTTCTTCTCTTTTTGCCAAAACTAACATTTCTAATACAATATTGAATAGTAATGGTGATATTGGGTAGCCTTGTTTCACTCCTGATCTTATTGGGAATGGTTTTAGTTTGTCCCCATTACATATGATGCTTGCTGATGGTTTTTAATAGATGCTACTGATCATTTTAAGGAAAAGTCCATTTTTTCCTATACTTTCTGGATTTTTAAAATAGGAATGGGTGTTGGATTTTATCAAATGTTTTTTCTGCATCTATTGAGATAATCATATCATATAAAATCATATGATTATCTATTGAGAAAATCATATGATTTTTATTAGTTTTATTATTGATATAGTAAATTATGCTAATAGTTTTTCTAATATTGAACTAGCACTGCATTCCTGGAATAAATCCTACTTGGTCATAGTGTATTACCCTGGGGATTTCTTTCTGTAATTTTTTTTTGCTAATATTTTATTTAAATTTTTTGCATCAATATTCATTAGGAAAATTGGTCTTTAATTTTCTTTCTCTGTTTTCACCCACTCTGGTTTAGCTATCAACACAATATTTGTGTCATAAAAGGAATTTGGTAGGATTTCTTCTTTCCCTATTTTTTTCAAATAGTTTATATAGTATTGGAATTAATTGTTCTTTGAATGTTTGGTAGAATTCATATGTAAAGACATCTGGCCTTGGAGATTTTTCTTAGGGAGCTGATTATTAGTTTGTTCTATTTGTCTTTCTAAAATGGGACTATTTAAATAATTTATTTCCTTTTCTGTTAATCTGGGAAATCTATATTTTTGTAGATATTCCTTCCTTTCATTTAGATGATCACATTTGTTGGCATATAGTTGAGCAAAATAACTCCTCATTATTGCTCTAATTTTCTCTTCTTTGGTGAAAAGATTTCCTTTTTCACTTTTGAGACTAACAATTTGATTTTTTTTTCTTTTTCCAATCAAATTAAGTAAAAGTTTATCTATTTTGTTGTTTTTTTTTCATAAAACTAACTCTTAGTTTTATTTATTAATAGTTTTCTTATTTCAGTTTTATTAATGTCCCCTTTTATTTCCAGAATTTCAAATCAGGCATTTGAGAGGTTTTTTTTTATTTGTTCTTTTTCTAGCTTTTTTAGTTGTAAGCCCAATTCATTGATATTCTCTTTCTCCATTGTATGCAATTAAGCATCTAGAGGTTTAAAATTTCCCCTTGTCTGCATCCCATACATTTTGGTATGTTGTCTCATTATTGTCATTCTCTTGGATGAAATTATTTATTGTGTCTATGATTTGCTGTTTTACCCATTACATTATTTAACTTCCAATAAACTTTTGGTTTACTTTCTCTTATAATGCATATAATTTTTATTGCATAATGATCTGAATGTTCTTTAAAACAAATCACCTTAATCTCTCATTTGATTTTTAAAGTGCTTTTAAATTTTTTTCTATAAATTCTTTTTGGGCAGGACCATTGGATATTATTCTCTGAGATAAAAGATTGTTTCTTAAACTTCAGTATACTATGCTAAAAATGACCTCTTGTCTTCTCTATTACCAAAGTGACTTTCTATCATTGGATACTTTCTCCTTTGCCTGCCCATTAAGACATATATATATATATATATATATATATATATATATATATATATATGTATGTAATTGTTTTCTCTTCTTCATCTCTGAGCTTCATCCTTAGTGAGGAGTTAGGTTCCTGTTCCAATATATCTTCTGCACATAGTCAATGATTTTTAAACATCTTCCTGAGATTTGTTGTCCCTTCTATCATCCTACTTCCTTCAGATAAGATAGATTTCTATATTCTAGTGATTGCATATATTATTCTCTCTTTGACTCAATAGAGAAGAGAACAATATTCAAGCAATTCCCATTGACCATGCTTCCATCTTTGCATCCACTGTAATGAGCCTTTTTGTATCTCTTCATGTGAAATAATTTATCTATTGTGCCAAAAATAATTTACTCTTCCTTCCTTCTGCACTCTTCTGCATTTTCTTTAACTCTTCTTTCTCATTCCTTAATTTTTTTGTCATTCCCTAAAAGTCACTTCATTATCATACCCTCTGTCTATGTATATTCCTTCTAATTATACTATGTCATAAAACTGTTAAGAATTTCAAATATCATTTTCCCATATAGGGATGTAAGCAGTTGAGTTTATTGAATCCCTAATGCTTTCTTTCCCCTTTTTATGTATTAATGTTTGAGTCTAGACATTGGAGATCAAATTTTAGTTTAATTCTGGTCTTCTTGTGAAAGCTTAAAATTATTTTATACATTGAATGGCCAATTTCCCCCTTGATGTATTATGCTTAAATTTGCAAGGAAATGATTCTTAGTTGTATCTTTGACTTCCAAAATATCATGTTCCATGACTTCTGATATTTTAATGTTGCAGCTGCCAAGTTCTGTGTAATTCTGATTGTGGCTCCCTGATATTTTAATTGTTTCTTTATGGCCACTTATAATATTTTTTTTCCTTGAGCTAGTAATTCTGAAGTTTGGCTACAGTGTTCCTTGGAATTTTTATTTTGGGACTTTTTTCCTGAGATGATTGGTAGATGGCTAGTGGAGTCTTTCAATGTCTATTTTGCCCTCTAGTTCCAGAACATCTGGGAAGTTGTCCTTGATAATTTCTTGAAAGACACTGTCCAGATCCAACTTTTGAGTATGGTTTTCCAGTGATGCTGATAATGTCTCTTCTCATTCTATTTTCTATGTCACTTGATTTTACCATGAGGTATTTTGCGTTTTCTTCCATTTTTTCTTTCTTTTGTATTTCTTTTATTTATTCTTATTGTTTCATTCAGTCATTAGCTTTCCCTTCCCAATTCTAACTTTTAAAGTATTGTTTTGCTACATTAGTTTTTGTATTTGCTTTTCCACTTAACTTTTTGTAGGTTTCCTCTTTGCTTGGGGCTATGCTGTCATACTGGTTCTTAGAGCTGGAATCTGCTTATTCTCTGGCTGAGACATATGGAGGGTCCTGGTGTTGGCATTTGCTTGTTATACTACACTATTATCTAATTGTAAAGCTTTTATTGTTGATGTAATCAAGTATGTTAATAATTTCTCTTATGTTAAACTATTCCTGCATTCTCTTGTATAACTCCCACTTGATCACAATGTATAATCTTTATAATACATTGTTGCAGTTTTTAAACGTTGCAGTAGTATTTCTTTTAAGGATTTTTGTGCCCATTATCATTAAGGAAATTGGTTTATAATTTTCTTATCTGTTTTTACTTTTCTTGGCTTAATTATCATTATCATATTTCTTGCATAAAAGGAATTTAGTATGATCCTTTTGCCTATTATTCCAAATAATTTATTTAGTACTAGAATTAGTTGTTCTTTAAGTGTTTGTTAGAATTGACTTGTATATCAGTCTGAACCTGATGCTTTTTCTTATGAAGCTCATTTCTGACTCCCTTTTTCCACTTAAAAAAGTGAGTTTTTCCATTATTAGTTTAGCCTTATTAATATTGGACATATTAATATTAGTTCAGTATTTATTGAACTCTCTCCTTTAAAATATAAATACACACAAAAATATAAAGATACATACAATGTAGATCTTTCATTTAATTATTAAATAGTATATATTTTTTAGACTTCTAGAACATAGAACAGAAAATAATCTCAGAACTGAATTTGGTAAGCTCTTATTTAAAGTATGAATCTGTCATGGGAATACCCACTAATGAGAAGTATAATTGTGGGGGCCATAGATAGTTGGGAACACTGGGCGAGATATAAGACCTTTAATTAATATGCCTTTGAACATAGTCTATCAATTTTTATGAGAGAAATATGCTTCTAATATCTAATAAAGATGGAAGAGAGCAAAGAAAAACCATACAATCATAACACTCATGAATAGCAATGCAATTTAAAAAAAAAATCTTTAAAAATGACTACCAGATATTTAGAAAGAGGGATGGTTTACCATTAGGTAAGCAAATGACAATATTTATGACAATAAACCAAAGACAGCATTAAAACAACAGGCACAGAAAAACACAATAATCACTTATGCTAAAAATCCTAAGAAGTAAGAACATACATTTTAATATGGTTGGATCAGTTCACAACTCCACCAACAACTCATTAGTGTCCCAGTTTCCCTCCAACATTCATCATTGTCTTTTTTTGACATCTTAGCAAATCTGAGAGATGTATAGTGCACCTCAAGAGTTGTCTTAATTTCCAGTAATTTAGAACATTTTTTCCTATGAGTATAAATGGTCTTAATTTCTACATCTTAAAATTGTCTGTTCATATCATTTGACCATTTATCAATTGGAGAATGACTTTATTCTTATAAATCTGAGTCTATTCTCTCTATATTTTACAAATGAGGTGTATATCAAAACCCTTGGATGTAAAAAAAAAAATTCCCAATTTACTATTTCCCTTCTTGTCTTTATTGGCTTTGTTTGTATAAAAAAACTTTTAAACTTAATATAATAAAATTATTCATTTTGCATTTCATAATGTACTCTAGTTTTTTTTAGCTACACATTTCTTCCTTCTCCATAGAGCTGAGAGATATATTATCTTTTTTTCTTCTAATTTGCTTGTAGTATCACTTATTCTAAATCATGAGCCCATTTCAGATAAACTCCTAAATGTTTTATAGTTTTTACAATTATTTTAAATGGAATTTCTCTTTGTATCTCTTGCTGCTGAACTTTGCTGATAACATATAGAAATGCTGATGATTTATGTGGATATATTTTGTATCCTACAATTTTACTGAAGTTGTGAATTGTTTCTAGCAGTTTTAAAATTGATTCTCTAGTATTCTCTAAGTATATCATCATATCATCTGCAAATATTGATAATTTGGCTTCCTCATTATGCTAATTATTTTAATTTCTTTCTTTCTTTCTTTCTTCCTTCCTTTCTTTCTTTCTTTCTTTCTTTCTTTCTTTCTTTCTTTCTTTCTTTCTTTCTTTCTTTCTTTCTTTCTTCCTTTCTTTCTTTCTTTCTTTCTTTCTTTCTTTCTTTCTTTCTTTCTTTCTTTCTTTCTTTCTTTCTTTCTTTCTTTCTTTCTTTCTTTCTTTCTTTCTTTCTTCCTTCCTTCCTTTTTTCCTTCCTTCCTTCCTTCCTTCCTTCCTTCCTTCCTTCCTTCCTTCCTTCCTTCCTTCCTTCCTTCCTTCCTTCCTTTCTTTCTTTCTTTCTTTCTTTCTTTCTTTCTTTCTTTCTTTCTTTCTTTCTTTCTTTCTTTCTTTCTTTCTTTCTTTCTTTCTTTCTTTCTTTCTTTCTTTCTTTCTTTCTTTCTTTCTTTCTTTCTTTCTTTCTTTCTTTCCTTTCTTTCTTTTCTTTTCTTTCTTTTTCTTTTTTTTTTTTTTAAAGATGCTGCCTTGGCTCTTATTTTTAAAATCATGGTTTTCACGTAGTCCAATCATTCTTAGATTGTCTGATTGTCTCTCCTGAATCTATTTTTCAGGTAGTTGTTTTTCCAATGAGGTATTTTACATTTTCTTCTATTTTTTTCATTTTGGGGAAGGTTTTTTTTTTTTTTTTTTTTTGATTCTTGAAGTCTCATTGATTCATTCACTTCAATTTGCTCAATTCTAATTTTTAGTGAATTATTTTCTTCAGTTAGATTTTTAATCTATTTCAATTGGCCAAATTCCCACATTATTCTGGGGTTTTGTGGCTCACTATTTGCCTTCTGTAGTTGCATTGGAGGTCCTGCCACTTGTCTGGTGATCCATTGGATTCTGAACCAGGACAGAGTAGCCAATGCTGCTGTATTTTGGCTAAGATCCTCCCAGAAGATTCCCCTAGCCTGCAGAGGTCACTCCATTCTGGGTCCCTGCACTGCACCTGCACTGGGCAGCCTCCTCACTGTGTCTGATTGAAATAGATCTTTCCTGAAGTTCTTCCAAAATGTGTTCTGCTGGAAATTTGTTACACTTCAAACAATTTGTGGATTCTGTCACTCTAAAACTAGTTCAGATGCTTGATCTAGTGTTGATCTGAGGGAAGCCAGGAAGAGCTCAAAGACCTATATATTCTTTGCCATCTTGGCTCTGCCCCCATTGTTAAAATTGTTAAAGTAATTTTTGGAAGAGACTAGATGAAGAACTAGAAGTAACCAAATTCATCAAGCCACTTTAAAAAAAGATAAAAATTTAAACTTTTCTAGAAAGATTTTCCTATTTTCCAAGAATTTAGGCAACAAACTTCACATACACCAGATTGAGATAGGCATCTTATGTTTATTTTTGCCAAAATACCTTCAAAATGTAAAAATGATCTAAATAAAGACATATAAATGCAAACATAAATCAGATAATCTAAATATATAGCTAAATGCTTAGAGGAAAATGAAATGGAGATTATTTTCATAACTGATGAAAAGGCAGATTTTTAATAATAGAGGAGATCACAAGGTAAAAGAAAGATAACATCTGCTACACAAAATTTGCCTGAAGAAAATAAATGAAGTTTGGCTATGAAAGCAAACTATTGTTTAGCAACAATATATAGTTTTGCATCAAATAATGAAATCCAAGATTATCTATCTATCCAGCATATATTTTCTCTTCCTCTCTCTTTGTGTGTATGTATATGCATACACACACACACACACACATACACACACATATATATATATATATATATACTAAGAAAAGTAAATGAGCTATTCTACTAATAGATAAAAGGACATTAACAAAAAAAATTCTCCAGACAATTGTAAGCTAAGAACCTTTAGAAAGGCTTTTTTTCAAATCACTAATATTAAGATACATGTAAATTAAACCAAATCTAAGGTTTTATATTGCCCCTCAGGAAATTAACAATGATAATTATAAATACTGGATATAATGTCATTCAGAAAGGATTTCAGAAATACAAGACACACTTTATATGCTATAGATAGGACTATGAATAACTTCAAATATTCTGTAAAATATCCCAAAATTTTATGAAAAGAACTGACTAAACTGTTCATAGTCTTCACTCAGAAATCTCATAAGTAGGCATATAGCCTGTGAAAGTGAAAGATTTTACATATTAACAAATAAAAGAAATGTTTGAAATGTTATATGAAAACAAAAAATAGGAAAGTAAGGATTTATTGACTGAAAATTGTCTAAATAAAATGTGGCACATGAAAAGAATGCAAGATTATTGCCTTATAATTAATGATGACTTGGAGGAATTCATAGAAATTTTGGAAGACATATGAACAAATTCAGAGTGGAATCATCATAACTATGGAAACAATATATACTTTTACTATAAAAGTATAAATTAAAGGGCTAATAAAAAGAAAATGAATACTATGCTATATAATTATAATGACCAAAGACTATCCAGAGAGGAGATAAGCATATAATATTTTCCTTTTATTGGAAAAATGAAGATCCATGTGTGTAGAAATTTACAAGCATCTTGAGACTCAATTGATATGTTTAATTTCAATATGTTTTTAAGAAAAAATATGTCACATGTAAGGGAAAGCTCTCTGATGAAGGGAACAGATATATCCAGAAATAAATATGATATATATGCAAATTATTAGACTTTTAAAATCTATATTACTTCACAGTTAACATTTTAAACATAAATTAATAAGCATAGCATCAAACAATGTTTTAGTCTGTAAAAGTCTTATGCTATGAAGATTTTACTGTGAAATCAATGTTTTGGTTTTTTTTTTGTTTTGTTTTGTTTTTTTGTCTGTTTGTTGTTTGTTGTTTTTTGTTTTCCCCCTAACAAACCCTTCAATGGAAGAATAGGTCAAAAATGTAAAACAGCAAGCTCAAAATATAGCTGAATTGCTATGATAGGTATGCATTTCTCAATACTTGATTTTTATAGTAGAACATTTCCAGTGTCAAACTTTTTTTCACATATGACGAAACCATTTAATAGTTTGGTGATCTTAGTTGTCTTAAACATCAAATATAAAATGATCTGAGCAATTTCTTCCAGGTTGACCTGCAAGTAATCAAAGCAGTAGAAATGCAGCTTTTATTTCTAAGTCAAAAAAAAAAAGTCATGGCTTTTATGACAGTCCTTGAACTACGTGTGCAATGAAAATGATAAAAAAATATTCTGGCTATTAGTAACAGAATCATGCCTGAGGTGTATAGGCATGCTTTCTTTTGAAAGACAAATAACACTAAAGAATTTCTTAGATTCTTCCTCCATAGTACCTTTTCAAATCTGTTCTATTCTCTCCACCAACATTGTTCAAACTCTCATCATTTTTCATCTGGGCTACTATAATAGCCTCCTAACTGTATTCCCAGTTTCTACTATCGACAATTTCCAACCCATGCTACACAGAGCTACCAAAAGCATTTTCCTAAAACACAAAACATCAATGTCATGCTTTTGGATCACTGATTACATCACTATATTATTTACTGTGTCACCATGTTGCTTGAGAATCTTCAGTAGCTCACTTTTGTTTCTAAGACATACGGAAATTCCATAGATAGACCTTTAAAGCTCTTCATGATTTGGTTTCAGTTTACCTAGCAAATTTATTTTACATTACTTTCCTTCAATCACCCTGTTTCAGCTATGTTTACTTATTGTCCAACAATTCATCAAAATCAGTACACCATTTCTTGCCTCTATGTCTTTGACAAGCAATTCTTTATTCCTGCCTGGAATAATGTCCTTATTTTTTAAATAATATTTTGCATTTTTAAAAAGTAGAGTTCTAAATTCTTTCCTTTCTCCCAGTTTCTTCTTCAACCATTGAGAGGCAAGCAATAGAACCTATAGTGACCTTGTTAGTACCTTGGATATCTTAGAATCAGGCGAAGTCAGGATAGACAAAAGTCTTTTTTCTTGGTCTTTTGGGGTCACTGTCAGGGGATTAGATATATGAATCTCCACACCTCTTTTCTCTCTCTCCACCACTAAAAAATGATCCTGCCTGTTCTACTCCACCCTCTGATCTCTCTCTTCCCCTTCTTTGTCCACACCCACAGATCGAGTCAGCACAGAGTTGAGTAGGGTTATCCTCCAAGCATGTTAATAGAGAATTGTCCAATTGGTAATTAGACTTAAGGGCTAGGTTATCTTGGCTAAGTGCATCTTCTCAGTTCTAGCCCTTTACAAGAACCCTTATTAAACATATGAAGTCGTGAATGCTCTCTTTCAGAACATTTAATTACAGTAAAGTTAAGTTCAAATGTTAATTTTTTACAGAAACTTTTTTTCCTAATATCCTATTAATTAATTTCCTTAAAGATAATACATTTATCTGTTAAAATGCATCTTTCTGTAGAGTGCAAGCTACTTGAGGGAAAGCAATTATTTTATTGTTTGGCACAGTGCCATAAATATATGAAAAAAATGTTGAGATATGTTGTTTTTGCATATCACTTATTAAGGTGTGGATGCCTATGCAATAAAGAAACCCACTCTGTTAAAACTGAACCTGGGTTAAAATAAGAAGAAGAGAGGTCCAAAAATGTGAGAGTGAATACTCATATTGGGGGCGAGGGGGGTTGACACCTAGGATAGGCTATAAAACTGGAGGCATCCAGACAATCGGGAAATAGGGGGAGGAAATGAGAATTGGGAATTGGGAATGAAAGTCTATGCATTTGTCTTAATGGATGTGCCTATTTTGGACACCCACTCTTTTAGTTTTATAAATCTGATATAGTAGAAATTTTATTGTTTTAAAGAGTACATTTATATAAACTAAATTTCCTATTCAAAATTAGAAAAGCTATAAAAATGAGAAATTTTCACACTAGCAAACAATGCTAATATAGATAATTTATAGAATTCTACATCAGTTTTTCTATGAGAAGGAAATTAGATACACAATTTAAGTACTCTTGTTTTAATAGTATTTTATTTTTCCAAACATATGCAAAGATAGTTTTCAACATTCATCTCTGCAATATCTTGTATTCCACATTTTTCTCCCTCTCCTTTCTCTCCCTTCTCAAGGGAGCAAGCAATCTGATGTAGGTTAAACATGCAGTTCTTCTAAACATATTTTCATATTTGTTATGCTGCATAAAAAAACCATAGATGTGTGTGTGTGTGTATGTGTGTGTGTGTGTGTTTGTGTGTACAATCAGATATCAAAAGAGAGAAAAACACAAGAAAGAAAAAAAACTGAGAAGCAAACAACAATAAAGGTGAAAACATTATGCTTCGATCCATATTCAGTCTCCATAATTCTCTCCTGAAGTTGATGGTACTTTCCATCATAAATCTTTTGGAATTGCCTTGAATCAGCTTGTTGTTGAAAAGAGCCAGGTCCATCACAGTTGATCTTCACTTAATCTTATTACTGTGTACTATGTACTCTTGGTCGTGCTCACTTCACATTATAGCATGAGTTCCTGTAAGTCTTTTCAAGTTTTTCTGAAATCATCCTGTTCATCATTTCTTAGAGAACAATAATATTCCATTACATTCATATACCATAAATTATTCAGCTATTCCCCAGCTGATGGGCTCAATTTCTAGTTTCTTGACTCTACAAAAAGGACTGCTGCAAACATTTTTGCATATGTAGTTTTTTTTTTCTTTTATGATCTTTTTGGAATACAGACCAAATAGAGACACTGCTACATCAAAGGATATTCACAGTTTTATAGCCCTTTAAACATAGTTTCAAATTGCTCTCCAGAGTGGTTGGATCATCTCACAACTCTACCAACAATGCATTAGTTGGATATCTATTCTTGCAAGAACTTAAGTTTTTTCCTGGCTCATCAGCAACTTCATGAAGTTCTTGGTAAGACATTTGTTTCTTGTAATATAATAGGCACAGAAAGAGAGATAGGAATAGGACTGCCAAATTAGATTAAAATGTATTGGGAAATGTTTATATATATATATATATATGCAATACAACTTAGATAATTCTTAACTTGCAATTTCCTAAACATTCAGAGATCTATTTCTATTTGAGTTTTTGCCATTGTACCTAGATGTTAAAACTCATTCCTAACAATTTCTCAATAACTTTTCTACAGTGGCAGAATTGCCCAGGATCCTGATAAGTTTAAATGAAGCCCAGGGTCACATGGCCAATGTGTGTCAGAAAATGAACTCTGTTCTTCATGGCACCACAGTTAGCTCTCTAACTATTATAATACATCTAATAAAGTTCTTGTTTGATTGTACTGGGAGTTACCAGATGATTCATAAGTTTGAACTCCTTCAATTTGTTCCTCTTGTCAGTGTCCTAAGGTCTGTCTTTTTTCCTTTCCATTGTCCCAATTGCAGATTCCTTTCCTACTTCATGTCAGGTGTGTGTGATTCCTAATGTGAAGATTACTTTCAATAATTTAATAGGTAACTCATTTGTAAATTAATAGAGCATAATCTGGGGTCATTTGAGAGGTTAAATTACATTTGCATAGTCATATAGTAATGGTCATACATTTAGAACTGGATGGGACATTAGAGGTAATCTAGAACAAATGCTTTATTTTGTTTTAGATATAAGGAAACTTAGGCTCAGAAAAATTTTTGGCTTGTCTAAGGTCATTTAAGAGTCAAGTGACAAAGTTATGCTTCAAAATCAAATCCATTGCTCTTTCTACTATATCTATATCTATTATATGCCTCTTCTGAGATAAGACTTGAACCTGACTGAGTATTCCTGACTATAAGGTCTTTTATTGATTAATAATTTCCACATTGTTACTTATTAAAAATAAGTACTTTAATTTCCTTAGTTGATGGGATTTCTAATGAAATAAGTTCCCTTTATTAATGTAGATCAGCACCTCCTTTACAACTACCGTGTTTCCCCAATAATAAGACACTGTCTTATTATTTTTTTGGGACTAAAAAACACCAGAGGGCTTATTTTCAGGGGAGGGCTTATTTTATCCTCCATCATGCCCCTTTTATCCTCCATCATGCCCATTTTAGCCTCCATCATGCCCCTTTTATCCTCCATCATGCCCATTTTAGCCTCCATCATGCCCCTTTTAGCCTCCATCATGCCCCCTGAGTGCTTATTTTATTCTCCATCGCTTACTGAACTTACCGAGTTTTTAGATGGTCCTGTCTCAGCTCTACTCCGCGGCGCTGCTCTCAGTAGCGCCAGCAAGCAAATCACCAGGGAAGAAGAGGATGACGCGCTCACTGCTGCAGCTCTGATTGGATGCAGCTCGGAGCGCGACGTGCGTTTCACCCGGGAGGGGAGGGCGGCGCTGCTTACTGAAGGTACCGCTACGCAGCATATAGCGCAGGGGATCACCATGATGACCGTTTTCATAGTAAGTTCGATAGGGCTTATTTTCGGGGGAGGGCTTATTTTAGCGGAATATTAAAGAGTATGTGGGTTTCTTATTTTCAGGATAGGTCTTATTATCGGGGAAACATGGTAGTAGTCTTAGACAATTGCCTTGGTGTGCTAAGTGGTCTGTTAGGTAACTTGTCCATGATCATGCAATCAATATGGATCAGAGACAGGACTTGAAATCAGGTCAAATAACTACTCTCTCTATCCAATCTTAACAGATTTCAAACTATCTAATAACTACAGGCATATTTTATACTTCTTTTGTATACTTTCCAGCTCCTAACATTGCTACCTAGACACTTTGTAGTTCAAGCAATACTTATTGATTTGACTCGATATCCACCAAAACATACAAGATGAATTGGTATCAATTAATAGCATAAGTGCTTTAACATTCTTGGTACGTGGAAGTACAAGAATTACATTATTCTATTCTAGACATTCTTGACAACTTTCCTTGGGCTGTAGGGCATATTTAATGCTTTCATTTATACCATAGGCAATGATATCCCCTTTCAAGGTCTTAGTGATGGATTTTAATGAATAGTGAAGTGGAAGAGACTGAAAAGCTAAGCCTCAAATAGGAGATAATAGAAGGCTGATGAATATATTAAGGATAAGTCTCAAATGGTTCTGACCTCACATTGGGATGATGTACTATCATCTTACCCTGCTGTAGTTCAGTTAGGAATTTCTCATCTCAAGGGTGAAAGAGGTTGGTGCTTTTGATTAATTTGTTTCTTATCTCCTGTTTCTAGCTTTCCTCTCTTCTTGGTCTGAAAACCATGAAAATACAAAAGATAAAGAACCAGCCTTGCTGATATATAGAATCTCATTTTTAATGCTTTAAACATGAAAGAGAATACAAAGAGTAATAGATTATCTTTGGTCTTGACATAACTTTCCACTGTTATAAAAAATTTGGCATTCTTATGCTGGTTTCTTTACAGGTTGTCTTGTACCTAAACAATAGTGTTTTTGAATTATCATCCAATGTTTCTCTGAAAATCAAAATAAAAATTGCTTTAAATAAGATTAATTCAAAAGAAGTATATTTTAGCATTCATAAAAAGTTAAGTGGTAGTTGGGACTGAGGAAAATATCACAAAATCATTAATTTAATAAAAAATTTACAAAGTATGGTTTTATTTATTTCAACTCAGCATACATATTTGTAAAATATAACATTTTTATTTCTTGGTAATATTTCTCATAATATATTGCTTTGCAAATTTTTCAATCATATGTAAACATGTGTGTTTTGGGGGGAAGGGATTGTTTCATTTTTCTTAGAAGTCTGCAGTTGGCCCAACCAAGCCAATAAGTGAATAGAATAGGGGGACTATAAATTTTCTCATCTATTTCCCAAGATTTCTGCGATGGGACAACATATAAAGAATAATTGCTCCTCAGATGAAGCTCTTCTGATGGCGCTCTACCTCATTCCCTTAAGATTGGAGAGTTCTCACTAAATTTAAATTCTGGGGCCTTCTTGTGCCTGTGTTTTTGAGTATATAATCAATTATTCACTTAAGATAATCTTTTAGGTGATTAGGATGGCAAATTTCTATTTTGAGAGGTAGCTTATAATCAAATAGAGGAAGTTCATTCTATTTCCTTGATTTGGTTATAAAAATATAAGATTTAGAGATAGAAAAGGCCTTTGTAGACCATCGTTTTTACTTTCATGCTTTTAGAAATGAAGAAATTAAATATAAAGTCATCAGCCTAATATAAAACGTGGGGCCTGAATTCAAGAGAGGTATCTACGTACAAATCTTATCTCTGATATTTAGTAACTATATGGCATTTTCAGTTTAGCAACATTGGGGGAACAATTCCATATAGTTTTCCAGGATGACTAGGTAAATGAACAGCTGCATGAATAATGTATAAAGATATTTGTTTTTCCCATATGCCTTGTAATATTTGCCATTTTTCTTTTTTGTCACTTTTTCCAAATCTGATCAGTGTGAGGTACAGTTTTGTATTTCTCTCCATCCTATTTTCTCCTCTCTATATACTTTTGTTCTCTCTTCCTATTCTGTCCCTCTTTAGCATTGATTAGTTTTTAACCTCTTTGCCTCTACCTGCTGTGCCCTCCATTACCCTTCCCCCCCTTTTTATCTTTTTCTCCGTAGTTTCTGTTCTCCCTTTTATTCAGCCCTTTCCTTTTCTTTCCCCTTTCTCTTCCTATTTCTTTAGGGCAATTTCTATACCCAAATGATAAATGATTAAATTATTCCCTCTTTGAGCCAAAACTGATGAGATTAAACTTCAGACAATGCTCCTCTCCTCGCCTTCTGCACATGTGATGCCCCCCCCTTCTGTCTCCCAGTGACAGAAATAGTTTTCAGGTTATAGATATCATTTTTCCCATCTAGAGATGTAAACAGTTTTATCTTAAAATAATATATATTTTCCCCTATTTATTTTTTTATGTTTCCCTTGAGCTCTGTTTGAAGATTCAAATTTTCTGTTTAGTTGTTTTGTTTTGTTTTGTTTTTCAATAGAAATGATAGAAATCAGTCCCTTATTTCATTGAAGATTCATCTCCTCCCTTGAAAGATTATGCTCAGTCTCTCCGGATAGATAAGTTACAATCAACTCCAGATCCTTTGCCTTGTGGAATATGTTGTTTAGAGTCTCTTATCTTTTATTGTAGAAGCTGCCAGATCCTGGTAATCCTGACTGTTGCTCCTTGATACTTAACTTGCTTTTGTCTGATAGCTTGCAGTACTTTTTCCTTGAGATTATATTTCAAGAATTTTGCAATAATGTTCCCTGAGGCTTTCCTTGAAGCATCTTTTCCTGGAGGTGATCAATGGATTCTTTGACTGACTACTTCTTTTATTCTTCTTTTATTGGGGAAACTCCTCTCCTTCTAGTATATTAGGACAGTTTTCTTTGATGTTGTCTTGAAAAATGCTATCCAGGCTCTTATTTTAGTCATGGATTTCAGGTATGCAATAATTTTAAAATTATCTCTGTTGGATCTATTTTCCAGTTAATTTGCTTTTGCAATAAGACATTTTACATTTTCTTCCATTTTTTCATTCTTTTTAGTTTGTTTGATTGATTCTTGATGTCTCATAGTCATAGTTTCAATTTGCCCCATTCATCTTTATACTATGTGATTTTCTTCAGTTATCTTTTGTATCTCTTTTTCCACTAGATTACTTCTACTTTTCAATGTGTTGTTTTCTACAGTAGATTTCTTTGCATTTGGCCTCTTGTATTTTTTAAAGAATTGCCTTCCATTTCCAAATTGTTGATTCTCTATACCTCTCATTTTTTTTTCTCATTTTGTCTTCTACTTCTCTTATTTGCCTTTTAAAATCTTTTATGAACACTTCCAAGAGGCCTCTTTGGACTTGAGAGCAATTCATATCATCTTTGAGATATCCTCTGTGGACATTTTGTCCTTGTTTGAGTTGGTGTTTTGGTCTGCCCTGTCACCATAGTGGCTTTCTGTGGCCAAGATTCTTTTCCATTTCTTGCTCATTTTCTTTCCTTTTCTTTTTTGTATTTCCATTTTTGTGACTTTTATGGTTGAGCTCTGCTCCTGGGGCAAAGGGAATGCTGTCCCAAACTTCTAGTACAGCTCTGAGTCTTGGTTTTGAGCACAGGGCATCCCTTATTGCTCACAGTAGAGATAGCATTATCTGTTCTTTCCAGGAAACATCCTGGTTTCCCAGAATTTGTCTTCTAAGCTTGTATTAAAAGCTGCCCTACTATCTGCTCTGCTACTGAGACAAAACTGAGGGTTTTATTTGCTGATCTTCTGTGATTAAGAGCCTCTCACTGGCTTTCCCAGACTCTATTTGAGCAGGACTGAATACCTTTTTCCTGCAATGAGCCTGACCTTTCTTGACAATTTGTCTTGTGCTGGAGTGGTTTCATTCCATCAGACTCTGTTCAGAAGCTTGCTTTCATGTGGTTTTTGAGAGAAACTAGGAGAGTTCAATCAGATTTCTGGCTTCACTCTACCGTCTTGGCTCTGCCACTAGAACTATGCCCATTCAAACTCTTCTCCACTCACATTTCCAGTATTTCTTATACCTGAAACTCTCAATATACATGCCATTCATCATACAAGATAGTTCACCATGAGTTGCTCTATTTCTGATTCTAGGCATTTGAATTCTCTCCTTTTTCTTTCTCTCCTAACCATTTTTGATGATTACTTTTATGTGGGCCTACACTCAGGAAGACCTTAGTTATATTCCAGTGTCAAATGCATATTACCCTGGGCAAGTCATTTAATCTCTACTTATCTCAGTTTTCTCAACTATATGATATGGAGAATAACTGTGCCTTGCAGGGTTGTTGTGAATATTAAATAATATTTTAAATGGCATAGAACAAAGTTTGGCACATAGTGGGTGCTGTACACAGTAGGTACCTACACAGAAGATATTATAAATATTTATTTTTTTTAAAAGGTTATGAGAGGATAAGGGAAATGATGAAATTATGCCAATGAATCAATTGCAAATATATGTTAACTAATCTCAACTGGATCCTCCCTACAGCAAGGCAATTCTTTTATACCTCTGCAATTAACTTATTATCCCACTCACTATAGAGCAATTTCCAAACTCTTTCATTCTTCCTCAAATCTCCTTTGGCCCTTTATACTGTGATTCTCTCAGCTGAGAAACTTCCCCCATATTTCAAAAATTTCAAAAAATTGAGACCATTTGCCTAGAGCTACCTCTTCCTGAACTCACATCACTTAGATGCCTTCTTTCACTTGCTCCTTTATTTTTGTTTCATAAGAGAATTGACCCTTCTTGCTAAGATAATTCATTTTACATGCATAAGCAGTTCCATTACACATTATCTTTTTGAACAGATTACTCTCTGCACCTCTTTCATCCCTGCTCTCCAACTGATGTTTAGTCTTTTCATACTATCTACTAATAAACCCATGTCTCTCCATACTCATTTCCCCTCCCCCAATTTAATCCATCCAGTATAGATAGTTATTACTCTTTCTCTTCTTCGGTGAGGCTAATTTCTTGAAAAAATGATCAAAAATTGATGCTTCTATTTTTCTTTTTTTCTATTTCACTACTTTTGAAAGCTGAAACTTTGTTTCTGACATGAAAAAATAAAATTACTTTCCACAACATTACTAATTATCTTTTAAAGACAAATTCAGTAGCCTTTTTAAAAATCTTTTTCTTTCTTAACTTCTCTGCAGGCTTTGACACTGTTAATCATCCTCTCCTTGACACTGTCTTTTCTCTAAAATGTCATTTTTTTCTTTTCTTCCTGTCTTCCTGACCTCTCTTTCTCATTCTCATTTGCTAAATCTTTACTCAAGTAATGCCCACAAACTATGAGTTCTTGACTCATCACTCTCTTTTACCTCATTCAATCAATTTCAAATTCTTGTCACTTCTCCTGTTATGAACTCTCATTCCTTTCTCTCCTCTAATAACTGACACAACCCTAGTGCAAGTCCTCATCACTTCATACTTGATCCAATTTTTGTAGTCTCCTGGTTTATTTATTTGCCTCAAGTCTCTTTCTACTACAATCCGTTCTCCACCAAGCTGTCAAATAAATTTTCATGAAGCAAAAGTCTGACTATGTCTGTGCCGATTAAAATTATCTCACCTACAGTAATATATACTGAGGTGAAGGTCTAAGTCAATGGCACTTTATTAAATATGATCCCCTTTAATGAAGTGAACCTTCAGATCTTCCTCATGATTTGAGGTGCCACTTACTTCCAGGGTCTTGTTTCAAGTTCAGAGTTCTGGTCCATAATATTTATCAAGATAGATGTCCAGTCATTCCACAACAGCTATACCAAATACAGAATAATTCCATTGAATTAGCAAAATATGTCAGCAGAATTATAAGTTGGAAGAATCAAGGAACATTTCCATATAAAATGAACAGACTCCTCCTTAATTTGGGCAGGAGGAAATGGTACAAACTATAAGTCAATGACCTAAGTGCTTATAAGATGATGAAGTAATAGGTGAGGAGCTACAAAAATATTTTGGGGGGCATTCCATGTAGTTGTCACCTCTGCCAAACTAGACTTGGTCATTATCACAAGGCAAAACAAGAGTAGAGGACTTTTAGCTAACTTCTTATATTTAAGCAAGTGAACTTAGAATCTGCAGTTCACAGCCCTGGGGCCTTTTATACATAACTTTGATATGATTCTTTTAAACTGATTAATGTTGATTGGAATAGATTAGGGATCCAAAATGAGTTATTTCTTTCACATCACAACCCTGTTCAATAGACTCCAGTGGCTGCCTATCTTTACTTCCAGAGACAAATGCAATAATTTCTCTGTATGCCTTTTAAAATTCACCTTCCTATCATTCCAGGATTCTTTATGTTGCATCCTTCTAATAATATTTTGGATATAAGGGGACATTTAAATCACCTCTCTCTGCTAGAATGTAAAAACTTTGTCCATGTTTATTCCCTTGACTACTCACTCATATGTAACTTTTTATGCTTGACTACTATGTTTCTACTCAGCTCTGGATTTTTCAGCAGAATACTTAGAAATACACGATATTATTAAGGCCCATTATTTTATATTGCTTTATATTCAGTTTTTCTGGGTAAATTTTTCTTTTTTTTAAGTATCAACAGTATTTTATTTTTCAAATACATATAAAGATAGTTTTCAGTCTTCATTTTTGTAAGATTTTGTGTTCTAAAGTTTTCTTCTCTCCTCCCTTAATCCCTCCTCCATTCCCAAGACAATAAGCAATCTGATATAGGTTAAACATGGATAATCCTTTTAAAAGGTATTTCCATATTTGTCATGCTGTGCAAGAAAAATCAGAGCAAAAAGGGGAAAAAAGAGAAAGAAGAAGCAAATGAATAAAGGTAAAATACTTGTTTCAATCCATATTCAGTATCTTTAGATGCTATTTTTTATCCCAAGCATATTGGAATAGTCTTGAATCCCCACATTGCTGAGAAAAGCAAAGTTGATCATAGTTGATCATCCTAAACTCTTGCTGTTACTATATACAATGTTTTCTTTCTTCCACTACCTTCACTTGGTTTCAGCTCAGGTAAGCATTTCCAGGCTCCTTAGAAATTAACCTGGGGGTGAAACCAAGATGTCGGAGAAGACACACACATTGTTCTAAGCTCCTTTTCTACCCTCACTACTAATTACCAAATTCAGCCTCAAAAATAGTGCTTGACTGGTAAAATCCAAGAATATTGGGAGTACAACAAATTACCAGCTGAAGATAATCTGGAGGATCACCAGAAAAGGTTTGTCTTGATCAGTGGGAGCAGGCCAGCACAGGCCAGCACAGGCAGGGAGGCAGAATACAGAGGCCAGCTGATGGGGTGCGGGTGGTCTCCATGGGTGGAGAATTTGCAGGGAGGACTCTACCACAAGTTGGTTGCTCTGCTTTGGTCGCAAAGAAGTAAATAAGCAGATAAGTTACACAAAAACCAAAGGTAAAGTGTACTCCAAATAATGCCAGAATTTAACAGGATCTGGCTACACCCACCCAGCACTTGAAGTGATTCAGCACAGACCACAGCATAGCTGTGCATCTGCATTCTGCAGCACAGGGCTTTTGCCTGGAGCAGCCACAAATCTATATTGGGGGGGGTGTTTTGCCTGGGGCAGCCACAATTCTGCACAGGGTCGGGGGGGCTCTGCCTGGGGCAGTAGAACTTTCACAGCTCAGCCACACTTCCCAGAGCAGAGACACTTCCACTAAAGGGCTCTTCCTAGGGCACTTCCTCAGCTTGGCCACTCTTTGCAGCCTGTTTGCAGGACAGCTACTGTCCATCTATCTATCCCAGTTCTGTACAGTAAGCTGAAAACCTCCCTGCCCTGAAGGCAGACACTAAAGGCTTTTAAAAATCAGCAAAAAAGCCAAGAGAACCACTGATAACTTCTATACAGAAAGAAAGCAGGTTTTCAACTCTGAGGATACTAATAGTAGACAGTCTCCAGACAAAACCGCAGAGGGGGATGTAATCTAGTCCCCATCACACAAGGCTCTCCTAGAAGAAATTATAAAAGATCTTAAAAGAGAGCTAGAAGAAAAATGGGGAAAAGAAAGAGAAGCTCTGCAAGAGAGTATAGAAAAGGCATATAATTCATTTAAAGAAAAATTTGATAAAGTGGAAAAATAAAACAACTTCCTGAAATGTGAATTGGAAAAAGTAAAGAACTCAATAAAAAAAAAAAAATTAGTGAAATAGGAAAAAAATTCTATAGAGCAAAACAACTCATTTAAAAACTCAATTGGACATATACAAAAAGGAGTAAAAAAGCTAATGAAGAAAATAACTCATTAAAAATCAGAACTGAACAAATATAAATGAATGATTTGTTGAGACATCAAGAATCAGTCAAGCAAAACCAAAAACCGAAAAAATAGAACAAAATGTTAAATATCTACTTGGAAAAATAACAGACCTGGAAAATAGATCTTGTAGAGATAATCTGAAAATTATTGGACTTCCTGAAAATTATGATGAAAAAAAGAACCTAGACACTATTTTACAGGAAATCATCAAAAAGAACTGCCCAGATGCAATAGAATCAGAAGGTAAAATAGGCATTGAAAGAATTCATTGAACACCTTCTGAAAGAGACCCTAAAATAAAAACTCCAAGGAATATTGTGGCTAAATTTCAGAACTATCAGACTAAGGAAAAATATTACAAGCAGCCAGAAAAAAAATCAAATACCGAGGAGCCACAATAAGGGTTACTCAGGATCTAGCTGCTTCCACATTAATATATGAAAGAGCCTTTAATGGAATCTGATATTCTGAAAGGCAAAAGAACTTGGAGTGCAGCCAAGAATAAACTACCCAGTTAAGCTGAGCATTTTCTTCCAGAGAAGAAGATGGACATTTAATGTAACAGGTGAATTCCATTTGTTTCTAATGAAAAAACCAGAGCTAAACAAAAAATTAGACCTCCAGCCACAGGATTCAACGGAAGCAGAAAAAGGTAAAAAGAACTCTTGAGAACCATATTTCTGTTACGGACATACATAAAGAGTGATGTATAATTTGATTTTACTGATAAAATATAAAAAGGGGAATTAAAAAGGGATAGTATCAGAGAAAGAGAAAAGGGGAGATAAAAAGAGGGAAACTATATCCCATGAAAAGGCAAATGGAACCTGTCATATCGGAGGGAATTTAGGGAGGGAAAGGAACACTGTGTGAATCTTACTCTTATCAGATTTGGCTCAAAGAGAAAATAATTGACATATTTGGTTTACAGAGAAACTTCTCTCATCTCACTTAAAAGTGGAAGAGGAAAAGAGAAAAGGAAAAGAATAATAAGGGAAAGATATAAGAAAGGGGAAGGGACTCAAAGTGGGTGGGAGGCATTCTAAAGAGGGAAAGCTGCTTGAGGCAAGTGGTGCCCATAAGTTTAATTGGGGAGGAGAGTAAGGGGGTAAGAAAAAGAAAAGCATAATCTGAGAATAATAAGATAGCAAGAAATACAGAATTAGTAATTTTAACTGGAAAAGTAAATGGGATGAACTCTCCCATAAAGCAGAGGTGGATAGCAGACTGGATCAAAAGCCAGAACTCTACAATATGTTGTTTACAGGAAACACATTCAAAATAGGGCAATATATACAGAACAGAAGTAAAAGGCTGCAGCAAAATCTATTATGCTTCAGGTAAAGTCAAAAAAGCAGGGAGTAGCCTTCCTTATCTCAGATCAAGCAAAAGCAAATATTGATCTAATTAAAAGAGATAAGAAAGGAAACTATATCTTGCCAATGAGTAGCATAGACAATGAAGCAATATCAACACTAAACATACATGCATCAAGTGGTATAGCATCTAACTTCCTAAAGGAGAAGTTAAAAAAGTTGCAAGAGGAAATAGACAGCAAAACTATAATAGTGGGAGATCTCAACCTTGTACTCTTAGAATTAGATAAATCAAACCACAAAACAAATAAGAAAGAAGTTAAAGAGTAAATAGAATTTATAAAAGTTAAGTATGATAGATCTTTGGAGAAAACTGAGTGGAGACAGAATGTAATACATTTTCTTCTCAGCAGTTCATGGAACCTATACAAAAACTGATCATTTATTAGGAAATAAAGACCTCAAAATTAAATGCAGAAAGGCAGGAATAGTAAATGCATTCTTTTCAGATCACAATGCAAGAAAAACTACATTAAACAAAAAAATTAGGTAGAGGCAAATAGACCAAAAAGCAATTGGAAACTAAATAATCTCATCCTAAAGAATGAATAGGTGAAACAGCAAATCATAGACACAATTAATAATTTCACCCAAGAGTATGACAACAATAAGACAACATACCAAAATTTGTGGGGTACAGTCAAAGCGGTAATAAGGGGAATTTTTATATCTTTAGAAGTTTACTTGAATAAAATAGAGAAAAAGAAGATCAATGAATTGGGCTTGCAACTTTAAAAGCTAGAAAAAAAACTAAATTAAAAACCCCAATCAAATACTAAAATTGAAATTCTAAAATTAAAAAGAGAAATTGATAAAATTGAAAGTAAAAAAAAAAAAACAACTATTGAATTAATAAATAAAACTAAGAGTTGGTTTTTATGGAAAAAAAAACAATAAAATAGATAATCCTTTGGTAAATCTGATTAGAAAAAGAAAAGAGGAAAATCAAATTCTTTGTCTTAAAAATAAAAGGGAGAACATTCCACCAATGAAGAGGAAATTAGAGCATTAATTAGGAGTTACTTTGCCCAACTTTATGCCAATAAATTTGATAACCTAAGTGAAATGGATGGCTACTGTAAAAAATATAGGCTTTCCAGATTAACAATGGAGGAAGTAAATTGCTTAAATAGTCCCATTTTAGAAAAAATAATAGAACAAGGAATTAATCAACTTCCTAAAAAAAAAATCCCCAGGACCAGATGGATTTACATGAGAATTTTACCAAACATTTAAATAACAATTAACTCCAATGTTATATAAACTATGTGAAAAAACAGGGAATGAAGGACCCCTACCAAATTCCTTTTATGACACAGACATATTATTGATACCTAAAAAAGGTTAAAAAGAGAGAAAGAAAATTATAGACCAAACTCCCTAATGAATATTGATGCTAAAATCTTTTTAAAAATTAGCAAAAATATTATAGAAAATCATCCCCAGGATAATACATGATGACCAAATAAGATTTATACCAGGAATGCAAGGCTGGGTCAATAAGGAAAACTATTAACATAATTGACTATATCAATAACCAAATTAACAAAAAACATACGATCATCTCAATAGATGCAGAAAAAGCATTTGATAAAATCCAACATCCATTACTATTAAAAAACATTTGAGAGTATAGGAATAAATGGTCTTTTCCTTAAAATAATCAGTAGCATCTATTTAAAACCATCAGTAAGCATAATATGTAATGGGGATAAACTGGAACCATTCCCAATAAGATCAGGAGTGAAACAAGGTTGCCCACTATCTATTACTATTCAATATGATATTAGAAATGCTAGTTTAGGCAATAATAGTTGAGAAAGAGATTAAAGGAATTAGAATAGGTAATGAGGAAACCAAGTTATCACTCTTTGCAGATGATATGATGGTATACTTAGAGAACCCCAGAAGTTCTGCTAAAAAACTATTAGAAATAATCCACACCTTTAGCAAAGTTGCAGGATACAAAATAAATCCACATAAATCATCAGCATTCTAATATATCATTAACAAAATCCAACAGTTAAGAGTTACAAAGAGAAATTCCATTTAAAGTAACTGCCATTAGTATAAAATATTTGGGATTATATCTGCCAAAGGAAAGTTAGGAACTCTAGGAGCAAAACTACAAAACGCTTTCCACACAAAGTCAGATCTAAGCAATTGGAAACATATTAAGTGCTTTTAGATAGGTCAAGTGGATAAAATAAAGATGACAATCCTACCTAAACTAATCTATTTATTTAGTGCTATACCAATCAGACTTCCCAAAAACTATTTTAATGATCTAGAAAAAATAACAAAAAAATTCATCTGATAGAACAAAAGGTCATGATTTTCAAGGTAACTAATGAAAAAAAAAATCAAATGAAGGTGGCCTAGCTGTACCAGATCTAAAACTATATTATAAAGCACCGATTAACAAAACCATTTGGTATTAGTGGAATCTGTTAGATTCACAGGACAAAATAGTCAATAACTGTAGCAATCTAATGTTTCAAAAACCCAAAGACTTCAGCTTTTAGGATAAGAATTCACTATCTGACAAAAACTGCTGTGAAAATTGGAAATTAGTATGGCAGAAACTAGACACTGACCCACACTTAACACCATATACCTAGATAAGGTCAAAATTGGCTCATGATCTAGGCATAAAGAATGAGATTATAAATAAATTAGAAGACATAGGATAGTTTACCTCTCAGACCTGTGGAGGGAGAAGGAATTTATGACCAAAAAAGAACTAGAGATCATTATTCATCACAAAATAGAACATTTTTGATTATATCCAATTGAAAAGCTTTTGTACAAACTTAACTAATGCAGACAAGATTAGAAGGAAAACAATAAACTGGGAAAACATTTTTTCAGTCAAATGTTCTGATAAAGACCTTATTTCCAAAATATATAGAAAATTGCCTCTAATTTATAAGAAATCAAGCCATTCTCTACTTGATAAATGGTCAAAGGATATGAACAGACAATTCTCAGATGAAGAAATTTAAACCATTTCTAGCCATATGAAAAGATGCTCCAAGTCATTATTAATCAGAGAAATGCAAATTAAGACAACTCTGAGATACCACTACACACCTGTCAGATTGGCTAGAATGACAGGGAAAGATAATGTGCAATGTTGGAGGGGATGTGGGAAAACTGGGACACTGATACATCATTGGTGGAATTGTGAATACATCCAGCCATTCTGGAGAGTGATTTGGAACTATGCTCAAAAACTGTGTATACCCTTTGACCCAGCAGTGTTCCTATTGGACTTATATCCCAAAGAGATGTTAAAGAAGGGAAACAGACTTGTATGTACAAAAATGTTTGTAACAACCCTCTTTATAAGTGGCTAGAAACTGGAAATTGATTAGATGCCCATCAATTGGAGAATGGCTGAATAAATTGTGTTATATGAATGTTATGGAATATTATTGTTCTGTAAGAGATGATCAACATGAGGATTTCAGAAAGGCCTGGAATGATTTACATGAACTGATGTTGAATGAAATGAGCAGGATCAGGAGATCATTATAAATTTCAACAACAATTCTGTATGATGATCAATTCTGATGGACGTGGCTTTCTTCAACAATGAGTTGAACTAAATCAGTTCCATTTGTTCAATAATAAATAGAACCAGCTACATCCAGCTAAAGAACTCTGGGAAATGAGTGTGAACCACTACATAGCATTTCTAGTCCCTCTATTTTTGTCCACTTGCCTTTTTGATTTCCTTCACAGGTTAATTTTACATTGTTTCAAAGTCTGATTCTTTTTGTGCAGCAAAATAACTATATGAATATGTATACATATATTGTATTTAACATATACTTTAACATATTTAATATATATTGGTCTACCTGCCATCCGGGGTAGGGGGTGGGGGTAAGGAGGGGAAAAGTTGGAACAGAAAGTTTTGCAAGACTCAGTGCTGAAAAATTACCGGCATATATCTTGTAAATAAAAGGCTATAATAAAAATAAGAAGGGAAAAATTTGTAATAAATTTGCATAATCAAATAAAACATATTTTCACATTAAAAAAAGAAATTAACCTGCTCATCATTTTTATAGAAAAATAATATTTCATTACTTTCACATGCCATAAATTATTCAGCCATTCCCCAATTTATGGGCACCCATTCATTTTCCAATTCTTTCCATAACAAAAAGAGTTGTTTTTTTATGATTTCTTTGGGATACATACTGCTATTGAGACTGCTAAATCAAAGCATATAAAGTTTTATTGGTCATAATTTTAAATTGCTCTCCAGAGTGGTTGGATCAATTCCTTACTCCACAAACAATGTATTAGTGTCCCAGTTTTCTTACTTCTCCTCCAAAATTTATCATTATCTTTTCCTATCATCTTAGCTATTCTGAAAGGAGTAAAATGATATCACAGTGTTGTATTAATTTACATTTTTCTGATCAATTATGATTTAGAACATTTTAATATGAGTATAAATGATTTTAATTTCATTACTTAGAAATTGTTTATATTCTTTAACCATTTGTTAATTAGGTGATGACTTGTATTCTTATGAATTTTAATCATTTTTCTAAGTATTTTAGAAATGAGGTCTTTATCAGAAAAACTTACTATAAAATATTTTTGTATTTCATAATGTTTTCTAGTTCTTTGGTGAGAAATTCCTCCCTTCACAGAGCTGATAGGTAACCTTGCTCTACCTATTTGTTTATAATATCACTTCTTATGTCTAAATCATGATGGATAAGTTATTCTTAATTTTAAGTTCATATCTTCTGCATTTAGCAATATAATATTCCAGATTCTTTGTTCCTTCATAATGGTGGTTGCCAAATCTTGTATAATCTTAGCTATGGATCTTTGCTCTATGATTTTTCTTTTTGGTTGCTTGCAGTATTTTTTATTTGCCCAGAGAACTTTAAACTTTGGCTCCTAAATTCCAGTTATTTTAATTTTGAGGTTCTTTTAGGAAGTAATTATATTCTATTTTCACTTTACTCTCTAGATCTAAATGGCTTGAGCATTTTTCTTCATAATATCTTGAATTATAATATCCCATGTCTCTTCTCTTTCTTTCTATTTTAGCACAGATTTTGGGTATTACAATGATTATGTAATACTTTCTCCATGATGTTTTTTCTAGATAAATTTATTATTTTATTTGAAATACCTTCTCTTTTTCTTTATTTTTTTAGACTTTTGGTTATATTTCAATATATTTTCTCATCTTGTGGTGACAACTTTAATTTGCTATGTTCTAACTTTAATGGAAAATGTTGCTTGGGTAAAGTTTTATATCTTTTGTACTAAGTTGTTTGATAATTATCTACCCAAGCTTTCCATCCATTGCTCTCATTTCTTTTCCACTAACATTATGATGAAATTTAGAAATCATTTCATATTTTTTCTAGTTTTCTTTTAGGACTTCCAATTTTATGTGTAATCAAACTGTGCTGTAAGCAAGTGATCAAGTTCTTGTAATTAAATAATTAAGATGTTTTATCATTAGATATTTTGCTTTCTTCTTTTCTTTGGGTTTGGATCTTGTTTGTACTTTGCTCCAATAATGATAGTTGAATGGTTCAAGGACTTTAAGATCATATGTGGATGGGAACCTGAATTTCAGTATCCTCCTGATTGAAGGTGAAGTTTTATTTCTTCTCTTTTTGTTTGAGTTTTATAAGCTTACAAGCCAATCTTGTGTATAGGAAACACAACTTTTATCTTCTACTTTGTTTGAACTTTAGTAGAAAAAACTGTTGATGAGCCCACCGATATTTCCTTGGTTTTAGCTCCCTGCCCTGGTTGTTTGATTACAAGTTTCAGATTGAACAGAGAGCTGGATCTGCAATTCTGATCCAGGATTATAGTCCCTTAACTGCTTCACTTATTCATCTGTTTCTGCTTCTTTTTCAGAACATAGATTCTTTCCATCAACTACTTTTTAATAGTGATCTGCTACTCATACATTAAAATCCTTTTCTCTTTTTCTATTAAATCAAGGAGAAAATACTGGAAGCAACCAGAAAGAAACAATTCAAATATCAAGGGACCACTATCAAAATTACCTTAAGACCTAGCAGCTTCCACATTAAAGGATTAGAGAGTCTGCAATATGATATACTAGAAGGCAAGAAAGCTTGGATTACAGCCAAAAATGAACTATCCAGAAAAATTATGCATCATCTTTTAGGGGAAATGATGGATATTCATTGAAATATAGAATTTTCAGTAATTTCTAATAAAAAGACCAGAGCTGAACAGAAAATTTGATCTCCACATACAAGACTCAAAAGAAACATAAAAAGGTAAACAGAAGAAAAATGTGTTTTTTAAAGTTGGGAAGAAGACATGTATAACTTTCAGAACTGTATCTTTGTCAGGGCAGTTAGAAGGGATAACTTAATTATAAGTTGACTTTAATGTGATGTTATTAAAAAGAAATTAGCAATGGAAAAAGATTGTGCTGAGAGAAGAAGAAAGGGGAAGTAAAATGGGGCAAATTATGCTACATGAAGAGGCACAAAAGACCTTTTATAGTTGAGGGGAAAAAGTGGGAGAATAATCATTGTTTGAACCTTAACCTCATCAGATTTGGCTCAAAGAGGAAATACATGCATGCATAATTTGGTATAGAAATTTGTCTCACCCTAAAAAGTAGTAGAAAGGCAAATGGGAAAAGAAAAGGCTAACAGAAAGGAGGGCAGAACTAAAAGGGGAAAGGGATAAGAAAAGGATGAAGGCTGAAAAAGGGAAGGGCTGATTGAGGGAAGTGGTAGTCATAAGCAATGTACTGGTGAGGAGGGAAAGGGTGAAATAAAAGGGAAATAACTTAGGAAAAAATAGGATGGTGGGAAATATAGGATTAGTATTCTTAACTGTGAATGTAAATGAGATGAATTCTTCCATAAAATAGAATTTTAGAAAAAATTAGATATGTTTAGCACTTTGGAGAAAATAGAATGGGAAAAGAAAGGAATATACCATTTTTTCTCAGCAATACAGCAATACGAGTCCAGGCAGACTTCCACGTGAATTCTAGTAGTTCATTTAAAGAACAATCAATTCCAATACTATATAAAATATTTGGGAAAATTGGGGAAGGAGTCCTACCACAGCTAAACCAGAAAGAACCAAAACAGAATAAAAAAATTATAAACCAATTTCCTTAATGTGTATTTATGAAAAAATCTTAAATGAAATGTTTGCAAAGAGATTAGAGCAACTTATTTCCAGGATAATACACTTGACCAAGTAGGATTTATGCCAGGAATGCAGGACTGGTTCAATATCAGGAAAACTATCAACATAATTGACCTTATCACTAACCAAACTAAGAGAAATTATAAGATTATCTCAATTGATGCAGAAAAAGCATTTGATAAAATATAAGTCATTCTTATTTTAAAATGCTAGAAAGCATAGGAATAAGCGGAATTTTTATTAAAACATTAAATAGCATCTTTCTAAAACCATTAGGAAGCATTATATTTAATGGGGATGAACTAGAACAATTCCCAATCATATTAGGGGTGAAACAGACAGTATTTGGGAGTTGACCTGCCAAGACAAAGCCAAGAACTATATGAATACAATCACAAAACCTTTTCATGCAAATAAAATTATATCTAAACAATTGGAAGAATATCAACTGTTCATGGGTAGATCCAGCTAATATAATATAAATGACAATTCTCTCTAAATTAATCTACTTAACTCAGTGCCATATCAACCAAATTGCCCAGAATTCATTTTATAGGGCTAAAAAAAACCAAAATTCATCTGGAAGAACAAAAAGTCAAGAATATAAAGGGAATAAATGAAAAAAAAATTACAAAGGAAAGTAGCCTAGCTATACCAGATCTAAAACTATATTATAAAGCAGCACTCATCAAAACCATTTGGTACTGGCTAAGAACTAGAGTAGTGGATAATGGAATAGGTTAGATTCACACAACACAATAATCAATGATTATAGTATTTTGTTGTTTAACAAACTCAAAGACCCCTGCTTCTGGAATAAGAACTAACCATTTGACAAAAATTAATGAGAAAACTGAAAAATAGTATTTCAGAATTATTTGTGGGAAAGTCTTAGGTACATTTCTTCCCAGTCTGATATAATAATTGGTTTCCCCACTTTTTTCATTACTTTTCGTTGATATTCTTGACTTTTTGTTCCTCTAAATGTATTTTATTATTTTTGTCTAGTTCTTTAATGCAATATTATCTAGGGGAAATGAATTGCCCAGGGTCATCTAAATTTAAAATTTGAGCTGAAATAGGCATCCTTGCACATCAAGTCCAAATCCTGTAATCTTTCATTATATTATATTGAATAGAATTCAATGATTTAATATTTTGTTTTCTTTTATCTTTTATCTTTTAAATAAAAATTACATATCATGCTACATGATTTTTATAAGCTTTTTTTTCTGCATCTAATCTAAGCATTTTAAAGAGCAGTAAATATTTAGTTTTGTCAAGTTTGGAAAGACTTCTATGACTATAGTGAAATATGTATGTTGCACAACATTGTGTGGAGGAAGAGGAGTGTGAATATAAAGAGAAACCTTATAAATGTAATGAATTTGGGCAAGACTTCAACTACTGCTCATACCTTATTATACATCGAGGATATATGCTTGAAAATAATCATAGAAATAAAATGTAATACATACAAGAGATGAGGAAGTTGACCTCTATTTGGTAGGTAAGAGAAAAGTGTTGAAAGCTCCTGAATTGAGAAGAAATGAGGTGAAGATGTTATTTTGAGATTTGTTTGACTGTGACATAAATTCTGAGCTTCAGGGGAAAGACTCATGTTAAAGACAGTACGTGAAAATTCATTTAAAATTTGTATTTATAGGTTTTCTTGCAGATTAGTCTATAAACCTCAAGTATTCCACTAAGATCAGACCACAAATATGTGACCTTAGTGTGCAGTGATGGAGAAAGGATGAGGACTAATGAGAAAATGAGGAGAACATCATAATTTTATTTCATTTTCAATTTCTATACAAAATACATTGCATTTATGATATATACTTTGATTCACTCAAGACTGTAGTCTGAATTTTATTTTTAGAAATTCATCAACTCCTCTTCATGATGATGTTAAATATAAATGACAAAATAACAACAAAAAATAATCTAAGTTCAGAAATTGTCAAAGGTCTTTGAATTGATCAAGAGAAGAAATGCATATTTTCCATTTTCTCTGATCTGTAGATCAAACAGATTATTTCAAGAAATTTAGCCCAAGTCACAGGTTGCTTTGTATGTGAATGGGATAACCTGAACAGAAGTAGTAACTCTGCTTTCAGGGTGGAAGAGTGTTATTATTAGTTCTTCATCTGATTTTAGTCCAAGAAAAGAAAAAGAAAAACTATTCCTGTGACTTTCACTCACCACCAATTTTGTAAAGATAATGACTGAATGGAGGGTGATTTGGAGGCAAGCTGATCAACTCTCTGGAAACTATAGAACAATTTCAACTTGTGAAGGGGGACAGAGGTTTCACAGATCCCATTTCTTTTAATCTCTCCTTTTCAGAGTATCTTTATGAATATTTCTATAGTTACTGATTGTCAATTCAAATTTTCTGTGGATGGTTTTGTTCTTTCTTCTTTCCCCCAACCCTCACTTTATCTCATTAGCCTATATCTGAGACTTACAATATTTGCTCTACTTCTTTAAATAATTGTCTCTGACATCATAATGGATATAGATTTACAAAAAGGACCTTTGTGCTGCCAGAAAGGGGTTCCCCAAAACTCCATACCTTGTGCCAATCCCCAAGGGGATTTAGGGGAGCTAAACCTCTTTATTTGGTTCCCTGAACCCTGAACCTGCTAACCTCATCATTTAATTCCCTGACCACCAGGAACCTTAATCTCATCATTTGGTTCCCTGAATCTAATCTCATCATTATTATGTACAATATATTCCTGGTTCTGCTTGTTTCATTTAGCATCAGTTCATGTAAATTTTTCCAGGACTTTCTAAATTCACCTTTGTTTATAGAATATTAGTTTTAAGAGGTAGGGATGTGGCAAGAAGCAATTTTTTTTCTTAATATGACATATTTTCCTTCTTCCTACTCAAATCAAGTCATGTTCCTTGTTTATTTTCTCCATTTGTTCTCTCTCTCTCTTTATATGTGTGTGTGTGTATACACACATAATATATATATATATATGTGTGTGTGTGTATATATATATATATATATATATATATATATATATATATATATATATACATACATACACACACACACGTATATATGTATGTATGTATGGACACCTCAATGTATTCTATCAGCCACATTCATCTATTTGGGATTTCCTTTCTGGATTATCCTGCTTTAGTGTCTCATTGTGGAATAAATTATAATTTATAATTTTATATTATTATATTGTATAATATATTATTTTATTTACTATATTTATACATATAATATTAATAATAACATAAATTTATGTTCTAAAAGATTGTACCAATGGGATATATGTGTGCCATGGAATTCTATTAAGTTGGAATGACTTTGAATATGAAAGTGATCACATTCTGAGTCTGTTGTCCTGAGATCAGTCTACAGAAGTAAGTAAACTAATTCAACCATGAAAAATAGATTGACCTGATAATTCTATCATAGAAAAGAAAATAAAAGCCTGGGAGGATAAGTATCAACTACTGCATCAGCTATATGCAGCTACATTGGCACATCCATTTAGTTAGATTTTTAGTACTTTAAATATCCTTCCTTTAATAAACAAAATTCAGTGTTATTTATGAAGCTTTTCTTGGCTCAATATAAGATAAATTTCTCTTTTATTAACATAAAGAATAAATCACACATTTCAGAATATCAAAAGCATGTTTTATTTCCATGACACTAAAACAAAAGGCTAAGAAGTAAATAATGCCACAAGTGGAGTGCTCTCAAGGTGCCAACAGATAAAGAAAGATATGTTAATACCTCTGATTTCCACTAAACAAGAAGTTTGAATGATTTTTATTTTTCACCAAATTGGCTGATTGATCCATTTGTTTTACTAGATAAGCAATGATATGTCTATGATAACAAGTTAATTGATAAATTAAGTTTTAAACCCCACAAAACCATTTAAAATTGCTGTTTTGTGTCATGTGGACATAAAACATGTAGAACTGTTGGCTGACTGGTGATTTTTCAGCTTTAATCAGTTGTCTGGGTGTCTTATTTATACAGATACATATAAACATTTATTTCATCCAATCCAGATCTTATCATTTCTTTGTCTGTTTCTTTAAATGATTGTTTCCTGGTTGTGTCTTTTCAGACTGCCTAATTGTTTTTATTTCCTTTGTATGATACAAGATAGCTTGAATTTAATAAATCTTTATTCTTGAAATGCATTTTCATCTAGTTGTTATTCATTTTCTTCTTCCTCCTCCTCTTCCTTCTTCTCTTTCTTCACCTCTTCCAATTTCTTCCCTATTAAAGATTAGAATCCATCCTTGTTTCACTCATTTTCCAAATTTCCAAGAAGGAAATAAAATCAAATTTCCCATCTCACATATACAAACAATTATTCAATATTTTTTAGTGCTTTTTTGCACAATACAGTGTGCAGTATTATGGAGTATACAAAATTATATGTCGCACAGTCACTATTATATTCAAATAAAGGAAATAAGATACCTGCAAAGATAGTTACATTACAAGTAGTCCTTCTTAAGTGCAACATAGAAAGGAAAGAATACTATAGCAGTTCAGGATAGGGAAAGAGCATGTTCACCTGATGTGATAGGGAAAGTTTTTGACCAGATTGCTTCTGAATGGAACCTTGAAAGATGGAAAAGAATCCAATAAGTTGAAATGTGAAAGTAGGACATCCCAGAGAAAACGGACAATCTGAATAGGGGTATGGAAGCAAGAAAGTGAAAGGTTGTAGAAGGTCACAGACAGTGGGGAAACTCTGGGTGAGATATAAGACCCTTCAGCCCAGAGGGAACCTGTAAAAAATTTCTGGTTTGGCTTTTACCTCCCCTTGGAGGCGTCTCAGCCTTCCTGAGAAGTCAGGGGGGTGACAACTTGTGTTGTAATTGAAGCAGAATGATACCAGGTGGCAAACTTATACAATAGCAAGTTATTTATGTGGTCCCACGTGCCCAATATATACTAGGCACATGCCCAGTATTTTTGTTACATAAGGGCATGAGAGTATAAAAAGGGGAAAGTCCTTGTAATAAATGAACTCTATTTTCCCACCATCCTCAGGAGTTCTGCCTCATCACTTCTCCATTAGGAAGGTATATTTTAATTACTCTGGTGTAGGAGTTCTATAAAGCAATGATATGTTTTGTCCTCCCAACTTGGGGCTCAAGAAAGCAGGATACAATAAAAGGTGTATTAATAAACCTCACGAGGTAACCTGTTTCAAAATTTGGTAAGAATACATTTTCATTATTTCAAACTAATTATATGAAATCTTTTTCTCCATTTAAATAAATTATCATCATAATCAACATGAGGCTACTGTTTCCAAAGTATGGTGCTAAAATAGGGAAACAAAGATTCTATTTCCGCTTTCATTCTTAAAGCCTGCACTCTAGTTGGGGAAGCAGAGTATCTACATACAATATCCAAAATAGCATGTGAATTATTTGTATCTTCCATATTAAAGTATTGTGCTGGGCCTAGAAAGGGAAACAAAGATAAACTTAAATTTTGCCTTGTCTTAAAAAAAAAAAAAAAAGAAAAAAAAAAAAAGAAAAGAAAGTAAGAGGTATGTTTGGAGAGCCAAGAGTAAACTAGTTCACTTGAGCAAAATTTCCCTATGATGAAGGGCAATAAAGTTATACAAAAAAGATGGTACTAGATGCCAGAGTATTTCAAAACTGTCAGGTTAAAGAGTTTGGATTTTATTGTCTAGGCCATATGGGGTCATTGAAAGTTTTGTAATAGAATATGTCATTATTTTGATGTTTTGTTTTGAAAAATATATATTTTGACTCTACTGTACAGGATAGCTCAGAAGATTATTGTTCTTTGTTGTTCATTCTCAAAGAGGACCATCAGGGAGTGACATGTAAGTGAACTGGATTTAATTGAGGGCTATGCAAGATAACCTCCCTCATTTTCTTCTCCAGAGCCATTTGGGTTCTGTGACAAGATATATATTGGGACTTTGGATATAGTGGGAGTCCTTGACCTTTTTAGGCTAAAGTCTTTAACAAGTCTCAGTTTGACTGAGACAATACCCAATAAATGATTAAGGCTAGATTTTAAAAAATTAAAACTGGAAAAATGACATCAATTAAGGATTTATTATAATATTCTAGTCATGAGATAGGGACCTGACAAGGTATCAGTGGTGACAACAGGAAAACAAAGGAGAGAATTAAGATTAGAGACTGAGTGGTTATGGCAGACAAAGGAAAATAAGGAGATAAAACTGCACTAAAGTTTAAACCTAGAGATTGGGTAAATGACTCTATCATCATTGAGAAGTCAGGAAGATTGGCAGGGATGCTAGTTTGGAAGAATCAGAAAGGAATAAAATGATTTTAATTTTAGATATGCTGAATGGGAATTGCCGTGCAGACAGGTGGAATTGTCCCTCGGGCACTCAGAAATTTGGGCTTCCTCAGAAACTGCAAAATAGGGATAATAACAGCACCTATTTCCCATGATTTTTGTGAGGATAAAATGAACTAACATTTTCAAAATGCCTTACGCAGTGCCCCCACATAGTCAGTATTTCATAAAAGGTTTTTGCCTTTATTGTCTCTGAAGCATCCCCCTCCATGGCCTGTAGCTCAGTAGAAAAGTCAGAGCAGATGACTGAGATTTGAGGGCCTGCATAGTTATTCAAGAGCTGAAGCTTGCTATCCAACTTGCCAGAATAATCTTCATACTTTTGCCCAAATGTGATCTCTGCTTTTTCACTGCCAATTTTGCTTATATTATTTACACCCACCTGAAATGGTCTGCACTCTCTTCTCAGTCTCTCCCAATCCTATTTGATATATAGCTCCCCTTTACTAGCTCCATAAAACTTTTTTTTTTTCTTCATCTGGAAGTAATTTCTCTCGTGTCTTAATTCACATAGTGACCATCACATATGCAATTATTCTGATAACTAGATGAAAAGATTCGTTATATTTTGGAGTTAGTTTCTTTTATAAGCAAGGGGACAGATAAATCAAGTGGCTTGCTGAAGATCATGTAATGAGTGTATGTAAAATAAGGATTATACTTCAGGTGCTTTAAATTCCATTCCAGTCCCTTTTCTACAATGTTGCCTTGTGGCATCTCTTCTATCATCAGTTTGAACTGATTTAAATCTTATTTAAGTTTTATATTTCTTATTTAAGTTTTATGCCTTATTTTACCCATCAATTTGTAAACTTCTTGAGAGCAAAGATCATGTGCTGAACTTAATTTAATAGTATAGTTATGAACACATAAGAAACATCCAATTTCTTGAGTTCAACAAAACTTGCTGAATTGTTTTACTTCTAAAAGTTTCTTCAACCTTCTGATATTTCTTCTATTGCATCCTAATTTTCTTTTGGATCAATTATGCTTCCTTTATGTGAGGAAAGACTTCAATTGGACCTCTTGGGGTAAGCAGTTACAAACTTTTTTAAATTAGCCTAGCTTTTTTCCTTTCCTTAAAGAAATCTGAGCTGTGAGTGAAAACGAAATGAAATAGATACTCTATGGAAATGAATAATAAACCAAAAGTTTTTAAACACCAAAAAAATAAGGAATTTAACTTTATTTGCCTTTATTAATTATTTTAAACTTTGCTTCAAGTAAAACTTTAATTTTTTTAAATTTTACTTTTTTTTAATAACTTTTTATTGACAGAACATATGATATGCCTAGGTAGCTTTTTACAACATTATCCCTTGCACTGACTTGTGTTCCAACTTTTCCCTTCCATCCCTCTACCCCTCCCCTAGATGGCAAGCAGTCTTATAGATACAATATATGTTTGTAGAACCAAACAGTTCTCTTGTTGCACAGGGAGAATTGGATTCAGAAGGTATAAATAACCTGAAAAGAAAAACAAAAATGCAAACAGTTTACACTCATTTCCTAGTGTTCCTTTTCTGGGTGTAGCTAATTCTGTCCATCATTGATCAATTGGAACTGAATTAAATCTTCTCTTTGTCGAAGATAACCACTTCCATCAGAGTACATCCTCATACAGAATTTTTGTTGAAGTGTATAATGATCTCCTTGTTCTGCTCATTTCACTTAGCATCAGTTCATGTAAGTCTCTTCAAGCCTCTCTGTATTCATCCTGCTGGTCATTTCTTACATAACATTCTTTTACAGAATGTATTCTATATTACAGAATATTCTTACAGAACAATATTCCATAACATTCATATACCACAATTTACCCAACCATTCTCCAATTGATGGGCATTGATTCATTTTCCAGTTTCTAGCCACTACAAAAAGAGCTGCCACAAACATTTTGTCATATACAGGTCCCTTTCCGCTCTTTAGTATTTCTTTGGGATATAATCCCAATAACAGCAATGCTGGTTCAAAGGGTATGCACAGTTTGATAACTTTTTGGGCGTAGTTCCAGATTGCTCTCCAGAATGGTTGGATTCGTTCACAACTCTACCAACAATACATCAGTGTCCCAATTTTCCCGCATCCCCTCCAACATTCATCATTATTTTTTCCTGTCATTTTAGCCAATCTGACAGGTGTGTAGTGCTATCTCAGAGTTGTCTTAATTTACATTTCTCTGATCAATAGTGATTTGGAACACTTTCATATGAGTGGAAATATTAAAACTTAAATTTTTAAATTTATCTTATATCATTGAGGAAAAGTGACCTAAAGAAATAATAACTAAAAGAAATTTTAAAAACCTACTTTATACAACATAAAATATCTGTATGTACTACAGAATATAGGACATTATAATTGATAGTAAATTGTATGAGGAAGGGAGAGAAAAGAGTCAAGGCTGACTCTGAGGTTGGCAACTACAATATCTGGAAGAATAAAACAAAAGTAATGAATTTAGGAAGGGGGTTGAGTCTGAAGAAGGGATGGGAAAGAAAGAGAATAATGATTTATATTTTGGACTTGTCGAGGTGCCTATAGAATATGTAGATGGAGCAGACCAACCAATAGGTAGATGGATTGGAGCTTAGGAAAGAGATGATGAATATATAGAAATAGTAGTCATCTAATGAGATAAAAAAGAGAGAAGATACAGAGATAGAAAATTAGAGACCTTTGACAAATATTTATTGGACTGTTTTCTTTAATGTGCTATCTGAATGTAAGAGCATAAGCTTCTTGAGAGCAAGGACTGTTTTTCTTTCTGCTAATTTGTGTCAGGCCTAGTCTATTCTTCTCAGACCTATATTTATTCTTGTACTTACTCCCACCAATACTTTCAACCATATCCTGTGCATTGTGGATAATATGGAATGTATTTTTCTGTTATGCCTTCTTACTCCCTTACAAAGTGCACTTCTTGGAATCAAAAGAACTGATTGACTCATGCCTAGTGAAGTAAAACTGTGTGGGAGAGGGCAACTTCTTAATCTTCAAACATAGGGACAAGGAGAAACACAAAAGAAACAATTTCTCATGGCAACCACCAGGTAGAGGTTACCCAATCTCTTTATCCTTTTCCACACATAATTAATAAATTGTAGAATTGAATCAATCGCTGAATCTTAGAATTCACCTAATCCATCTCTTTTAATTTTTGAATGGTTATTGGTAACAACAAGCAACTGATGCCTGGAAGAGACTTGCTGTAATGCCTAAGGGAATGAAATTAGATTTCTTAAGAATTTCAACAACAGGGATTTCAAGAAAGAGAGAACATAGAGGGAGAAATTAGAAGGAAAATTAAAAAAGAAGAAATACAGAGAAGCAGTCAACCTTAGTAGTTGCTGTGATAATTTGCTTTTTAGTTGAATAAATAATCCACACTATCTTAGTTGCTTTATAAGGAAATATCTCAAATTAGTTTGCTAAAATGTAATACAGTTCTTCTAAAATATTAAAGTTTAAAGCATTCAATGTCTGTCATTATGTAATCTCTTTAGCTTCTTTTATACTTGAATGTATTGGAGTGAGTATTTTTTCTTTTCCTTTATGAGAGATTTAAGTGCAAATTTGAAAGCTTACTAATTAAATCACATTGAATTGAAAATAGTGGGCATAACTGGATTCATGATTAATTAGATCAGAACATAAGAAGACCCATGTTCTATGTACTAAGTACTATGTTAAAGTCTCATTGTGGTGTAGAGATAAATCAAGGATCTTAAAGGTTATGGAAAGTTCAATGGATGAGCTTTTTAAATCATCTGTCTGAGGACCACCTTGTTAAATTTAAAGAAGTTTGTCATCAAGCTGGCCATAGGATAATGTTTTTGACTAAACTAAACTCTTGAGAACTATTTTTGTTTGTTACTCTTATTAAACAGATTTTTATTAATTTTTTTGTTTTTAGGTTTTCTTCAACATTTTGCTGTTGCCTTTCTAGAGAGTTATCCCTTATAATTGATAATTCTTAAAAGCAAAGAGTAAGAAAAAAATTCAGATCAATAAAACCAACCAATGAATCAAAAAATTTCTGATTCTATTTACATGTCACACTCATGTACTACTACACTTATAAAGGAGTGAAGATGGATATCTTTTTGCATTCTTTCTTTTAAGCAAAAGTTGCTATTTATAATTTTGCAACTTTTTTTGTCATTTGTTGTTCTAATTTACATTGTAGTAGTCATGAATATTTTTTCTGACTCAGCTTACATTGCATTAATTCAGGAAATTTTTCATTATATTTAACATTTCTTACAGCATAATATTATTTTATTGCATTCATGTACCACAATTTTTCAAGCCAAACCCCATTCAGCTTTACATACATGTATATATATATATATATATATATATATATATATATATATATATATATATATATATATATATATATATATGTACATACCCTCCCCCCGCCACATACACTCTAGAGAGAGATGATGGGGGATTTTTCTATCTCATGAGACAGTTCATTCTTTTTAGGATGATTGGAGAGGATTGTAAGAAATTTCTTAAATCAAATAAGAATCTGGCTCTAAACATTTTCACCAGTTGCTCCAAGTTATGACCTCTAGGGATAAGCAAAACTAGTCTAATCCTTTTTCCATGTGACAAGTCTTAAAATATTTGAAGACAATTAGCAAGCCTCCATGAAGTCTTTTCTTCAAGCTAAAAGGTTCTTACTAAGTTGCATTCCAGATTTCACTGTGCCTCCAAATCCTCTTCATCCTGGAAGGTCACATCAACCCTGGAATTTACACCTTGGAAGTGTTCTCTTTCCCTAAGTCTCTTCCCTCGAATTGGATACCCTTTCCAGACCTTCCATTTAAGGAAAAAACAAAAACAAAAACAAAACATGCTAGCCATTTCTTCCTTTCTCACCAGGTTGCAATCCAGAATTCTCCAGAGAAAATGTCATAACTAGTCAATTCCTTCACTCATTCCTTTTAACTTCCTTTTCTGTATTGCCTTCCCACATTAGAATATAAAGTCTTTGGTGGCAAGTACTCTTTTTGGCTTGTATCATTATTATTGTTATTTATTTCTAGCTCTTAGTGTTTGGCACATACTACATGCTTAATAAATACTTACTATTAAAATGATCCTTGTATGACATGATTTGGCAGTCCCTTTACTATACTGGTCATATTTCTCTAGCTGTGCTCTAATTTCTCACTGTCATTAATATAGTGCTCAGAATTAAACCCATAATTTTGGATACTGTCTAAACATAGTGTAATGAAGCATTACTCTAAATCTTTTCATTTTGGGTAACAATTTTCTATAAATGCATCCTACATTTACATTAGCTGTGTTTCTGCCCTAGAGGTCATTACTTGGAGCAATGAGTGAAAACTTTTAGAGTCAGATTATGGTTTGATTTGAGAAACTTTTTTATAATCTTGTCCAACCATTCTAAAAAGAATCAATTGCCTCATGTTGTAGAGAATTCTCCCATCATCTGGGGAGTTCTTCAAGTAAGATTTCTCAGGGATCCTCATACATCAGACACAGGTTGAAACAGATGATCCCTTCCAACAATGTGATTCTGTATTTGTTTTATAGTCTTACTTACAAAGTGCTACATTGACTTGGGGCTACACTGAAAAATATCCTCAATACTTTCACTGGGCCTTTGATTGCAGAAAGAAAATTCTGTTGCTAATCACATCCTCAGAAATTTGTTCTTTTGGCAATTACTCTTATCTAGTTGGGAATACCCATCACTTTAAAATAATGTCTTTAGCTAGCTACATGAATCCCCATTATACTGCATTGACCCTCTGTCCTGAGTACCAAAACAACAATTTGTCAAAACAATGTGAAGCACAGCAGTTCCTAATCATACTCATTAACCATATTTCATAATAGCATCCCAGCTGCTTCAGCTGATATTATTTAAACCTAGCTCTCTTTGGAGACCAACAACTTGCAAATTCTTCTTTTATAAAATTAAGTACTTTTACAATCCAAACTTTTTTAAACAATAAATTCAACTCCATTTTTGGCAGCTTTCTATCTGAAGAAATGATTTAAATGCATTTATATCATTGTTTTCATGATAAAGTGGCCTTTACAAGCTGAGGATTGTACTTTTAAAGTCATTTGGAATCTCCACTTAAAAGTTCAAACTCAAAATACCAAAAATAAGATTATCTATGGAAAATATTAGCAATTACTTAACTACCATAATAGACATTCTGGCCCATTGCAAATACCTTCATGTTTGGCATATAAACCAGGCCAAAAATTAAAATGTTATTTGGACTGCAATCACTAGATCCAACATGAAAAAAACTAAAGGCACATTCTATTGGGTCATGTTTTCTGTGAAGCATGAACATAGGGTGATAAGTTAGTTATACTCCTTCATGAAAAAAATTAGATGAACAGAAATTTCTTTCTTTAAGACTTTAATATGTTCAGAGATTTGAGACTGCATAATGAATCTAACTAATAATGAAGGTAGCTAGCTTTCCATGTCTCACTAAATGATCTTCATAATTTTGCAGTGCCTACACTACTACAAATTCATCTTTAAGCAACCTATAGCATCTAATTCCATAAACAGTTCTGAATTTGATCTGACTGTTTCACAGATACATACTCTGTTGCTAGGCTCATGATCAGAACCTTTCCCACTTGGTAGATCCAATTAGAATTTTTGCTTTGTTTACATAACCTTAGAAACCCCAGGGTTATTTGAACCTATTAGGTATCATTGCAAAAATATATTAATAGAAATCATTTCTATTCCACATATAGAAATCCAAAAGGATTTTTGCAATTTCTATCTTAGAGGCAGTATTTTTTCTGGATATTCTCTTATGGACAATCTTTCTTTTAAAGGTTCTTTTTTCCTTGGTAGAAGCTCTAGACTAATAATAAAATAATTTTACTAAGGTTTGTTTTTTTAAAATAATAACATAGTAATAACAATATAGAACTTTAAGATTTACAAAGCACTTTAAAATAATATCTCATTTGACCTTCAGAATAACCCTGGGAGATAGATAAAATTATTATCTCCACTTTGTAGATAAGGAATCTGAGATCTCTAGCTCCATCCATTGTGCCTACTTCTTGTATTTATTATTAGAGATAAGGAATCTTGGAATTGATGAGATTGAGGTATCAATTTCTAGTTCAAAATATAGGACACAAACATAAGACGCATGTGAAACATTTGCAATGGTTTTCTCTTTGCCAAAGTTACCTTTAAGAGAAGAGGTTATAGACAAAAAGGAGAGATAAAATATTCACTAGGAGTAGCAAATCTGACAGAGAGCACATATTTCCCAAGGACAGGGTTTTAACAATTAACAAAGGAAAAGACAAATTATCTAATAGAACTCACAATTAGCCAAGAGAAAGGGAATAAACCATGGGATAGAAGTATGCCATTAACTGGCAGGCTAAGTTCATAGAGGAATATAGCACCCTAAAAGAGTTAGTTAGCTATAACTAGGAGAAGGATACCACAAAACATGAGAAAATGGAGTGAGAAGGAAGACACCATGAGACAGAATGCTGTGGCACACTAACCCCAAAAGAGGTTCAACAAAGATGGCAGAGCCTATGGGTAGTTTTAAAGGGATAAATGTCTGAAATCAAATTTCCACAGGCCTGGTGCTCTATCTACTGGGACACCTAGCTAACATTCCTTTCCCTTCCTTAAATGTCTGAAATCAAATTTCCACAGGCCTGGTGCTCTATCTACTGGGACACCTAGCTAACATTTCTTCTTTCCCTTCCTTTCTTCCTTCCTTCCCTTCTTCCTTCCTTCCCTTCCCTCCTTCCTTCCTTCCTTCCTTTCTTTCCTTCCCTCCCTTCCCTCCTTCCCTCCCTCCCTCCTTCCTTCCTTCCTTCCTTCCTTCCTTCCTTCCTTCCTTCCTTCCTTCCTTCCTTCCTTCCTTCCTTCCTTCCTTCCTTCCTTCCTTCCTTCCTTCCTTCCTTCTTCCTTCCTTCCTTCCTTCCTTTCCTTCCTTCCTTCCTTTCCTTCCTTCCTTCCTTTCCTTCCTTCCTTCCTTTCCTTCCTTCCTTCCTTTCCTTCCTTCCTTCCTTTCCTTCCTTCCTTCCTTTCCTTCTTTTCCTTCCTTCCTTTCCTTCCTCCTTTTCTTTCTCTTCCTTCCTTCCCTGCCTCCTTTCTTTACTCCTTATTTTCTTCCTTGATCTCTTCCTCTTTTCCCCTCTGTTATCATAAATACCATACTCTCACCAGTGAATGCTCATAAAGTTTTATTTTATTTATTTATTTGATCACTGAATCCTACCAAGATAACTTAGGGTGAGATTTAGGTTAGATTTCTTTCCCATCAATTCGAGAATTGTTGGGTAAATTATGGAATATGAATGTTATGGAATATTATTGTTCTGTAAGAAATGACCAGAAGGATGAATACAGAGAGGCTTGGAAAGACTTACACCAACTGATGCTGAGTGAAATGAGCAGAACTAGGAGATCATTATACACTTCAACAACAATACTGTATGAGGATGTATTCTGATGGAAGTGGATATCTTCAGCAAAAAGAAGAGCTAATCCAATTCCAATTGATCAATGATGGACAGAATCAGCTACACTCAGAAAAGGAACACTGGGAAATGAGTGTAAACTGTTAGCATTTTTTGTTTTTCTCCCCAAGTTATTTTTACCTTCTGAATCCAATTCTTCCTTTGCAACAACAAAAGCAACAAAATTTGGTTTTGCACATATATATTGTACCTAGGATATACTATAACATATTTAATATGCATGGGAATGCCTGCTATCTAGGGGAGGGGGTGGAGGGAAGGAGGGGAAAATTCAGAATAGAAGGGAGTACAAGGGATAATGTTGTAAAAAAATTACCTATGCATATGTACTGTCAAAAAATGGTATAATTATAAAATTAATTTTAAAAAATTTAAAAAAAGGTTAGATTTCTTTCTTAATAACTATGTTTTAAACCCAAATCACTGTGACTCATGGATTGGCCAGCAATAGATTCTAGACCAAGGCCTAGTTGGTCATTGTTTGGGTCTTGCTTGACTCAGAATGAATGTAAATAGAAATTTATTCAGAGATCCTGGGGGGGGTCTTCCCTCCCTCCCTCCATCTATCTATCTATCTATCTATCTATCTATCTATCTATCTATCTATCTATCTATCTATCTAATGGAAATCTCATCTATATAGAGCAGAGCAAAGAAACAGAAAGAAGCAAAAATAAAGAAATGCCATAGAGCCAAAACAGATATCAGAAAGCTTATTCACTTCCATGATAAAAGAACATAATCCATCCCTCATTTTACACATAATTCTAATAAGTTTATTGATCTTGTCTTCAAAATTATATAATATATTGGGGTCTTGAAATTAATGGTGTGGAGAGAAAGGGCCGCTAAAAACCAATAGATTAACAGCAATTAGAAGAAAAGCAACATATTCTCAGTAAGGAAGAGCATACATAAACCATTTTTGAAAAAGCTACTATGAATCCACTTAGTATAATGTGAACTCCGGCTAGCTCCCTGGAGGCCTCAGAATCAGCCGGAGTCAGAATAAGCAAAAGTCTTTGGTCTTTAGGGGGAGAAGTGAAGGGAATGGACAAAACTGCCACAAACTCTCCTCCAACCTCCCTTCTCATAGTCCTCCTCCAAAGTGACTCTGGCTTGTCTCACTCCACCGCCTAATCTCTCCTATGATTCTCCTAACCCCAAGCATTGAGCTAGCATTAATTATGAAAAGAGAAATTCCAAATATGCTAATAGAGTTATTGCCCAATAGGTAATTAGCCTTAAGTGCTTAGTTATCTGATTCAAGTGCACCTATTCAGAGTTTCAGCCCTTCACTATATAAGGTCTAACCAAAACAACCCTACAATGCTCTGAATTATATCAATTTGTAGGCAATTTATGTTCATAATAATGATCACCTGTTATTGAAAAAAAAAGTTAAATTATTTTACTAATCTCTGATTAATAAGAAAGGAAAATATATAATGCATTTTAGGAAAATACTACATCAAAAATGATTTTTAAATATTCATCTAATTCAAATCATCTAATTCTCTAACAATTTCAGGGAAATTATTTAGTTCTGAATTTAATAAATACATTTTTATAGTTGGATTTTGTGGGAGCCATAAAAAAGTAGTTAGACAAAACGAAGAGAGAGTGATGGGTTTCTGATTTTTTTCTAAAGCTGTTTCAGTTATTTTTCAGTCACTTCTGAGTCTTCATAACCCCAAAAGGAATCATGTACTTAAGTTCCTTCATTTTACAGATAAGGAAATTGAGATATCAAGATAAAAAATGACTTGTCCAAAGTCATCTAAGTAGTAAGAGGTAAAATTTTGATTTGAATTTGTTTCTTGACTCCAAATGAGAAGGAAGGATGTACAATTTTTAGGTTTTTGTGGGAGTTTAGTATTGGGGGAAAATAATTTTTTATATTTTTATTTATTTTTTAATATCTAAGGACATGTATACATTGTTATGTATAAACTGTTATGACTATTTCTTGTGAGGGCAGCTTTAGACTTTATTGACTAAAACTAGCTATTCTGGAGTACAATTCTAAAAGCTGAAGCAAAGCATTGCATTGAATCCAGGCTCTCCATCCACACTTTGATAAAAAAGGACATCTTCTTCCCTTTTCCTCTGAGGAATCATTGCCATAAATTATGTTACACTGGCAAAATCTACCTTTGGATCAACTCTTATAAGACCTTGTAACCAGAATGGAAACTAAGCAGAAGAGGTAATACAGTTCCACTGAAGGTATACTTCTTATAATTCTTATTGTGAGCAAATTCTAGAAAGCTGTAGGCAGTTTAAAAAATGTTTTATTATTATTATTTTTATTTTCCTTTGGGAAAAATAACCAAAACAATCCTGGGAAAGAGTCCCAATTATCCATTATTCTACTTGTTTTTCCATCCAATCTAATTCAGGTATCTCAAGGATGAATGCTTCATAGAAGCATTATTTGGATTTCAATCAGTTCTTATTGCCATCTACCTGTGCATTCAAGACTTTCCTCTTATTAACTAATTCAACTCTTTAAAAGGCCTAATGAGGTAAAACATATCACAGAAACAATAACAAATGAGAGCATTCCAGATCTGGTTCTAACCAGTCACATAAAGAGGAATTAGATGGTGAAGCATAAAAGATGAAAATCTTGAGAGGCAATGATTAGACTATGTTAGCTTTTGTCATTGATAGGGGAAGCTGGGGCATATTTTGCCATGAGGAACTATTTATCATTTACTATCAAGAACCAGCTTATCCTTGACTTTACTGGGACATGTTTGAAATGTCAGTTACCTCTGAAATCAGAAGACTTGGCTGGATTCAAGTGCTACTTCCAATATTTGATACTTATATAATCTTGGATAAGTAACTCAATCTCTCTAGGTCTTAACTTCCTCATCTGTAAAATGTAAAGGCTGGATTAAAGAACTTCTGAAATCCTTTCCAGTTCTAGATCTAAGATTTTTCATGTGCTAGAGTTTAGAAAAATCCAAATTTGAATAGTTTAGAGATACATGGCCTGAGAAATTAACTTGAAAGAATAGTTGAGTTAATGTTTTCAAAAGGGGGATAAAGGTTAATATTGCAAGCTATAAGTGAACTGTATTTATTATTTGATAAAATTGTAGTATGCATTGTTAAAGGGTTGGACATCTTTTACTTAGAGAAATGATGACTGAGAGATAATAGGACTGCTTTTAACTCAACTTATGTAGGAATAGCCTCCATTCCTTTTTTTTTTCAGAGTTAATAAATTGTAGATAAGAAGAATGCTATGGACATAACAAGGTATATAACTAAGTCTTCCAATCCTCATGTACAAGATAGAGTGAAATGTACTTGATAATTATAGCATTTGAATTTGAAGTTTATCTCAAACCAAGTGACTAATAGTTAATATGGAGAGAGTTCTCTAGTCAATATGGTATGAATTCAGTCATAACACTTTACTTCAATATTTTTACCAATGATTGCATAAAATTATAAATGGTATACCTATAATTACAAATGAAATGAATCTGGGAAAGATAACTGAAGAATTGGATGATAGATTCAGAAACTAGAAATATTTCAATGACCTGGAACATAAACTAAAAATAGTAAGATAAGATTCAGTGGGTTTAAATGTAAAATGCTCTACTTCATAAAAATTGTACAATAGATAGGATAAATATGAATAGAAAGCAGAACATATGAAGTTCTGATGAAAAAGGAGGTAAGATTTTAGTGGAATGAAAACTCAATGAGTTAATAGTGTGATATGGCCACCAAGAATTTAATTGTAAATTATTCTTTTGTTAAAATTAGAATAATATATTTTAATTGTTATTTATGTAATGGAATAGAATAACACAGAATAATTTTAGGACTGTATTTTTTAGACTTATTCACTTAGAACTGTATTTTAAAACTTATTCTCTGCTCATTTTCCCCCAATAAAAATACAAGAAATCACTGAAGGAAGATCTTCATCCTCTGAGAAATAAATTATCATAATAAATGAAGTGTGGGAAATAGGAAGCAGCTTGGAATAGCAGAAAGCTGTCTGGGTTTTGTGTCAGAAGGCCTGAGTCACAAATCTGGCTTTGCTCCTTACTAGCTGTGTGACTTTATATGCAGAGACCTCTTCACCTCCTTGGATTCCTTCATCTTTTTAGGCTTTAGTTTCATTATCTGTGAATTCAAAGTTTTAGACTACAACATTTCTAGAATTCTTTCCAGCTTGAAAGAGCCAGTGAAAGAGCATAATGAAATGATCAATTTCTCATGTACTTCCCTACTCTTAGTAGGGTTAGGGGTTTCTGTTCATATCATTTATTTACAGGAAGATTGAATACAAAGGTTACAAAACTGGTCAAAGAAAATCCTCAAAGATGCAATGGATACCTAAAATTATAGAATTTTGCCTAATTTTCTCATTTGTCAAGTTTGGTGATAGATTTGGCAACTTACAACCTCACATTCAGAACAATCCCCTTGAGAAAGAGGGGTTCCTTTATGCATTTTTCTTTGTTTCCAGATGTCACTAAAGTATCTCCCTGTAAAACAAAACCAAGAATGTTTCACAAAGCTTGGAATATCTAGCTCCCTAGGGATTTAAAGAATGCCTCTTCTTATGTTAGAAGTAAATTGATACACCTACTCTTCACATCAACACTTCACATTTTTCAAAGCCTCTTTTCCATGTATTGTTTCATCTGTTTTTCCCAACAACCGTGTGAGATATAGGTATATTATCTCCATTTTACAGATGAAACAATTGAGGCCTAACTAAGGTGAAATGAGTAGATCTAAGTTGTATAAGTAGGGATTGGCCAAAATAATATTGGAATTGAGAATATACTCTGCACTCTGGAATTCATTCAACTCCCCTGTCCTTTCTAATATTTAATATGGAAAGTTTTATTTTGTTTTTTTTACTATTTATAATTCTTCTTTATATTTAAAATAAATAATAATGTGAATGAATATTGTGATTAAAGACAACAATTAAAAACTATATACAAATATACATGTGTATGTAATTGTATATATGTGCATATATATATATATATTATATATGCTTCAAATATATTGATACATGTATTTATTTGTGGAATGATTTCTGTTTTAGTAAAAACACCAAATATATTTGCATACTTACATACAGACATACTACACCTACATTTTGTTGTAGTTGAATAGTGTCTAACTCTTTGTATCTGTATTTGGGGTTTTCTTGGCAGAGATATAAAGTGATTTGCCATTTGCTTTTTCAGATCATTTTACTGATGAGAAAACTGAGGCAAAGAGCGTTAAGTAACTTGCTCAGGATCACAAAGCTAGTGTTGAGACCAGATTTGAATTAAGGTCTTTCTGAATTCAGACTCAACACTCTAATTGCTGCATTTTTATATATATATATATATATATATCTCTTCCACAACATCTCTCGTAATACACACACATACACACACACATATACATATATGTGTGTGTATATATATATATATATGCATATATGTATTTATTTATTTTTCCCCCTTTCTTATAATTCTTCTGAGATATAATAGGACTTTTCATTCAGGAAACATTATTTAGAAGCTCCTCCCTGTATAAAAGTGACATTATTCACAATGTTTAGTACTCCAATTTTCTAATGGATCAGTTATCTTAAAGATGTGGGTATTTTTTTCAAACTATACAGAGTTCATCCTAATCATGCTTGCCCACACCCCTGTCTTCCCATGGTGGTGGTAGGAAGGGATTTCTATTCAATATGTGGGAGTTTTTCTTTTTTCTTTTTCTTTTTTTAATAGTCTTAATGACTAAGAGGAATGAAAGCATGGCTAATGTATAAAGAGTCTGCTTAGTCAGAAAAATCCAAATTTCAGTTTGACCATGGTTACACACTTCCTTTTTGATCCTAGGCAAGGCATTTAACCTTTCACTGATCCAAGAAACTCTTAAAACTCTAATTTACAGTGCTGGCACCCATCTACATTCATAGAGGGGATTTCCTCAAAGGGAGTTCCCTATGCCAATAAAGCAGCATGTTTGGAGAAAAATAACAATTACTATTGTAAAAACTCAAGCAACATTTTCATCATGATCTTTTGATTTCAGATTTATAAGATAATAACTGAGTAATAATAGTTCACATGTGTTTAGCACAAACAATCACAATACAATATGGTTTTACTTGGGAGCATATTAAGTGAATTAGAAAAGATATATAATCATGCCTCAAAAAGATCTGTGAATGACAATGTCGGTGACATGGTGGGTCAGAAATGTGCCATGATTGCTATACTGTTTAAAAAAAACTGCAATAGCCCAACCATTCAGTAAGTATAAAGTGATTTAAAAATTATCTTAGCTAATACTGTATTTCTACATACACTTAAGAAAAGTTGAATATAATAGTCTATCATCACTAAAAATAGTATGAATTTATATGTATATGTTTTTAGCAACATATACTTTCTAGTCCATTATCTATGAAATAGATAATGCTATTATTTAATTACTGTTTTATTGAAGAATGTCTTAGTGGGATTAAGCATTTTGACGAAGGTCCATATTCTAGTTAGTATCAGAAGAATCTTGAATTTGGGCCTTTTGACTATAAACCCTTTGCTTTTCCCTATTAATCTTGTAAATCTTTTAGGAGACTGCAAGTTATAGCAGACATATCTCTAAACTTAGAATCATAAGTCTTCAGTTCAAATTCTCATCCTAATTCATGTGTGAATTTGGGTAAGTAGCATCCTTTTGGGTTCTCAGTTTTGTCATGTGTAAAATGAAAGTTAAGTTAAGATGGTCTCTAAGGTCCAAACCTTCTCTACTTCTATGATTTGGCTCATTCTAAGTTTGTGGGATACTTGTTTAAAAAGCTATTCTTGAGTTAAGGAATCATGAATAATTTTATTTTCCTATTGAGGAAACTCCTTCTACCAATTTAAATAAGCTGTTGTTATGTAATTTATACTCTTAGAAAGTTATTTGAGGCCATTAAGAATTTAAGAAACTTGGATCATCCAGTCAGTATGGACCAAGGGAGAAGCTCAAAGCAGGTTTTTTGGACATCAAGACTGGCTTCTACATGCTACAAAATCATACTTGATCATTTTATATTGTTTTATTTTATTTTTAAAAGTTAATTACTTTTAATGAAAGTTTTTTTTTATTTTAAAAACAATCATTTTATATTATTTCATTCTCTATTCTTAATATGGTAAAATCACCTTCTTTCTCTCTTTCATGATAAGCTTTTCTTAAGCCTAAAGTGTCATCTTTTGTCTTTTTTTTTTTTCTGGAATTATGCAAAAAAAGTGGGTGAAAGAAAAAAGATTCCCCCAGGTTGCACCTTACAGGTTCCCTCTTGAGATATACTTTGTCTGGAAGACACCTTAAAAAAGTCTTGATTTGTTCAATTTATACATTTTTAGATTGATAAATTCAGAGATCTCAGGCTTACTGAGATCTGAAAACAAGGGCACTTTGTCTACCTTCCCTTCATTTGAATCTTTTTGGTCTTTAGGTGTCCAGGTCACTGCCTATTTGCATATGCTTAATCTTCTCTGGATGAGCTAAGAGTATCACTCTTCCACACTTAACTCAGGATTACCCATTCCCATATCATCAGGCATATAATAATATACCCTTAACTTCAACTTTCTTTGCCCAGGAATGTGCAAAATTTCGTAGATTATATAGGAGAAGAATTCCATTTCTCCCCTCTCCTTGGACTCTCTTTTTTATTTGAGCAAAAGGAAAACGCTGCCTGTCTCATGAAATCACATTCAAGTGACCCATTCTCAGTCTTGACTGTCTGCTAGTCTATCAGTACAACAGTAAATACACACACATATGTTCACTTATATACATACATGTATACATATATACTGCAATAACTCATTTTCAATTCCTTTCTTTCATCATTGAGTTCTTTCAGGACTTCAGCTAGGTCAACGATGATGAAAACCCAAATCACTCTGGCTCTCATTGATTGGCCAGTTATAAGTCCCAGCCCAAGTCCCATTTGGTCATTTTTGGGGCCTAGTTTGACTCAGTTTTTGGTTCTGTTTTAGCCACTTCCCAAAAGGGTTTGTTTATTTATTTTTCTCTTTTCTTGACTAGGTAGAAGAGAACATTCTCAGAGAAGAAAAAGAGATTAAAGGAATTAGAGTAGGTAATGAGGAAATCAAATTATCACTCATTGCAGATGATATGATAGTATACTTAAGAACCCTAGAAAATAAACTAAAAAAACTATTAGAAACAATCCACAACTTTAGCAAAGTTGCAGGATACAAAATAAATCAACAAAAATCATCAGCATTTTTATACATCACTAACAAAACCCAAAAGCAAGAGATTCAAAAAGAAATTCCATTTAAAATAACTGTCAATAGAATAAAATACTACCTAAAATAATGTATTTGTTAAGTACTATACCAATCAAACTTCCAAGAAACTATTTTACTGATTTATTAGTTATTGATATAGTTATGCTAATAGTTTTCCTAATATTGAACCAACCCTGCATTCCTGGTATAAATCCCATTTGGTTGTGGTGTATTATCCTGGGGATGATTTTCTGTAATCTCTTTGCTAATACTTTATTTAAGATTTTTGCATCAATATTCATTAGGGAGATTGGTCTATAGTTTTCCTTCTCTGTTTCTGTCCAACCTCGTTTAGGTATCAGTATTATGTCTGTGTCATAAAAGGAATTTGGTAGGAGTCCTTCATTCCCTATTTTTTCAAATAGCTTATATAGTATTGGAGTTAATTGTTCTTTAAATGTTTGGTAGAATTCACACATAAATCTATCTGGTTCTGGGGATATTTTCTTAGGGAGTTGATTAATAGCTTGTTCTATTTCTTTTTCTAAGCTGGGACTATTTAAGTAATTTATTTCATCTTCTGTTAATCTGGGCAATCTATATTTTTGTAGGTATTCCTCCATTTCACTTAGGTTGTCAAATTTATTGGCATAAAGTTGGGCAAAGTAACTCCTAATAATTGCTCTAATTTACTCTTCATTGGTGGATAGTTCTCTCTTTTCATTTTTGAGACTAGCAATTTGATTTTCCTCTTTCCTTTTTCTAGTCAAATTAACTAAAGGTTTATCTATTTTGTTGGTTTTTTCATAAAACCAATTCTTAGTTTTATTTATTAATTCAATAATTCTTTAGTTTCAATTTCATTGATCTCTCCTTTTATTTTTAGAATTTCAAGTTTTGTATTTGATTGGGTATTTTTAATTTGTTCCTTTTCTAGCTTTTTTTAGTTGCAAGTCCAATTCATTGATCTTCCCTTTCTCTATTTTATGCAAGTAAGCATCTAGAGATATAAAATTTCCCCTTATTACCATTTTGGCTACATCTCACAAATTTTGCTATATTGTCTCATTATTGTCATGCTCTTGAATGAAATTATTGATTGTGTCTATGATTTGCTGTTTTACTCATTCATTCTTTAGAATGAGATTACTTAGTTTCCAATTACTTTTTGGTCCATTTTCTCCTGGCCTCTTATTGAATGTCATTTTTATTGCATCATGATCTGGGGGGGGGGGGAATTTACTATTTCTGCCTTACTGCATTTGATTTTGAGGTTTTTATGTCCTAATATATGGTCAATTTTTATATAGGTTCCATGAACTGCTGAAAAGAAAGTGTACTCCTGTTTGACTCCATTCAATTTTATTCAAAGATCTATCATATCTAGCTTTTTTAGTATTCTATTTACTCCTTTAACTTCTTTCTTATTTTGTGATTTCATTTATCTAGTTCTGAGAGAGTAAGGTTGAGATCTCCCACTATTATAGTTTTCCTCTCTATTTCTTCTTGCAACTCTTTTAGTTTCCCCTTTAGGAATTTAGAGGCTATACCACTTGGTGTATATATGTTTAATATTGATCTTGTTTCATTATCTATGCTATCCTTTAGCAAGATATAGTTTCTTTTTTATCTCTTTTAATTAGATCAATTTTTGCTTTTGCTTGATCTGAGATCAGGATGGCTACCCCTGCTTTTTTTAAATTCACTTGAAGCATAATAGATTCTCCTCCAGATTTTTACCTTTTCTCTGTATGTATCATTCTCTTTTAAATGGGTTTCTTGTAAACAACATATTTTAGGTTGGGATTTTAATCCAGTCTGCTATGTACTTATGTTTTATGGGAGAGTTCACCCCATTCACATTTACAATTAAAATTACTAATTCTGTATTTCGTCACATATTATTAACCCCAAATTTGCTTTTCTCTTTCCTTTTCCCCTTTCCTTCTTCCCCAGCATTTTACTTATGAGCACTACTTGCCTCAAGCAGTCATCCTTCTTTAGAGACCCTCCTCCTTTCTTATACCTTTCCTCTATTATTTCTGTTTTCCCTACTATTTAGCTAATCCCTTCCCTTTTTGCCTTTCCTCTCCCACTTTTATATAAGGTAAGAGAAGTTTCTTGGTAAAACCAAATATATCTAATATTCTTTTTTTTGAGCCAAATCTGATGAGAGTAAGCTTCACACAACATTCCTCATTTTACCTCAACTTTCCTTTTTTTCTGTTATAATCCCTTTCTACCTTGTGTCTTTTTTATATTATAATAGTAAAATCAGATTATACATGTATTCTTTATGTATACCCATAACAGAAATAGTTCTCAAGAGTTTTTTTTTCCTTTTTACATTTTTATGCTTCTCTTGAGTTCTATATTTGGAGATCAAATTTTTCTTTAGCTCTTTTCATCAAAAATAAATGGAATTCACCATTTTCATTGAATGTCCTCTACCCCAAAAGTAAACATTGAGCTTAGCAAGGTAATTTATTCTAGGCTGCATTCCAAGTACTTTTGCCTTTTGGAATGTCAGATTCCAGTTCCTTCTTTCCTTTAAAGTGGAAGCTGTTAGGTCCTGAATGATTCTTATTGTGACTCCTCTGTATTTGAATTGTTTCTTTTTAGCTGCTTGTGATATTTTTTACTTGGTCTGATATTTCTGAAATTTAGTCACGATATTGCTTGGGGTTTTAATTTTGGGATCTCTTTCAGGGGGTGTTTGATGAATTCTTTCTTTTTTTTTTAATAATTTTTTATTATATATATTTTTATAATATTATCCCTTGTATTCATTTTTCCAAATTATCCCCCCCCTCCCTCTACTCCCTCCCCCCAATGACAGGCAATCCCATACATTTTACTTGTGTTACAATATAACCTAGATACAATACATGTGTGTAAATACCATTTTCTTGTTGCACAATAAGCATTAGATTCCGAAGGTACATGTAACCTGGGCAGACAGATATTAGTGCTAACAATTTACATTCATTTCCCAGTGTTTCTTCTCTGGGTGTTCTTCTCTGTCCATCATTGATCAACTGGAAGTGAGTTGGCTCTTCTTTATGTTGAAGATATCCACTTCCATCAGAATACATCCTCATACAGTATTGTTGTTGAAGTGTACAGTGATCTTCTGGTTCTGCTCATTTCATTCAGCATCAGTTGATATAAGTCTCTCCAAGCCTCTCTGTATTCCTCCTGCTGGTCATTTCTTACAGAGCAATAATATTCCATAACCTTCATATACCATAATTTACCCAACCATTCTCCAACTGATGGACATCCATTCATCTTCCAGTTTCTAGCTACAACAAAAAGAGCTGCCACAAATATTTTGGCACATATATGTCTCTTTCCGCTCTTTAGTATTTCTTTGGGATATAATCCCAGTAGTAGCACTGCTGGGTCAAAGGGTATGCACAGTTTGATAACTTTTTGGGCATAGTTCCAAATTGCTCTCCAGAATGGCTGGATTCTTTCACAACTCCACCAGCAATGTATTAGTGTCCCAGTTTTCCCACATCCCCTCCAACATTCATCATTATTTGTTCCTGTCATTTTAGCCAATCTGACAGGTGTGTAGTGGTATCTCAGAGTTGTCTTAATTTGCATTTCTCTGATCAGTAGTGATTTGGAACACTCTTTCATGTGAGTGGATATAGTTTCAATTTCTTCATCTGAGAATTGTCTGTACATATCCTTTGACCATTTATCAATTGCAGAATGGTTTGGTTTCTTATAAATTAGGGTCAGTTCTCTATATATTTTAGAAATGAGACCTTTGTCAGAACCTTTGCTTTTAAAAATATTTTCCCAGTTTGTTACTTCCCTTCTAATCTTGTTTGCATTAGTATTATTTTTACAGAAACTTTTTAGTTTGATGTAATCGAAATCTTCTATTTTGTGATCAATAATGATCTCTAGTTCTCCTCTGGTCATAAATTCCTTCCTCCTCCATAGGTCTGAGAGGTAGACTATCCTCTGTTCCTCTAATCTATTTATTATCTCCCTCTTTATGCCTAAATCATGGACACATTTTGATCTTATCTTGGTATATGGTGTTAAGTGTGGAGCCATATCTAATTTCTGCCATATTAATTTCCAGTTTTCCCAACAGTTTTTTCCAAATAATGAATTTTTATCCCTAATGTTGGTATCTTTAGGTTTGTCAAAGATTAGATTGCTATAGATGTACCCTTTTTTGTCCTTTGTATCTAATCTGTTCCATTGATCTACCGGTCTATTTCTTAGCCAATACCAAATGGTTTTGGTGACTGCTGCTATATAATATAGCTTTAGATCAGGTACACTTAGACCACCTTCCTCTGAGTTTTTTTTCATTAGATCCCTTGCAATTCTCGACCTTTTATTCTTCCATATGAATTTTGTTGTTATTTTTTCTAGGTCATTGAAATAGTTTCTTGGGAGTCTGATTGGTATAGCACTAAATAAATAGATTAGTTTGGGGAGTATTGTCATCTTTATTATATTCGCTCGGCCTATCCAAGAGCACTGAATGTCTTTCCAATTATTTAAATCTGACTTTATTTTTGTGGCAAGTGTTTTGTAATTTTTCTCATATAATTCCTGACTTTTCTTTGGTAGATGGATTCCCAAATACTTTATACTCTCAACATTTGTTTGGAATGGAATTTCTCTTTGTATCTCTTGCTGTTGCATTTTGTTAGTGATATATAAAAATGCCGAGGATTTATGTGGATTTATTTTGTATCCTGCCACTTTGCTGAAATTTTGAATTATTTCTAGTAGCTTTTTAGCAGAGTCTTTGGGGTTCTCTAAGTATACCATCATGTCATCTGCAAAAAGTGATAGTTTGATTTCCTCATTTCCTACTCTAATTCCTTGAATCTCTTTCTCGGCTCTTATTGCCGAGGCTAGCGTTTCTAGTACTATATTGAATAGTAATGGTGATAGTGGGCAACTTTGTTTCACTCCTAATCTTACTGGGAAAGGTTGTAGTTTATTTGTATTGCATATTATGCTTACTGACAGTCTTAAATATATGCTCCTGATTATTCTAAAGAATAGTCCATTTATTCCTATACTCTCAAGAGTTTTTAGTAGGAATGGATGTTGGATTTTGTCAAATGCTTTTTCTGCATCTATTGAGATGTTCATATGGTTCTTATTAATTTGATTATTAATATGGTCAATTATATTAATATTTTTCCTAATATTAAACCAGTCCTGCATTCCTGGAATAAATCCTACTTGATCATAGTGTATTATCCTGGAGATGATTTTCTGAAGTCTTTTTGCTAATATCTTATTGAAGATTTTAGCATCAATATTCATTAAGGAAATTGGTCTATAATTTTCTTTCTCAGTTTTCGCTATACCTGGTTTAGGTATCAGTACCATGTCTGTGTCATAAAAGGAGTTTGGTAGGACTCCTTCGTCCCCTATTTTTTCAAATAATTTATATAACATTGGGGCTAATTGTTCTTTAAATGTTTGGTAGAATTCACATGTGAATCCATCTGGTCCTGGGGATTTTTTCCTGGGGAGTTGATTAATAGCTTGTTCTATTTCTTTTTCTGAAATGGGACTATTTAAGCAATTTATTTCCTCCTCTGTTTATCTAGGGAGCCTATATTTTTGGAGGAAGTCATCCATTTCACTTAAGTTATCAAATTTATTGGCATAAAGTTGGTCAAAGTAACTCCTTATTATTTCTCTAATTTCCTCTTCATTGGTGGAAAGATCCCCTTTTTCATTTGTAAGACTAACAATTTGATTTTCCTCTTTCTTTTTTCTGATCAGATTTACCAAAGCTTTATCTATTTTATTGGCTTTTTCATAAAACCAACTCTTGGTTTTATTTATTAATTCAATAGTTTTTTACTTTCAATATTATTGATTTCTCCTTTTAATTTTTGTATTTCAAGTTTAATATTTGGTTGGGGGTTTTTAATTTGGTCTTTTTCTAGCCTTTTAAGTTGCAAGCCCAATTCGTTAATCTTCTCTTTCTCTATTTTGTTCAAATAAGCCTCTAAAGATATAAAATTTCCCCTTATTACTGCTTTAGCTGCATCCCACAGATTTTGGTATGATGTCTCATCATTGTCATTATCTTGGGTGAAATTATTAATTGTTTCTATAATTTGCTGTTTCACCCAGTCATTCTTTAAGATGGGATTATTCAGTTTCCAATTACTTTTTGGTCTATTTATCCCTAACTTTTTACTGAATGTAGCTTTTATTGCATTGTGGTCTGAGAAGAAGGCATTTATTATTTCTGCCTTCCTACATTTATTTTTGAGATCTTTATGTCCTAATATATGGTCAATTTTTGTACAGGATCCATGAACTGCTGAGAAGAAAGTATATTCCTTTCTATTGCCATTCAGTTTTCTCCAAAGGTCTATCATACCTAGTTTTTCTAATGTTCTATTTACTTTTTAAATTTCTTTCTTGTTTGTTTTGTGGTTTGATTTGTCTAAATCTGAGAGTGCAAGGTTGAGATCTCCCACTATTATGGTTTTACTGTCTATTTCTTCTTGCAACTCTCTTAACTTTTCCTTTAGAAAGTTAGATGCTATACCACTTGGTGCATATATGTTTAGTATCGATATGGCTTCATTATTTATGCTACCTTTCAGCAGTATATAGTTTTCTTCCTTATCTCTTTTAATTAGATCAACTTCTGCTTTTGCTTGATCTGAGATAAGAATAGCTACCCCTGCTTTTTTGGCTTTACCTGAAGCATAATAGATTCTGCTCCAACCTTTTACCGTTACTCTGTATATATCTCCCTGCTTTAAGTGTGTTTCCTGCAGACAACTTATTGTAGGGTTCTGATTTTTGATCCAATCTGCTATCCGTCTCCGTTTGATGGGATTGTTCATCCCATTCACATTTACAGTTAAAATTACTAATTCTGATAACAAACATGACAATACTCCCCAAACTAATCTATTTATTTGGTGCTATACCAATCAGACTCCCAAGAAACTATTTTAATGACCTAGAAAAAATAACAACAAAATTCATATGGAAGAATAAAAGGTCGAGAATTGCAAGGGAACTAATGAAAAAAAAGTCAGAGGAAGGTGGTCTAAGTGTACCTGATTTAAAGCTATATTATAAAGCAACAGTCAACAAAACCATTTGGTATTGGCTAAGAAATAGACTAATTGATCAGTGGCATAGGTTAGGTTCACAGGGCAAGATAGTGAATAAAAATAGCAATCTAATCTTTGACAAACCCAAAGATCCCAAATTTTGGGATAAGAATTCATTATTTGACAAAAACTGCTGGGAAAACTGGAAATTAGTATGGCAAAAACTAGGCATGGACCCACATTTAACACCACATACTAAGATATGATCAAAATGGGTCCAAGATTTAGGCATAAAGAATGAAATCATAAATAAATTGGAGGAACATGGGATGGTTTACCTCTCAGAATTGTGGAGGAGGAAGGAGTTTGTGTCCAAGGGAGAACTAGAGACCATTATTGATTACAAAATAGAACATTTTCATTACACCAAATTAAAAAGTTTCTGCACAAACAAAACTAATGCAAACAAGATTAGAAGGGAAGTAACAAATTGGGAAAATATTTTTAAAAGGAAAGCTTCTGACAAAGGTCTCATTTCCAAAATATATAGAGAACTGACCCTGATTTATAGGAAGCCAAACCATTCTCCAATTGATAAATGGTCAAAGGATATGAACAGACAATTTTCAGATGATGAAATTAAAACTATTTCCACTCATATGAAAGAGTGTTCCAAATCACTATTGATCAGAGAAATGCAAATTAAGACAACTCTGAGGTATCATTACACACCTGTCAGATTGGCTAAGATGACAGGAACAAATAACGATGAATGTTGGAGGGGCTGTGGGAAAACTGGGACACTGATGCATTGTTGGTGGAGTTGTGAAAGAATCCAACCATTCTGGAGAGCAATTTGGAACTATGCCCAAAAAGTTATCAAACTGTGCATACCCTTTGACCCAGCCATACTACTACTGGGCTTATACCCCAAGGAACTACTAAAGAGTGGAAAGGGACCTGTATGTGCCAAAATGTTTGTGGCAACCCTTTTCATAGTGGCTAGAAGCTGGAAGATGAATGGATGTCCATCAATTGGAGAATGGTTGGGTAAACTATGGTATATGAATGTTATGGAATATTATTGTTCTATAAGAAATGACCAACAGGAGAAATACAGAGAGGCTTGGAGAGACTTACATCAACTGATGCTGAGTGAAACGAGCAGAACCAGAAGATCATTATACACTTCAACAATGATACTGTACGAGGATGTATGCTGATGGAAGTGGATTTCTTCAACATAGAGAGGAGCTAATCCAATTCCAATTGATTAATGATGGACAGAACCAGCTACATCCAGAAAAGGAACACTGGGAAATGAATGTAAACTGTTATTTTTACCTTCTGAATCCAATTCTTCCTGTGCAACAAAAAAATTCGGTTCTACACACATATATTGTATCTAGAATATACTGTAATATATTTAGCATATATAAGACTGCTTGCCATCTGGGGGAGGGGGTTGGGGGAGGAAGGGAAAAAATCTGAATAGAAGTAAGTGCAAGGGATAATGTTGTAAAAAATTACCCATGCATATGTACTGTCAAAAAAATGTTATACTTATAAAATAAAATAAAAAATTAAAAAAAAATTACTAATTCTGTATTTCCTGCCATCATATTATCCCCAGATTATGCTTTTTCCCTTGACGCCCCTGATCCCCCTCTCCAATATTTAATTTACAGACCCCCCTGGTGATGCGCAACCCTCCCTTTTTTTTAGTATCCCTCCCCCCTCCCTCCAAGTCCCTTCACTTATTCTCCTTTTCCTTTTCCCTTTTTTTCTCCCCTCTTTTAATGAGGGGAGAGAAAATTCTCTGAAAAATAAATATGTTAATTATTTACTCTTTGAGCCTCTCCTGATGAGAGTAAGATTCACACAATGATTCTCCCCCTTACTAAATTCCCTCAGATATGGTGTATTTTCTATGCCTCTTCATGGGATGTAGTTTCCCTCTTTTTATCATTCCTTCCCCTTTTTCTGAAATGACCTCCTTCCCTTTACTACACCCCCCTTTTTTTCTTTTATATCAGTAAAATCAAATTATCCTTGAGTACTTTTTATATACCCACAACAGAGTTACAGTTCTCAAGGGTTCTGTGTACCTTTTTCTGTGTCTCTTCAGTCTTGTGGATGTAGATCAAATTTTTTGTTTAAGTCTGGTTTTTTTCTTAGAAACATATAGAATTCCTCTATTTCATTGAATGACCATCTTCGTCAATGGAAAAAGATGCTAAACTTAGCTGGGTAGTTCATTCTTGGTTGCAGTCCTTGATCTTTTTGCCTTATGGAATATCAGGTTCCAGGCCCTTCTATCTTTTAATGTGGAGGCAGCCAGATCTTGAGTGACCCTTATTGTGGCACCTTGGTATTTAAATTGTTTTTTTCTAGCTGCTTGCAGGATTTTCTCCTTTGTGTGGTAATTCTGCAGCTTAGCCACTATATTCCGTAGTGTTCTTTTTTTAGGGTCTATTTCAGAAGGAGTTCGATGAATTCTTTCCACATCTACTTTCCCTTCTGTTTCTATTATCTCTGGACAGTTCTCTTTGATAATTTCCTGTAAAATAGAATCTAGGCTCTTTTTTTGGTCATAGTTTTCGGGAAGTCCAATGATCCGCAGATTATCTCTCCTAGATCTATTTTCCAGGTCTATAGATTTTCCCAGTTAAGTATTTGACGTTGTTCTCCAGCTTCTCATTTTTTTTGTTTTGTTTGACTGATTCTTGGGTTCTCTGTGAATCATTCATTTCTATTTGTTCCATCCTGACTTTTAAGGAGTTATTTTCTTCTTTCACAGTTTTTAGTTCTTTTTGTAAATGCCCAATTTCATTTTAAAATGAATTATTTTGCTCTATTGAATTTTTTTCCATTTCCCTAATTTTTTTTGAGAATTATTTTCTTTTTCCAATTCAGAAATTCTATTTTCTTGAGATTTTTTTATCTTTTCCAATTCAGAAATCCTACTTTCCTGTGATTTTTTAAGCTTTTCTAATTCACAAATTTTGTTTCCCTGCATCTCCTGTGAATTCTTTATTTTTTCCAACTCCAATTTCAGGACGTTGTTATTCTCTATCATTGCTTCCCTTTCCTTTCCCCATTTTTCTTCAAAATCTCTTAACTTTTTAATAGTCTCTTTTAGGAGAGAGTTATGTGATGGGGGCAGGAATCGTTCCCCTTTAGGTTGTTATCTGCTAACTCTCTGCTGTTAACTTCCTCGGGGTTGGATACCCACTCTTTCTCTGTGTAGAAGTTTTCATGGCTTTTTTGTTCATATTTTAAAAATCTTTTGGGGTCTGTCCCTGGGGTAGGAAATTATTTATTTACTTCTTTACCAGCTTCCTCCCAGACCAGATGGATGCAGCGGCTCTTGGGCCTGAGCTAAGATAGAGCTCTGGGAGAGAGTTCCCCACCCCCTCCCTGGAATTGCCTCAGAGGTGACTAGCACTGCTGTGCCTTGAGGGCGTTGTGTTTTAGCGGCTTCCCTGACTTTTGAGATTGAAGTAAAGAAGGCACAAAGCCCATCCTATGCTTCCTGGTGGGGTGTGGATGTCTGCAGCAGGTGACATGAAAGGCCCCTGCGCTCAAACTGGAAGTGTCTGCCAGAAACCGTGGCCCCTAGTTCAAAGGTTCTGCTTCTCTGGGACTTCCGGAGGTGAGTTCCACACCTGAGTTCCACCCCCTCCAGCTAAGCTAGGCAGTGTGTGTTGCCTTGGGCCGTATCCGCCCACTTGTCAATCTCTTAACTAGTCTTAGGTGGGGGCTGAGGCCACACCCCTCTGGTGCCGAGATCTGCTGAGTCACCCCCAGGATCCGGGGAAAATCTAATCTATCTGAATTTTTAAAGTGTTTAGATTTCCCTTCTGAACTGCTATATTATAAGCATAGAAGAGCTAACAGCCTGTGCCAGATTCCTTTATCTCAGTGGCTTCTCTGATCCCAGAGCCCTTCCCAGTGCAATCGGCGCAGTATGCTAGCACCCAGCTGTCTGTGCTGACCTCTCTTCTTCCTCCCCTGGGAACTGACCTTTTCTGTTGAAACTCCAGATTCTCTTCAGCTGGTAAGTCGTGCTTCCAGTCCTTGTGGTATCTATCAGTCCAGGGCTGTTTCTGAGGCTGATTTATCTAATTGGTTGTGAGGGAGTAAGGACGTTCACAGAGTTGTGTGTTTCTTCTCCACCATCTTGGCTCCGCCCCTGATGAATTCTTTCAATAGTCATTTTACCTTCTAATTCTATGACATCTGGGCAATTCTCATTGATGATTTCCTGAAATATAGTGTCTAGGCTCTTTTTTTCCACAATGGATTTCAGGGAGTCCAATAATTCTTAAGATTGGCTCTCCTAGATCTATTTTCCAGGTCAGTTATTTTCCCAAGTAGGTATTTTACATTTTTTTTCTATTTTTTTCATTTTTTTGGTTTGCTTGACTGATTCTTATTTTCTCATTTAGTTTTTTTTCCATTTATTCAGTTATGAATTTTAGTGTATTATTTTCTTTATTTACTTTTTTTAACTTCTTGTAATTGTCCAATTGAATTTTTAAATGAGTTGTTTTGTTCTATGTAATTTTTTACCATTTCATAAATTCTGTTTTTTAAGGAGTTTTCTTTTTCTGTTTCACAGATTCTGTTTGTTTGTTTGTTTGTTTGTTTTTTTGGGGGGATTTGCTTTTTTTTCCATTTTATAAAATCTATCTTTTTATGAATTATGTGTATTTTTCACTTCTTTTCCCCATTTTTCTTCTAGATCTCTTTTAAGTTCCTTTTTCAATTTCTTCTGGGAGAGCCTTGTGTAATGGGGACCAGGTTATGTCACCTTTTGGGGTTTCATCTGGAGACAATCTGCCTTAAGTCTCCTTGGGGTTTCTCCTTCACTATAGAAGCTGTCGATTGTCAGAGTCAAATTTACTTTTTTACTCATTTTTTTAAAACAAGTTAAGGTCTGCTTTTAGGGTAGGGGAGATTTTCTAAGCTGCTATGACTGTACTAGATCAGTGTTGACTCACTCCTGGTGGGTGGGTATGGCCAGGTCCCATGAGATTCTGGTGTTTTGGGGTTCACTATTAACCTTTGTGTTTGAGTTGGATCTTTTCTAAATTCTCTGCTGATCTTGGCTTGCAGCCAGGGCAGAATAGCCAACACTGCTGTAGATTTCTCCCTTTAGATTTTCTGCCAATGAAAAGAGAGAAAAACTAGAGTTCAGGAGAAGTATCTGAAAGAGAAAGCATGAATGGAAACTCTTCCAGTGACATTCATGTGGGAGAAATCATCCCTTTCTCAATAAATCCCCTGTTTCTCAGAAAATGTTCACCACAGCCTGGAGAGAACAAACCCTTTCTCTTTGGTCCAATTGAGATTTTATCTTTTTCTTGAATCAAAGAGCCCAAAGCAAAACATCTTTACACTTCTTTATTCTATAGCACACACTGTAATCCAAGTTTGAACTCCAGCTCTTATATTTAGTACTTGTGTGATCATGTAGAAGCCATGATATAGATGATATTGAATTTAAGGTAACTTTAGTAATTGGTTCTAATTTCATAACTTTATGAAGGGAGACACCAAGGCTAGAAGAATTTAAGTGATTTGCACAGGAATACCAGTAATTTAATCAGTAATTCCTCTATAATATCATCATATCCTCAGTTTCCCACTTCCTGTTTTTATTATCTGTGTCACCTTGGGAAAGTAAGTCACTTTTCCATTTTAGGCCCAGGTTTTCACATTTATCAAATGAAAGTGATGGATTAGATGAGCTGAGGGACCTCTCTGATCCTTTTTTCAGCTCTCTTTCCTACTTCTTTTCTAAGATCTTAGCCATGACAGACAGTGTTATTCCAGATTCTTTGGGAAACTTGATTGATTTTATTTTTATGCTATTGAATATTATGTCTTTAATTCACACAATACTATATTCTCCACATTGCACACTTCCTTTTTTGTCTGTTTTGATATAGCTAATTACACAATTTTAACAATTCTTTTGCTCTAAAATCTGTTTGCTGATAAGTGTGAATTTTCACGTATCAAGACTCCATAACAACCTTATTGAAATCTGTCTCATTCTTGTTGGTATTCTGCGCTGCTAAAATTCTGTGCAATGATGTCCATGATTTACATCCACCTTTTTAAATTTTATGCTCTTATTTTAGAAGGTAAAGCATATGGGATCCACTTTTATTGTTTAGTGTTAGGATTCTTACAAGGTGCTAAGTCACTGGAATAGATATAATTATCTAATTTAGCATAGTACTTAACAATTCTCTAGAATTCAACATTCTGGTTGTCTTCTGGATCTTTTGATATGGCATAAATTGTATCTTTTCCTAATTATTTATAGATAACTAAGTCACCATTTCCTAAGTCTCCTGGTGGTATTTTAATACTACTTTGCCTGTGGAATTATTTTCAGTAATACCTTACTAATTGCTCATAATCATCATGATTTCCACATCACTTTACATTTATAGCATCTTACATTTACATCTTATATCCAGATAGCCCAAACATTACTTTAGGGAGTTAATAAATCATCTGTTCTAACCTGTTATATGAACATTCAGTTCATGGAAACAAAAGACTATCCATTATTATATTAACTTCTCAGTCACTCATGTCATAATCCTGTATACATTGTGTACAGGAGGTGCTTAAAGCATGTTGATTGCTATATTCTTTTGCATACTTTATATTACAGAAAAAGTAGGATATCTTCAACATCTATCATTTAAATTATTTTCTTGCCTTTTCATCTCCTATCTCTGTGCCTTTACTTGTGCCATTCTACATTTTTGGAATGAATTTCTTACCCCTATCCTTTATGTAATAAAGCTGAAATTATGTGTTAGGTGGAGCAATGGAAAGAGTGTTGAACCTGTACTCTAGAGAAAACTTGGCTCAAATTCTGCTTCTATCATTTATGTTATCTGCTAAATACTTGCTGATGCTAAAAAAGAGATATTGTAGGAAGAATTTGATGAGCCAATCAAGTCTAAAAGTAAGAAGAATAATTTGTCACATCCTATTTCATAACAAGGAAGAGCTTTTAATTTGTGACACTGGGGTGGGAAGGGGAGAGCATAGATGGGCTCTCTATGAATACAAATCCTCTGGCTATGACCAGAGTTGGAAATTTTCAATGATCTTGTGGAAGGCTGTCCCTAGAATTTGCTGCATAGATCATGAATAGAATAATTAATGAACAAGCATTTGTTGTGCAGATAATATATATATTAAGGACCATATTTAGTGTGGGGATATAAAAATCAAAGTGAAGATAGTCCTTTCCTTCAAAAAATGAACATTACAGAAACTGAAGAGAGATACAAGATAGGAAAAGGGCAGTCTATATTTATATTCTATATATATTCTATACTGTTTCATTTTTAAGCTTTAATTTTCTCATCTACTAAATGACAGAAATGGAACATGGTCACTTCCACATGTAATTCTATGATTCCAAGTTGCTCACTTCTTTAAGTCTATTTCAGTTGATCCCTTTCCCTAGAACCCTTTCTTGACTAACCTAGCTGTTAGTGAAAATTTTCACATTGTTTTGCCTAGGAATATCCTTTGCATTTATATTATTTTATTTTGTATTACAATTATTTGTACATGAATTCATATATACATTCTATACCTTAATTCTGTATTAGAGTATAAGACTATTAGACTGGAATACAATGAAAAAGTATTTATTAATCACTATATGCCAAGATAAAAATATAAGAAAGTGTTCACATTTTAATTGGGAGAGACATGTAATGGTGGAGAGTTTAGTTTTAGGAAATATGGAAAGATCCAGTGATTTTTATTGTATTGCAGCAAGGGAGATAGCAAGACAAGAACTCATAAGGATGGAAGTAGTAACTGAATTCTAGAGGGTTCAGAGATAGTGTAGATAATAAAACCTAATCATCATTAGAATCCTATGGCAGGGCTAATGTTAGAGCAAGAAGGAATAATTATAATCTGAAAGAATTATAGTCAATGGCTTCCTCATTGAAAAAATCTGGGCACTTATATTTGTAAAGCAACCAAGATTCTGGAACAATCCAAGACCAAGTCATTTTGGAAAGGAAAATCTTGTTGAGATCTGGGTGACAAACTTTGGGGCCATTAGAGGAAAGGATTCCATGTTGATCCATTCAATTCTGTTTGATGAAAGGTTACTATGCACATATACATACATATACTTGCATATACATATACACCCATACAAACATGCATTGTGCATGCATACATGCCTTTGTTTCTTTGGTATCTGACATAGTAAGTTACACAAAAAGGATGCTTAATAAATCTTTAGTAAATGAATGACAACCCAAGGTTCACATAAGTAGGAAGTACTTGAACCAAAGTTCAGTTCAAGACTTTTGAATGAGGGACTAGTTTTCTTCCTATCATTTTATGTTAATGTCAATGGCTATCTCTAGCCAATGTTAAAGTAACCAATTTACTCTCTATTCCAGAGTAGTAACATTAGAATGATGTTTAATAAAATTTTACTAAGTAGTCTGAATTTATTTTCCACTTTAATCTAAAATGACACATTTATCTCAATATTGGCTATATGTTCTCCCCTACCCTCTAAATCTGGCTTAAATCAAATCTTAATATGACCTATAATTGGTGTCATAACTAGGATTTTTAGTGAACACACACCCACACCCACACACACATACACACACACACCATAAAACACTCCACCACACTTGGATACATATATTTCTTCTAAAATAATAGTTAAGAATTTATAAGAATACACTCTAACCAGTATTTAATGATTATGATGATGATTGCTAGCATTTTTCTAGTGCTTTAAAGTTGGTAAATATTTACAATGTTTATTATTATTATCTATTTTTAGTGAGAAAACTGAAGCTGAGAAGCTAAATAATATCTCTTAGGTTACACAGGTAATAAATATCTGGGGGAGATTTAGAACTCAAGAGTTGTAATTTCCACATGTACTCTGTCCACTATTCCATTTAGTTTCTAGGATACTGAATTGAGAGAGTCTTGGAAACAATTGATAATCTCTGAGTATCACAGGCAGAGCAGATCTTAGCATTTAATATAGCTAGAGCTAATTAAAATGTGAAACAATCAGATGTCTAGCTCTAAATGTATTCCATCCTTACTCATGGTCAACTGTTTCTTTTCTTCTGAAAAATATTAGTAGCATTTGTCTTGGACACAAAAATTTCTAATTATGTTTTCCAATTATGTTTATGAGCACGTTTCAATGTTTGGAATCTTATGAAATATAGATAGATAATTTTGCCTGGTGGTTGTCTAGAAAAATATAAGGTGACTGACCATATGGTGTTTCACTAGTGAAATCCCCTGGCTAATAGGTTCTCAGAGTTTGGGAACTGCTTAAGAAATGGAGTATTAAACAGGAATGAATTTCTCATCTCAATGAGCTTTCCTGAATCTTCAGGGATCTTGTCCCTAGCTACATCTTTCAAAAGCCACATCTTTGCTGTGATTAGATTTCCTGTTTCCTAGTCCCTTAATCTTTACTCTTTTTCTGACAGTGGCATCTGATTCGTGACTTTGGTCAAACTTTTTAACCCCATATTCCTCAATTTAGTGTTTTTTGACTAGTCATTTGGATTTATTTATGTTTTTTTAAAAGAAAATTGGAATCTCGTGATGAAAGGTGCTTGATAATGAAAAATTATTTACTTGAATCCAAACCTACCTTATAATAACAATCTCATGGAACCTAGGGTTAGGACCAAGGAGAGCGGCAGGCAATCTGTGAAAGAGATTAGTTTCATACTGATTACTCATGTTCCTTGTGGTATGTGCAGGGACCCCTAACTTGATCAATGGTGAATGGATTGGGACTTACTCCTCCCCTTGACTTGCTCTTTTTACATACAAAACAAACAGTAATCCCATCTTCTGTATTTGCTTTGGCTGGCAGATATAGAGTAGAGCTAAATTGCAGATACATTTGGGTTGCAGTGACTCAGAGCTGTCAGAAAGGGAAAACCCCAATTGCCTTCCAATGACCCTTGAAAAATCTGTTTCTTCTAAGTGATGCTAAATTAACCAAGGAAGAAAGCATTTCCCTTAGGAAATCACTAATTCTCAGCTTGATGTAATTCTCAATAGCCCAGTGGAACTCTATCTCCTTTTAGCTTACTAGTATATTCCTGCTACATTGACTACTCATGTTTGGTTATAATTTTGCATAGCATTTCAATGTAACATATGAAGGCATATCATATTTTACTTATGTAGGAGAAAAAGTCAATAACAAAAGCTCACTCTGACTATTCATGGAAGAAGTATGTTTGGGTAAAGCCTTATGTTATTAGCAAAACTAGCAGTTATTTAAGGCAAAAAGGAAAGGTTTGAAAGGTGAATGACTATCTGGTATTTTATATCTAGTTTCATTGCTGAAGGTATACTATATATTTCATGTGTAGAATACCTTACTATACTTTTATGTATATATGCTATACATTTCATAAATACTTTCTAAAGTATCATGGTGCAAAGGAAAGAATATTTAACTTGTAGTCAAAGCTCTTGAGTTCAAACTCCAGATGTGCCTCATTCTACCTGTATGACAATGGAAGTGTCATGGAACTTCTCTGGCCTTCAGTTACCTCAAGTATAAAATGAAAAAAACATTTAAATGATGTTTTATTTTTCCAAGTATATAGAAAGACAGATATTTATCTTTGCACAACCTTGTTCCAAATTTTTCTCCCTCTTTTTCCCCCTTCTCAAGATAGCAAGCAATCTGATATAGGTTAAACAATTCATTTCTTCTAAACATATTTATGTATCCACTATAGGTACATATGTAACTATATACATATTTTTATATACATATACTCACTTAAGGAATTACCCTAACTACATATTTCCTAAAAGTCCTTGGTTCAGATAAATCAGAATTGAACATGTCTGATGTTAAAGAGAGCCAACTCTATTATGAAAATGTTTTCATGACCAAGATTCATTAGAATAGAGAATGTCTAGGAAGCAAGTGAGTATAGTCAATGTGTAGTGACTCATAACCTAAGTTTTTTGGGCAAATCCATAAATCCACACAACTCAACAAAGATTCTTGTTGTTTGAAAGAAAGACTTGAAGCTGAGGAAAATAGAGTTTCTGACTAAAAACCAAAGAGAACTTTTCAATTTACTTTGCACTATGGACAATAATGGATACAGAAACTAGTGAAAAGGCAATAAGAGACTGCCCAGGATGCAGATTCTTTTGCTAGACCAGATGTTGTTGGTGAGTGACTTTCAGTGTGTCCTGGTATTTAAGAATAATCTCAGATAAACAGGTTGTAGAATACCATTTTTTCAAAAAATGGATTAAAAAATCTACTGAATGAAATACAGTATTTGTAAATTTCATATTAAAATATTGTTGTAACATTTTTAAGAACATATATCACATTTCTAAGACTAGGGAAATTACCATGCTACCTAAACTTTCACTTAATGAATAATCCCTAAAAGTAAGAAAATTGAGAGGATTTTTAAATGTGTTATGGAACACAAAGCACAATTTTATTTTTTCATCATTAGTTTAAGTTGATTTAAAATTTAGTGCTTTCAGAAAACTAAATAATAAATAAATAAACTAAATAATATGGGATCATAAGTTTAAAGTTGAAATAATAAAATGAGGCCTTCTGGTTCAACTCCTTCCATTTACAACTAAAGTCAAGACAGATTAATTGACTTGTCCATGGTCACTCAACTAATTATTGGCAGAAGTGGCCTTCAAATCCAGATTGTCTGAATTCAAATCTATCACTGTTTTCATGGAATTCATAGATTTAGTTATTGGAAAAATCTGAAGATAATCAGACTTTCCATGAGTATTTCAAACCTCACCTTTCTTTACTCTTTACTTTTGACATATATTTATATTTTCATTTTACTTAAGTCACTGCTAGTCCTCATTCTCTCCCCTCTCTTCTATCAAAATCAATTCTCAGGAAAGTGTACTATCTCATATATTTATATGTATCTCAGAATTTAAATAAAGAGGTGATCTTTCCTCTCTGATATTTGCATTTAAGCTTTATGCCTAATTACAGAATAAAATCTTCTAAAAGGAATTTCAAACATCATAAAACAGGTAAGAGAGGTATTTTTAATGTCAAAAAGATCTTGTTGATATACCTGGATTTGCATTGAGTAGTAACCACCTACCTACAAGGGCACTTAAGAATAAGAAATTGCATACATTTATTTATTTTAAAAATGTATTTAATTAATATTTTAAAATATTACTTATATTTCCCAGGCTATTTTTTAATCCCTTTCCCTACCAATCAGCTCTAAAAATAAATAAAAAATGAGGGGAAATCAACAAAACAATTTATTGAAAAAGTCTAATCTCAATGCATTATTCCACACTAATAGAGCTCCATTTTTTAAAGAAGTGGGGAAGAGGTATCACTTTCCTTATCTCTTCTTTAGGGTCATAATTTTTCAAGATGTCATTTTGATTGTTAACTGTTACTTTGTGTAGAGTTCTACTTGCTTCACTTTGTATCAATTCCACTAACTTTTCACACTTCTCTGAATTCCTCACATTCATCATTTCTTAAAGCACAATAATATTCCATTTCCTTCACATACGGCAAATTTGCTTATATATTCCTTTGGTTGATGGCCCTTTCACTTTATTTTTAATTCTTTTATTGAAAAAAAAGGTACTTCTTTCAGCATTTTGGTGGATATGATGGGAAGGGGGGGGAAAGAAAGAAAATGCTTTTTGTTTGTCATTGACCTCTATGAGGTATGTAAATATTAGTAGAATTTCTGAGTCAAAAGACATAATATTTATATGGCTTCTGTCAAATTAATTTCCAGGATGCTTTCCTAGCTTTTCACAACTCTCCACTATTGACTATTCTTTTATTTTCTCATCTTTCCCAATGAATTCCATTCTTTCACTCACATTTTTATCACTTTCAGTGTTGATATACTAACCAGAGGATCATTTTCTTAAAAAACAAAAACAAAACAAAACTCACATTCTTAGAGAAATATAATATACATTTAATGCATATGTCCTTTTGAAATATATTCAATCATATTGAGATTTTAGAGCTGAAGTGACCTTATTGACCCCAAATTATAAGGAAATGAAGATTTAAATTCTCTTCCTTTGGACTAAGGATAACACTACTCATTCCACTTGAGAAAGAAAAGAGCTTCCTTCTGTCCCTCTGTCATGTTAATAGTTGTGCTGTTGATTATGATTGACATAGATATAAATTATAAACTCAAACATGCTTGTCATTGTACTCAAGTAGATTATAATTCTTCACAATTCAATACTGTAGCTTCAAATTCTTTTGTGACCTAGACAGTCTTATATCTTGAATTGAAGAGGCACTTTGAAGACCATCTGATATAAAACAAGAGAATTGTATCTCTTCAAGGAATAGAGAAACCAGAGATGAATGAGATGAAGTGGTTTGCTTAAAGTTATACTCACCCAAATAGCAATTGGACCAAAGGAATCTATATGATTCCAGAGCCAATTTTCTTCTCAATGTACTTTGCTGCCTTCAATATGGAAATGATATATGGAGAGGTAGTTAGGAGAGAGAGAATTCAAATCCCACTCTCAGTATTTATTATCTGTGTGACCTTGGGAAGGTCACTGAGCCCTCAGCCTAATTTTCCTTATTTACAATTAAATTAAGTAGTTGTGAAACAAGTAACTTTGAGTTGTATTTCAGGTCTTTATTTTTGGTCCAATAAATAGGCATTCAGTTCAACATTTATTGAGTTCCATCTAGATACAAGGTATATGCAAGCTTACAGGGAACTTAAAAGTATAAAAACGAAAAATAACTTAATGCTCTATGTGTTATAAACAGAAGCAATGTTACAGTGGAAATGTTATTAGATTGGAGGACAATTATCAAAGCAGAGAAGTAGTACAGCAAGTTGTATACTAGCCCTTGAGTTTAAAAGACCTGAATTTAAATCTGACTACAGTTCCTTTCTATCTTTATGATTTTGGATATGTCATTTAAGTACTAGTTCCCCAAGATATAAAAGGAGGACAAAAATAACAACTATTTTCCAGGGTTGTTGGTGAGAATATAATGAATTAATTGCAAAATGCCTAATAGAGAAGTTGGCACATTGTAAATGCTTAATAAATTTTATTCTTCCTTCTTTTCATGTGATCCTTAGAAAAGTCACTTCACCTGTTCATACTTCCATTTTTTTTTGTCTGAAAATAATAACAAAAAAATCTCTTCCAGTCCCATCACTGGGTTGTTGTTAGTAGTAGTTGCTGAAAGCTTACTTGGGGGTCTGAAACAGCTATTTTCCTGATAACAATAGTAGAACTTTCCAAGACTTCAAAACAGATAACATCTGTCCACTTCTGATGATTCACATGAGAACACATGGTTTTTGCCAGAAGGAACATGAAAAGCATTGTCAATGATTTCCAAAGTCTTGGGCAAGAATATAGGACTATGGGGGATAGGTTATGTTTTCTTCACTTATGCATTGGAGAGAAGAGATATAGAAAATAAAATTAATTTGGAAAATAAGCAGTTAAAAAGATTGTATCAGAGTGAGATTTGATCTTTTGGACCAAGTCTTACAATACAGTATTGATAGACCATTGGCAAGAGATGGCAAGAATATATTGGCTAGATATCTATCCAACCTAATCAAACTGGCTTTAAATTACAAGAAATGAAGGGATAGGAAAGAGAGGGAGAAAAAAAACAAACTATGTACATTTTCTTAGATACAATAGAGAAAAGAGATAGAAGAATGTACTTAGATGCCCATAAATTCACATAAGATAAAATTCAAGGAAAAAGTCACTTGTAAATTCCATGGCTTCAAAAGTGTGTTTATATACAAATGCTCCAAGAGGAATGAGTCTGAAGAAATGAGTCTGACTTCAAAGATAATAGTGAAATTAGAAGGGATGAAGCTTGTGACTAGATCATGGATCATTATCAATTTTAAACAGTAGCAAGGTATTCCTAACAGTAATTGAAGAGTAGTTTTTAAGACTTAAGATTTTTATTCCTTTCTTAGAATATTACCTATTCTTAAAAAACTCTTGATGACTTAATTAAAATAAACAAGACAAATAAAGAACAGGTATAGCATATTTGATATGGCTGATCCCCTTTCATTATAGGTAATGGTATACTGATAAATGTTTAAGAACTAGCTTCTCCCCCAAAAGTTTAAACACAGACATACAACTTAGACCTTCAAGTTTTATTAATCATGTGGTTTTTCCAAAATCTATACTATATAATAACCATCAAATATTTCCTTAATATGAAAGCATACCATTTAGTATCATATGGAAAGTATCAGTTATAAAGCGTGGAAATTATGTGTCTCTTTCTGTGTGTCTCTGACTTTGTGTGTGTGTGTGTGTGTGTGTGTGTGTGTGTGTGTGTGTGTCTATAGCTATCTATCTATGATTCTGTTGGATCTTTTTTGCACAGAAAATTGTCTTGATTTTAAAATATACTTTTACCTCAGCTCATTTCAGGTTCATTTTCTATGCTGAGTAATATTTCTTCCCCAACTAGTTTGTTCAGCTTTTCTCTAAATATCTCCTTTATACCCCTTTTCCCTTCTAATTCCTATTAAACATTTTTAAATAGCCTTTAGATAGTTAAGCAATTTCCTAGGATATGTAGAAAATTACACATAATTATTGCTTCATTTTATGATCTATACATTTTCATTTAATTGAATTACATCATATCTACTTTCTTTAGCACTTCAATGAGCTCATTGGTATGAAAATTTCACCTACCAACATAAAGAATAATCCATATGTAACATAGAGAATGGACTTTTTTTCCCCTCTTTTTCTGAGGCTGGGGTTAAGTGACTTGCCCAGGGTCACACAGCTGGGAAGTGTTAAGTGTCTGAGATCACATTTGAACTCGGGTCCTCCTGAATTCAAGGCTGGTGCTCTATCCACTGTGCCCCCTAAGATGCCCCCAGAGAATGGACTTTGATATCTGTTGAGGACAACTTGATCTTTAGTCTCTTTGAATTCAGCTAAGCTGGTCCTTAAGTAAAAGTTCTACACCATTCATCCATGAAGCCATTCTAGATAGCTTGGTAAAATATACCAAACCAAGACCCTGATTTCACCTTTGTCAGGATTTGACTCAGACAGATCTAGTATCTCCTGAAGGTGGATTAAACGTACCCACCCATCCACACATGAAAGATAATATAACTCATCCATGGCTTCTCGTTTTTGTGCATTTCTTGTTAATGTTCTACCACAAATTTACTGGCAGTGTTCACCCAAAATACTCATGGAGTCCTGATATTATAAGACTTCCCATGGAGCATACAAGTTGCTAGGCCTTATTCTTAACATGTGACTAGTCCATTTTTCTTTTCATATATGTATTTTATAACCTTAATACCATTTCTTCCCAATTTCTTGCTTGTATCATATATTGCTGTCTGCTTATAACCATTATGTGCCTTTCCATTGCCCATTGAGTAATCCTTAGCCTTCTTTTTTTAAAAATAGAGGAAAATTGTTTCCATATTTCTTTTACTGTAGTTCTTGCCACATTAAACTAAAAATTTCTAATCTCTAAATCCTGCTTTACTGTAATGAATTATTTCACAACTCCAATATGTATTTCACACCTTCTGTTGTACTTTATCAACCACTGACTAACTTTGAAGGGTGCAAATAAGTTGATAACAATTGCCTCACAGATGCAGATGATATTTTTCTTTGTCTCTTTTTTCTTCTCCTAATACAAATAATAGAACCCTGAAAATGAAAAAAACAAAACAAAACAAAACAACAAACTTCTTGAAAACAAATCTTCCTTAGGTACAAAGTGTCTGACAATAATCTAGTTTCATACTGCTTTTATATCTCAGCTACTGTAAACATTTCTACTCAAAAACAATTCCTGTGTTTTTTAGAAGACAGATTTAAATATGTATACATTTACATGTTTATCTTAAAGTAAATTGTAGTACAGTGAAAAATTAGAACATATGAGGCAAAAAACTCATTTTTGAGCATTGCTTTAAAAATTTAGACCTTTTTCTTCAAAATCACAGTGATTCTAATACTTAACCTGTTTGACTTTCTTTGACTTTAACGATCAAGATAAATACCACCTGTTTATTCTAGCTACATCAGACCTTTTGAACTTCACAGTTCCACTCAATGGCTCAGTGCAGTTTATGGTCTCACCAGCCAAAATTGTGCATGTCATTCAGGAAAATATAGGGATGTATGTGGTCTTACAAATGTCACAGTCTGGTAACTTCAGGGTAAGGTTAATGTGAGGCAAAGAAATATCTGCTTAAATAGTTCACTTCAGTGAATTAATTGCCCATCAATGGTAGAATAAAACAATAATACATTAGTTCATTTGATATTTTGTTGTTATATATAAGGTTAGATTAACTGTATCATTAAATCTATAACTTCTATGGTTTGCTTGGATAAGTAATATTACCAAAAAAAAAGTAATAGTTGTTCCTCTACTACCTGCTTTGTTATTTAAAGAATCCTAGGGATAAAATAAACAGAATTTTAGATTTGGAGTCAGAGGAACTCAGGTCATATACCAAGTCTATCATTGATTACCTGTGTGATCTTTGAGAGGTCACATAACCTTTTTAGATTATAGTATTTTCATCTTAATAATAAGAGGTCTGGACTAGAAGGATCCAGTTCTGAATATATTATTCTCAAAAAAAAATTTAGGAGATAAGCTATAGTGTAATGGTCTTTAAAGTGGATGTTGTATAAAATGACTACATGGGGTAGGTCACCCTTGAAGGTCCACCTTTTAGATGGAGTTCCCATGCAGTCTCTCAACTGGTCCAACAAGACAAGGTCTTGCCTCCAACACAAGTAAACCACATTCTTCAATACTTCCCTAGTTCATCATCTCCCACTTCTGGACTTGTCTTAACTATTTCATGGGAGGCATTCTCAAGGGAGTTATAGCCTAACCTGATTCCTTTTCAGAAGTTCCTTATTTTTTAGGAGAACTTCCAATTTGTAAAGTGCTTAACACAGTATCTGTAACATATTTGGAACTACATAAATGTTTATTCCCATCTCCTCCTCTAGGTTCTTAATTTCTGCTTTATCCTTGTTGTTATTTCTATTACTACTTTGTTCTTAAAGATTAATGACACAGCAAGAGTGAGGTCTTGACTCATGCCTGATTTTTAAAAAAATAATCAATACTTAAAATGCTAAGATAAATATCTAATTAACAAAAAGCACAATCTGCTACTTGGCTGATACAAATTTTTTATATTTCTTCACATATATACATATATATGTACATATATATATATACATATGTGTATATATATACTTTACTTTTTTCATAATCACTGCTAATAAATATTACCTTCCTTTCTCTTTATCTCTATTCTAATGAATTTGAGTAAACTTTTTTTTTTTTTTTTTTTTTTTACTATTTCAGTGAAAGTCATTCTTTTGCTTTGGAACTTTATTCCCTTGATGCTTTCATAAAAAATGTCAGACCAAACAGAAACTCTTCAGGAAATTCCTCAACCCTAACCTTTCAGGGTCAAAGAAAGCAGCAGACAGTTTGTTGTCTTGGAAAGTGACCTCGGTTCAGTTCTACTCCAAACAAACTTTCAGATGTTATCTATGCATTGTCACCGGAGAAAGCAGTGCTGACTCTTAAAGAGCAACAGTAGCACTTCTACCTTTAAAAAAAAAAAAAAGTGACTTCATTGGAAAATGACATGGTAATATATAATATATATATATATATATATATATATATATATATATATATATACACACACACACACACACATACATATATATATATATATATATATATGTATGCATTATAGTAGTGGCTTAGTGTTTACTAGAGCAACTTGATACCTATAAATCTCCTACTCTAGACAGCCTGAAAAATTGCAAGAAATATTCTGTTATTGTAATGAGACACATTCCAGATCATATAGAGTTCACTCAGATTGTGTAATGTGATACTCCTAAATTTTGTTGACTTCACATTTTCTTATAGACATGCTCAATTTGGAAGTTAACAATACAAAATTTCAAAAAACAAATATGAATGAATTATCCAATTCAGATTTGACTAATAAGATTTACATTTTATTTTATAATCATGTATGAATCCAGTCTATGCCATAAATTGAACTTGTAAGTATTACTTGACAGATTTCAGAGGGCTCTCAAATAAGCAATTCAACAATTACAGACAAGTTGTAAGGAAATTTAACTTCGTCTTTGCCATTAATAATATAAGGATTTGTTTAAGGGCTAGAGTAAATTTTGAGGAGTTTGTTATGAAAACAACTGCTTCACTTCTATCTATCCAAGAAAGTAATTTGATGAAGGTAGTTGCTGTTTTAATGCATCATTTTCCTCCCAAGAGTCCACACTTAAAGATGTTCAGTATAGGTCCAGCTGTAAAAGCATATCTGTCAGATTTAATGAGATTGGCAGCTTCCTATAGTTAAGGGGGCACCCTTTAAACCTTATAAGAATATTTTGGACATTTTAATATTCAAAGATAATCCACTTAGTAAGTAAATTTAGAAACAATGAATAAAATATTTATTTTTAGAAATTAACTTGCTAATTACTAATAAATCCAAGTCTGAAGTAGGAAATGCTAGTTTAATGCCCTGTGCTAGCTAAATGCTGAGTGTACCCCCCCAAATAAACAAATAACAATAACAATAAAATTGTCTTCAAAGAGCTCATCTTTTGGTATAAGATAACATGTACACATATTTTTTTTTAAATGCAAGATACACATAAAGTAAATACTTATTATCTCTCTGTAGCTGCAGATTCTCTCTTTGATCTCACTCTCTACTAGCAGGGACTTTGAGTTAGAAAGGGAGAGGGAGAAGAGGCATGACATAGTTGTTGCCCTAAGATACTATGCTCAACCAACTGGTAAGGGTAAAGAGGGAAAAAAGGGATAGCAATAGCAGATCAGCTATCTTCTCTTATTTAGAGTGGATACTGAATAAACCCACCCTCTTCTGTGATAGATTATTTGTATTTGGAGTTTTTGTGTTTTAATATATTATTCTGAGAAAGTCTTCATAAGCTTAACCAGACTGCCAAAGGAGTCCATGACAAAAAAAAAAAAAAAAAAAAAAAAAAAAAAAAAAAAAAAAAAAAAAAAAAAGCACGCACAAGAGTGGGAGTGAGATTAAGAACTCAAGCTCTAGAGTTTCTAGAATGTTAATAACTAGTAGAAGTATGAGTTGAACGTTTTGGGAAAACTTTTGGTCATACTATTTTTGGCTATTCACAGTTGGCATAGTCATGAGCAACTAAAATTCAAACTGTACATTTCTAGACCTTCTGCTGCTCGTTTGCTTTTATGTCTGGGAAACTTAAGGAAATTAAGACAGTGAAAGACTTAGAACTTTTGTGGTAGATTTTTAAAATTATGATTTATTTTCCATGTTATTAATTATTAAACATTTGCTTATTGAGAATCTATCTTCAGGGGGGGGGAAACTATATATACCATTTAAGTATGTAAATTAACTTTTATGTAGCAAAGATTCCACTAATCAACATCTATGAAATATAGTAAGTTGGAAAAAGGAGGGTTTTCATCAGTGTCTGGGGATTCCTGCATAAGTTCTAATAGACAAGATACATAGCCTTGGCATAGAAACAACCAGAACTGAGCAATACAAAGCCATTGATTCTTTGAAAAAATAATATAGAAGTATAGCCTTTATTTAGTATTTCAGCTCATCAGAGAATCTGCATTGGTGAGCTTAGAACTGCCTATCCTATGAGTGGCTAAAAACAGACTATGTTGAGAAGAAATAACAGAGAAAGAGCAGGATTAACAATTAGAATGATCAGGGAAGATCTTTTGAGGAAATGACATCTCAGGTGGATTTCAAAGAGAACTATGGATTTCAAGAGGTGAAGCTAAGGTAGAAGGGCATTCTATGCAGAGGGAACAGCTAATTCAATTATATGGAGATAGAAAATGGGCTATTATTTAAGGAGAATGACAAATGGCATAGTTGATTGGAACATAATCTATTGCAGGAAATCAATTTGGAAAGATAAACTGGATCCAATTGTGAAGAACTTTAACTGTCAAACAGGAGAGTTTGTATGTTCTCCTGCAGGTAAAGGAAGATTTTAAAGATTCTTCCTCAGATTATTGATATAGTAAGACCTCTATTTTAGAAATATTAATTCAGCAGTTGTATGGAGGCAAGAGAGAAGATACTGGAAATTGAAATTTTAACTGAGAGGAAGCCATAATAGTAGTTCAGATAAAAGGCAATGATAGCTTAAACTATGGTTATAATGATGTAATTTAAGATAAGGGCAAGGAATAATAATCACAAATATTTGTATAACTTCATAAAACATTTTATACGTATTATTTTATCCTCATAACAACTCTTTAAGATAAGTGTGATTAAGGGACTTTTCCAAGGTCACACAGCTAGTATCTGAGGCAAGATTTGACTACAGTGCTATTCCAGCTCCAAGTCTAACACTAGATTTTATACAACCTAGTTGCCTCTAATGCTATGCAGATGTGTAAAAAGTGTTGTGAGATCAGAATTAAAAAAAAACAATAACAACAAAATCAAAAAAAATTGATAATTGGATAAAAGTTGTTGGTGGTCTTGGGTTAAATAATTTATAATGAGACTCTTTAAAAGATATCTTTGAATGTCATTTTAAAGCTTATTTGGTTAGGCAACAAACTTCCTTATAATTATGTACAAGTTCAAAGAGAGCATGACTTATTTGATTTTGCCTTTCACATTTAGAAAGGAGAACATTTAGATGTGCCAAAGAATTGTGAGTATAATTTGTTCTTTTATGGAAATATACCACAGAGTTCAACCCCATGGAATAGCCTTTGTGATTCAAAATTAAATTCTTCAAAATTAGATATTAGGAGACCAAATCCTTGGGTGTTGTTTCAGAAATTGCTGCCAATCTCTCCTGCTTCTTTTATTCACTTAATACTACTGTCATGTTCTTAATGAAGCATTAATAATATCATACTGTTTCTTTCTCTGACTTATTATTCCCAAGTACAATGCTTGGTCCTACTGTGGAACTCTTAGTTGATAGCTCTGGATTAATGAGAATAGGTGGGATAAAGTTGGAAGCTAGAATGACTCAAAAACACCATGGTGCTCAGTTTTCATAACATGAAGCAACATGATGATGAATACTATCTGTTTTAAAGTATTTATAGGTAAAATACATTTCTGAACCCCTTCCAAAATCAAAGGAGAATTTATTCTTCTGAATCAGCCAAGAAGCAAATGATGATCATTTGAACAAGAAAATCTTTTGACTACCTTATTTCATCAGTATATTTCTCTGGTACCTTCTGATTTCCTTTTCTTTTCCTCCCTTTGAATGAATATGTTTCCACAATCTGCCCCCTCCATTTAAGAAGCAGGAATTTTGACAACAGCATCCTCCCTTCACTCTACAAAACATTTTCATTATAGCCTACTGAGATAACTTTGTAGCAGAAACAAACCTCTAGCCAAGAGGTCATTGCAAAAAAAAAAAGTTCCTTTCTTTTCAGCTCTTGGAGCAGGACATTCTGACAGTATGCTCAAAACTGAAAAGTTAAAAATTAGTACATAATTATAAGGAAGTTTGTTGCCTAACCAAATAAGCTTTAAAATGACATTCAAAGATATCTTTTAAAGAGTCTCATTATAAATTATTTAACCCAAGACCACCAACAACTTTTATCCAATTATCAAAATTTTTGATTTTGTTGTTATTGTTTTTTTTTTAATTCTGACCCCACAACACTTTTTACACATCTGCATAGCATTAGAGGCAACTAGGTTGTATAAAATCTAGTGTTAGACTTGGAGCTGGAATAGCACTGTAGTCAAATCTTGCCTCAGATACTAGCTGTGTGACCTTGGAAAAGTCCCTTAATCACACTTATCTTAAAGAGTTGTTATGAGGATAAAATAATACGTATAAAATATTTTATGAAGTTATACAAACATTTGTGATTATTATTCCTTGCCCTTCTCTTAAATTACACCAATTTAACCATAGTTTTTAGAAAATTTTAGAAATTCCTTTCTTTTTATTCCTTTAAAAATCATTGAAATAAAATTATATCCAAAGTACTTCAGAGCATGCCAAATTGCAAGGCCTACTCAGATCATTGAAAAATGAAAAAAAAATCAATCACATGAATGTCTTAAATTTGGAAGTAGTGGAAGGCTATATCATACAAATAACTGGCTTGACCATTTCTCCCTCCCATTCAAATTTCTGCTTGCCTGATTTAACCAGTTAATTTTTCCCATTATTCTCCTTCTTGCATATTGCAGTCTAACTTGTCTCTAGTTGCTCATGTATATCCAAGTTCTCATCTTCCTACATTGGAATTGGTCATCCCCAACACTTTGAATGAACTCTTTCCTATATGTGACTTGATAGAATATCTTACATCTTTTTAGATCAGCTTAAGTTTTAAAAGGAAGTCTTTCCTCCAACTTGTGCCTTCCTTCCCTAACTACTTTGAGTTTATTTTTATACTTGTTCTTTATTTACTTATGTGTGCTTATATTCTCTTCTGATAGACTGTAAGCTCTATAAGGGCAAGGACTCTCTCACTTTAAAAAGAATATCCCAGTACAGTGAGCAATGCCAGACTCAGAATAGATATTAAGATATTTGTTGTTTCAGTGATTAACACAGGCAATGAAACTATCAGTGAATAAGTAATAATATAATCATATAAAATATAAAAAGTACAGATCCAATCCTATACCAACTCAAATAAACACATATACATAGATAGCGGATGTAATAGTTTATTATTTATAAGTAATATGTCTTCTTAAATACATAGGCATTTTTATCATGGCATGGATATACCTAGGAATGGGAATAATAGACTTCAAGAATCTATGAATTTCATTAACTTTCTTTTTTTGATCTGATTTTGCTTGTGCAGCAAGATAATTGTATAAATATGTTTATACATATTGGATTTAACATATATTTTAAAATATATAACAGATTTTGTTGCTTGTCATCTAGGGGAGGGGGTGGGGAGAAGGAGGAGAAAATCTGAAACACAGGGCTATGCAAGGGTCAATCTTGTCAAATCATCCATACATATGTTTCGAAAATAAAAAGCTTTATTTTTTAAAAGGGGAAAAAAGAATCTATGAATTTATACAAGCAATATAACTGATTTCCTTTGAAAACCTATGGATTAGATTTATTTATTTAAAAAAAACTTTATTCTGAGCCTAACGATGGCATCCATGTCTACACACAAAAGGGTTAAGAACTCTTACACTACTTGACCATATTGCCATTAGAATTATCTATTTGATACAATCAGATTTTACATGTTTTTTCCCAGCTGTTACTCTTTTAATGAAATATTATTTTTAAATGGAAATGTCTTCTTGCCAGGTAGACAATTAATGATAGACCTGATTTAGTTAAGGAAAGAAAGTTTCGAGTTTTGAGATGCTGTTGCTTAATGGGAATGGAATTTTTATGAACCTCTTAGAAAATATTGATGATCCTGGATGGAATATGTCTGTGGTCATATAACCCACAATTCAGAGGCAATAGACAGTGTCTTTTGCCCTCTTCCTCAATATCTTACTGCTTTAAAATCATTAATGCTGTTAATGAGGCTTCAGAGATTCCTTGCACTAGGTCAGACAATGATGTATGCCTGGAGTTGGTATCTCATTAAAGGTTATTCATTGATTACTCTCAAGTCTCATTTAATTTTCCACCTAAGCAACTAGGGCTTGAAAAGGATCGAAACCTAAGGAAAAAAAGTGGGAAAGTTTTCATCATTAGCATACCTCTGTAAATGAGAAATTGCAACTAACATTGTCCCTTTGGGCTGAATCATTGTGTGTAGGAAACAAAGACAGAAAACCATCAAAGGAAAAAGTTGAGATCATTTTGAAGGATGTTCTTATAAATGAAATGATGTAATAAATGGTCAAAGGGAATTTTTTGGTGATGTGATATAGTATACTAAACCCAAATGTGCCTCTATTATTGTTGTTGTTTGGGGCCTTTTGGTTACCAGATCTCCTAATCTTGCCCAGCCTAAATATGAAACAGCCACTTATGGTCCTGATCCCTTTATTTTTCAGGATAAAAGTTTTATACTGCTCCATTTTTGTAAAATAGGCCAAGTCTTCCTTTCTTACGCAAATTGGCAGTTCTTTTCTACAGGGCTTTAACATATTGTATCAAAATTAGTTCAGACACCAGATTAAGCTTTAACACAATGATATCAAACTTAAAAGAAATGGGTGTAACTAATTTGTACAAAAGAAACCCTGTGGACTATATATTGACATGGTTTTTGTATATTTCATGTTATTTTTATTTAATATTAAAAATTCAGTTATAGGTAGGTATGTTGCAAGGGCATGTTTTAAACTTCTGCTAGAACCGATTGCAGAAGAGACCTGTAGGCCTCAGCAGTTATTGCTACATATGCTATCATAAAATTTACTTTAAAACCAAAATGCAAAGTGTTATGATAGATATGATAGAATCTTTATTTTTGTCATATCCAAACTTCAAAATTAGAAAATAAGGTCTCTTAAAATATTAAATTCCTTTCCCATCTCACGGACTTTAACATCCAAACCAAATGTGCTTCTGTATTATAAACATACGTGAAAAAATCCAGAAATATAATTAATAAAACTGATTGTTGGCCATCTTGTACAAGAAATAATGCTACTTAAGAAATAAGTAGCTTCTCTGACTAAAAATTCATTTTTTCTATTTAGAACTTTTTCTAGACTGTTATATATACTGTGGGAATCTAACATTAAAATGAGCTTGGATTCCATTGAGTCCAACCTCTTTGTTTTGTATAATGAGAAACTGAGGCACAGTGAGTTTGTGATTGGTCTAAACACCAATTGGTCTAAACAGCCAATAAGTGACTGAGTAAGAATTTGAACCCCAAGATGTCTGATTTCTGCTCTGGTTTCCATTCCATTATATCCTTTTTCTCTGAGGGAGTATGTGTCTTTCTGGATCTCTCTTTGAGGAGATACTTTGCTGAATTGGTATCTCTTTGTAGTAGTTTATAAAAGACATAGTCCTCATGAAAGAAATTAGCAGAAAACCAAATGTTTCTTAATAGACTATGCTATAACATTTTGTTTTCACATAAAATAGAAACAGGGTCTTCATGTAAATTTCTACATCGTCTCTATCATTTATAGATATAGGTGTTGAACAATGTATCCATATGTTTTTCTCTATCTCTATCTTTCCAGTACTATCATCTATCTCTATGTCATCTACAAATACAAATATTTACTGATCAAATAGGTATAGATCATTCCTCCTTTTTTTCTTTGTGGGTAAGGCAAAATTCACTTGGCTAGAAATAGTTGGCTAAGAAAACAGCAGATTATATTATATCTATATTATATATATACACATACATGCATACATACATATATAGAGAGAAAGGGACAGAGATAGAGAGAGAGAAAGACAGAGAGACAGAAAAAGAGAGAGATACACACAGAGAGATTATAATGTCTATAGCTTGGCATCAGGAAAGGAAGTGGGGAATGTTGGGGAAAGACTTTTCTTGGTACTTTCCAAATCCTGTGTTCTCAATTTCTAGATATCTATAAAGTTAATGACTCTTTTATCTATTCTTTATCATAGCTCAGTCCTCCCTTTGCTCCATATTTGCTCCATACTCACAATTCTAAATACTCAGAATCTCTTTTTCATCCTGATTCTTTGATAGTGTCTCCCTTTTATGTAAATTGCTTAGGGCATGACCCAGGCTCTCATATAATAGCTTTGGTTGATGAAAGGTGGTATACTTGTCTTATTCACACTTAATTCTGATATTTTTAATGAAAAAAAAAAGATAAAAAATTGTTCTTGATTAGTTAAAGCATTAGAGCCAAAATGGGAGTGTTTCAATCCCATCTTTACTCTAGACAAAAAAAAAAAAACAAACCCAACTTCTATTTTTATTTTCTTATTAGTACAAATATTATAATCTTTCTTTTTAATGTCTTTTTTCTTTGATTTGATTACAAGGGCAGTGAGGGAAGAAGAGAGTCAAGGAAGAGAGAAGAACAATAGGAACTTCTGAGGGCAATATAATTTTTCTAAAAAATGAAAAAGTTGGATTAAATGATCTCTATGATTCTTTCCATTTCAGTCTATGAGCCTATACTGCCCATTTATATTGGATTGTGATTATCTCTTTGATTTATCAGTGTTAAAAAACACAATGGAAGAAACTCTCTATTTACATTGTTTGATCTTAAAATATGACAACATGCTGTGGATTACTTAATAAAGTGACAAAGTGCTGAATAATGTGGCATACAATGACAACCACTATATCATGTCACTGTCTGACATAGTTAAAGTAGATGGTGTTGGCTCACGTATGTTCTTGTTTCATGAAAGTGAGAGGAAGTTTATACATTACAACCACTTGACATGTTATTTCAGCTGGGGATTCTGCCGTGTTTGATGAATGTGGATTTTCCCAGCTGACAAGGTCGATAAACTGCAGTTTCATAAATGAGTTTTTAACAGAGAGGATGAATGTATGACTTACTTAAATTGTTGGATCCCTGCTCCTTTAGAAAGGCATGGTGGTATGGAATGGGCTTGACAGGTACTGGTGATTAAGGACAACCCTAAAGCCTGAGGGAAAATATTTTTTAAGGAAAAGAGAAATGGTCAAAGCAGTGACGCAATAAGGGAGAATAACACAGTGGTCATTCCGAGACAAGCCAACATTCATCAATAATCCCATATCCTAAAAGGGAGGGAAGAAGTGGAGAGGCATGAAATGGCATATAAATAACAGCTATTTGAAGACTGAGGAATTAGCATAGGGTCAGGGAGAACACCTTGTTCCAAAGAGGAATAGTAAGTTAGGTAGAATATTAATTTGTCTGATGTATTTTCCTTGCTCAAGCTCACATTTCTTTATAGGGGCAGGAAGAAGTATGGCATGCACTCTATGACCCATTTTTTGCAATACTTTTTCACTGCTGTTAGGGGCCCAGATATCAATAACTCAAGGTGGCATATTAAGTAGAATATTGGCCTCGAGGTCAGAAAAACTTGAGTTTGAATCTCAACTCAGATTGATTAGGTACAGAGCTTTAAGACAAGTTGTTTAACCTCTCTGAGCCTCAGTTTCTCAATTTATAAGATAAAGAATTATATTATTGCCTACTCACAGGAATATTGCTAAGAGTCAAATAAAATAATATGTGTAAAGTTCTTTGCTCTTTAATACACTTCATTATTAGCTACTATTATGACGAGATACAACTTGGAAACTTCAAGAATATGTAAGTGTAAGACTAAGAAGGTAAATTTGCAATTCAATAACAATTCAGAATTATTTGCTACTTAATACAAAATATAGATCACTTAAATATTGTGAACATTTAAAATAAGATCCATCTATACAGAAGATGGCTCATAAATTAAAAAAATATATTGGTTGTTTTGAGAAATGCAAATAGTTAATACATCTAGAATATTTTTATTTTTTAAAAATAAAGTTTGGAGCCTAAATGAACATTAATCAAGTTGACAACATTGTTATCAGTGATAATGATTTACAAACATAATCCTTCAACAATGGCAATGTTTTAAAAACTTATTATGTGTGATGCACATTGCCACCCATTGGGGGAGATAGATTTATGACACAGAGCCTACACTCTTAGGACTAGATTCCACCATGATCATGCCTTCAGGAAACTTTATTGCCAGGAATTTATCATGCTGTGAGTTTGTATCAGCTTTAGTATTTATTTCCTCCCATATCATTACTACTCTCTGCTTTTCTGGTTGGAAGGGTAAAAGACAGAGCAAGGAATTTCTCCCAAAACCTCTATTTAAAGAGAGTTCTCAGACCAGTCATCTCTTCACTTTCTGCTAGCTTTTGTTCCTTGGACTGAATTCTACTCTATTCAATATTGGGTAATCCCTCATCCTCTTCCAGTTTCCCATTAGACTATAAGTTTCTTGAGGACCACAAGTGTTCTTCTTTTTCTTTATTTACCAAACATGTAAAGGCATAAAAGCATGGCATTTAGCAGGAAATTTTATGTCTATTCTATCAGCTGATCATGTCAAATTGAATCTCTTACTTGAAGCACTCATGTGCTGCTTAAAATTGCCTTTTATTTGAAGATCTAAAGCACATAGCCATTATTTACTGAGGGTATATTATGTGCAAGTTATGATGTATCACAGGCTACTGTAAGAAAATTATGAACTTGGGGCATCTAAGTGGTGCAGTTGATAGAGCACTAGCACTGAAGTCAGGAGGACTTCAGTTCAAATCTGATCTCAGACACTTAACATTTCCTAGCTGTGTGACCCTAGGCAAGTCATTTAACTCCAATTGCCTTAGCAGAAACAAAACAAAACTATGAACTCATTTGAAAACTTTCATTGATAAGAACTAATATTCAGCACCATTGATTTTTTTTTTCAGAAGATCTCAGTATCCTTGATTAGAAGATTTAGAATGCTTTGTTATCACTATGGCCTTGAATTAAAAAAAAAAAAAAAGAAAGAAGAAAAAGTAATTGGACTTTTAATAGCCTGAGGAAAAAATGCTACTGAAGTGACAATGGACCTGAAGGTCTCTCTGAGAAATTAACCTATTTCCTTTATTATTGTAATAAAATTCTTTAAATATCATTACTTCAAGGTACTCAATCTCATATTTATGCTAAAATTTTATTTTTCCGAATCTTTTTAAAAGTTTTATTTATACTGAAATTTGTATTCTTTTATTCATAAATTGAAATGTTAAATGGAGAAGAGTAAAAAAAAAAGGATGACAAGTCAAACAACAAAGATGCTAAGGGTTTTTTTGCAATGATATTTTAGCACAGAAAGAAAGAGATCCAAGATTTCATTTCCAAGAAGCCTGTTTATATTAGTTGTAAAAGTTGCAAAGGTCAAAATTTCAAGTCCAACAAAAACTAATATTATGTTGATTTTGGTAAGAACTTTCTAAATGATAAATTTTTATGATCTTTCTTTTTAACTCTTTAATAAAAGAAAATAATATATTTTAAATGATGTGAATATCATTAAGTTTGAAGTCTTGATATCTTACATGAAAAGATTGTTAAGTCAAGAAGTTTTGAAGGATGGGTGGATGGCTGTTATTTCTTCTCCTCCCCTTATTCTGTGATTATCCTTCTCACAGTTTATAAAGAAAACACAGTAAAACACACACACACACACACACACACACACACACACACACACATATATATATATATACATATAATATATATTTGTGTATATCTACACACATATAATCTATTTATACATACACACATGTTTTGCATAAAAAAGTTCATATATATATTTATACATATATATTGATTTCCATGCTATAGCCATAAGAAACATACAAACATTTTCCCCTTCTAAATCTCAAGACATGTATTCCTCTATAGTATTTTGGTCTCTGAGAAAATAGCACTCCCCCCAAAAAAAAAAAAAGAAAAAAAAAAGAAAAAAGGCCCAAAACATAGCTTATAAGCATATATATAGATATACCTATATGTAACATCTGGATCAAGTGCTGGATTTACCTGTGCCCTCAGTAATTATTGGGCTGACATCCCAAAGGACCTTTTAAAAGGTCACTCTTTATAGTTCTGGACATGGATACTACACTGGTTACAAATTAGAACTCTGGAGTGATGGGATGTAAAAGGAGTCTCACTAAATGTCAAATGTGGAGAATACTGAGGCAAAAGTGAGGTTGAAGCTTATTGAACTTTTTTGAATGACTTGTTCCACTCAAAGAGTCTCATGGAAGATAGGTGACAGAAGGAATTAAATTTGTTTTTCTTCTTTTTTTAACGGATTGTGGTGGGAGGTAAAGAAAAGGTATTTATATAGAGAAATGGGTATGATTAATATAAATGTTATACGCACTTCCTGATTGAGGTCATTTGTATTCTTTTACTTAAAATTTTTACTTTGTTACAAGACAGCTCCCCTGAAATGTGAATGTATTTTTTATTTTTAATATCATTTTATTTACATGTAAATATATGTAAAGATAGTTTTCAACATTAGTTTTGTAAAATTTTGTGTTCCAGATTTTTCTCTCTTCTTTTCTTACCTTCTCTCTCCCCAAGACAGCAAGCAATCTGATATGCATTAAAAATATGCAATTCTTTCAAACATATTTTCATATTTGACATGCTGTGTAAGAAAAATCAGGCCAACAGGAAAAAAAACAGAAGAAAGAAAAATAAAACAAACAAAATATGAAAGTACTAAGTTTTCATCCATATTCAGTTTCCATGTCTCTCCCTCTGGAGGCTGATGATATTTTCCATCCTGACTCTATAGGAATTGCCTTTCACCTCATTGTTGAGAAGAGTCAAGTCCATCACAGTTGATCATCAAAGTGTATATTTTTTCAATAAAACACACCTATAAAATTTTTAAAAAATTATAATATATAATGGAAGTTTGGAATATACACTGAACACCTCTAATGTCACCCCCCCATACAGAGATGTTGAGCAGTCTATTTTCTCCTTCAAGGCTGGCAAAGATGAGAGAGCAGCAGGCTTGAATGTAGAGCCTCAGTGGATGTATTTCTTTGGATCAGAGGATCTGACTAGCCATGGTGAAAGGTGGAGATTTCTTTACCTTTATAGGTAAGGATTGACTAGTTGTATTCATCCTCCAATTCCTACTGCACCAAATGTCATATGATAAATATGAAACTTTACCTTGACCAATATCTGAATTTTGCTTGGAGAAAAGGGTACGAGAAGGTTTGAAACTTTTACATTGTCATATTTCTACCATTTTTGCTAAATTTCTACAATTTTTTTTAATGTGTCACTCACAACAACTTTGAGCTATCTGCCTCAACTCAATTTGGAACCATACATTTTGGGCCTTTTATTGTGCAATTTTGCAAGAAAAGTATATCAGAAATGACTTCCTCTATCTTTCTCCCTTTTTCTATCTCACCTTCTCCATTCTCCTCTCTCTCTTTCTATCCTCTCTTTCTTTTTTTCTACTTATCTCCCTTCCTCCCTCCATCTTTTCTTCTCTTTTTTGTTTTTCTCTATCTCTTCCTCTTCTCCCTCTCTGTCTTTCTCTATATGTGCACATATATCATATTTATATATGCACTACTCCTATACATATGTATCTACAAATGCACATATATATATGTATATATACATATATATACATGCACAATATATCTTGATTTCAGAAAACTAATGATAATATCCATGATAGAAAATTGATAGATTCAGGTGCAGATTATATTCATGCATGCTTGCATGCATATGTGCTTCATAAATATATATATGTATATGCATATACACATATATATATTTATACTCAGTTCATCAAAAATATTCATTTTGAAGAATAAAACTATAGATCAATATTTCTAATGAATACAGTTGCAAAAAAACTTAAATAAAATGTTAGCATAGACTAAAGCAAATATGTGATAAAAATTATACATTATGAGCAGGTTGGATTTATACCAGGAATTCAGGGTAGTTTAATATTTGAAAAGCTATGAATTTGATTAACCACATTAAGAACAAAACTAATAAAATATATATAATTATATCAATAGATGCATAAAAAAGTTTTTGACAAAATAAAAAATCCATTTCTGTTTAAAAAATACTAGAAAACAAAAAGAATAAATGAATTGTTCCTTAAAGTGACAACTAGGATATATCTAAAACCAAGAGCTACTATTATTTATAACAGATATAAATTTGACACCTTTAAATATATTCAGGGCTGAAACAAAGATTTTCACTATTACTGCTTCTATTTGTCATAGTATCAGAAATGTTGGCTATAACAAAAAGATAAGAAAAAGGACCTGATAGAATATCTACAGGAGAGAAGAAGCAAAACTATCACTTTTTTGCAGATGATATGAGGACGTACTTAATTAAAGAATCCTTAGATCACCTAAAATTAAGCAAATACCGAGTGTTTTACCAAATATTCCCCATTCCTGGAATGCTCTCCTCCTCTCCTCTACCTCTTAGAGTCCCATGTCTTCTTCCAAGTCAACTCATCTTCTGCAAGAAGTCTTTCTTGATCCCCCTTAATGTCAACGCATTATTACTATTGATTAAATTTGATTTATATGTATATGTGGTATTTGTAAATAGGTATTTACATTGCCTCACCTGTTAGACTATGAACAAGCAATGCTTTATACTTTTCTTTGTAGCTCTAATGAATAACATAATGCACAACACATAATAAGAATTTTATAAGTGCCATTTATTTAATTGTTTGACTATGTTGTCAATCCTATGTAGCCTATAAGCTTTTTTAAGGTAGTGACCTAATTTTTGCCATTATATCCCTTGTAATCAGTAGTCTATCTTATTGTAGTTGCCAATCAATAAATATCTGATAATTTATTGATGAAGAAACCACACTAAGGTTGTTTCTATAGGATACTAATTCAACAGTATGGTAAAATGGGGGGAAAGACCTAGATTTGGAATTATAGGATTTAGATTTAAACCTTTGCTCTGTTACTCCCTACCCCTGGGACTAACCTCTCTGGGTCTCAGTTTCCTCATCAATAAGAGGAGGGTGTTGGACTAGAGAGTTTCTTCAGTCATCTGAATCTATGATCTAGTAAGAAATACAAAAGAATGGCCAATTTAACTAATCTCATTGTCAAAATGGAGAGATTGATGAGTTCACTCTTTATGAGCTTTCATGATGAGCTCCTAAATCATCAAGTTCACAAAGAGTCCCATTGTACTAAATATATTCTACAATTCCTGTAGGTTATTAGGAACTGCAAGTTTATTCTGGTAAAGTTGCCAAGGAATCTCTACTTACTTATGACTGGGGTGAAAAGGGGACAATTGGAATGGCCAAATGTTTGTTTTTTCTTTTCTCTAGAAAATTGGTCTATAATAAATCATTGTGTTATTTGTGTCTGTTTTATATATTGCATCAATTTTTAAAAAATGTAACTCAAAAATGGATGCAAGTATTTAGACAAATGAGTTTAAGGTATGGATACTGATAGAGTCTTTAATAAATCAATTCTTTTCTATATGCCCCTTTAGAAAGAGGCATCATTTAACTTCTTATTTTAGACATAGTGAAAGAGACAATATATCACAACACGTTTACCTATGAATGAAATACTTTTAGTGAATAAATCTACCCAAATAGTCTAACACCATACTGAGAATAAGATAAATCATAGTGTAGTCTATATTGAGTTATCTTACTCAAAGAGACCTTAAATAAGTCCAATACATTTCCTGTGCTTGTCAGTTAGAAAACTTTCTTTTGCATTTAATCATGTTTCTAAAATCTCTTTAGGACACCCAGGGATGCCTCCATTGTTAAGCCAAGTGTATCACTCAGCGTGCACAGGATCATATTAGATGCTACTTATTCACCTACTCAGCTTTAAATTTCATATTCTTTTTAGTGACCATATGAAAACCACTAACAAGGTAAATATTCCTCTCAGATATCAGAACTCAAACAGTTCCAACTGATTGTTTTTCCTGATGTCTTTAGCATCAGTAGTTGTTGCTTAGAAGTTGTTGCTTACACTTTGTTCTTAGAATGAAAACTTTATCTCACCTCTGCCCAGTACTGCACAATTTTAAAATAAAAAAATACTAAATATTTCTGTTGTTGTTATGACTGGCTGTGCCTTGATGTCAGTGAGTACATGTAAAATCGTTATAGTTTTTGTAACCAATAATCTGGATCTTATTTTTTCAATAACATTTTGTATAGAATAGATAGTATATATTTCTCAATTCTCATTTTAAAATGGAGTAATAATAGCCCCTATTGCCAAAAATCATTTTGATTATCAAAAGAGACCATAATTGTAAAGCCCTTAAGCACAGCAGCAGCCTATAGTAAGTGGTATATACATTTTATAAGAAAAGTATAAGCACAGAGATAAAAAATACTCAAAAGTCAAAGTAAGATTTAAAGTAACATGTACATAGTATATTTGATCAAACAGAAAAAAATGCAGATAAAATTAGCAATGACAACTGTCAACCACTTTGAACACAAATATACAATAGTAATAACTGACAATTTGCTTTGATACACAATACCAAAGTGTATACTTGATGGAAGAATGAGAAGCAATGTTAATGGAGACCCCTGGTCTCAGGAACACCAGGGTTTAAGAGTTACCTTGGACAACCAATGGTGTGAGACCCCTGAGCAAATCTTTTAACTTCTCAGGATAGGATTATAAATAACAGAAAAAGGGGTGATCTGCACTGACAGGGAATTTCCTCACTGGAAGTTCTTTATGTCAATAAAATCACAACATCATTTGACAGAAAATATCAATAAAATCACAACATCATTTGACAGAAAAAATGTATAAGGTACCATAGCAGGCGTGTGTGTGTGTGTGTGAGTGTGTGTGTGTGTGTGTGTGTGTGTGTGTGTGTGTGTGTGTGTGTGTGTTTCTAAGATGAAATGTGAACTTCTTAGCATCTATTTACAAGTTTAGTTTTTCAATTCTAGCAATCTAATTCTTTTAATAGGTGAGAAAGATCACAAGTGAGACCTATTAACTTATTATTTAAAGGAAGTTATACAATGTACCAGGCAGTGTAATTCTGGGCAAGTCTTCATCTCTGTAGGTCTGTTTCTTCATTTGTAAAAATCTATAGAAGAGATAATAATAGCATCTACTTTCTAGGGTTTTGAAAAGAATAAATGGGATGATAAACATAAAGCTCTTTGCAAATTTTAAAGGATCATTTAAATTCCAAGTATTACTCTTATTATTTATAATTTGGTTCCTCAGGCTCATCTGCTGAGTTGCCCCTCTCCTTAACATTTTGCTCTACCTTTGTTGCATTCAGCATTTGTCCTTAGTTCCTTTAATATATCTGGTATCCTTGACATCAATTCTGAGTTATCACTTTGGCACAAACATTCTTCAGTGCCTGATTATAATTGATGTCTTTGGTATCTTTTTCCCTCTGTTGTTCCTGAATTATCTGACAATCACTGCGTTCATGGTCCAATCAGTGGGTCCCAGCAGGTAGAGTACTATATGCTGTTAATTTTGATTTCTGCTATGTAATGGTAGAGTATAATTTGTGATGATCAGCCAGGCATCATGGGTAAGATCTTTTACATAATTATATTTTAAAACTTTGCTTATTTTATGCCATTGGTTGCACATGCATGATGTGATCCACATAAAAATTTAAAAAAAAAACAAGAATAGAAACTCATAATTAGAAATTTTGTATCATAAAATATGTTAACTTTTCAGTAATAATAGAATCATTGTGGGAAGAATAATGAATTTTGAGTCAAGGTCCCATGTTTGAATAGCTAGTTTTGATTTACTGGTTTTGTGACAGTGGGCCTTTTGACTTTTAACTTCTTTAAATGTTTTAATTTCTCTGGAACTCAGAGAATCATGAAATTTAAGAACTCAGCATCCATCTTATCTAAATCATATTTAATGAAGAGTACCTTTGATGAAATCCTTCATAAGTGATCATCAGTTTTCTTTCAAAGACTTTCAAAAAGAGGTAATCCAGTAGCTCTTAAGTCATTACATTCCACTTTTGTCTAGCTCTAAATTTTCAGGATTTTTTTTCTCACATCATCTGAAACTATATTTTCCCCAAATATTTTACTTTTGTTCTGCTGAACCAAAAGAACAAGATCGATTCATCTTGCTTGTATTAATCCTTCTAATGTTTAAAGATGAATAGTATATACATTTCAATAGTATATACATCTCTTTTCCTCCAGATTAAGCATTCTTAAATTCTTTAACTGATAATTGTATTATGAATTCTAAAATCCCCTCAGCAGCAGGACGATTTCAGAGAGGCCTAGAGAGACTTACATGAACTGATGCTGAGTGAAATGAGCAGGACAAGGAGATCATTACATACTTCAACAATACTATATGATGATCAATTCTGATGGATATGGCTCTCTTCAACAATGAGATGAGCCAAATTAGTTCCATTTGTTCAATAATTAATAAAACCAGCTACACCCAGTGAAAGAATTCTGAGAAATGAGTGTGAACCCCTACATAGTATTTCTAATCCCTCTGTTTTTGTCCGCCTGCATTTTTTATTTCCTTCACAGGTTAATTGTACATTATTTCAAAGTCTGAGTCTTCTTGTGTAGCAAAATAACTGTATGGATATGTATACATATATTGTATTTAACATATACTTTAACATATTTAACATGTATTGGTCTATCTGCCATGTGGGGGAGGGGGTAGGATTAGGGGAAAATTGGAACAAAAGGTTTTGCAATTGTCAATGGTGAAAAATTACCCATGCATATATCGTGTAAATAAAAAGATATAATAAAAAATAAATAAATTAGCACATTTATAAAAAAAAAATCCCCTCACCATCCTGGTCATGTACCATTTTGTCTATGTAGATTTTTCTTAGAATGTGCACTCAGAAATGAACACAGCAATCAGGTCAGACCTGAGCAGAGGATAGTAGAATAATACCTTTCTTGTTTTAATCACTATGAAAATTGTTTTTCTTCTTAAAATTGATGTCTTCTATTTCTACATTGCATTTATTTCGAAACACATCCCTTCCCCTTCCTTCCCCATCAAAATGTTTCCTTGTAACAAAGATTAAAAATAAGAGTGGGAAAAAACAAGACAAGAAAACCAGACACTCCATAGATGATTTCTGACATCTATGATATATCATTGCTCTTGAACCTCTGTAATGAAGGTGTTGTAATATAGCATTTGAGGTCCCCTGATTTCAGCAGAGGGGGAAAGGGGGACTTCCCACATTCCCAATCTAAGAACAACAATCTGTCTGATTCTAAATAGACCATTCCTTAATTCATTGATGACTGATAATTTGGTCAGTAAGAACAAAATTCCAGAGCCACTCCTCAGTTCATTGCTGACTGTCAGATAGATAATATGTTGGTCAGTAATAACCAAATTCCAGATACCACTTCCCTGGGTCATAGAATTAGCATGCCAATGATAGAAAACTGGATAAAGGGATCTCCTCTCTCTTAGGATTTTGCTAATTATTTTTTGGAACTTAACTCACTTGTAATGTCATTACAATTACAATAAATTTTGCCCCTTGACTAGGAAGAGGGTTCAAGCCTGAAAATTCTTTTTGAGACACCTCATGACATTGATCTGTGACCCCTATCTTTTGGGGTCCCCTTTCCTAATCTCAATATTTGGTGGCCCAATATGGGGAGAGTCTGGCTTCCCCTGGTTTGATTCTCTCCTTGTCAAGGTAAGCCCCCATTTTTTCTCCCACAATTCTATGGCAGGACACCCCAAGCAACTAGGAGAAGGTTTGTCTGGGTCATCATGAGCTCTATGCTCAGCAAGTTTTCCTTGACTGGGGATGCCCAGACTGGGAAATTCTTGAAATTTTCAGCAAAGTTCCTAGGGAGCCTTTGCCAACCTTTCACCTTCTCTGGAACATCAGAGAAGATGGAAATACTATAGGATAGCTTTTGGCAAAATTTTATGGCTTTTGACAAAGATGGGACAGTACTCTTTCATGTAATTTTGTCAGTGTCTGCATCTCTGTGCAGAATGTCTGTGTCATGTTTGTTCTGTGAGCTACATTTTGTTACCTGGAAAGATTTAAAATGCAACCAGCAAAAACAAAGCAAACAAAACAACAACAACAACAACAACCCTCTATGCTGTAGAAAATTTCTTAAAAAGCCTAACTTTTTTTCTGTGGACTTCAGCTCTGGCCAAATTGGGAGGACTACACACAAAAATTTAGCTAATTAAAATTAAAATAACATTTAGCAGATTCTCAAAATTTTGAAAACAATGATTAAGAAGTTTGGCAATTAGTCATTTTAAGACTGCAAGAAAAAAATTCCTGAAACATTAATGACAATTCCAGTAATTTACCCCATTATGGAAGAAAGGAAAAAGGAAAAAACAAACCAAGTAAACAGCAACTTTTTGCTAATCCTTACTTGACCTCTATCTCATCTGGAGTCCTCCTTCTGCTCCTTTGGGAAAGCACCCCAGAAGGTATTAAAGGACTGTCTCTACTCCACTCCTCAGGAATGGTCCTGAGTGTTCTAGCAGATGGATTTTACACATATGTCCCCTCTCAGGGACTTCAAACTGCTTTTTGCTTTTTGTAATCTTTACCAAATTGGATAAAAACCTTTCCTTGTAAGATTGAAAAGGCTCAGAGGTTAAAATGCATTTAAGATTAATTATTATCTCCACCCTGCATGTTATCCTCTTTCCCCAATGCTTAACACCTTTTAAACATTATGGTGCCTGCACTCTAGGTCATCTGAGTGCTCTTTTCCTTGTAATAAGCCTCTGCTTCAGACACTGCCCCTACCCCTTCAAGGACACAAAAGAGGGATTTTGGGGAAAACTTTCTTTGGTATTTATCCTAGAAAAAGCTGTTTAGATGAGAGGCATTCATGATAGCCTCATCTACACCTTCCCCCACCCCCAGGCTTCTCCTGGGTGGGGTTCCTAGCTATTGTCTCTACTACCCCCTAAACTAACTCCATTTTTAAATTATTATTATAGCTTTTTATTTACAAGATATATGCATGGGAAATGTTTCAGCATTGACAATTGCAAAACCTTTTGTTCCAATTTTTCCCTTCCTTCCCCCACCCTCTCCCCCAGATGGCGGGTAGATCAATACATGTTAAATATGTTAAAGTATATGAACTAACTCCACTTTTGATTATCATTTTTTGCTCATATTTGACCCCTGCATTTTTAAACTACTTGTGAGATTTGTTTCTTCCAGGCTCCAAGCTATAAACTTCCAACTATTTGTTCACCCTGAATACCATTGGCTAACTGATTCTGGGTGTCACACCCAGCATCACTCTGAATGCTGTTGCCACCATCTTTAAGTTGCATGCTCCACTAGGCAGAGACAGCTTTATGCTCCTTATCAGCTTGAAGCAGCTCCAGAAGATGAAATCTCCTTTCCTTTGTCCTAAATGAATTTGGGTTATAATTGGCTAGAAAGGGGAAAATTATGTAATGTAGCACTTGAGGTCCCCTGATTTTAGGGGGAGGGGGCTTCTAACAATGTCAGTAATCCTCAGGGACTTTCCACACTCTCAATCTAAGAACAACAATCTGTCTGATTCTGAATAATCGCTCTTCAATTCATTGCTGACTGATAATCTGATCAGTAAGAACCAAATTCTGGAGCCTCTCCTGACTTCATTGCTGACTGTCAGATAATCTGTTGCTCAATGATAACCAAATTCCAAAGACCATTCCTCTGGGACATAGAATTAACATGTCAATGACAGAAAAAAGGATAAAGGGGTCTCCTGTCTCTTAGGATTTTGTTAATTTTTTGAGAACTTAACCTGCTTGTAATAGCAGTATAAATACAATAAACTTTGGCCCTTGACTACAAATCAGTAACAATCAAAATGAGGCAGGTAGGTAGCTTAATAGATAAAACTCTGGGCCTAGAATCAGCAAGCCCTCAATTCATATCTAATCTCAGACATTTTCTAGCTGTGTGATCCTTGTTTGCCTCAGTTGCTCATCTGTAAAATAAACTGAAAAAGGAAAGGGCAAACTATTCCAGTTACTTTGCCTACAAAATACCAAAATGGGGTCCCAAAGAGTTGAATATGACTGAAGAACAAAACCATCAAAAATTTTTTATTACTTCTGTTTATTTGTTTTAATGATTATTTTGTCTATTAGTGAAGGAGCTAACAGGCCTTAGTTCTCTTATTGGCAAGGACCTTTTAATTTACTGTTTCCAATCTGGGATGCTTTGCCCCTTCTTAGACAACTTCTCCCTTCCCTGAGGGGTTTACTGTATTAATGCTGAATTTAAGGCAGATACTGGAATAGCTTTTTCCACTAGTTTGCAAAATACCTGGGTTTACTTCATTGAGAAAGGAATATCATAAAAACCTCTGGTTTACATCAACATCTTAAACTATATATATATATATATATATATATATATATATATATATATCACAATAAACTTAGAATAAACACATGAATAATCAAAGATTATACCAAAAAATTAGAAGGGAACCAGATCTGGTCCCTTTTGCAGTTATGGCTAGGGAGTGCGTTCTCAACCAAATGGAATGGAGATGATTTACAAAAGATAACATAAACAATTTTAATTTCATGAAGTTATAAAGTTTTTGCATGAACAAAATTAATGCAACTAAGATGAGGAAAGCAGTAAATTCAGAAAAAAAATTTTTGGGGAAGGGTTCTGATAGCTAAGGTAGATAAATAGCTATTTTAATATTTATTTAAAGAGAAATATTTAATACCAAGAGCCATTCTCCACTAGGTAACAAATAGTTCTCAATAATTACAATCCATTATCAGACATGTGAAAGATTTCTCTGATCACTGACAATAAAATACAAATCAAAACTTTTTTCTTACAATATCCAGCAAATTGAAAAGATGACAAAATAAAGAATTGCTTTTGAAGGGACAATAGGAGGAAAGGCATGAAAATGCACTATGAATGAAGCTATGATTAAATCTTAATCTTTGGAGAACAATTAGGAATTAAGTTTTTTAAAAGTATGCTTTTTTTAAAAGGAAGGTAATGGAAGGTGATCTAAAATGTCCATACCTTTTTACCTAAAGTACAGAAGGCAGATATTTAATGGAGGTCAAAGACTAAGAAAAACATATCATATATACAAAGTATTCACAGCAATACTTTTTGTATAAACAACAAACTTCAAATAAAGTAGGTAGCCATCTATTAAAACACATCTAACAGATTATTTATGTTGTCTATCACTGGGCTGTCTGTAAAGAGCACACTCAAAAAAATTTAAAGGCTCCTGCCTTAAATCAATTGAAATCTCATGCATTCCTTTAACAAATATCTATTATTTACAAGATACTAGACTTGACCTTTGTCTACCAAGATCTGTTCCTTACTATTGCTTCCTAGACTTTGACCCTTTTGCATTGCTGCATTGGATTATTTCTGCTTAAATAGTCAACTCCTGGTCTGCCCTGATCTATTGCTGTCCATGTTCTTGTATGACAATGTTTACAGCATTATTAGGTAAATGAAAATTTTCTGTTTAAGATAATTGTGATGGGGATTAGACTTGTTACTTTATCAGTAGAGTCAACAGTAGATTGTGCCTAATATATTGTAGATTTAGGGGAGGTTTAAGCTGAGAGGTTGCCCTAAGTATTTATATTTTCTAGTATTATTTCATGAAACAATACATTGTTCTTACTTTATTTTCTTGTAGGTTTAACTGTTATTTATATTCTACTAGAATGTCTTTTGTGACTTTTTTCAAATTATTGATTAAAAAGTAGCACAGTATGGGATCAAAGACCTGGGACTTTTCAAGAAAAATTTCCAGCTAATGTAACATTATTCTACTAAGATATCTCCTTTAGACTGATCATTCAATTAATTCTCAAAACATTGAACCATACCATCTTTTAATATATTTCTTCAATTATCCCTGAAAGATAGCACAAAAGATTTTACCAAATGCTATGCATAAATCTGTTTTCTCATCTATAAAATTAAGTTAGTTCAGCTGATCTCTAAATTTTCTCCCATCTCTTAATAGTATAATTATAAGTAGTAAGTGAATATTATTTAAGACCTTCCTTTACTGTTGCTCCACTTATCCATCATCACCACCAACATATGGCATACTTTAGGCCTATTGTGCCTACCTCTAGAATGGGCTCTAGTGTCACTGGTGCCTATCTTTGAGATTCTTTGAGATAGAAAATTTGTAATCTGTTCATTAAAACATTCTTAGCAGTTTTGTTCTATGTCATTTAATAATAATTTATATTTAGAGAGGTTTTAAAGTTTGTGATACTTTTCAGTTATATTACCTCATTTATTTTTACAACCATATAAATAAAGTGAAGAATAATGAAGAGATTTGCCTAAATTCATAAAGCCAAGATTCAAATCCAGACCTCCCAACCTGAAATCTAAAGCTTTTTTCTAATGATTCATATGTCAAGGAAATATTCAAGTTACCTAGACATCTATCTGAAATATATCTGAAATAATATAGATACCTGACATCCCAGGTATCTTTATCATCTTTACTAGAAAAGGAGATGAATTGAAAGTGCATTGTATAATAGATATATTATCTGGAGAAAAATATAAGTTGTTTTCAGTTGTGTCTAACTCTTCATCACCTCATATGGGGTTTTATTTGACAAAGACACTGATATGGTTTGCCATTTCCTTTTCCAGCTCATTTTATGGATGAAGAAACTGAGGCAAACAGAAGTTAGGTAACTTGTGAATGATCCACATCCAGCAAGTATCAGGAGTCACATTTGAACTCAGGTCTTTCTGACTCTAGGCCAATGCTCCATCCACTGCACAATCCAACTGACCTCTGGGAAATCAAAATCATATCCATTTTCTATGGCCTTAATAAAAAGTTCCTTAATTGCTAAAAGTACTATAGGGAGACAATAAGAGGATGGCTTTCATACACTATTGTATTAAATAGTATATATGTATATATCTATATCTATCTATCTATCTATCTATCTATCTATCTATATATATCTATATATATATATATATATATATATATTCCATACTTATACAAATACTCAGCTAAGTGTTAAAGTGATTACAGCATTGGGCATGAGGTAACAAAAATATGAGTTTAGATCATTTCTGTTTATCGCTTTCCTTAGCTATAAATTTAGAGCAAGTAATAGCAATCACCTATCAGATTGTTTGAGAATTAAATGAGATAATAATAACAGAGCACTTAGCACAATGATTGGTACATAGAAAGCATTTTATAAGTCTTAGCTAAAGTAAAGCCTTCAAGCCAGGCAGATCTGTCCTCAAGTTCTAGCTCTGAAACATACTAGCTGTGTGACTCAGGGAAATCTTTTAATCCTTCAGTGATTTAGTTAAATCTCTAATACTGTGAAATTACAGAGAATGTGTCAATCCATATTGAGAGGATCTTCAAACCTATGAGATTCTAGAAGAATCAATGAAACAATGAAATCCTAGAAAAGTGTATGGCATACAGTAAGTGCTTAATAAATATTCATTGACTAATTATGCCCAACTATCTTCAAAGTCCTTATTTCATTTACTTCACAATGTCATTGGCATTACCACTTGAGAACTTGGACAATAGCCAGGGCAGAGTAAGGGCAATTTGAGATAAGAATTTACCCAAGCAGAAATAATCTAGCATTTACAAAAAGGTCAAGTTTAGGAAAAAAGAGAAAAAAGCTGATCCTAGTAGACAAAGGTCCAGTCTAATACTGACTACCCTCACTTGCTCTTACTTACTTACACTCACTTACTACCCAACAGATAATTGTTGAATGAATATAATTCCAATAGCTTTAAGGGGATTCTGAGTACTAACTGGAATATCTAATTAGTGAATGTTGTCTTTAGAATAGGTTCCAAAATTTAAAAATAAATTCTAAAGAGTTTTAGAGAAGTAATCACATGGGAGAAATACACATTTAGATACTATAAACAACTAGATAGCTTCAAAGGGGTAAATGAAAGGTTGTTAATTAATTTTAATAACATTCAGTAGCCATGTGGATAAGATAAATCTTAGAGAATTTCTTGAAGCTCATTTTATTGATGCTTTATGTAGGGACATTAAGCCCTAACTCCAGCCTCAGCTATGAAATATGTGTTTATGACTGTTTAAATAGATATAAACCATAAACCATGCTCCTGGGTGCAACATCCTGTTTACTGATGAAAGCACAGAAGGACTAACTGGACAGGATTACAATCCCATATGTCATCAGATTGACCACAGGGATTTTGGATGCTGAATTCCTCAGAAAAGAGCAGATCACTGTTAGATGATGCCCTTTAGGGCAGTCAGGGCAAGTTCTGCAGTGGAGGAGCAGATTAGGCAATGGATTTTTTTTTAAAGAGGAGAAGAGGCTGCAGCAGTGATTTCAATATCATCACATAGGCTGGTTTTGGTTGCTCTTCCTCAAAGGGATACAGTTGGAAAGTTGGAGGTTTGTAAATCACCTAAGTATTTTCTGAGTCAATTCTATAGATCATAGCCATTTTTTCAATTTTTTGGCATACAATATAGATCCCAAAAGATTTTGATACTGTCAGCTTAAGCTACAAATAGCTACATTGTCAGAGTTTTTTTTTTTTTTTTTTGTTAAAGCTTTTTATTTTCAGAACATATGTATGGATAGTCCTTGTGTTCCAATTTTTTCCCTCCCTTCTCTTCATCCCTTCCCCTAAATGGCAAGTAATCCAATATGTGTTAAACATGTACATTTCTTCTATACATATTTCCATAATTATCATGCTGCATAAGAAAAATCAGGTAAAAAAGAAAAAAAATGATAAAGAAAACAACATTCAAGTAAACATCAACAAAAAGAGTGAAAATGCTATATTGTGAACCACACTCAGTTCTCTCTCTGGGTGCAGATGACTCTATTCATCACAAGACCATTGGAACTGGTTTGAATTATCTTATTATTGAAAAGAGCCATGACCATCAGAATTGATCATCATATATAGTCTTGCTGTTGCTGTGTATAATGATCTCCTGGTTCTGCTCACTTAACATAGCATCAATTCATATAAGCCTGTTCAGCCCTCTCTGTTATCATTCTGCTGACCGTTCCTTATAAAACAATAATATTCCATAACATTCATATGCCATAACTTATTCAGCCATTCTCCAATTGATGGGCATCCACTCAGTTTCCAGTTTCTTACCACTATAAAAAGAGCTGCCACAAACATTTTTGCACATGTGGTCTCTTTCCTTCATGATCTCTTTGGGAAAGATTTCTTTCTGTATTTTAGGTACAATGGTGAATATTATAGAATTCTCAAATGACTTGGAAGAGTGGAAAGGACACTAGTTGGAGGACATGGGTTCAAGCTTTAGTTCTGCCACTGGCAACTTACTGATCATGGGAAAGTCTCCATTCTTCTCATCTGCAAAATAAGGGGGATGAATTAGAAAGCCTTTAAAATTCCCTCCCAGCTCTAAGTCAATCACTTTAAGACTTCCTTGCATTAATAGACACATTGATTTTATTTTATGTAACAACTATAATGCCACATCAGAGATAACACTGGGAAAAGAGTTTTGTAAAGCTCAAAAGCTCTGTGAAATGCTTATTATTGTTATACTGACTTTGTTGTTTCTGGTACCTATATTATCCTCATGGTCTTCCATACTAAGTGACTCCCAAGTACAGTATGCCATCCCCTTATAATGTCATGCTTCAGTGCTTCTTCAGAATGAGGTCTTGAGGGTTCTGACAGGGAAAACGTATCCCTCAAAGATACTGCCAAGCTTTTAAAAGCCTTTTTAAAGTAAAAACTGGTATGAACAGTTTGGTATCTGAAATTTAGTCTTGATAAGTTCAGAGAAACATATCTTAAAGAGAATGGCAACAGCTGCCCATAGAAATATCTACTGAGGAGAAAAGGATTTTATTAGTGGAGAGTGGATTTCATTCATGGACTTCAAATAATTAGCTTGATCATGAATAAAGATAAGAAAAAAAATCAAATAAACTAAAATAATTTAAAGCTGTCTTTGTTTCCCAGTTGCCTTCAAAATATAGCTCAGATCCTGACTTCTCCAAATGCTAGTGCCTCCGCCTCTCAGACTAATAGTCCATGTACTGTGATGTCTTGTATATGTACCTATTTATTTATATAACACTCTCTGCCTACCAGCATTGGAAAGTAAACTCTTCAAGGCTAGAAACTCTTTTTGCTTTTTGTTTTTTTCCTAGCACTTAGTATATACTAAGCGTATTTTCTGGCACATACTAAAATAAATTATTGTTAATCTGCAAATTGACTGAATATAAAGTGCAAAAGTATAACTTTAAAAAAAACAGACATAAAAAAACAAACAAAGCAAACCTATATATTTCATTGAAACAAGGAACTCTTAAAAAGGAGTCAAACTTAAAAATAAAGTTTAAATTCTAGAATTCATTTTTGTAAATGAAATGACAATAATTACAAAACACGATGCTATAATTTGCAAAAACTCCAGGGAAATATAATATTAATCTCATGATTTTTGTAAGGTACCTTACATTTATAAAAATAAGTCATCTAAATTCATAGTATTACACTTTCCTTCTCATTAGAATTAGACTCCACCCCACTCATCACAACAATTGACATCTTTCTCGATCCTAAAATAAGACCCTATAACCTCTAAATTATCAAAAATAAATATTGCACATCACTACTAGGAACTTTCTGTTTCCTTCTGAAGGGTATATAATCTGGATATATTTTATAAAGCAAGCAGGTATAATAACTAAGGGAAGTTTCTGATTTTAATGGAAAAATTATTAATTTTGTGATATTTCATAGATCTACTGACTCTTCCAAATTTCCATCTGGTTTCAACTAGTAAAAATTAAGCTAACCCCCAAAGCTGAGACAAATGCAAATATAATAGGGTAATTTTCTAAGTCTTAAAACAATAAGGTACTTTTAAAAATTTTCATCCAAGTAAAAATTGCAGTAATATTCTAATTTTCCTTTCCCTTGTCTTCATCCTCATTGCAACAATAGACTATGACAGTAAGAATAATCAGCCTGATTCATGTCTTTTGTAACTGTATGAAGAAAGGCCCTGCTTATATAGGATATGAATCATTCTCACAAGAGAATATTTTGTAGTTATTGTAAACAGTTGTTCTCTTCCTAACAAAAGGAGACTTTTTTTTTTTTTTTTTTTTTTTTTTTTTTTTTTTTTTTTTTGCCACTTTGGCCAAACAAGTCTGATTGGATTGTTCTAATGTGAGCAGTGAAATGTATGCTAGGCTTTTTCTGGGCATGTGCAGTAGAGTTTTATGTTGCAGAAACATTGTAGTTTTCTATGGCCCATGAATATATCTTTATGAGGATAGAGGACTCAAAAATGTTGTTATTAATAGGAATCTCTTTATAAACTATGAGGATTCAGAAGACAAATTAACTTGTTTGCCAAATTAACTTGTTTTGTTAGTATGTCTACTAAGCAATTGGACAAATAGTTCAATCTGTTTCTATAACAGTGTGATATGGAGAACTATGAAAATTATTTTGATTTTCCAACTTTAAATTATTTTTACTTCTAATAAGGTTTACTTATTTATTTACTTCTAATAAAATATTAGAATGTATGGCCAGTGCCCTATATAGAATAAGTACTGAATATAAACCTTTATTATATTGCTTTATAACTCTGTAGGCTTAAAAACTTGACTTAAAACAACATTGAAAAGTCAATAATATAGATATTAACACATCTTTTATAGATGATGAAACTGAATCTCAGAGAAATGAAGGGACTTTTCAAGGTGATAAAATTAATAGGTGTCAAATCTGTAATTTGAACTTGGATCATTGACTCCAATACTAGCATAGTTACTAGTATGTCACATTTTGCCAGTCTCAAGAGTCTCAATTCACATCTGCTAACACAGAAAGTGCTAGAATGGCTCACAATTTTTTTTTGAAAATAGCAGGTTAATTCAGGAGTTCATAACTATATGCACATTATTATTGTTTAGTTTTTAAAGTTTTTGGTAAGACAAATTACTTTTTCACTGTGTGAATTAAACTGAATCAGGAGCAACTGACAAAGATAGTCTTTTATTTAAAAAAAAAAAAAAAAAAAAAAGATTCCTGGGGCAGCTAGGTGGCGTAGTGGATAGAGCACCACCCTTGAATTCAGGAGGACAGAGTTCAAATCTGGTCTCAGACACTTGACACTTCCTAGCTGTGTGACCCTGGGCAAGTCACTTAACCCCAGCCTCAAAAAAAAAAAAAAAAAAAAAAAAGATTCCTTCTCTGTTATACATAGATCAAGAGAAAAGCTTATGAAAAATTATTATTTGTTATTATTCAATCCAGTAATCATCTTAATGGTAGAAAATAATGTCCAGAAGAAAGATGAATAAAGGTAAAGACAAATTTCTAATGTTCTATGCACAGAAATTTGGCTTTCTAATTTTAACACCTTCACATTATTTTGTTAAAGCAATGCATATTTTGTTTAACTTTTCTTTGATCATTTGCTTGGGGATTCTGAAACTGTGGTTATTTTACAACTCAGTTCCTTGAAGGTAGAATGAAGAGTAATTAATTAATTAGCAATTTTTATGATTGTCCCAGGTTCTTTGGGGCTAAATAATCTTAGGGTTAGAAACAAAAGGGAATTTAACTGCCAAGAAGATCCCAGTCTCTAATTTTAACTATTCCATTAGTACCCTGTATAACTAGGACCCTGTCATCTGACTTCCTTTTGGTGGTTTTATCATATCATATAGGGCACTGGCCATACATTCTAATATTTTATTAGAAGTAAATAAATAAATAAACCTTATTAGAAGTAAAAAAAAATTAAAGTTGGAAAATCAAAATAATTTTCATAGTTCTCCATATCACACTCTTAGAAAATAATCTGTATAGAAACAGATTGAACTATTTGTTCAATTGCTTAGTAGTACTTTTGTGTAAATTTACAAAAAAGTTGCAGAATCATGGAAAATTAAAACAATAAGTCAAAGCTTAATTCTTTTTAAAATAGTTTATTATTTTTTCAAGTTATAAAATTTTATTAATCTGTCCTTTTCACTACAATCCCACCTCTTATCCCCATGAACAAATATTTTTAAATGAATTACTCAATACTTATATATATATATATGTGTGTGTGTGTGTGTATACATATATATATATATATATACATATGTATATATATAGTCTAGTAAAACAAATTTCTACATCAAAAATTTCAAAAATTATGTCACTATTTTTATTTTAGGTCCATAACCTCTCTGTCAGGAGGAAAGAGATGTTTTATCTATATTCTATTTGACATGTAGTCTAGTATTGTGTTGTGCAGAATTGTCAAATCTTTGCTTTTATCCCTAATATTATTATCATTGTAAAAAGCATTCTATTCTGTTCATTTTGCTCTGTAGCAATTCAAAAAGGTCTTTCTAGTTTTGTCTTACACTATCCACTTCAACAATTCTTATGGACCAATAATATTCCATTACATCATATACCACAATTTGTTTAACAGTTTTCTAATGAGGACACTTTATTTTTGAGTTTGGGTTACAGAACTGTTATATGTATGTCTGTGTGTACATCATGCAAGGAAAAGAATTATTACAAATCTGTGCTATATACATGCATGTACAAATTTACATGTATTATACCTATATATTCACATGCATAGATAGATAGATATAGATATGTAGATCTTTGTATGTATCTGTTTCCTTTTTCTCTTTGATTTCTTTGCCATTCAGATTTAGAAGTGGTTTAGTTGGTGTGAAGGCTATACACAATTTAGTAAATTTATAGGCATATTTAGATATTGCAAAGATGAATTTTTCTTGAATTAAAAAAAAACAGAATTTAATATAGTTACAGGACATCTGGAAGGAAAAATAATTAAAGACATATTATAATGAAGGGAGCAATGAATTTTCAGGTGAAAGTTCAAGATCTTTCAGAAAGGCTTGGAGAGACTTGCATGAACTGATACTGAGTGAAATGAGCAGAACCAGAAGATCACTATACACTTCAACAACAATACTGTATGAAGATGTATTCTGATGGAAGTGGATTATCTTCAATATGAAGAAGCTCCAACTCACTTCCAGCTGATCAATGATGGACAGAAACAACTACACCCAGAGAAGGAACACTGGGAAATGAATATAAAATATTAGCACTACTGTCTATCTACCCAGGTTATTTGTACCTTCGGAATCCAATACTTAACATGCAACAAGAAAATTGGATTTACACACATATATTGTATATAGGTTATACTGTAAAACATGTAAAATGTATGGGATTGCCTGTCATCTAGGGGAGGGAGTAAAGGGAGGGAGGGGAAAATTTGGGAAAATGAATACAAAGGATAATGTTATAAAAAAATTACTCATGCATATATACTGTCAAAAAATTTATAATTATAAAATTAATAAAAAAAAGAAAGTTCAAGATCTAAGTTATACTACTTACATGACCTTGGGCAAGTTCCTGAATCTCTGATTCTCGGCTATCTCCTTTGTAAAATGAGTATAATTTAGAAATCATTTACCTCATAAGACTGTTATGAAGTAGCTTTGCAAGCAGGAAAGTACTCTATATATGGGAGTTATTATTATATAAGACAAATATGGCTAAGAATCATTCAGAAATGTAGATACTTATTTTACCTTAAATGCATTAGATTCATGACTGAACTTAATGTTATTCACCATTTTTTTCCAAATGCATGTACATGTGGCATATATGCCATAGATTAGTGAAAGATACTCAAGTTCACTTAAGGGATTAATAAGCTACCATATTGATTCTCCCTTCTAAATGTATCGCCCATTTCTGACTTTCTAATCTCACCACTGAATGAATAGTCCCTCAGAATCTAATTTCTTACAATATTCTTCTAGCTGATTTTTGTGATTATGAACTCTTCTTCCTATAAATTGGGGCCAGACTCATATTATTTTCACATCACTTTTAAGGGTCATAAACATCAAAAAAAACTATTATTGTTCCTATTGTTGAACATCAAAGACATTCAAATTCTGGCTCTAATATAACAATTAAAGATAATTTCTTAGTAGTCCCCTTTATACACTGTTTTAATTCATTCACTTTTGTTTAGGTTTTTGAAATTTGTATATATATATGCACATATTTGCATAGATATATGTATATATACACATGTATATGAAATATATGTATATGTATATATATATATATATATACATATATATATTCAATTATTTCATCTCTTTTCTTCAGTGATTAAGTTGGCAAACTATCTATCACCCTCACCCCGTGATCCATTTCTTTGCAAAAGTTCACCATAAGAGTTGCATCCAATATAATGGAGGCTTACTTTTTTTTTTTTATGTAACTGTGCCCCTGTAGGATTACCACTCATTCTCTCCATGTTACAGTTCATATGATTCTTTGATAACATACATCCTTTACTTCTATTCCTCTTCTGAGTTTTTTTGTTGCCATTTTCCCACACCTACCATATAGCTTTCCATCAATCTCTGAGTGATTTTCTTTACTAGTTCTTCAGAGGCAATGATATTCTGAGTTTATGACCCAAAAATATTGGTAAAATGTCTACATTAAAAAGATGGACCTTTCTTTGTTAGTATGAGAAATTTGTGGTTAATAAAGTGGCTTCTTAGTTTTCCCAAAACACTCTAGCCTGTTTTTATTTTCCTTTTCCAAATCTGGGTCCAATTCATCATGTATTTGTATTGATTGTACCAGATATAGATATTATTCCATTATAGATAATCTTCTATACTATTGCATTTACACACTACAATTTGTTTAACAATTCCCCAATAGAAAACATCCTGTTTGTCTAATTATTGGTTACTATAAAAATAATTGCTATAAATATATCGATAGAGAATATGAATGTACACATGTACATTATTGGATATATTCAATAGTGTTAGGATTCTTACAAGGTGCTAAGTGGGTTGTCTAATTTAGCATGGTACTTAACAGTTCTCTAGTTCAGAGTTCGAACCTTTCACACCTTTAAGAGTTCACACCTTTAAAAGAGCATATAAAAGAGCATAAAGAGGGCTTACTGGAAGCTCTGGGAGATTCAGAGCCAGGATTCAGTTGGGAGATTCTTAAGTCCAGGAGATTCACAAGTCTTAAGGACAAACCCACTCATGGACTTCCAGGAGATACACAAGGCCACAGGAAACCACAATCCCACACTCTTAGAGGCAGAGTCTGATTCATTCCAAATTCGACTTTCATGCTGGCTAGAGACATTGAGAAGATGAGAAGCTGAAGCTGGCAGAGACAAAGGACTAGCAGCAAGAGCCCTTGGGAACCAAGGAGAGAGAAAGGCCTCCAAAAAACTAGCTGAGCCCCAACTGAAGGAGATAAGATTTTGGAAAAGACAATAAAGGATCTGGACTTTAACTCCTGGCTACATTTGGGATTATTTGAACTGAACTGAAACTAAGGCTACCTCCAGAAGCTCCCCAAGAGATCTGTTCCCAGAGAACGATTACAATTTAGAGAAGAGAACATTACACTATAGGATGTTCATTCAGATGCATTTTGAAGTTTGGGCAATAGCCAAACTTTTTCTATTTTTTTCCTATTTGGGTAGACATGCCAGATTCCTATAAGTGATTACAGATCCTTTCCAGAAGATTCTGCAATGTCTTGCAACCTGATGCAATCAACTCAATGTTTTCTGTAAATAGCAGCATCTGGAGGAACTCATCATTTGCAGGGAATCCTTCTTGACCCGGAATCTATTCCACCTCAATTGAAAATATTTTGGAAAATGCAACTCTATTTTATGCCTCTTCAGATATGTGTTATCAGCAAGTCATTGAAAGTGGCTATTTCTATTGCTTTACCCTCTGAGAAATCTAGAAAGATGAATAGATTTCTTGATGGATAAAATATTCCTATTTCTGCTTTATTCTACTGAGGTTTTTTTTTTTTTTTTTCCAATCAAATGAGATGTTATTTGTAAAGTACTTAGCAAACCTTAAAGAACTTAAGATTTGTTATAATCTTAAAATTTCACTAAGACTTTTAGGACAGCCTATATAAATGCTGGTGAATAAATAATAATTAACATACAGTAAAGGCAAATATATCTTGTATTTTCTATATCTTTTAATCAATTATGAGATAATAGAGTTGCAGTTCATTGTTGATGGTAATTTGTGAAAATCTGTTTGTTCTATATATACACATCAGGAATGCCATCAATTCATGTATAAATAATCTCAATATAGATCTGCATAAAAGAGTAAATATCGATATTTGTGGATACTGAAATTGCTTTGGTCACCTTGTCATTTTGGGAGAAAATACGAGTTTTAAAAATTTTCCACATTTTTGGTATCTTTTCTTTCAAGATGCCTTGTAAATCAGTCCCTCAGAGCCTTTCCAGTTTTGTTGCTTCTGGCACATATTTCCTCTCTGTATACATGATACTGTACAGTTGCTTTTCCCATCTTTGTTCTCCTTGGTGAAATTTTTATTTTTCCTTTGATATCATAGGGACTATGTTGTTAAGGTCCAAGTGTGGTAGTTCCATTATCTTTAATAAAGGGAAGTATTTATTATAATAACTTTTTCATGTCTTTTCCAGTTTTCTTTTGTTTGTGATCCTTTTTATTCATGTTCATCTTTGAATGTCTTCAAGATAACCCTACTTAATTGAATATCTTACCCAGCGTTCTTTTCTTTTGTTCTACTGTACACTTATCATCTATTATTTATAAAATTATACTGTTCATAATTACATATTAACCTTCTTTTTTAAGATTTTATAGTTGAATTTAGTTCTGTCCTGATGTCTTTGATACTTTTCTCTCCATTTGTCAAGTAAGAAAATTTCTGGGTTCTTTTAATATCTTTTTCATTGCAGTTTTATTTACATTGATTTAACTTCTGCATTAAATTAATAGCCAATGCTGATATCATTTCTATTGTCCCTTTCCCATTAAAATTTTAGATGATTTGTGTAAATAACTCAGTGTCAAATATTACTCATAGTATGCCACTTTATTAATATTCTTATTTTTACTTACTTTAAATTCTGCCCTTACTCTGTCCAAATGAATGTACACAGATAACTCAGAAATAACAACCACTTTCATAATAACTTGGAGCTATCATCTGACTTTCTTGTGATGAAATTATTCTGTTTCTTATATGCCTGTTCATTTAATGTTGAAATTGGCAATAGAAAGCTATCAATAAAAGAAGGAAATTATGTGGATATTCTCACATCTAAGACAACAGTTTTTCAAAAAGTCCTCAACAAGGTTTCCTCCATGGCCTTCTCTAAGATTCTACTTTGCCTATGTCTGAAGGTTAGTTTTGGTTTAATTGGAGATTAAGGCCAAATGTCATATTTTCTAAATGAATCTGTTGCTGAGATGAATGCTTTTACAATTCTTCTAAAACCAATAGCAAGAGCTATTCCTTCCATACATGTGTCTTCCTCATTTTCTGACAGTCTCCATACTAAGCTTGTGAAATATTTAAAGACATCACAGTCAGTTGACTAAATGAAATCCCATTCATAGACTCTAACCAATCAAGGAAGGATTAGAGGGCTTATGAAGCAATGTCTGCATTCTTTCTTCATTGATCAAATCAAATATTTGAAAGAATTACAGCAATGCAATAGATAAGCATTTAATGCAAAACAATTCTACTTCATTCTATCTATGGAGTCACTTCTGAAGTATTCAAATCCGTTGTTTTACTGTCCAGTGAATTCTCTATATTCATGGAGGTTTCCATCATGCTTTTTTTTCTCTTTGCTATTTCTAAGTCCCACCATTTTTCAAGTACTATCTCAAATATCACTTCTTCCACTTCCACAGAACCTTGTTTAGGACATTTATCTAGTAGTTCAATTAAGCTCACCAATATTGAGCAATCATGATATTATATAAAATATGTTGAACAATGAGATTAGAAAGATGAAAAGAAACATGTCTCCTGCCTTCCAAGGAGTTTATACAAATAACTCCCATCATATAATTTGCTTTGTATCTTTACTTAAATGTTTCATATGCACTAATATTTTCTTCCTTAACTACATTGTGAGCTCTTTGAGAGTAGTACCATGTTTCATATATATTTTTTTTGGTATCTATCTACTTATCCCTCACAAACTTTCATGAAACTGAGAAATGTGCTTATTAATTATTGGTTGATTATAGCCTATAATTGAAGCATAATTTTAATAGTGCTAATTTCCCCCAGACAAAAGATAAGTAATCACCTACTGAGGCATGGCTGATAACAAATGTTCATCTCTGTGAGAAGCAGCTTGCTATAGTAAAAAGAGAGAGAGAGAGAGAGAGAGAGAGAGAGAGAGAGAGAGAGAGAGAGAGAGAGAGAGAGAGAGAGAGGGAGGGAGGGAGGGAGGGAGGGAGGGAGGGAGGGAGAGAGAGAGAGAGAGAGAGAGAGAGAGAGAGAGAGAGAGAGAGAGAGAGAGAGAGAGAGAGAGAGAGAAAGAGAGAGAGAGAAAAGAGAGAGAGAGAGAGAAGAGAGAGAGAGAAAAGAGAGAGAGAAGAGAGAAGAGAGAGAAGAGAGAGAGAGAGAGAGAGAGAGAGAGAGAAGAGAGAGAGAGAGAGAGAGAGAGAGAGAGAGAGAGAGAAAAGAGAGAGAGAGAGAGAGAGAGAGAGAGAGAGAGAGAGAGAGAGAGAGAGAGAGAGAGAGAGAGAGAGAGAGAGAAAGCATTGGTCCCTGGGTATAGGGGAGTGCTAGGGCCAAGTCAAACTGGCTGGAGAGGACTAATTGTTAAGTTGTCTGAGTTTTGGTTTCTAATATATAGAAAGATCATATAATTTGTACTATCTACTTCAAAAGCTCTTTGAAGAAGATCTTAAAATGCTACATGTGAGATATTAGCTGCAAAGGTGATTGTAAGCTTCTTTAGGACAGGGACTATCTTTTGCCTCCTTTCCTAGTGCTTAGCATAACATGTACTACATAGTAAGCACTGAATGTTTACTGATTGATTAATTGAATATAGGAAAGGAAAAGGAATAAATCATAAATCAAGTTTGTCTCTAATATTGAGCTTGAATATGATTTCTCTCTTTTGGAAAGCATTTATTTCATGATACATGAAAATTCACATGCTACCTATGTGGTTTTGTATAGATTGTTCCCATTGTTGTAATCCCCCTCTTCATTATCAAAGACTCTTTGAATATGTAGTTTCCTTCCAAATCCAAACCCTATGTTTTTTCAAACACAGATCTTTCCTTAGCTCCCTCCCCACTCCAAGTAACTCCCTTTATCAATATATTTTTTATTTATTTGTACAGGATAAAGGGCAGCAGACTTATCCTGTGAATTAATTGGTATAGGAAAGTCTTAGGAGAGAAAATCCCTTTATCAATGCAATTCAGAGCCTCCTCAAGAATTTGTCATCTTTGAGAGTTTGAGATTCACAAATTATGTGAACCATGATTTGAAGCTAGGCTTCCTCATTTAAAGGCCAGATTTCTATCTACTTGGTTCCTTTTATGTTGTTACATATATTTTATTTTCTCTATAGTCAGTTCTGCTATAATGTGGTATTTATTTTCCTAGAAAGTACCATACATACTATGTAAAAATCATGCAATAACAATCACAGGGTTTAAGAAGAAAATGGGATTAAAGTCACAATACTCAAAACTTCATCAGTGACACACAAAAATTAGGAAGCTAATTTTTTTTAAAAGCAAAAGAAACTTGTGCAATTTTATTCATGTGAAATGGTTGAGAAACACAAAAATACTACAATGAATAGTGGCAGTATTTTTGGACTACTGCTCATTTTGAACCCTGGTTCTGAGAAAAAAATATGCAGAAGCAAAATGTTCTCTACCATATCAATCACAGAACAAATTCACATTTTTGAAACATGCATCATAGTAAAACAATTAAATTTATTTTGAATATTTTTCTTTGTATACTTGGTGACTCATCTGATAAAATATAAGTTCCTTATGGATATTAACTTTTTGTATCCCTGGAGAGCCTAGTATAAAGAATGACACATAATAGGCACTGTGATATTAATAATAGCATTTATATATTGCCTACTATGTGCAAGGCATTATGTTAAGTGATTTACAAATAATATCTTGTCTAATCATATATTATTATTATCTGCATTTTATAGTTGAGGAAACAGATAGGGTTACATATATATCTGAGGCTGAATTTGAACTAACTCCAAATCTAGTATTCTGTCCATTGCACTAGTATGATGCCTCATACTAAGTGACTGATTTCCTCAGCTAATTATTAAAAACTTGGAAATGAGGAAGTCTAATATTGTGACTAACCACAATAAGCATATTGGTCCCTTTAACAAAGTGTTTTCTTTACAAAGTCTTATGCAGTAGGTAGTTCACATGATAATTATCTCCTTTCTACATATGAGAAATCAAAGATCAGAGAATAAAAGAACTTTCCCAGTGTTACATAGCTAGATAAAGGTTGAATGGAGAAATTATTATAAATAATGCCCTTCATGAGCTTTATCACTACTGACGTAGATTGACTATCTGATGTTTTGATTAGCTGCTTAGTGTTAAGAGAGCAGCCTGCTATTGGCTGCTGGGTATTACAGGAGCCACTTGCTAGTGACTGCTGGGAATCTAATTCTGACCAGCAGAATAGATCCCTTCCTATGAAAGGATGATAATAATACAAGGAGACTTGGAGGCAATTGCATTCTGTGACCTCTCTCCTCTTCCCTCTTTCCTACAATTTATTTCATTTCCAATTCATAAGCAACATCTGTGTCAGTAAAAGCTGATTTGTAATTCCTTCAAATATGTTATGATTTACAGCTATGAGGGCTTTTGGAGAACTGACTTGTTCCTTAATGGTACAGTCCCTTTTAAGCCTTTACAATCTTTCTGGGTTTTGCACCTAAGCATGGTCCTTAATAGCTTAGCAACACATGGTCCTGACAATTTAAAGCATTCTGAAGACGTTTCCTTTATTTTATTAACTTATACATACACATGGAATGTATAATTTCCTTATAATGATCAAATAAGGAAATTATATCATTCCATGTATAATTGTATAAGTATATGTATAATTTCTTTATTTAATCATTATCTTTGAATTTACTCTATTTCTCTATAAGTGAAGGGCAGTTTAATAGTACACTGGATAAAGTGTTGGGCCTGAAATCAGAAGACCTAGAGTTCACAACCAGTCTCGGACAGTTACTAGTCTGGGCAAGTCACTTAATTTCTGCTTGCCTCAGTTTTTTCATCAGTAAAATGGAGATGATAATAGCTTCTACATCTCAGGATTATTGTGAGGGTATAACAAGATGGTAATTATAATGCTCTTAGCACAGTGTCTAGTACAAAGTAAGTGGTATATAAATATTAGCTATTATATTTAGCTGCTAAATTTGCATTTCTCTTCATATTCACACAGTGGTAGCCTATTTTAATGCTATATATTTAATTCTTTTTTATGTGTTCTTCCAAAGTATTTTTATCTGTTCTTTCAAAGTATATGTATAAATATATAATGTAAATTGCTATACATGTATATACATGCATAAATGCATGTATATATTTCACAAATTCAAATTCAAAAAAGATTTATTAATTATTTGCTGTGAGCATAAGCCTTGTACTAAGCACTAGAAAAGATGCAAAGTTTAGGTAATATATAAGCCTTTTCCTTATAGACCTTGCCATCTTGTAGATGATACTGATGACATCAGTCTAGAAGATAAAGTTCTCATAGGATTTTTGTACACTACAACAAAACATCATAAGAACAGAGATTTCACTGTTTTGATTTGTAGTCTCACTGATGTCTTCGTTGCTCACTAGAACAATCTCAAGCTGGGATAATAATGTGACATACTTGGAAAGTCCAACACTAATGTAAAAATGATGTCCTCTCCCATTGTCTCTAGTCCTGATTAGGGGATTGTTGTTAAAGATTTAGTCTGCTGGGTTAAGATATTTTTCTTGTCAAATTGCAAATCCTCTGAAAGGGTCATACTTTAAGGTTTTAAATAATGCCCTTGTGTGATTTGATTTAATAGATCTTTTCCAAGTTATATACAGATAGAGTTATAAACCGGTGGAATTTTCAAGTGCAGAAGGTGAGTGGAAGAAATGGTTCAAGGCACAGAAGGTTGCCAGAAGGGAAGACCTAAATAGAGTTTTGGATATCTAAGGAAACGACCATTCTTTGGAGAAAGATAATGGTGCTGAAGAGGAGGTAGAAGGAATATAAAGGCAAATGTTATCCTGCCTCTTAGTCTTGCCAAGGAGTACCATGATCACTAGGCAGAGCTTTTTGTTGCTGTGTTTTCCTTGAAGACTACCAGTGTTGTTTATTTTTTGTTGTTGTTGTTTGTTTGTTTTTAATGAGTAATGTTTCTGTATATTAACAAGTCAATTTTAAAGGAACATTATCTAACCTACTTTCCTCTTCACCCTGGGGTTCTCATAAATTGCTGGATTTGGTGTATAGTACTTTGGAAACAAATGTACTTTAATTAACTCAAGCCCCCATTCCAACTTGGATACTAGAAAACAATGTGAACTCTATCTGTAGGAGATTATCAGACCTGAACAGAACACTAGTTTTAAAAATAATTATGCAATTAAAATTTTCAAAATATGGTAACAAAAAACAACAGAGAAAACCTTCACATTCTCCATATGCACATCATCAGAAGATAAAAGTCTCCTTCCTGAGAAAATGTTTGGGGAAAATCCAATGACACCATTCCAAGAAATACTCTTTGGAGGAAGAAGAAACTGTCATTTGTGTGGGTAGATGGAATAGGAAAGATTCAGTCATGCTTTGTTTCCTTTTAGCTTATTCCCAGCAAGTAGTCATCTCAGTAATAGCAAGAGATTATCTTTCATTTTATTCAGTTTATTCTCAGTACTTGGCAAGCAGGTATTGTAGGGCACTGCTATTCCCCTAAGCACTGCCTTAAATGTTTATTTCACATGGCCCTTCATCTCAATAATCTTTTTTTCCCCCACTTTCTGGTTTCTGTTCTTGATGCAATCACTTAGTACTATAGGAAAACTCTTGAGAAATGAAGTGTTGATCTGATGGACTTGTGACTTTTATACCATATGCTGGTGAATATTATGATGTTCTGGTTTGGCTGGTTTATTTCTGAGATGGTGTGTGTGTGTGTGTGTGTGTGTGTGTGTGTGTGTGTGTGTGTGTGTGTAAATGTGGTTCTAAAAATCTTAGTGCAATTTTAAACATTAATAACTTCAGAAATATGAATGATACAAACATAAAATGGTATTTGAAGGCCAATTATTTAACACTAATTATTTAATAGTTCAAAATATTTACCTGGTTAAATATTAAAATTCATCATCTTATATTATATACATAATTCTAATAAATTTGGGAGCTTTAATCCACCACTGTTCAATACCTGAAGGACTGCATGTACAATCCTAGCCTTAACATCATATAAAGAATGAGGTTTTGATGTACACAGAAGTTTTTATATGACCCCTCAAAAAAAGTCTAATAATGGTAGATCAGGTGACCAAGGGGTCAAGAAAAAAAAAGACCTCATATATCAGTCTACAATCTAAGGAAATTATTCAGAAATGTTGCAAAGTAGTATATAATTATATTATTCCTTGAAATTTTAAAATTTTAAGTAAAATATATTATTCAAAATTACAAAATAAATATATACATATATAAAATAATTTATATAATTAAACTTTAAAACGATATCCTGAGCATACTAATTTATTAAGCAATGAATGCCAATTACATGACATGTTAGGACCAGGCCTCTTCAGCTTAGCAATGAACCTCAAATACAGGGGAAGACAGATAAGATGTAGCATTTATACTTTGTAGAATTTATACTTCTAAAGTTTGCAGCATTTATACTTTTAAAGTTACTAAAGCTTAACTGTACTAAGACTTTGGGGATATAATACATATATTTTGAATATGTTAATATACACAGCTATTTATCACATATGTATATGTTTATCCATTCATATTCCATGTTATATTGAAAATAGCTTTATTTTTGATGACCATTAACAAGTCAATTTATAGAAATACAGACATTTTATCAGAAAGGAGGGTTTATTATGCCAAATCTTCACAATGCTTGAAATAGATTCCTTATTAGAATCAGGGATGGTATTAAATTTGTGAGGTTTTTTTTCCCTTGTGTAAGACACTTTCTTTTCTAAATGAAGATATCACAAAAATGTATGGTTCATTCTCACTTCTAAGACTTGACCTTGCAATAATGTTATGGCATATTCAGCCAATGTCACAGGCTTCTTTATTGCTATCATTATTATTATATTATATATCATATTATATTCTTATATATGTATGCATATTATATAATAGTGTATATTATATGTTATAGTTATATTATTTTATTGTAACATTGCTATTATTATTATCACAAAGTAGTTTTTAATTTTAAAAATTTGTTCACTTATAACATTCATTTACCTAAAATTTTGTTTAAAATTTCCTCTTTCCCTTTTGTTTCTCCCCCAGCCACTGAAAATCCAAGAATTATTGTATGAATTATACATGCGAAGTCATGCAAAACATATTTCCAGATTGGTCATGTAAAATGGAAATTAATAAAAAAACAAGAAACATAAAGTGCAAAAAAAAAGAATGCATCAATCTACTCTCAGAAGTCATCAGTTTCCTCTCTGAAAGTCAACAGCATCTTTCATCATGGGTCTTTGGAACTGTCTTGGATTATTCTATTGGTCAGATAGGAGCAAATAAATCTTTCACAGTTGAACATCATACAATATTGCTATTACTATGTTCATTGTCCTCCTGGGTCTGCTTATTTAACTTTGAAGGAGTTCACGAAAGGCTTCCCATGTTTTTCAGTATCATTTCCTATACACAATAGTATTCTATCATAATCATCTATCATAACTTGTTCAGTCATTCCCCAATTAATGGGCATTCCCTCAATTTGCAATTCTTTGTCACCACAAAAAGAGCTGCTATAAATGTTTTGTTTATATTCTTTTTTCTTTATGTGTCCTTTTACTTTTTTCTTTGGTCTCCAGGATATAGATTTTAAAATGTTATTGCTTGATTTAAGAATGTATACAATTTTGTAGCCTTTTGGTCAAAATTCCTAGTTGTTCTACAGAATTGTTGGGTCAGTTTACAACTTCAACAAATGTAAAATAGTGTCCCAATTGCTACAAATCTCCTCCAACATTTGCCATTTTCCTCCCCGTCCCCAACATTTAAGAATAGGATAGGTGTAAAATGGCACTTCAGAGTTGTTTTTAACTTGTTTGTTAATTAATAGTTATTTATGAACACTATAAAATATCTGGCAGTCTAACTGCCAAAACAAACCCAAAAACTATATTAACACAATTGTAAAAAGCTTTTTACACAAATAAAATTAGATCTAAAAATATTGGAAAAATATCAGTTGCTGAAGGTTAGGCTGAGCTAATATAATAAAAATGATCATTGTACCAAAATCAGTTTGCTTATTAAGTACAATAATAATAAAAATGTGAAAAAAATTATAGCTAGAAAAATAATAAAAGTCATCTAGAATAACAAAAAGTCAATAATATCAAAGAAATTAATGAAAAAAATCAAAGAAAGGTGGCCTAACTACATTAGATTTAAAACAATATTATAAATTAGCAATTATCAAAACTGTTTGGTATTAGCTAAGAAATAAATTGGTGAATCAATCAAATAGTTTAGGTACACAAGACACTGTAGCAAATTGCTACAGTAATTTAGTGTTTGATAAACTCAAAGACTTGAACTTCTGGGATAAGAGCCCTCTATTTAACAAAAACTACTGAGAAAAATGGAAAATAGCATGGAAGAAATTAGGCATAGACCAACTTATCACATTGTATAGCAAGATAAGGTCAAAATGAGCACATGATTTAGATATTAAGGGAGATGTCATAAGCAAATTAGAAATAAGGGATAATTTACCTATCAGATCTATGGAGAAGAGAAAAATTTATGACTAAACAAGAAATAGAGAATGTTATGAAATTCAGAATGGATAATTTTGGTTACATTAAATTAAAAGGGTTTTGTATAAACAAAGCCAGTGCAACCAACAGTAGTAGTAGAAAAGCAGAAAGCTGAGAAACAATGTTTACAATCAGCATTTCTGATAAAAAAAACCTTACTTCTCAAATATATAGAGAACTGAGTCAAATTTATAAGAATATAAATGATTGATAAACTGTGAAAGGATATGAACAAGCAATTTTCAGATAAAAATTAAAACAATCAATAGTTATATGAAACCATTCTAAATCAATTTTGAGTATAGAAATAAAAATAAGAATGCTATGTTTCATCACACATCTTTCAGATAGGCTAATATAACAGAGGAAAATTACAAATATTGGAGAATATGTTGGAAAATTAAAACGCTAATGGATTATTGGTGGATTTGTGAACTAATTTAGCCATTCTAGAGAGCAATTTAAAACTGTGCCCAAAGCACTATAAAAACTGCATACTCTTTGATATAGCAATATCACTACTAGATTTGTATCATCAAAAGGGGAAAAGAACCAACATGTACAAAAATATAGCAGCTCTTTTTCTGTGGTCAAAGAGTTTGAAATTGAGGGGATGTCCATTAGTTGGGGAATGGCTAAATAAGTTGTGACATATGGATGTAATGGAATACTATTATGATAATGAGTAGGCAGATTTCAGAGATAAAATTCTGGAAAGACTTAACATGAATTAATGCTGAGTGAAGTAAGCAGAACCAGGAGAACATTGTAGACAGTAACTGCAATGCTGCATGATGATCAAGTCTGATAGACTTAACTCTTCTCAGCAATGCAATGATACAAGATAATTCCAAAAGACTCATGAAATAAAATGCTTATCCACACTCAGAAAAAATAAACTATAGAGTCTGAATGCATATTAAAGCATATCATTTTCATTTTTTTCCTTTTTTTCTTAGGCTTTCCCCTTTTGTTTCAATTTTTCTTTCACAACATGACTAATATAGAAATATGATTAATATAATTGTACATATATAACCTACATCAGATTGCTTGCTGTGTTCAGGGGAAGAGAGAGGAGGGAGATGATTTTGGAACTCAGGATCTTATAAAAATGAATGTTGAAAACTATATAATTGGAAAACTACTATTAAGTGAAAGGGAATGAAAGTAAGATAAAAAGAAAAGAAAAAATGCTTTAGGGCATTTTCCCTTTGATTATAAATAGCTTTGCTTTATTCTGAAAACTGCTTACTCATATCCTTTGACATTTATAACTTGGGAAATGACTCATAGTATTATAAATTTGTTTCAATTCTCTATGTATTTAGAAATGAGGACTTTATTAGAAAGAGGTGGTGTAAATTTTTTCTAAATTCTTGCCTCCCTTCTAATCTTAGCTGAATTGGATTTGTTTGTAGAAAAACTATTTAATTCTTAAAATAATCCAGATTACATTCCATGATTCTATCATTTAATTGGTTAAAATGTTGCCTTTACCCATAAATCTGAAAGATTAAATATTCCATGCTCCCTTAATTTGCTTATGATATCACCTTTTATGTCTAATTCACATACCCAGTTCAACCTGTTGTCCAATTAAGCTATTATTTTTCCTAATATTGAGCCAGCTTTGCATTATTGCTATAAATACTATCTTGTCATAGTATAAGATCTTTGTGATCTATTGCTGTAATCTCTGTCATATTCTAATTAAAACTTTTGCATCAACATTCATTAGGGAAATTGTTTTGTAGTTTTCTTTCTCTGCTTTTGCTCTTTGTATTTTAGGTGACAACATTATGTTTGTGTCATGAAAATAATTTGGTTGAACTCACTTTTTGTCTCTTTTTGAATAATGTATAATATTGGAATTAATTGTTCTTTAAAATTTAACAGAATTCACCTGTAAATCCATCTGGTACTGATTACTTCTCTACTCTGCCATCTGGGCTCCACCTTTGCATTTATTTAACATCTACTTATTTGCATTTATTTGAGGGATGTTATGTATAATACATGGCCAATATTTTGAAGATGTACTGCTGAGAAAAAGACATATTCCTTTCTATTCCCATTCAATTTTCTCCAGAGGTCTATCATATCTAAAGTTTGTAAAATGCTATCCATTTCCTTAATGGTTATCCTCTGTGTGTGTGTGTGTGTGTGTGTGTGTGTGTGTGTGTGTGTGTGTGTGTGTGTGTGTGTGTTAATTGTTATCTAATTTCAAGAGGAGAAATTTGAGGTCCCCCACTATTATCAACTCACTGTTTGTTCCTTTCTATAACTCATTTAACATTTAAGAATTTGGTTGTCATTTGTCTGTTGCATAAATATTTAGTATTGATATTGCTTCATTGTCTATGATGCCCTTTAACAAGATGAGTAAATAGACTTAAGTGCAATATTCAGAATTTTTCCATTTTACTGTGATAGTAATAGTATGGATAGTATGGTGCTGGCTTGTAGAGGATCTCTGTTTCTTTTTTATGTTGATTTTCTGACCAAAATTAGCATAAGTAGCAAAGAATCAAGGTTGAGTTAAATCTGGAAGGAAGATCATTTAGTCTAACATCTCATTTTACAAATTACAAAACTGTGATTGAGAGTGTAAGAGACTTGCCCAAAGCCACATAGTTATTATGTGAAAAAGATGGGATTTAATGATAAGTTCAGAGAATGAAAGAGGGTGGATTTTTTTCTACTTCTGGTGGTCCTTGTGAAATAATGTTTTACAATCAATTTACCTTTAGAATTATATTTCACTTTAGGTCAAAAGTGAGGAGGGATGAAGCCCTAAATAATATTAATGGAGAGTAGGCCACTGGCTTGGGAGTTAATCCACAGCTATTTTAGAAGGTGAATAAATATTGAAGAGATTTGTTTTTAATTAACTAATTGACCTTATTACATTTTTATAATAGCTTTTTTTCCAAATACAGAAAAATATAGTTTTCAATATTCACTTTTGCAAAACCTTGTGTTCCAAATTTTTCTCCTTCCTTTTCCCTTTTGTCTTTTCCTTACACAGCAAGCAAGTTATTTAATTTTAATAAGCCATTTAAAAAGCATTCGAAAACCATTAAATAACATAAGTTCCTATTGAGACATCACCATACCCAAACTTAAAATATAATGATTTATTTTTGTTTTGCTGTGGGTCACATGAAATAAATGGGCTGAGCACAAAAAATAGTCTAAATTTAAGACTTTCAGTCCACTTAAACTACATTGAGACTGAACTGGTTTACCATGTCATTCCTCTGTCATGTGCTCCAATCTTTCAAGTGGCACCTGGTAACTGTAAGAAACTATTGGCACTTAAAACCTTTCATCAGTACTTCTCTCATCTTTCTTTTGAAACAGTCTGCAGCATGACTGCTATTTAAACTATTGACCTCATCTCCCAATAATGACCACAAAACTTCACATCACCACTTCAGGACATCAAGTCTCTCAGCAGCTATTCTGGAGATTGCCATTTTCAAAATCTCTCAACTCAAGTTTCTTGTCCCTGCATCAAAAATCAACTAATGCAAACAAATACCTTCCTTTTCCATAGGGACTATGCTGTGTGATGAACACCACAACCAAAAAAGGCAAGACCAGCCTAATGATAACAATAATTAATAGTTCATCCAAGAATCAATGGGACAGCCAGTACCTCTGTGCTTATAAGCCAAAGAGAGAAAAGAGAATGAATTTGTCTTTGGTCTTGAGATTCATTTTCTTTAGGAAGAGGAAAATAAGTATTTGTTAAATACATATTATATATTACACCCTACACTAAGTGTATTACAAATATCTCATCAATTATCTTATTATCTAATTTAAAATATTTAAATTATACAGTGCTAGGCTTAAAGTATGGTAAATGCAAAATAAAAAAAAAGTCTTAAATACATATTGTGTGCAAAAATCCCATGTTAATCATTAGAAAAGATATGAAGTTTAAATCTCATGATGCTGACCTCATGAAATTTCGAGTTAATCAATATTGCATTGATAATATTAACCATGTTCATTTTATTCCATAAATTTGTTTGTGTAAAATTAAATTTATTAAGAAAAGAGTTTTCTGAAAATGAAGAAAAACTATACATATACCCATCATCATCATCATCATCATCAACATCATCATCATTCTTGGGATTCATCTTTTCTCTACAGTCATACTTTTGTCTGAAATAAATTCATCTGTAACTTCTCTTGCATTATTGTTCAGTTGTTTCAGTTGCATCTGACTCTTCTTGATTCCATTTAAGGTTTTCTTGACAAAGATGTTGGAGTTGTTTGCTATTTCCTTCTTTAACTTGTTTTAAGATGAAGAAAACTGGGGCAAATGGAGTTAAATGACTTGCTCAGATTTATACTGCTAATAAGTATATGAGACCATATGTGAACTCAGGAAGATAATTTTCTTTGCATAGATGTCCTTCTGTGCAAGTGACAAGATATCTTGTGATAAACCTATCTGACCTGAGATATGCCAGTCCTTGATCATCAAGACCCCCTACTCAAAACCTTATAGGTTAGTAGGGATCACAAAGAGTTATCACTTTGTTGGAGCACCTTTTGAAAATTCAGGATTACCTTTATCATGATGAAGTATAAAAATAAGGAAGCTATACAAAATACTAAATAAAATTAAGTAAGAAAGGAGAAGTAAACAGGCGATTCATTGTAACAGTGAAGAAAAGCCTAATAAAGTCATTCATTCTATAAACATAAATACCTAAATACTGAAGTATGAGATAGCTAAAGAGAGCCAAAGTCTTGTCAATGGTATGGTCCAAATATATGCATATGTTAGGATGTAGTGACCTGATTAATGGAAAGAAACTGTAAGTGGAGCTTGGAATTGGCTGTAATCATTAATTACTTCACAGACTATAATTTTAAGATAGCTTCTTGATGCTGATGATCATATTATAAGATATGTACATAGTAGTCATGCCTTAAATGTTTGGGGTGGAATGCATTAAGAGTGGAGCACAGCAATGGGTTGTGATTGTAGTCATCACTAATGAAAGGAAAACAATTCCTTTAGGCCAGTATACAATACTTTGCTTCAGAAACAGAGTATGGCATATAGGATTCCATTTTTTCTTTCCAAAATAGCAATGGGATATTTTCACTGGATAACACATAGTTGAAAAATAGACTTTTTATATTGCGCTTCCTGAGAATCTGCTGTTGTAATGAAAGGGAAAAGAAATTAAGAAATTCCTTAGCTAGATTTAATAAAGACTATTCTTTTGCACCAAATGCTAAATAAAGACATGGATAAAAATAATGAGACACTTGCCTTCTGTTAAAATTCCACTACTGGAAAGAGTCCTCCTTCCAGAACATTTTAGTTTCTAAAAACTATCTCCTCATCAATATTATCCTTGGGACGCTAACTGATTAAAGACAATTCCTAAGATTTAATACACATGACATAACACTTTCTCATAAAAAATAATTGTCTTTGGCCAATACCTCTGACAATAAGAATTTATAGGAATTCTCTCTAGAGATCCAAATACCATTCTGAGAAAACCTCTATTTATACCATCTCCTGCTCCTTGGATTGTAATAATGGTTTATATTTAGATGATACTTTTTTATGATTTCTACATACTTTCACCTACAATATTTCATTTGAGTCTCACTTAAAATTTTAAAAATCTGGGCTTTAGTCCTTGCTTTACAATTTTAAAAGTCATGTGAATGCTAATGAGTTCCTAAATATATAAGCAACTTGTTTCACTTATCTCACAATAATTATTGTTAGGACCAAGTGAGAGAGAAGATAACTATATTTGGGGATATGGGTGTAGATTTGGAACAATGCTGATTGAGTATTAAAAAGCTTGAATCCTGACTCCCCCAAATTGTGTGACCTTTACTTAATCTATCTCACATTTAGTATCTTCACTTAAAAAGAAGAGACAAATAACAGACTTACAAAACCATCCTGTACTGGCTAAAAAATAGAGTATTAGATCAGTGAAATATGTCAGGTATTCAAGACATGATAATCAACAACAATAGTAATGTACTGGTTGATAAACCCAAAGACTCCAGGTTCTAGGATAAGTACTCTCTATTTGACAAAATTTTGACAAAAAATTTCTAGGAATACTGAAAAATAGTGTGTCAGAAACTTGGCATAAATCTACATGTCACACCCCATACCAAAATAAAATCAAAATGGATACATGATTTAGACATAAAGAGTGATGCTATAAGCAAATTAGGAGAGCAAGAGATAGTATGCCTATCAGATCTTTGGAGAAGGGAGAGATTCATGAGCAAACAAGAAATGAGAACATTATGAAATGCAAAATGGATTGTTCTGATTACATTAAATAAAAAATTTTGTACAAAGAAAATCTTTCTTATAGAACAACAATATTCTATAACATTCATATACCATAATTTATTCAACCATTTTCCAATTGATGGGCATCCACTCACTTTCCAGTTTCTGGCCACTACAAAAAGTACATGTGGGTCCTTTTCCCTCTTTTAAGATCTCTTGGGGCTATAAGCCCAATAGAAGCACTTCTATATCAAAGGGTATGCACAGTTTGATAACTTTTTGAGCATTGTTTCAAATTGCTCTCCAGATTTGCTGGATCTGCTCACAATTCCACCAACAATGTATTTAATGGCATTTTTGAATGATAAAAGTTTCCATTCCTAATGTTGAATTATTTGATACTGTTAAGAACTTTAGCAGCAAGCACTTCATTTTCTGTGTCTTTAGTAACTATGGCTCTTAACAGATGTAGGAGATCTTGCCTATTTGAATATTCATAGGAATCACATTCCAGTATGGGGCTAAAAGAACTGGACTGGAAGCATTATTATTTCTCAAACATATGAGTCCAGAATCCTAGACTATGTCCTTCAGGATCTGAAGGGAACTGATGGTCAAGGAAGTAGTGGTAGCTTGATGTGCACAGAAAATGCAACCTCTTTTCAGGGCATTTTGCTGCTTTAGCAAAATTGACATACATTACATTTGGTTGGCAGCTGTTAGGGATAGATGGCACCTTTCCAGAGGGAACTCCAGAGGACTTACTTTCCCAGATGATACAAAAGTACATTATCATTATTGTTTTCCATATGCAAAGAAGACAATTGACTTGTCTAATGTTTCATAGATAGGAAGGAATAGAACCAGTATTCAAATCCAAGTGTTCTGATTGAGTTTTAAGTTCATTTTTCTCCATTGCATAGAAACAAATGTGTTATAATGTTATATAGAAGATACAAATTTTCCTCAAGTCTCTTTTCCATATATGCTTTATAATGTATTCTTATTCAGGAGGAAGAAAAAAGGTAAAACCTCAGACTAAGAAGATCACAACTTTTTGTAATGGAGGATGGCAAACTAGCTCTATACTTGAGAAGATGTATTTGAAAAGCAGAAGGGACTTCAGAACCATTTTAGTCCATCCCTCTCATTAAACAAACAAGGAAACTGAAGCTTTGATAGGTTAAGTGACAACCAAAAGAATGACAGTAGTTTATAAAGAAGTGAAGACAATATTCTTAAAATAGGCCATTCATTTTTAACAATCAAAAAAAATCAATAGTGTATTTCCATATACATTCTCAGAAGAGAATTTACATTAATTTAGGGCCACATAGGCATTCATGAAGAAAAGCTTATTTTATTAAAACTAAGGATTCAAGAAAAGATAATTTTTTTGCTATCCAGGACATATGAAAGATGACTTTTAAGGTGTCAAATATAAAGAGAAAATGACAAATACTGTCAAAAAGATAAAAAGATCTACATATAAAATATATTTTCTTTTTTATTAAAGCCTTTTATTTTCAATACATATGCACATATAATTTTCAACATTCACCTTTGCAAAACCTTGTGTTCCAAAAATTTTCCCTCCTTTTCCTCACCACTCCCCTAGACTGCAAGTAATCCAACATATCTTAAAAATGTGAAATTCTTCTATACATATTTCCACAATTATTATGCTGCACAAAATGAAACAAAACAAAACAAAACAAAAAAAAAACAGATCAAAAATGGAAAAAAAAATGAGAAAGAAAACAAAATGCAAGCAAACAACAATAAAAAAGTGAAAATACTATGTTGTGATCCATACTCAGTCTCCAAAATCTACTCTCTGGGTGCAGATGACTCTTTTCATCACAAGACCATTGGAACTGGCCTGAATCACTTCGTAGCTGAAAACTGCCACATCTGTCAGATTTGATCATCATATATATAATCTTGAAGTTGCTATGCACAATGTTTTCTTGGTTCTACTTATTTCACTTAGCATCAGTTCATGTAAGTCTCTTCAGATCTCTCTGAAATCATCTTGCTGACCCTTTCTTATAGAACAATAATATCCCATTGCATTCATATACCATAACTTATTCAGTCTTTCTCCAAATTATGAATATCCACTCAGTTTCCAGTTGCTTGCCACAACAAAAAAGGGCTGGTACAAATATTTTTGCACCTGTGGGTCCTTTCCCCTTTATTATGATCTCCTTGGGATCAGTAGAGACCCTGCCCTTTGGGCATATTTCCAAATTACTGTCCAGAATTGTTGGATCAGTTAACAACTCCACCAACAATGCATTAGTGTTCCAGTTTTCCCACATCCCCTCCAACATTAGTCATTATTTTTTCCTGTTATCTTAGTCAATCTGAGAGGTATGTATAGAACCCAAGAGTTGTCTTAATTAGCATTTCTCTGATCAATAGTGATTTACAGCATTTTTTTTCCTATGATTAGAAATTATTTTAATTTCTTCACCGGAAAATTGTTTATTCATATCCTCTGACAATTTATTAATTGGAGAATGGTGATAGTGGGCAATCTTGTTTCACCCCTGATCTTACTGAGAATGATTCAAGTTTATCTCCATTACATATGATGCTTGCTGATAGCTTTAAATAGATGTTATTGATAATTTAAGGAAAATTCCATTTATTCTTATACTCTCTAGTGTTTTTAATAGAAGTGGATGTTGGATTTTATGAAATGCTTTTTCTGCATCTATTGAGATAATTATATGGTTTCTATTACTTTGGTTCTTGATATAATCTATTATACTAATACTTTTTATAATACTGAACCAGCCCTGCATTCCTGGTATATACATCGTATTTGGTCACAGTGCATTGTCCTGGGGATAACTTGCTGTAATCTTTTTCCTATTATTTTATTTAAGACTTTTGCTTTAATATTCATTAGGGAAATTGGCCTATAATTGTCTTTCTCTGTTTTCACCCCACCTGGTTTAGATATCAGCACCATATCTGTGTCATAAAAGGAATTTGATAGGACACCTTCTTTCCCTATTTCCCTATTTTTTCCCAATAGTTTTCACAGTATTTGCAATCAATTGTTCTTTAAATGTTTGGTAGAATTTGCATGTAAATCAATCTGGCCCTGGAGATTTTTTCTTATGGAGTTCATTAATAGGTTGTTCAATTTCTTTTTCTAAAGTGGTACTATTTAAGTAATTTATTTCCTCTGTTAATTTGAGCAATCTATATTTTTAGAAGTATTCATTCATTTAATTTAGCTTATCAGTTTTATTGGCACATGCTTGGGCAAAATAGCTCCTAATTATTGCTATAATTTCCATTTCATTGGTTGAAAGTTCACCCTTTTCTTTTTTGATACAAACAAATTGATTTTCTTCTCTTCTTTTTCTAATCAAATTAACAAAAATTTTATCTATTTTCATAAAACTTAGTTTTTGTTCATTAGTACTATAGTTTTTTTTTACTTTCAATTTTATTACTCTCTCCTTTCATTTTTAGAATTTCAAATTTGATATTTAATTGAGAGTTTTAAATTTGTCTTTTTATAGTGTTTTCAGTTTGACTCCCAATTCATTAACCTTCTCTTTCTCTATTTTATGCAAGTAGACATCTAGAAATATAAAACTTCCCCTAAGAAGCTTTTGGCTGCATCCCATAAATTTTGTTATGCTGTCTCATAATTGTCATTCTCTTGGATAAAATTATCAACTGCTTCTATGGTTTATTGTTTCACCCATTCATTCTTTAGTATTAGATTATTTAGTTTCCAATTGATTTTGGTTGATTTTTTCCTGACCCTTTATTACATGTAATTTTTATTGCATTTACTGTTTCTGTCTTTCTGCATTTGGTTTTGAGGTTTTTATACCCTAATACATGGTCAATTTTTGTGTACTACTAAGAAAAATTATATTAATTTCTCTTTCCATTCAATTTTCTCCAAAGGTCTATAATACCTAACTTTTCTAAAATTATTTTTACCTCCTTAACTTTTTTCTAATTTATTTTGTGGGATTGATTTAGCTAGTTCTGAGAGATCTAGATTGAGATCCCCCACTAGTATAGTTTTGCTGTCTAATTATTCTTGCAGCTCTTTTAACTTCTACTCTGGGAATCTGTATAATTGGTGCATATATGATTAGTAATGATATTACTTCATTACCTATGGTACCCTTCAGCAAAATGTAGTTGTCTTTCTTATTTCTTTTAATCAGATCTATTTTTGATTCTGCTTGATCTGAGATCAAGATGGCTACCCCTGCTTTTTTTTTTAACTTTATCTGAAGCATAATAAATTCTGCTCCAGACATTTACCTTTATTGTGCATGTGTCACTGATTTAAATGTGTTTCTTATTTGGTGGAACTGTGAACTGATCCAACCATTCTAGAGAGCAATTTGGTATGATGCTTTAAAAAGTTATCAAATTGTGCATATCTTTTGACCCAACAGTGTTTCTATTGGGCTTATATCCCAAAGAGATCTTAAAGGAGGAAAAGGGAGCCACATGTGCAAAAGTGTTTGTGATAGCCCTTTTTGTAGTGGCAACAAATTGGAAATTGAATGAATGCCCATCAATTGGAGAATTGTAGACAGCCAGAACTCTGGAGAAGTGTACTTGAAAGAAGGTGTTAACTCAAAGGAATTGATGAGACAATGGTTATCTAGTTTACATATATTAGTATTTTAGCATGGTGATATAATAGTTCTCTAGTTCACACATATTCAGTATGCTGTAATGATGTAATTGTAATAGGGTATGTAAGAACTGGGGACAGGAAGTCAGACAGAAGTCAGACTGCCAGACTGCTAGTCTCCTGAAGGAGAATGGGTCAGACTATGACAGACACAGACTGTGTAAGAGAAAATAAAATCTTTGGACTCTATTCTTGTCCATTCTCATGATGTCTATCCTTTTGAAACCAAGGCCCTTCCAGAGGACTTCCAGAAAGCTAGGCCAAACATTACAGAGAATGGCTGAATAAATTATGGTATATGAACATTATGGAATATTATTGTTCTGTAAATGATCAACAGGATGATTTCAGAGAGGCCTGGAGAGACTTACATGAACTGATGCTAAGTGAAATGAGCAGAACTAGGAGATCATTATACACGGCAACAAGAAGACTATACAATGATGAGTTTTGATGGACATGGCTCTCTTCAACAATGAGATGATTCATACCAGTTCCAATTGTTCGGTGATGAAGAGTGCCATTTACACCCAGAGAGAAGACTGTGGAAACCAAATGTGGTTCACTACATAGAATTTTCACTTTTTTCATTGTTGCTTGCTTGTATTTTATTCTGCTTCTTTTTTTAATGGTTTGATTTGATTTTTCTTCTGTAGCACAATAATTGTATAAATATGTATGCATATATTAGATTTAACATATTTCTACACTGTTTAACAAATATTGGACTACTTGCCATCTAGGGGAAGGTATGGGGGAAGGGAGGGAAATTGGAACAAAAGGTTTTGCAAGGTTTAATGTTAAAGAATTGCCCATGCATATGTTTTGAAAAACAAAAAGCTTTAATAAAAAAATAAAAGATAAATTTTTTTGTAAATAATATATTGTAGGATTTTGGTTTTTAATCCAGTCTGCTGCTTCCATTTTATTGAAGAATGCATTACATTCCCATTCAGTGTTAAAATTACTAATTCTGTATTTCCAGCCATCTTATTTTCCTCAAGTTATATTTTTCTCTTTCCTTTCTCCATTTCTCTCCTCCCAGCGTTTTGCTTCTGACCACTACCTCCCTCAAACAACCCTCCCCTTCCCCTTTTACTGCCCCTCTACTTTCCTTATCCTTTTCCCCAGAACTTCTGTTCTCCCTTCTATTACCCTCCCTTTTCCTTTCCCTTTCTTCTCCTACTTCCCTATAGGTGAAACAAGTTTCTCTGTGATCTAAATATATCTTAAACTTTCTCTTTGAGCCAAATCCAATGACAGTAAGGTTCACACAATGCTCATCCCCTTTCCTTCTTTCCCTCAGTTGTAATAGGGTTTTTTACCTCTTCATGAGATGTAGTTTACCCCATTTTATTTCCCCTTTCCTCTTCTTCCAATACAATCCCTTTCTAGCAATTGTTTCTTTTTGATATCCTTACAATAAAATCAAATTATACCTATACACTTAAATTGTAACCATAACAGAGATACAGTTCTTGAATTAAATATATTATCTTCCCAAAAAGGGATGTAAACTTCTTAACTTTTAAAAGAAACTTCTTATGCTTCTCTTGAATTCTGTATTGAAAATTTAAATTTTCCGTTCAGCTCTGCTTTTTTATCAGAAACAAATGAAATTTACCTGTTTTACTGAATGTCCATCTTTTTCACTGAAAGGTAATGTTTAATGTTGCTGGGTAGTTGATTCTTGGCTGCAATCCAATTTCCTTTGCCCTACAGAATAGCATATTCCAGGCCTCTCTAAGCTTTAAATTGTGAAGCTTTTAGAAACTGGGTGATCCTGATTGTGAATCTTCAATATTTGAATTGCTTCTTTCTGACTACTTGCAATATTTTCTCCTTGATCTGATAATTCTAAAATTTAGTTACAATAGTTATTGGAATTTTCATTTTGGGGTCTCTTTCAGGAGGAGAATGGTAAATTCTTTCAATGGCTATTTTACCCTTGGCTTCTAGGACATTGGGGCAATTTTCCTTAATGAATTCCTGAAAGATTGTCTAGGCTGTTTTTTTTTTTTTTTTTTCATTATGGTTTTCAGAAAGTCCAATAATTCTTAGATTGTCTTTCTTGGATCTATTTTCTGGGAAAGTTGTTTTTCCAATGAGATAGTTTAAATTTTCTTCCATTTTTTTCATTTTTTTTTTTTTTTTTGGTTTTGTTTGATTGATTCTTGTTGTCTCATTGAGTCATTCATTTTCATTTGTTCAATTCTAACTTTTAGTAAATTATTTTCTTCATGTAGCTTTTAATTTCCTTTTGCATTTGGTCAATTGAACTTTTAAATGAGTTGGTTTGTTCTTTTTTTTTCATTTCACAAATTCTGTTTTTTAACAAGTTGGTTTCTTTTTCCATTTTATCAAATCTATTTTGTAAGAAGTTATATGATTTTTCCATCTCATCAGATCTATTTTGTAAGGAGTTTTATGCTTTTCCCCTGTCTCTAAATCTATTTTTAAGGAGTTTTCTTCAAATTATTTCTGTTTCATTTTCCAAATTCTCCTGCAAAAAAGAGCCTTGTAAAATGGAACTAAACTCATATCAACCATTGGAGTTTCACTAGAGATAATTTATCTTTAGTGTTCTCAGGGTTTGAGATCTCTTCTTTTCTGTGTCCATAAAAGCTAGATATTATCAGAATTCTTTTTGATTTTTTGCTCACTTTTAAAGGTTGAGGTCTGCTCTTAGGGCAAAAGGGAGCTTGTCCCAACCTTCTTCTACAGACAACTTCATCTTCATGCTATCCTGGGGCCAGTGCTGCTGACTTCCTTTCCTGAGCCCAGTGGGTATGGCCAATTTCACATTATTTTGGGGTTCAGGCGATCAGTATTTGCCTTTTTGTAGTTGTATTAGATGTTTCCCAGCTAATCTATTGATCCATTGGCTTCTGAACCAGCACAGAATATCCAATGCTACTGTATTTTGGCTAAGAGCTTCCCAATAGTTTCCCCTGGAGTATGGACATACACTGGACTAGGTCTCTGTACTGAATTTGTGCTCAGCTGTCTGAGCCCATGCCTGAGTGAAATAGACCTTTTCTGAAGTTCTTCCAAAATATCTTCTGCTGGAAATTTATTGCACTCAAAACATTTCTGAGTTCTGTCAATCCAAAACCAATTCTGAGGCTTGATCTGGTGTTGATCTCAGGGAAATCAGGAAGAGCTCAGACAAAAATCTAGCTACTCTTGGCTATCTTAACTCCACTCCTACAAAAATATAGTGACCAATAAACTACAAATGAAAGGCTTACCCTTCTATTGCAGAATGGCCAAATTAATGACATAAATGTGCTACAAATATTAATCAGAGAAATATTTTTAGTAAAATCTTGTGCAGAATGAAATGAGCAGAAATGGAACAACTAATACATTAAACACTATTAAAAGGAACAACTTTTAAAAGTGATAAATACAATGACCACTTATGATGCCAAAAGACCCATGTTACAGAATCCTACCCACTTTCTGAAAGGCATAAATTAATAGTATATATACATATATATATATATATGTATATTTGAACATGACCAATATAAGATCATATTGTGTTCAACTATGTTGTTATAAATGCTTTGTTTTGTTTTCCCCAATGTAGAAGGAAGGGTGTTAGAGGAAAGGAAGATTTATCATTAATAAAAGTTTTAAAATAAAAAGAAAGTGATATATAAGAATCACATGAGGAACCAATTTATAAGTGGGTTGAAATCTATGCTAGTGAAAGGATGCCCAAATTAATGAAATCAAATCTTTAGTGATATTTATGAAACAAAAATCGATATTAAGTCATCAAAAAGTGGTCACAGAAAATCTTAGATAGTCTTGTACAAAAAGTAATGGCTAGAATAAAACTCTTTTAGCTCTCAGAACAGATATTAATGTTAATTATTCCCTAACTTAGGGAATATCACTGACATTTTGTTCTCTGAAACTAGAATGATGGAAGATAGACTATATTAAAAAATGCAAACCACCTCTTCTCCCAACTCCCCACAGGCCATCCATCATTGACATTATGGAAAGCATAATAATTGATTTGTGGCCTTAAATCTGGCCCAGGTTAGTAATACAAAACCATGCAGTTATAGTCCTTGCTTACTTCTGAGCAATGAAAAGTTGGTCTTAAGGGATCGGAATCATATAGAAAAATTAGAGACATTCAACTAGAAAATATAAGTTATTGAAGGGTAAGGCTCTTTTTCTTCCTAACTATATAAATTTTATTATATCCAAATTTGAAATCTTATGTAACTTTTTACCTCAAAATTTGTGTGAATGATGACCATACAATTATAGCTATATATCTAAAAATAAAGGTAGTGAATAACAGTATAATATCATCTTTTTCTAAAAAAGAATATTGATTTAGTCATATAAAGGTCAGTAGGGAGAACTATAAAAATAGCAATTCAATACTTCCAAACTTGGTGATTTCTTCACATTTAAAACAAAAGAAATAAAGTTATAATTAACACAGACAAATGGAGCGAACCTCAAAAGGTTGGGGAGTGGAGGCTTTCTCCTTAAATGGATGCATTACCACCCCAACAGTGTTTTGCAGCTCAATGATATAATTTTTGGCATTTTGCTTTTGGGTCACAACTATCCCAGAGAAATCCTTTTCATGCTTTCTCTACCACAACACCCTTCTCACGGAGTACACCTCATCCTTGCCATCTATATTGTCACTGTATTGCCTCTCAATAAACGAATAAAGTCAATAGTTATTTTTATCTGAAATGAAAATACTTTTGCCAAATCTTGTCATTTATATCTCTGCGATATCCCCTCTTTTCCTTCAGTCTTGCATCTTCATTTCTACTCTTCACATGCATCTCCTCCTTTCTGCTCACATAGACATTACCTTAGTTTATTCCATCATCTAATTCCTAGACAAATGCAATAACTTATGATTTGATTTCACTTAACTCTCACCACACTCTAGTCGATGTTTGACATGGCTGCCATTCATGTCATCCTTCCCCACTCGCTAAATCCATTGGTTATCAAAAGCTTATTTAAGCTGGTAAATATTTAAAACTCTTCATAACTAACCTGCAAAAGATGCTCTCTTTACTTTTCTTTTTTCTTTACATGCCACTTTTATTCTCATGTTATATGGTCCAGTCAAACTGGTCTGCCTACTCTCTGTTCTTTACATATACCATCATTGTGGCATTTCATACCAGCAGTGATTTTATGCTCATGCCTAAAAAGCATATCCTCTTCCCTTCTTTTCTAGAAATCAGGTTTTCTGCAAGATTCAGGTCAAGTAACATTTTTTACATAAAGTTTTCAAATAACCCTCACCTGCTAGTGTTTTTCCTACCAAAACTATTCTGTGTTTGTTTAAGAAAAGTTCTGTATGCATTATATCAAGATAATATTTGTGAAGAAAAAAAAAGTGCTTAGTGCAGTTCCTAGAATAAAATGGGCATCATATAAATGCTTATTTATTTCACCTTTCCTTTCTTCCTCATAACTATAGGTACACAGTAGACTCCACAGAGATGCTTACTCTCTATATTCTTAGATCTACATTCACTTAGATATATACATGTTGCTCCTCTTTAAGCAGATAAGCTCTTTGAGAGTAAGGGCTTTTTCATTCATTAATTCACATATTAAAAGTTCAATATATATATTTTGGTTAATGGATTGAGTTATTCTTATTTATTGTTCCACCTCCTGTGTTTCTATTTTGTTACTTCTGTTCACATGGTTTGTTAAAGTTAGCTTCTGCTAGCATATAAACTGCTAAAATATTTTTTATCATTTAAAATATGCTTGCAATTGTTCCTATACCAAGTATTTGGGAAAATACTATTAATATACTCTGGTTTGAATGAAAATGTAATGTGCTAAAATAAAAACATGCTTTTAAACTTCTTTTAAGATAGTTTTCGCTACACAAATCTTACTTGGATGCTTTATCATTGTATAAAATGTATCATTGTACGATATGTGTTGACCACAATTCCTGAAGACTATCTTTTAATCACATCATGAAAGTTTTTCCATCTGTTTGTATAGTGTACCCATATCAACCAAACAATTCATAATATTCAATATGAAGCTGAAAATCTTTACAAATCGAAGAATTTTATTTTGGATGAAACTTTACCTGAATTTGAGTCAGAATTTCAAAATTCATAGATTTCTAATTCCTTCATCAACTTAGGAACTGAGAAGGGAAACATAATTCTGCAATATGTTTATAAGATTTAATTAGTATAGAACTCTATAATGTGACTTACTTTCTCTTCAGTGAGTATGGCCTGGCCTACTTTCCTCTAATGCACTACTGGCAACTTCCTATTATCTTGCAAGATACTATCTTCACCAGTAGTGCCTTTTGCCCAGTGTCTTTTGTCCCTGCATTGGCCTCTTTCAACTTAATAATATTTTATTTTTCCAATTACATATAAAAATATTTTTCAAAATGCATTTTTATAAGTTCCAAAATTTTCTCCCTCCCTTACCCAAAAGAGCAAGCAATCTGATATAAGTTGTGTACAGTCATATTTAAAAAAAAAAATGTCCTCATTAATCACATTGTGAAAGAATGAGAACAAAAGGGAAAAATCATGAGAGAAAAAAAGGAAAAACAAGTAAAAATAGAATACTTTGATCTGTATTCAGATTTCATAGCTCTTTCTCTGTGTGTGGACTCATTACATTATGAGTCTTTTGGAATTGTCTTGGATCATTATATTGCTGAGAAGAACTAAGTCTATCAGAGTTGATCATCACACAATCTTGCTCTTTCTGTGTTCTTCTGGTTCTGCTTAATTCACTTAGCATCAGTTCATGTAAGTTTTGCCAGGTTTTTTCTGAGTCTGCTTGCTCATCATTTCTTATAGAGCAATTGTATTCCATTACATTCATATGCCATAACTTTTTTAGCCATTCCCCAATTAATGGGAAATCTCTCCATCTCCAATTCTTTGACATTAGAAGAAGAGCTGCTATAAATAGCTTGTATATGTGGTTTTCCCCCTTCTTTTTAATGATCTCTTTGAGAAATACACTTAGTAGTGATATTGCTGTATCAAAGGGAATGAGCAGTTTTGAAAGCCCTTTGGGCATAGTATCAAATTAATCTTCAGAATGGTTAAATCAGTCAACAAATCCACCAAAAATGCATTAGTGTTTCAATTTTCCAACATATTCACCAAGTCATCATTTTCCTTTTCTGTCATATTAACTCACTTGAAAGGTAAGAGCTAGGACCTCAAAGTTGTTTGTATTTGTATTAATCTAATCAAAAGTGCTTTAGAGAATTATTTTTTTCCCCCCTGAGGCTGGGGTTAAGTGACTTGCCCAGGGTCACACAGCTAGGAAGTGTTAAGTGTCTGAGACCAGATTTGAACTCAGATCCTCCTGAATTCAGGGTTGGTGCTCTATCCACCATGCCACCTAGCTGCCCCCAAGAATTATTTTTTCTTTTTTTTTTTCCCTGAGGCTGGTTAAGTGACTTGCCCAGGGTCACACAGCTAGGAAGTGTTAAGTGTCTGAGACCAGATTTGAACTTGGGTCCTCCTGAATTCAAGGCTGGTGCTCTATCCACTGCTCCACCTAGCTGCCCCCAAGGATTATTTTTCATATAACTATAGGTAGCTTTAGATTCTTTATCTGAAAAGTGCCTGTTCATATCCTTTGACCAGTTATCAATTTGGGAATGACTTATATTCTTATAAATTTGTCTAAGTTCTCTACATATTTAAGAAATGAGGGTTCTATCAGAAACACTTACTGTAAAAATCAGCTTCCTGCTTTTTGTTCTAATTTTGGTTGCATTGGTTTTGTTTGGGTAAAAACAATATAATCAAAATTATCCATTTTTATTTCATAATGTTCTCTATCTCTTGTTTGGTCATAAATGATTGTCTTCTTCATGGATCTGACAAGTAAACTATCCCTTGTTCTCCTAATTTGCTTATCACATTATCCTTTATGTCTAAATAATTTTCACTCTATGTTGATGTATAGTGTGAGCTATTGGTCCAAACCTAGTTTCTGTCATACTATTTTCCAGCTTTATCAGCAGTTTTTGTCAAATAATGAGTTCTTATCCTAGAAACTGGAGTCTTTGGGTTTATCAAACAATAGATTGCTATAGTGATTTACTATTATATCTTGAGTATCTAATATTAGTCTCCTCAGGATTGGAAATCTGTTCTCTTTCAGTATAGAAGCTATATATAGATAGATAGACAGACAGATAGACAGACAGATAGATAGATAGATAGATAGATAGATAGATAGATAGATAGACAGATAGATAGAGAAATACTATATAACTATAGATAGAACTTGCTTTGCTTTTTTTCTCATTTTTTATTTTGGGATTTTTTTTTATTTGGGATGTGCCTGTAGGGCAAGGAGGTTCCAAATTTCCTTTACCGAACAGGGATGGACAGTAACTGCACTGTGGAGAGTGGTTGTGCTGATGATAATGACTGCCCTGCCGAGAGTGACTGCCTTGCTAAGAACAGCTGCACTGAGAACAGGCTGCAAAGAGCAACTGCCCTGTGAAGAGTGGCCACACTGCAGAGGCAGCTGCACTGTGATCATGCTGAGTCACTCTCAGTGGGTGTGTCCAGGTCCTGTGAAACTCTGGTGTTTTGGGGTACACTCTACCTTTTGCATTGGTATAACTTCTCTGCTGATCTACTTTGCAACCAAAGCAGAACAGCCAATGCTGTGGTAGAGTTTTCCCCGCAAATTCTCTCTCTGCAGAGACTGCACCCCACCCCCAGTCCATCAGCATGCACTGGCCTCCGTGTTCTGCCTCCCTGCCTGTGCTGGCCTCCTCCTGTCATCAAGACAGACCTTTTCTGGCATTCTTCAAATTTATTTTCTAGCAGCTTCCACTTTAATGAATCAACATGCATGACATCTGATATTCTGGAAAGCAAAGGAATTTGGATTGTAGCCAAGAATCAACTATCCAGCAAAACTGAGCATCATCTTTTAGGAGAAAAGATGGATGTTCAGTGAAATAGGTGAATTTAATCTATTTCTGATGAAAAGATCAGAGCTGAATAGAAAATTTGATCTTCAAATACAGAACTCAAAAAAAAGCATAAAAAGGTAACAAGGAATTTAAAAATAACTTTCTTTTAAAAGAAGTTAAAAAGCTTATATCCCTATATGGGAAGATATGTTTAACTCGAATTCTGTATCTCTGTTATGGGTATACTTACAGGGTGCAGATATAATTTGTTTTATTGTGATGATATAAAAAAGAAACTAGAGGAGGAAAGATGATTCTATTGCAAGAAGAGAAAAATGGAATTAAAATAGGATAAATCACATCTCATGAAGAAGCATGATGTTTGAGGAAAAGAGAGAAGGGGGATGATCATTGTGTGAATCTTACTCTCATCAAATCTGGCTCAAAGAGAGAATCTCAGATACATTTAGCTTCACAGAGAAGCCTGTAGGAGGGGAAGGGGGGAAAAGAAAGTGGGGAGGCTGATAGAAGGGAGAACAGAAGTAGAACGGAAAAGTATAAAAAGAAGAAAGGGGCTACAAAAGGGGAAGGTTGTTTGAGGGAGAGTTATTAAGAAACAAAATACTGGGGAGGAAGAAAAGGAAGAGAAAAGTATAACTGAGGATAAACAAAATGCCAGGAACTATAGTTAATAATTTTATCTGTGAAGGTGAATGGGATGAACTTTTTCAGAAAATGGAAGTGAATAGCAGATTGGACTAAAAGCCAGTAATCACCTCCCGATGACTCAATTGCAAAAGGCACTATTTAAAGCCAAAGAGGAAGGGCAGAATACAGCTGATTTGAGAATAGAAATGTAACCTGTGATTGAACACCTTAACTCTTCAGGTCAAGAAAAGAAAAGATACACTCCTTTTAATCTAGAAATTATCAAAGACCTAAAAAAGGCTTGCACTTTTTATGGGTCTATAGCATCTTATGTTAAGATGTTATTACAGAATTTGGCTTATGAAATTTAATCCCTAGTGACTGGAAATCTATAGCAAAGACATGCTTGGAACCTGGACAAAACTTGTGGTTTCTGAATACATTGAACTCTGTAGAATTCAAGCCCAACAAATTAGGCAAACTGGAGTTAATACACTAATAACCTATGACCAAGTAACAGTTGAGGGTTCTTATGCAGACATTTCTGCACAGATAAATTAGCCCAAAGCAGCATATGAGCAAATTGCTTCAACTCCTATTAAAACATGGGGTTTTCTCCAAGGTAAACAGGACAAAGGAGAGGCCTTCAAGAAAATAGCACAAGGGCCAAATGAAACCTTTGCTGATTTTGTGGACATCTGCCAACTGCTGTCATATAAACTATTGGTGAAAATGCAGCAATAGAAATTATGATTAGGCAACTTGCTAAAGAAAATGCTAATGAGGTTTGTAAAAGAATTATTCTGAGACCACACAAGGATGCTCCTTTAGAGGAAATCATAAGATGCTGTGCCACAGTGGGCAGAAATACCTTTTATACCCAGGCTATCATGCAGACTTCCCAAGATCCGAACATGGGAAGACTAGGTCCCTTTTGGCAAGGGACTTCCAATGCTTTCAATGTGGTAGAGTAGGCATTTGAAAGCTCAATGTTGGCATAGAGACAGAGTGAGAAGACAGGGTGGGAGGACAAGATGCAAAAATCTATGTCCAAAATGCAACAGAGGTTTCCATTGAGCATCAGAATGTAGGCTGATTCAGGGAAATGGGATGGGGGCCCTAGGGCCCAAAGCAAAAAATACTTGTGGCATGATGGCAGTCAGTGCTACACCCCAAGTCTTTAGAAGTTCAGTACTCAGACATGACCAATCAGCCAAGCTGATGGGAGAAAGGGATTATATAATCAATCAGCCAGGAAGCAACCTGTTGGGAGAAAGGGACTACAGTTGGGGAGAATAGAGTTCTATGCAGCTGGGACTACTGAGATATTCTCTGGAAATGTGAAATCTGTTCCTCTCCAGTCTATGGATTCCTTATCTCCAGGCACAGTAGGCTTTACCATTTCACCTCCTGAGAGTACTTACAAAACAGTGTTCATCCGTATGGGGGATGTGGGAAATTAGGGAATGTGTAGATTATATCCCAGTCATTAATATAGGTAGACAATGTGTGACTTATCAACCAGGAGAAGTAGTAGCATCAGATTTACTGATACAGACTCCTAATAGTAAATCTGGTGATAATTGCCCAGATTCTGACTCTAAGCAACAGAATCCAGGAATATTTCTGACAGCAGCTGTGACAGCTGACTGTTCTATGCTCACTATCTATATAAATGGAATACCATTAGAAGGATTGATAGACCCAGGTGCAGATTATACAGTCATTAGAGGTGCCAACTGGCCCACTCACTGGACAAAGATTAAGGCAGACACCTATATGTCTGGCATAGGTGGATCAATAGCAGCTGAAGTTAGTGCTACTCCTTTGAGATAGACTTTTGAAGGTGAAACAGGAGTTTTTACTCCTTTTATAGTTGAAAAAATTCCCATCAATCTGTGGGGAAGAGAAATTTTATAACAATTAGGATTAAAAATGAGTACTTTTAGGCAGGGCTTCTGTGGAAGATCTGCCAACACTCTCACCTGTTCCTATTCAATGGAAAACTGATACAGCAGTGTGGATAGAATAGTGGCCCTTAGCTAGAGATAAAATGCAGGCCTTATTAGATATAGTACAGGAGCAATTTGACCAAGGACACTTACAACCTTCTCTAAGTCCTTGGAATTCTCCAGTATTTGTTGTAAGAAAGAAATCTGGAAAATGGAGGATGTTGACTGATTTAAGAAAAGTAAATGAACAGATGGAAACTATGAGAATTCTTCAACCTGGACTTCCATCTTCTACTCAATTGCCTAGAGAATGGCCTCTGTGGGTTATAGACATTAAGGATTGTTTCTATTCTATCCCTCTAGAAAAGGAGGATATGAAAAGATTTGCCTTTTCAGTGCCCAGCATTACCTTACCTGAGCCTTATAAAAGATATGAATGGACAGTTTTGCCACAGAGAATGAAAAATAGCCCTTCTATGTGTCAGATGTATGTTGCTGCTTCTCTTACTCCAGTAAGAAAAGCATTTCCAAAAGTAATGTTATTACATTACATGGATGATATCTTGGGATGTGCACCTGAGGAGCAAATGTTAGAAGCATGTGTAATGTGCTGTTGTCTCCAGAAGCTGCCGATCGCTCTCTGGGAGGAGATCTGCTGTGTCAACTCAAATCTCTCAGACAGATTCTTCTTCCTGTAGAGAGCCGATTTCCCTTCCTGCAGAGAGCAGCCTCAAGTCTGTTCCAGAAACAACTCCCTTTTTCCTCCAGAGCTGCCCTCTTTATCCTCCCAGAGAATGGGCGTGGGATAATGCAAGGGCTTCTGGGAAGAATTACTTCAACCAATGAACTTTCTCCTCCTAAGCATGCAAGCTCTTCCCCAGGAAAGGCCGGAACTAGAGAATTGTCAGGTACCAACTTAGCACTTAGTAAGAACCTAATATCTCATTATCTCATTAGCACAAACAGTAAAATTATCAGGGATAAGACCTGACAAGATATACACCTTTTACACCATTGCACAAATTAAGGTATGATGTGAAATCACCCCAGAGTGGCACATTTTATTAGCTATGGTTCCAATTTTTACACATGGGTCTCCATTAAAGATAACCTGACTATTACATAATTAGCAATGGATTCTTGAAGAAAAGATTTCTAAAGTTCCTCTTAAAGGACCAACTATCTTTACAGATGCATCTAAACACATACATTTGTGCTGTATACTCTCGTGACTACAAAGAAAGTAGGCAGAACTCCTTTTCAGTCCACTCTGCAGAATGAATTGTATGCAATCATTCTAGTTCTTACTTATTTTCCAGGAGATATAAATATAATATCTGATTTGGCCTATTTAGTAGGTGTGGTACAAAGAATTGCCACAGCCCAAATAAAATTTGTAGCTTCCAATATATATCAGCTCTTTTAGGAACTCTAAGAACAAGTGAGAAAATATCCCAGGTAAGATTTATATCTTGCAAGTGCACTCACATAGTAGACTTCCAAGTCCTATTTTTGATGGTAATTCAAAGTCAGACAACCTTCTAACCATGTTAGCCAATACTCCTTTATTTCAGGTAGCTTGAGAATCTCATTCTAAATATCATCAGGCTGCTTGAGCTTTATGTTTGCAATTTGGGATAACAAAAGAGGAAGCTGGGAGCATAGTAAAAGGTTATACAGCTTGCCTTCCTTTCCTCACTCCTACATTCCCTCCAGTGAAGAACCCTCGTGGTTTCAGACCCAGTGAAATTTGGCAAATGCATGTGACCCATTATAAATTTTTTGGTCGTCTGTCTTTTATCCACCGTTTCAGGATTCACTTTTGCAATACCAGTAGCAAAAGAAACAGCCTGAGTAGTCACTGAATTCCTTAGACAAACATTTGCAATTATGGGTATGCCATAAGCAATAAAAATGGATAATGGAACTGCATATACTTCTAAACATTTTGCACAATTTTGTGTGTGGTATGATTTTACACACCACAGGCATACCTTTCAATACTCAAGAACAGGCAATAGTAGAGAGGAGAAACAGATACATCAAGGCACTCCTCCAAAAACAAAAGAAAGGGGGAGCCACAGATAACCCTAGAGAACTTTTAAATTTAGCTCTTTCTGCTATTAATTTTTTATAAAGATACACTGACTTTGGCAGACAGGTTTTATAACCCACCAGCAGGGCACTGTCCAGTGTGAACAGCTCCACTATCTTTAGATAATCGTCAGGTGATATGGAGAGATCCAGAAAGTGGTGAATGGAAGGGACCAGATAGGTTAACTGCTTGGGGGAGAGGGTTTGTTTGTATCTCTACAGATGGAAAAGAAATCAAATGGGTGCCAACGAGCTGTATTAGCCTTGTTCATTGGAGAGATATGGAGAAGGCCTTTGAAACAAAGAAGAACCAAGAAATATTGGGTGGTTCCATCACTGATTGTGCCCACCACTGAAAGAGCATGTCAGTTAGGGCAATTGACTAATGGACATCAAAATTTGTTAATGAGACTGAAGCAGGACTTCAAAACCATCAGGAATCATTGTAATCCCTGAGACATGAAAAGATTGTTGTAGGACTTGAAAACCCTCAGGAATCATTGGATTCCCTGATACATGATAAGACTATTGCAGGACTTCAAAATCTAAAGGAATCATTGGATTCCTGACACATGGTGAGACTGTTGCAAGACTTCAGAATCTGCAGGAATCAGTGGATTCTCTACCATATAATAAGACTTTTGCAGAACTTCAAAAACTTGCAGGGATCATTGGATTCCCTGACACATAATTAATAGACAGTAGATTGCTTTTGGACTATCCCTTGGTTGCTGAAGGAGGTGTATGTGTGATTGTTATTTACATATCCTCTTTCTAGGACTTCTGGAATTTTTTTACAATACCATGTTGATTCATATTGTTTGTTATATCACGACTTGCATGTATAATTCATGTTTGTTACACCACATTGAACCTGAGCTGGCTGTGGGAAGAGTTATCACTGTTAGCTTGTGCTTTATTACTATGTGCTTGTGTAATATGTTCCATGCTGATGGGTTTGTGTATACATGTTTCTAGTAACCCAGAAACCCGCTAACAATATCTGGCTTGACTCCCCACTTCCCTTTGGTGTTTTTCATCTCTATTCCTGAGAAGTCAGGGAAGGTGTGATCATCTCCTTTTTAGTGCTTTCACCTCCCTTCCTAAAAAGTTAGGGGGGGGTGATGACCTCCTTTTGGGAGTTCTCACTTCCCTGAGAAATCATGGAGGACATGGCCACCTCTGTTCTAAAACAAAAGAAAGTGGGGAGATGTAGAGGGCTGAAATTCTGAATCAGACAAGAGAGCTCTTAAGGCTACCTATTCAATGTGAGACAATGGCTTTATTAGCATATATTTGGATGATGGCTCTCCTCACCATTGGTGCTTGTTGAATGTTTGTTAGTAAGATAATCATAGGTAAAGATTGGAGGGTGGAGGGAGAGAAGAAAGAGTGACTTGGCGGCAGGATGAGGAAGAGAGAGGCTGGAGACTCCAGACTTCAGAATCCAGGATACATCTTTGGCAAGCTGTGTGGCAGCTTGCCCACTCCTTTACTTCTCCCCCTAAAAACCAAGTACTTTGATTTATCCTGACTCTGGCTGACCCTGAGGCCTTCCAGGGAGCTAACCCATATTTTATAGGGTTAGAATACTCTGAAAAGGAAAATGGTTTACTTTTTAGATCCTTGGTCATAATAAGCATCTTAGAAACCATAGCTACATCTGCCAGGACAAAAGGATAGGGTCAGAATTTCATTTCACAAAAGAATTTGGAAGTTGGGGAGGTTGGATAATTTTTGCAATTTGACTCAGCAAGTCAGAGAACATTCAGGGCTAAGTCCCAAGTTATCATTTATATAAACTCATGTTGTCTTCATATTCTTTTCTGCCTGTATTCCATTAATATGGCAATGTATCTTACTCTCACTCTCTCCTTCACTTCCTGTTTTTTTCCTCCCCATATTACTACACATATATAAATAAATATAAAGCACATCAAGAGCATTGTTTGCTTTCAAGCATTCCAAAATATGGAATGCATGTATTTATTGGTTTGTATCGGTTGGAGGAAGGAGAACTTTTTAGGGCAGGATGACCAATAGCTTGAGAATTTTATTAAAAGGACAAATATTCATATCTCTATGGAGAATTTCAATTAGCTCTGCCAAACAGCTATGAACACTGCAAAGCTAGAAAATACAACAAGGTATTATAAGATTCATTTCTCCTATTTCTAGGAAATGATCATTGTTACAGGGAAAAAATAAAGTCTGACCTCTTATAAGAAGTTTCAACACTATAAATCTTCATAACTTGTCAGTAGAAAATATTTCCATTTGCTTTTTCTGTATCAAATATTTTGCCTGACATCAGAGAAAAAAATTCTGTGATTTTTTTTTTAAATTATGAACTTAATTCACAGAAAATAAAATAGGAACTTTGTTTAATATGGATTCGGATAGAAAATAAGACTTGTACATAAAACTGTAAGTCTTTGTTTTGTTTTTAATAAATTCTAAGTGTTATTTTCAAAGCTGTCCTGCTTGTCTGTGATTTCTTCTGGCTTTCCTTCTGTTTTTGTCAATGTATTTAAAAATATATTTATCCATCATGTTTATTTCCTTTCCTCTTTGTTTGGTAATTTTATCCATAGTTCTTCTTACTCTACCCATTTTCCCCATTATGATTTAGTCTTACTATTATTTGAATTTCCTCAAATCTAGTAATCAGATTCTCAGAAGGTATGACCAAGCTTCTTCCTGGCATCTTTTCAACCAACATTAAACCTTAATGTCTGCTAAAAGCCAAAATGATTCATGGGCTCAATTGGCTTAATAATATTATATCAGGACTCATCATTATAAAGGTTTTTATTGGGTTAATAAAACCCTTGGAAAATCCTGAAGATGGAATACTGGAAAGCTATAGTGACTTCTTTCAACTAAATGGAATTTGGTTTAAACTTATTAACTAACAGCCTAGTACTGATCTGTAATATTAATTAGCTTTGGAGAATTCAGTTTTCTTTTCTTTTATGAAGTTTTTAAGTAAAATATTCTTTTAAATAATCACAACCTAAATTTATAGTTATAAATGAATTGTATAATAATGTAAGCCAGACTCTTGACAAACAACATCAAGCCAAATTTACACACCTTGGGAACTGTATAGTGCAAAACATCAAGTATAGTACTTTTACATAGTAGCTACTGAAATAGGTGATAATAAAATAGTGACATTAATTGGATTACAATTATATGATCATAGTTTTGTGTTTTTAAAAGACAAAGACAGTTTTCCTTTCAACCTTCATCCACACCCTTTCCAAAAGATTTCTTCAGTTCTGACTACTTTATGCTCCATTAATACAGATTATGACTCCTAAGAAAACACCCTCACACTATTAAGGTTATAAAACCTTAGACCTGTCTTTTAAGCCAGCAAACTGTGGACCAAATATTTTGGGCTTGGAGTGAGTAAGGCCTCAGTTCAAACCATATTTTAGGCACTTGAACTTGAAGGCAAACTCTCTAGGAAGACCTGAGTTCATATCCTGCTTCAAACTAGCTAAATAACTGGCAGCCAAATCATTAAGAAGTTAAGTGGGTAACCATATAGCTTTAACTTCTTTGAGCCTCAGTTTTCTCACCTGAAAAATGAGAGGATTAGATTTAATGGTCTTTTAAATTTCCTCTAGTTTTATATGTGTTCCTGTGGATTCACAAAGGAAATCTAGATACTGTAATCATCTGACTGCTGTTGAAGTATTGACTTTTTTTTTTTTTTTTAACATTTTTGTAGCAGAACTAGGAATACAATAACAGCAAGAATGCATGATGATTGGGGAGCAGAGCCAATATTGTGGAGAAGACACACATGATGTTCTAAGCTCCTCTCATACCCTTACTACTAATTACCAAATTCAGCCTCAAAAATAGTGCTTGACTGGTAAAATTCACAAAGATTGGAAGTACAACTTACCAGCTGAAGATAATCTGGAAGATCACCAGAAAAGATTTGTCCTGAGTGGTAGGAGCAAGCAAGCACAAGCAGGGAGATAGAACCAGAGGCTACCATACTGAGTGGACCAGGGTGGGGGCAGTCTCTGTGGCTGAAAAATTGGCACGGAGTACTCTACCACAGGTTAGCTGCTCTGCTTTGGTTGCAAAGCAGTAGGCCAGCAGAGAAATTAAAGCCAAAGGTAGCATGTACTCTAAAAAATGCCAGAATCTAACAGGATCTGGCTATACTCACCCAAAATTGGAAGTGAGTGACTGAACACATACCACAGCACAGCTGTGCAGCCGCATTCTGCAGCATGGGGCTTTTGCCTGGGGCACTCACAAATTTGCAGGGGGTGGAGCTCAGCTTGGGGCAGCCTCTAATATGTACAGCGGGGGTGGGATGGGGATGAAGGGCTCAGCCTAGGGAAATAGAACTTCCACACCAAAACTGTGCTCCTCAGAGCAGAGACACATCCAGTGGGGTCCAGGGCTCTTCCCAGGGCAACTGTTAATCCCCACAGTGGGGGTTCTGTCTGAGGCAGTGATACTTTCTCTGCTCAGCCTATATCCCCAAGGCAGTTGCTAATCCACACAGCAGGGTTCTTAGCAGGGCACTTTCCCAGCTCGGCCAATGCTACCCAGGGTAGAGACCCTTCTTGTGTGGAGCTTTTACCAGAGCAATTCTGCAGCTCAGCTGCTCTTTGCAGCCCATTTGCAGGATAGTTACTGTCCATATATCTATCCCTGCTCTGCAGAGGAAGCTTGTAACCTCCTTGCTCTGAAGATATACCCTAAGGGCTTTAAAAATGAGTAAAAAAGCCAAACAGACCATTGATAGCTTCTATACAGAAAGAAAGCAGGTTTTCAACTCTGAGGAGACTAATAGCAGACAGTCTTCACACAAAATCCCAAAGGGCAATGTAACTTGGTCCCCAAAACACAAGTCTCTCTTAGAATAAATTATGAAAAAGTCTTAAAAGAAAGCTAGGAAGAAAATGGGGAAAGGAAAGAAAAGCAATGCAAAAATGCTGAAAAGGCTTATAACTCACTTAAAGAAAAAATTGATAAAGTGGAAAAAGAAAACAGCTTCCTGAAAGGTGAATTGAAAAAGGTAAATAACTCCCAGGGAAACAGAATCTGTGAACTGGAAAAGATAAAGAACACCCAAGAAAGTAGGATTTGTGAATTGAAAAAGAAAAGAACTCAGTAAAAAAAAAAAAAAGTGAAATGGAAAAAAAATATTCTATAGAGCAAAACAATTCATTAATTCATTTAAAAACTTAATTGGACATATACAAAAAGAAGTTTAAAAAAGCTAATGAAGAAAATAACTCATTAAAAATCAGAACTGAACAAATAGAAATGAATGATTCATTGAGACATCAAGAATCAGTCAAGCAAAAGCCAAAAAAAATGAAAAAAATAGGAAAAATGTTAAATATCCACTTGGAAAAGCAACAGACATGGAAAAGAGATCTAGGAGAGGTAATCTGAGGATTATTGGACTTCCTGAAAATTATGATGAAAAAAAGAGCCTAGATACTATTTTACAGAAATCATCAACAAGAACTGCCCAAATATAATAGAATCAGAAGATAAAATAGGCATTGAAGGAATTCTTCGAATACTTTCTGGAAAAGACCCTAAAATAAAAACTCCAAGGAACATTGTGGCTAAATTTCAGAACTATCAGATGAAGGAAAAAATATTGCAAGCAGCCAGGAAAAAAAATCACTCAAGATCTAGCTGTTTCCACATTAAAAGATAGAAGGGCCTGAAATCTAATATTCTGAAAGGCAAAAGAACTTGGAATACAGCCAAGAATAAACTACCCAACTAAGCTGAGAATTTTCTTCCAATGAAGAAGACTGACATTTAATGAAACAGATGAATTCCATTTGTTTCTAAGGGAAAAAAAAAGAACTAAACAAAAAATTGACCTCCAAATATAGGACTCAAGAGAAGAAGAAAAAGGTAACATGAACTCTTGAAAATTGTATTCCTGTTATGAATATACATAAAAAGTACATGTATAATTTGATTTTACTGATATAACATAAAAAAGGGAAGTAGAAATGGAAAGGGAATAATATCAGAAAAATGGAAAAGGGGAGATAAAAAGAGGGAAACTACATCCCAAGAAGAGACAAAGGAAACCTAACATATCTGAGAGAATTTAGAAAGGGGGAGGAACATTATGTGAATCTTACTCTCATGAGAGTTGGCTCAAAGAGAAAATAGTTGGCATATTTGGTTTACAAAGAAATTTCTTTCACCTCATTAAAAAGTGGGAGAGGAAAAAGGAAAAGGAAAAGAGTAATAAGAGAAAGGTACAAGAAAGATGAAGGGATTCAAAGTGGGTGAGAGGGATTCTAAAGAGGGAGAGCTGCATGAGGCAAGTGGTGCCCATAAGTTTACTACTGGGGAAGGGGTAAAAGGGGTGTAAGAAAAAGAAAAGCATAATCTGGGGATAATAAGATGGCAGGAAATACAGAATTAGTCATTTTAACCATAAATGTGAATGGGATGAACTCTCCCCTAAAGTGGAGGCAGATAGCAGATTGAATCAAAAACTGAACCCTACAGTAGGTTGTTTACAGGAAACACATTTAAAGGAGGGAGATACATACAGAGTAAGGGTAAAAGGCTGGAGCAGAATCTATTATGCTTCAGGTGAATTAAAAAAAAAAAACAGAGATAGCCATCCTTATCTCAGATCCAACAAAAGCAAAAATTGATCTAATTAAAAGAGATAAAAAAGGAAACTGTATCTTGCTAAAAAGGTAGCATAGACAATGAAGCAATATCAATATTAAACATATATATATACCAAGTGGTATAGCATCTAACTTCCTAAAGGAGATGTCAAGAGAGTTGCAAGAAGAAACAGACAGCAAAACTATAATAGTAGGAGATCTCAACCTTGCACTTCACTTTCAGAATTAGATAAATCAAACCACAAAACAAATAAGAAAGAAATTAAGAGATAAATCGAATATTAGAAAAATTAGTTATGATAGGTCTTTGGAGAAAACTGAATGGAGGCAGAAAGGAGTATACTTTCTTCTCAGCAGTTCATGGAACCTATACAAAAATTGACCATATATTAGGACAGAAAGACCTCAGAATTAAATGCAGGAAGGCAGAAATAGTAAATGCATTCTTTTGAGATCGTGATGCAATAAAAACTACATTCAACAAGGGTAAATAGATCAAAAAGTAATTGGAAATTAAATAATCTCATCTTAAAGTGAAACAGCAAATTATACTAGACACACTAATTTCACCCAAGAAAATCACAATGATGAGATATCATACTAAAACTTGTGGGATGTGGCCAAAGCAGTAATAAGGGGAAATTTTATATCTTTAGAGGCTTAGTTGAATAAAATAGAGAAAGAGATAAGTGAATTGGGCTTGTAACTTAAAAAGCTAGAAAAAGACCAAATTAAAAACCCCCAATAAAATACTAAACTTGAAATTCTAAAATTAAAAAGAGAAATTAATAATATTGAAAGTAAAAAAAAACTATTGAATTAATAAACAAAACTAAGGGTTGGTTTTATGAAAAAAACAATAAAATAGATGAACTTTTGGTAAATCTCATTAGAAAAAGGAAAGAGGGAAATCAAATTGTTAGTCTTAAAAATGAAAAAGGAGAACTTTCTACCAATGAAGAGGAAATTAGAGCAATAATAAGGAGTTACTTTGCCCAACTTTATGCCAATAAATTTGATAATTTACGTGAAATGGATGACTCCTCCAAAACTATATGCTTCTCAGATTAACAGAGAAGGAAGTAAATTGTTTAAATAGTTCCATTTCAGAAAAAGAAATAGAAGAAACTATTAATCAACTCCCTAAGAAAAAATCCCCAGGAACATATGGATTTACATGTGAATTCTACCAAACACTTAAAGAACAATTAACCCCAATGTTACATAGATTATTTGAAAAAATAGGGAATTAAGGAGTGCTACCAATTCCTTTTATGACACAGACATGGTACTAATACCTAAACCAGGTAGGTTGAAAACAGAGAAGGAAAATACAGACCAATCTCCCTAATGAATATTGATACTAAAATATTAAATAAAATATTAGCAAAAAGTATAATTGACCATATCAATAATCAAATTAGTAAGAACCATATAATCATCTCAACAGATGCATAAAAAGCATTTGATTAAATCCAACATCCATTCCTATTAAAAACACTCAAGAGTATAGGAATAAATTGACTTTTCCTTAAAATAATCACTAGCATTTATTTAAAACCATCAATAACCAGAATATGTACTGGGGATAAAGTGGAACCATTGCCAGTAAGATCAGGAGTGAAACAAGGTTGCCCACTATCATCATTACTACTCAATATTGTGTTAGAACTGCTAGCTTTGGCAATAAGAGTTGAGAAAGGGATTAAAGGAATTAGAGTAGGTAATGAGCAAACCAAATTATCACTCTTTGCTGATGATATGATGCTATACTTAGAGAACTCCAGAGATTCTACTAAAAAGCTATTAGAAATAATCCACACCTTTAGCAAAGTTGCAGAATACAAAATAAACCCACATAAGTCATCATTATTATATATCACTAACAAAATCCAACAGTTAGTGAGTATACCCTTTGACCCAGCAGTGTTACTGCTGGGCTTATATCCCAAAGAGATCTTAAAGAAGGGAAAGGAACCTGTATGTGCAAGAATGTTTGTGGCAGCCCCCTTTGTAGTGGTCAGAAACTGGAAACTAAGTGGATGCCCATTAATTGGAAAATGGCTGAATAAATTGTGGTATATGAATATTATGGAATATTATTGTTATGTAAGAAATGACCAACAGGATTATTTCACAAAGGCCTGGAGAGACTTACATGAACTGAAGCTGAGTGAAATGAGCAGGACCAAGAGATCATTATATACTTCAATAACAATACTATATGATGATTAATTCTGATGGACATGGCCATCTTCAACAATGAGATGAACCAAATCAATTCCAATAGAGCAGTAGTTAACTGAACCAGCTACACTCAGCGAAAGACTCTGGGAGATGACTATGAACCTCTACATAGAATTCCCAATCCCTCTATTTTTGTTTGCCTGCATTTTTTATTTCCTTCACAGGCTAATTGTACACTATTTCAAAGTCCAATTCTTTTTGTACAGCAAAACAACTGTTTGGACAAGTATACATATATTGTATTTAATTTATACTTTAACATATTTAACATATATTGGTCAACCTGCCATCTTGGGTAGGAGGAGGGGCAAAATTGGAACAAAAGATTTGGCAATTGTCAATGCTATAAAATTACCCATACATATACCTGGTAAATAAAAACTATAATTAAAAAACAAATCCAACAGTTAGAGTTACAAAGAGAAATTCCATTTAAAGTAACTACTGATAGTATAAAATATTTAGGAATCTATCTGCCAAGGGAAAATCAGAAACTATATAACAAAACTACAAAACACTTTCCACACAAATAAAGTCAGATCTAACCAAGTGGAAAAAAAAATATTAAATGCTCTTGGATAGGCCACGAAAATATAATCAAGATGACAATACTAGCTAAACTAATCTATTTATTTAGCACTATACCAATCAGACTTCAAAAAACTATTTTAATGATGTAGAAAAAAACAACAACAAAGTTTATATGGAAAAACAAAAGGTCAAGAATTTCAAGGGAACTAATGAAAAAAAAAATCAAACGAAGGTACCTTAGTTGTACCAGATCTAAAATTATATTATAAAGTAGTGGTTACCAAAACCATTTGATATTGGCTAAGAAATAGACTAATTGATCAGTAGAACAGGTTAGGTTCAAAGGACAAAATATTCAATAACTTTAATAATCTACTGCTTGATAAACCCAAAGACCCCAGCTTTTGGGATAAGAATTCATTGTTTGACAAAAACTGCTGGGAAAATTGGAAACTAATATGGAAGAAAGTAGGAATTGACCAACATTTAACACCATATACCTAGATAAGGTCAAACTGGGCTCATGACCTAGGCATGAAGAATGAGATTATAAATACATTAGAAGAACATAGGATAGGTTATCTCTCAGATCTGTGGAGGAGGAAGGAATTTAAGACCAAAGAACTAGAGATTATTATTGATCACAAAATAGAAATTTTTGATTATATCAAAATAAATAGATTTTGTACAAACAAAACTAATGCAGCCATTGTATTTAACATATACTTTAACATATTTCACATGTATTGGTCTACTTACCATCTTGGGGAGGGGATAGGGGAAAGGGGAGGAAAAATTGGAACAAAAGGTTTTGCAATTGTCAATGCTGAAAAATTACTCATACATATATCTTGGTAATAAAAAGTTATAATTATAATAATAAAAAAAGAATGAATCATTATCAAGTCAGAAAGGCTTTTCAGTGGTTCAGTAATCCAAAGCAATCCCAGTAACCTGGATAGAAGATGCTATCTGTATCTAGAAAAAGAACTAAGGAGATTGAATGTAAATCAACACATGCTATGTTCTTTTTTTTTTTTTTTTTTTTTTTTTTAGCTCTTCCATGGTTTTTTTTTTCTCTCCCATCATGATTCATAAAGCAATGTGTATTAAAAAATAAACTTACTACAATAAAAATGGGGAAAAATTTGTTCTAGAATCCAAATCAAAAAGCATTACTATGTGACAGGCATCTGCATAACTCTGTGAATACAAGAAAAGCCAAAAACAATCCCCACCTTGAAGAAACTCCTCACATTCTTATAAAGGTAATAGGCAAACACTGTACATAGAAGGTTATATATATGTGTATATATATATATATATATATATATTCTGGCTCATCAAGCAGCAGGCTTAGAGAGAGGTAATATTTTCTCCAATTCTCAGGACCTCTCAACAATCTCTCAAAATGATAAATATGAGTAAGAGAAAGTAAGTGTTTTTCTACAGGTCAAAGTACAAAGATATGAATATAAAATAACATATTTAAAATAAATAATTTTATAAGGGTTTTATTTTTCTATTAGGGAGAGAGAGTAGAAGAAGGAAGAAGAACTCAACCATAAAAAAAAAAATGGATAAATGAATGGCTAAATGGAATCTAATAATATTTCGTTTACAAATTTGAAAGAGAGATAAATGAAGAGAATAAAATAAGAGTCTGGAGCAGAATCTATTAATGCTTCAACTGAAGTAAAAAAGGCAGAGGTAGCAATCATGATCATAAAACAAAGCAAAAATAACCCTAAGCATAAGCAGGGAAATTAAATCTCGTAAGAAGCAACTATAGTCAATGAAGTAATATCAATGCAATTAATATTAATGAAGTAATATTACATTAAAAATGTATACACCAAATGACATAGCATACAATTCTCAAATGAAAGTTAACTGAATTATAGCAGGAAAGACAAAGTAAAACTATGTTAATATGGTAGCTCAACTCTACTCTCTCAGAGGTAGATAAACTTAAACAAAATAAACAAGACAGAAGTATAGGATATAACTAGAATTTTAGAAAATTTAAATATCATAGATCTCTGGAGAAAAATGAATTGGAGTAGAAAGGATATCCTTTTCTCTCAGGTGTATGTTATATTTTAACAAAAATATCTGGGTATTGGGACAAACAACAAATCATAGAAACATCCAATTATTTCATTAAGAAGAATGACAAAAATGAAACAGCATCCCAAAATTTGTGAGATTCATCCAAAACAAATCAGAGTAAAATATATATCTCTAAATTCACATATCACTAAAATAGAGAAAGGGCAGATCTATGAGTTTGGGCATAATATGTGTGTGTGTGTGTGTGTGTGTGTGTGTGTAAAACAAATTAAAAATCCCCAAATATCAAAGGGAAATCCTGTAAATCAAAAGAGAGATTAATGAACTTAAAAGTAAGAAAACTATTAAACTAATAAATAAAACTAGGACTGGTTTTAAGAACAAAAATTTCAAATAAATAGTATAATAAATAATAAATAATAAATCAGAAAATTAAATTACTGGCATCAAAAATGGAAAGGATAAGTGTAGCATGAATGAAGAGGAAATTGAAGCAATTATTAGGAGGAATTTTGCCTAATTATATGCTGGTAAAATTAATAGTCTAAGTGAATTTATGAACACTTGCAAAAATATAAACTGCCCCGATTAACAGAAGAGGAAACAGAATACTTAAATAATCCTATGTTAGAAAAAGAAATTGAGCAAGCCATCTCAATGAGTTCTATAAGAAAAAATCCTCAGGATCAGGCTGATTCACAAGTCAATCCTACAACCATTTAAGAGACAATTAATTCTAATACTATATAATCTAATTGAAAAAATAAGAAGGCCTTCCTTTTATGATATTAATATAATTTTGATTCTAAAACCAGACAGAACAGAAAAGATGAGAAAAAAATGACTATAGATCTATTTTCTTAATGAATATTGATGCAAACATGATAAATAAAAAATTAACATGAAAATTGTGCAATATATAGAAAAGTCATACATTACGACCAGGTAGGAATTATATCAGGAATGCTGGAATTAGTTAATATTAAAAAAATTATCAACATAATTGACAATATTATTATTATTTTGCTGAGGCAATTGGGATTAAGTGACTTGCCCAAGGTCACACAGCTAGGAATGGTCAAGTGTTGGTCAAGTGTCTGAGACTAGATTTGTACTCAGATCCTGCCGACTTCAGGACTGGTGCTCTATCCACTGCACCATCTAGCTGCCCCAAAATCATCTTTTTAAAGAATAAATATCATATGATCACATCAACAGATTGAGGAAAAGCTTCTGACAAAATACAATACCCATTTCAATTCAAAACACTTTTTCTAATGCTTTTGTTATACATTCTGCATAACAATGAAAAAGTGCCTTCCTTCAAATGAAAAACAGTATCTACTGAAAATCAAGAGCAAGATTGTATTGTTTACAATTGGGATACACTTTAAACCCTTTCCCAAATCATTAGGGATGAGGCAGGGTTGTCCATTATCATGATTATTATTCAATACTGTACTACAAATAGAAATAAAATAAGAAAAATAAATTGAAAAAATAAAAATAGTCAATGTAGAGGCAAACAACCATCACTCTTTGCAGTGATATGATGGCATTTTTAGAAAACCATAGAAAATTAACTAAAAACTAGTTAAAATAATTAAAATCAGAAGTTTCAGGATATAAAATAAGCCCTAAAAAATTATAAGTATTTTTATACACTACTAAGAAAACCCAGCACAAAGAAATAGAAAAAGCAATTTCATTTAAAATAATTGCAGAAACTATGAAATACTTGGAAACATACTTGCAATAATAAACTTAGAGATTATATGAATACATTAACAAAACATCTTTCACACAAAGAAATCTAAAATTGAAGCAATCTTATAGTTTATAGTTAGACTGAGCCAATATAAAAATTATATTTCTACCTAATTTAGTTACTCAGTGCCCTACCAGTAAAATTACTAAGAATTATTTAATAAAGTTTTTAAAAATTGGAACAAAATTGATTTAAAACAAAAGTCAAGAATAGCAAAGGGAATGATGAAGGAAAAAATGTAAAGGAAAATGGAATAGCAGTTGCAGATTTCAAACTATATTACAAAAGAGTAATCATCAAAACAATTCAGTCCTGTCTAAGAAATAAAGTGAATTGGTGGAATAGATTGGGTGAACAATACATAGTAGTAAATCCCCTAAATACTATAGTGTTTGATAAACCCAAAGATTTAAGCTTGTGGAGTAAAATCTCCAACTTTAGATAAAGATTTCTGGGAAAACTAGAAAGTAATCTGGCATAAATTAGACATGAACCAACCCATTATACCATATACCAAAATAAAGTCAATGTGGATAGATGACTTAGACATAAAGGGATTATAAGTAAACTAGAGGAGTATGGGTCAGATATATGGATACAGGCAAAATTTATGACCAAATGTAGAGGTAGAGAATATCAAAGGAAATAGATATTTTTGATTACATGAAATTAAAAAGCTTTCATACAAATAAAATTAATGTAGCCAAAATTAGAAGAAAAATTTGCAGCAATTTTCTGTGATAAAGGCCTCATATCTTAAATATATAAGAACTTGAGCCAAATTTATAAAAATAAGAGTCTTTTTCCAGTTGTTCAAAGGCTATGAAAAGACAGTTTTCAGAAGAATAAATCAAAGCTATCTATAATCACATGGAATAAAATACTCAAAGCTATTGCTGATTAGAGAAAGACAAATTAATGTATCTATAAGATATAATTCCATATCTATCAAATTGGCTAACTTGACAGAAAAGGAGAATGAGAAATGTTAAGAGTGATGTCAAAAAATTAAAATACGAATACATTGTTATTGGATCTATGATCTCAGTTAACCATTCTAGAGAATAATCTGCAGTACGGCTACTAAGAAAAAAACAAAACCTCATAAGTACAATATATACATATATATACAATAACAGTAATATTGTAAAACATGATCAACTATGAGACAATTAGCTACTCTACTCAAGACAATGATCAAAGACAATCTCAGAGAACTCATGATGAAAAATGCTATCCACTTCCAGTGAGATAACTGATGAACTCTCAATTATATTTTTGAAATTTTTATTTATATTATTGGCAAGATAGCCAATATAAAAATATACTTTTCATGACTTCTCATGCATAAATGAAATCAAATTCCTTGACTTTTCAAGAAGGGAGTTATAGAAAAGGAGAGATTTTGAAACTCAAAATTTTAAAAATTAATTTTACATATAATTTGAAAAGATGTAATAGAACATATAGAAATTATTTAGGAAATAAACAGTTTAAATATATTGGTGACCATATTTCCATCACTTATCCTTTAAACCTAAAATGGAAATCTTTTTTGGAATGCTATTCCATGTTATATTTTAAAGAATGCACAATTTTTTTGTGTGTTAAATAATGACTCCTTAAAATGTTATCAAACTAAAGCTGAACTATGAAGCATAAAAAGGTTCCACAAAAACCCTCACATGACAATAAAAACAGAATTGTGGAAAATTTTGGCAAGTCTGATTCACCTCATCCCATCTATACAGTGCCACAATTTTCAGAAATCCAAATCCAGATGATATGTATGTGGCTAAATTAATTCATCAGTGCCAGTTGGATACAGTACAATTTTCAGTCAGCCAATTTTACTGCCATTTGTAAACCTAATGGATAATGTCTCTATCCACTCTTTTATTATTTTTTAGTTTGTGTTGGAAAAGGAAGAGGAAGTTTGAAATACCACAAGAACATGTCTTCTTTGGCTAAAAAGAGTTGACCAGTGAGAAACAGAAATAATGTACTAAATAAAATCTGGTTTCATGAAACTAAATCCATGGATTTAAAATCAGAAAGATTTAAATTGCTCAAACTATGATCATTGTAGACACAGGTCTACAAACATCATTCCTTGAAACTTTTTACTTAGCATTAGTTAACAGATTACAAATATGATTTCAAATCATAAAAACAGAAAATCCAATAAAACTCATAATGGTGTGATATTCATTGGGCAATGTTTATAACTTTGATCCATTAATGTGTTCACTATTGAAATTCTTTGATTTGAATAAGTCTCAAAAGATTTTAGTTTTTATACTGGTGAGAAAAAACAAGCTACAAGTCATTCTCCAATTAATAAACAGTCAAAGAATATGAACAATTTTCAGATGAAAAATTTATCTATAATCATATGAAAAAGGATATAAGCATTATTAATTAGAGTGATACAAATTAAAACTACTGAGACTTCACCTTATACCTATCAGCAAACATGACAGAAAAGGAAAATGATAAATGTTGGAGGGAATATGGGAAAATTGAGACACTAATATTCTAGTTGTGAAGTTATATACTGATTCAACCATCCTTTAAAGCATATGGAATTATACCCAAAGGACAATCAAACTTATTTGATACAACAATGTCATTGCTAGGTCTATGTTGTAAAGAGATCACAAAAAAGGGAAAAGGACTTATTTGTACCAAAAAAATTGTAGCAGCTTTTTTGTGATGACAAAGAATTGGAAATTGAGGAGATGTCCATAGTTGGGGAATGGTTGAACAAGTTGTGGCATATGATTGTAATGGAATACTATAGTGCTACAAGAAACAATGAGAAGAAAATTTTAGACAAATTTGGAAAGACCTACACAAACTGATGCAAGATGAAATGAGCAGAACCAGGAAAACACTATACCCAGTAATAGCAATATTGTACAATGATCAGCTATGAATGGCTATTATTCTTAGGAATATAATGATCCAAAACAATTCTAGAGAAATCATGATGGAAAATTCTATCTGCAATCAGAGAAAAAATAGATGGAATCTGGATAAAGATAGAAACATATTATTTTTCTCTTTTTTTGTGCATTTTTTTTCTTTTGGTCTGCTTCTTCTTTTACAACATGATTAATTTGTAAATATTTTATATCTTTAAACATATATAATTTGTATCATATTGCTTGCTACTTTAGGAAGCGATTAGGGGAGGAAGGGGGGGAGAAAATTTGGAACTCAAAATTTTAAAAAGTGAATGAATATTAAAAATTCTTTACATGTAATTGAAATAAAAAAACTATTTTAAAAAAAAGAATTTGGAAAAAAAAAAGTTTACACTGTTAGCATTTTTTGTTTTTCTTCCCAAGTTATTTTTACCTTCTGAATCCACCAGTTCTTCAATTGCAACAACAACAACAACAACAACAACAACAACAACAACAACAACAACAACAACAAAATTCGGTTCTGCATATATATATTGTACCTAGGATATACTATAACATATTTAATATGTATGGGAATGCCTGCCATCTAGGGGAGGGGATGGAGGGAAGGAGGGGAAAATTTGGAACAGAAGGGAGTAAAAGGGATAATATAAAAAATTACCTATACATATGTACTGTCAAAAATGTTATAATTATAAAATTAATAAAAAATTAAAAAAAAAAAGAATTTGGACTTTTAAAAATAAATAAATAAAAGAATGTCAGAGAGGCCCATGATGCAAAAAAAAAGATTTAGAACCCCTCAATATGTTGTAATAGGGAAGTAGTAGAAGCTGTATTGTAGAAGAAAGAAGACTGGATTTGGACTCGAGGATTCATACTCAAAACCTACCTTTGTTCCTTACTCTTTAATAGGCTACTGAACCTCTAGGAGCTTTAGTTTCTCAAACAGAGATCACAATATTTGTAGTACCTCATTCCTTAGATTATTTTGAAACTAATATAATCTAATATTGCTAATATAATAATCTAATCTAATAATGTAATGCATGTATTTTGTAAACCTCAAAGTATGCAAATATTCAAAATGAGGATGCTCATCCCTGTACTAAGCCCACAGAAATGTTGTGAAGTATAAAAGATGAAAGCCTACATGAAAACTATTAATGACATTATAGCCCATCATGGTGCAAAAGACAAACACTAAAGTGTCTGGAGCTCCTCATGGCTTCTTTGTACTTAAGCAATTGACACTAATGGCAAAAACTGGCCCTTTAGTCCTCTGAGCCAACCATGTCTGGAGAATAGTGTCAATAACTTTTAAGGAAAAACCATTAGCTTAAACTTCTCTAGGGATAAGGGATAATATATTCTACCAAAGAAGTGACCATTGGAAATTTAAGGAAGATTAATCTGCAGGGATAATAGAGGATAGATTAGCATAGAGATACTGTAAACACAAAGACCAATTGAAGACTGGGCCCAACTTTTAAATGCTACCCAGGTATCCTGTCTTTATCATGCCAGCTCTAAAAGAAACACTGCGCTTGAACCCCCTCAATCATTGCCTATTTACAATTACCCTAAATAGTAGTTATTACAATCTGCATGTTTTCAATAAGGCTGAATTGTTAAGGCTGAGTGATTTCTAGGTGCTTGTATACCTCCTGATGGCCAGCCCAGTGATTTAGTTGTTCTCCAAAACCTGTTCTTCCTTCTGATTTCCTTTATTTAGTCCCTATTAATCCCAGTGTGCCCCTGCCTCAATTCCCTTTTATCATGTTAAATCATTCCCTACTGCCTCAGCTTTTAAATCCTTTAAAGATTTTTACACAATTATGTTCTCCCTTAGCTTCCACTTAGCCAAGACTTACATATTTTATTTCTTTCCTCTCACCACATAAATCAATCCCTTCAAGCCCCTAATTATCCTAGCTGCTCTTCTTTGAACTCCTTCCAATTTTTTGAATTCTTATGTTAAAAGAAAGAAAGAAAAAAAAACTCTTCTCAACTGAGTACTATTGCAGGTGTCTTTTCCCTATCATTCACATCCTTATAGCTTCTCCATGCAGCAACTACAATTATTCAAAGCCTTATAGTCACATTGCTTCAGGGGTATTTGATTTATGATCTATTACTTTACCCCTCTGTGTCTCAATTGACCTTATTGCTTTCCAGATTTCTCCCTTTCCCTGTGTGTTTCTTATTATTTTTCTACAGATATGTAGCCTTTCACAGTTTCCAAGTTGATTCTCTTTTTTTTTTTTTCTTTTTTGACTCTGCTTCCAACTTCCCTAGGTCATTTTGCTCTTTTCCCTATATCATAGTAGCACTTTTATATGTTAGGCCATCTGTAAGTTTCATGAAAGTATCATTAATTCCAGAGAGTCTGTGAAGATATTTCCAAAGACAGAATATTGCTTTCTTTAGCAACTCACCAAGTGCCTATTCCCAGCAGTACTTAATCCCACTTATTGTGCTCTTTTGTTGGCATAGAGGTTTTCACTTGCCAGTTTTAAGTCAGCCCATAACACCAAGCCAATCTGAACTAGTTTTTTGAAAATTCCTGAAAGATATTAAACAACAGCAACAAGAAGAAGATTTGCAATATTTCTTCTGAATATATTTCATAGCTCTACAATTTGTGCTTTTTCAAATCACCTTTCCCCCTGTTGGTTTATTCATATCACCAAACCTTCAAACACATTTCTAAATTTTAAGTCATGCTCCCCTGGAGCCAGTATGGATTCAAGACTCAGTGAAATGCAGGAAAATAGAGTAGATCAGAAGCTCAGGATGAACAGCAAACAACTTCAAAGCCCCCAAGTTGAACATTTCACCTGGATCCCGATTTTTAACTTCATAAATTGAAGACATAAGATGGAATTAATATTTCAAATAACATTGGAAGGAGTTTCCATAGCAAGTTATAAACTTTTCTTCCACAGAATTCTCCAAGATTTCAAAAGTACAAAGGAATAATTGATATAATCAGAGTTCTGGAAGACACTTGAAAGATTATGTAGACTCAATTTAGTGTACTGAGACAAAACTATAGCTCAATTCTATCTACTAAATGAAATTCTAGTTTATTTTTTTAAATAAAACTCTAATCGTTTTACTTATATTCCCTTTTATTCATTAGCACTTTTGACACCTTTAGACCGAAGAGAATGGGGAGGAGCTCAGAAGGTTTAGGCAAGGATATCTTTGGCTACTTGAATCAACAAGTATTTATTAAGCCCTACAGGGCCCTATCAGGCCCTGTGCTAGGTAACTGGATGCAAATGTCAAGAATGAAAAAATACTTCCTTTGAAGGAAATTGTATTCTGATAGGAATACACACATATAAATACATAGGCATACACATATTAGTATACACACATATATAGGCCACATATAAAGATAAAAATATGAAATAGCTAAATAGAAAGTATTTAGGGGAAACATTTGTCATTTGTCTTTATGGATCACAGAAGGAGGCAGGGTTAATATATGTTTTGGGGTGAGGGAATAAACTGAGACCTGGTGCTATAAGGAGACATTAACATGTCTCCACGTTTTAATGTGCTATTTCCTCAAACTGTTTTATTACATATGATTCTTTTCCCTTTCCCAGTCCAACTTCTAATAAAAAAAAAAGTTTTCTTTCATTTTCCTTATCCACCTGTAAAATAATAATACTAACACTGGTACTATTCAGTACTTTGTAAAACATTATGCAAATGTGATTTGTTGCTACTTCAGTGAAGTTTAAAGTTTGATTTTCCCTTAGACACATTCACAGGCTGAAATGAGAAATGAACTTTTTGTGTTCTCTCCTTTATCCAAGTTTATGAACAAGATAAAGGGAAAGATATACCAATTGCATCAGAAACTATATTTGTCAACAGTTATGCTAGAAAGCTAAGCAAAAACCTCTCCCAATGCATAGGAGGAGAATCTAACATATTGGTGATTGTATCTAGAAAGAACCTTTCTCTTCATTTACTTGGATGCTGAGATTCTTGAGAGCAGGGGCTCTATTTTATCTTTCTTTCTATCCTCAATGCTGTTTACTTCACATTGGTTCTTAAATGCTTTTTGACTGATTTACAACTGTTTATGTTCCCTTAGGTATTCATGCCTATGCCCTGGAAAGGTATGACAGTGTTTTGCTACTCCTAGAAGATGAAGAAAAGCAGTATGACCTTTTAAAAAGAGAAGGGAAATTGGCACAAGAAGATTTAGATAAACATTTCATTCAGAGACATATTAGTCATATGACTCTCTAAGCTTTATCTCTTCATCTATAAAATTAAGATATATTTGTATTACTGATTTCATGGAAGTGTGACTGGGGGGAAATTATGAAAGTAAACATATTTAAACTTAGGTGGCTCATGGATAGAGTATTAGTTCTGGAGATAGGAAGACTTGAATTCAAATCCAGTCTCAGATACTTACTAGCTGTGTGACCTTGGGCAAATCACCTACCTGTTTGCTTAAAAAAGCTTCTCCTGGATTGTTACTACCTTGTTGTGGCATTACCTTGTGTAATTCAATGAAACTTTGAGTTACATTGTATAGGGTTATCCTATTCTAGTCTATTTTTTAAAATAAAATCTTAATCATTTTACTTATATTCCCTTTTATTCATTAGCACTTTTGACACTTTTAGACCCAAGGGAATGGGGAGGAGCTCAGAAGGTTTCTATAGGATTATCCAAGACATATAAGTCATTCATAGTGAAGAGTTCTGAGCAAAAATAAATGTTTTGCTGAAGAAGGAAATGGCAAGCACTCCTTAGGGAAAATAAAACATCAGGAATTAAAAGTTAGGAGACATGAATTCAAATTCACTCCTAGTTACTTATTAACAAGTCATTTAAATTCCTCAGTTAAATTCTGTTTGTCTCAGTTTCCTCAATTATAAAATAGGGGTAATAATAACACTTATCTTTCAGAGTTGTGATAATCAAATGAAATACTTAGCACAGTGCTGAAAAATGGTAGGCACTTAATAAATGCTTGTTTCCTTCCTTCTCATAAAGTTATGTGTAAGTGTAAACTACTATATTTCTTGTCAACAGTGAATGGTGTCATCTCTACTTCTGGAGGAAGATTTACTAATTGCTTTAATCATTATTTCAGAAAATGATTGAAGCCCAATTCCTTTAACCCTCTTCCTTGTTTGATCTCTTATACTTTCATATCTGTCTGAAGAAATAGATGAACGTTATTTTATTTGCTTTTGATCCTTTAGTCTGTGAAGCCAAAAAGGTAGAAATTTTGAAATAAAAAAGGGACAACAGTTTATATCTAGGTTCTCAAGTATTACAGCTCTGACATTTTATCTTCTTAGAAACAAAGGGAAAATCTTTTAATTTCTTGAGCCTCAGTTTCCTTTTCTATAAAATATACACAATACTCATTGTACTTACCTTATTGATTTGCTATAGGAAAGGAGTTTTGTATTTTGTGTGTATTATTGTTTCAGTATGGGGTTTAAACATGTTTTACAACATTTTCTCCTTTTACCCTAATCAAAGATCTGTGATTTTTTTTCCTTAATGGAAATGCCTTTCCTTTCATACAATCTCAAATCTCTCAGTTTTCTCTCTATATAAAAAGAAAAACATATTTACACATGAGTATGTGTATGCATACTGTATATGTACATATATACAAAGTTATATTATGTGAACATTTATAGACATATACATACATGAATATATTTGTGCGTATACACACAGACACACCATATATACACCTTGCACGTAGTAATTGCATGTTGTCTTCTCTATCAGACTTTGAGATCCTTGAGTACAGGGCAGATTTTGCTTTTCTTTGTAACTCCAGGATTTAGTACAGTGCTTGGCTCATAGTAAGCCCTTAACGAATGCTTGTTGATTGATTTTTGAAACAGGGAGTTCCATCAAGAACAGGAACATCCATCTATATAAGTACATATAGATAGCAGGAAGTTTTTCATATATGAAACTCCAGAACCTAGCAGTTTTTTGTTTGTCTTACACATGACAAGTGCTCAACAAATGCTTTTTAAGTATTATGACTTATTATTCATATTTTCTAGGTACAAAATGAAAAAAATTCATGGAAAATGATTCTAAATAAAATTTTATCTTTAGTTCAAAATGTAATTGTACATAGAGAAAGTTACAGAAATCTGTCCCTTTAAAATGGATAAATTAGACAAATTAATAATCTATAATAGGAATATGAGAAAATGTTGATTTGCACCATAATGCATTTAATCACCCTGCACTTTATTGTGTATTCTACAGAAATTAAAGCCAATATGTTACAGTATCAGTGCCAAAATTTTGTGGCTCTCTATGGTTCAAACAGCCATAAGATCCAGAGAAACAGAAATGATTTTACTCTATGACACACATTCAGATACAGATGTGAAGCAGCAAGATAGAACATTTTAAAAATATAAATAGATCATTTAAAAATGATAGATGAATCAAGCCTCAGACATAAATCATTTAAATGATCTGTGAAACCAAACAGAAAATAAATAATTTCAGCAATATATTCTTGTTTCCTGGCAATTTTTCATAGAAATGGGAAAATTTCTTTTCTGTATCCAGAAACTTACAAATTTCTAAAGTATGAGTAAGAAATAGAATGGTCATGATGCACATTAGTCTCTTTTTCAGATAAATGGTTGTTGATATTTACAAAATCTTTCCTAGAGAGAAATAATTCTGATAACAAAAAGAGCAGCAGAATAGTGGGAAAAGAGATGGAAACATTTAGAATCTGATTATGGAGAGAGGAGAGAGGAGGTAAGAACAATAACAAAGTAGCTTCTATTTGGATTTAATTAGAAATCTCATGTATATAAACTAAACTCAGTTTCTGTTTCTACTAGAGATTTGTCAAGAAGCTGCTATCAGAAATATTTAGAAAAACTAATCTCATATTCTGTGAAAATATTAGAAAATTACTATAAATAAATACAGTCCGCCTTCGGAATCCCCCTGGATCTGCAGTCCTAGGGAATTAGACAAACACACCACCACCACCACCTCCAGACCCTCCTACACTCCTGACTCCAAGATTATTATGAGAATTGGCCTTAAGTGCAACCAACAAGAATGACAGAAAACTGAGGCTTATTTCCAGCAAAGTTGGAGGGAAAGAATTTATGCAATAACCTGGATATGGTAAATGATGTTTGTCTTTTTTTTTTTTTTTGACATAACTAAACAGCTTTCTCTACTCAAAGAGAAGATTATTTCAGCAGACAATGAAAAAGGATAGTAGAATGTCTCTCTGCTCTCCACCTTACCAGAGATAATTATTTTTAAAATTTAATTTCATTTTTTTTATTATTTTTTACTTTTTTTATTCATTTTTCCAAATTATCCCCTCCCTCCCTCCCTCCACTCCCTCCCCCCGATGGCAGGTAATCCCATACATTTTACATGTGTTACAATATAACCTAGATACAATATATGTGTGTAAATACCTTTTTCTTGTTGCACATTAATTATTAGCTTCCGAAGGTATAAGTAACCTGGGTAGATAGACAGTAGTGCTAACAATTTACATTCGCTTCCCAGTGTTCCTTCTCTGGGTATAGTTATTTCTGTCCATCATTGATCAACTGGAAGTGAGTTGGATCTTCTTTATGTTGAAGATTTACACTTCCATCAGAATACATCCTCATACAGTATTGTTGTTGAAGTGTATAGTGATCTTCTGGTTCTGCTCATTTCACTCAGCAACAGTTGATTTAAGTCTCTCCAAGCCTCTCTGTATTCCTCCTGCTGGTCATTTCTTACAGAGCAATAATATTCCATAACCTTCATATACCACAATTTACCCAACCATTCTCCAATTGATGGACATCCATTCAACTTCCAGTTTCTAGCTACAACAAAAAGAGCTGCCACAAACATTTTGGCACATACAGGTCCCTTTCCACTCTTTAGTATTTCTTTGGGATATAATCCCAATAACAGCAATGCTGGGTCAAAGGGTATGCACAGTCTGACAACTTTTTGGGCATAGTTCCAAATTGCTCTCCAGACTGGCTGGATTCTTTCACAACTCCACCAACAATGTATCAGTGTCCCAGTTTTCCCACATCCCCTCCAACATTCATCATTATTTGTTCCTGTCATTTTAGCCAATCTGACAGGTGTGTAGTGGTATCTCAGAGTTGTCTTAATTTGCATTTCTCTGATCAGTAGTGATTTGGAACACTTTTTCATATGAGTGGAAATAGTTTCAATTTCATCATCTGAGAATTGTCTGTCCATATCCCTTGACCATTTATCAATTGGAGAATGGTTTGATTTCCTATGAATCAGGGTCAGTTCTCTATACATTTTGGAAATGAGACCTTTGTCAGAACCTTTACTTTAAAAAATATTTTCCCAATTTGTTACTTCCCTTCTAATGTTGTTTGCATTAGTATTATTTGTACAGAAACTTTTTAGTTTGATATAATCAAACTCTTCTATTTTGTGATCAATAATGATCTCTAATTCTCCCCTGGTCATAAATTCCTTCCTCCTCCACAGGTCTGAGAGGTAGACTATTCTCTGTTCCTCTAATCTATTTATGATCTCATTCTTTATGTCTAAATCATGGACCCATTTTGATCTTATCTTGGTATATGGTGTTAAGTGTGTGTCCATACTAATTTCCAGTTTTCCCAAGAGTTTCTTCCGAATAATGAATTTTTGTCCCTAATGTTGGTATCTTTGGGTTTGTCAAAGATTAGATTGCTATAGTTGTACCCTTTTTTGTCCTTTGTATCTAATCAGTTCCACTGATCTACCGTTCTATTTCTTAGCCAGTACCAAATGGTTTTGGTGACTGCTGCTATATAATATAGCTTTAGATTAGGTACACTTAGACCACCTTCCTCTGACTTTTTTTTCATTAGTTCCCTTACAATTCTCGACCTTTTATTCTTCCATATGAATTTTGTTGTTATTTTTTCTAGGTCATTGAAATAGTTTCTTGGGAGTCTGATTGGTATAGCACTAAATAAATAGATTAGTTTGGGGAGTATTGTCATCTTTATTATATTCGCTCGGCCTATCCAAGAGCACTGAATGTCTTTCCAATTATTTAAATCTGACTTTATTTTTGTGGCAAGTGTTTTGTAATTTTTCTCATATAATTCCTGACTATTCTTTGGTAGATGGATTCCCAAATATTTTATACTCTCAACATTTGTTTGGAATGGAATTTCTCTTTGTATCTCTTGCTGTTGCATTTTGTTGGTGATATATAAGAATGCTGAGGATTTATGTGGATTTATTTTGTATCCTGCCACTTTGCTAAAATTCTGCATTATTTCTAATAGCTTTTTAGCAGAGTCATTGGGGTTCTCTAAGTATACCATCATGTCATCTGCAAAGAGTGATAGTCTGATTTCCTCATTTCCTACTCTAATTCCTTGAATCTCTTTCTCGGCTCTTATTGCCGAGGCTAGCGTTTCTAGTACTATATTGAATAGTAATGGTGATAGTGGGCAACTTTGTTTCACTCCTAATCTTACTGGGAAAGGTTGTAGTTTATTTCTATTGCATATTATGCTTACTGACGGTCTTAAATATATGCTCCTAATTATTCTAAAGAATAGTCCATTTATTCCTATACTCTCAAGAGTTTTTAGTAGGAATGGATGTTGGATTTTGTCAAATGCTTTTTCTGCATCTATTGAGATGATCATATGGTTCTTATTAATTTGATTATTAATATGGTCAATTATATTAATAATTTTCCTAATATTAAACCAGCCCTGCATTCCTGGAATAAATCCTACTTGATCATAGTGTATTATCCTGGAGATGATTTTCTGAAGTCTTTTTGCTAATATCTTATTGAAGATTTTAGCATCAATATTCATTAAGGAAATTGGTCTATAATTTTCTTTCTCAGTTTTCGCTATACCTGGTTTAGGTATCAGTACCATGTCTGTGTCATAAAAGGAGTTTGGTAGGACTCCTTCGTCCCCTATTTTTTCAAATAATTTATATAACATTGGGGCTAATTGTTCTTTAAATGTTTGGTAGAATTCACATGTGAATCCATCTGGCCCTGGGGATTTTTTCCTGGGGAGTTGATTAATAGCTTGTTCTATTTCTTTTTCTGAAATGGGACTATTTAAGCAATTTATTTCCTCCTCTGTTAATCTAGGGAGCCTATATTTTTGGAGGAAGTCATCCATTTCACTTAAGTTATCAAATTTATTGGCATAAAGTTGGGCAAAGTAACTCCTTATTATTTCCTCTAATTTCCTCTTCATTGGTGGAAAGATCCCCCTTTTCATTTGTAAGACTAACAATTTGATTTTCCTCTTTCTTTTTTCTGATCAGATTTACCAAAGGTTTATCTATTTTATTGGCTTTTTCATAAAACCAATTCTTGGTTTTATTTATTAATTCAATAGTTTTTTTACTTTCAATATTATTAATTTCTCCTTTTAATTTTTGTATTTCAAGTTTAATTTTTGGTTGGGGGTTTTTAATTTGGTCTTTTTCTAGCCTTTTAAGTTGTAAGGCCAATTCGTTAATCTTCTCTTTCTCTATTTTCTTCAAATAAGCCTCTAAAGATATAAAATTTCCCCTTATTACTGCTTTAGCTGCATCCCACAGATTTTGGTATGATGTCTCATCATTGTCATTATCTTGGGTGAAATTATTAATTGTTTCTATAATTTGCTCTTTCACCCAGTCATTCTTTAAGATGAGATTATTCAGTTTCCAATTGCTTTTTGGTCTATTTATCCCTAACTTTTTACTGAATGTAGCTTTTATTGCATTGTGGTCTGAAAAGAAGGCATTTATTATTTCTGCCTTCCTACATTTAATTTTGAGATCTTTATGTCCTAATATGTGGTCAATTTTTGTATAGGATTCATGAACTGCTGAGAAGAAAGTATATTCCTTTCTATTGCCATTCAGTTTTCTCCAAAGGTCTATCATACCTAGTTTTTCTAATGTTCTATTTACTTGTTTAATTTCTTTCTTGTTTGTTTTGTGGTTTGATTTGTCTAAATCTGAGAGTGCAAGGTTGAGATCTCCCACTATTATAGTTTTACTGTCTATTTCTTCTTGCAACTCTCTTAACTTTTCCTTTATAAAGTTAGATGCTATACCACTTGGTGCATATATGTTTAGTATCAATATGGCTTCATTATTTATGCTACCTTTCAGCAGGATATAGTTTCCTTCCTTATCTCTTTTAATTAGATCAACTTCTGCTTTTGCTTGATCTGAGATAAGGATAGCTACCCCTGCTTTTTTGGCTTTACCTGAAGCATAGTAGATTCTGCTCCAACCTTTTACCTTTACTCTATATGTATCTCCCTGCTTTAAGTGTGTTTCCTGTAAACAACATATTGTAGGGTTCTGATTTTTGATCCAGTCTGCTATCCGTCTCCGTTTGATGGGAGCGTTCATCCCATTCACAATTACAGTTAAAATTACTAATTCTGTATTTCCTGCCATCATATTATCCCCAGATTATGCTTTTTCCCTTGACCCCCCTGAACCCCTTCCCCAATATTTAATTTAAAGACCTCCCTTGTGATGCGCAGCCCTCCCCCTTTTTTTTTTAGTATCCCTCCCCCCTCCCTCCACGTCCCTTCCCTTATTCTCCTTTTCCTTTTCCCTTTTCCTCTCCCCCCTTTTAATGAGGTGAGAGAGAATTCTCTGAAAAACAAATATGACAATTATTTACTCTTTGAGCCTCTTCTGATGAGAGTAAGATTTACACAATAATTCTCCCCCTCTCTAAATTCCCTCAGATATGGTGTATTTTCTATGCCTCTTCTTGGGATGTAGTTTCCCTCTTTTTATCACACCCTCCCCTTTTTCTGATACTACCCCCTTCCCTTTACTACACCCCCTCCTTTTTTTTTCTTTTATATCAGTAATATCAAATTATCCATACGTACTTTCTATATACCCACAACAGAGATATAGTTCTCAAGGGTTCTGTGTACCTTTTTCTGTTTCTCTTCAGTCTTGTGGATGTAGATCAAATTTTTTGTTTAAGTCTGGTTTTTTTCTTAGAAACATATGGAATTCCTCTATTTCATTGAATGACCATCTTCTTCCATGGAAAAAGATGCTAAACTTAGCTGGGTGGCTTATTCTTGGTTGCAATCCTTGATCTTTTGCCTTTCGGAATATCAGGTTCCAGGCCCTTCTATCTTTTAATGTGGAGGCAGCCAGATCTTGTGTGACCCTTATTGTGGCACCTTGGTATTTAAATTGTTTTTTTCTAGCTGCTTGCAGGATTTTCTCCTTTGTGTGGTAATTCTGCAGCTTAGCCACAATATTCCGTGGTGTTCTTTTTTTAGGGTCTATTTCAGAAGGAGTTCGATGAATTCTTTCAACATCTACTTTCCCCTCTATTTCTATTATCTCTGGACAGTTCTCTTTGATAATTTCCTGTAAAATAGAATCTAGGCTCTTTTTTTTTGGTCATAGTTTTCGGGAAGTCCAATGACCCGCAGATTATCTCTCCTAGAAATATTTTCCAGGTCTATAGATTTTCCCAGTAAGTATTTGACGTTGTTCTCCAACTTCTCATTTTTTTTTTTGTTTTGTTTGACTGATTCTTGGGTTCTCTGTGAATCATTCATTTCTATTTGTTCCATCCTGACTTTTAAGTAGTTATTTTCTTCTTTCACAGTTTTTAGTTCTTTTTGTAAATGCCCAATTTCGTTTTTAAATGAATTATTTTGCTCTATTGAATTTTTTTCCATTTCCCTATTTTTTTTTTGACAATTATTTTCTTTTTCCAATTCAGAAATCTTATTTTCTTGGGACTTTTTTATCTTCTCCAATTCAGAAATCCTATTTTCCTGTGATTTTTTTACCTTTTCTAATTCACAAATTTTGTTTCCCTGCATCTCCTGTGAATTCTTTATTTTTTCCAACTCCAATTTCAGGATGTTGTTATTCTCTATCATTGCTTCCCTTTCCTTTCCCCATTTTTCTTCAAACTCTCTTAATTTTTTAAGAGTTTCTTCTAGGAGAGAGTTATGTGATAGGGGGCAGGAATTGTTCCCCTTTAGGTTGTTATCTGCTGACTCTCTGCTGTTAACTTCCTCGGGGTTGGATACCCGCTCTTTCTCTGTGTAGAAGGAATCTATGGTTTTTTTGGGCTTCTTGCTCATACTTAAAAAATCTTTTGGGGTCTGTCCCTGGGGTAGTAAATTATTTATTTATTTCTTTACCAGCTTCCTCCCAGACCAGATGGATGCAGCGGCCCCTGCGCCTGAGTTAAGAGAGAGCTCTGGGAAATAGTTCCCCACCCCCTCCCTGGAAATGCCTCAGAAGTGACCAGCACTGCTGTGCCCTGAGGGCGCTGTGTTTTAGCGGCTTCCCTGAGGTTGAGACTGAACAGCAAAGGCGACTCAAAGCCTAGCCTATGTGTCCCGGTGGGGCGTGGATGTCTGCAGCAGGTGACGTGAAAAGCCCCTGCGCTCAAACTGTGAAGTGTCTGCCAGAAACTGCGGTCCCTAGTTCAAAGGTTCTGCTTCTTTGGGACTTCCGTTCCACAGCCTCCAGCCAGCCGAGCCAGGCACTATGAGTTACCGCCCCGCCCACTCTTCAATCTCTTAACTACCCCGAGGCGAAAGCCTGGATTGCCTATGTCCCAGTGGTGAGATCTGCTGAGTCACCCCTGGGATCCGGGAAGATCCAATCTAGATTTAAATTTTAAAGTGGCTTATATTTCTCCTCTGATCTGCTGTTTTATAAGCAGAGAAGAGCTAACAGCCTGTGCCAGATTCTTTTATGTCAGTGGATTCTCTGATCCCAGAGCCCTCCCCAGCGTGACCGGAGCAGTGTGCCACTACCCCACCGTCTGCACTGGCCTCTCTTCTTCCTCCCCTGGGAGCTGACCTTTCCTCCTGAAACTCCAGATTCTCTTCAGCTGGTAAGTCGTGCTTCCAGTCCTTGTGGATTCTATCAGTCCAACGCTATTTCTGAGGCTGATTAAATCTAGTTGGTTGTGAGGGAAGAAAGGAGCTTACACAGTGGAGTGTATCTTCTCGGCCATCTTGGCCAATTTAATTTCATTTTTAACAGAAATGCACTTTCTTTCTCCTACCCCTCCATCTTATGGAAAAAGAAAAAAAAATTGTAACCAAATTTGCATAATCAAGCAAAACAAATTCCCTAATTGATCATGTAGAAAAATGTTTGACTCATTTTGCACCCTGAGTCAATTGCTCTGTCAGGAATAGGTCCTCTGGAATCATGAATGGCCATTGCATTGATCAGAATTCTTACGAATATCGAAAGTGTTTTTATAAAATTTTTATAATTGTATGATTTTTTTCTCTGATCCTATATATATGAAAACAGTAAGATGATGGAGAGCTTCAAGTATGGAATTTGACCAAGGTGAAACAAACTCCTTGAGAGAGAATTATTCTTAGAAAGAAGAGGGAGTTTCCATCATTGTCTCCCTTTCCTTTATTTATCATGTTAACAGAATGACTGCACTACTAATACATACTACATCCATTTTTATTAGCTAATCCAAATTAAATTATTAATTTCATATTCCTTGAAAACTATAGCATTTCTGTTAAAATTAAATTTAAATTAAAAATAATTATCTCCAGTAAGGTGGGGTGCAGAGAGACATTCTACCATCCTTTTTAATTCTCTGCTGAAAGAATGTTCTCTTTGAGTAAAGAGAGCTGTTTAGTTATGTCAAAAATTTTTGAAAGGCTTGTGGTTCCTCTCCCATACCAATTAATGTCATCACAGCAGTCCCAGACATCTCAAATAAGTCAATCGATCATTATTGCATGGCATATGTTAAAGAGTTTTCTTATATTCCACAATATTATGTGAATAGATTGTCAATTTAATTTGAGAAGAATGTAGTAGTATAACCGTTGGACAAAGGCAGATTATATCAACCACATGATTAGCTGAAATAATCAGACTCACCTCTGATCCTAAATATGTAAATAGTACTCAGTCAAGTAGCAAAACAGTAAAATGATGAAAAATTTCAAGTTTGGGGTTTGAAGACTCCAGAGGTGGAACAAGGTCCCTTGGAGAAAATTATTCTTAGAAAGCAGAGAGATTTTCTATTATTGTCTCCCCTCCCATTATTTATCATGTTAACAGAAAAGCTATCCTAGTAATAGATACTACATCCAACTTTAAACAGAAATTAGATGAATAGAAGATACCCTAAATGCACATTGATAAAATCACTCAAAAAATGGAGAAGTCACTCAAGAGGAACATCCCTCACACTAAAGAAGAATGGACTTAAGAAAGGACTTTCATGCCATAAAATACCAGGAGTTGTGAGGAATCTCTTTGCCACATGAATATGTGTCTCACTACTATTATTCTCTAAATATGAGACCTTACTTCCCATTCACCTATAAGTACTTGTTGGAGGGCATGTCTTAGACTTTTGGGGGAGTGTTTTGTACCAACTTTTCTCATTATAGCACCTTAATAGATGCCTTTGCAAAAACTATTTAGGGCTACTCTCTATGCGGACTGCACCAATGGAGGGTTCAGAAGCAGCAGTAAGAGAAACTCAGCTCTTCAAGATTAGCTGTTTATAATCTTGTGATAGTATAGTCAGCCTCTTCTCTTGGAATCCCAAAACACAATTCAAATGAAGTGTAGAGAATGGCTGTGGAGGGAGTACTGTAGAAAAAAAATGAAAAACAATAAATAAAAGTGATCTGAAGAAGCAAGAGAAAATTGTGATAGTTCAAGAAGTTGCGGGGGAGAAAATTGTGACAAGAGGAAAATAAGAAGATCCTCTGAATATAGTAGAATATAATAGAAATAAAGCTTTTGGTGTGTATTGGAGGTAGTTGGATGGAAATAGATAGTCATTGAGGAGGAAGCAGTCTTTTTGTTCTTTGAAGAATAATAATATAGATCCCAGGTAGAATCAGGGGAGGTCATATCATCATTAATCAGTAAAAATCAGATAAAAAAGAAATGAGTAATTATGTGATGAAGTATGCTAGATAAGCTATTCATCTATGAATGTAATGGAAATATGTTTGATTATATACTTATATACTTACAACTTAAATCAGATGTTTTGCCAACTTGTAGAGGAGAAGAAAAAGGAGGGAAGTAGGAAAAATTGAACTCAAAATATTATAAAAGCAAATGTTGAAAATTATCTTTACATGTAATTGAAATACCATTAAGTGTAGATGGCGGGAGATATAAGAGATGCCCACCATCTTTCTGCAGCATCAATCTGACATATGATGAAGAACTTCCCAAGATTTCTTTATTCTGAGAATTACTGCCTAACTTTAGTGATACAGATGGGGTGAAATGATACTTCCAGAAGGAAACTAAAATATTTTTAAGGATTATGAAGTCCTAGGTAAGAAATGGAAAGGATTGATATGTATATTGGTCTGAATGATGCATTTTGTAGTTCTTTGCCTTAAAGGGAACTTCTTTCCAAATTAAAAGCTAACTCACACTGATATTAAGATTAAAACCAAGAATAGAAAATAAATGTGTTTCCCCAGATAGATTAAAGTGAGCATCTGCAGACATGCAATTTGCAGAAAAGTAGCTTCATTGGATACAAATGTTGCTGAAAAAAACCACAGACCAAAAAGTCTAAAATGTATCTGTGAACAACCCTGAATACATAAACTTCACTGCTAGGCTTTTGTAAGTATATACTTACTATCCCCAGTAGATGCTGAATACTTTAGTAGGATAGTGGGATGCAGGGCAGTGTTGTGGCTTTTGTGTGTGTGTGTGTGTGTGTGTGTGTGTGTGTGTGTGTGTGTGTGTGGATTTGCTTAATAGATGACTTCTTTCATATTATTGCTCCTTTTGCCTTATTAAATATTTATACATAGAGTATCCCAAAAATCTTAGTTCAAGCTATTCAATTATTACATATTAAATTTAAACTATTAGGTTAGTAATAATGTTTAATACTAATATACATCCATTATAAATTTTAAAAATATATTTAATTTTGTCATCATTGTTAAAGGCTAGTTATATAAATGGAAGGCACCAACTGGAGCTCAAAACTTAAAGTGGTAAATAGGGGAATACAATTCTTTATAAAAGGGTTATCCCTATGGTCTTTTAAAAAATTAATAATAGCTTTTTATTTTCAAAATATATGCAAAAATGCTTTTCAACATTCATTCCTGTAAAACCTTGTAATCCAAAATTTTCTCCCTCCCTTCCTCACATTCCCCTCTCTAGAAAGCAAGTAATCCAATATAGGTTAAACACATGCAATTTTTCTAAACATATTTCCACATTTATCATGCTGCACAAGAAAAATCAGATCAAAAAGGGGGGAAAGTGTGAAAGAAAAAAAAAAAAGAAGCAAGCAAACAACAACAAAAAAGGTGAACATATTATGTTGCGATCTACATTCAGTCCCCATAGTTTTCTTTCTGGATGTAGATAGCTCTCTCCATCACAACTCTATTGGAATTGGTTTGAATCATTCATTGTTGAAAAGAGGCAAGTCCATTACATTTGATCATCACATAATCTTGTTTTTGCTGTGTACAATATTCTCTTAGTTCTACTCACTTCACTTAACATTAGTTCATACAAGTCTCTCCAGCCCTTTCTGAAATCAGTCAACTGATAATATCTAATAGAATAATAACATTGTGTTAATTCACATACCATATTTTATTCAGCCATTGCCCAGCTGATGGGCATTCATTCAGTTTCTAGTTCCTTGCCACTACAAAAAGAGCTGCTACAAATATTTTTGCACATGGAGGTCTTTTCCCCATTTTTGTGATCTCTTTGGGATGCAGACCAAGTAGAGACATTGTAGGATCAAAGGATATGGTCAGTTTTGATAGCCTTTTGGGCATAATTCCAAACTGCTCTCTAGAATGATTGGTTCACAATTCCAGTAACAATGTATTAGTGTCCTAGTTTTCCCACATCCCCTCCAACATTTATCATTATCTTTTTCTGTCATTCTAGTCAATCTGAGAGATGTACCTCAGAATTTTCTTAATCTGCATTTCTCTAATCAATAGTGATTTAGAGCATTTTTTCATATGACTTGAAATGGCTTTAAGTTCTTCATCTGAAAAGTGTCTGATCTTATCTCTTGACAATTTATCAGTTGGAGAATGAATGGCTCATAAATCTGAGTTGATTCTCTATATATTTTAGAAATGAGACCTTTATCAGAGCCCTTGGATATAAAAATATTTTCCCTGTTTCCTGCTTCCCTTCTAATCTTGAATGCATTGGTTTTGTTTGTATAAAACCTTTTAAATTTAATATAATCAAAATTATTCATTTTGCATTTAGTAATTTTCTCTAGTTCTTCTTTGGCCATAAATTTCTCCCTTCTCCACATAACTGAGAGGTATTCCTTGTTTTCCTTTTCTTGGTATGGGGTGTTAGGTGTTGATCATTGCCTAGGTTCTGCCATACCATTTTCCAATTTTCCCAGAAATTTTTGTCAAATAGTGACAGAAGCTGGAGTCTTTGGGTTTATCAAACACTAGATTACTGTAGTGATTGACTATTATGTCTTGTGAATTTAACCTATTTCACTGATCAACTATTCAATTTCTTAGCCAATACCAAATGAGTTTTGATGACTACTGCTTTACAACATAGTTTTAGCCCTGGTACAGCTAGATCACCTTCCTTTACATTTTTTTTCCATTAACTCCTGCTGGAACTCTGTCTTCCCAGAAATCAGCTGGAGTCAGGATCACTAAACGTCTTTATTCTTGATCTTTACTGTCCCCTCCAACGCCAGGTCACGAGTGCGAGTGAGCATGAGTTCCACCACCCAAGTTTCTCCTACTCCTCCCACACAAGTCACTTCCCCTTCTTTGTCCCACCAATCAAGTCAGCACAGAACAGCTGGGAAGGGTCAACCTTCAAACAAGTTAATAGGGAACTATCCAATTGGCAATTAGTCTCACATGCTTCATTATCCAAGTGCATTGCTCAGTTCTAGCCCTTTACAAACTCCTTTGAAAATCTTGAACTTTTGTTCTTCCAGATGAATTTTATTATTATTTTTTCTTGCTCTATAAAGTAATTTCTTGGCAGTTTGATTGGTATGGCACTGAATATGTAGATTAACTTAGTATAATTATCATTTTTATTATATTAGCTCAGTCTTCCAATTACTTAGATCAAACTTGTGTGGGAAGCATTTTGTAATTGTGTTCACATAGTCCCTGGCTTTGTGTTGCTTAGCAGGGAGATTCTCTGATATTTTATATTACCTATAGTTATTTTAAATGGAATTTCTCTTTTTATCTTTTGCTGCTGGATTTTGTTGGTAACATATATAAATGCCAATGATTTATGTGAATTTGTTTTGTATCTTTAAACTTTGCTAAAGTTGTTAACAGTTTCCAGTAGTTTTTTAGTTGATTCCTTAGCATTCCCTAAATATACCATCATGTCATCTGCAAAGAGTGATAATTGTGTTTCCTAATTATCTATTCCAATTTCTTCAATTTCTTTTTCTTCTCTTATTGTTAATGCTAACATTTCTAATACAATATTGAATAGTAATGATGATAGTGGACAACCTTGCTTCACCCCTGATCTTACTAAGGATGCTTCTAGTTTATCCCCTTTATATATGATACTTTCTATAAGGAAAATTCCATTTATTCCCATTTTCTCTGGCTTTTTTATAGTTAAGGGGGTTTGATTTTGTGAAATGCTTTTTCTGCATCTATTCATATAATCATAAGTTTTCTGTTAGTTTGATTATTGATATTTTTAATTATGCTAATAGTTGTAATAATATTGAACCAGCCAGCCCCACATTCCTGGTAAGCATCTAGAGATATAAAATTTCCCCTAGGAACTGCTTTGTCTACATCCCATAAATTTTGTTATGTTGTCTCATTATTGTCATTCTCTTAAATGAAATTATAACTGTTTCTATGGTTTGTTGTTTCACCTACTCATTCTTTAGGATTAGATTATTTAGTTTCCAATTAATTTTTGGTCTCCCTCCACCTTTTTTTTTTTTTTTGACTGAGGCAATAGGGGTTAAGTGCTTTGCCCAGAGTTACACAGCTAGGAAGTGTAAAATGTCTGAGACCAGCTTTGAACTCAGGTCCTCCTAACTTCAGGGCTGATGCTCTATCTACTGTGCCACCTAGCTGACACTCTTTTTCCCTTTATTATTTTAATTTGTATTGCATTATGATCTGAAAAGGATACATTTATTATATGTGCCTTTCTTTATTTGATTTCTTTTCTGTTTTTATGCCCTAATACATGATCTTTTTTGTATAGGTTCCATGTAAAGCTGTGATGACCATGTTAGCACACTGGATACCTTAGAATCAGCCAAATAAGCAAAAGTCATTGGTCTTTATTCTTGGTCTTTAGGGATAGAAGTGAAGGGAATGGACACAGGATCTCCACGACCTCTCCTCTTCATCTCCCACCCAGACCCTGGCTAGTCTTACTCCACCTCCTAGACCCTCCTATAATTCTCTGTATACACCAAACAATTGGGCCAGCACAGAATAGTGGGAAGGGCCAATTTCCAAGCATATTCTAATAGAATATTGTTCCATCAGTAATTAGGCTTAAATGCTTGGTTGTCCCGACCTCAGTGCATCAACTTAGAGTTTCAGCCCTTTACATCTCCCGTCTTTTTTGTTGTTGTTGTTGTTGTTTGTTTTGTTTTTGTTTTAGAACACAGGTGGTCATGCCATCCTTGACTTCTCAGGAAAGGAGATGAAAACACTGAAAAGGAGGTGATCACCCTCCCTCTCTCCCCCCACTTCTCAGAAAGGTAGGTGAAAGCACTAAAAAGGAGATAATCACACCCTCCTGACATCTCAGGAGGGGAGATGAAAAGCACCAAAGGGAAGTGGGGATTGATAGCGGGTTTCTGGACTGAAAGGTCTTACTAGAAACAGGTATGCACAAACCCATCAGCATGGGAGGTATTATACAAGCACATAGCAGTAATGCACAGGCTATTAGTGATAACTCTCCCCACAACCAGTGCAGGCTCAATGTGGTGTAACAAACATGAATTGTATATGCTAGTAGTGATATAACAAACAATATAAATCAACATAGTTTTGTAAAAGATTTCCAGAAGTCTTAGAAGGAGGATATGTAAACAACAGTCACATATACACCTTCTTTAGAAGCCAAGAGATAGTCCAAAACCAATCTATTGTCCATTGCTTTACGTGTCAGGGAATCCAATGATACCCACAAGTTCTTGAAGTCCTGCAACAGCCTTTTTATGTGTTAGGGAATCCAATGATTCCTGCAGATTTTGAAGTCCTGCAACTGTCTTATCATTTCTCAGAAAATCCAATGATTCCTGAGGGTTTTCAAGTCCTACAACAATCTTATAATGTCTCAGAGAATCTAATGATTCCTGAGGGTTTTCAAGTCCAACAATTTTTGATGTCCATGAGTCAAACGCCATAATTGACATGCTCTTTCAGTGGTGGGCACAGTCAGCAATGAAACTATCTGATGTTTCTTGATCTTCTCCTTCATTTCAAGAGTCTACTCTGTCTCTCTCCAATGGACAAGTGAATACAACTTGTTGTCACCCATCTGATTCCTTCTCCATCTGTAGAGATACAAGCAAACCCTCTCCCCCAAGCAGTTAACCTATCTGGTCCCTTCTATTCACCACTTTCTGGGTCTCTCCACATCACCTGGTGATTATCTAAAGATAGTGGAGCTTCTAATAGGTTATGAAACCTGTCTGCTGGAGCCAGTGCATCTTTGTCAAAAATCAAGAAGTTGATAGTATAAAGAGCTAGATTTAGAAGTTCTCTAGGGTTATCTGCAGCTCCCCCTTTCTTTTGTTTTCGGAAGAGCTTCTTAATGTCTGTTTCTCCTCTCTACTATTGCCTGTCCTTGAGGATTAAAAGGTATGCCAGTGGTGTGTAAAATTTTATGCTGTGCACAAAAGTATGCAAAATGTTTAGAAGTATATGCAGGTCCATTGTTTGTTTTTATTGCTTGTGGCACACCCATAATTGCAAATGTTTGTATAAGGAATTCAGTGACCACTCAGGCTGTTTCTTTTGTTGCTGGTATTGCAAAAGTGAATCCTAAAAAAGTGTCTACCATAATATGGATAAAAGACAGACAACTAAAAGATTTATAATGGGTTATATCCATTTGCCAAATTTCATTGGGTCTCAAACCATGAGGGTTCTTCCCTGGAGGGAATGTAGGAGTGTGGAAAGGAATGCAAGCTGTACAGGATTTTACTAGGCTCCTAGCTTCCTCTTTTGTTATTCTAAATTGTAAATGTAAAGCTCAAGCAGCTTTATGATATTTAAAATGAGATTCTTGGACTTCTTGAAATAAAGGAGTATTGGCCAACATGGTTAGAAGGCTATCTACCTTTGAATTACCATAAAAATAGGACCTGGAAGTCCACTATAAGAGTGGACATGAAAGATATTAATCTTACCTGGATGCTTTCTCACTTGCTCTTGAAGTTCCTTAAAAAGCTGATATATATTAGAGACTACAAATTTTATTTGGGCTGTGGTAATTATTTATACCATACCTAATGAATAGGCCAAATCAGATATTATACTTATATCTCCTAGAATCACCATGCCCTTTACCATGCTCTTCACCCCGCCCTTCATCTTCACTTAACTCCACATGCCCTCTAGTGATATTGCTATTAATTTGTTCATTGTCTTCCCCTTTTCCCTCATACTTCCTCATCTGGCTGTTCTTAATTTTTTTTCCTTTTTTCTATAACTTGCAGGATTCTTTAAGGCCAACTGCATTATATTGTATATGTAGAATGTTTCCTTGGAAATTGAACCACGACCTTTATCATTGTAGTATTCACATAGTTGATCTCCTACTAGTTTTCAATTATTTGGCCCTATATCTTCTTCCTTTAAGAACTAAGGGGATGTGTGGTCTAATGTACCCAAGAGTCTAGCAATCTACAACCAAGTTATAATTAAACCTTGTCCCTTGATCAACTTAAGTATTCTTTCTATAGCACCCCCTCAGGGGAGGGGTGGGAGTGGGGCTGGGAATGGGGGAGAATCTTTTCTTAATATCTGTCCATTTCAGCTAGAAAAGGTTTCTAGTTTAGCCCTTAACAAAGTAAGTTCCCTATTTGTCTATTAAAATACTCACCCTATTTCCTGGTCACCAGGGACTTCTTCAATGAAATTAAGGTCCTTGGTCCACATATTGAGCACCAAATGTGATGACTGCTTTAGCACTCTGGATACCTTAGAATCAGCCAGAGTCAGGATAAGTAAAAGTCCTTGGTCTTTATTTTTGATTTTTAGGGGTAGAAGTGAAGGGAATGGACACAGGATCTCCATGACCTCTATTTTTGTCTCCTGCCCAAAAGTGACCCTGGCTAGTCTTACTTCACCCCTTAGTCCCTCCTATAGTTCTCTATATACACCAAATGATTGGGCCAGCACAGAATATTGGTAAGGGCCATTTCCCAAGCATATTCTAATAGAGCATCATCCCATTTGTAATTAGCCTTAAGTGGTTGGTTGGTTGACCTCAGTGTATCAACTCAAGAGTTTCAGTCCTTTACATAAAGCTAAGGAAAAAAAAATATTCCCTTCTGTCCCCTTTCAATTTTCTCCAAAGGTCTATCATATCCAACTTTTCTAAAATTATATTTACTTCCTTAACTTTTTTCTTCTTTCTTTTGTGTTTCAATTTATCTTGTTCTGATAGAGAGAGGTTGAGATCCCCCACTGGTAGAGTTTTGCTATTTCTTCTTGGGACTCTCTTAACATCTCCTCTAGAAATTTGGATGCTTGGATGTCCATCAATTGAAGAATGGTTGGGTAAATTATTGTATATAAATGTTATGGAATAGTATTATTCTGTAAGAAATGACCAACAGGAAGAATACAGAGAGGCTTGGAGAGACTTACATCAACTGATGCTGAGTGAAACGAGCAGAACTAGAGGATCATTATACACTTCAACAATGATACTGTATGAGGATGTATTCTGATGGAAGTAGCTATCTTCAACATAGAGAAGAGCTAATCCAATTCCAATTGATGGACAGAATCAGCTACATCCAGAAAAGGAATACTGGGAAATGAGTGTAAACTGTGAGCATTGTTTGTTTTGTTTTGTTTTTTTTTCCCAGATTATTTTTACCTTCCGAATACAATCCTTCCTTTGCAACAACAACAACAATAAAATTCGGTTCTGCACATATATATTGTACCTAGGATATACTATAAGATATTTAATATGTATAGGAATGCCTGCCATATAGGGGAAGGGGTAGAGGGAAGGAGGGGAAAAATTCAGAACAGAAGGGAATACAAGGGATAATGTTGTAAAAAAAAAAATTACCTATGCATATGTACTTCAAAGAAAATGTTATAATTATAAAAATTAATTAAAAAAAAAGAAATTTGGATGCTATACCACTTGGTGTATTGATATTACTTCATTTTCTATGGTACCTTTTAGCAAGACATAATTTCCTTTCTTTCTCTTTTAATTAGATGTATTTTTGCTTTTGCTTGATCTGTGATCTGGAGTGTTTCCTTTTTTTTTTTTTTTTTTTTTAAATACTTCAGCTGAAGCATAATAGATTCTGCTCTACCCTTATACCTTTACTCTGTATGTATTTTTCTACTTTTAAAATAACATATTGCAGCATTCTGGATTTTAATCCAGTCTGCTATCCACTTCCATTTTATGGGAGAATTCATCTCATTCACAGTCACAATTAAAATGTCAGCTCATTTTCCCCAAATTATATTTTTTCTCCCCTTTTCCCTTTTCCTTCTTCAGCATTTCCCTTCTGACCACTACCTCCCTCAATCAGTGCTCCCTTCTTTAGCCCCTCCCCCTTACTTATTATACCTTTCCCCTTCTACATCTGTTCTCCCTTTTATTAGCCTCCTCCTTTCCTTTTTTCTTTCCCCTCCTTCTTCCTTATAGGGTGAGACAATTTCTATATCAACTAAATTTGAGCCAAATCAGATGATTTTAAGGTTCAGACAATGCTTATCCCCCTCCCCTCTTTCCCTCAACTATAATAGGTCTATTTTGCCTTTTCTGTTCAGAGGGTTGATCTAGTTTTGATTCTGAGAGTAATCAGGAAGAGCTCAGGCAAAGTCTCTGCTCTCTTGGCTCCACCCCACACTTATAATCTTAAGAAAGTATTTTTGTAACCTTTTGATGGTCTTTCTTCTCTGAAAACCTGTGCTAGTGGGAAGACAGATTGGTGACCAGACCAGTCTAGTTAAGTACATATCTATGCATGATTACTTAAAAGCTTTAAGGAGATAAGTGTATACAAATAATAATAACAATAAGAAGGCAATGAAAACTTCATTACTCACTGAGATACTGTGGATATAGGATCAAATAAAAAAATGAAATAAATGTAATTTTATATGTATATGCCTAAAGCAGTGTGTTCTGTATAAAATCCATTAAGTTTAGAGAAATATCTGGATCAATTCTAGACTTAGCAAGCTGTAATTCCTAATATCATGTGTAAAAATTCATAGGATTTGCTTGTCAAATAAATAGCTAATGTGTATCATCCCAATTAAGAGAGAGGTATGGGGTGTTGATTAAATATCATAATTATAAGTCTTCCTTGTAATATCTTACAACTTTGGAATTCCTTAAGGTTAATTAATGGTTTTATAGTAATACTAGTGGCCCAAAGTTATATGAATATCTATTTGCTAGTTTCATGAAGGAGTTGACTATCTTTTTTTAGTGGTAATTCCTAGAATTGTATTGGTATACATCAAACTTAAAATAACTTTATTTTTAGTTCAGCTTACAGTATTTTACTGGCCAAAAACTTTGTCTTATTTTAATCTGTTTTCTAATTGAAATTCTCTAAAATAGACTGTTTGATATTGGTAGCCTGGATATACTTCATTTTGAACCAGATTTTTCAGCATGTGTCAAAAGCCAAATGATTCAATGAAAATATTCACTTTTATAAAAAATTTTTAAAAAGTACTTCAGACGAATAAAGCCCATTTATAGCTTTTTTGGGAGGAGAGAAAATATTGGACCTGAAAGCTGAAGTTTGGCTCCCAGTTAGCTCCGGCAATAAAACTTAATGGTAACTGAAATATAGGTTTTGTCAAGGAAAAACAATTGGCTTTGCAATTAGAGGATCTGGGTTCAAATACTACTTCTTGCACTTACTTGGATCTCAATTTCCTTACCTAAAAAATGAGGGGATTAAAAATATGTCTTAAGTCTCTAAACCTATCCTATCAGTAAAGTAGACCTTTTGTAAAATCCAAAATGCTAAGGGACTGTTGCTGATGAAAACTATTCCTTTACCCTCACCAGGTCTCAAAGGCAAATCTACAAGATAAAACAGAAATAAGTAGAGTATTTTAGGGGGAAAATTATCAAAAAATACTTGTTTCTAATGAAGATGGCCTAGCTGTACCTGATCTAAAGCTACATTACAAAGCATTATTCACCAAAACCATTTGGTATTGGCTAAGAAATAGACTAGTTGATCAGTGGAATAGGTTAGGTTCATAGGATAAAATAGTCAATAACTATAGCAACCTAGTGTTTGGCAAACCCAAAGACCCCAGCTTATGGGATAAGAATTCACTATTTGACAAAAACTGCTTGGAAAATTGGAAATTAGAATGGCAGAAACTAGGCATGGACCCATACTTAACACTGTTTACCAAGATAAGATCAAAATGGATTCATGATTTAGGAATAAAGAATGAGGTTATAAATAAATTAGAAGAACATAGGATAGTTTACCTCTCCGACTTGTGGAGGAGGAAGGAATTTGTGACCAAAGAAGAACAAGAGATCATTATTGATCACAAAATAGAAAAGTTTGATTATATCAAGTTAAAAAGCTTTTGTACAAACAAAACTAATGCAGACAAGATTAGAAGGGAAGCAATAAACTGGGAACATTTTTTATAGTCAAAGGTTCTGATAAAGGCCTCATTTCAAAAATATATAGAAAATTGACTCAAATTTATGAGAAATCAAGCCATTCTCCAGTTGATAAATGGTCAAAGGATATGAATAGACAATTTTAAGATGATGAAATTGAAATTATTTCTACTCATATGAAAGAGTTCCAAATCAAAGAGTGTTTCAAAATTGATGAGAGCAACTCAAATTAAAACAACTCTGAGATACCACTACACACCTGTCAGATTGGCTAAGATGACAGAAAAAGATAATGATGATTGTTAGAGGGGATGTGGGAAAACTGGGACACTGATGCATTGTTGGTGGAGTTGTGAATGGATCCAACCATTCTGGAGAACAATTTGGAACTATGCTCAAAAAGTTATCAAAGTATTCACACCCTTTGATCCAGCAGTGTTACTACTGGGCTTATAGCCCAAAGATATATTAAAGAAAGGAAAGGGACCTGTATGTGCAAAAATGTTTGTGGCAGCCCTTTTTGTAGTGGCTAGAAACTGGAAATTGAATGGATGCCCATCAATTGGAGAATGGCTAAGTAAATTGTGGTATGTGAGTGTTCTGGAATATATTTGTTCTGTAAGAAATGACCAGCAGGATGAATACAGAGAGTCTTGGAGAGACTTACATGAACTGATACTAAGTGAAATGAGCAGAACCAGGAGATCATTACACACTTCAACAACAATACTGAATAAGGATCAATTCTGATGGAAGTGGCTTTCTTTACCAATGAGAGGATCCAATTCATTTCCAATTGATCAGTGATGAACAGAACTAGCTACACCCTGCTACAGAATACTGGGAAATGAGTGTGGACTGCTTGCATTTTTTTTTCTTCCCAGGTTATTTTTATCTTTCTAAATCCGATTTTATATAAATCTGAACTGTATAAATATGTAAGCATATATTGTATTTAAGTTACACTTTAACATGTTTAACATGTATGAGACTGCCTGCCATATAGGGGAGGGGGGTAGAGCGAAGGAAGGGAAAAGTTGGAATGGAAGTGATTGCAAGGGTCAATGTTGAAAAATTACCCATGCATATGTTCCATCAATAAAAAGCTATAATAATAAAAAAATACTTCTTTAATAGTTCATAGATATTAGAATCCATTGATGCAGTGAGACAGATTTTGACACTTTCCATATGTTAGCTTCATGCAAGATTGAAATAAAAAACAATTCCATATCCCATTTGCCATTCTTTTTGCAATTCATTTCTCTGGGTAAGTCCTGGAACAACAGATAAAATCCCAGATCCATTTTGGAATTTTTTTTTACCTTGATGGAACTACATTATTCCAATACTTTAAAAGCTTTGTTTTTAAGACCCTATGAGCATTTTTATACAATTATAAGGCATTAAGACAGGACTAAGTATTAAGTAAGGAGTTATTAAACTTTTCAAAGATGAATATGAGAAAGTTCTTAACTTCAAAAAAATTGAAGATTAGTAAACTAATAGATAATATAGGACATTATAATCTTATCAATTAATAAACCTAAAAGCAATGTAGAGAGTTGAGTGGTCTGTAAAACAGCACATCATAGTTATTGAAGGAGATGCTGGCATATGATTGACAGTCTAATGATATCTGCCAGGACAGCAGTGGCAAGTTATTTTGTCTTCACCTTTTGACTATTTTCAAGTACCTGGCTTCTGATCACATTAAAATTTCCCAGATTTTCAGCTCCTATTGCTATCCCCAGATCTCTTAAATTCAGGTAAATTAACAATATTAAGGATATCTTTGCAAGAAAATTGGTTTCTCTTTCCCAATCTAACAAAACGCCAAGTCTAGAGTAATTTTTCTAGTTTCTGGATTCTCACTAGGAATGTGGTTATGAGTAGGAAAATTATTTTTCTCCCCACTTTAGTCCATCCTACATACTATTACCAAAGTAATTTTCCTTAAGATATATCAGATAACATGACTCCCCCACTCAACCAATTCCAGGGGTTTCTTATTGGTTCTCTGATAAAATAAAAATATACAAATGTCTCTAAGTTGTTTTTTATTTTTAAACCTTACACTAGCTATACAATCTATCTTTTAGTCTCCTTTATTCCCCTCTATTAATTTTCATCCAGCTAAGCTGGCCTTCTCTCTATTCTTACACACAATACTCCATCTCTCCTCTCCTGTCTTTTCACTGCCCAGTGCCATACCTGAAAAGCATGTCCTTAATTCTCTCATAGTGTGCTTCTCTTCTTTTACAATGCAGCTTAGCAATATCTTTTACAAGAGGCTTTTCCTGATTTTCCCAGCTGCTAAGCCCCTTCCTTTCAGACAACCTTTTAATTAAACTGCTTTGTATGTATTTGTATTTATTTATACTTCATATATTTTGTATGCACTTGCTGTCTTCCCCATTTGAATCTAAGTTCCTTAAGAAGATGGGGTTATTTTATTTTTCGGTACTGGTGTGCTCAGAGTCTAGCACAAAACAAACACCTAATGCAATAGATTATCTATTAAAAGAACAACTCTTACTATTTGTTCATGTTCACTGAGTAGATAATTGTTATAATAGATTAAAATATCATGCTTTAGAATTTGCAAAACACTTTATTTAAACCATCTTATTGATTCTTACAAAAAACAAACAAAAACATGTGGAATGGGTAATTTTAAGAGAGGAGAGTATCTGAAACTATGATTTCATTGCCATAGGGAATTCCTAATGAAGCTTCCTATACTAATTTAGATCAGCAACAACTCTTCAATGTATATATAGTCTTAGAGATTTTCTTGGGGGCACTGAGAGCTTAAATGAGTTGCCCATCATGACTAGTATCAGAGTATTATGATTACTATATTTCCACTCAAGTCAGCTAGACTCCTATACTTAATCTCTGTGGACTACATAATCTGTGAGGTCCTACACTGATGATGTTGTCCATTTAATTGACAAGGAAACTGCGGTTCAAAATAGTTAAAACAACTGGGAAGCAACAGAGCTGGATTCAAATAGTAACCTCTAATGATTTTATGTTAGAGAATTTTCCCAATATGTTTCCCAAAATGTTTCCTCTGCTCAATCCATCTATTTTAGAACATTGGCTATCTACTGCTGAGTATGTTATTGACATAGGAAATATTAGTCCCCAACTTACTTCAAAGAACAATTAAAATTTCTGGACAGGAGGTAGCCCTGGATTTCTGAGCCTATTTAGGCTTCTTCAGGAAAGTTCCTTCATTATGCTAATAAATGTATATAATGATGAACCTTTGTTTTGGATATTGATGATTTGTCTCTATGAAAAGAATGGGGATGACATAAAAGAGTTATTGCAATCTTCTTATAAAGCCCTTAGGGCAATGAGAGAAAACTGTAGGCCTACATGCATATCTGTGGTGAGACATTTGTCACAATGTAAAGTGTTGTTACTCAAAGTTTGTTCTCTACCAAGAGAGTCCAACCTTATCGGGTTGTGGGGGGAAAAAGATGTATCAAAAAACAAATAGAATTATATTTGGCTTTCTATATTGCTGTATAACATCTACATTGTTACTTCTAATGCTTGTGCAAGATTCTGAGATTTGTTTTCTGTGTTTGGGTATGGAAATACAGGCACAAATTACATGAGTTATATTTGGAGATTTCTTTTAGATAATTCTAGATGAAGGTGGGGGAAGGGAAGAGGGGGGAAAGAAAACTCTTTTATTTTTGTCTTTGTACTTAAAGATCCTAGTTTATGCTAATAGTAGGCACTATCAGTGCTTGTTGACTGATCAATTGAGAGCCATTTTGAAGTATCAAGCCATGGAAATCATAGATTCTAGAAAAGAATGCAATCTTAAATACAATCTAGTAAAGGTCTGTTATATAAATAAAGAAACTGAAGCACAAAGTGCTTCTATATCTATGGTTATATAGGTAACAAGTGGCAGCACAAGAATTTAAAAACCCTGATCTTCTGACACTAAATTCATGTTTTTATTTTTACTATATAACTATACTATATACTATATAACTATAACTGTTTTTACTATATAATTATATAATGCTAATTTTTGCCATTTAAATAATTTTTGCCATCTATGTAAATTTTGCCATTTAAGTAGCAAAAGCTATCATTTAAACATATGCTTTTCTTATATTTGTTTCTCTTAATGTACCTTAAGCTTCTAAAGCAGTCATTACTTGTTTTCCTGCATGTATGTTTATGTACTATCACAGGTTGTTAACAATTGTCTCAAGAGGATATTGCCAAATTTTCAAAATAAACGACAAAGCATAGTTATAATATGCTTTAAAATTTAACATGTATATACAGCCATTTTATTAAGAAGAAATGATGAATATTCAAGTAAAAACATTATATTAAGTCAAAAATAAATTGAGAATCATTGTCTTGGAAATTGGAAACTATCTCTAACTTACTTTGATGTAGATCAAAATGTTACCATCTAAAGAAAGATGTCTGTAATTGATTCTCCATTTTTCACAACTTCAAACTCTCAGGAGACGACCTTAGCTTTTAACTTAGATCAAGACATTATTTAGTCTTATTGTCTCTTCTGTTTTTATATATATTCTATGATTTTGGGTTCTTGCCAACCAGAAAAAGGCACCCTTAGAGACACTAAGTGGGTAAAACTTTAGGCCTTGTGATGGGGAAGACCTAAATTTCAAATTCAGATTTAAACACTGATTGGTTGTATGCCCTAAGGAAAATCTTATTATAAGGCCAGAGACAACATTGGAGACAATATAATTTCAGAATCCCTAGGGACCTGGTTGACAATGTTATATATTGCAGGCTATCCTGCTTAAATTCATAAGTTTTGTGTTGGGCTCTGCTTCCACCTCTTTTTTTGAGAGGGGGAGAGTAAGGCTAACATTTACCACATGAATATTCATTTAGAGGGCATTTATTAGTAAAAGTTAAGGATTGAGTAGGAAAAAAACTAACTGTCCCTCCAGTTTTATCCCCTCAAACCCAGAAAAACAATAACAAAAAGGATTTAAAGAATAAATATGATGAGGTCTATATGTGGGGTACCCAAATGAAATTGAGGCCTAGTGGCAAATTTGGGGTACAGAGAGTCAAATGAAAACTCCTCTTTTGGATTTGTCACAAGGATAGGGAGTTAAATGAGGTCTAGTAGCGGCACAAGCGTCCCTTGTAAAGGAATTTACAGACCTGAAAACCTAGATTGATAAAAGAGGTTTATTATGGGGTTTGGAAGGAAAGTTAAAGTCTAGTTAGTAAAAGGTGTTAAGTAAAGAGAAGAGAGCATAGGAAACAATATTCTAGAGGGTAGAGAGTCCTTGGTGCCAGGCACAGTGCTGGCATGTTTAGTTCCTCTGCAAAGAGAGGACTCAGGCTTGGCTCCTTTATAATGAGAGATTTAGCTAAAGGGGCCCCTGGGTAGAGTCCCAAATTGGCTTAGATCCAGTGGGGGCTGGGAGAGCCCAATCTCCTATTGGAATTCAAAGGGGTGCTTTTGCCCAGGATTTGTGAATCAAAGGTCTTAGCTTCTTGAATTGATAATGCATCAGCTAGGAGGGGTTGGGAATCAGAAAGGAATAAATCAATCTGAAAGGACTAGTTTATTAAAAGGACCACAATCTGCTTCAAATAGACAACAATGAGGGAGATTTATGACTATTTCTAAGAGATAAAGAAAAACTATAATTCAGACAAAGGGAAGATGATCATAAAAGAAATCACAGTAATATTAAAACTTAAAATAATTTGCTCCCTACATTGTTCTGGAAATCTGCTGTCAAGGGGCTTTTAGGAATGAGGCAGTGGGATGGTGTAGGAAAGAACTGGATGGAATAATGCATCATAGGGAAGAAGGGTATAAGGGATTCTGTGTGGTTTTTGAAAGTTGACCATAAGGTACACCTTGCTTCCATAAAAGATGAAGAAAAAGATCAAGTATTTATTAAACCCCTGTTATGGACCAAATAAAATCTCATTTGAATATCATAATAACACTAAGATAGGTGTTTTGATTATCTCCATTTTGTAATTGATGGAACTGGGACCACTATAACTAAACAAAGCCACATGTGTCAATAAAGATTCTCAGAAATATCTTTGAAAGTTGAGATCCCTGATCCCAGCCCTGTACAAAATATGGTAGAGTGAGGTCACAAATGAAGCATAGGTTTGAGAAGTAATGGGTTCAAGAAAGAACTCTGTTTTACTTTTCTTTTGACTCTCCTCTCCTACAGATTCAATATAAGTGCTAAGGAGACACTAAAGGTGTGACTTCTTATTGTTGGTTGATAGATTGACAAAGCAAAAATCTATTGAAATAAATGAAAAATTCAAATATTTATTTGAGAAAATGGGAGGGGGTTAAGTGGACACTCCTTTTTTTTTTTTTTTTTTCTAATTCTTTGCTTTTTTGGAACTGCCATACAAGGCTACGTCATTCTTAATGAATGTAACTTTGGTGTCCATTCTTGAAAGAATGGCTTAATGAAAAGATACTACTTTAATATTTGAATGAATACTTGAATGAATGGAACAGTTTTAAGTGTTTTTGTATCATAATCTTATTGACTTGTTTTCACTGTTAGGATCTCTCTAAAATACAAAGGAAACTATGTTTTTTTTTTTTTTTTTTTTTTGTCAATAATTGGATATTATATCCAAGTGGTGGGTGGATATGGTTTTCAACTCTATTGAAGTTTTCCAGGCCTCTTCTTTAGGCAGAGAAAATCAGTTCATGAGATTTGCCATCTAAGTTATGATCAAAACCTTACGAAATTCAGTAAAACTATGTTATGCTCCAATTAACAAAATCCATTCTCTAACACTACCACCCACCAAAATAAAATAAAACAAAAAGAAAATAGCTACAGAAGAACAAAACTAAAGCAACCCACATTTTACTGGCATTTTCTTCATTCCTTCTATTACCTGCATATGGCATTTTTGTGGCCAGTTGTTATTTCTCTCCTGAGGAGAAAGGGACAAGGCAAAAGGAAAAGACAACAGTTGACTTGTACCTTTGCTTAAAACTGCAATGTATTTTATTGTTTCCCTTTAGCTTTAACTGGGCTTCTGCCAAAAAAAAAAAAAAAAAAAAAAGAGTGGGTTTTTCTTTTTTTATTATTTTTAGGTTTGTGGGATAGTTTGAGTTTGAGGTTGGAAAACCATATTTTAATAGAGAAAATAGGATTTGGCATCAAGAAACTTGAGCTCTGGCCACAACTCTTTTTATAACACATTGTCACTTTGAACAAGTGATTTCATCTCTCCAGAGGAAAGATTCTCATCTATAAAATGTAATGACGAATAAACTAAATGATTATGTGTTTTGTTTTTTTCTTGTTCAAACAGTTCATGCCCCTCTATAGGGTTGGGCAAAATAGAGATTTCCATTTAAGAACAGATATTGACTTTGGATAATAATGTTTATTGATGAATATATTTGGCAAGCCAAAGTGAAGGAGTGGGGTACGTAATATATGCAAAGTGCTTATCATAACTTTTTGGAACATTGACTGTCTCTTTTAAAGCAATGTCTATATGCAGCAAATATTTTCTACCCTGCCTTCTTAGTCTTCATTCATCTTTGTAATTTTTGTTTGTTTGTTTATTTTTGATGGAAAGGAGTGCAAAGGGTGGGGGGAAATGGGCATTCAGTTATCTTATTTATAAACTCTTAATCATTAAACTGGGTGAGGGGAAAGAAGGTCACAATGTGCTGTTCATGCAGCTTCTATTTCTGTCTTAATCACGTTCCATAAGTGCCATTATATTTTGCAATTGCATAGGATTACAGATTCTTGGTTTCTGGCATTTCTCTTGGATGGCTTGACATGAAAAAAAAAATCAAGCAGAGTATCTGGAAAAGGTCAATAGTTTATAACTTTTTATTGTTTGAACAATAATAACTTTGCAATTTCAATGAAGTTTTACATTGTCAGTATCCATCAGTCTGAAGAATGTCTTTCTTCAATGAGTCATAGAGCAAAATAAAAATAAAAGTTATTCAGCCCTTGTAGTGATTCTTTTCTATTCCAGAAAATGGTTTAATGAGCTTCATGTTGGACTGTTCTGAACATAAGGTCATTCTCTCCTCCCTTATGCTATTTCCCTTTAAAAATACTAGTTTCTAAAATTCTTAGTAACATACTAGAAGTAACGTTTCTGTGAAGACTTAAATCCTTTTATAAAGCATTTATGATTTATATCCTTGTAAAAAAAAAAGCTATAGATATATTTTCCACACTTCAGATCACCTTTTGTGACATATTGGAATTTCATACAAATCTTTACAATTTACACATGAAGAAGCAGGCACACAGATGTTAACCAATTTGAATCAGTTAAGTCAAGGTTATTTGAAAGACCAGAACAGCTGATGGAAAAGCAGAAAATTTAATCAACCAGTCAGTAGTATAATCATTATAAGATTCAAAGGAACTGTTTGACAGTTTGCTTTAAAAACTAAATTGATAATTTATTTCTACATTAGTTTGTTTTTTTGTGTTTTTTTTTTCTTTCTTTTTCCTGGTTACAGTTTTACTCTCTTCTTATAGCCCAACCCCTGTAATGTTCTGACGGTCTCAGGACCAGTTTTGTTCTCAGCAGAGTAATCACCATGAGAATAGTCAGGAATAAATTCCAAAAGTCTTCATTGTCTTCTTCACAGTCTGCCTCCTTCACCTGGGGCTCTGCTAACTTTCAGGAGGCCTTCCAGAATGGATCTTAGTTTCAGTGGAGAAAGCAGGAGAGCCACCAAGATGGTCTCTGTCTTGAAGTCTCCGTCTGGCTGAGTTTGTCCCCAGTTTATATGCTCTATTACAATTACATCATTACAGTATACTGAGTATAAACCAATCATTATATAAGCCAATCATTATATCACTAGGGAACCATTATTTGTTATAATGATTTAATCTAACTGAGACTGAACTAGAGAACTCACATGCAAAACTAGATAACCATTGTCTTATTAATTCCACCAAGTTAATATCTTGTTTAAATCAATCATACTGAGCCTTAAGTATATTTCTCCAAAGTTCCTACTCTTTACAAACCCCTAATCATCCACTCACCCTTCCCCTGTAACATCAACACCAACAAGAACAACGTACAAATAACAGCAACCAGTTAAGTAAAACCAACAAGTTCAGTGATTTTGCTGGCAATGTATGCGTCACTGGCAACTCAAGTTTCTATCTCTGCTCTTTGTAATTGTGACCACCAAAAAACTACTGTTCCTCATCTCTCCAAGAGAGAGATCCATCTTATCTAGATTCAAGATTAGTCATTTCAATTGCAAAATGCAGCTTCATTTACTATAATTTACATTTAGATTATTTTATTTTGTTTATATGTTATTTCAGTCTATTTTTTATTATTTGAGGCATGTATAGTGCCATCCTAGTTCTAATTATGTCTCTTTATATAGGCTACCCTATGTTACCATGAATTCTTTATATTTGCAGTTTTTTTTATGGTATAATAGTATTCTATTATAAAGCAAAATTAGTTAATTTTCCTCTAAAACCTCCCCTTCTTCAGACAACTAAGGGGTATAGCAGATAAATCATTGATCTTGGAGTCAGGGAGACCAGAGTTCAAATCCAGCCTCAGATTTTAAATAGTTTTGAGATCTTGGGTAAATTATATAATCTCTATTTGCCTCAGTGTATTCAACTATATAACAGGGGTAATAATACCTACCTCACAAGGTTGTTATGAAGACTAAGTGAAATCATATGTGTAAAGTATGTTGTTTGCCACATTGCCTGGAACTTAATAAATGCTTGATCTCTTCATTCCTCCTCCAATTTCCTTGTTATCTGTACCATCTTTTCAATTACCTTGGTTTGTAACATTAGTGTCATCTTAGACTCCTCATTCACAGCTCCTCCAATATAAAATCTATTGTGAAATTTTGTCATTTCTACCATAACACCATCTCTTGTACATCCTCTTTTCTCCCCTCACACAACTATCACATTAGTACAGACACTCTATGCCTCTTACCTGGAGTGTAGCAATAGACTTCAAAATACTCCCCCTTTCTTAAATTTCTCCTCACTCCAATCCATCTCTCACTAGATTGCAAGTGAATTTTCCTAAAGCACAGGTATGAATGACTGCATCCCCTCCAGAAAAGTCCAGTGGCTCTCTAATAACTTGAACAAAATATAAAATCTTCTATTTAGCATTTAAAACTCTTTAGAAACTTAACCTATCCTATTTTTTCTTCGTTTTTTATTCTTTATCTTTTATGTCAGTCCATTCAACTGTACTGACCTCCTTGCTGCAGCTTGAACATGAAAGGACATTTATACTGTACCTTTTCGTTGGTTTTTACCTATTCCTGAAATACTATATTTCTCTCTTCTACCTATTAATTTCCTTGATATCCTATAAGACTCAGCTCAAATCTCATTTCTGCCAGTGGCCTTTCCTAGTAACCTTAATTTCCAGTATCTTCTTTTCTTTGATTGTCTTCCATCTACTCTTCAATTATCTTGCATATACATAAATGTTTACAAATAGTTTCTCTTTTCCCAATGTAAGCTCCTTAAGGGCAGGTACTATGATTTTGCTTTTGGATTCCCAGCTTAATACAATGCCTGCCATGTTCCCTCACACACACACACACACACACACACACACACACACACACTCAAACTTATAGACTGAATTTCATATTCTGTCATATAATCAGAAAATCAACGATTACGTTTATTTCTGAGTTTTGTTTTTTGTTTTTGCTATAACAAATATGTCGTGATGATTATATGGATTTATATGGGACCTTTCTATCTTTGACCTCCTTAGAAAGTGGGATAATGGGATTTATGGCTCAAACTACTAACCAGTAGTTTTGTTTACTTATGTAAAGTCAAAGGAACAGCTTGGCAGATAAATTAAAAAGTGAACTGAATGTTTATTTTGGCATAATGTGGATAGTCATAAAAAATGGAGGACTTTGAACCCTAACTAATTTTTCCCAAGTTCTTTATTTAGATTCATAACTTCATAGTACTCTTTCTATGCCATGGAAAGTAGCAATCTTATCTTATATTTCTAGTACTTTTTCCTCTTAATAAACTTTGATTATCATATTCTAATAGCTTCTAAGTGTATTTCATTGCTTTTTTGCATATTGTTTGGCAAGATATGAAGAAAATTATGACAAATAGTAATAATAAGAAAGTAATATAATTACAAGGAAAAGGTAAAAAGTAGCAATCACAAGATAACTGGCTACTTTGTGCCTATATATTTTTTAGATTTGACATATCTATTGACTGTAAACAATGAATTTTTGCCACCAAGAAGGTGTATATATATACATATATATATATATATATATATATATATGCCTGGCATTGGGAGTGTGCTATCCACAATTCTGAAATAAATATCCCTCTGCCTTCTGGCTTTCCTGAGCTCATTCCAATCTGCTTAAATCTTGCCTTCTGCAAGAAGGGGAAGAAGTTCCCTCAATACTACTTATTTCTTTCTTATTATATTAGATAGATAGATAAGTATAAATATAGATATAAATATGTATATACACTATATATATATGTATTGTGTATATACAAATATACAAATACATACATACATACATATGTGTGCATAACCACATTTGTGGATGAGACCATAAGCTTCCTGAAAGCAAAGACTGTTTTAACCTTTCTTTGAATTATCAGCATTTAGAACAGAATTCAGACATACTAAGCACTTTATAAATACTTGATGCCTAAATAAATTCATGCAATTAATGTCTGTTAAGAATGAAAAGCTAAGATCAAAACTTAGAATGCAATGTTGTTCTCAAGCAAAGGTAAAAACTCTATAGGAGTAAGCTTGTTAAAATTTACAGTATTCCCTTTTATAGACTCAATTCCCAACTATTCTAAGCCATTCCCAACCTCCTAAAAAAAAGACAACTGAATATGCTTTTTGAAATAAAAACTCAACTATAACACCAAGGTAGTTTTCTTCCAGTCTTTTTGTCCCAAACCCAATTTTTTCCCCATTCAGAAATAAATGAACACTACCTTTGTGTGAAGATGATGGAAGCATTAATAGTTAACTTACAATATATATATATATATATATATATATATATATATATATGTTTACATATATATATATATATATATGTTTACATATATATATATATTTATTTATAGCTAGATTGACTTCACAATGTGATTGGTGCTGATTCTCCAGAACCATTGAGGATTTTCAGGGTATAAAATGGAATTTTCCTCTTGTCTACTTTAAACTGAACTTACTGTTTGTGTTCCCAATTTACTTTCTCTGGAGAGATTCCCTTTCGTTTTCATGGACAACAATCCTAGCAGAATAGAAAAACCAAGAAAATTAAAGGATAGACAGCTTCCTGCTCACACCAGTATAACAAAGCATTCCCACCCCAAGGTGGCAGGGACACAAAGGTAGCTTTCATTCTAAGGAAAGACTTTTTTCATTACTCTTCTTATGCTAATAAAACCAGGAGGGAAGCACCTGGACTGTAAATCATGATTGAATTTTTGATGGATAACTTCAATTCTTTTCAGGTTCGTGAGTTTCTTTTTTAGACATCCTCATCTCATCTTACCTTTTTAATCTCTTCTAAGCATGTGTTCTTGGATTTCTCCTTTTGTGCATTTTTGTTCAGATAAGCTTTTTTTCATTATCAAGTATTCTTTGGGGTTTTATGCTTCTGAACACATGTACTTGCGATATAATCTTCTCATAATATCTCTTCCCTGAATTCTGAAGAAGTCACTTGGCCTTTCCCTTTTTTCCCCTCCATGCACCTGCTCTTTAACTGCAGAATCAATTAGAGACAATTTTATTTCAGTGATTATTCCTACTGCTTCTCTGAACTTAGTACTTCTACTGTATGATCTAAATTAATATTGCCTAGAAGACCTAATGATATTGAGTTTCTGGCAGGGAGTGAACTCAGTATTATCAAATGTTGGCAAAGCAGACATAGTAATTTGCAAAGTATCCAGTTGTGCTGCTGTTATTTTTTTTCTCCTACAATAGTTTCATATTCATTGACTTATCCCTTGCAAATTGTGGGGGGAAATGAATATAAACATAAAAAATTAAGTCCAGGATGGAAAATCATTTGGACTAGAACAAGAATTTTTTGTACTTTTAACAATTTTTGTTCTAATGGAAAAAGTGTTAGTGATGTTGTGACTTTTCCAGATATCCCCTTCTTTTATATGTACTGATTTTTTATTTGTTTTTAAGACTATCTAAGACAACTAAAGCAATCAGAAGTTTTCAGCTGTGGATACTATATCCATAGTCTACAATTAAGTTTCTTTAAGAAATCTGGTTATTAAATTTTAATTGTTCAGTGATGAAGAGAGCCATCTACATCCAGAGAGAAGACTGTGAGAACTGAGTGTGGTTCACAACATAGCATTTTTATTCTTTTTGTTGTTGTTTGCTTGCATTTTATTTTGTTTCTCTTTTTTATCTTGTGTGGCACAATAATTGTATAAATATGTAAAAATATATTGGATTTAACATATGTTTCTACCATGTTTAACATATATTGGACTACTTGCCAACTAGGGGAAGGTGTGAGGGAAAGGGGGGAAATTGGAACACAAGATTTTTTCAAGGGCTAATTTTAAAGAATTATCCATGCATATGTTTTGAAAAATAAAAAGCTTTAAGTAAAAAAAAGAAATTTGGTTATTCAGCTACCTTGAAATACAATTTTCATCTTCTACTTTATTATACCTTCTCTTTTCTTAAAGTTATTAGTTTTCTTCTACTTTTCTTCTTCTATGTGAGTCTTCTAATAAAACAAAATATGGTATATTGCTTCTTATGTATTTAGTATGTGGTCATATTCTTCATTCAATAATCAAATAAATTTGATAATTTCCAAATAGACTATTTTTCCTAAAGTGAGTATAATTTATTTGCCAGATTTATTTGATAATCAGAGAGGACAAAATGAAGGAACATTAGCAATTAACAGTGAATTAAAATGTGTGTGGAAAGGACTTTAAAAATAATTTAGACTAATTCTGGCTTTTAAAAAATATTTGAAATCATGCTAGAAAGATGAATCTCTATCATCTGTGTAAGACTTTCCTATGCTTCCACTTTGGTAATCTTCTTTATTGCTAAAACATCCTCATCATTGCTTTGTTCTCCATTTTAACTAAGATTTAGCCTATATCAACTTCCTCTTATTCACTTATTACTGAAGATAAAACAGAACTCATCTTCAGTCATCCTTTAGAGCTATCATTACTGTATTGGAGATTGTTGTTGTTTGTCCTTCATCCTCAAAGAGGACCATGGCTTCAGAGAGGTGATGTCATAATATGCAAGTGAATTGGATTTAAGAGTGGGAGGGCTGTGCAAAGTCACCAACTTCACTTTTTCCTCTAGAGCTATCTGGGCCCACTGGCAAGATATAGATCAGGATGACTGGAGATGGCACTGGATATAATGGAAGATCTTGATTTTTTAAAGCTAAGGTCTTTAACAGGTCTCAGCTTGACTGAGGCTGAACCCAAACAGTGATTAAGGCTAGCTATGAAATGGGGGTGAGAATGGCCTCTTTTATCAGAAAAAAAAAAAAAACAGCAAGAAGAAAACAAAGAAAGAAGAAAAAAAAGAAAGAAAAAGAAAGCAGGAAAAAATAAGGAAAAAAAGAAGAAAAGAAAGAAGGAAGGAAGGAAGGAAGGAAGGAAGGAAGGAAGGAAGGAAGGAAGGAAGGAAGGAAGGAAGGAAGGAAGGAAGGAAGGAAGGAAGGAAGGAAGGAAGGAAGGAAGGAAGGAAGAAAGGAAGGAAGGAAGGGAAAGAAAGAAAAAAAGGAGCCAAAAAGAGAGAACTAGCACTGTGATGTTCTGTTTCTCTAAATTGTAATCCTTCTCTGGGAGCAGATCCTTTGGGAAGCTTCTGGAGGCAGCCTTGGCTTTAGTTTCAGTTCAATAATCCCAAAATGCAGTCAGGAATTAAAGTTTTTTACTTTCTCTTTCCAAATCTTATCTCCAGATCCTTTATTTTCTCCTTCACATCTTGTCTCATTCACTTGGGGCCTCGGCTAGCTTTCTAGAGGCCTTCCTCTCTTTTTGGTTCCCGAAAGTCCTTGTCCCAGTATCTCCAGCCAGCGCCATCGTCAAATCTCCAACGAACTCTTGACTCTGAATCTCCTAGAGTGTGGGAATCAGACTCTACCTCCAAGAGTGGGCTTGTGGGTACTCCCTGGGCTTGTGGGAGCTCCTTAAAAGTATGCCCTCTTAAAGGTGTGAAGTCTAATGTGTGGACCACTGAACATACTCCTTTAAAGGTGTAAACTCCTTTAAAGGTATAAACTCATTTAAAGGTGTGACCTTGTAATAATCCTAACATAGCACCTTAATGAATTGAACAATCTACTTTAAAGAAAAAAAAATAATAATTAAATCCTCAAACACCATGAAATTTAATCTGCCTATTCACTTATATCTTATTCAGAAATGATTCCACAATCCTATACATTTATAATAATTAGTTTCATTTTTAAAAAATGTATATCCTTGAGCAGTGCCTAGTACTTTCTAATGATTTTCTAATGAAAGACTTCATTATCATTTTGTTTGAGGTTTCCGAATAGTTCACAAACTTTTGGCATGTCATCCCTTACTCAAGAATCATAGTTTGTAATATAGCTTTTGCTATCAACTCTCTGCTTTCCTTTGCATTGGAACTATTCTTTATTTTAGAGTCTTATCAATTTCTTTATGGGATTTCCCTTTTTCATTCTGTAACAAATGTAGATATGTAAATATAGACATAGAGGTATTTTTTACAACTATGTATCATGATAAAAAATGCAATGTAAAATTACCAAACATCCAAGGAAATGTTATTTCTTGTTAGCTTTGGAATATGGCAAAGCCAATTTCTACTCCTTTAGTTGTTTCTCTAATAAGATCTTATCATTTTGAATCTAGCTGCAACTTTCTTTTTCCTTCAAGTTTTCATTTATAGCAAGAATTTCAAAATTGATATGGTTTGGTTCTTCTAGTAATGTGTCCATGAATGATCACTGATTAAAGATGTCACATTTTAAAGTATCATGTTTATATATATATACTATAAAAATTGTGTAACACTTAGCACCTTCTGATCTCTTTTTTTGTCTTTCTGCCTCATTATCTGAAAAAGCAAAAGCAAAATACACAAAGGGGGATTTTGGAAAAATGGAGGAGTTGGTTAGAAAATTCCAAACTCTCCAGAGCAGAACAAACAGAACAAAATTTTGCCTCAGAGTGATGAACATGGATTGGTGAAAAACAAATAAGATTTGGGGAGGAACAAAGGTCCTCCTTGGACTACCTGAGAAGACTGAAAGAAAGATGCCAGAACACAGTTGTTTTTTTTAAATTAAAGCTTTTTATTTTCAAATCATATCCATGGATAATTTTCAATATTCACCCTTGTAAAATCTTGTTTCAAATTTTTCCTTCCCTTCCCCCCCACCCTCTTCCCTAGATAGCAAGTAATCCAATATATGTTAAATATGTGCAATTCTTCTATATATTTTCACAATTATCATGTTGCACAAGAAAAATCAGATCAAAAAGGAAAAAAAATGAGAAAGAAAACAAAATTCAAGCACACAATAATAAAATGAGTGAAAAAACTGTGTTATAATCTACACTCAGTTCCCAAGTCCTCTCTTTGGGTGCACATGGCTCTTTTCATCCCAAGACCATTGGAAATGGTCTGAATCATCCCAGAACTGATTGTTATAAAATCCTCTTGTTGCCATGTAGAATGATCTCCCGGTTCTGCTCACTTCACTTAGCATGAGTTCATGTAAATCTCTCCAAGCTTCTCTGAAATCATCCTGGTGATCATTTCTTATAGAACAATAATATTCTAATAACATTTGTATACCATGACTCATTCGGTCATTTTCCAGCTAATGGGCATCCACTCAGTTTCCAGTTCCTTACCACTTCAAAAAGGGTTGCCACAAACATTTTTGCAGATATGGGTCCCTTTCCATTTTTTATGATGTCTTTGGAATACAAGCCCAGTAGAAACAAGAGCATACACAGTTTAATAGTCTGTTTGGGAATCAGTTCACAACTCCACCAATGTATTAGCACAGGACAGCTTTTAACAGGGAAGAAGTATAAACTCTTCAGGCTAGCCATCAGAAGAACCCTGTGGTTAGCTGGGTTCATAGGAAGCCTCAGCCTAAAGCACAGGAACTTTCATCTTCTGAATTCTGATGGAATTTAGGGTTTTCTTTCAGGAAGAATGATGAAACTTTGCTGATAAGGAACACCAGGACCAATTGAGCCTGCTGAGAAACCTCCCCTGGACAAGAAGGAATCAGGAGAGAGCAGAAGCAATGGATTAGGGGTGGGCTGGCTGTAGGCATTTACAGGAGTGAGGAGCTTTTGGTTTGGGATTCCAGATGAGAAGGGAACATTGAAGTAAAGTGAAAGGCACCTTTCTCCCACCCCCTAGGATTAGAGCTACTTATACTAATAGTTCTCATTAAAAAAAATAATGATAGGCAAACAATAAAGAACTCAACCATAGAAACTTATTGGGCTATCTTCCCAGAAAGAATTTGCAGAAGAGCTCAAAAAATACTTCAAAATCAGATGAGAGACACTGAGAAAAAAGTAAAAAAAAAAAAAAAATTAAGAACCATCCAAAAAACCCAACAAGATTATGAAAAAATGTTAGGAGATCTAGAATCTTAAAGAAGAAAATAATTCTTTAAAAATTAGAATTGGGTAAGGAGAAGCCATTGAAACTATGAGACAAAGAAATAACCAAATAAAATGTAAAAGTTAAAAAAAAATAACAGAATGTGAAACAAGAAAAACAATAGATCTGGAGAAGAGATCAAGAAGAGACAATGTAAGAATAATTGGACTACTAGAAAACTGTGACCAAAAAAAAAAAACTTTAACACAATAATGTAAGAAACAAAGAAAATTTGTCTTGGAATAATAGAATATGAGGGGGAAATAGAAATAGAAAAAATCCACTGATCACCACTTCAAAGAGATCCTATAAGGAAAATACATAGGAATATTATTGCTACATTTTTAAAACTACAGATCAAAGAGACAATTCTATAAGGAGCAAAAAATAATAAGAACAACAAAATTCAAATATGCTGGAATTTCAATTAGAATTGTACAGGATTTATCCACAGCTATGATAAAAGACTGCATATCCTGGAATTTCATATATATATATATATATATATATATATATATATATATATATGTATGTATATATATATATATATATATACAATCAAAAGAATTAGGCTATGACCAAAATATTATATCCAGCAAAACCACACATTATATTGAATGAAAAAATTAAAAAAGAACATTCAATGAGTTTATAGATTTTCAGGACTTTATCTTAATCAAACCTGAACTCAATAAAAAATTTAACACATTTAAAAGCCAACATCAATGATCAATTTCAGGGACTCAACAAGGAGAAATGATTTGTTTTTTGTGTTGTTGTTTTTTTACAAGAAAATCTATACCATATGTTTAAGGTTGATAATAATTGGGTTGCTCAAAAGAAAGCAGAGCTGAATATGATCTGACTGTAAAAAGCAAAACTGTCTAGGAAAAGGTAAAAATAGTAATTATGCTATATGAATGAGGTGCAGATGAAGGCAGAGGCATTAGTGGGGTTGGAGGGCTGGTAGTTTTGATAACCTACTCACATATAGAATGGGTTAATTAGGGAACAATACATCTATATACCATGAAGGGTATAGCATCCTCCAAAATCTATAAAGAAATAAGGGAGAAGGGAATAAGATAAGGTCGGATAGAGAAGCATATATAGATTCGTGGGAGTGGGATAAGGTATGTGGATTTATGGGAATGGAATTAAGAGGGAAGGGAAGGAAAGCATAGGGTAAGATGAGGCGAAAAAGGATATTTATGGCAATAGGACGAGATAAATAGATTAATAGGAATGGGATAAAGAGGGAGGGAAAAGATGAAGAGAGAGGATAAGGGAGGGAGAGATCCATGAGTGGAATGAGGTTAAGTAATAGCAAGGCAAGTTAAAAACTTGAATTAAAGTAGAAGAGTTAGTAGGAATAAAAAAGGAGACATACACAAACACTATAACAAGGATCAGGAGTAGAATTTATTAGGAAAAAAAAGTAAGCTTTGTAATCATTGATCTCAGATAAAATCAAACTTAAAGATTCAATCAAAAGAGAAATTTACATTATATATCAGCCATATTAATAATTTAGATGCATGTCTACATATATATAAATGAATAAGTATATCATTGTGAATGTATATGTGTGTAAATATGCATTGTAGGTATGTGTATGAATATATAAATGTACACATACTTAACTGTGTCCTGCTTGGGGGAGATAAGAGTGGAAGAAAGGGGAAAAAAAGAATAAAATAAAAAAGTACACAGCAGAGAACAAAAAATTAACCTTCAAGAAAGCAAAAATGTATGTAATTTGTATGAATATGTAATTTCTTCTATTAGTATACATGCTTTCTTGAAATGGAACTTTATCATTACATATTTCAAATCCTCCCTAATGTTTTTCTGGGCACATGACAGTGTTTTATTTTGTTTTTCTTTTCTGTCTTTCTTTTTCTATTTTTTTTTCTTTTTCTTATTTTGTATTTAGTTTTAAATAAAAGTTAAAAAAAAAGAAAGATACACATACATGTGCAAACATATACACATACATAGGACTAAAAGCCATTTTTCATTTTCCTTTGTTTCATGACTTGTTATGGCCAAATAATTCACCATGTAGTAGTCAATGTACTGGTAACAAGCCTCTCCATTCTTAGGCTAGCCCTTGGAAAACAAATAAAATCTGTAATCAGGATCATGTTTAAACTTTTGTTTTCACTCCTTTCTTCATCTTTGTGATTCTATGAACTTTATTCAAGTTATCCATGTCTGGTTTTGGTTGTGAAATTCATGATTAATTATATTTCAGCATTGTTCTTTTGCATGCAATAGGATAATAAACTCAGTCAATGTTAGCTAGAAGAGACCTCAGAAGATGCCAGAAACAAATGAAATCAGAGAATTTTATATCTAAAAAGGACCTTAGAGCCCATCCAGTTAATCGTCGACTTGAAATAAAAGTCCATTTTATAATGCTCCTGCAGTCTTCTTGCTTCCTCTTGAAAATTCCAAATTATACTACCCCAAATAGCAAGCTCCCCTTTCCTGGACAGTTCTAATTGTTAGAAAGTTTTTCTTACATTACATTTAAGTTGCATCTTGGTAACTTGTATCTACTGGTTCTCTCTCTGCTTTCTGGGGTCAAAGAGAACAAGACTAATCCATCTTAAACAATTCATCTTGTCCCCCATATACTTGAAGGCAGCTGTAATGCTTCTCTCCAATTCCCTTTTTTTATTTCCCAGGCCTAGCATCCTCTATTCCTTCAAACAGTTTTCATATAGAATATTTTTAAATACAACTATTTTGAACATTCCCATGCCAAAAAAGTAATCTCTACCCCTATATAGATTATGATAAGGAAAATTATAGAATATTATGCTTGGGAAGATAAACACCTTTTAAATACTAACTGGAAACTGGCCACATGTAAGTAAAACTGAGGTTCATTCAATGGCATTTAATATAGAATGAACTGGAAATAAGCAAGTTATAATTTAAGATTACTATAAATAAGACAACAGGATGAGTTCCACATTAAATTTCCCATACTACCAAGTATTTATTTAAAAAATCACAATAATTTTTATTTGCGATATTATAGTTTTTTAAAGATATATTGTATTGATCACTATTCTGAATACCTCCTATGTAGGAATGTGATTGGCACTAAGTTGAACCAGTTAATACCTGTTTATGAACAAACCATGGACTTTTTTATTTCTTAGTTTTATTTTATTTCTTATTTCTTAGTTTTAGAATCAATATCCAAGTCAATATTACAAATATGCGCATGAACATTCTCCCCAAAAAACACATCTTGTCAATAACTACACACATAAAGAATGATCCAGGTCCTCAGATCATGTACTCAGCAGAATCACTTCTCCTTTTAACCTAATCTTCTCCTCTTCCTGGCTGCTAAGTGGCCCAGTAGAATGTGCTGGGACTATAGTCAGAAAGACCAGAGTTCAAATCCAGCCTCAGACATTTATTAGCTTGTTGGTCCTAGACAAGTCACTTAATTTTGTGTGCTCTGTTCCTCATCTGTAAAATGAACTGGAGAAGGAAATGGCAAACCACTTCTATATCTTTATTAAGAAAATTCCTAATATGTTCACATAGAGTCAGACATGACCAAAACAACTGAACAAAACAATCTCTTTTCCTATTCTTACAATACTCATTAACATTATATGATCTAATTCAAAACATTTGAAGACCCCAGATGATTAATGACCCATTAGCATCATTTGTACTCTCTTGCTGTTATTAATATTCTAGAATAAGTGTCCATACAATTTGTGTCCACTGTATGGTTCTGTTCTCCAGAACCTTAATGCCATGGATATTCATAAGGAACCGCATCAGTCTGTGTACTACCTATACACTCTTTCATATCCATCCCATATAATGGGCCATGTAATATCTTCTCATTATGTTTACATTGGATTGTCAAGTGATATTTATTGAAAGTAAATCTACTTTATATCCTGTCAACCTATAATATTTTGTTTCTTATAGTAAATCATTAATAGTTTCACTTATTAGTTTCTACTGATCCCTAAGCAATTGTTTTTCACATGCCAGTCACACAACAAGCATTTATCAAGTTTTTACTGTGTACCACTCACTGAACTAAGCACTAGGGATACTAAGAGAGGCAAAAGCTACTTCCTGAAGTCTAATGACAGAGATAGACTGCAAAAAAAAAAATTACAGACAATATCTATAAAAAATGGAGATAAAGAAAGATGGAAGACAATAGTTTTAAGGGGAGGAGGAGTCACAAAAAAAAAAAAAAGATTTTAGCTGAGGCTTGAAGGAATCTGGAGAAATCAGCAGGCAGTGACTAAGAGGGAAGGTGTCACAGTCATAGAGGATAGATAGACACCAAAAAATTCTAGTAGTTTGGAAATGGAATATCTAGTGGGAAGAAAAGGAAGGAGGCCAGTGCTACTGATTCAATCATAAAGTATGTGGAAAAAATAATAAGACTAGAAAAATAAGAATTGTAGTCATCTATAACAGGGACGAAACCTTCAAATAATTTTAAAATAAGGCCTCAAATTTCATTCTAGAGAGGCAGAGGTGTTTTTTTTTTGTTTTGTTTTGTTTTGTTTTTTTAAATGTTACAGTGAGATATTCTTCCAACCCAAGACAACATAGGAAATCAGAGAGATCTGAGATATAAGAGAGGAGGTTGACTTAGGGCCTTCATGGATGAAATAGAAGCAGCAGCAGTTCAAGAATTCTCAAGTCAGAGATAGTAAAAGGAACTCATAATGAGTTAAAAGATACTACAGTTGACTAACATTCTAGAACTGAAAACAGAACTAGATGCAGCTTTGTACTTCCATTGCCTATAGTAATTTCTGAGGAATGGATGAATGGGTGGAAAAAAAATAGATCCTAGAAACAATCAGTATTTTCATAAAAGAAAATGACAATAATAATACAACTTTTTTTAAAAAATTGTGGAATTCAGTTAAATGCTATGAGAAAATATATGTCTCTAAATGAATATATCAATAAGAGAGAAAAAAAAAGATTAATGAATTGGTAAAAAACTAAAGGAAAAAATCCCTAGAAAACATTTTAAAAAGTTATATAAATTTAAAATCCTTAATTAAACACTGAAATGGAAATCTTGAAAATCAGAGGAGAAAATAATGAAATTGAAAGTAAGAAAACCACTGAAATAATAAATGACACTTGGAGATGGTTTTAATGAAAAAAAAGCAATAATAAAATAAATGTAATTGTTTAATTTGCTTTTTTAAGGAAAAAATTCCAAATTGGCAGTAAAAAAAAAATATATATGAATGTACCACCAAAGAAGATAAAATTAAAATAATTACTAAGAGTTTTAATCATTTATTAAAGCAATAATCTTAGTGAATAGTTGAATATTTATAAATTATGTTTTCTCAAATTAAGAGGAATAGGATGCTTAAACAAGTTCTGTTTTGGAAAAAAAAATTGAACTACACATCACTGGGCTGCCTAAGAAAACATTCTCAAAACCACATGGATTTACAAATGAATTCTCCAAAATATTTAAGGAACATAAGTAATCCCAATATTATATAAACTATTTGAAAAACTAAATAATGAAGGAGTACTGCAAAATTATTTTTATGACACAAATATGGTGTTTATGCCTAAATCAAGGAGACAAAAAAAACAGAAAAGAAAACTATAGATTCATTTCCTCAATTAATATCAATGCAAATATTTTAAATAAAATAGTAAGAAGGAGCTTACAGTAATATATAAAGATAATACATTACAACTAGGTGGCATTTATAGCAGGAATACAGAACTAGTTCAATATGTGGGAAATTATAATTGCTTATGTCAAAAATAACCACAAAAATCATGTAATTATATCAATGAATGCAGAAAAACCTTTCAGGAAATAAAATTCCCATTCTTAGTAAAAACACTAAAAGTATAGGAATCAATAACACCTGTCTTAACATTAACTATAGTCATGTAGTTAATTATTATGGTAGTTATATTATATTTTATTAGCTATAGCAATATAGATATTTATACTAATAAGACAAAAAAAGAATCAAAGGAATAAAAATAAGCAATGAGGGAACAAAACTGTACAGATGATATGATTATTTACATAGTGAAATCTTGAGAATCAACTAAAAATGTAATTGAAAGAAATAACAACTTCAGCAAAGTTGAAGGATAGAAAATAAATTTACATCAATTATCAATCTTTCTTTAAATTAACAACAAAGGAAGAGAAAGAGAGAAATTCCATTTAAAATAGCCACAAACAACATAAAATAATTGGAAGTCAACCTACAATGTTAAACCTAGGAATTATGTGCATGCAATTACAAAACAATTTTCACACCATGAAGACAGATCTAAATAACTGGAGAACTATTCATCTGTAAACTGAGAGTATAATAAAAATGATAATTCTGCCTGTTAACTTATTTAATTAGTGCTGTACCAAGCAAAGTAACAAAGAATTATTTCATAGAGCTATTAAAAAAAAAAAAAGTAACAAAATTCAAAAAAAGTGGTCAAGAATAACAAGAATATTTATAGCAAAAAAAAGGTGAAGGAAGGCAAACTAGCAGTTCTAGATTTCAAATTATATTACAAAGCATAAGAATAATCTGGAATTGGCTAAAAAACAGAGTGGTGCATTAGTAGAATAGATTTAAGTATACAATACATAGGAATATGTATCAGTAATTTGTAATAGTAAAAAAAAACTATAGTAATCCAGTGTTTGATAAACCCAAAGACCCAAGCTTTTGGTGTAATACTTAACATTTGATAGAAAATGCAGGAAAAACTTGAAAGCAATTTGACAGAAACTAGACATAGACCAACACCTCACACCAGGTGAGACAAAGTCAAAATGGATAAATGATTTAAACATAAAGAATGACATGTCAATTAGGGAAGCATGGTGTATTTTTCCTATCAGATTTATTGATAAAGAGTTTATTACTGAACATACAAGAGATAGACAAGATCACTGGGTGTAAAATAATTTTGATTATCTGAAATTAAAAAAAAAAAAAAAGATTTTGCACAAACAAAACAAATGCAGCCAAAATTAGAAGAAAAACAAAGTTTGGGGTTTTAAGCAAGTGTCTCTGATAAAGTCCTTATTTCTCAAATATATATGGAACTAATCAAACTTTATTTAAAAAAAAATGAACCATTCCAGCCAAGATGGCAGAGAGGAGGCAAACAGCTGCTTGAACTCCGCATTTTCTCTCAGAGTTTATTTTATGACAAGCCTCAGAATTAATGCTTGACCAGAAAAAAACCCACATCCTTGAAATTTGCCAGAAAAGGTCTGTGTTTGCTGAAGGGAGGGATGAACAGGTTGGGTGCAGTCTGAGGGCAAGCAGCAAGATCAGGCAGGCAGCTCACACTGCTCAGACCAAAGGGGTTGGAGTGTGATCTCTGCTGTTTCTGCAAAACGACCTTTATCCCAGTGTGGATATTCCATCTTGGCAGCAAGCCAGGAGAAGCAGAGAAGGTGTAAACACCAGAGGTACAGAATAAAAGCCCAGAAAGCTATCGTCTCTAGAGACCCGGCCACCCCACCCCCACCTGGAGTGACTCAGTTTGTTCTTAGAGCCTCACAGCACAGACACAGCGCAGCCATCGCTGTAAGTGCCTCACTGTTGTCTCCCACAGTTTGTAGAGGAAGCCTGGTAACACCATCCAGCCCCATCCCCCCATCCAGAAACAGACCTATTGTTTCTCTTGTCAATTTGTTTGTCTGGGGGTTTTTAATTTGTTCCTTTTCTAGCCTTTTTAGTTGTAAGCCCAATTCGTTGACCTTTTCTTTCTCTATTTTATGCAAGTAGGCAGCTAGAGATATAAAACTTCCCTTTATTACTGCTTTGGCTGTATCCCACACATTTTGGTATGATGTCTCATTATTGTCATTTTCTTGGGTAAAGTTATAAATTATGTCTATGATTTGCTGTTTTACCCAATCATTCTTTAGTATAAGATTATTTAGTTTCCAATTATTTTTTGGTCTATTTTCTCCTGGCTTTTTATTAAATGTAATTTTCATGGCATTGTGGTCTGAAAAGCATGCATTTACTATTTCTGCCTTATTGCATTTGGTTTTGAGGTTTTTATGTCCTAATATATGATCAATTTTTGTATAGGTTCCATGAATTGCTGAGAAGAAAGTGTACTCCTGTCTCCATTTAGCTTTCGCCAAAGATCTATCATATCAAACTTTTCTAGTATTCTATTTACATCTTTGACTTCCTTCTTATTTATTTTGTGGTTTGATTTATCTAATTCTGAGAGTGCAAGGTTGAGATCTCCCACTATTATAGTTTTGCTGTCTATTGCTTTTTGCAGCTCTCTTAATTTCTCTTTTAAGAATTTAGATGCTGTACCACTTGGTGCATATATGTTTAATATTGAAACTGCTTCATTATCTATGCTACCCTTTAACAGGATATAATGCCCTTCCTTATTTCTTTTAATTAGATCAATTTTTGTTTTTCCTTGCTCTGAGATGAGAATGGCATCCCCTGCTTTTTTGGCTTCACCTGAAGCATAGTAGATTCTGCTCAACCCTTTAACTTTTATTTTGAATGTATCAGCCTGTTTCAGGTGTGTTTCCTATAAACAACATATAGTAGGATTCTGGCTTTTAATCCAGCCTGCTAACTGCTTCCTCTTTTTGAGGGAGTTTACCCCATTCACATTTATGGTTAGAATGACTAATTCTATATTGCTTGCCATCCTGTTAATCCCTACTTATGCTTTTCTCCTTTATTTCCTTCTTACCCCCCTCCCCAGTATTAAACTTGTGAGTACCACTTGCTTTTCACACCTCTCCCTTTTTAGTATCCCTCCCCCACCTTAAATATATGTATTGCAAAATGTACATAAATGGTTAAAGTGTTCTATACATGCTAGCTTTATTATAACTCCTTTCTCCTTTATTTTAACACCTACTTCTATACTTGTATATGTTCTTATATATACCTTATATTCTAAATAATCTCTTCTAGGTCAGGAACTGTATTTTGGGCTTATTTGTTTGCTTTTTTAGGCAATTGAGGTTAAATGAATTGCCCAGGATCATACAGCTAAGAAGTATTATATATGTCTGAGACAGGATTTTAACTCAGATCCTCCTGAATTCAAGGCCAGCACTCTATCCACTGTACCACCTAGCTGCCCTTGGTCAGGGACTGTCTTGCTTTTATATATGTATTCTCATTTATTAATACTTAAGTACTTAAATGCTTTTCATTTATTCATTTGTTAATCCATCACTATATAGTGGATGGATAAAAGTTATACTATTTATGAAAGATGACTGATCATATGGATATCAGAAAGAAGAGAAATTTATTGTAGAGGGTCACAGATAATAGGGAACCCTGAGCAAGATATAAGACCCTTTATTCCAGTAAAAGGAATCCTGCTGACATGTCTGGTTTGGCTCCCCACCCCAACTAGGGGTGTCTCGGCCTTTCTGAGAAGTCAAGGGGTGTGACAAGCTGTGCTATAATTAAACCAGAGTTATACTAAAAAGGCAAGGAAATATCTGCACACAATAGCAAGTTATATATATGATCCCATATGCACAGTATCTTATAGTTAGCACATGCACAGTGTGCCATAGTTATGTAACTGTGTTAGGGTATATACGGCTGAGAAAATCTTTAATAAATGGACTCCTATTTGACTATCCTCATGAATTTAATCCCTACATTCCTCACACATGATCAAGACTTGGGCTTGTACTAAAGTCCCTTAGTAGTAGGTCTAGACAGATTGTGAATGTAAAAGGAAGAAAGACTGGGGTTAAGGAGTTACATGGAGAAAATTAACATGGAACTAGGTCCAAGATGGTAATATGTAAAGTCACATTAGGAGGAGTTTGGGGTGAGTTCTTACTGGCACATAACATATGTGAATCACTGGAAACCTAGGCAAGAGAAAACTATTGTAGAAAATTCTCATTTCTTTTACAAATCCATATATATGTGTGTGTGTGTGTGTGTGTGTGTGTGTGTGTGTGTGTGTGTATGCACATACACATATGTATATAAGCTTATGTGTGTGTAGCAATTGGGGTTAAGTCACTCACCCAGGTTGACATAACTTTTAAGTGTCAAATGTCTGAGGGCAGATTTGAATTCAGACCCTCTTGCATTAAAAGTCATCTAGTCTAACCTGCTAATTTTACAGATGAGAAAACTGAGGTTACAAATGTCAGAGGTAGAATTTGAACCCATATCCTCTGTGAGTTTTCATTGTCATTTCCTACTTCATTATCAACCAGGTAGATAGCCTCGTGATAGTCCTGCCAGATGTTCTATCCACTTTGGCAGAATGGGCACAGTCTTACTTTGTGCCTCATCAAACCCATGATTCATTAAAGGTTGTTTTAATGATCAGTGGGGATCCTCACTAGCTAATGGGAAGAATGGCTACTGAACATTACTAGCTGAGTTCCTCTATCCTGGTGTTTTTCTGGTAATACATAATAGAGAAGATTATATGCATAGACACAAAAGTACAGCCAAAATAGGAGATCTAGAAGTAAGGGGTAAAAATGGAATATGTTTAATAAGTATCAGGTTGCAAAATATTTTTTAAAAATGCTAGTCTGAAAATTACTCTGAGATAACTCCCTCACTCATTAAAATTGTATGTAAAATAATACAATTCAGTTGTTTGTTGGAAAAATCACAATATCATACTTACTGGGGGTTCAAACTTGTACAATATTTGGATAAAATAATACTACATTTTGCAATAAAAATGAAAAATAAGATCAAAGACATTAAAGCTAAAGGGGCTCATTAGCACAAACTAGATAAGAAAACTCAATTCCTCTCTAGGACTATACCCTAAAGATATAGAAACAGCTCATTTGATTAAAGGAGATGACCAATTTGTGGTACAAGAATATAATGAAATATTATTGACAAATATGAAAAATTAAGAAGAAACACAGAAAAGATCATATAAAATTATATGTAATAAAGGTCACAAATCAGCACAATGGACATAATTATTATAAAAATGTAAATTATTTTCAAACACTACAGAAAAATATTTAAATGGAAAATTCAGAGATCAGAGGTATAAGTAGAATGGTTTTTGTTACTACCCTGTTAAAGTGAATGTGCATATTTAAAACATTATATATAATGGAAGTTTAGTTTTCACATACAATCCCATTTTAGTTTTGATTGCATTTGAATGTGATTTATGCAGATGGTTACTAAATTAATAAAAAAGAGATGGAAAAATACTTTTTGTTGAAGATTTTTTTTCCATTTCTCTGAAATCAGAAAGCTTCTTATAATCTTATTACAAAAGTATATTGCAGGTTATTTCTTCTTATTTTAACAAGGCAAGATAAATGAAGGTCTTTTACAACAAAATACTTGGTCCCAAATGTAGTACATATGGTATCTTCTGTAATTATTGTAAAATTTGCCAGAAGAAAATTATTAAAGAAACACATTGCATTACTTTACTTTCTTCTTGAAAAACCAAGAAAGCATCCCAAATATTTTCAAACTAAAAAATACATTCAACTCTCTAATTTCATTGGCACAAGGGATTTTTAATATGGAAATTCCCTTGGTCATTGCACACTAACAATTCAACTGTAATTTAAAATGTTTTCCCATAGTTTCTTGACACAGTCAATACGTTTTGAAGAAGTAAATTGAAGATAGGTCTTTGGAGTGAAAGATTGTAACGTCTGATTCTATCTGTTGATCTATACTATCTTCTCATATATATGTTTATAAACAGTAATTTTAAGTTTCTATCTACTGGTTTAACACTATACTAAAGCTTTTGAAATGCTCTGTATATATGCATTTGTGTGTTTCACATTCATATGTATATACCCATAAGTTATATCTACATACATATTATATTAAAACAGGTATGACATCCATTTTCCAATTTTAGTTAACATTTCATCAAATTATTATTATTTTTAATAGTTTTTATTTACCAGATATATGCATGGGTAATTTTACAACATTGACAATTGCCAAAACTTTTGTTCTAATTGTCTCCCTCCTCCTCCCCCAGATGGCAGGTTGATTAATACATATTAAATATGTTAAAGTATAAATTAAATACAATATATGTATACATGTACAAACAGCTGTCTTGCTGTACAAAAAGAATCAGACTTTGAAATAGTATACAATTAGCCTGTGAAGGAAATCCAAAATGCAGGCAGACAAAAATAGGATTGGGAATTCTATGTAGTGATTCATAGTCATCTTCCAGAGTTCTTTCACTGGATGTAGCTGTTTCAGTTCATTACTGCTCTAAAGGAACTGATTTTGTTCATCTCATTGTTGAAAATGGCCACATCCATCAGAATTGATCATTATATAGTATTGTTGTTGAAGTATATAATGATCTCCTGGTCCTGCTCATTTCACTCAGCATCAGTTCATGTAAATCTCTCTAGGCCTTTCTGAAATCATCCTGTTGGTCATTTCTTACAGAACAATAATATTCCATAATACTTATATACCACAATTTATTCAGCCATTCTCCAATTGATGGGCATCCACTTAGTTTCCAGTTTCTGGCCACTACAAAGAGTGCTGCCACAAACATTCTTGCACATACAGGTCCCTTTTCCTTCTTTAAGATCTCTTTGGGATATAAGCCCAGCAGTAACACTGCTGGGTCAAACGGTATGCACAGTTGGACAACTTTTTGAGCATAGTTCCAAATTGTTCTCCAGAATGGCTGGATGTATTCACAATTCCACCAACAATGTATCAGTGTCCCTGTTTTCCCACATCCCCTCCAATATTGCACATTATCTTTCCCTGTCATTCTAGCCAATCTGACAGGTGTGTAGTGGTATCTCAGAGTTGTGTTAATTTGCATTTCTCTGATTAATAATGACTTGGAGCATCTTTTCATATGGCTAGAAATAGTTTTAAATTTCTTCATCTGAGAATTGTCTGTTCATATCCTTTGACCATTTATCAAGTGGAGAATGGCTTGATTTCTTATAAATTAGAGTCAATTCTCTATATATTTTGGAAATGAGGCCTTTATTGGAACCTTTGGCTGTCAAACTGTTTTCCCAGTTTATTGTTTTCATTCTAATCTTATCTGCATTAGTTTGGTTTGTACAAAAATTTTTAAATTTGATATAATCAAAGTTTTTTATTTTGTGATCAATAATGATCTCTAGCTCTTCTTTGGGCATAAATTCATTCCTCTTCCACAGGTTTGAGAGGCAAACTATCCTATGTTCCTCTAATTTATTTATAATTTTATTCTTTATGCCTAGGTCATGAACCCATTTTAATCTGATTTTTCACCAAATTGTTTTTAAGGTACTTGGAAGTTATAAGTGAAATAATTGCTACTCAAATTTTTAATCCATTTAAATATTTGAGAGCATATTAAAGGGGTAATTATGTAACAAGAAGACCTTGATTTTCAAAACCCCCAGTGGTTCCAATTTGGGCATATGTAATACATTCTGCTTTGTTTAGATCATGTTGTAATTAGCTATGTATTACTGAACAAGTCACTTTACCTTTTTAGGTCTCACTTTTCTCAATTTTAGAGTATAAACATTGCTAGGGTCCTTTCCAACTTTCACCATGATGTTCCTAAGAAGCCTAACACATGTAGAGGCAGAGTTAGATAAGTTGGGTCAAGGTTACAATGGACTTAGTGATTAAAAGGGTGTGGGATATGTGTCAATGAGAGAGACAATTATATATCAGAAAATGAGTAGTAAGGGTACTGTGTTAATTGCATTTTGAGTTCACAATTAACCTTGCCACATTCTTAATACATGTTCTGAGAGCCAAACAATAAAGAATTATAAAGAATCATCCATCATGTGAAAAATCCATTTATGGTACAGGAGATGTCAGCATAGAAAGAGAAAGGGGCCTATTGAGACACTAGATCTTAGATATGTCTAATTCACGAATCCAGCTCATATCCTGTGATACTTGTATTGTGCAGAGCTGAATTGAGGGTCAAAAAGACTTGCCGAAGTCTCAAAAGAATAAATAACTTACTGAGAAACTTAAGTAATAGTTAACAAGAAATAAATAGTTTATAATAAAGCTCAAAGATTAAAAGGATAGTTTTACTTTTATATATAATTTGGAATTCATTTTTAGATCTATTCCTTGCTACCCACGTGATTCAATTTCTGACTACATCTGTGCAAACTCAATTGAGCCCCAAATTTATATTGAACCAAAAAATCATGACTTCAATAGTGTTTTATACTCATCACAACCCTTTGAAATCAAATTGGCAAACTGATTCATCTTCTCCATTCCTGTCTTTCCCTTATGTTACCTCTATTAATCTGCAGAAGAAAAAGAAATACATCTGTGGAAGATTATTGAAAACAAAAGGACAATCCAGAAAATGTCATATTCTGTTTATACATGATGGTATATAAGAAACTATGCTTTCTTAAAGCCCTTGTTTCCATCATAAAGGAACTTTCAATATAATTTTTAATCACCTTTATATTTTCCTTTTTTTTTTTTTTTTTTTTTTTTTTGCTGATACAATTGGAGTTAAGTGACTTGGCCAGGGTCACATAGCTAGGAAATGTTATGTGTCTGAGGACAGATTTAAACTCAGGTCCTCCTGATTTCAGGGCTAATGACAGCTTTATAGTTTTGAAACACATGCATAGATAGTTTTGAACATTCACTCTTCTAAAACCTTATGTTTCAGATTTTTTTCTTCCTCCTTTCCTCATACCCCATTGCATAGATGCCAAGAAATCCAATATATGTTAAAGATGTGCAATTCTGCTATATATATTTCCATAATTATCCTGCTGCACAAGAAAAATCAGATCAAGAAAAAAATAAGAAAGAAAATAAAATGCAAGCAAACAACTAAAAATAGTGAAAATACTTTGTTGTGATTCACACTCAGTCCCCACAGTCTTCTCTCTGGATGCAGATGGCTCTCTCCATCAAAAGATTATTGGAACTGACCTGAATCACCTCACTTTTGAAAAGCCTCAGTCTATCAGAATTCATAGTTGTATAATCTTGCTGTTGCTGTGTGCAATATTCTCTTGGTTCTACTCAATTCATTTAACATCATATCATGTGCAAATCTCACCAGGTCTTTCTGATATCATCCTGCTAATCATTTCTTATAGAATAATAATATTCCACAACATTCATATACCATAACTTACTCAGCCATTTTCCAACTCATGGACATCCACTCAGTTTCCAGTTTCTTGCCACTACAAAAAGAGCTTTACAAACTTTTTTTGCACACGTGAGTCCTTTTCCCTCTTTTATAATTTCTTTGGGATACAGATCCAGTAATGGCACTGTTGAAACAAAGGGCATTCACAGTTTTATATCCCTTTGGCCATAGTTCTAAATTGCTCTCCAGAATAGTTGGATCAGTTCACAATTCTACCAAGAATGTATTAGTGTCCCAATTTTCCCACATTCCCTTCAACATTCATTATTATCTTTTTCTGTCATGTTAGCCAAACTGAGAGATATGTAGTGGTCCTTTAGAGTTGTCTTAATTTGCATTCCTCTGACCAATAGTGAATTAGAACATTTTTTCATTTGACTAAAAATGGTTTTAATTTCTTCATCTGAAAATTATCTGTTCACATCCTTTTATCAGTTGGACAATGGTTTGTATTCTTACAAATCAGAGTCAATTCTCCATGTATATTAGAAATGAGACCTTTGTCAGAAAGAACACTTGAATGTAAAAGTTTTTCCCAGTTTACTGCTTCCTTTCTAATCTTGTCTGCATTGGTTTTGTTTATACAAATGCTTTTTAACTTCATATAATAAAAATTGTCCATTTTGTATTCCATGATGTACTCTAGTTCTTTAATTACAAATTCCTTTCTTCCCCAAAGACCTGAAAGGTAGGTGATCTTTCTTCTTCTAATTTGCTTATAATATCACTCTTTTATTTATTTAATTGCTGAGGCAATTGGGATTAAGTGACTTGCCTAGTCTCACACAGCTAGGAATTGTTAAGCATCCAAGGCCAGATTTGAACTCAGATCCCCCTGACTTCAGGGCTGGCACTCACTCTATCCATTGCACCATCTATCTGCTTCAATAATATCATTTTTTATGTCTAAATCATGAACCCATTTCAATCTTATCTTGGAATAGGGTGTTAGGTGTGGGTTATAGTTTCTGACATAATAATTTCCGATTTACCCAGCAACTTTTGTCAAATAGTGAGTTCTTGTGACCACAGGATGATTTCAGAGAAGTCTGGAGAGACCTACATGAACTGATGCTAAGTGAAATGAGCAGAACCAGGAGATCACAGGCAACAACATGACTATATGATGATCAATTCTGATGGACGTGACTCTCTTCAACAATGAGATGATTCAAAACAGTTCCACTTGTTCAGTGATGAAGAGACCCAGAAAGAGAACCATGGAAACAGAGTGGGGACTACAACATAGCATTCTCACTCTCTCTATTATTTGCTTGCAATTTGTTTTCTTAGTTTTTCTTTTTCTTATTTCTTGATTTGATTTTTCTTGTGCAGCAAGATAACTGTATAAATATGTATACATATATTGGATTTAGCATGTATTTTAACATTTAACATGTATTGGATTACCTGCCAACTAGGGGAGGGTCGAGGAGAAGGAGGGAAAAATTTGGAACAAAAGGTTTTGCAAAGGAAAAAATAGAATAAATTTTTATGAATCAAAAAAAATAGTGAGCTCTTTTCCCAGAAGTTGGGTCTTTGGGTTTGTCAAACACAAGATTACTATAGTTATTGAGTATTGTGTCTTGTGAACCTAACCTATTCCACTGATCAACTACTCTTTATTTTGCTGGCTGATGACTTTAAATGGATGTTATTGATAATTTTAAGGAAAATTCCATCAATTACTGTATTCTTTAGTGTTTTTAATATGAATGGGTGTTGGATTTTATCAAGTACTTTTTCTGCATCTATTGAAATGATCATATGATTTCTATTAGTTTGGTTAATGATGTACTCATTTATGCTAATAGTTTTCCTAATATTGAACCAGCTCTGAATTCCTGGTATAATTTTCAATGTAAGTGATGATAAAGATTAGAAACAGAGGAGCCCATCATAGTGCATAGAAAAGGACCCTATTGGAAGTCAAGAAAATCTGAGATTCAGCCTAATCTCTAACTCATACTACCAATTTGACCAAAAGGGCAAGGTACTTATTTGTACCAGTGAAAAGGAATGTTTCCACAACCAATTGCTTATTTTGATTAAACAATAGATCTTTGTTGTGGGTAATACCCTTTTCCTTTAAAATTCAAGAGTATGATATTAAGAAAGGAAATTTATAAATACACAACTAGAAATTTTTTAAAAGCCAGAGATGGATATTTTTCATTTAATTCTCCATGTTCTAAGGAAGGAATGTGATGAGAGATTCAAATATACATCTTTTTTGAATGTAAATTCATTAATGAAAGAAGAATAAAAGGGAGAGAAAAAAGAGCAATGATTATTACATTTCTGCAATAAACTGGCAGTTTTGTTAAGGGAATCTGACCAATTAACCAGAGTGGTGATGTTATTTATAAGTCATTAATGTACTGCTCCTTTAAGGTTATTCATTCAAATTGTCATAGTGAAAGTTTTTCTTATTTGGAGGGAGGAAAATAAAGATGAGATTTTCAACTCATGGGACAATGTAGCCAGGGAAATAGTCTTTTGTTCTTTTTCTAGTTCCAATTCCTTGCATGAGCCCTTTTATCCCATATTAGAGTTGGGGGTATATGCCTTTATGGATAACCTGCTGAATCCCAGGGTTGTGGTTTGTAAGCAGCTAAGTTGCTAAAATAGCTTCAATCCAGATGATCCTTATAACTTGACTGGTTTCTTTCCTTTCCAAATTTTATGGGAAAGGAGAACATCTGATGCCATGACTGGGTCAAATGTCATTTTAAAAAAGCCATTTAAGTTTAGATCACCCAAGAAGTTGAAGCTATGAAATTTTTTAGATCCTGGTAGCAATCTATTTTCCTCCTATTTTATTCCTAAGTTTTACATTAAGCTTCAGTAATTGGACACTCTACATGCCTTCTGTGTATATCCCAGGCATGAGGCCACTGCAATGAATGGTAGGTAAGATGATTAAAATGAGGACAGTTAATGAGAAGTCAACAGTTATCAGCAAACTTTATTAAACAACCTTACTCTGGAGTGAGATAGGATTTTTAAACTGTTTGAGTATGTGATTGCCAAAAGCTAATTAACAGGATCAAGTTGCCGAGTTATTCTTTTCCCACTGGACAAACTAAACATTTAGAAAGATACACCCTATCTAATCTTAAATTAGTCTTGTGCTACTATGTTTATGTCTAACCTTTAAAATGGATTTAGAATATATCAACAGACCATGAGTTATTGCATTTTTCCCAAATGAGTATTACAGACAGAAAAATAGAGGAGAGAATGGTTGGAATGTTCAAAGGGAAAGAAGTGAAAAGAAGATGTAAAATAGCTATGACCAAGAAATGTCCAAAGATTTGTCTTGAGGATAGTGCCTATCTTATAACTAGAGTATCTGAATTTAGATTTTTATAGAAAGTTTTTAGCATTGACCTTTGTATAATGGTATTTGATTGAGCAAATAGACTCAGTCCATCACCTTGAGGATTTCATGACCTAAATCAGAGTATGCTACTGTGGGCAAATATTGAAATGGATATTATGACATACAAGACTGCCTACAAATATTCATAGTCTATGAATGTCATGAAAATCCTAAAATCAGCTATCTCAGAATGATTAATGGTTAAAGAAGACAAATAGGAAATCATGGACTGGTAAGGAGAATGATTCAAGGCAGAGCTATGATCAATCTGCCTGAAGTCATGTTGTAATTGGCACAGAGGAAATGACACATGGCTATGTAATTTCATTACAAGTATGGATTCTAATCTCAGTCATTCAGTGAATTCTGGTATATAAACAATATACTGTTCATTGATATTTTTAATGGAAAAGATTCAAAAGATTGACTTGAGAAGACCAGCAAGTCTGTTGGAAGATTAAGTAAGTGCAATATAAACTACAATAGATCCAATGTAGTATGACTGATAGAATGTCAGACTTGGAGTCAAGAAGACCTGAGTTAGAATGTCACTTCAGATACTATCTGTGTTACTCAAAATAAGTCATTCCTTGAATGTTAAGTGTCTCATCTGCAAAAGGGGCTAATAATAGCACCAACTGCTGCAGAGTTATGAGGATTAAATGAGATAATGTAAGCAAAATCAGCTTTAATTTTTTTTTTAAATTGTAAATCAAAATGATCAAAATAGATGTAATTTTATTGTTATTGTTAGTAATAGAATTTATGGGATACTTGTCCCTACTTTAAGGTTCAGTTCTAGTGCTACTTTCTATGATATGTTGATTATATTAATAGTTTGAATCCACTCATCCCACTGCCATTATTATGTGTTTGTTTTATATTTATATTATTTTCTTTAGATAAATGTAAGACACTTGAGACTCCATTTTTGTCTTTGCATTCCCAGTGTCCAGCACAGTGCCTGTTGTAGAATAGGTCCTTAAGTGTTTATTGAATGGATAAATGAATGTCAAACAAAGGGGAATGAACAGTTCAAGAAAGAAAGAATTATTTCTATTTGAGGGGATCAAAGAGGATTTGTTGGAGGAGGTATCACCTGAAGTGGGCAGTCTTCCCATTTAGTTTCCTAAGCACTAGCATTAATGTCATATGTGAAATATATTCCATGCTCATTAGTAAGTCCACAACATCATCAAAAAAGAAGTCTGGAAATTTAGTCTACTAGAGAAATAGTATAGCTAATCACAGCACAGACATACTGCAGAGAATATATGACAGCAGGATACATCCAGCATATGTGGCATAAAGGATGTATTGAAGTATGCCTTCAAAGAGTATGGCATAATTATGGAACACTGAAAGACAATAGAAGCTGACTGTCAAGTCTGTTAGCTGTGACCACATAAGCTTTATAAATAGATATTACAGCCAAAATTCTCTCATTGATACTTCCCACTAAATCATTGTGGCCTTCTACAAATAGCTTGAAAAAAATGAAGTTGAATGTTATGTAAAGGACAAACTTTGCCAATGCACAATTTTCTGTTTTGAAAGCAAAATTTGGTGATTATTTTTTAAACAATTGATTATTAATTCAATTTCAAACAATAGTAAAAAATAATTATTTATGATAGATTTGAAAAGGAAAAATATTTGAAGCTGAAGGATGTAGGGTTGAATGCTACTTCTGATATTACTTTGCCTTAGGTGAGTGACAATTTCTTTAGGTCTCACTTTGCTCATTTGTAAAATGAAGACATTGATAAAAATGGTTTCTAAAGTTCCTTTCAGTTCTACATTTTATGATCCTGTGATTTGTGACTATTTATATATTTAAAGTGAACTTCAACAAATGTGTACCACTATTTAATTGTTACCTCCTCCTTTTATACTCATTTTTCTTTGTGTATCCATTTGTTACCATATTATCAGAGATCTGACAAACTTCCAGGTTTAGTTCCCATGTGTTCCCTTAAAAATGGTTTTTGAATTCAAACAGATGGCACAGGGTTCACACACAAAAATATGCATTGCTATGATATGATAAAATTAAACTCAACTATTATTCATAATGGGCAGGAAGGTGGTACAATGGGTAGATTGCCATTGTGACCCTTGACAAATCATTTAGCCCTATTTGCCTCTGTTTCCTCAACTGTAAGATAAGCTAGAGAAAGAAATGGTAAACCACTCCAGTGTTTTTGTCAAAAATAGTCCTAAGAGGTAACAAAGAATGAAACATGACTGAAACGATGGAACAACAATATCGTTTATAATGTACCTACCTAAGATAGATAATATACCTACAAGGCACATTTTTTTCATATGATAAAAACATTGGTCTCAAAATATTTACATTCAAATGGGAAGGAAAAGCCATTGGAAGTGTTATGATATAGAACAATAGATCTGAATTCACATCCACATGAGCTCTGATACTTTGAAAGTCTAAACTCTCTGGGTCCAGTTTCCTCTTCTATCTCTACACTAATTCTCTAAAATTCCTTCTAGCTCTAAATCTCTTATCTTGTGATCACAAAGATAAATAATGTAGATTAGAAATCTATGAAGGATAGAGGAGAACTCAAGAAAAGCAATATTTAAAGAGGAAGAGACCATTTTCCAGCTTGGAGGCATCATGGAAAAGAGGTCATCGAGAATCTCAGTGAAGAGTTCCTGAAAAATATAGTATCTGGACTGAGTCTTAAAAGAAGAGAATAATTTCAGTAAAAAACAAAAAAACCAAAAACAAACAAACAAACAAACAAACAAACAAAAAACAGACAGGACATACCAATGTAGGAAGATGGACAAGGCAATTCAAAATCATTATGAAAATGGAAAGTTGTTGAGCCTGAGTTTCATTAACTATCCTCCATGTCTAGAATATCCCACTTTATCTCTACCTCCTGCATTTCCTGACTTTCTTCCAATTCTAATAGAAACCCTAATTTCTACAGGGGTTTCATTCCCACTTAATTCTAGTGTCTACCCTCTATTATTTCTTAAATTATTTAAATTTCTTATTTACCTTATTTGTGCATATTCGCATACTTTTTGTCTCCCCTGTTAGGATGTGAGCTCCTTCAGTAAAAGACACATCATTACTTTTCCTCACACACAATATTCTACTTTGCATTTCCCTGTATTTGTACTAGCTGAGGTTTCTCCCCACCCACCAACTCCCATACTCAAGTCTGGAATAATGCTGCCTCTTCTTTTCAGACCTTTATAGAATCCCTAACTTCCTTCAGTGCGTAGCTGAAACACCCTCTTCTATAGGAAACCATTTCTGATTCCTCCCATCCTCTAATACCTCACCTTTAAAATTCCCTTTTAGTCTATTTTGTATTAATTTATCTATGTTATCTACCAACTTTCCCAGAATGGAAACTCCATGAAATCAGGGAATATTTTATTTTTATCCCCTTGTCCATAGCACCTAGTATTTTAACACAATAAAAATTGATTGATTGATTGATGGAACGTTAGTAAAGTTCACTTCTAGAAAATGAGCTTGACCACTAGTAACAGGAATTTCCATAGTTTGATAAATATTCGCATGACTATAACTTAAATTAGGGTGGTTAAAACAAATGGTCAAACAGATGAATGTATAAATGAATAAATAAAACAAATGATCAAACAGATGAATGTTAAGTGAAAAAATAAATCATGAAGGAATAAGGCAGAGTTAACATTTACATAATGACAAGGTTTGCAAAGCATTTTAAAGGTATTATCTCATGTTATAATGACAACCTTCTGAGGCAAATGATATAATAAGCCCATTTTATAGACGTTTGGAGAGATTAAAAGATTTCCTTGGAATCTCATAGCCAGTATATATCAGGAAAGGAACCCAAACTCAATTTTTTTTTTTCTGAATTCAAGGTCAGCTCTATGTTTTCTATGCCATATTACCTCTTTTAAACTCTTAAGTTCCAGAGCATCAAGAAAGTCGACCAAGTCCATTCTTGTCCCTTAGGAACCTCTCTTCAAATGGAGGAAGACGAAAGGAATGTGGTGGCTACACTCAGTACACACATAATAACCAGCTATGGAGATAACCAAAACTCTTATTGAGCATAGAATTAATGACAGTCTGCTGGGCCACCTATAGGTTTAATCCTGGTACTACAGGCTAATAAATTTTCTGGGTGCTTGTACACCACTCACCAACTTAGGAGATCTTGATGATATCAGTTTTATTAAGTCAGTAACCAAGCTTACAATGGAAGAAGCAAATACTAATATTATTATTAAAATACTAACATCTACTGCAGTAGTGACTAGGATTTACCTGTAGCTCTGGGGCACCTAGATAGAAACAATGGATGGAGTTGCAGGCTGTATTCAGGAAAACCTAAATTTAAATTTGATTTTAGACACTTATTAGCTATGATTCTGGCAAGTCATTAAAAATGTGTTTGCCTTATTTGCCTAAAAAAGAAAACTTTTGCAAAGTCATAGCTACATAAATGTTGGAACAAAGATCTGAACCCAGCTCTTCTTTTAATAGCATGCTATACAATAAGGTTATAAAAATACCCCAAAGTTCTAACTTAGAATTGGAGAATAATTGGTATAAAAATTCCTTCCACAGATAAAAGTTAGGTAATTCCTCTGCCCTTCACAGTTTTAGAAAGTTGCTGAGAGTCCTGAGAGGCTGTCCATAGTCACATAGCTGGCATATGACAGAAAGAAATTGTCTTTATATCCTGCTGGTTTCAGCATAGCTTTGTCTTATATCCCATTGCCTCTTTATAATAATTATTATAAATTCTGAATCAAGTTTTATATGGCATTTTCATACCACACTTGTAATCTGTTTCCCTCCTAAAATCTGCATTAAAACAATGGCAACACCAATGACAACAACAATCTGTACATTACTTGGATCAAAGGATTATGTTTTAGTTTTTTTTTTTTTTTTAATTTATTTAGTATTTTATTTTCCCCAATTACATGCGAAAACAATTTTTAACAGTTTTTAAAAACTTTGAGTTGCAAATTATCTCCCTTCCTCTCTCCTTTGCCTCTTTACCTTAAGAAGGCAAGCAATCTGATATAGGTTATATATGTGTAGTCATGCGAAACATTTCCATAATAGCCATATTGTAAAAGAAATCATTCTCCCATCCTCCCAGAAAAAGAACCTCAAGAAAAATAAAGTTAATAAATATGCTTCAATCTATATTTAATCAAACATCAGCAGTTCTTTCTCTGGGGATGGATAGCATTTTTTATCATAGGTCCTTCCAGAATTGTCTTGGGACTGTTGTATTGTTGAGAATAGATAAATCCTTCACAGCTGATCATCTTACAACATTGCTGTTACTTTGTACACAGTACATTTGATTTTGTATCTGCTCATGGAAATATTTCAGGTTTTTTTTTCTGTTTATAATTTCTTACAGCACAATAGTATTCTTTCTATTATAACCATATCATGTAATTTATTTAGCCATTTCAAAAGTGATGGGCAATCCCTCGTTTTCTGACTCCCCCTGGAAAAGAACTGCTATAAATATTTTTGTACATATAGATCCTTTTCTTTTTTTATTTTTTTTTATCTCTTTTGGGATACAAACCTAATAGTGGTATTTTTAGGTCAAAGAGTATGAATGGATTTATAGCTCTTTGAGGCATAGTTCCAAAATGGTCTACAAAACAGTTAAATCAGTTCATAACTTCACTAAAATTAATGTCTCATTTGCCCCACATTCTCTCCAACATTGGTCATTTTCCTTTTCTTTTCTATTAAGCAATTCAGTAAGTACGAGATACTACCTCAAAATTGTTGTTTTTTTTTTTAATCATGTCTTTAATTTCTTTAATCAATTTTGAGTTAGAACATTTTTAACATGGCTATACATAGATTTGATTACTTCATCTGGAAACTTTATATATTTTGATCATTTATCAATTGAGGAATGATTCTTATTTTTATAAATTTAACATTCTCTATATGTTCAATAAATGATGTCTTTATCAGAGAAATTTGTTTCAAAATCTTTTTCATAGTTATATAATGGGCCAGAACTCTGTACTTAAAATAAGGATTCTTACAAGGTTTTAATTCAGTAGAATTGATAATACAATGGTTATCTAGTTTAGCATAGTGATTAATAGTTCTCTAGTTCAGTATGATTGCTTTAATCTTACAACAAATAATGGTTCCCTAGTGATATAATAATTGGCTTATACTCCCTATATTGTAAATGATCTAATTATAATAAAGCATATAAACTGGGACAAACCCAGTCAGGGTCAGGCTTGGAGGAGACAGACGACTGGAGGCAGGAGTTCAAGCTCTCAGAGCCAAGGAGAGACATTCATCCATCTCCCACTTTGTGATGGCTGAAGTCTGGAGCACAAGCCCTAGGATTCAGAGAGACTTCAAGACAGAGACTGTCATGGTGGTCCTCCTGTCTCCCCCACAGAAACTAAGACACATTCCAGAGGACCTCTAGAAATTTGGCCAGGACCCGAGGTAAGAAAACTAGACTGTGAAGGAACTAATAAAGAATTTGGACTTTATCCCTGTCTATTCTCATGATGATTACTCTTCTGAAATGAAGGCTGGTCCAAAGACCACTAGAAAACAGACCAGGACATTACATAGTTAATTTTGCTAATTGTAATTTCTTCCATTGTAGTTCTAATTCAATTTTTAACTGCAAATTTCCAAGAGAAAATGTTAGACTTTCTTTCTTGGCCTCCCTTTAAGGTATTATTCTGTTCAGTGTTTTAAATGTAATGACTAATTAAAAAAAATATTTGTTTAAATACATCATGAGAATAATTTATGGTAATACTAATATTGTAAATATAATGAATCTTAAACTTCTGTACCACCATAAATAAAATTATGTATATTTTCTAATGGAAATTTTTTTTAGATGGAATTTTATTTTAGATTATCTTCTAATAGCTCCCTAAGTATAACTATGATGTGGCCTCATGAAAGAGATAGTTATGATCTCTACAAGGCTATAATTGGCATCCCCCTAAATGCTTTCTTTTATTGTCTAGTGGAATCTGGGTAGAAATTTTCCAAAGCACAAAGTATAATGTGAGGAATTTTCTTTTGTGGATTAAAAATTAGCCATAAACATGACAAGTGACAGTGTTTGACAAATATAACTGATGCCAGATGTAAGGCATATCCATTTCTGCTGCCACAGCCAGAATGAGGTGGGGGTAAGAATCCAGAGGACACAGTATCCTTTTCCAGTGAGAAATATGTTGAAAGTTACACAAGGTTGCAGTTTATATTTTTGAAGGCTTTAAATGACTCCCTCATTTCCTACTCATTCCTCCTGAAAATAGCTGAGTTGCTATTCACATTGCACTATTCCTGAAGTAATTCAGTTGTGCTAGTTCAATTTCAATTAATTCACTAATCATTTATTACTTCATATGGCCAAGGCACATTCCTAACTGGATAGTGGCAATAAGGGTTGGGGACGGGGTGGGGGAATAGTGGAGCCAAGAGCCTTTGTTTCTATGAAGTTTACATTTTACTGGATAGAATGATGGACTCAGCTTATGGTAAGTAAGAGACAATGATGAGATATATAAATGGAGAGGTATATAGCAGGTAGTTTGTGATGTAGTATTTGAATTTCAAGGGAGAGTCCAAGGCTGACTTTAGGATTTCATCATTTAGAGATAACCTCTAGAATCTGCAGACATCTTCAGGTTGATCCAGAGAGGAGAAAAAGCAAATGATGAAGGAGACATACATTTAGGAGGCAGAAGGTAGATTTTTAAATCAGTAAAGGAGACTGAGTAAATGAGAGGATTATCATCAGATATAAAGACTGGAGAAATGTCAATAAATTATGACTAGCAACAGAGAATTGGATATACATTCCTGTATAGTCCCGGTATGGGAGATAACCCTCAACTCCTACCCCACTGCTCACCAATAATACTCTATCTACATATACACAAATATATTCATCTACATATATATGTATTTTCCACATATGTATGTGTATGTGTGTGTGTGTATCTTGAGGTAATAAGGTTTCAAAATTCAAGGAAACAGTGCCTTGGGTTTGTTTGTTTGTTTGAAGATAGAAACATGAAGGTGTTTTAAAGGCAGCTGAAAAGACATCATGAGGTAGGGGGACTATAGTGTCTGGGCTAGTTCTCTGGAGGGCCTCAGGATCAATCAGAGTCAGGATCAGTCAAAGTCTTTGGTCTTCAGAAGGAGAAGTGAAGGAGGCAGGCAAGATGCCACATGGCTTGCCAAAGATGAATCCTGGTCTCTGTAGTCTGTAGGCTGAAGTCTTCTCTCCTCAGCATGCTGTGGCAGAGAGATTCTGACCCTCTCCCTCAGCCCTCCTATCCTTGTCTCTGATTACCCCATCACAACACATTCAGCAAGCATCAATCATGAGGAGAGCCATCACATCACCATATGTTTATAGAACCATTATCATGCTTTGAGTAAGTAATTAGCCTTAAGATTAAGCTCTGCTATCTTAGATTCAAATATACCTTTTCCGAGTTCCAGCGCTCTACAGGGACAATTAAGAAAAAAGGGAGAAAATTATTAAGGTAATTATGAGCACAAGTATTGAGGCTAGACTTATAGTCTTTTTGTCCTTTGGGGTCAGAACAAAGGAAGAGATAGTAAGTGAAAATATAGAGATTATGAGTTATGGATCAGGGGAGATGAAAGAATGCATGCAAAATTGTCTCTATTTTCTCAATGTAACTATGCCAATGTAACTATGTATCTTTGCTCTCCATCACTCCATGGCCAAATGTGCTTCATTCCAGCCTTCTCCAGGGTTCTCTAGCACCCTTAAATGGGGTTTGGAGGATGTCTAGGTTCTTTCCTAATTCTTTTAAGCCCTACTAGTGCTCCCCCCCCCAATTTTATGTGTTCCCTTTGCCCCAATTCTATTTAGCCACTTAATCAGAATAACATTTAGAAAGAAATTTATTTTAAACATATAAATAGACAGATATTTAAAATCTTCCCAATCAGAGGCTAATTGCATTTCTCCCTCTCCACTACTACCACTACTCCTCAGTCCCTGGAGAGGGGATGTTGATTAGGTTCACAGTTTTTTTTCATTTTTTAATATAGCAGAGTCCTTACCCCTTTTGGGCCGACATCTGGGCTTCTCAGGGCTTCTCTGTTGGAACTGATTCCAATATCTGACTGAGAATACTGCTTCCAAGGTTACCATGGTCTAAGCTTTTGAGTCCATGGGGTTTTTACTTCCTGTTTTTAGGCCTAAATAAGACAAGTGAAACAAAACAAAGTAAACAAAATCCCAACTTCAAGCCCATTTCTTAGGGCCACTGGGAAAAGGGATAAAGGAGAAAGTCCTTCTCCTCCCCAACTCAATTCATGGCACCTTATCTGTGGGTGTATAAGAACTTGACCCTTTTTGTATACTGAGAGAAAGGACAGAAAGAGGCTGTCCTTGTCTTTTAGTTTTAAAAACACATAGTGTTCTGACTATGCAGCCGATGGATGTCTTCATCCACAAGGAGCTTCTATTTTTGAAAACTACATTTTAAATGCTCTGGGCCCCTATTATATCAAGAATTTAGGAGAAAATATTATCTCCTGGGATTGAGGAGGTGTGGCAGGAAATGCTAGAGGCCTAAAAAGAAAAAAGACTTCAGAAGCTGCTGTGGGGAATAGGATAGATGGTCAATTAAAGAGAAGCAAACAGATTTTATTGTGGGTCACTGAGTTTAGATACTATTTGATAGCAAGCTCACTCTCTCAAATCCTATTCATCTTCTCCAGAATAAGAGTATAAAGGTATAAATCAAATTGAAAGATTTATAGAATGTGACTATTGGAAGGTAAAAGAGAGAAGGATAAAGGGGGAAAGAGAGTGAATTATGGGATTCATTTACTTTAGGGTCAAGATTATGAAAATACTAAATTGGGGCCAAAATAGAAGTGATAGACTGGGAAATGTAAGGACAAAGTGATTTGAGGGCTGATACTATGATACCAGGTACCTTTTGTTTTTTGAAGGGCCTTAAATCCATGACATGAAAATTTCTGAAGCAACTAAAGGTACTTAACTTCAAGAAATTCAAGCTGAAAGGCATATGAGTCTTCAAATACTTAAAAGGCTTTCATGTGGGTCAGGGACTAGTGGTTTATTGTTTATTTTGGTTGTAGGTTTGTGTTTTTTTGGGCACAGAATGCAGAATTAGGAGTGATGAATAGAAGTTATAAAGAGTTTGATTTATAATGTCAAGAGAGGAAAAAACAAACAAACATTACTTTCTAAAATTGAGCCATTCAAAAATAAAATGGTTACCTCACAAAATAGTGAGATTCTGCCTCATTGAATATTTTTGAGAAGAAACTGGATGGCCATTTACTGAATTTTTTGAAAGGAGAAAGGATTGCAACTCAGAAATTCTATAATCCTGAAATATGTATGCAATAGAAATATAAGACAAATTGTCTACTTTTTAATAGTTTCTTACAATCTGAACAACAAAAGTAGAAACAGACACACAATATTTGAAAACATTTTTTAATGTATATAAAAACATAACATGGATGGCTAAGTGTATGTTGTATCAATTGTGTCACATAAGAAGATGGCATAGAAGAAAACTGATAATGGATGCTTTTATCTACTAATTATGAAAGGAGAGTGTGAATATACCATACAACTAAACATGAAGTGCTTTTTTTTTTTAGTTAACATTAATTATGTTTTTATCATTGTACTGGTTTATGTTTATGAAAATATTTTCATATCCGTATCTCACATAATCTTCTCAACAATTCAGTCAAATTTATTAAACACCTACTATTTACCAGCCATTAAACTAAACTATAGGGCTACAAAAACAGGTGAAAGGGTCTTTGCCCTAGAGGAGTTAGCAATCTAACAGAGGTGAAAACATGGAAGAAAAAAAAAATATAAAAAAAAAAAAAAAGGTGGGGTCAAGATGGCAGAGAATAAATGGAGTTTGTTTGAGATCTTCCTGATTTCCCTCAGAATCAATACCAGATCAAGCCTCTGAATGGATTTTGGAATGACAAAGACCACAAATAGTTGGAATGTAATAAATTTCCTGCAGAAGATATCTTGGAAAGGACTTCAGGAAAGAGCTGTCTTGATTGGGCAGAAGGATAATGGACCAGTGCAGGCACACTGTAGGGAGGCTTAGGGTGAAAAGGCCTGGCTCAGGGGATCTATTGAGAGGCTCTTAGCCAAACAAAATACAGCAGTGTTGGCAGTTCTGTCCTGATTCGGAAGCTAGTGAATCAATGGACTAACTGTGAGACTTCCAATGCAATTACAGAAGGCAAATAGTGAGCTCTTGAACCTAAATTTCTAAATTATCAGATTGAGGAGAAAATATTGTAAGCATCCAGAAAGAAACAATTCAAATATTGAGGAGCCACAATCAGATTTTCCTAAGACCTAGCAGATTTCACTTTAAAGTATCAAAGGACCTGGAATATGATAGGGCAAAGGATCTTGGACTGAAATCAAGAATCAACTACTCAGCATTACCTTTCAGGAAATAAAAAGTGGACATTCAATGAAATAAGGGGTTTTCAATTATTTTTGATGAAAAGCCCAGAGCTCACAGAAAATTTATCTTCAAATATAGAACTCAAGAGAAGCATAAGAAGGTTAAAAAGGAAGGAAAAAAAAAAAAAAAACTATATTGGTTAAAAGGGAAGGGAAAAAAAAACCTATGTTAAAAAACCCTCCAAATATATATAAAGCTAGAGAAATATACAAGAGAAAATATACAAGAGAAATAGAAAACAATTAACAGAAGGAAGGCACTAAAATTAAGAGGGGTTAGAGACATCTTCCTGTAGAAAATAGTTGGAGCAGAGAATAGTAATCTATTATTGCTATCTACATTTTAAAGATGAGAGTAATTAATTGATTTATTTAAGCCCACTGATTTAACTAGTGGTAGGGATTAGAATTCCATTTTTGGATTACAAATCCTGTACTTTTTCTATTATTAATTTTCTATTATACTATGCCTACTAAAATGATTTAATAAATTGTTTGTAATTTGACTAGAATGACATATATATATATATGTATATATATATATATTTAATCAATAGATGCATATACATATATCTATATATGTGTGTGTGTGTGTACAAAATCATGTGTACATATGCAACTAGAATTTTTAAAAAAATTAATATTAGCTTTTTATTTTCAAAATATGTGCAAAGATAATTTTCAACATTCATCCTTGCAAAACTTTGTATCCCACATTTTTCTCCCTTCCTTCCCTCCACTCTTTTCTCCTAGACAGCAAATAATCCAATATAGGCTAAACATGTGAAATTCTTCTAAACATATTTCCACATTTATCATGACACACAAGAATTATCATGCCACAAAAAAGAAAAAAAAAAAGGAGAAAGGAAAAAAAGCAAGCAAACAAGAAAAAAAAAATGAATATGCTATGGTGTGATCCCAAACTCAGTCCCCATAGTCCTCTTTTTGGATATAGATGGCTGTCTCCATCACAAATCTATTGGAATTGGCCTAAATAGCCTCATTGTTGATAAGAGCCAAGTCCTTTAGACTTGATCATCACATAGTCTTGTTGTGCAACTAGAATTTTAAAAGAAAAATTATACTGATTAGCAAGCAGGCTAGGTGATAGAGTGAAGAGATTGCTGTGCCTGGAGTCAGGAATACTCATCTTTATGAATTCAAATTCCAGCACAGATATGTTCTAGTTGTGTGACCCTAGACTTTTTGCCTCAGTTTCCTCATCTGCAAAATGAGTTGCAGAAGGAAATAGAAAATCACTTTAGTCTCTTTGCCAAAATACAAAAACAAATGGAGTCACAAAAATACAGACATGATTGAAATGACTCAACAATAAGAAAAAATGTTCATGACATTACTTTGATGAGATGTGAGAATTGAGGGTTTAGACATCCCTTCTGGTCAATGTTACAGATTCTTTGCAAAAGAATTCACAAACCGGAAGTTTATGGCAAAAGGGGATTTATTTAAATGAAGAAGACAACTTACTTAGTGGGCAAAGATTCCTGTTAAGATGATTTTTGCAAAGATGGGTTTATACTGAGAAGAAAATCTCTTCATCAGTGAGAAAAATCCTGTTAGGATTTATGCAAAGATTTACACTGAGAAAGATCCAGTGGGCTAAATCCAGAAGGGGATTTAGCAAAGATTCAAGGTCCAGAGTTGTCTTTTATTAGCCTTCTGAGGTTTGAAATTGAGTAGATTAAGGGCTAATTTTTGATTCAATAGAGATTATGCCCCTGGCAAAGATCTCCATTTGAATGAGATCACTTATCATGATTGGGTGTGGCTCCTTACAGAGATTTGAGAGTCAGGAGCACTCTGCCCCCAAAGGTTCCTTTCTAACCCTTCCCCCCAAGATTAAAGGGTTCACCATTTACATCAACATTATAAACAATTTTCTATTTGCTTTGTTTCTTTTGTAGACTGAAGACTAGGATCATAGGAGTTTCATATGGAAGGGTTCTTAGAGAGTATCTAATCCAAACTTCTTATGCTAAAGATTAAGCAACAGAGGAATAGACAGCTAAAATGACTTGTCCAAGATCATTCAGTAGTCAAAGCCAAAATTTAAATGTTTTTTTCTGGCTTCATTTTCAATGCTTTTTTCATTTCATCATGCTGGAAAGGCTAAATAGAAGGCTATCCTGATTGTGACCTTAATCAAGAGAAATGAGGAATGGGGGAGTCTTTTTCGTTTAAGTGAATATATTTCTAATGCCAGAAAATTTTGGCCTACACTGCCCATAACTTTATTTTAGATTGTCATAGTCATGTACATCACAGAATATTTTCACTGGATAATTGCAAATGGGGCAGAACACAATGTGCATAGAGTACACAGATAATCTTGTTTCTGCTTAGTTTATAATTCTTTTATTTTCCTAGAAGATTACAAAATTGCAAAAAAATTCTATTTAAAATTATTCAGAAAGTATATGTAGATATGTGATTTTATTTCTGAAAAATAATGCTTTTCAATTTGTATTTCCATTTGTTAGAAAAAAGGAAGGATTGCATCCTTGTCAGGTAGATGAGGCAATGAAAATCTTTCAAAACTTGAAGTTTCAATTTTTATTTTATAATAAACATTCTACTCAATTCTGGGACATCATGCTAACTTCTAATTCACTTTGAGTATTTGGGGATGACCAAAATTATGCAAATATACCCCAAGTCCATAACTATTACTTTTCTCTATCTATGGACTAAGAAGAAGTCATAATTCAAATAGTAAATCATTTATAATTTATTGGTAAGGTAAATAAGAATAAAAATTCATGGAGTAATTCTCTACATCTTTCCCCCATTTTTTCAACCACAAAGATTTCTTCTAGTGACTTTTGCAATAGTGTGAGAGGGAACATTGTACATCTCAAGATTCTAGGTTATTTTGGATTGTATTGCATATGGAATACTTTCTATTCATTTTCTTAATCTTCTGGTTTTTAACTATGCCTTTTGATGTTCCACTATGTATTTTCAAGCTCTTACTCCCTATTTTATTACCAAATTGCTATTGTAATCATAAAAAATACTTAAAAAGGAAGCATGGATTTATTTTGCTTTTAATTGTAACAAGTAGGAAGAACTCACATCTCATACTCACTTTCTAACACTGGAAAACTATTGGTTATTGTTGATTTTAAATCATATCCATTAAAAAATCAAATATATAATTGTGTTTCTGGTGCAATAGGCTTCCTAAGACTACTTACAGTGTTCTATTTCTCAAAATCTCTCTCTCTGATCTTTGTCTTGAACTCTTTTGAAGAGTTCCAGATCCAAACAAAATGAAATAAAACCAAATACAGTAGCAATTGCCCCTGACCTCAGAGCTCAGGAAAGCTTCTTCACTGGTAGGAAAGAGGAGTCATTTATATGATTCCCCCCCATTTCAACAAATCCTGATGTTGGCAGCACTATACTTATTTGTATGAATAATTAATAATCATTTAATTATTAGGGCTATTTTACCCTTTAGTCAGATTTCTCTGTTTTTGTTTTTCCCATTTCTTTGCCTGTATTCCAGGATCACAAACTAATAAGACACATCCTGCTGACCCCAATGTGTTTGTGATTATTGGTTCCTAAAAATCACTTTCTGAGTGATTATAACAGGAAGGAATTAGGTTATGAAAACAAATTGATTTATTTTGAATAGTTCACTTAATCATTTTCAAATAATCCTGTATGTAGCTTGAAAGCCATACAAATCTCCCAGAGGTATTTCATCCTGGCAGGGGGACAGATTTTCACACATTTTAATAAAGCACTTGACACTGGGGTTCCAATTAATACCAACATCTGAGTAAGAGGCCAAGCATTGACCTCTCCTAATTGTACTATGAAGCTATTAGAACAGAGGGCCCAGCTGTTCACAAGTCACTTCTTCTTATCCAATTGGCAAGACAATCAGACACTCCTTGACTTTTCCATCTTCCTACAACCCCTCCCCCCTTCCTGCCCTTTAGCTCTTGTACTACTCATTAGTGCTCTGTTCAGAGGACAGACAGGGTAAGACAGAGGAGGGGAAATTCAAATCAGACAATTTAGCAATTTTTGTAAAGATTATTGAAAGAGAGGAGTGGAAATTAAATAGGTCAAGGGAGGCAGCTTGGGTTGTAGCCAAAAGAAAACCTTCCTCCAGTTCAATTCAGACCCTGTGATCCTGGGACAAGACACATGACCTTTTGTACCTCAGTTTCTTCATCTGTGAAAGGAACACTATACTTACACCTCCTTCCTGACAGAGATGTGAAAACATGCTTTGTATACTGTAAATAACTATGATAAAAATAACCTAAGATTTCTCTATTCATTAACTTCCAGTAGTTCTCCACAGAAATTATTTAACTCTGAACTGGAACCTTTCCCAGTAAGATCAGGAGTGAAACGAGGTTGCCCACTATCACCATTACTATTCAATATAGTACTAGAAATGCTAGTCTCGGCAATAAGAGCTGAGAAAGAGATTCAAGGAATTAGAGTAGGAAATAAGGAAATCAAACTATCACTCTTTACAGATGACATGATGGTATACTCTGCTAAAAAGCTATTAGAAATAATTCAGAATTTTAGCAAAGTTGCAGGATACAAAATAAATCCACATAAATCCTCAGCATATTTATATATCACCAACAAAATGCAACAGCAAGAAATACAAAGAGAAATTCCATTGCAAACAAATGTTGAGAGTATAAAATATTTGGGAATCCATCTACCAAAGAATAGTCAGGAATTATATGAGCAAAATTACAAACCACTTGCAACAAAAATAAAGTCAGATTTAAATAATTGGAAAGACATTCAGTGCTCTTAGATAGGCCGAGCAAATATAATAAAGATGACAATACTCCCCAAACTAATCTATTTATTTAGGGCTATACCAATCAGACTCCCAAGAAACTACTTTAATGACCTAGAAAAAATAACAACAAAATTCATATGGAAGAATAAAAGGTCGAGAATTGCAAAGGAACTAATGAAAAAAAAAAGTCAGATGAAGGTGGTCTAGGTGTACCTGATTTAAAGCTATATTATATAGCAGCAGTCACCAACACCATTTGATACAGGCTAAGAAATAGACCAGTCGATCAGTGGAACAGATTAGGTACAAAGGACAAAAAAGGGTACATCTATAGCAATCTAGTCTTTATCCCAACATTAGGGATAAAAATTCATTATTTGAAAAAAACTGTTGGGAAAACTGGAAATTAGTATGGCAGAAATTAGATATGGATCCACACTTAACACCATATACCAAGATAAGATCAGAATAGGCCCATGATTTAGGCATAAAGAATGAGATCATAAATAGATTAGAGGAACAGAGAATAGTCTACCTCTCAGACCTGTGGAGGAGGAAGGAATTTATGACCAGGGGAGAATTAGAGATCATTATTGATCACAAAATAGAAGAGTTTGATTACATCAAACTAAAAAGTTTCTGTACAAACAATACTAATGCAAACAAGATTAGAAGGGAAGTAACACATTGGGAAAATATTTTTACAGTTAAAGGTTCTGATAAAGGTCTCATTTCCAAAATATATAGAGAACTGACCCTAATTTATAAGAAATCAAACCATTCCCCAATTGATAAATGGTCAAAGGATATGAACAGACAATTCTCAGATGATGAAATTGAAATTATATCCACTCATATGAAAGAGTGTTCCAAATCACTTCTGATCAGAGAAATGCAAATTAAGACAACTCTGAGATACCACTACACACCTGTCAGATTGGCTAAGATGACAGGAACAAATAATGATGAATGTTGGAGGGGATGTGGGAAAACTGGGACACTAATGGATTGTTGGTGGAGTTGTGAAAGAATCCAACCATTCTGAAGAGCAATTTGGAACTATGCCCAAAAAGTTATCAAACTGTGCATATCCTTTGACCCAGCAGTGCTACTATTGGGCTTATATCCCAAAAAAATACTAAAGAAGGGAAAGGGACCTGTATGTGCCAAAATGTTTGTGGCAGCTCTTTTGTAGAGGCTAGAAACTGGAAGATGAATGAATGTCCATCAATTGGAGAATGGTTGGGTAAATTATGGTATATGAAGGTTATGGAATACTATTGCTCTGTAAGAAATGACCAGCAGGAGGAATACAGAGAGGCTTGGAGAGACTTACATCAACTGACGCTGAGTGAAATGAATAGAACAAGAAGATCGCTGTACACTTCAATGCTGTATTCTAATGGAAGTGGATATCTTCAACATAAAGAAGATCCAACTCACTTCCAGTTGATCAATGATGGACAGAAACAACTACACCCAGAGAAGTAACACTGGGAAGTGAATGTAAATTGTTAGCACTACTGTCTATCTACCCAGGTTATTTATACCTTCGGAATCTAATACTTAATGTGCAACAAGAAAATGGGATTTACACAAATATATTGTATTTAGGTTATATTGTAACACATGTAAAATGTATGGGATTACCTGTCATCTAGGGGAAGGAGTAGAGGGAAGGAGGGGATAATTTGGAAAAATGAATACAAGGGATAATGTTATAAAAAAATTAGTCATGCATATATACTGTCAAAAATTTATAATTATGAAATAAAAATAAAATAAAAATCACAATATGTATATTTTTTAAAAAAGAAACTATTTAACTCTGCCTAGAAACTATATTAGATTTTCTGCTTCCCGTATAAGACAATATGCATATCTAGACTATATTTTCTATCCCCAACTAAGGTTTCCTTTCTTGCCATTTGACCCATGCATAATTTAAAGTGTTTTCCCCAGGTCAAAAATTCATAGTTACAATTTGGTTCTGCCCACATATATGGGGGCTGAATTCCAAAAAGTCACTTCTCTTCTAGATAACATCCCCTTCTTCTTCTAGAAATATCTATGCTGGAAGATTCCAGCCTCATGCTATACTATATTAGGGCTCCTAGCAATCCATGGCATCTCATTTACATAAGAAGTATAGAGTCTATCAGCCAAGCCTGAACATCCTTGAAAAGTCCAAGGTCCTGATGGTTTGATGACCCTGTTGTGAATTTCTCTAGTACTGATATCAATCAATACATGTGACCAGCTAACTACCTATAGAGGTTATGATACTTTTCATCAAGGATGATGATCCCAAAAGTACCTGAACAACCTGTGTATTCCAGGTCTGGCTAACAGCCTCTCCCCCAGTTTAATGACTCCCTTCCTCCTTCTGCTATGATTCCAAATTAGTACATATGAGCCAATAAACTCTTTCTTTAGCCACTAGGACACAGTTACATCTTTGTTTCTCCAGTGACTGAGCTGTAGAGGTATCTTTTGCTTTGAAACTCTTTCTAGAATCATTCCCCTGACTACCTTCTCATGTCCCTGGGTGTCTTAGGTGAAGCGTTAAGCCTTCCCTTATGCAAGTTAAAATTGCATCTCTAATAAAAACCTGCTGTTTTTATCATTCTTCACAGGTCTGCATATATCAATGCAATCAATGAAATGTTGATATGTAATATCTTCTGAGAAAAAAAATACCAACAGGTGAAAATGATTGTGTATCCTTTATCTCAAAAAAAATTCAGAATTCTTCAAGAAACAGATCACTCCTAAAGTAAACAACTGACATCATTCTTCACATGCTACTTCTTATGATCTCTTATGAAATCTTCTCTGATCCTCTCTACAAGGCAAAATTCATCTTTCCTTCCTCTTATGCTAATTCCTTCCATATCCTATTACAATTTTTTTTTGGAGGAGATGTAGGCATGGGAAGACTTACTTCTCCACTAGATAGTAAATTCTATGACTAAGGACTAGTCCTTGCCTATTTTTTTGATGCTCTCTAATTCTTTTGGCACAGTGCCTTTCATATACTAGCTATCTTATACATATTTTAAAAATAGAATTAAATATTCCTTAAAGTTTGTCATTTATCTCTTGAAAGAAAGTTAATTGTAAATGGGAAAGGGGACTATTTTTTGGTGGAAGATCTTGAGCCATGGATCTTTTTTCTAATTTTTCCTGGGAAAAACAAACAAACAAACAAACAAAAAAACTTAGTTACAGAAATGTTAATTACTCCAGCATGACCAAATCCCAAAGCTACCTTAAAGACTTAGCAGCTCAAAGTGATATCTCCCTTTTCATGTTTTCCTAGTGGATTTTGTCTGGATCTTGTCTTTGCCCCTTCATACCCTTAATTGTTGTATGTATGTATGTGGGTATATGTATTTTCATGAATCCATATACATGTGTATTTATATATGTATACATATTATATACACTTATAACTGTTCATTCATTTCACTTGTGTCCAACTCTTTGTGACCCCTTTTGAGGTTTTCTTGGCAAAGATAAAGTAATGGTATGCCATTTTCTTCTCAAATTCATTTTACAGATGAGAAAACTGAGACAACAGAGTTAAGTGATCTCCCCAGGATCACTTGGCTTATAACTGTCTGAAGTCAGATTTGAATTCATGAAAATGAATCTCCTTTACTCTAGGTCTGCCACCTTATCTACTGTGCCACCTAACTGTCCCCTACATCGCAAATATGATTGTAGATAAAAGATAGATTAGATAGATACATAGATAGACAGACAGATAGATAGAGGTTTGGATAGATGGATGAATAGATAGATAAATAGATATATAGACAGGTAAATGGATAGATACTGACAGTAAAAAGAAAGAAAAAGAGATAGAGAAACACACACAGAGAGAGAGAGAGAGAGAGAGAGAGAGAGAGAGAGAGAGAGAGAGAGAGAGAGAGAGAAAGAAAGAGAATAGCATTCTTTGGCCATTATCCAGAATATTTCAATTATTTTATGGCACTTTGTTTTAAAAAAAAATGTAATGTAAGATTAGCACCATGTCTTGTATAATAAATATTTGCTGAATTACTGACAGCCCTTATGAGACTCTTATATTTTCATCTCCATCACTCATTACAATGTTTTCTAAATAACAGACGATGAATACTGCTTGAGTGACCAGTTTTAATGCTTTGGCAATCTTGACTTTTGAATACTGGAGGGCTACTAATTGGTCATGTAAAACCCAAATTCCTTTACCTTTTCTCCTAGGTTTTAATTTTTTAGCTTTTCTTAGATATACATTGAAATTGGTGGGGGAGAAGAAGAGGAGAATTGATCACAAAAGGTTATGCAAGGATCAATGTTGGAAAAATTACCCATGTATATGCTTTGTAAATAAATAGCTTTAATAAAAAAGAAATACAGTGAAATTTATCTCATTCACTTTTGCTAAACCCAGTTTTTGCCTAAAATCCATCTAAGGGAGAAGACTAGTCTTCTTCAAAATGTAATCAATCATGAATATGTTCTTATTGTTAGTCTATATAATAAAGTCTAAAAAGGGGGGAAATCAGTTGATACTGGTATCAGAGAAGTAACTTTATTTTTGCAAAGTTTTGCACAGTTCTACCAGTCTTAATTCTATCCACTAATGTGCACTCTCTGTATTTAAAGTAGTCTGACAACTCTGAGCTGACATATTAGATGGACCTGAATTATTTAAGGTCAAGTTCATCCCAAGCATCTGGAAAAATGATCTATAGCTTTCTGAAGAACAGACTAACTTCTTCCAACTAAATTATAAGACTTTTATATCTAGGATTAGCAAACAAATTACAGAACTTTGAATGCCAGACACTTTAGATAAGAAAAATGCTATTTTAATATAATTTTGAAACATATTAGCAGAGGAAATAGTGCCATATCAATTTACCACTGAAACATAAAAAGTGTATTTGAAGTACAACATCCTCAGTGGAAGAACAATTTTTTCTAAAGCTGAACTACACACAATTATTATTGAAATTCTTTTATGAATCCTGGGAACCAAAGTGAAATACAGGCAGTCCTCATTTAGGAACAGGGTGTGTTCCAAAGGATTGTAAACCATTGTTTGGAACTAAGAAAGATTTTTCCCATACTAAAACACTGAAGGTAGGGACTAGGATTAGGGATGGGGACAAAAAGAGAAGAGGGAAACCTGAAATGAAAAACAGGAATGGAAGTTCAAGCTGAGGGCATAGTAATGGATGAAAGATTTTAGGGCTGGAAAAATGAGAAAAGTCAGGAAATTCTTAGAGCATTTGAAAGTGAATTTTTATTTTCCCTCCTTTCTCCTTGTCTGGTTTCCCAAGTTGTAATGCTGCTTAATTTAGTGCAACAAATCTTTGAGTTTTTACTATTGGAAAATGAAAGAAACAGAAACAGAGGTCGTTAAATTACTTATAAGTTCCAGATAACCAAACTCTGTTCTGAAATCAGAACTAAACTTGCAAATACTTGACTTATGAAGGTAAAGGAAACAAGTGTTACTTAGGACCTACTATATGCCAGGCACTGTGCCAAGCAATTTTTTTGCAGATAATTCTGTGAGATAGGTGCTATAGTTATTCCTATTTTACATTTGAGGAAACTAAAGCAAGTAAAGGTTAAAATAACTTGTCCAGCATTACACAGTTAATAAGTGTCAGGCTGCATTTCACTATAGGTATTCCTAATTCTAGCCCAATGTTCTGTGGATTATACTAGAATTGCTTCTGACCTGACCAATGAAAACACCCACAGGAATTATTTTTGCCCATCCTCCATGTCACAGATTCCATTGCTAAAAGTTGTAATGACGTCTTTTTATTTCATCTAGCACTCCTAAGATCAGCAACCCCAATAAGCTCAGTATTAAGGTTTCAAGAGAGAGCAAAAGAAAAGTAACCAGACTGCAAAGAATCATGGGGATTTGCTGATTAGGAAAAGAAGTTTTCATAATTTAAAAACTAGACATTTAAATGAAGTACCTAAGGCATTCTCCTCTCACCTATGTCTTTTCTCACCTACTTCCCATCAAAAAAAAAACTCCTATGCTTAACTTATGGATCTACTTCCACTATCTCTCTCTCTCTCTCTTTCTCTCTCTTTATATATATATATATATATATATATATATATATATATATATATATATATCTATATATCACATTCCCACTGAGAATCTGAGTTTTATCAATCAGCTTTGAGAACACAATTAGATCAAAATAAAGGCATTTGATGAAATAGCTTCATTTAAAAGGTAGCAATAGAATAGATTCTCCCCGAATTTGGAGCATAATTTTATACATATACATATCACCCATGGGAAGAAGAGTAGATATCTAACACACATAAAAGTATACATAGGTAGGGAACATATGTTGCTTAGTAATAGTTATAAAGGACCAATTAATAAGTTTGATTCTGTAGGGCTATGTTAGGGTTATTATTAACATTGTTTCATTTTTCATCCTTCATCTCAAAGGGGACTAATGACATCCCAAGGTGATGTCTTACATGTGAATTACTTTTAAATGAGATGGAGCTAGGCAAAGTTGACAGCCTCTCTCTCTCTTCCTTTATCATGAAAGTCCAGTGGCTAAACAAAAGTCAGGATGAATGACAATAACATAGAATTCAGTGGGTGATTCTGACCTTTTTCAGTTTCTAGGCCTGTTTGTTTGAGGCAGTAGCAAGGTAAGGTAAGGGTTAAGTAAGAATTGGGATGGAAGATCAATGATTTGAAAAGTTTTCAGGGTTCCAAGTCATGACTACAAAAGAATGGGATTGGAGTTTGTTGCTGGTTGTTGTTTAAAATCACTCACACACAGCTCCAAAAGAAGGCTGTTATATTTTGCAATATAATCTATACTATTTTCTGCATGTTTGAATCCAAAATCCTTAAGAATTTGAATCTGAGATTTTGGCCTGAATTTACCCAGTGGTAGCCCATGATTGCTTCTGGAAAGAACAAATCTCTCTGGGGATCAATGATACTTTGGGGTGATTATGGACAATAGGTTGTGTGTGTGTGTGTGTGTGTGTGTGTGTGTGTGTGTGTGTGTGTGTGTGTATGATAGTCTTTTTATTTCAGTATAATTTAGTTAAGTTCTTAAGGACATTTGAAGGGGTCTCTGTAGTACAGGAATTCTGACTACCAGAATTCGTCTTTTTCAGGATTCTACAATTGCTAAAATTTTGTAACCTGAAGTGATGTATTTTATAGTTTCTTTTATTTACTTACATAATCCACCTTCCTGTTATTTTTGTTGCTAATGATTTGATAGCTTTCATGGAACTTCCAAATAAATTAATTAATGTGATTTAGACATTTGCTCAATGCCTCTTTGTAATCATTGTATTGGTAGGGAGAATGCCACTCACAGATGACCTTTTGATTCTGTTCCTTGCTCATAACTATTTCAAAGAATTCATCAAAAGGTAAACTAAGTCCAGTTACATTCAAGAAATACAGTGATTTGTATATGACAGGGCTATTTAGAAGAGTGAATAAACTGCTGGGCCAATAGGAAGACCTGAGTTCAAATCTGGCTTGTGATACTAGCTATGTGATACTGAGCAAGTCACTTAATCTTGTTTGCCTCAGTTTTCTCATCTATAAAATGACCTATTGAAGGGAATGGCAAACCACTCCAGTATTTTTACCAAGAAAACCCTGAATAGAATCATTAATAATCAGACATGACTGAAATTATTGAACCACACAAAATGTCAGCCTTTAAAAATGCTCTTTGATTTGGCCTGTTTGAAATGATTTCTGTAAATTTTTAATTTGCTTATCAGGTTTTCTGAGTCAACTCTATTTCTTGGGGGGACATGTAAATATTAATCTTTTAAAAGGTTCTTAGAGAAGACAGGCTTAGAGTTTGATTAATACCTTCTGGATTTTGTTTGGATACTTTCTGAAACCAATAGGCTAATTATTTTAAATGTATTTTCCTTATGAAGCTTCAACTTCAAGATGCCAAGTCTCTTAATATATGCAATGATAACTTTCTCCTTGTTACCTAACTAGATTCAATATGTTTTGACCAAGATATTTAAAAGTATTTCCTTCATCTTTCTATCTGACCTCCACATTCAAACTAAAAGGCTTGTCTTTTTCTGTCTTAATTAAGAATCAAACTTATTGAATTCAAATAACATTTTGATATCATTGTAGAAAGTATTCTGATTTTTCAGTTGTTACACATTTATCATGTATAGGAATCATTATTGGCTTGTCCACAGAGGGTAGAAAGTGGAATCAATTAGTAAATAAAGCTAAATTTGGGCAGAGCACTAAATGGTATAATTTAAGAAGGGAAAAAAAAAAAAAAAACAAGTTTGAAATCTTTCTAACAAGGATGAAAATCTTTGTGTTCTACCATAAGGCATAAGGCTAAACAACCAAATAAATGTTGAGAATTTTATCACACTAAACATCAGTGATAATATTATTTCCTTAAAGTTGGATTATAGGAAAAGAGTAAAAGTAAAAAGGGGGATAAGAGATGGGAATTAGAATTTATATTGTGTCTACTATGTGCCATGCATTGTATAAAGTTCTTTTACAAGTATTATCTTTTACTTACAACAGTCTTGGGAGGTAGGTGTTTTTTATTATTCCTATCTTATAGTTCAGGAAAATGAAATAAACAGGATAAGTGATTTAGTCAAGATCACATAACTATTAAGTGGCACTAACAGCTATGGATGATTTTTTGGAGGAAATACCCACATAGATGAATTCACAGATTTATTTTAGATTTGAAGCTATTTCCTCAAAGACTTTTATAAAACAAGTTTTTATTTTATGAACAGATAACTTTAGACAATATTTTTCTGAAGGCAAATGACAATATCCAAGCAAGTAAGTAGTCTTCCTTCTTCCCCCTCCACCTTCTCTGTGATTTTTGGTGTATGAGTAAAACTACAAAATTTTAAGCCAAGTGTTAGGAACTTATATATTTGAGAAGCCCTCAAACTAACTTGTTTTTTTTAAAGGCACTTATCTTCAGATTAGGCAACTTTGAATTCATTTCCAACTCAAATTGAGTGGTTTGTACAAGTTCTAAAGAAAACAAATTTTGTAATTTTATAACTAGAGGGGAGGATTTTCCTGTTCTAATAACTATGAAAAACTTGGCAGGAATATCTTTCTCTGATCAATATATTTTTAGAAGTTGTTTATTTCCATGATATTTCATAGCATTAATGAATGGAAAGAATGAGGTAGAAAAAGGGGTTAGATAAGAAGGAAATGCAAGGAAAATATACCAAAACACAGAGTCAAGAATTCTGAACCAAAATTATGAGGTCAATGTTTATTTTTAGAGATATGTCATATGATATTGTGTATATATTTATGTGTGTGTATTATTTGAGTGAACAAGTGCTTGATAAATGATATAGGATATTAAGGACTTTAAAAGTAAAATTTGAAACATACACATAGGCATATATGTGTATGTCTATGTGTTTATGTCCCCCTCACTCTTAGGAAAACATGGATTAAGAAAATTATGTATCCTGGTTATGAAATTTTCAAGACAGGAGTTAAGAGTATCAAGACCAGGAAGAGCAAGCTGACTAATTTGTCTGGAACAACAGTAGTGGCAATTAGATTGTGGAGTATTTAAATAGACCAAATGGTTTATTTCTTAGAAACAATTGGGAGAAACAAAAAGTATTTGAGCTAGGGAGATGTGGGAAAGATGAATTAGAGTAGAGTTGCTAGAAGCAAGGAAAACTAGCAAACTGTTGCAATGGTCCAGAAGAGAAATTATATGGGCCTGAAATAGAATCCATTCGACTATGACATTTTCTAGATCTCTCCACTTTACATAATTCTCCTTCATATTTATTTTTCCTTTTCTAGGCTGCTTACTCAACTTTACTATCTGAATAAACTCCTTAATACTTGGTCTTTGTCACAACTATTGCACATCACAAATGCCTGAGAGGCAATGTTGTCTAGTGGCTAGGGATCCAGTTTTACACTGAGGAAGATCTGGGTTCAAATCTTCCATCTGACATGTCACTTAAGCATTCAGGATTCTAGATTTTTTAGATTCTATCTAAGATTATGCTATGTTATACTGTTAATCATTTGCTAATATCTAAGCAGACAAGAGTTCCTTCACTGGGAATTTCCTACAACAATAAAATCAAAAACCTAAACTCCCACATGTCCCCAAAAAGAAGACCACAGTACTCTGCACAAATTTGATATCTGACCTAGCATTATCTTGGCATAATCTTATCTCTTTCCTTATTCCCTTATTACCCTTACCCTTATTTTATCCCTTACCTCCTAAATAGTCTAGTAGAAACTTACCACTTTACCACAAAAAAAGAAAAAAATGGTGAAATCTAGTATGGGTAATAAAAATCAATTGATGAAAAAAATAAGGTACTGCATGATCATAATGTTTCTTGATTATATAGCACTTCTCAATTTACATAATTAAAAAAAATGCAATAAGATGTTTCACAAATACTGGTTGGTTTATAATATAAATGGCTGTTTTAGTCAAGACAATTTAGAGCAGTCATCATTTATTGAAATCCCACTATGAGCAACAAACTAGTTTAGATAGAACTATAAGAATATATGTATTTATTTTATTTTTAATTACTATTATTTTCTTTTTTATTAAAGCTTTTTATTTTTCAAAACATATGCATAGATAATTCTGCAACATTAGCCCTTACAAAACTTTTTGTTCCAGTTTTTCCTCTCTTCTCCCATTCCCCTCCCCCAGGTGGCAAGTAGTCCAAGATGTTAAACATGATAGAAATATATATTAAATCCAATATATGCATACATATTTATACAATTATCTTGCTGTACAAGAAAAGTCAAATCAAACCAGAAAAGAAAATGATGAAGAAAATAAAATGCAAGCAAACAACAACAAAAAGAGTAGGAATTCTATGTTATGAACCATACTCAGTTCCCACAGTCCTCTTTCTGGATGTAGATGCCTCTTTTGATCATAAGACTTGGAACTCCTCTGCATCATCTCATTGTTGAAGAGAGTCACATACGTAAAAATTGATCATCATATAGTATTGCTTTTGCCATGTACAATGATCTCCTGGTTATGCTTACTTCCCTGAGCATCAGTTCATGTGAGTCTCTCCAGGCCTCTCTGAAATCATCCTGCTGGTCATTTCTTACAGAAAAATACTATTCCATAACATACATATGCCATAATTTATTCAGCCATTCTCCAATTGATGGGCAACCCACTCAATTTCCAATTTCTTGCCACTACAAAAAAGGTCTGCCATGAACATTTTGCACATGTGGGTCCCTTTCCCTCCTTTATAATCTCTTTGGGATAATCCAGTAGTAACACTGCTGGATCAAAGGGTATGCACACTTTGATAGCCCTTTGGGTATAGTTCCAAATTGCTCTCCAGAATAGCTGAATCAGTTCACAACTTTACCAGTTTTCCCTCATCCCCCCAAAATTTGTCATTATCTTTTCCTGTCATCTTAGCCAATCTGACATGTGTATAGTGGTATCTCAGAGTTGTCTTAATTTACATTTCTCTAATCAATAATGATTTAGAGCACCTTTTTTATATGACTACAGATGATTTCTATTTCTTCATCTGAAAATTGTCTGTTCGGATCCTTTGGCCATTTTTTCAATTGGAGAATGGCTTGAATTCTTATAAATTTGGGCCAATTCTCTATATATTCTAGAAATGAGACCTTTATCAGAACCCTTGAATGTAAAAATGTTTTTTCCAGTTTATTGCTTTCCTTGTAATCTTGTCTGTGTTTTGTTTGTACAAAAACTTTTTAACTTAATATAATCAAAATTCTCTATTTTGTGTTCAATGATTATTTCCAGTTCTTTTTTGGTCATAAATTTGTTCTTTCTCCACAGATCTGAGAGGCAAATTATCCTATGTTCTTCTATTTGTTTATGATACCATTCTTTATGTCTAGATCATGAACCCATTTTGACCTGATCTTGGTATATGGTGTTAGGTGTGGGTTAATGCCTAGTTTCTGCCATACTAGTTTCCAATATTCCCAGCAGTTTTTTCAAATAGTGAGTTCTTATTCCAAAAACTGGGTCTTTGAGTTTGTCAAACACTAGATTACTAGAGTCATTGACTATTTTGTTCTGTGAATCTAACCTATTCCACTGACCGAATATTCTCTTTCTTCACCAGTACTAAATGGTTTTAGTGACTGATGCTTTATAATATAGTTTTAGATCTAGTACAGCTAAGCTACCTTCATTTGCATTTTTTCATTAATTCCCTTGAAAGTCTTGATCTTTTGTTCTTCAGATGAATTTTGTTGTTATTTTTTCTAGGTCTGTAAAATAATTTCTTGGGAGTTTGGTATAGTACTAAGTAAATAGATTAATTTAGGCAGTATTATCATTTTTGTTATATTTGCTTGACCTATCCAAGAGCATTTGATATTTTTCCTATTGTTTAGATCTGACTTTATTTGTATGGAAAGTGTTTTGTAGTTCCTGCCTTTCCCTTGGCAGATAGATTCCCAAAATATTTTATATTTTCAGAATGTATGTATTTTATGAAATGTCTTTGGTTACACCCATAATCAAATTCTAATTGTAAAATAAGTGTCTGTGATTTGTGCCTATGTGATCGCTACCACTGAGTTTGAAAATGAAAAAAAAAAAATAGAGAAATAGATTTGATCACAATGTTGGGTTAATTATATGCTCAAGTCAGAGGATTTCAGCTTGATTGGTTCTTGTATGCTGCTCATTGGCAGGTATATCTTACTTACTATGAGGATAATTCCTTTAGGTACATGTAAACTAACCATCATACCACTCTAAGTCAAAGTTGAACTTAGTATATGACATGATGATTTTGGTACTGTCAAACAATAGAATCATTTTCTGCAGAAAGAAAAACTATTTCTAGTTCTTACAAATATGTTTAGTTTTGCACTGAAAAAAATTCAGCTAGCATTTCTAATATTTTGTTGAGGTAATCTAATACTCTTAGTATTGGGATGATGCTATATTATTATTATGGTAACAATGAACACGTATATTTAAAGGAAAAACATAAAATACTAAATAACTTTCTATCCATCAAGAAGCATTATGGTAGACAGTGTGAATGACCTAAAAACTTATTAGTCCCTAACCTCAAAGAATTCATAAATCTTGCTGAAAAGATAAAATTTACATATTGAAATCAATTAGAGAATAAGGCAACATATAAAATAATTTTAAATTATGTACTATAAGCTATCTATGTGCAGCACGGACTATTTAAAATCTTTTCCTGGTGCAATAGTTTGACAGAATACATGATCCTCATTTTCTGGGATCAAAGGTTCTTAACTGGAGTCTATGAATCAATTCCAAGGGATCTATGAACTTATATAAGGAAAAAAATTACATTTTTATTTTAAGTAACTTCTAACAGAAATGTAACATTTCCCTCAATTATTTCAAGATATTCTTTTGAGAAGTCTGGCTTCACCAGACTGCCAAAGAGGTCCATAACACAGAAAAGGTTAAGAATCCTAGCCCTTGTTGTTTTAGGAAACATGACCCCATATGCCCCAGAAGTAATTGCTTTGATTGAGAGATAATTGGGGAAAGATTGGGATAAGACTAGACTTATGGGAGATGTCAACTTGGACACAAAGTATACTGCCTAACTACTGGGAAAGCAAGAACATTGAGCTATAAAAACAGCCTTAGAAAGCATAGAAATAGGAAAATAGGAACATTTATTTAAATTAATTTTTAAATCAATGAAAATATTCTTTTCTCTCTTACACCCACCTCCAACCAACTGAGAAAAAAAGGAAACATAAAAAAATCCTTGTTATAATCATGAATAGTGAAGCAAAGCAAAATATTGCATTGAACATGTCCAGTTTTTAGGTATGTCTTAACACACCCATAAGTCTATCATTTCCCTGTCATCAAGAATTCTCTGGAATAGTAGTTTGTCACTGTGTTGATTAGAATTCCTGTTTGTCTTTAGAATACTGTTGTGTGTATAAACAAAAAATTTCATTCCACATCAATTAATACAAATATAAGATATATGTGAGGTATGTTGCTGTTGTTTGCCATGTGTGTCCACATAGATCTGTCTAGACATGGTTCACAGGAAAGCAAGAATAGATATCTCTAGAGTCTCCTTCCATAATCTTTCTCCTCGAAACACTTTGATTCTTATCAGACAGGGAATCAGGGAAACAGGAGGCCATTTGTTAATAGAAGTTGACTACTGTAATCTCCTTAGAGAGAAAGGCCATAAGACTAGAATAATATCTCCATGCTCCCCTAAATGTCAATAGTCTAAGGGACATAATTTGAAGATTCAAGATGTACCTCTAATAGTTATCCCGTAATGGGATAGGAGTTCCCAAAATTACATTATACAATGACTATCTTTTCATCAGATGCCAGTTCTACTATGAATATACATAGCAAATAGCAGCGAAAATTATTTATCCAAACAAATAACAAATATATATCAGGAAAAGTATACCTATAAAACTATTTTTAAAAATCTATCATTTAATCTTTTTTTCCCAAAAGTATTTTCAGCATATGACATGTGTCACTTTCTAAACATATTTCTTGTTGTGTTACTAGATATATTCTTCATATCTTAAACAATAAAAGAAAGGTTCTGCATCATTTTCTTTTTCTGGATTAAAACTTTACTTGATTCATTCACTCAAATTGAAATGAATACAATGAATTGGTTGGACAACCTCTGATTAGCTATAACCTGAAGAAGGACTTTGCTACAATATTGCATGCTTATGCTTTCACATAGCTTCTAGACTTAACCTTCACTTGATTTCATAAACCCATGACCATTTCTTGGAATATCTTCATTATAACTAAAGGCAGTCTAATGGATAGAGGGCCAACCTTGGAGTCAAAAAGACCTGAATCCTCCTCTGGTGTTTACATGCTGTGTGATCTTAGGCAAGTCACTTATGTTCTTCTCTCAGTTTCCTTATCTGTAAAATAGGAAGGGTAACCTAATTCCTAGAGTTGTTTTAAGGATCAAATAGAATAAATGTGTAAGGTTCTCTGGAAATCTTATAGTGCTATAATAATTCTAGGCATTGTAACTTGAATCTATATGATATGTTAAAAATCAGAAATGTGTAAAAGGATCAAAGTTGGGGTTTCTCTTAGACAGAAAGAGAAACAAAGATCACTAAAGTGTCAGTTGTGAAATTTGATAGCTTCCATTAAGAAATTCATATATATATATATGTGCATATATATATATATATATATATATATATATATATATATATATATATATATATATATATATATATATATATATATTAGTGAATGTTACATCCTTCAATTAACCAAACAACTAGACAATAATTAACAACTAACTTAAGAAAACACAAAATATATGGAATGTATTCTTTGACAATGAATTACAAAGGCTTTTTTTTTTTACTGGATTTAATGTTTGTAATACACTTTACAAATATAATAGCATTTGATTCTTACAATGATTCTGGGAGCTAAGTGCTATTATTATCTCCAAATTACATACAAATAGGCAGATTGAAGCAGAATTTAAATAATTTGCTCAGGGTGACATAGCTAGTTTAGTAACTGAGGCAAAATTTGAACCAAGGTCTTCTTGACTCCAGATCCAGTTCTTCACCCTCTTTACCATCTTGATACCTCTGATATTAAATGTTTTAAGAAATCATAGAAATTACATTAGCTCATGGCCTCAGATGAGACCAAAAAAATAAATAATTATATGACTAAAATGTTTTTTTGTGCAAATATTTTTCTTCCATAAATGTGAAACCCCAGTAAAGCCTACTATTGGTCTCTCATAATAAGAAGTATAGAATTTCTAATCAGAACCTATTAGTCTTTTGTTAATTTTGCCTGATCTCACAACAGAAAATTCAACAATATTGCTTACTTTTTAACAAATCTACAACAGGTCTGCAGGCTCTATTTCACTTGACTCAAATGAACATTCAGGATGACTCCAACCAATTAATTTACATTGTAAATATTTTACATGGTAATTTTGCAGAATTACTTGCCCATACATATTATAGCCATGTATACATGATGTAATATATGTTTATATTTTATGTGTATATAATATACACACATATATATTTCCATCTTGGGAGAGGGGAACAGCTTTAATATTCTGTGGGCAGTGGGAAAAAGTAGATTTAGATCTTGAAGGTATCTTAGAAGTCATTTAGTGAAATTTACTCAATTTAGTGACTTCCAACCATGTCCAGTGTTAGGCAGAGAACACCCATAGAAAATGATTTTAGAAGTGCTGGAATAGGGATTGGCCACTGAGCCCTCACATAAATTCTTTCCATTGGTTAATGTTAGAATTCCACCAATGTTACTTCATTCTTTTAGGATTAGCAAATAAAATTCAGATATTTTTAGGACTAATGATCTAAGTATATAGTTCATAAATTTAAAAAGAACTTAAAGGTCCTTAATACGGTAGATAATGAGGAAAGAGTGCGATTGAGGGACAAGCAGAGTAAATAAAGTGGAATCAGAGAGATAGAAAAAGACATTTACCTACCAGCTTTGCTTAAAGCTGGATCTGAGAAAAGTAATACCTTTAAAGATTCAATCCAGACATACAAGTTCACTCTATCATACAGGCCTGAGAAACACTATTCCTATGCTGTAGGACAAAAAACCTTTTCAGAGGTAATGAATCTTTTTTTCTTTGAAAAAAGTTTAATTGGGGGCAGCTAGATGGCACAGTGGATAGGACGCCAGCCCTGAAGTTAGGGAAGGACCTGAGTTCAAGGCTGGCCTCAGACACTTAACACTTCCTAGCTGTGTGACCCTAGGCAAGTCATTTAAGCCCAATTGCCTCAGTAAAAGGAAAAAAAAGAAAAGAAACTAGTTTAATCTTATATATTTTGTCATAATTTTAAAATGAACATTAAAAGTTAGTTTTTATGAGTTAAAATATCGAAGTGGGAGTGGGGAATGAAACAAACAAAAACCCATTATGACTTGGCCCTCAAATTTTTATTGTTATTATTCATTATATACAGGGTTATTTGTTTATTTTTAAAATCCCACTAAATACTGAACTAAGTTCTTGTCATTTATCTAGAGAATTTGAGAATTTTTTTTTCAAAATTCATTGTAGGACAAATTGTCTAAGTTCACATAAATTTTAAACCTTTCTCTGCTATAACAAACAAGTGATTTTTCAAAGCAGACACTCAGAAATTCCTTGAAGCCAACACATTTTTATAGGGGATTATCTAGCAAAAATAGAATTTAAAAACTGTCTTTTTCTTGTGTGCCTGTAAGCAATCACTTTAAAAAAAAAACTTTCCAAGATTTAAGTAGTAAGGAAACATTTGCTATTGGAAAAATCATGCTTCTTCGACAGTTGGTTGTACTAAGAACAGGAATAAATGTTTTTAAAGTCTGTATTTTTAGGAGTCTTGGCAAAACTCTATAGATGTGCTCAGATGATTTAATGTTAGGTGTTCAAGTTGAAAGGTTTTTTTTTCTTCCTTTTACTTAAAATGTTTTTGGTTTTTCTTAAAATTCATTAACCTAAAGAAATCTTTTTATACCAAAAATAAAATGCTAATCACAGATTTTTTGTTTATGTATATAAGATAATAATCAAAGGGTAATAATTTTTCTCAGTATTATTTTTCATTATTTCCTACTCTGTGACAGTTGGTCTAATAGATAGTAACTTTTTTTTTTCAAACAATTAAACATGCTTAATTTAAACATTTTACTAAGTACCAGCTTTATAAGGGCTTGAAACTAAAGTTTAACGATGATGTCTCTTTGTAAGATCATAGGAAGGTGACTGGGTTTTTAAGATCTGCAGTCTCTACCCAAGCACTATTAGGTTATATGAAGATAGAAAGATTTCAAGTATACATCTGCTTGTAGATCATGGGTTTGTCATCTGAGGGCCAGATAACATGAGAAGAGCTCATGGCCTTGGATTATCACCAGAATCTGAATCTTTTGCTACCTGTGTAGCAAATAGCTCAGTTTTCTCAGCTGTAAATGAGAAAGAAAATTGAAAAACCATCTGCTACAATTCATTCCTGAACAGAATAATTGCTACAGGCTATACAATAAATGGTCATCTAGCTATTTATTGCCTGAAGACTTCCTGTGTACTGAACGAAATGAAAGTATGCCCCCTTGAAATGATTTCTGAATATTTGCACCAATGTCTTTTGCAACACGATACATAAAAAAGTGAAGCGAGCAAAAGCAAAAGCAAAAGTTTTATGATAATAGTGATATTATAAAAGCTCTCCAACAAATGCAATGATCAATTAGGATTTCCAAAGGATCAGTGATTAAACATGCTATCCCACCTTCTGACAAACTCAAGGTGCAAAATGAACACATATTTCTGAGCATGCCCAATGTAGGTATTTGTTTTGTCCAACTAACCAAATCTGATGCAAAGTTTAAGAGATAGGGATAGCTAGATGTCACAGTGGATAGAGCACTGAAGTCAGGAGGACCTGAGTTTAAAATCTAGCCTCAGACACTTAATATTTATTAGGTGTGTGACCCTGGGCAAGTCACTTTACTCCAATTGTCTCACCAAAAAATAAACAAAAACAAGTAAGTTTAAGAAGCAACTGCGTGGCACAGTAGATAAAGAACACTGATTCTGGAGTCAAAAAGACCTGAGTTCAAATATAGCCATAGACACTTACTATGGGGATTATACTAAGTAAATCATCTAGTTTCTGTCTCCCTCAGATTCTTCAAATGTAAAATGTGGATGATAATATCTATTTTCCAAGACTCTGGTCAGAATTGTACAACACAATGCCTGATACATAATAGGCAGTTTAATAAATGTTTGTTTCCTTCCTTACATGGATTTTGACTTTCTCTCAATTTAATGCAGATAGAGCATAAAAAGAAAAGTGGGAAAAAATGAAAAATGAAAATGAATTACATTTTCAAAAATGAAAATGTTACTTTTTTGTTACAAAATGTTGCAAAAATAAAAAGTAAAAAAAAGAAGAAAAGAGGATCACAGAAGTACTTTTTAGAATAAGTAAAAGAGAATGGGATGCAGGGCAGTAGAAAACATAAAGCAGGGTGGTTTTTAAAATATCACCTTGAATTTTCATATATATTTGGAGGCAGAGTCCAACAACATATGTGATATATATTTTTTAAATTCTGTTTTATGTAAAGGGGAATATTCATTTTATTTGGCATTTGGTAAATTTATTTTTTTAAAAAGATCATTGAAAATATAATTGTAGCAATGGCTTTAGTAATGTTAAATAAGAGAGGTACTAAGATATTAAGATTCCAAAAATAAACATTTATGTATAGATAGTCATATTATAGGAATGTTGTTCACTAGGGAGCCAAATTAGACTTCATATTGTTTTGTAAAAAGGAAAATATAGTATAATGGGAAAAATTTATACTTGTAGTGAGAAAACCTGGACTTGAATCTTGACTGATGTAAGCTGCATAACCCTGACTAGGAAAGTAAGATTATTAGATTCCAAAGGAAGGGAAGAAGAGAGAAGCACAATGATGGTGGCACATTGCATATCAGTCACATGTGACTCATAACCAACACTTGCTCTATTAAGAAAAGGAAGAAAAGACCAGGAAAGATATTACTCAAGAGCATTCCCCTTTTTGTGGGCCCAGGGAAGTCACAGTCTTTATTTGGATAGATAATGGAGACACTACAGGAATTTCAACTGAGATGAATATAAAGAAGGGGATTTTTAGAGTTTAACAGATATTGTCCTTTAACTTCCTTTAGGGGATTGGACAACTTTGCAGGATGGGCCACAACTATTTGATTATTTCTAACATGTCCCTATGGATTTTGCATTGGAAGTTCCATCACCCTTTTCAGATCATAGCATAGGCTATTTGAAAGATTTGCCAATATGAGAATATTATATAGGCTGGAAAACATAATTTTTAGTTTATGGGAATGTGTGTTTTATCTATTTTTATATGTATATGTTATATATATATATATATATATATATATATATATATATATATATATATAAATAACATGTATATATGTATAGATATATGTATATAGCTGATACATAGATAGAATGTATATTATACATTAAAATGTATATATGCATAGAATGTATATCCCTGATAGAATGTAAGTTTCTTGAGGATAAACAACAATAAATTATTAAGTATTCCCTATAAGCAAGGTATCATGCATTGGTAATGCAAATACAGGCAAAAAAAGGAAAAAATTTTCTGCTTACAAGCAGTTTGCATTGTAGTGAAGGAAGGTGACATGCAACAAGGAAGGAAAAAACAGATTTGGGATGAGGAAAGGCATCTGCAAAGGATCCTGGTGTCAAAACATGAAAAATTAGAAGCACAGCCAGGAGGTGAATAAAGGTTGATGGATCTGAAATTTCTCCAAAATGAATTCACAAGAAGAATGTATTGATTTAGGAACAAAAAAAAAACAATCCTTTAAAATAAGAAATCAAACTAGAAGTATCTGAGATTTATTCAAACTACATTTGTGACCTTCAGTTCTGAGAGAAACATATCCTGCATTGGTGGAGAGAGTATCTATATTTCTCCCAACCTTTAATATCACATTTCTCTTGAAATATGACAAAATCACACAGAATTTGTCTTCAAGGAATTCATAATACAGTATATAAATGCTGATAATGCACTAAAAATAAGGAGAAATTAAAAAAAAAAAACTTATGAAGAATTCAGGAAGTGAGAGATGACTTTCAATTATGAGTTCTGGAATGGATCAATTGCTGTTGGTCCTTGAATACAGGGAAGAATTTCAACCAATAGAGATGAAAATAGAAGTTCAATCCAGGTAAAGGGAAGTAGAATGAGCATAAGCAGGACAAAAATGGGGATGGGGAATAGTTTGGTTGGAATGTAGCATACATGAAGGGAGTAGTATTAGGTAACACTGAAAAGGTAGATTGGAGCCAGATGGTAAAATGCCTTGAATTCCAGGCTCTCATTTGTACTTTATTTGATCGGCAATGAGGACCCAAGGGAGGTTTGGAACACAGAAAGTGGGGAGTGATAGGATCAAAGGAATGCATTAGGAAGAATATGCAAGGAGTGTTCGAAGGTTGGATTTTAGTGGGAAAAGAATGGTAATAGAAATTTCCAATGAGGGGATGTTATAGTAGCATAGATGATGAGAACTTGGGATAGGGTGGTAGCTTTGGGAAAGAATGGATTAAAAATATATTGTAAAATTACTACTGATCAGAGAAATGAAAATTAAGACTCTTGAGTTACCACCACACACTTATAAGATTGACTAATATGTTTTGTTTTGTTTTTTGCTAAGGCAATTGGGGTTAAGTGACTTGCCAAGGGTCACACAGCTAGAAAGTGTTAAGTATCTGAGGTCAGATTTGAACTCAGGTCCTCCTGACTTCAGGGCCGATGCTCTATCCACTGGGCCACCTAGCTGCCTCAAGATGGACTAATATGAGAAAAAAAGAGAAATGACAAATATTGGAGGGGATGTGGGAAAATTAAAACACTAATGCACTGCTGTGAAGTGGTATATTGATTTAACCAATCTGGAGAGCAATTTAGAAATATGCTCAAATATGCTCATAAGAGCATGCATACCATTTGACCAAGCAACTCTATTATCAGATCTTTATGCCAAAGATATTTTTAAAAAGGAAAAGCACTTATATGTACAAAAATATTTATAGCAGTAGTGGCAAAGAGTTAGAAGTTGAGGGGAATTGGGGAATGACTGCACAAGACTTTACATATGATTGTGATGGAATACTTTGTGCTGTAAGAAATGATGAGCAGGATTCTCTCAGAAAAACCTAGAAAGACTTAAATGAACGTATGCAAAGAGCACAAGCAAGAGAACATTGTGAACAACTTAGCCATTCTCAGAAATACATTGATCCAAAAAATGTTGAGGAAATTATGATGAAAGATGCTAACCCATCCAAAGGGAGAGAACTGATGGATTTTGAATGAAGATCAAAGATACTTTTTCTTTATTTTTCTTGGGAAATTGACATCCACAGAGGTTCTGGGATTAGTGTATTGCCACATAGCTAGTAAATGTCCAATCTATCTCTTTTCATCTTTGACTCCACGTGTCCCTTTGTTCAATTCAGATATGAATCACATGATTCAATAAACTAAATTTGCTCTGTAGATAAAGCCTTTGAATTTAGAAGATTTGATTGAAATTATTACCATGAAAATATTTTATGGAATCTTGGAGCTTTTCTTATAATTCAGTAATATTTATACAGATTGAGAGATGCATTTGAATAGGCATTCACAAAGCTGTACTTCTCAGTTCAAGTTCTTAGGATTCTTTAGGTTCTGGGCCTCCAAATCTTATAAGCTTGCTTTATTAGTTAAAAAAAATTAGCTATGTCCAGGAGTGAGGTGTTTGTAATTATATGCTTTAGATACATGACTAGATGAGTCAACTAACTGACTGGTAATTTGGTTTTGAGTAGGTGACATAGATACTGATTTTTCTAATGCTTTTATATCACCCAATAGATGGTACTGAATGGGATTCTGAGGCATCTCAGTGGCATAGTGAATAGAGTGCAGATCTAAAGTCAGGAAGATTGGAATTAATTCAAAACCATCCTCAGTCATTAAAGAGCTGTGTCCTTGCGCAAGTGGTATTCAAGGAGTACCATCACAGTTGCTGTAAGAATCAAAAGAAATAATATTTGTAAAGAGCTTTGCAAACTTCAAAGTGTTACATAAGTGCTGCATTAGTGTTTTGTTTTATTTATATGAGGAAATACAACCTAAAACTAATCAAAATGACCAACCCCATTTTCGTACCTATAAATTGAAATTAAGAGACAGCAAGATGACATAATGGATAGAGCAGCAGCCCTCAGGAAGACCTGAGTTCAAATCAGACTTCAAATCAGACCTTAAGACACTTAACACTTATAACCTGGGTGAACTTGGGAAAGTCACATATATCCAATTGCCTCACCAAAATAAATAAACAAATTGAGATTAAGAAGAAAAGGTCCTCTGCAAAAATTCTTTAATGGGAAATAAATTACATGAAGTAAAATTTTCCTCAGATAACTATTTCAGTATTGCAAGTGATAAGAAAAGAATCCTTTCTGCTTTTTGTATATACTCTTGTTTATTTCTTTGCAGTTCTAAAAGCAACTAGATGATTCACTTACTGCCTGTATAACCCTAATCAAGTAACTTAATTTCTCTGAGACTCAATTTCCTCTTCTGTAAGAATGGATATTACTATGGGATCTACTTTTAAGAGCTGTTGTGAAGATCAAATGAGATAACAAATCTCAGCAATTTTGAATACTATATACTATATATTGAATACTATATACCTGTTATCTATTACTATTAAAAACAAGTTATATTTTAAAAACTTCAAAATTAAAATTCTATCATCATTATACTCTTCAGGGCAAGTACTTTTATTTTTTCCTTCTATACTTCACTATTAATGGATGAGGACAACTAGGTGGGAGAGTGGATAGAGCACTGAACCCCGGGGTCAGGAAGACAAGTTCAAATTCAGCCTCAGATACTCATTAGCTAGATGTCACCGGGCAAGTCACTATACCTTGTTTCCCTGAGTTTTCTCATCTATACAATGAATTGGAGATAGAAATGGAAACCATCCCAGTATGTTTGCCAAGAAAACCCTAAAAGGAGGTCACAAAAATTTAGACATGATTGATATGGCTGAACAACAACAACAACAACAACAACAACAAAAAAAAAAAAAAAAAAAAAAAAGACTATTAGAAGGCTAAGATGATTTTGCTAAAGGTCATACAATAAGTTGGTAGCTGTGCCTATTCCTGTTCTTTGTTAATGTACCAAACCATGAATCAAGGTTATTAGTTTAGCACAGGGACACTTTAAAGTAGCCTGGAAGGGTTTTTAGAGATTTTTTCCTAGCCATTCTTTTCAGCATCTCCTGAGTGATTTCAAAACAAATTTTCTTCCTTATTGATTTGTCTCCTTTTCCAGTTAGCAAAAATGATTTTTCTTCATGGCACTCATAATAGAGTAGAATTCTATATGGTTTCTTCTTATGCTCTAGTGATAGAAGTTTCTAGCCAGGCAAACATAAAAATGTCCCCTTCAAAATAGTCCATTTGTCACTAATCCCTGCAATTTTGAATATTTGTCTCTTTCAAGAAGCTGCTTATGATGGAGCTCTTTCTTAATTAAAGAATTTTCAGTAGGCAGTGTCAAAATGGAAAAGTCTCAGGAAGAAGTTGTCAACCAGACTGGAACTGGATTCTAATCTGTGAGTAGGAACCATACAAAGCAGGTCAGAGAGACAAGATACAAACAGAAGTTTTAATAATTTCACAACGAGGAAAGAAGGATTAATGCTGTTGATGCTGGGGGCCACACACAAATATGGGCACATGTATGTATGTGTACACATGTATACACACATGTATGTATGTATGTAAATAAGGGGTTGGCCCCCATAACAGTCATTCTTAGAGCTTGAAATAGTTCTCATGATATATGTGTTCTTGGGTCCCATGGGAACAGTCATTATCTCTTATCTTAGAGGTTGTGATTGTGGTCACAACAAAAGGGCACAGAATCAGAGTTCTGTGATGGGAACACCAGTACAGTACCTGTCAGTGACAAGTACCAGGGATTTGAACATGTGATGGATGGCCCTGAGAAATAAAGGGAACTAAATTCCTTAGTGACACTTTTCCAGAGGATGAGATCATTCCAGTGTGCAAAGGATTACTGTTATGCCAAACTCAGGGCACAGCCTATTCAGAGCCTTAGCTCTAAGAAACATGGTATCTCCAAAATATTTTGACAAAGTAAAGCCAAGCTCTAGCCTACAATTCCTCCTCACAAATGTAGAAAAGGCACCAGATTGTGTCCTTATCAAAAATAGATCATGGTGAGTCATTCTTCCAAACTGGATCATCAAAGGGAAACAGAGAAGTCTGTAACTATCTCAGCAGGAATAGCCATACCAACCATTGCAGCTTAGGGAAAGGCTATGAACCCCAGCAACAAGAGGTTTTAGCTCTAATCTTATGCAAAGTGCATGAATAAGTACCAAATGGTGCCAAATTCAGATCCTGGTCCATAGGGAGAAGGTCCCCAGGCTCTGAATTTGGTAAGGACCAAATTCATAAACAAGCAGTGACTAGCTATGTGGTTTGACTGCAGAAGGGGTGGGATCTCAGTTTCAGCCCCTAGCACAGTATAATGTTGGGGAATAACCTAGACAGTAATCTTAGACCAAATGGAAAGCTGAAGTTCTGTCACATTAAATGTGCAACTCTTCCTAACTGGCTAATAGTGGCTGAATCCATCAGCAGAGTATTATAACTCCAATCAGAACACAAAGCAGGAAGATAATGATCAGACTTTGCCATATATCAGAACACTTAGAAAGCACTGAGAGCTTACAGGTTGTCAGCCTGTGGTATCTTTCAAATTTAGTAGTAATACAACACTAAACCCAAGAAAACAAAAGGATCCAGGAGGATATAAGGTCAACTGATATATTCCCTCTACAAACTTGTAGGGCTTGACCAAAACATAAATTCTGAAATCAAGAAATAGTCTGGAAGAATATGAAATAAAAAGATTCCCACCATAAATAGTTATTAAAGTGACTCAGAAATACTCAGGATATGAATTGAAAAGAAGAAAATTATCTAAGCAAAACCTAGAGGAAAGTAAGAGTTCTCTGGAAGCTTGGATATTAGCTCAACTTATACACTGAATTCCTGGAAGAATTTTAACAAAAGTTAAAAGGTGAGAAGTTTAACATATTTCTTATAAATGAAAGGAGAACACAAGAGAAAACAATGGAAAAGAACGGGAAAGGAAAGGGTGGGAAAAACAAGTCACATTTCAATCTCATTCTCATCTGAAATAGTCTAATATGGGGAAAATAGACACATCCACAAGAGTACAGAAATACTTTTCACTGTTGGGAATAGATAATAATAATAATAGTAATAGTAGGAATAGGAAATAGGAGGGAAAATAAAGGAAGACAAAAAGGACATAAGAAAGAGAACAAACAAAAGACAAAGGATGTACAAAATATTCATATAGTTATTTTTATGGTAGCAAAGGATTGGAATCTGAGGATGATAATGTCCACAAGTGATGCAATGATTGAAGAAGATATGATTTTAAAAATGTGATGAAATATTACTGTGCTATAAAGAGAAGAAAAGAAACATCATACCTACTAAATGCCAGATACAGTGATAATTTTTATATTTTTTTTCTCAGTTTGATAGATGCTACTCTTATTCCCATTTTACAGTTGAAGAAAATAAGACAAACAAAGTTTAGATGAATCACTCAGGGTCACATCACTAGTAAGAGCTAAAGATTTAAAGTAAACCTGTGTCTTTCTGATTCTAAACTTGCTACTCTACTGTATTCAGTAGGAAAAACAAAGTAAAATTAAAAAAAAAAAAAAAAACTTGGGAAAACACATACAAACTAAAGCAAAGCAAGGTGAGCAGAGCCAGGAGAACAATTTGTACATTTACAGCAGCATTATGAAGATGAACAATAATGAAAGACTTAGAAACTCTGATCATCCCAGTGACCAACCATAATTACAGAGGACTCAGATTGATAAAGAGGTGGTAGACTCAAAGTACAGAGTGAGACATATTGGCAGGATGGGCACATGGGTAGAAGGGTTGTGAATGGCCATTGGAAGATTATGCTTTACTTGACTATATTATTTTTTTTTCTTTCTTTCTCAGTAGGAGCTAGTAAGGAGAGAAAGTAGATTTTTATTGATTATTTTTAAAAATTTCAACAAAATTAGACCAAAAAGAAAAGAAAAATACTCCCATAAAAAGCATAGAAGCCTTTTTTTTTACATCCAGGCAAAATTTTCTCTACTTGAAACATAGAATTTATAATATCAAAAAAGATTCATGGTTTCACATAGAATTATCTTCCTGTGTTCTGCTAGGCTCTGTGTATACGTAAATGTTCTTTTTCTTGTGTTTAAGTACAGATAAAAATTAAAGTGAACTAAATAAATTAACTTAAAATTTTAAGTCACATTTGCAGATTTTGTTCATGTAGTTAGTTAAAGTAACCATTTATACATTTGAAGTGAATGAAACTATATATTGATTTCACTGCTTAAAATTCATGTTAAAGAATTCAAACTATTAGTATCTCTCTCTGCAAGCCACTTTTATTTATAGTTGTATATGTACATGTTATTTTCTCTGGCAAGACTATAAGAACCACAAGACCAGGAATTGTTTTTACTTTTATTTTGAATTTCCAATTTCTGGCACAGAATAAGCATTTAATTAATATTTGATGATTTTTTGAACAATGATGATAAATGGCTTTTTAAAATGCTAATTATGTTGTATTATAAAATGCAGAGCAATAATCCACTTAATGAGTAAAAGACAACATCAACTCCCAATTCCTACATGTCCTCCTGGACTCCTCACCATTTTAAAATCCTGTTCCTTCCTCTCCTTATCCAATCTGTTGCCAAGCTGATTTTGCCTCTTCAAGATCTCCCTACTAAATTACTCCCTCTAACTCTGATACTGCCTCCACTTCTTTGTAGGCCCTCATCACATCATATTTGGATTATTTCAATTGCTTACTGGTAGGTCTGTCAGCCTCAAGCTATCTCCTTATTGCCATTCTGTCATGATCTAGCCCCTCTTAGCTATCTAATCTTCTTATACATTACTACCTGAGACTCTTCAATTTAGTAACACGGGCCTTCCAGCTTTTTCATGATCAATACATTCTGTCTCTCAGCATTTTCTCTTGTCTGTCCCCTATACCCAGAATATTCTTTCTCCTCCACTCTACCTATTGAATTTCCAGGCTTCATTTCAAGTCATCACTAAAATCTTATCTTTTTCTAGAAGCTTTTCCTAATCCCTCTTAATTTTAATGTCTTCCCTCCATTGTTTCCTATTTATTCTTTATTTATATTGCTTTGTATGTATTTGTTTCCCCCCTTTAGAACAGGGAATGCCTTTTGCCTCTTTTCCTAGCTTTTAGCCTGGTGTTTGACAAATGGTAGGCATTTAATAAATGTCTATTTATTGATTAAACAATATATAAATAAATGTTAAGTATATTTTATGAAGAATAAACAAGACTATATTATGTGGGCAAAATATGAAAATTAAAATACTTTCTAGCAATAATGCCAATTTTGTGGTATAATTAACAAATGTTCCTGAAACTCTGAAGAATCAATTCATGATGATGATGTAAAACTGGTAAATGAAAAAGCCACATAGGATTCTTTTCAATTATGAGTACCATGGAGAAAAATTTGAAATTCATATGTCAAGTCAATAAGAAGTGATAAAATATTATAATATTTCCTAGGTTCTGAACATTGCTAAGTGTTAGTGCAAAGAAAAACAAAAAGCATTTACATTTTTTTCCTACTCAAGGAATTCAGATTTCATGTGGGAGATGCTATGCTAACAATCATGAAAAAACAAGATATATTCAGGATAAACTGGAAATAATCAGAGAAAGAAATCATTAGCATTAAGGAAATCAAGAAAGGCTTCTTATAGAAGGAGGGATTTTAGCTCAGGTAGAGATAGGTAGGAGAGCATTTTAGGTGTAGGAGACAGCCAGTGAAAATTCACAAAATCTGAAGGTGGAGGGTCTTATGCCAATAGTCAGGAGGCTAGTATCACTGAATCACCAAATATATAGAGTGAAGACTAAGAAGGTAGATAGGTGTTGAGATATGAAAGACTTTAAAAAGTCAAAAAGAAGAATTATCCTGGAGGTAATAGGGAGGCATTGGAATTATTGAATGAGGTGAGTGAGCCAAGAAAATGACATGGTCAAACCTAAACTTTAGGTTCTTAATTTATAAATTGATCAGTTGATGTGTGGATGACTTGAAACGGAGATCAATCGCTAGGCTAGTGACATATTCCATACATAAAGGGATAAAAGTCTCTGTTTCTTAATCCTCATCATTCTGTCTTTTCCTTTCTCTCATCTGATATGCTTGCCAATATAAAAGATGATGCAAAGGAATAATCAACAAGTCCTGAAAACAGATTGGAGATGGAGGACTGAGTAAGGGTGAGAAGTCAAATATGATACCTACATTTAGAATCTTGGTGACTGGAAAGTTGTTGATGTCCTGCATAGCAAGGAACCACCAGATGCCAAAATATTCCCTAGTTTTGAATATAAAACAGCTGAAATTCTTGAAACAGGAGCCTTTCTCTCTTTGACATTCCTTCATTATGTTTGAAAAGTTCTTGAAATTAACTACAGATTGGGAGTCAATCAATACTGAGACTAGAAAGACTAATAGTTTTAATGATCAGTTTCAGTTCAGAAAATTATTTCAATTCCCAGTATCTTAAAACTGCCTCTAAAAGACTTATCATCAATTTCAATGACAAAATGCCATTTCTTTTCCTCAATGTGCTAATATTACATATAAGGTAGCAACAGAACATAGTGGATCTCTGGAGCAAAGGATTCAGGAATAGTTGTGTTAAAAATCTGTCTTTTGTCCTTATTATAGCAGTCAATTCACTTAAATATTCTGGGACTCAGTTCTGTCATCTAAAGACTCCTAAATTCTATTCTATTTCTAAATCCAGGATCATCCAGTTCAGAATTAACTTTTCCACATCAATAATTTAGAATGCAGAATCAAAGAAAGTTAGAATTGTCAGGAGCTTAGACATCTCCTAATTCAATCCCCTCATTTTATAAATTATGATCTCAAAACCCAGTGAGGAATTTGACAATTAAGTCACATAGCAAATAATAGGGAAAGTCAGAACTTGAACCTTGCCCTTTTGATCCAAAGTCCCAGGATTCTTTGCACAAAGTAAGCACACGATCTGATAAAATACATTACTTTTATAAAACCTAATTAAAATATATTTATTGTGAAATACATACTACCATAGAAAATTTAGGACTGATGATCTATCTCCTTGACCTTGTGTCTCCTAGTGTTATCACTTCTTGTTGTTACTATTCCTGCTGTGACTGTTATGAAGTTAATTAAAACTCATGGTTCTTTAATACATCTTATGAACTAAATTAGCACTATATATGTATGTACCCCCATATATTGCATATATATGTATATGTATGAGTATATATGTATATATATATTCTGTCATAAAGAAAATAAAAATTCTCCATATAATAATCCCTGCTTTTCTAGGTGAGCAAAGATGACATTGACTTACTATCAATGGTGTACTCTCTTATAGTTTCCCCCAAAATATAATGGATTTGTGCTGAATCATTCAAATGCTTTCACTTAATAACCAATGTATAAAAAAATGACTATTTACAAACTTGTTGGAAACCATGAAGAGAAAGTAGGAGTCTTTGGGAATGATCTGGTTTGTGTGGGGGCCAAATCATCATGCAACCTTGACTTCAGTAGCAACAGTTCCAGCTGAACTTTTTACTGATAACTCATGTAACTCATTACTACCTCAAAAAAAGAAGATGCAAAAATAATAGAAATATCTTTACAACTAACATGTCTCCTCCAAGCTATCTGCCAAAAATGTGACCCATTTACTGGTAAATTTACAACTCCTAATCTCCAGCCTTTTCTATTTATGGAGGAACTGGTTTTTCAAACGATACTAGAAAATTTCAAAGCTGAGCACTGTTTTATACAATATTGCAATAATTCATTCCCAAACCCTATCTCCCAAGAATTATAAGCCCAAAAGGAAAACAAAAACCTAATTATATATTGGCAATTAATACATACTCTACTTTTAAACTGACAAATGAAATACTCATGTTTTATGATTATATACATATATAATATGTAATTATAACACACATGGCATATCTATTTTATTAGCACATATATTCATCTGAATTCATCAGAATACATGTATTTATATCTGTAGATGTGTATAAACAGACAGACAGACAGACACACACACACATACACACACACACACACACACACACACACACACACACACACACCCCAGACCCATAATTTCTAGGTATTGTCTCTCTGATCGAGAGCTTCATCATACTTCCTTGACAAGCAAGAAAATGAAACAATGACCAAGAGGTTATTAAGGGTGAAAGTACTCTGGGTCATATTGTAAAAAATGATAATACTTTGGACAGCATTATGTTTAATTTTTTTTGCAAGATAAATACTTGATTTATAATAAGCTAAAAACTGAACAAACTGTATAGTATTACAGTGATCTTAGATAGTTTGCAAAAAATAATTATGAAATTCTTTAATATGTGGGGAAGATGTGTTATTATTTTCCCTAGTTACATATAAAAACTTTTTTGGTTATACATGTGTGACCTCTGAGAAGAACCAAGTCTGTCATAGTTGATTTTGCTGTTACTATGCACAATGTATTTCTGGTTCTGCTTGTTTCACTAAGCATTTGTTTGTATAATCTTTTCAAGCCTTTCTAAAATCAGCTTGTTTATCATTTTATTCCATTGCTTTTATATATACTTATTCAGCCATTCCCCAATTGATGGGCACCTACTCATTTTTTAATTTTTTGCCACCTCAAAAAATTGCTGCTACAAATATTTTTGCAGATATGAGTCCCTTTCCCTCCATTACAATTGACTTTCTTGGGCTACAGACCCAGTAGTAACAATGCTGGATCAGAGGGTATGCACAGTTTGGCATAATTCTAAATTTTTCTTCAGAATGCCTGGATCAGCTCACAACTCTACTAACAATGCATTAGTATCTCAATTTTTCCACATCCCCTCCAACATTTATTATTATCTTTCCTGGCATCTTAGCCAATTGGAGATATATGAGGAGGTATTTCAGAATTGCTTAATTTGCATTTCTCTAAACTTTAATGATTTAGAACATTTTTTTTCATAAGATTATAGATGGCTTTAATTTCTTCATCTGAAAATTGTTCATATCCTTTGAGCATTTATCAATTAAGGAATGACTTCTACTCTTATAAATTTGACACAGTTCCTTATATATTTTATAAATAAGCCCTTTTATTATTTTTGAAAACATTTTTCTTCAATATGTACAATAATTTAGGATTCAGTAGGAAAAATCATTGATCTGTTAATGCCCTTTGGTCCAGCCATCCAACTACAGACCACACAGAGTAAGGAGGTCAATGACAGAAAGGTTCCTTATTTTCCAAATTATTCACAGGAGGAACACTGGTTCACACTGAAAAAGTTATGATAAAATATAACAGAATACCAAGAATCCCAAGAAATAATGAATATTATCAATTCAAAGAAATATGAAAATATTTTTATGAGCTAGAATAGGATTCCTGATGAAGCTTATGGATCTTTTATCAGAATATTTTCTTTAAATGCAAAGGATTCCAAAGGAAACCAGTTCAGATTGAAATGTAGGTATCAAAATAGTTTTAAAAAGAAAATTCATGGATGCCACATTAACAGCCCCTTACCTGGGAGAAGAAGGCAGAATCTAGAGGACAATTTGCATGATGTTTGCAATAGCCTAAATAAAAATAGCACCAAAATTCCCAATAAATCAATCTTGGTCCCAAGAGAACAAAAGATAGGAAACTATAAGTGGAGTATTACATGATGTCAGATTTCATGAGACCTTTTGTTTTGTTTTTCTGGTTTTTCCCCCCCCTTGTTTAAGTGATGATTATCAGGGGGTGAGGTAAGAAAATGGGTACATCAGAAAATTATTATTTAAAAAAAAGTATATAATTTAAAAATAATCTTTAAAAATCAATTTCTCAAGCTGCAATGTTAGTTGATTTTTTTTTTATTTTCCTCTTTTCCCAAAATAATTTAAAACAAAATCTCTGGTATTCTAATCTTCTCTGGACATTGAAATCCATTCTTACTATTCTTCCTCTTTAGGCTAGTTTTATAGGATTATGTTAAACTCTTACACTGAGCTTCTATTGCCTTCCACTGAGTCTATCTTTTAGTGAGAGAATTCTGGGAAGATGGCAGAGTAGGTCAAAAAATTTTAAGCTCTCCAGTTTTCCCCCACAAACAAAACAAAACTGCCTCAGGGTAAACATGAACCAGTGAAAAACAAGTAAGATGGGGACTGGACAGGGGGTCTTTCTGGAACAACCCAAGAAGATGGGAAGAAATACCACAGGATGAAGTTTTAACAATGAGAAATATAAAACCCCCAGTCTAGCTCCACAGAACTAGCCAATGAGGAGGCCTAGGATTAACTGGGTTCAAAGGTAGTCTTACTATAATCACAGAAACTTTTACTTTATGGATAGCCTGGAGAATTGGGGTTCTGGACTCAGGAAGACTGAAGGAACTTTGGCTGATGAGGAATTCTAGGTCCAGTTGTACTGCTGAAACAAGGCCCGGAGCTAAAAGAAACCAGGACATGTGAGTGAAGAATCACTAGAGACAGGGACACTGCTGGCACTTATAGGAGGCAGAGCTTTCGTTTTTGGGGTGCCAGCTCAGAAAGTGATGCAGAAGTGAAGCCAGAGGCACCAACTCTCCCCAACCTTCCAAGATTAGAGGTGCTTACCCTAATAAGTTCTCATTAAAAAAAATAAACTGGCAAAAGATAAAAAATGACCACAAAATTTTAATATGGGAATAGGGAAGACTGGGGTTCATCTTCAGAGAAGCTCATTGTAGTAAAAACAAAAGTTTCTTCTGCACCAAAGAGTAATGTTAAATGGTTACTTGTCTAGAAAAAAAATTTCTAGAACTCAAAAATATTTAAAAATTAAATGAAAGATTAAAGAAAAACTAAAAAAAATCAAGCAAAACAAGATTATGAAAAGAAAGTCAATCAGTTAGAAAAGAAGATCCAGAGACTTTAAAAAAATGATTCTTTGAAAATTAAAGTCGAGTAAATCCATTGAAACTATAAGTGATCAAGAAATAAGAAAACAAAATATAAAAAATGAAAAAAATAGACAAGAATATAAAATATTTTATAAGAAAAACAGACCTGGAGAATGGATCAAGAAGAGATAACATAAGAATAATTGGACTACCTTAAAGCTGTGATTAAAAAAAAAAAAACCTTGATACAATAATACAAGAAATAATTAAAGAAAATATCCTGAAGTGATAGAGCAAAAGAGGAAACTAGAAATAGAAAAAATCCACTGACCACTATCTCAAAGAGATCCTATGAGTAAAACACATGGGAACATGAATGCTAAATTTCAGAAACACCAAATCAAAGAGAAAATTTCACAAGAAATAAACAAAAAATAATAATTCAAATATACTGGAGCTACAATTAGAATTGTACAGGATTCATCAGCAACTACAATAAAAGACCACAAGTCCTGGAATATTATATATCAATATCAATATGTATATATATACATATATATATATGTATATATATATATATATATATATATATATATATATATACATATATATAATTAACATTCAAAAGAAATAGACCTGTGGCCAAAAATATATTCACCAAATTAAGTATAATATTGAGTGAAAAAAATGTACATTAAATGTAGTCTCAGATTTTCAGGATTTTATCTGAAACTGACCTGAAGTCATAGAATATTTAATATTTAAGAGCCAATATCAAAGACAAATTTTAAGAGACTTAGTAAGGACGAACTGTATGCTTTACACTCTGTAATATAAATCATATATAATCAATAAATGGGTAGTCCAAAAGAAATACTGAGGAAGAGCTCTAAAAAAATTAAAATTATGCTGATATAAATGAGGTGCAGAGGAAGAATCTATACAGAGGGAAGAGAAAGGCTATAGTTCTGATAACCTATTCACATCAGGAATTGCTAAATAGGGAGACACAGACACAGACACACACACACACACACACACACACACGAAGTGTATAGAACCCTGCAAAATCTATAAAGAAATAAGGGAGAGAAGCAATAGGACAAGGTAAAGTATAGAAATGTGTGCAAATTTATGACAATGAAGCAAAGTGAGTTGATTAATAAGAAAGGTATAAAAAGAGAGGGAAAGGGTGGGATGAGAAGTTAAGGGAAATGGGGGAGGTTAAGTAATAGCAAGGCAAGTTAAGGAGTAAAAATAGTAGAAGAATTAGCAGGGATAGAAAATGATCAAGACTAAAATTTATTAAAAAAAAAAGTAGGGATAATAATCTCAAAGTCAAACTTAAGGATTTAATCAAAAGAAATGTACATTATAAGTCAGTCATATTAATAATGTTTTAGATGCATATGGATGTATATATATATATATATTTACATTCATGTGTGTGTGCATGTATGTATACATGTGTATGCATTTATTTCCTTACTTAACTGGGGAGGTAGGGAAAGAAAAGGGGAAAAAAGAATGAAAAGTATGTAGAAATAAAATACAAAGAAGTAAAATAAAGATGAACAACTGTGAATATAGTATCTTCTATTATTATATATGTTTTCTTGAAGTGAAAATTTATTAAATATATTGATCCCTCCCTGTTGTTCTGCTAGGCACATGGCAATGATATTTTTTCCCTTTTTCTGTCTTTCTTTTTCTATTTTGTTTTTTCCCCTTATTTTGTATTTAACTTTTAAATAAATTAATTTTTAAAATTTTCTCAGTTCATTAATTTTCTTGCATCCACATTGGTCACTTCAGAAAAATCTTACTTTTCTTCTCTACCAAAAATTTCATGAATCAATGCTCACTTTTCCCCAATACTACTGTGAGTCCTACCCCGATAACAAATTCCTCCCTAGAAATGAAAATAAGAGGCAAAAAAGAGTTTCCTTTTGTTATTTCCTCCAATTCTGAAAGGATGAAATTATCATTAAATAAAATCAGAAAGTTATTAGCTGCTCTGTTTTTTTTTAGAAAGTTCCAACAAATAAAAGGTAATTGAAGTCTTCACTTACTATTATATCATGTCTCTTATGATCTGCTTTCAAAATCCCTTACCAAGTTAATCTTTCTGTTCAGGTCATTGAAAATATACTCATAATATATTCCAATGACAAGAGTATAGTTCCTGGATATATAGATTTAGATATATATCCTACCTCTCTTTTTTTTTAAACTTCTTTCTTTTGAACAAGGTATACCATCCAAAGACACATTCAAATTCATTCCATTCAATTCTCAGTGTTAATGGTATCATCAAATATTTTTCCTTCCATTAGCACCTTTAGTGGCTCCTTTGGCACCTACACCTTGGGTATTGTGTGTTGCAAAATACAGTGTCATTTATCCTAGAAACACTAAAAAGCAAAAAAAAGGAAATTTTCTTTCCTTAATATAGAAGAATAATCAATATATTCACCAAAAATCTTTAGCATTCTTGTATGTTAACAAAATCCAAGAGGAAGAGAAATTCTGTACCATAGAAAAACAAAATGCATTGTCTGGGATTTAACACTCTAAGACATATACATAGGATTTATATAAACATAATTATATAAAAATAATTGAGTTAATGAGAGTAATTTTCATTATTGTAAATACCTAAATTATATTATTTCTATGAAAGTCAAAGAAAATATTCCTAGAGCATAGGTCTGGTCATGTCACATCTATCTTTAAAAGCTCTAGTTAAAATCAGATAATCGAGATTAAATGTAAATATATTTGCTTAGCCTCTGAAGTGCTTAAAATTTCTTTTATCCATTTTCCCCCTAGACTAATACTTTCCACTTCTTGGCTTTGTTCCAACAAAACCGATCTACTTGATGTTTTTCTTACAAAGTATCCCATTGCTCAACAGCATGGGCCTTTGAAACAGCTGGGCACTGAATATTGGGATTCTTACCCTTCCCCTTTACTTTGTGGAGCCACCTGTACTTCTTTTAAGGTTAGTGAAAGAGGTTTTTCCTAATTTTTCAAGTTTTTAATAACACCTTCAAACACACACACACACACACACACACACACACACACACACACACACACACACACACATCCACCCTTGTAGAGTGTAAATTCCTTGATTGCAGATATGATTTGGTGGAAGCATTTCATGCTAAAATTTAGATGTATTATGTAAAAGATGCAATTTAAAAAATTAAAAAGCAACTTTGGGACAATTAAAATCAGTGCTAGAATAAGAAAAGGTGTGATTGGGGGTATATTCTTAGCTAGGTCCTGACTCAGGTCAATCCACTGCTAAAGTTGGATATTGGAATGAAATGAGACACTTGTAGATTATTGCTTTAATCATAGCAGGAGAAGAATATTCCTCAAGGTATGAAAATCCCCTGAGATGATTCAGCTGAACCAAAACTTTTTAGGGTGATCTACCAAGCAAGCCTTTCATGGAGTTTTTCCAGCTTTTCTTGTTGTACACAGATGATGCAACAATCTGAGTCCTTGTCTCCAGTACCAACCAATTTTGTTGGGATATCTCAATGCCTTTTAAGCAAAAACTAATCCAACTTAGTGGGTGAATGAGGAAAGATGGTTTTTAACAATGGAAGGGGAAAGCATTCCATTGCATTTTCAATACTAAAAAGGATTTTTTTTCCCATTGTCTTGGCAGTTTCCTCCGGTGCTGCAAATCATATCACAATAATGACTGCCTATTATCATGTCACTAATTTCCATATCCCCCCAAAAGTTAAGTAAAGGATGTCCAGTAAAATGGCTACATGCTTTCCTTACTTTTTTCATAGCATTGTGTGGATAGCACTATCTTATTTTCCTAATACACAATTTTTTGATGATGTACCTTTTTCTTTTTTCTCATATATTTTCCTTCAAATTTAGTATGCTCATTTATATTTTCTTGTGTGATATTTACTTCCAGTTCTTTGAATAGAATAGTGTGTCATTCTTTGCTACTGTCTAAACAACTATAGTAAAGTGTTAGTATTGAAATGATAAACTTTTTCCTTAATAGGAGTTTTAAAATATCCCAAAAGGAATCAACCTGATTCTCCTCTCCTTGTTTACTTCTGGATCTAACTTCTTATATATCTAGAACAGACATTACAAGTTGGCAAATTGTGACACAAACTCTATAGAGTGTTGAATTCTGAATAATTTATATTCTTCATCTGTTATGGGCCAGAACTCTTGTACTTAAAACAAGGATTCTTACAAGATGCTAACTCAGTGGAATTGATGAGATAATGGTTATCTAGTTTATCATGGTGATTAATAGTTCTCTAAATTCAGTATGATTGATTTAATCTTACAACAAGTAATGGTTCCCTAATGATATAATGATTGGTTTATATGATTGGTTTATACTCAGTGTAGAGCATATAAGCTAGGAGATTCAGAGCCAGAAACAGACTCAGAAGGGTCAGACACAGACTTGGAAGGGAGGCAGATCTCACAACACATGGCTGCCCTGGCCTCCTGAAATTCACCCACTAAGACCAAAGCCAGTTTGAAAGGCTCTCCAGAAAGCTGGCCCTGGCCCCAGGCAGGGAAACTAGATTGTGAAGGAGATAATAAAGGATTTGGACTTTAATACCTGGCTATTCTTGTGGTGATTAATGAACTGAAACAAAGGCTGCTCTAAGACCTCCAAAAACCCAACCAAGAACATTACATTCATCCACTTGGTCTTTCAACCGTGATGATTAAAAATATATATATATTTGTCAATCTTTTCTATTTTTCTTCTATTTGTGACACTTTTCATTTTTGAATGTACTTGAAAAGACTAGTCAGTAGTATATCTTTATGAGCTTTTAAAAACTGTTTTTGCCCTATTTGATCTTCATTAATTCTCAGTGCTTCATAAGGTAATTCTGCTCATAATCTGCCATCATTTTTTTGTAAAAACTTATAATTTTGTTTTTTAATCTTTTTATAATGGCACTCCTTTAAATCCTTCTTCTCCGTATATCACACTGTTGTGAGTACATTCACTACTTTGATTCCTCTCTGATTTATCCTTTACATTGCAGCTGAAATGCAATTTAGCCAAGTCAGTCAAAAATATGTTGTCCCTGGTATAAAATACAAGTTGTTTATTCTGATATCAATAACACTTATCTAGTTTTGGTTCACCTTTCCAAACTTATTTTATATTATTCCTCTTTCACACACTCTATTACTTAGTCAATACTAGATGAATATTTTCCAGAAAACTTTAACCACTCATCATTTCCCTATGCATTCACAAACTGTCTTTTGTAGGTTGACTGCAATTCTTCTTTTTCTCTTCTTAGAAGCCTTCTCTTCCTACAAGGCCCACTTCAGGTGCCATAGCATGCCTACTATTTTTCTTCAGATAAAAAGTTCACAAAGTTTTCTAGAATACTGTTTATAGATTTCTTTTTTATTCTTACATTTTGCATTATGTATAAGAATGTACACATACCATTTCTTCTTGCACCAGCAGTATGTAAACTCTAAGAAGGCTATGTTGGTTTTTCAGCTTTGAACTGTCAGTATCTATTAAAGTTCCTCACAGACAGTAAATAAATGCTTTTGAAAAACAAAGAAACAAACAAAAAAAAAAACATTGAGAGGTAAACAAGAAAATGGATGTTATGTTTAAAAGCAATGTTGATTTGTTGGTGGAATTGCGGATACATCCAGTCATTCTGGAGAGCAATTTGGAACTATGCTCAAAAAGTTACCAAACTGTGCATACCCTTTGATCCAGCAGTGTTACTACTGGACTTATATCCCAAAGAGATCTTAAAGAAGGGAAAGGGACCTATATGTGCAAGAATGTTTGTGACAGCCCTCTTTGTAGTGGCCACAAACTGGAAACTGAGTGGATGTTCCTCAATTGGAGAATGGCTGAATAAATTATGGTATATGAATATTATGGAATATTATTGTTCTATAAGAAATGACCAACAGGATGATTTCAGAAAGGCCTGGAGAGACTTACATGAACTGATGCTGAGTGAAATGAGCAGGACCAAGAGATCATTGTATACTTCAACAACAATACTATATGATGATCAGTTCTGATGGACGAGGCTCTCTACAACAATGAGGTGAACCAAATCAGTTCCAATAGAGCAGTAATGAACTGAACCAGCTACATCCAGGGAAAGAACTCTGGGAGTTGATTATGAACCACTACATAGAATTCCCAATCCCTCTATTTTTGTCTGCCTATATTTTAGATTTCCTTCACAGGCTAATTGTACACTGTTTCAAAGTCCAATTCTTTTTGTACAGCACAATAACTGTTTGGACATGTATACATATATTGTATTTAATTTATACTTTAACATATTTAACATGTATTGGTCAACCTGCCATCTGGGGGGGGGAAGGAGGAGAAAAATTAGGATAAAAGGTTTGGCAATTGTCAATGTTGTAAAATTACCCATGCATATATCTGGTAAATAAAAACTATTAAATAAAAAAGCAATGTTGATGAGATCATATGCATTTTGAAAATATTTATGGACCAAATAAAACCATTACATTTGTAGGAGAAGAAGAATATATTACTTATATACTTATGGATAGATGAACAATTTATGAATAAACAAGAGATAGAGATAAAACTTATTATAAAATGGGTAATTTCAATTACATTAAATTAAAAATGTTTTGTTCAAATAAAACAAGTGTAACCAAGATCAGAAGGAAAGCAGAAAATAAGGAAGAATTTATAATTTCACAAATAAAGGTCTCATATCTCAAATATACTAGGTTTATTTTTAGTGTATGTTCTGTTTGTTTTGCTGAGGCAAGTGGGGTTAAGTAACTTGCTAGGAAGTATGAAGTATCTGAGGTCATATTTGAACTCAGGTCTTCCTTATTTCAGGGCTGGTGCTCTACCCACTGTGCTACCTAGCTGCTCAGTATCTTAAATATATAAATAACTTTGTCAAATTTGTAAGAATACAAATCATTCCCTAATTGACAAATAGTCAAAGGATTTGGACAATTTTCCAAAGACAAAATCGAAACAATTTGTAGTCATAAAAAAGGCTCTAAACTACTACACTTTAGAGAAATGCTAATTAAAACAACATTGAGATACTAAAATGATCAAAAGGAAAAACAACAATTCTTGAAAAGTATGTGGGAAAAAATGGGTCACTAATTCATTATTTGTGAAATTGTGACCTGACCCAACCTTTTTGGAGAGCAATCTGAAATTATGCCCCAAAAGTTATTAATGTCTTTATGCATTTTGACCCAATAATACCACTACTAAAGCAAATTCCAAAGATGATTAGGCAAAAAGGAAAAGGCTTATATGGTCTAAAATACTTATAGCAGCTGTCTTTGTGGTGGCAAAGAATTGGAAATTGCGGGGATGCCCATCAATTTAGAGAATGACTGAACAAAATGTGTTATATAATCATGATGAAATAGTACTGTTTTAGAAGAAATGATGAGCTCAATGATCTTAGAAAAACATGCACAAAATAATGAAGAGTGAAAAAAGCAGAACCAAGAGAACATTATAAGCAATAATAGCAATATTTTTAAAGAACAGCGTTGAGGAAAAAAGTCATTTGGACTATCATAATTACCCAAATTAACTGTAAAGGATATATGAAGGAAGAAGCTATCTGCATCCAGAGAAAGAACCGATAAATAGAAGTATGCATACAATGATTTTACATGTATTTAGACATATTGATGTCTAATTGTAGCCATCTTTAGGGCAGTGGAGAATGAAGAAAAAAGGGGGGGGGGGAAGAAATTTATATAACTTTAAAAGGAATAACAAGTTGTATGCAAAAGATTTGCAGTTTCATGTGTAATCATTTTTTAAAAAATATAATATGTTATAGAAATGCTTGCATAAATTAAAATAAAAACAAAAAATTAAAATAAAAAATAAAAAAAAATTATAAAAGAGGCTTAGAATTTTCCAAGAAAAATATATGATGGATTAACAAATATTGACATTTTATTAGAAGAATAAGATAAATTAAACAAATATAAATAAGAAAAAAGTTACAGTCTTGAACAAACTATAACTAATAAATGATGAGAAGAAATTAAAAAGACAGAAATTAATAAGAATCAAAATGATGAAACCAACATTAGTTTTTTTTTAAGATGATAAATAAAATTGCTAATTCACTAACAAAAAAAAATTAAAATGGGGGAAATGTCAAGTTAAAAAAATTTAAAATGAGCAAAGAAGGCCACTGCATTAATGCAAAAGAAACAAAGAAAAAAGTTCCAAATTTTCTATATATGGTTTGTGCTAGTGAATTATAGAACTTCAAGAATATATATATATATATATGTAATATATATATATATACATTCATGCATACATATGTATATATGTAAATATATGTATATACATGTAGATTTTTTTAAACAAACCAGACAGCAGAAAATATAAATAGGTCAGTTTCAGAAAAAGAAATCAGAGATCATTAAAGATCTACCCATAAAATATTACTGAGACCAGAAAGATTTGCAAGTCAGTTCTTCCAAACATTCAAAGAAACAAACTATACATTATCCAACATGTTTCTAAAGCTAAGGAAAGATAACATGTTACCCATCCTCTATATCAAGTCGAAATGGTTTGGATAACCAAATTAAACAAAATAAGAGAGAAAAAGAATAATCAGCAACACCTCACAATTGCTTTACTTATTAATGAATAGAAACATACTACATGAAATAAAATACTGTTAAAGAGAATATAACAATACATAAAACATCATTATTGCAATAAATTTTATATCAGGAATACAAAGAACATATTAAGGAACTGATTAATATGATGGATTTCATCAAATATAAAATTCATAAAATTATATGATTATATTGATGAAGACATAAAAATGAGTTTAACAAAATATGTCTTCCAATAATAGTACTGTTTATGGGAATATAATTTTATTTAAATTTTTTATAACTCATATCCATAGTTATAGCAATATAAAATTTTAGATCATTTCCATTAAAAATAGAAATAAATTGAGGTTTTCCCCAATCACTTTTTTCTGTTGACCATATTTCAATGAAGTTTTATCTTTCATATGTTAAAAGTAAAAAATGAAAAAAAACAAATATACAGCTGCAATGGAGAAAATAAAATAGCTTTATTTAAAATATGATTGTATAACTAATCCTCTACATTTGCATGCTTAAATTTTATGAGACTAAGCTTTCATGCTGGCAATATCACACATCCATGATTCTACACAATAGAGGAAAAAAATGAGAGATGCAACACACACAAGGTCAGAGAATAGCCTTCAAATGAGGAGTTAGATGAAATGGCTCAAGAAGTTCTCCAGGACAGCAAAAATGATGATGATGATGATGATGATGATGATGATGATGATGATGATGATAAGCTCCCAAAATTGTGCATTTACAGTTTCCAAGCTTGAAGGATACTTTGGCATAATCAATAAGTTGATTAGGGACATTGAGACTTTTATTCTCACCATTGCTTGCAACCTTAAGTTTAAACATCAACTTAACTCTATTATGCTATCATACTGTGAAACCCTTAAGGATCTCAAATGGTATATGAAAAAGTCACTAATAGATTGGTTTAAGCTGATACTTTCTTCCTGATCTCCAACACCATTCACCAGTGGCAGAGGTCATGTTGAAAACTCAACAGTCTGGTGTCTTCAATTAACAGTGACCAAAGTGCCAGCAACTTCTCCCTTGGTTTTCAGAAGTTGGCCAATGTAGAGAGCTTTACAGCAGTATATTATATAGTACAAGGTCTTCATACCACCATGTGACAAAGTAGAAAGTAAGATATGGGTTGAAAAATGTTTTAGTTTTAAGAATTTTATTTGCTGTACAATATTTCTGGTATTATGTTATAAAAAGTAAACATAATTCTGAAATTGAAACATTTCATTGAGTTGTTAGAATAAAGGATCACAGAATTCTAGGAAATTAAAAGTAAGGAAAGATGTTTTGCATGTTACCAACTTTATTTTGTGTACTACATTTTATAGGTTATTTCATCATTATTGGGTTAGGAAAAGTACACATATTCAGAATCAGTGTTTTGTTACAAAGAATTGTATGAAGAAAGGTTTATTTTTAGCAAGCTTTTGCAAATGGCTGTGCCTATTAGGGGGACCTAATTCCCTTTTCCCCATAGGTTCAATATATCAACATCTGGTTTCTTATTTCCACATCGTTTTCTAAGAATGTTAGCCTACAACTGTTGAGGATTGACGGTATTTAGAAAATCCAATAGACTCAACAAAAATTGAGCTAATAAATTACTCAATGTGCTATGAGGTAAACTAACAAAAATAATGAGAAATTAATACATAAATATCATTTATGTCATGTTGAAATGTACCAAATATTTAGACAAGTCATGTATAACACTGATACAAAGACAAATTTAAAAGAAATGTAACAGAAATAAAGAATGAACTGAGCAATTTGAGGATAAATCTCCTGAAAGTGGTTAGATTCAATTAACATGGCAAAATTAGACTTTTCTAATTATTTTATAGATTCAATGTGCTATTAATTAAAATATGAGTTATTTTATGGAATTATAAAAATAAAACATTTATATTAAAAACTTCAAACAAACAAACAAAACAAAACCCATCATCTTTTGTAGGACTTATATTTAAACTGTGGCATGTTCCATAGATGATTTTTGAAGAAAATTAAATCTAATACTATGTAGTGTTGAGAATTATTAGTTCATAATTTCATGCCTCAAAACTTTATGACATGCACATTTCTAATTATTTTTCTTTTGGAAGTATACATAAATTCTCTTTAAATATAAATTTTATATAAGTAAATACTGATCAAATAGTCTAATAATTAGAGAAGGCTATATATCAAAATGAATTCCTATCTAGTTGGCAGAAGACAGAACAAAAGAATTCATTATAGGTGAGGGTTTTAGCATCCAGAAACTCTACTAGCATTGCTGCTGGAATTATAAATAGAAACAACCATCCTTTTGAAGAATCATCTGGAAGTATCACTCACTTATCAAATAGTTCATACTCTTTGATCTAGAGAGCCTGCTAATGATGTTATGACAAGGAGAAAAAGACCTTACTCAAAACCTTCCAATTTATGCCTATCAGAGACTATGCTGTGGGGGCCTGCAGAGCCTTTGAGAATGCAGGTTTATTTTTTCTGCACAAGACATCAGAGTTGTACCATACTTAAGTACTTAACAGATGGAAGATAGCATTGTTTAGTGGAAAGGGAGACAAGTGTGGAGTGTGAAGATCTGCATTTAAAATCTATCTTAATCCCCCTGTAACCCTAAAGAAATTAGTTAACTGCTCTGACCCTCTCTTTACTTATTTGTAAAATGAGAGTTTAGACTCAGTTGTCTCTATGGTCCCTTTTTAATGTTAAATCTCTGATCCTATGATTTTGCTCTGATATCTTATCAGACAAGGGGGGTGACCCTGAATTCTCAAAGGATTCTTCAACAAAAAGAGCTCTGGTAGGTCTAATCTGGAAAAGTTTTTCTTAGGGTAAGAGCTTGAAGAAGAGCTATTCATCTGTCATCTAAAGACCAATGGAATTAAATTCAGAGTGGCTCATTCTGAGTTGGTTGGTCAACTATGGAGTCACCTTTTAAAGATTAGTTACTTTTCTGAAAGAAAAATAGTTGTGAGTTCAGTGAAGAAATGGTAGTGGTTAAATTTAATCTTCCTAAAATTTGTGAAATGTTGCTTTAATCTGACAGCATTTTTTAAAAGAAACTAGATTTCCCTATCTCATCCGGTATGGAATTTCAGTGGGCACTTATGGACCAAGTCCATTTCTTTCTTTTTTTTAAAAATTATTAATTAATTAATTTAATTAATTTTTACAAAAAAAAAATTTATGCATAGGTAATTTTCCAGTATTGACAATTGCAAAACCTTTTGTTTAAACGTTTCCCCTCCTTCCCCCCATCCCATCCTCCAGAAGGCAGGTTGACCAATACATGTTAAATATGTTAAAGTATAAGTTAAATACAATATATGTATACATGTCCAAACAGTTATTTTGCTGTTCAAAAAGAACTGGATTTTGAAATAGTGTACAATTAACCTGTGAAGGAAATCTAAAATATAAGCAGACAAAAATATAGGGATTGGGAATTCTATGTAGTGGTTCATAATCAACTCCCAGAGTTCTTTCCCTGGATGTAGCTGGTTCAGTTCATTACTGCTCTATTGGAACTGATTTGGTTCACCTCATTGTTGGAGAGGGCCTTGTCATCATCATACAGTATTGCTGTTGAAGTATATAATGACCTCCTGGTCCTGCTCATTTCACTCAGCATAAGTTCATGTAAGTCTCTCTAGGCCTTTCTGAAATCATCCTCCAACTCCATTTCTGTTAGATATTTTGCTCTGTTTCATGTAGAACTTTTACTGATTTTCTTTCGTCGGACAGTCTGGTTGTCCCCTTACAGCAGTGATAGCAGATTTAGTAAAGATATGGAATTAGCTTTTGGCCTTCCTACAGATCAGAACTCCCTAATTCAAAAAATGCCTTAGCATTCTCTAGCAGCAAGAATTATGTGCTTGTGTTACCATACCCAGAAACTTGGCAGGAGTTTATGTACCATTGCAAAATTTTTTTTCACATCAATTTAAAGAAAGTTGTTATTTTTATCTAGGAAAAAAGCAACTTTTAGGCCTTTTCATGATCGAAAAAAAATGTGATGAAACTTGATTGATGATTAGTAAAGTTTCACTTAGTAAATTCTTTATTTCTCCCTGGGAAAAATCTACACTGCCACAGATGGTTCATCATCAATACGTTCTTGCTTTTGGCCTTGCCATCTCTTGGTACAAGGTTTAGAACTAATTCCTTATCTTGCTTGACATTCATAAAAAATCATTATGAAAGTGATATATAGTCTTACTACCAGCTTTTTATGGAAATAGCTTAAAATCTGTAAGACTTTCAATCATCAGCTCTAAAGTGAAAGAGAGAATATTAAGTTCCAAAAGATCTTTAAAAATATAACCTTTAAAACAATTTTTTGAAAAGAAAAATACATTTGAGACTAAAGAAGGGATTATGTAGTGAATTATGCATTCCCTATGCTCTAACCTTGAACTAGTTTTCTCTTAGCTTCCTAAAGATAGTGAAGGAAGTACATTTACAGTACAGACAGTAGCTGCTATCATTCATTCTGTTGTATGTATGTTTGATCACTTTACCCACTGAGCTGTATTTTTTTGTGCAGTCGGGAAAGGACTGGTAGTGGTTAAAAGCAAAAAAAAATAAAAAATGGTATTCTCTTTAATGTTGCCATCTAAATCTGCTTTTCTCTTTACAACCCCTTCCTAAAATCTGGAATTAGTAGAAAGCTAAGAGTTCAACAACACATACCTGGTAGTAATTAATCTCCAGTATCCTAGAGATTGAGGGAAAGCAAACTGAGGAAGGTAGAGATTAAGTAAATTGACTAGAGATAAATATCTAAAATATCTGAGGCTGTATTTGGAATTCAGATCTTCCTGACTCTAAGACTACTGCTCTCTCTACTATATACTGCTTTGCTGTCTCTGAACTGAAAATTCTTTCCCAACTGGGCTGCTTGATAACAACTATATAACATTAAAAATAACATAATTCTCTACAGTAATTTTAAAACCAGACTATGTCATAAATTATTTGCTTAGAAGACCTTTTTTAGTTATCACAACTGAAAGTGATTTCTCTTTCTAAAATTTTCTTAGAGTGCTGTTTCAATCTTCCTTTTTCTCCTATTACTTTCTCAATAGCTAATGCAAGACTGTACAACAGGTTTAAAGGATTGGAGCAATCAGAAAAAGGAAGCTCTGCTGGTTTCTTTCATAGGTGACCCATTGTTTAAGCATGGTATCAGTAGCATGGCACCATCAAATACCAAAAGCAATGTCCAGTAGTATCACCTAGAAATTGTCACCCCTACCATCTCCTCTCAAACCCCAAAGCCTTCTCAAATCCTGAATAGAATTGTACAATTCTTCAATGACCTGAAACTCTTGTTCTCCTTCAGACCCTATTCTGTTTTTGCAGAAGAACTGGTCAGGCCCGGACACAAAATGGTGATGGGTTTTTCACACACATATGCATCCACACATATGTACAAACATACAACCACCTCAGTATCTTTGAATATCTAGGAATATTTTCTGTAGGAATATATTATACTATCTAAAACAGGGGCTCTAAATCAATTTTGTGTCAGGCACACTTTGGGCAGTATGGGGAAACCTAAAAGACTCAGTCTCAGAATAATGTTTTAAATGTATGAAATAAAATATATAGGAATGCAAAGAAAAGCAATTATACTTGAATTCATTTATCAGAAAAAATTAATTCATAGACACTCAGCTGATAAACCATATTTGAAGGGATGAATACATGGTGAATTTAGGAAGATGGACAGTCTAATTTCCATGGCTACTCTATTCACCCAAATTTGAATTTTCTAAGAGATTTTATTTAAAAGAAAAATAAAGGATAGCAACATATATGGATCATACAAATAAATGGATAAATTTAGCATAAGTCTAACTTTGTGGGTAGCTCAAGACAGCAATGAAAGTCTTATTTTACCCAAGATAGAAAAATAGCATATGGCAAGCTATGTTGGAGATGTCTATACAAACCAAAGCTATGAGGATATAATCTGAACAAAATATCATGGTATAGGAGGGATTATAGGATAGTGAAATATATTTTGGAATTCCCCTCCATTTCTCCAGTTTTGGGATAAGCCCCTCTGAATAATCCATTTCCTAGTATGGGGCAAAATGAAGCTATGCATTTGCAAGCTACATAATTGAGATTGCAAATGGGAGAGGTAAACCTGGGAGTTTGAGAGGTAGTATCATAAAAAGAAAGAAAAAATAAGTCTGTGTTTGAATCTTAATTTCTAAACTTGGAATCTCTGAGACAATAGGCCACTTACTTGATCTATCTCATTCTCAGTTTCCTGATTTGTAAAATATTGATAATAATACTCAAACTTCCTACCTCTCAGGGCTCTTGTGAGGACATGTTTTATGTTCTTTGTCTCTCTAAAAATATGAGTGAACACTCTCTAGTCCCCTTTAAAAAAGGGAGTTACTATTTGTCATTATATTCTTTTGGTCTTTAAAAGAACATCAGATAAAATAAATAGATCTTAGTGTTAACTACATATGCTAATGATGTTTTAGCCAGTTTTATTATCCTGCATGCAAATATGTTACAAATAATTATTGTGGGAAGTGTTCATCAAATAGCTTGGGTGTTTATTGAAAGACACTGTAAATTGTAAGGCAACAGAGAAATAGAGCTAGGTTTCTTACTATTAATTTTTTAATGTGAAATGCTCTGATTTTTCATTTGTGCTGCTAGCTAAATGGTTTGATAAGATTATGGATACCAGTATTACTTCATAAAGATTAAAACTAAACAAAATGTAGAAAATAAAAATAATTCAAAGTAAAAAAATGGAAAGTGGATTTCACTAATATTTAGTGAATGGAAGCTTTCTTACCTATTTTTCATGTATTTTTGGCCTCCCCCCCAAAAAAAAAATAATGTAGGGTAATAAAGTTCTTTGTTCATCATACTTAAGTTCAAATAGTTACTATTCAATTAATTAGTATTTTATTTATTAGGTCCCAAAAGACTGCTAGGAACATTGTACATAATAATGGTAACTTTGTGAGAGACAGACCATGTTTGACTTAGTTCTTCTTAGCAATATAATAATCCAAAACAATTCCAAAGGACGCATGATGGAAAATGTTATCCACATCTAAAGAAAGAATTGATGGAGTCTGAATGCAGACTGAAGCAGACTATTTTTACTTTTTTCCTCCTTTTGTTCTATTTCTTCTTTCATGACATGACTAATGTAGAAAAATGTTTTACATAATTGGACATGTATAACTTGTATCAGATTGTTTCTTGTGAAGGGGAAAGAGGAAGGAAGAAGAAAAAATGGAAACTCAAAAAAAATTTTTTTAATGAAGGTTGAAATTGTTGTTACATGTAATTGGGGGGAAATACTATTTAAAAGAAAGATCTCTGAGTTTTGCCAACTACACAGATTGTATTTTTAGAATTCAAGAACTATTCACGGACCTGACTTCCCTAATATGTAATGCCCTGTCCAATTAGAATATAAGTTCTATGAGATCATGTACTTATTTTATTTTAATTTCGCAGATGAATAAATTCAAGGTTACTGGTATATCTAAAGTCAAATAGGTAGTAAGCAACAGAAACAGTATTTAAACAAAGATCTTCTGATGCCTGATCTATTATTATTTCCATTGCTTCTCTAGTAAAGTTCATATTTTTGAACTTCCATTTCCTTATTAATAAAATAAAGATTATAACATTTTAGGACCTATCTCACAGGCAAATCATAAAGAAAGTATTTTACAAACTTTAAAGCACTATACAAGTTTTTTATTGTGATAGATATTGATGTCTTGGATTTCTCAATATCAGAAAATTGGCTGGTTGACAAATGTCTTCCATATGATTTATCTTGTGAGTTCATTTAATGTTCATCAATATACATGGACAGACATACAAAGAGAATTGTTTGTTCATGTCCACTTAAAATAAGGGGCAGAGAAATAGATAAACGATTCTACCTTGCTTTGAGGTTGAAAGAAATGGGAAGCTTTTAAAATACCATGAACTTATCTTGGAGTCTTTTACCATGGTGATCTCAGAGAGAAGTACATATTTCTTCCCACTGACCCTCTCTAGCCTGTCAAGTTCTTACCTTCATTTGCTGTCTCTGTGGAGCTGATACAAAGGCCATCTTTCCTTGAAACCTTTTTTATTCCCTTCTGTAACCCACATTTGCTGACTGACCCTGGGATCCTTGCCATTGCTCTGTAGATCTATCAATTCTTTCTTGGCAAGAAATTTTTTCTCTACCATCTCTCAAACTACAGTCCAGACCTCGCACTGTGATAAATGTGCACATTCAACTCTTGCTCCAAGTCAAGAGTTTATTGTTCCTCTTTCTCTGAAGCTGATTGCCCTTTAATCATATGGTTCAGCATCCAGAAATATTTGTAAAGTTAGCCTTTCAGAGGAAAAAGAAATCCAACTAAGTCTATAAAATACATTTTGTAATGACTAGATGTTTGTTGATGGCTGAAGATATTTCAATGCTTCTAAAAGCATGTCAAAAAACATGCTGTTTAAATGGAATATTTTTGTAGATTTTTAAATTATTAAAACTGGCCTCAGATATGCAAATGAACATGAGAACTTATATCCTCAGTGCCTCACAAAGATCATGTAGAACTTAATTTTTTCCAGGGTGAACAAATATGAAAGAAATCAGACCAATTAATGTCCTAGACAAATTTAAAAATTATATAAAATTAATGAGTATTATAATAAAAATTAATATCTATTATTTTAAAATTAATAAGTATAATTGTTATAATGAATATAATACACTTATAACTCTTATCTATTTTATCTTTTGATCATGGCTTGTTTTTTATTCACATATATGTTTGTTGATTGTTTATTTATTTAGTTACTGGGTTTTTTTCCATTTGGGAAATTTACCATATTGCTAGATATAGAAGTATATAATTTCTTAAAGAGAAAAGCCATAGCACAGCACTGAGAGATTCATTCACACACATAACACATACATACACATACATATATACAATATATAGTGTGTGTGTATATATCTGTGTGGGGAGTAGACAGAATTAGAAAATGTCAGAGCAATCAATGCAAACTTGAAGATGGTAGAAATGTTTGTAGATGTGAAAAATTCTTAACTTATTTGAAAAGATAAAACTTACAATGTATTATCTAAAAACTTAAATTAGTGTGATTATTTCAATGGATCTTAAGAACAATAGTTCAGATTAGAAATGTCAATAAGGGTATAAACACTATCGACTATCTTTCACCATGCCAATGTAATGTTCAAAATAATATTCATTTTGTATGGCTAAAAATATAGTTATTTTTACTTACCCCATAAATCTTTTATATCCTGGGCTGTTACAACTTGATGGGAATTTTCTATGAGGACTTAGCTCTGTGAAAATTCCCAAAGCATTCCATTAGATGAGAAATGGTTTCTGTCAGCAAGAATACATGGAATATTTTAATTAATACTGATTTCTCAATGAATGTATGGACCTCTCAGAAACTATCTTACAGATATTAAGGAAGGATTGTATATTGAGGTATATTTCTTATCTTGCTTTTGACTCTGTCTATGGTTTGATTAACTTACAAAAATCAGAATCATCAATTTAATAACTTAATGACATTAATTAGTTTTTGATGCTATACTGCTCCTCAAATTCCCTCAAAACTTGAATTGATAACCCTAGTTCCCAAAGGAGTTATAATCCATTCAGCTTTAGACCTCTTATCCTGTGATTAAGCTATTGTGATTGATGTATGAGTTAACCCAAACTTATTTACCCTGCTATATCCAGTCAGCTCCATAGTAGCCCATGCTTCATATGACTATCAAACATATACCTGGGCTATCTTGCCAACTGACCTGTCAATGCACACATATGCCTTCTACATACAACTAACATACAAACTATCATATAGTTTGGGATAAAGTTGACAATTCCATATTACTAACACTTCCAGAAAATACATGTCAGGAGAATGGTATTTGGTTTAATTCACCATCTCTGTGACTACCAAGACCAAACTCCCTTCTCTGAACATTAACCTCTTAAATAAATTTATTGTCCTCTATTAGAACACAAATTTCTTGGGGGCAGGGACAGTCTCATTTTTGTACTTGTAACCCCAAGGTTCAGTATACTATATATGACAGCTTTAAAAAAATGCTATTCCATTCATTCATTAATTTTTTTCACCTGCTAGGATTTGCTATTGAAGCCTTTCCATATAATACGCTATTTTTTTATTATTATTAAGGCAATTGGGGTTAAATGACTTGCCCAGGGCCACACAGCAAGGAAGTGTTAAGTATCTGAGGTCAAATTTGAACTCAGGTCCTCCTGATTTCAGAGCTGGTGCTTTATCCACTATGCCACGTAGTTGCCCCAGTTATAATTTTTTTAAAAATCAGTGGACCCTGGGGCAGCTAGATGGTGCAGTGGATAGAGCACCAGCCCTGAACTCAGGATCACTTGAGTTCAAATCTGGTCTCAGACATCTAATACTTCTTTGCTATGTGACCCTTGGCAAGTCACTTAAGTCCAGTTGCCTCAGGAGAAGAAATTAATGGACCCCCCCCCAGGTTAAAAAAAATACTTATTCTAAAGATCTACTTTTGTTAAAAAATCAAAGTTGCTGATAAATTCTTGACTTGATAATTTCCTTCTTTAATAGGTAGTGGAATTGATGGTGGAAATTATTTATTTTGGATCTGATTTTTCCCATGAAGAAGAAAGGGATGCTGAAACAAAAATGGTAGAAAACATTTTAGACATTCTTATAAATCATAAGGGGAATTCCAAGCAAAGTTTGATGTGCACACAATAGCTGGGGAAATGGATTTCAAAATTCATTGAAAAAATATGGCACAGTGATTAGAATACCAGACCTGAAATCAAATCTGACTTCGAACCCTTATTAGCTGTGTAATTTTAGGCAAGTCAGTTAACTCTGTCTCATTTTCCTCATCTGTAAAATGATTTAGAGTAGGGATGGCAAAACATATCAACATATTTGCTAAGAAAACCCCAAATGAGCTCATTAAAAGACAGACGCAACTGAAAAAAACTAAACAACAACAACAGAAATTCTTCTGGCAATGCGAACTCAAGAGAACTGGTAGAATGAACATAAGCTTAAGAAACATGGCTGACTGTTGAGAACTCACTGATAACAAATTCTTCAAATAAAGATTAAAAAATAATCTCCAAAGAGACTTAAGAGGGAATTAATCAATTTAGATTTTAAAACACAGAATCAAAGATTTAGAACTAGAAAGAATATCACTACCCCCTCCCCAGCTACTCATTTTATAGATGGAGGAAATTGGACTAAGAGACACTTCCTTGATTCACAAAAGATCACAAAGGTAGTTTTTGGTATTTACGGATGGAAATAAGCACAGATAATTGAAGAGGAATATAAAAGAATGGCAAATTAATCTAAGAATAATATTAAGAGCATCAAAAATACTAGAAAGAGCAGATTATTTAACAAATATTAAAAATAGCAAATAGGGCTTTTATAAAGTTAGGTTGAGGACAAGAGAAGCATAAAAGAAAAAATAGATCTGAATCACTGCCTGTAGTAGAAAGAAGAATGGATAATGGAGAAACAACGAGCAGAATTCATATTTTATATCTTTTCTGTTGTTTTTTTCTTTATCCAGGAGAATTATCTTAAGATGGGAAAATATAGAAGAAAAAAACTTTAATAGGGAAAAGAGACCCAAGTTAGGTAATAGTTAAGAAAGCACCTACCTGAAATCAATGTCAGGTCATTAAGCCTGGAAAATTAAAAATAAAAAAACTGAAATAACTTATCAACATCATGTGAGACACTTTGAATGGTCCTTGAAAAAATGTGAACAAGAGGGGTGCTATCAGGTTACAGTTAGGTTTGTGTTGATAGATCACATATCTAGCACTAGAAGGAACCTTAGAATGCCAGCAGTGCAAGCCTTTCATTTTATTGATTATGAAACTGGAGGCCAAGGAGAGATATAAGTTGAAATATAATGGATTCAGAGCTAGTTGGATATCTAGATAAAAAAGTAATTGTTAATAATTTAAAAGAAATGTAGTTAGAAATAGTAAAGTGTCAATACAAACTACATCTGATTTTTACCATTACCTTAGATAAAAGCATAGATGGTGCAGTTATGACATTTACAGATGACTCATAATAAAGAGAGAGCAAAGTAGATCACAGAGCTATGATTCAAAAGGATCTTGACAAACTAGAACATAAGACTAAATTTAATAAGATAAATATATCTGAATAATGGAATCATTATGGCAGAGTAATTAAAATAAAATTCATGGAGGCTCCTAGGCAAGAACACAGACCAGGAAAGTAGTGACCATCTCTCTCCTTAGCTCATATCACATTTGGAGAATTGAAAACTTTCAGACCCCCAGACCTAGTTCTGAAAACAGCAGTAAAAACCTGAATCTTGGGACAATATCTTTTCCATTTCCAGGAGATTCCAATTTTACCATCAATTTAAAGGTTTAAAAATGGTTAGGAAAATGAGTAAATATAAAAAAGAACCTGAGCAAAGAAAGTTACTATGGAGACAGGGAAGAGCAAGATAGAAACAGAGAAGACAACAAAATCAAAGCAACTACACAGGCAAAATCTCTTTTTTTTCAAGCTTTCAAAATATTTTTTTTTTCTTTTCAGTTGTATTTTACTTTCCCAAATACATACAAAGATAATCTTCAACATTTCTTTTTTGTAAGATTTTGTGTTTCAAATTTTTCTCCTTTTATCCCTTACCTACTCCCTCCCCAAGAGAGTAAGAAATATGATATTTGTTAAACATGTTCATTTCATTTAAACATGTTTCTATATTTATCATATTATGCAAGGAAAATCGGACCAAAAGAAAAAAAAATAGGAGAAAGAAAAAAAAAAGAAAGAAACAAGCAAGAAAAAGGCAAAATACTATGCTTTAATCCACATTTAGTCTCCATAGTTCTCTCTCAGGATATGGATGGCATTTTCCACTTTGAATCTATTGGATATTGAATCACTCCATTGTTGAGAAGAACCAAGTCCATCACCATTGATTATCACATAGTTTTTTTTGTTACTATGTACAATATTTTCTTGGTACTGCTCATTTTACTCAGCATCTATTTGTGTGTTTACAGGCTTTTCTAAAATCAGCCTGGTCATCATTTCTTATTGAATAATAATATTCTATTATTCATATACCATGACTTATTTACATATTTTCCAACTAATAAACATTCATTCAATTTCCAGTATCTTGCCACTGCAAAAATGGCTGTTAAAACATTTTTACACATATAAGTTCATTTTCCATCTTTTATGATCTCTATGGGATACAGATCCAATAGTGACATTGCTAGATCAAAGACTAAGCACAACTTTATAGCCCATTGGATATAATTCTAAATTGCTTTCCAAAATTTGGATTATTTCACAATTCTACTAATAATGCATTAGTATCCCAGTTTTCCTACATTCTCTCTAACATTTATCATCTTTTACTGTTATCTTAGCTAATTGAGAAGTATGAAGTTATACCTCAGAGTTGTCTTAATTTTTATTTTTCTAATCAATAGTGATTTTATGCACTTTTTCATATGGGTATAAATTATTTTAATTTCTTCTTAAAATTGTCTGTTTATATTCTTTGACCATTTATCAATTAGGGAATGACTTGTATTCTTATAGATTTGATTCAGTTCTTTATATATATTTTTAAATTGTTGTACACTGATTGTAAAAAAAAAAAATCCAGCTTTCCAATTCCATTCTGATCTTGAATACACTGGGTTTGTTTGTGCAAAACCTATTTAATTTAATGTCATCAAAATTTTCATTTCATAATGTTTTCTAGTTCTTCTTTGGCCAAAAATTCCACCCTTCTTTAAAGATCTGACAGACTATTCCTTGCTCTCCTAATTTGCTTATAGTATTATCCTTTATTTCTAAATCATGAAGCCATTTAGACCTTATCTTGATATAGGGTATTAGATATTGGTAAGTGCTTTGTTTCTGCTCTATTATTTTCCAGTTTCCCCAGCACTTTTTGTCAGATACTGAATTCTTATCCCAGAAGCTGAAGTCTTTGAGTTTATGAAACACTAGATTACTACAGTCATTGACTATTGTGTCTTGTGTACCTAACCTATTTCATTGATCCATTGTTCTACTTCTTAACCAGTACCAAATGGTTTTGATGACTGTAACTTTATATTTTTAGTTTACAGGCAAATCTCAAAGAAAACCAAATTATACATAAGCCTAAAAAGAATTCCTGGAAAAAGTTCAACAAAGATTTCAAGAATCAAATAAGAAATGTAGAAGAAAATTAAGAAAAGAAATGATAATGATACAAAAAATTATGATAAGAGAGCTAATAGCTTTGTTTTAAAAGATTCTCAAAGATACTAAGGGAAAAAAACACTTAAGAAACCAAAATTTGGCCAAATGATAAAAGAAGTACCAAAATTCCTTTAAAAGAAAAACTACATAAATATCAGAACTAACCAAATGGAAAAAAGAGGTATTAAAACCATCACCAAAAAAAGATAACACCATTAAGAAGGGTAATTGGGCAAACAAAAATAAAGATGGAAAAAAATTAATGCTTTAAAAGTGATAATTGGGCAGGTGGAAATTAATGATTTCACAAGACACTGAGAAACAGTAAAACAAAAGAATGAAAAACAAAAGAAAATATAAAAAATTCCATTGGCAAAAAACAATCTGGAAAATAGATTAAGGAGAGACAATTTTAGAATTATTGAATCATATAAAAGCCATGATCAAAAAAGATCAAGGAAAACTGCCCTGATCCTAAAAGCAGAGGGTAAAAAACAGAAATAAAAAGATCACCTTGTTCAAGAAATCTCAAAATGAAAAGTCCCAGGAATATTGTAGCTAAATTCCAGAGTTCCCAGATCAAAGAGAAAGAATTGAAAGCAGCTGTGGGGGGAAGTCAAATATCTTAGAGCCACAATCAGGATAACACAAGATCCAGAAGCTTCTAAAATAAAGGATTGGAGGACTTGAAATGTGATGTTTCAAAAGACAAAGGAACTACAATTACAACCAAAAAAAATCTATCCAGAAAAAACTAAATATAATCCTTCTAGGAAAATATGAATAGTTAATGAAATAGTGCATTTTCAATCATTCTTGTTGCAAAGACCAGAGTTTAGTAGAAATTTTGATCTTCAAATGCAAGACTTAGGAGAAGTATAAAAAGATAAGCATGAAAGTGAAATCATAATGGATTCATTAAGGTCAAACTCCTTTTGGAGAAATGTTATAAAGCACTAGATTACTATAGTTATTGATGATTGTGTCTTATGAGCCAAATATGTAGGAAAATAAAATTTGTAGTTGCAAAGATTCTTAATATTAGAGCAGTTAGAAGGAGTATATATAGAGAGAAGTCACAGAAGTGAGTTAATTATGATAGAATGATTTCAAAAATATAAAATTATGGGATGAGAAAGGGGATGAGCTGGGAGAAAGGAGAAGGGAAAGAATCAGGAAAATTATGTCTCATAAAAGAGGTGCCCAAGGAAGAACTTTAAAGTAGAGAATATGGTGACTGGGTAAGAACATTTGCTTGAACCTTACAATCTTCAGAATTAGGTTAAAAGTGAATAACCATTATGCTGAGTATAATAATTTCTCTTACCCAACAGGGGAATAGATGGGGAAGGGAATAGGAGAAAGTAGGGAACTCATAAAACGGAGGGATTATTAAAGGAAGTAGCTATCTGAAGCAGAATAGATTTTTTAAAAGGGGCAGGAGAGAGGGGGGGAGGGAAGGAGGGAGGAGGAGGAAGAAGAAGAAGAAGAAGAAGAAGAAGAAGAAGAAGAAGAAGAAGAAGAAGAAGAAGAAGAAGAAGAAGAAGAAGAAGAAGAAGAAGAAGAGGAGGAGGAGGAGGAGGAGGAGGAGGAGGAGGAGGAGGAGGAGGAGGAGGAAGAGGAGGAGGAGGAGGAGGAGGAGGAGGAGGAGGAGGAGGAGGAGGAGGAGGAGGAGGAGGAGGAGGAGGAAAGAAATCAGATGATGGGAAATAGATAACTGGCAATCATAATTGTGAATGCAAATGGATGAATTCACCCATTAAACAGAAGCATAAATAGAAGAAAATAAAAATCCAACAATATGTTGATTGCAAGAAATATGCTTGAAACACAGATATAAACAGAGAAGGAATAATAGGCTGGACCAGAGCCTGTTGTGATGGAGGATGAGTTGAAGGAGAGGAAAGGAGCAGCAATCATGCTATCAGACAAAGCAAAAGCAAAAACAGATACAATTTTAAAAGCGTAAGCAAAGAAATTACAATTTGCTTAAAGAAACCATAGACAATTAAACAATATCAATACTAAACGCATATATACAAAATTGTATAACAAGGAAATTCTTAAATGAAAAGTTCAGTGAGTTACAGATGAGATAGCAAAACTATATTAGTGAAGAACATCAATTTTGCTTTCTTGGAACTCAATTAACCACCACTCCCCCAAATAAATAAAAATAAATTTAAAAGATGAATAAAATTTTAGAAAAGTTACATATAATAAACTTTGGAGAGAATTGAATAAAAAATAGAACAGAGTAAACCATTTACTCAGTTGTACATGGATGCTTTAAAAAGTTGACAGGGTATTAGGCATAAACATGTCACCAACAAATGCAGAAAATCTGAAATATTAAATGCATTCTTTTGGAGTAATAATGCAATAAAATTGCATTCACAATGGTCCATGGAGACATAGTTTAAAAATTATCTGAAAATTAAATAATTTAATAGTGAAGAAGCAGTGAATCAAAGAACCAACCACAGAAAGAATCAATAATTTCATTAGAATAACAAAATGAGACACAAACCAAAATTTATGGGACCCAATCCAAGCACCTCTTAGAGGAAAATTTATATCCCTAAATACTTACATTAATAAAATAAAAGACATCGCAAATAAAAGAATTGGTCAGGTAATTAAAAAAAAAACAAAAACAAACAAACAAACAAACAAACAACAACAAAAAAAAAAACTAGCAAAGGCAGATACCAAAATGAAAATCCTAAAAAAATGAAAGGAGATATTGATAAAATTGAAAGTAAGAGAAATATCTAACTAATAAAATACAAGTAGGAGCTGTTTTTTTTTTGGGGGGGGGGATAAAATAGATGAATTATTGTTTAATTTGATTTGTTAAAAAGCAAATGAAATTACTATTATCAATAATTAAATTTGTAAATTCAACACCATTGAAGATAAAATTAAAGCAATAGCTAAGAGCTATTTTGTTTAATTATATGCTAATAAATTTAACAACGGAAATAAAATGGATGAATATTTGCAAAAATATAAATTGCCCAGATTAACAGAAAAGAAAGAATATTTAAATAATACATTAATGAGTTCTCTAAGGAAAAAAATCCCCAGGATCAGATGGATTCACAGATTCACAAATTCACTTCCAAACATTTAAAAAAAACAATTCAATCCTAATATTATATAAATTAGTTAGAAAATAGGTAAAGAAAGAGGTCTATCAAATTCCTTCCATGATACAAATATAGTGCTGAAACCTTAATCAGGAAGAGAAAGAAAAACAAGAAAAATAAAATTACAGCCTCATTTTTCTAATGAATATTGATGCAAAATTTGAAATAAAGTACTAACAAGAAGATTACAACAATATATCACAAAGATCATGCAATATAACTATGTGAGATTTATACTAGAAATGTAGAACTGGATCTACGTTAGAAAAACTATCAGCATATTTGGTCATATGAATAATAAAAATCCCCAAATGATATGATTATCTTAATAAATGCCAAAAAATGCTTTTTGAAAAAAATATAATTCTCATTGCTATTAAAAAGTCTAGAAAGCGTGGGAATAAATGGAGTTTTCTTTGAAATGATAAATACTATCTATCAAGGAATCAGTAAGCAATATCTATAATATGATAGGTAAGAAGCATTTCCATTAAGTTCAGGGGTGAAGCAAGAATGTCCATTATCAGCACTATTATTCAAACACTAACTCTAGCAGTAACACAAAATGAAGAAATTTAAGGTATTAGATTAAGCAATAAGGAAGCAACACTATCACTTTTTGTTAATAATAGGTTTATATATAAAGAATCCTGGAGAATCAATTAAAAATAAATTGAAATGAACAATTTTAGGAAAGCAGCAGGATACAAAGTTGCAAAATATAAAATAAACCCATGTAAATCATCAGCATTTCTATATATTACTAACAAAATCTAGTAGGAAGAAAAAGAAAAAGAAATTCTTTGTAAAATAACAACAGGCAATATAAAATGCTTAGGAGTCTACCTGAAAAGACAAAACCAGGAATTATATAAACACTGTTAACATAAAGTCACATTTGAATGTGACATTAAATGGAGAAATATTATTTGTTCATGGATATGCAGAGCGAATATAATAAAAAAATGATAATTCTATCTATATTTATTTATTTGGTGCCATACCAAACAAATTTCAAAAACAATTGATTGAACAAGTAAAATAATAAAAAAAATTATCTGGAAAAACAAAAGGTCAAGAATCTCAAGGGAATCACTGGGGGAAAATGTAAAGCAAGTAACTGTATCAGATACAAAACTGTATTACAAAGCAGTAATCATCAAAACAATTTTGTACTAGCTAAGAAATAGAATGGTAATTCAAGAGAATAGATTGGGTATACAATACACAGCAGTCATTTAGTACATAGTAGTATCATACTAATCTACTGTTTGACAAACAAAATTTCAAGCTTTTGGGGAAAGGAATCACTAGATAAAAACTGCTTGAAAACTAGAAACCAGGTAGGCAAAAACTGAGTATGCACTAACATCTCACAAATATACAAGACAGTCGAATGGGTACATGATTCAGAGCTAAATGGTAAAGAAAATAAGAGAAGCCCAGAATACTTTACATGTTAGATTTTTAAATGAGGAAAGAATTGATAAGCAAACAAAAGAAAGAGAGATTGGATTATGGGATGTAAAATGGATAATTTTGATTATATGAAATAAAAATGGTTATACACAATAAAACCAATGCAGTTAAGATCAGGAGATCAGGAAATTGGGAGCATATTTTATAGCAAATTTCTTTGATAAAGGTTTCATTTCTAAAATACATAAAAATCAGTTAAATTTATAAGAATATTGTACATTTTCTAATTGATAAATAGTCAAAGCATATGGACAGACAGTATTCAGAAAGAAAGTTATCTATAGTCATTTGAAAAAGTGCTATAAATCACTGTGAATTAGAAAAGTGTGAATTAAAATATTCTGGAGAACAATTTGCAGTATACTCAGTGGGCTATAAATTGACCCCATAATATCACTATTAGATTTGTATCCCAAAGAGATAAAAAAAAAAAAGGGAAAGATCTTAAATGTAAAAAGTATTTATAGCAGCTCTTTCTATGGAGTCAACAAATTATAAATTGAAGGGATACTTATCAATTGGGGAATAGTTAAACAAGTTGTGGTATATGATTGTGAAGGAGTACAATTTTTCTGTAAGAAATGACAAATTCAATGGATTCATAAAATCTTGGGAAGATTTAAATAAACTAATTGCAAAGTGAACTAAGCACAACCAGAAGATCATTGTACATGGTGTTAGCAATATTGTATGATCAACTGTGAATGACTTAACTCTTCTCAGCAATACAATCAAACAAGATATTTACAAAGTACTTAATGATAAAAAAAAATAATGCCATTCCCCTCCAAGAAAGAAAGAACTGCTAGAATCTGAATAAAGATTAAAACAACTTTTTTTTTTACTTTATTTTTCTGGATTTTTTCTTTTTTTTCTTTCTTTGTTGTCTTTTGTAGCATGGCTAAATTGGAAATATGTTTTGATGACTATATATGTATAATCTATATAAAATTGCTTGTTTTTGTAAAGAAGAACTTGAACGGAGGGAATTTGGAACTCAAAAAGTATAAAAATAGTTATGATAAAATTGTTTTTACATATAATTGAAATAAATAAAATAAAAAGTCAAATATTCTTTAAAAAGACAAATTTAAGATGTTTTATTTGGATATAAAATTAATTTTACAAGTTTCTCAACAGAGAGCAATTTTAAAATACATGGGTTTTTAGTGGACTCATATAAGCTCAATATGAATCATCAATTTAATATGATGCTAAAAAGATTAATGTACTACCTTTACTATACCCCTTTAAGGTATATGTTCCCTATGTTCCTCTAGTTCTCATCTGGGTGAGTGCTACAATTTAATTCTGGGTGCTGTCATTTAAGGATGTTAATAAGCTTAAGGGTGTGTGGAATAAGAAGAGCAGGATGGTCACCAGTCACATATTCTTCATGTATGAAGACTGGTTAAAGAAACTAGAGAAAATATCCACTGGGTACATGATAAAGGTCTCTAACTATTTGAAGGGCTATTAGGATTGGAATAGTTCTGTTTCATCTCAGTAGGCATAATTATGAAGAAAAAATGAAGCTGCAAAGAAATATTTTTTTTTCTTGCTGTGGGGAAATTTTTCTTAATACCTACCTAAAGCTACCTAAAAGTGGGGCCTTGAGAACTGGTGGATTTTCCTTTTGAATAAATAGTTGCTGAATGACCACATATCATACATTAATTATAATTTGGATTCTTTTCAATACTAGATTAGAATAGATGACCACTGAGATCTTTTCCAAATCTCCAATTCTGTGATTCTGTCCAAGGTCACAGAGTTATTAAGTACCAAAGTCTGAATTTTAATCTCAGCCCTAATTCCAGAATTACTACCTTTACTACTTTTCCAGGTTACTTTCATGTCTTTGTTAAGATAAAATGAGTGGCATTGGTCAACCTGCCATCTGGGGGAAGGGGTGGAGGGAAGGAGAGGAAAAGTTGGAACAAAAGGTTTTGCAGTTGTCAATGCTGAAAAATTACCCATGCATATATCTTGTAAATAAAAAGCTATAATAAAAAAAAATTTAAAAGATAAAATGAGTGAGCAAAGATGATTTTTCCTTCAACTATCTATGAGAAAGACTTCACATTTTGATAGGATTCTAGAAACCTTTGCTAAATAATTTGTAAGCATTTTGAAAAGAAAACAGAGACTTCCGGCTAAGATGGCGGCGTGGAGGCAGACAGCTGCTTGAGCTCCTCGCTTTCTCTCAGAACTTACTTCATGACAAGCCTCAGACTTAATGCTTGACCCAGAAAGAAATCCACAAATTATCACCAAGAGAAGACATCCTTGAAAGTCTCCAGAAAAGGTCTGTGTTTGTTCGGGGGAGGGTCAATCAGACTGGGCGCAGACTGAGGGCAGACAGCCAGAGCAAGACAGGCAGCTCACACAGCTCAGACCGGAGGGGGAGGGGTGTGATCTCTGCAGTTTCTGCGAAAGGGCTTTTGCCCCAGTGTGGATGCTCCGTCTTGGCAGCAAGCCAGGAGCCACGGAGAGGGTGTAAACACCGGAGGTGAAGATTAAAACCCCAGAAAGCCAGCGTCTCTCAGAGCCCGGCCACCCCCAACCCCCACCTGGACTGACTCGGTGCGTTCTCAGAGCCTCAGAGCGCAGACTCAGTACAGTCATTGCTGTTCTGTTAGTGGCTCTCTGCTGCCCTATCCCCAGTCTGTAGAGGAAGCCCATTAATAACATCCAGCCCTATCCCCCGCAAAACAGACCCAATTGCTTCTCTTGTCAGTTTGTTTTCTTTGATTCTGACAAAATGAATAAAAAATTCAAAAGGGCTCTAACCATTGACAGCTTCTGTGTGGAGAGGGAGCAGACTTCAAATGCTGAGGAGACTAGGAACAGACTGTCCCCAGATGTATCCCCTGGGAGGGATATAAGCTGCTCCTCAATACAAAAGAACCTCATAGAGGAAATCAAAAAGGCTCTCACAAGAGAGCTGGAAGAGAAATGGGAAAAGGAAAGGGAAGCTTGGCAAGAGAGCCTGGAGAAGTCATCCCATGCATTCAAAGACAGAATGGATAAAGAAATCAAATCATTGAGAAACAAGATTAGTGAGCTGGAAAAGGTAAACAACTCCAAGGAAAACAGGATTAGAGAGCTGGAAAAAGAAATCAGCTCTCTAAAAAATACAATGGAAAAAAATTCCATAGAAGATAAAAACTCAATTGGACAATTACAAAAAGATATAAAAAAAGTGAGTGAAGAAAATACATCATTGAAAATTAGACTGGAACAAGTAGAAATGAATGACTCAAGGAGAAACCAAGAGGGAGTCAAGCAAAACCAGAGAAATGAAACAATTGAAAAGACTGTCAAGTACCTTACCAGAAAGACAACAGACCTGGAAAACAGATCCAGGAGAGACAATTTGAGAATAATCGGACTCCCTGAAAAATGGGAGGAAAAAAAGAGCTTGGACACCATTTTCGAGGAAATTATCAAAGAGAACTGCCCAGACGTTTTGGAAACAGAGGGTAAAATAGACATTGAGAAAATTCATCGATCACCTACTGAAAGGGACCCTAAAATCAAAACGCCAAGAAATATAGTGGCCAAGTTCAAGAACCATCAGACAAAGGAAAAGATATTGGAAGCTGCTAGAAAAAAACAATTCAGATATGGAGGATCCACAATAAGGATAACCCAGGATCTAGCAGCGTCCACATTAAAAGAACGCAGGGCCTGGAACATGATATTCCGAAAGGCTAAGGAACTTGGTATGCAGCCAAGAATAACTTACCCAGCAAGAATGAGCATCGTTTTCCAGGGAAGAAGATGGACATTTAACGAAATAAATGAATTCCATCTATTTTTGATGAAAAAACCAGACCTACATAAGAGGTTTGATCTTCAAATACAGAACTCAAGAGACTTCTAAAAAAGGTAAAAAAAAATCTTGAGAACTATACTTCTGTCAAAAAAATATGTAAAGAACATATGTACAATTTGTCTTAGAAACTAGAGGTGGAAAGGAGATTATATCATAAAAAAGTACAAAGTGGTGGTACTACATCTCATGAAGAGGCAAAGGTAACCTATTATATCTGAGAGAAAGAAAGGAGGGAGATGAACATAGCGTGTATCAATAGACATATTCGATTTATGGTGAAACTTCTTCCACTTCATTGAAAAGTGAAAGGGAAGGAGTAAGCTAAGGGGAAGGGAATACAGTAATTTCGAGGAAAAGGGGTAAAATAAGGGGAGGATCTTTAAGGTGGGGGAGGGATCCTAAAAAGGGAGGGCTGTAAAAAGCAAGTGGTGTTTACCAGTTTAATACTGGATAGGAGGGTAAAAGGGAAGGAAAGGGGAAAAGCATAAGCAGGGGTTAATAGGATGGCAAGCAATATAGAATTAGTCCTTCTAACCATAAATGTGAATGGGGCAAACTGCCTCATAAAGAGGAAGCAGTTAGCAGACTGGATTAAAAGTCAGAATCCTACTATATGTTGTTTACAGGAAACACACCTGAAACAGGATGAGACATTCAAACTAAAAGTAAAAGGGTGGAGCAGAATCTATTATGCTTCAGGCAAAACCAAAAAAGCAGGAGTAGCCATCCTCATCTCAGATCAAGCAAAAACAAAAATTGATCTAATTAAAAGAGATAAGGAAGGGCATTATATCCTGCTAAAGGGAAGCATCAATAGTGAAGCAGTATCAATATTAAACATGTATGCACCAAGTGGTGCAGCATCTAAATTCTTAAAAGAGAAATTAAGAGAGCTGCAAGAGGAAATAGATAGCAAAACTATAATAGCGGGAGATCTCAACCTTGCACTCTCAGAATTAGATAAATCAAACCACAAAATAAATAAGAAAGAAGTCAAAGAGGTAAATAGAATACTAGAAAAGTTTGATATGATAGATCTTTGGCGAAAGCTAAATGGAGACAGAAAGGAATATACTTTCTTCTCAGCAGTTCATGGAACCTATACAAAAATTGATCATATACTAGGGCATAAAAACCTCAAAATCAAATGCAGTAAGGCAGAAATAGTAAATGCATCCTTTTCAGACCATAATGCAATCAAAATAACATTTAATAAAAAGCCAGGGGAAAATAGACCAAAAAATAATTGGAAACTAAATAATCTTATACTAAAGAATGATTGGGTAAAACAGCAAATCATAGACATAATTAATAACTTCACCCAAGAAAATGACAATAATGAGACATCATACCAAAATGTGTGGGATACAGCCAAAGCAGTAATTAGGGGAAGTTTTATATCTCTACAGGCCTACCTGCATAAAATAGAGAAAGAGAGGGCCAACGAATTGGGTTTACAACTAAAATTGCTAGAAAAGGAACAAATTAAAAACCCCCAGACAAACACAAAACTTGAAATTCAAAAAATAAAAGGTGAGATTAATAAAATTGAAAGTAAAAAAACTATTGAATTAATTAATAAAACTAAGAGTTGGTTTTATGAAAAAACCAACAAAATAGACAAACCCTTAGTAAACCTGATTAAAAAAAGGAAAGAGAAAAAGCAAATTGATAGTCTTGAAAATGAAAAGGGTGAACTCACCACTAATGAAGAGGAAATTAGAACAATAGTTAGGAGCTACTTTGCTCAACTTTATGCCGATAAATTCGATAACTTAAATGAAATGGAAGAATACCTTCAAAAATATAGCTTGCCCAGATTAACAGAGGAAGAAGTAAGTAGTTTAAATAGTCCCATCTCAGAAAAAGAAATAGACCAAGCTATTAACCAACTTCCTAAGAAAAAGTCCCCAGGACCAGATGGATTTACAGGTGAATTCTACCAAACATTTAAAGAACAACTAACTCCAATGCTATGTAAACTATTTGAAAAAATAGGGATTGAAGGAGTCCTACCAAATTCCTTCTATGACACAGACATGGTACTGATACCTAAACCAGGTAGATCGAAAACTGAGAAAGAAAACTATAGACCAATTTCCTTAATGAATATTGATGCTAAAATCTTAAATAAGATATTAGCAAATAGACTTCAGAAAATCATCCCCAGGATAATACACTATGACCAAGTGGGATTTATACCAGGAATGCAGGGATGGTTTAATATTAGGAAAACTATTAGTATAATTGACCATATTAATAATCAAATTAATAAAAACCATATGATCATCTCAATAGATGCAGAAAAGGCATTTGATAAAATCCAACATCCATTCCTACTAAAAACGCTTGAGAGTATAGGAATAAATGGACTATTCCTTAAAATAATAAGGAGCATATATTTAAAACCTTCAGTAAACATCATATGTAATGGTGATAAACTAGAACCTTTCCCTGTAAGATCAGGAGTGAAACAAGGTTGCCCACTATCACCATTACTATTCAATATAGTACTAGAAACTCTAGCCTTGGCAATAAGAGCCGAGAAAGAGATCCAAGGAATTAGAGTAGGAAATGAAGAAATCAAATTGTCACTTTTCGCAGATGACATGATGGTATACTTAGAGAACCCCAAAGACTCTGCTAAAAAGCTATTAGAAATAATTCAGAATTTTAGCAAAGTCGCAGGATACAAAATAAATCCACATAAATCCTCAGGATTTTTATACATTACCAACACAATCCAACAGCAAGAGATACAAAGAGAAATTCCATTCAAAATAACAGTCGATAGTATCAAATATTTGGGAATATATCTACCAAAGGAGAGTCAGGAATTATATGAGCAAAATTACAAAACACTTGCCACAAAAATAAAGTCAGATTTAAATAATTGGAAAGACATTCAATGTTCTTGGATAGGCCGAGCGAATATAATAAAGATGACAATACTCCCCAAACTAATCTATTTATTTAGTGCTATACCAATCAGACTCCCAAGAAACTATTTTAATGACCTAGAAAAAATAACAACAAAATTCATATGGAAGAATAAAAGGTCGAGAATTGCAAGGGAACTAATGAAAAAAAAGTCAGAGGAAGGTGGTCTAAGTGTACCTGATTTAAAGCTATATTATAAAGCAACAGTCACCAAAACCATTTGGTATTGGCTAAGAAATAGACTAGTTGATCAGTGGCATAGGTTAGGTTCACAGGACAAGATAGTGAATAAAAATAGCAATCTAATCTTTGACAAACCCAAAGATCCCCAATTTTGGGATAAGAATTCATTATTTGACAAAAACTGCTGGGAAAACTGGAAATTAGTATGGCAGAAACTAGGCATGGACCCATATTTAACACCACATACTAAGATTAGATCAAAATGGGTCCAAGATTTAGGCATAAAGAACGAAATCATAAATAAATTGGAGGAACATGGGATGGTTTACCTCTCAGACTTGTGGAGGAGGAAGGAGTTTGTGTCCAAGGGAGAACTAGAGACCATTATTGATCACAAAATAGAACATTTTGATTACACCAAATTAAAAAGTTTCTGCACAAACAAAACTAATGCAAACAAGATTAGAAGGGAAGTAACAAATTGGGAAAAAATTTTTACAGTTAAAGGTTCTGATAAAGGCCTCATCTCCAAAATATACAGAGAATTGACTTTAATTTATAAGAAATCAAGCCATTCTCCAATTGATAAATGGTCAAAGGATATGAACAGACAATTTTCAGATGATGAAATTAAAACTATTTCCACTCATATGAAAGAGTGTTCCAAATCACTATTGATCAGAGAAATGCAAATTAAGACAACTCTGAGGTATCATTACACACCTGTCAGATTGGCTAAAATGACAGGAACAAATAACGATGAATGTTGGAGGGGCTGTGGGAAAACTGGGACACTGATGCATTGTTGGTGGAGTTGTGAAAGAATCCAACCATTCTGGAGAGCAATCTGGAATTATGCCCAAAAAGTTATCAAAATGTGCATACCCTTTGACCCAGCCATAATACTACTGGGCTTATACCCCAAGGAACTACTAGAGAAGGGAAAGGGTCCTGTATGTGCCAAAATGTTTGTGGCAGCCCTTTTCATAGTGGCTAGAAGCTGGAAGATGAATGGATGTCCATCAATTGGAGAATGGTTGGGTAAACTATGGTATATGAATGTTATGGAATATTACTGTTCTATAAGAAATGACCAACAGGAGAAATACAGAGAGGCTTGGAGAGACTTACATCAACTGATGCTGAGTGAAACGAGCAGAACCAGAAGATCATTATACACTTCAACAATGATACTGTACGAGGATGTATGCTGATGGAAGTGGATTTCTTCAACATAGAGAAGAGCTAATCCAATTCCAATTGATTAATGATGGACAGAACCAGCTACATCCAGAAAAGGACTGGGAAATGAATGTAAACTGTTATTTTTACCTTCTGAATCCAATTCTTCCTGTGCAACAAAAAAATTCGGTTCTACACACATATATTGTATCTAAATTATACTGTAATATATTTAACATATATAAGACTGCTTGCCATCAGGGGGAGGGGGTTGGGGGAGGAAGGGAAAAAATCTGAATAGAAGTAAGTGCAAGGGATAATGTTGTAAAAAATTACCCATGCATATGTACTGTCAAAAAATGTTATAATTATAAAATAAAATAAAAAATTAAAAAAAAAAAAAAAAACAAAAAAAAAAAAAAAAAACAAAAAAAAAAAAAAAAAAAAGAAAAGAAAACAGTGATTGGTATAATTTTTCATTGACTCATTAACAAATCTAGGTAGCCTAAACTCATTTTTGACAATCAAGCAAAAGAAAAAGAGGAATCAAGAGGAAGTAGTAGAAAAGTTTTTGGGTGTGATGCCTGCATTGTAACTCAAAGAGAATTCAGTATATTTCAAAATAAAAAACTGTTAGATTCAGGAGACTAAAATAGCTTTTGCTTTGAATGAGAAAGTGTATTCTCAAGTTCTTGATCAAAGTATTTAGAAGACATTACTAGGATTGACATTAGGAGTCTAGAAATTTTTTCATACCTTTCTGTTGATATCTTCAAGTCCTCACCAAGATCAGAATTTTATAATTCTGAGTCAGATATTCTAACAGTCCCAAGCGTCATGTCATGCCATGTCATAAATCTATGTCAAAATTGGATACACAATTACATGGCATGATTTACCTCTCAATGTTGCTATCATCTCTGTAAAACTATAAGTTGGAACTGAATGATGATTATGTTGAAGAAATTCCCTTAAGTTTTCCATACACAGATGGAATCACAAGTCTAAACCACATTCTCTACTATAAACTTATTAAAAGTAGATTGTTGAATTGTGGTATGCAGTATGTATTACTGATTCTGTATTGTACTATACTAGGTGGCACAGTGGATAGAGTGTTGGGCCTCAAGTCAGGAGGAACTAAGTCCAAACCAGCCTCAGATACTGCAATGGTCCGGTCTAGCTCCTCTGAAGGGCTCAGAATAAGTCCTTAAATGTGAAGGTCTGGGCTAGCTCCTCTGAAGGGCTCAGAATAAGTCCTTGTCAGGATAAGCAAAAGTCCTTGTCCCACGTTGTGGATGCCAATTTTTTTTTTTGGGGGGGAGAATTAACAAAATACATCATTTTTTGTTCAATTTAAAAATTTTTTTTATTAATTTTTATAATTATAACATTTTCTTTGACAGTACATATGCATAGATTTTTTTTTAACAACATTATCCCTTGTACTCCCTTCTCTTCCGAGTTTTTCCCCTCCTTCCCTCCACTCCCTCCCGTAGGTGGCAGGCATTCCCATACATATTAAATATCTTATAGTATATCCTAGGTACAATATATATATGCAGAACCGAATTTTGTTGTTGTTGTTGTTGTTGCAAAGGAAGGATTGTATTCACAAGGTAAAAATAATCTGGGAAGAGAAACAAAACAAAACAAAACAAACAAACAAAACCAAAAAAACAAAAAAAACAAAAACAAAAAAACAATGCTCACAGTTTACATTCATTTCCCAATGTTCCTTTTCTGGATGTAGCTGATTCTGTCCATCATTGATCAATTGGAATTGGATTAGCTCTTCTTTATGTTGAAGATATCCACTTCCATCACAATACATCCTCAAACAGTATCATTGTTGAAATGTATAATGATCCCTTAGTTCTGCTAGTTTCACTCAGCATCAGTTGATATAAGTCTCTCCAAGCCTCTCTGTATTCCTCCAGTTGGTCATTTCTTACAGAAAAATAATATTCTATAACATTGATATACCATAATTTACCCAACCATTCTCAAATTGGTGGATATCCATTCATTTTCCAGCTTCTAGCCACTATGAAAAGGGCACAAACATTTTGGCATATACAGATCCCTTTCCCTTCTTTAGTATTTCCTTGGGATATAAGCCCAGTAGTAGTATGGCTGGGTCAAAGGGTATGCACATTTTGATAACTTTTTGGGCATAATTCCAGATTGCTCTCCAGAATTGTTGGATTCTTTTGCAACTCCACCAACAATGCATCAGTGTCCCAGTTTTCCCACAGCCCCTCCAACATTCATCGTTACTTGTTCCTATCATCTTAGCCAATCTGACAGGTATGTAATGATATCTCAGAGTTGTCTTAATTTGCATTTCTCTGATCAATAGTGATTTGGAACACTCTTTCATATGAGTGGAAATAGTTTTAATTTCATCATCTGAAAATTGTCTATTCATATTCTTTGACCATTTATCAATTGGAGAATGGCTTGATTTCTTATAAATTAAAGTCAATTCTCTGTATATTTTGGAGATGAGGCCTTTATCAGAACCTTTAACTGTAAAAATATTTTCCCAATTTGTTATTTCCCTTCTAATGTTGTTTGCATTAGTTTTGTTTGTGCAGACACTTTTTAATTTGGTGTAATCAAAATTTTCTATTTTGTGATCAATAATGGTCTCTAGTTCTCCCTTGGACACAAATTCCTTCCTCCTCCACAAGTCCGAGAGGTAAACCATCCCATGTTCCTCCAATTTATTTATGATTTCATTCTTTATGCCTAAATCTTGGACCCATTTTGATCTTATCTTAGTATGTGGTGTTAAATGTGGGTCCATGCCTAGTTTCTGCCATACTAATTTCCAGTTTTCCCAGCAGTTTTTGTCAAATAATGAATTCTTATCCCAAAATTTGGGATCTTTGGGTTTGTCAAACACTAGATTGCTATTTTTATTCACTATCTTGCCCTGTGAACCTAACCTATGCCTCTGATCAACTAGTCTATTTCTTAGACAATACCAAATGGTTTTGGTGACTGTTGCTTTATAATACAGTTCTAGATCAGGTACAGCTAGACCACCTTCATTTAATTTTTTTTTTCATTACTTCCCTTGAAATTCTCGACCTTTTGTGGTTCCATATGAATTCTGTTGTTATTTTTTCTAGATCATTAAAATAGTTTCTTGGGAGTCTGATTGGTATAGCACTAAATAAATAGATTAGTTTGGGGAGTATTGTCATCTTTATTATATTCGCTCGGCCTATCCAAGAGCACTGAATGTCTTTCCAATTATTTAAATCTCACTTTATTTTTGTGGCAAGTGTTTTGTAATTTTTCTCATATAATTCCTTACTCTCCTTTGGTAGATATATTCCCAAATATTTTATACTATCGACTGTTATTTTGAATGGAATTTCTCTTTGTATCTCTTGCTGTTGGATTGTGTTGGTAATGTATAAAAATGCTGAGGATTTATGTGGATTTATTTTGTATCCTGCCACTTTGCTAAAATTCTGAATTATTTCTAATAGCTTTTTAGCAGAGTCTTTGGGGTTCTCTAAGTATACCCTCATGTCATCTGCAAAGAGTGATAGTTTGATTTCCTCATTTCCTACTCTAATTTCTTGAATCACTTTCTCGGCTCTTATAGCCGAGGCTAGCGTTTCTAGTACTATATTGAATAGTAATGGTGATGGTGGGCAACCTTGTTTCACTCCTGATCTTACAGGGAAAGGTTCTAGTTTATCACCATTACATATGATGTTTCCTGAAGGTTTTAAATATATGCTCGTTATTATTTTAAGGAATAGTCCATTTATTCCTATACTCTCAAGCGTTTTTAGTAGGAATGGATGTTGGATTTTATCAAATGCTTTTTCTGCATCTATTGAGATGATCATATGGTTTTTATTAATTTGATTATTAATATGGTCAATTATACTAATAGTTTTCCTAATATTTAACCAGCCCTGCATTCCTGGTATAAATGCCACTTGGTCATAGTGTATTATCTTGGGGATGATTTTCTGAAGTCTTTTTGCTAATATATTATTTAAGATATTAATGTTCATTGTTCATTAAGGAAATTGCATCAATGTTCATTAAGGAAATTGGTCTATAGTTTTCTTTCTCAGTTTTTGATCTACCTGGTTTAGGTATTAATACCATGTCTGTGTCATAAAAGGAATTTGGTAGGACTCCTTCAATCCCTATTTTTTCAAATAGTTTATATAGTATTGGAGTTAGTTGTTCTTTAAATGTTTGGTAGAATTCACATGTAAATCCATCTGGTCCTGGGGATTTTTTCTTAGGAAGTTGGTTAATAGCTTGTTCTATTTCTTTTTCTGAGATGGGACTATTTAGACTACTTACTTCTTCCTCTGTTAATCTGGGCAAGCTATATTTTTGAAGGTATTCTTCCATTTCATTTAAGTTATCGAATTTATTGGCATAAAGTTGAGCAAAGTAGCTCCTAACTATTGTTCTAATTTCCTCTTCATTAGTGGTGAGTTCTCCCTTTTCATTTTCAAGACTAACAATTTGCTTTTTCTCTTTCCTTTTTTTAATCAGGTTTACTAAGGGATTGTTTATTTTGTTGGTTTTTTCATAGAACCAACTCTTAGTTTTATTAATTAAGTCAATAGTTTTTTTTTTACTTTCAATTTTATTAATCTCACCTTTTATTTTTTGAATTTCAAGTTTTGTGTTTGTCTGGGGGTTTTTAATTTGTTCCTTTTCTAGCGATTTTAGTTGTAAACCCAATTCCTTGGCCCTCTTTTTCTCTATTTTATGCAAGTTGGCCTGTAGAGATATAAAATTTCCCCTTATTACTGCTTTGGCTGTATCCCACACATTTTGGTATGATGTCTCATTATTGTCATTTTCTTGGGTGAAGTTATTAATTATGTCTATGATTTGCTGTTTTACCCAATCATTCTTTAGTATAAGATTATTTAGTTTCCAATTATTTTTTGGTCTATTTTCCCCTGGCTTTTTATTAAATGTAATTTTGATTGCATTGTGGTCTGAAAAGGATGCATTTACTATTTCTGCCTTACTGCATTTGATTTTGAGGTTTTTATGCCCTAGTATATGATCAATTTTTGTATAGGTTCCATGAACTGCTGAGAAGAAAGTATATGCCTTTCTGTCTCCATTTAGCTTTCACCAAAGATCTATCATATCAAACTTTTCTAGTATTCTATTTACCTCTTTGACTTCTTTCTTATTTATTTTGTGGTTTGATTTATCTAATTCTGAGAATGCAATGTTGAGATCTCCCACTATTATAGTTTTGCTGTCTATTTCTTCTTGCAGCTCTCTTAATTTCTCTTTTAAGAATTTAGATGCTGCACCACTTGGTGCATATATGTTTAATATTGATACTGCTTCATTATTGATGCTACCCTTTAGCAGGATATAATGCCGTGGACACCAATTTGTAATGTCCTGTCGTCTCTCAATTGTAATCCTTCTCTAGGAGGAGGTCTGCTGTGTCAATTCAAATCTCTTGAACAGATTCTTGTAGAGAGCCGACTCAACTCTGGCCTAGAGCAGAGACTTACTTTTTTTCTCCAGAGCTGCCCTCTTTATCCTCCCAGAGAATGGGCGTGGGATAATGCAAGGGCTTCTGGGAAGAACCACTTCAACCAATGAATTTGCTCCGAACTTGTTCCTCCCAAGCACACAAGCTCTTCCCCAGGAATTCACAAGTCAAACTCCCAGGAAAGGCCTGAAATAGAAAATTGTCAAGTAACGACTTAGCACTTAGTAAGAACCTAATATCTTATTATCTCATTAGCACTTAGTAAGAACCTAACAAGATAACACTCTGAGCAAGTATCTTAAGTTTTCTTTGCCTCAGTTTCCACAACTGTAACAAGTCAACAATAACGCTAAATGGATAATAATAGCATCTATCTTCACTGTTGTTGTGAAGATCAGGTAAATGCCTGCCAATAGGAATCACTATATAAATGTAAGTTATTAGAAAGATTTTTTTTTATTATATTCTTGAACAAAAAGTAGGTGTGATAATAGAGATATCTGGGTTTAAAGTTTGTAGAATGGCCAGATCCAAAAAAATAATAGTATATTATTGCTGACCAGGGAGCAGAAGAATTCTTAGTGAATTCTGTTCTTGGATCTGTTTCAAAATATCATTAAAGATGTAAATATTATTGAATGAAAAAACATTTGCAAAATATTTACTATGTGCTAGGAACTGTAGTAACCACAAATATGTTTATTAAATTCATAAAAAGTAAATTGTTTTATTTGACCACAATTTACTCAATCTAATATATATATATATGTATGTATATGTACATATATATATGTATATAGTTTTTAGGGATAAATGCAAAATATTATTTGGATTAAAAAATTGTTCTGGTGACAAAAGAATATTACTGGACTTCAACTTCAAAATACAATACTATTATGTGACATGACAACCGAAAATAATAAAGCTAGATTGCTCTTAATAGGATACCATTGCCATACTCTGCCTCAGTAAGACTACATCATACAGTTTTATATTCAATTCTGTATCTGCATTTTGGGGAAGATATTGACAAACTAGAGTATATCCAGAAAAGAGAAACCAAGATGACATGCATATAAAGTTTGATTTAATGAAGTGAATTGAGAAGAGAAAAATTATATGATATATGATATATATCTTCAAGTATTTCTTAGTGGGAAAGGACTTTAATGTTTTTTTCTTGGTCACAATGGACAAACATATTAGCAATGAACAGAAACCTCAAAGAGATAAATATCAGTTTTGACATAAGGAAAAAACTTCTCATTGCAGTTGTTTAAAGATGGATCAGATGCCTCAGAAAGCAATGATTTCTTTCTCAGTGGACATCTTCAATGGAGGCTGGAGGATGACTTCTCAGAGGATTCCTATTCATTAAAATATAGATTGGAATAGACAGCTTCTGTAGTTCTTCAAAGCTAAAATTTTGTGATTTTCAATGTGTCATAAAAAATGAACAGTATGTAATGATTTCTCATGTCATGCCTAGAACACAAGAAATCATCTGTATGCCAGTCCCAATTAAGTTGCAAGTTTCAAATCTTCATTGCCTGTATTTTATTTTATTTATTTATTTTTTATTTTATTCATTTTTCCAAATTATCCCCTCCCTCCCTCCACTCCCTCCCCCCGAAGACAGGTAATCCCATACATTTTACATGTGTTACAATATAACCTAGATACAATATATGTGTGTAAATACCATTTTCTTGTTGCACATTAATTATTAGCTTCCGAAGGTATAAGTAACCTGGGTAGATAGACAGTAGTGCTAACAATTTACATTCACTTCCCAGTGTTCCTTCTCTGGGTGTAGTTAATTCTGTCCATCATTGATCAACTGGAAGTGAGTTGGATCTTCTTTATGTTGAAGATTTCCACTTCCATCAGAATACATCCTCATACAGTATTGTTGTTGAAGTGTATAGTGATCTTCTGGTTCTGCTCATTTCACTCAGCATCAGTTGATGTAAGTCTCTCCAAGCCTCTCTGTATTCCTCCTGCTGGTCATTTCTTACAGAGCAATAATATTCCATAACCTTCATATACCATAATTTACCCAACCATTCTCCAATTGATGGACATCCATTCAACTTCCAGTTTCTAGCTACAACAAAAAGAGCTGCCACAAACATTTTGGCACATACAGGTCCCTTTCCAGTCTTTAGTATTTCTTTGGGATATAATCCTAATAACAGCAATGCTGGGTCAAAGGGTATGTACAGTTTGATAACTTTTTGGGCATAGTTCCAAATTGCTCTCCAGAATGGCTGGATTCTTTCACAACTCCACCAGCAATGTATCAGTGTCCCAGTTTTCCCACATCCCCTCCAACATTCATCATTATTTGTTCCTGTCATCTTAGCCAATCTGACAGGTGTGTAGTGGTATCTCAGAGTTGTCTTAATTTGCATTTCTCTGATCAGTAGTGATTTGGAACACTCTTTCATATGAGTGGAAATAGTTTCAATTTCATCATCTGAGAATTGTCTGTTCACATCCCTTGACCATTTATCAATTGGAGAATGGTTTAGTTTCCTATAAATTAGGGTCAGTTCTCTATATATTTTGGAAATGAGACCTTTGTCAGAACCTTTACTTTTAAAAATATTTTCCCAATTTGTTACTTCCCTTCTAATCTTGTTTGCATTAGTATTGTTTGTACAGAAACTTTTTAGTTTGATGTAATCAAAATCTTCTATTTTGTGATCAATAATGATCTCTAGTTCTCCTCTGGTCATAAATTCCTTCCTCCTCCACAGGTCTGAGAGGTAGACTATTCTCTGTTCCTCTAATCTATTTATGATCTCATTCTTTATGCCTAAATCATGGACCCATTTAAATCTTATCTTGGTATATGGTGTTGTGTGGATCCATATCTAATTTCTGCCACACGAATTTCCAGTTTTCCCAACAGTTTTTTTCCAAATAATGAATTTTTGTCCCTAATGTTGGTATCTTTGGGTTTGTCAAAGATTAGATTGCTATAGATGTACCCTTTTTTGTCCTTTGTATCTAATCTGTTCCACTGATCTACCGTTCTATTTCTTAGCCAATACCAAATGGTTTTGGTGACTGCTGCTATATAATATAGCTTTAGATCAGGTACACTTAGACCACCTTCCTCTGACCTTTTTTTCATTAGTTCCCTTGCAATTCTTGACCTTTTATTCTTCCATATGAATTTGGTTGTTATTTTTTCTAGGTCATTAAAATAGTTTCTTGGGAGTCTGATTGGTATAGCACTAAATAAATAGATTAGTTTGGGGAGTATTGTCATCTTTATTATTATATTCGCTCGGCCTGTCCAAGAGCACTGAATGTCTTTCCAATTATTTAAATCTGACTTTATTTTTGTGGCAAATGTTTTGTAATTTTTCTCATATAATTCCTGACTATTCTTTGGTAGATGGATTCCCAAATATTTTATACTATCGACCGTTATTTTGAATGGAATTTCTCTTTGTATCTCTTGCTGTTGCGTTTTGTTGGTGATATATAAGAATGCTGAGGATTTATGTGGATTTATTTTGTATCCTGCCACTTTGCTAAAATTCTGAATTATTTCTAATAGCTTTTTAGCAGAGTCTTTGGGGTTCTCTAAGTATACCATCATGTCATCTGCAAAGAGTGATAGTTTGATTTCCTCATTTCCTACTCTAATTCCTTGAATCTCTTTCTCGGCTCTTATAGCTGAGGCTAGCGTTTCTAGTACTACATTGAATAGTAATGGTGATAGTGGGCAACCTTGTTTCACACCTGATCTTACTGGGAAAGGTTGCAGTTTATTTCGATTGCATATTATGCTTACTGAAGGTCTTAAATATATGCTCCTGATTATTCTAAGGAATAATCCATTTATTCCTATACTCTCAAGAGTTTTTAGTAGGAATGGATGTTGGATTTTGTCAAATGCTTTTTCTGCATCTATTGAGATGATCATATGGTTTTTATTAATTTGATTATTAATATGGTCAATTATACTAATAGTTTTCCTAATATTAAACCAGCCCTGCATTCCTGGTATGAATCCTACTTGATCATAGTGTATTATCCTGGAGATGATTTTCTGAAGTCTTTTTGCTAATATCTTATTTAAGATTTTAGCATTAATATTCATTAAGGAAATTGGTCTATAATTTTCTTTCTCAGTTTTCGATCGACCTGGTTTAGGTATCAGTACCATATCCGTGTCATAAAAGAAGTTTGGTAGGACTCCTTCATTCCCTATTTTTTCAAATAGTTTATATAGCATTGGGGCTAATTGTTCTTTAAATGTTTGGTAGAATTCACATGTGAATCCATCTGGTCCTGGGGATTTTTTCCTGGGGAGTTGATTAATAGCATGTTCTATTTCTTTTTCTGAAATGGGACTATTTAAGCAATTTATTTCCTCCTCTGTTAATCTAGGAAGCCTATATTTTTGGAGGAAGTCATCCATTTCACTTAAGTTATCAAATTTATTGGCATAAAGTTGGGCAAAGTAACTCCTTATTATTTCTCTAATTTCCTCTTCATTGGTGGAAAGATCCCCCTTTTCATTTGTAAGACTAACAATTTGATTTTCCTCTTTCTTTTTTCTGATCAGATTTACCAAGGGTTTATCTATTTTATTGGCTTTTTCATAAAACCAACTCTTGGTTTTATTTATTAATTCAATAGTTTTTTTACTTTCAATATTATTGATTTGTCCTTTTAATTTTTGTATTTCAAGTTTAATTTTTGGTTGGGGGTTTTTAATTTGGTCTTTTTCTAGCCTTTTAAGTTGCAAGCCCAATTCGTTAATCTTCTCTTTCTCTATTTTGTTCATATAAGCCTCTAAAGATATAAAATTTCCCCTTATTACTGCTTTAGCTGCATCCCACAGATTTTGGTATGATGTCTCATCATTGTCATTATCTTGGGTGAAATTATTAATTGTTTCTATAATTTGCTGTTTCACCCAGTCATTCTTTAAGATGAGATTATTCCGTTTCCAATTACTTTTTGGTCTATTTACCCCTAACTTTTTACTGAATGTAGCTTTTATTGCATTGTGGTCTGAGAAGAAGGCATTTATTATTTCTGCCTTCCTACATTTAATTTTGAGATCTGTATGTCCTAATATATGGTCAATTTTTGTATAGGATCCATGAACTGCTGAGAAGAAAGTATATTCCTTTCTATTGCCATTCAGTTTTCTCCAAAGGTCTATCATACCTAGTTTTTCTAATGTTCTATTTACTTTTTTAATTTCTTTCTTATTTGTTTTGTGGTTTGATTTGTCTAAATCTGAGAGTGCAAGGTTGAGATCTCCCACTATTATAGTTTTACTGTCTATTTCTTCTTGCAACTCTCTTAACTTTTCCTTTAGAAAGTTAGATGCTATATCACTTGGTGCATATATGTTTAGTATCGATATGGCTTCATTATTTATGCTACCTTTCAGCAGGATATAGTTTCCTTCCTTATCTCTTTTAACTAGATCAACTTCTGCTTTTTCTTGATCTGAGATAGGGATAGCTACCCCTGCTTTTTTGGCTTTACCTGAAGCATAATAGATTCTACTCCAACCTTTTACCTTTACTCTATATGTATCTCCCTGCTTTAAGTGTGTTTCCTGTAAACAACATATTGTAGGGTTCTGATTTTTGATCTAGTCTACTATCTGTCTCCATTTGTTGGGAGCGTTCATCCCATTCACATTTACAGTTAAAATTACTAATTCTGTATTTCCTGCCATCATATTATCCCCAGATTATGCTTTTTCCCTTGACCCCCTGAACCCTTTCCCCAATATTTAATTTATAGACCCCCCTTGTGACGCGCAGCCCTCCCTTTTTTTTTAAGTATCCCTCCCCCCTCCCTCCGTGTCCCTTCCCTTATTCTCCTTTTCCTTTTCCATTTTCCTCTCCCCCTTTTAATGAGGTGATAGAGAATTCTCTGAAAAACAAATATGACAATTATTTACTCTTTGAGCCTCTTCTGATGAGAGTAAGATTTACACAATGATTCTCCCCCTCTCTAAATTCCCTCAGATATGGTGTATTTTCTATGCCTCTTCCTGGGATGTAGTTTCCCTCTTTTTATCACTCCCTCCCCTTTTTCTGATACTACCCCCTTCCCTTTACTACACCCACTCCTTTTTTTTTCTTTTATATCAGTAAAATCAAATTATTCATACGTACTTTCTATATACCCACAACAGAGATATAGTTCTCAAGGGTTCTGTGTACCTTTTTCTGTTTCTCTTCAGTCTTGTGGATGTAGATCAAATTTTTTGTTTAAGTCTGTTTTTTTTTCTTAGAAACATATGGAATTCCTCTATTTCATTGAATGACCATCTTCTTCCATGGAAAAAGATGCTAAACATAGCTGGGTAGTTTATTCTTGGTTGCAATCCTTGTTCTTTTGCCTTTTGGAATATCAGGTTCCAGGCCCTTCTATCTTTTAATGTGGAGGTAGCCAGATCTTGTGTGACCCTTATTGTGGCACCTTGGTGTTTAAATTGTTTTTTTCTAGCTGCTTGCAGGATTTTCTCCTTTGTGTGGTAATTCTGCAGCTTAGCCACATTATTCCGTGGTGTTCTTTTTTTTAGGGTCTATTTCAGAAGGAGTTAAATGAATTCTTTCAACATCTACTTTCCCCTCTGTTTCTATTATCTCTGGACAGTTCTCTTTTATAATTTCCTGCAAGATAGAATCTAGGCTTTTTTTTGGTCATAGTTTTCAGGAAGTCCAATGATCCGCAGATTATCTCTCCTAGATCTATTTTCCAGGTCTATAGATTTTCCCAGTAAGTATTTGATGTTATTCTCAAGCTTTTCATTTTTTTTTTTTTTGTTTTGTTTTGTTTGACTGATTCTTGGGTTCTCAATGAATCATTCATTTCTATTTGTTCCATCCTGACTTTTAAGGAGTTATTTTCTTCATTCACAGATTTTACTTCTTTTTGTAAATGCTCAATTTCGTTTTTAAATGAGTTATTTTGCTCTATTGAATTTTTTTTTCCATTTCCCTAATTTTTTTTGAGAATTATTTTTTTTCCAATTCAGAAATCCTATTTTCTTGAGACTTTTTATCTTCTCCAATTCAGAAATCCTATTTTCTTGAGACTTTTTTATCTTCTCCAATTCAGAAATCCTACTTTCCTGTGATTTTTTTTACCTTTTCTAATTCACTAATTTTGTTTCCCTGCATCTCCTGTGAATTCTTTTTTTTTTCCAACTCCAATTTCATAGCTTCTCTTTCCTTTCCCCATTTTTCTTCAAACTCTTTTAACTTTTTAATAGTCTCTTCAAGGAGAGAGTTATGTGATGGGGGGCAGGTATCATTCCCCTTTAGGTTGTTATCTGCTGACTCTCTGCTGTTAACTTCCTTGGGGTTGGATACCCGCTCTTTCTCTGTGTATAAGGAATCTATAGCATTTCTTGGCTTTTTACTCATACTTAAAAAATCTTTTGGGGGTCTGTCCCTGGGGTAGGAAATTATTTATTTATTTCTTTACCAGATTCCTTCCAGACTGGATTGATGCAGCGGCCCCTGCGCCTGAGCTAAGAGAGAGCTCTGGGAGAGAGTTCCCCACCCCCTCCCTGGAAGTGCCTCACAGGTGATCAGCACTGCTGTGCTTTGAGGGCGCTGTGTTCTAGTGGCTTCCCTGAGGTTTGAGACTGAACAGTTAAGGTGACTCAAAGCCCAGCCTATGCGTCCCGGTGGGGCGTGGATGTCAGCAGCAGGTGACTTGAAAAGCCCCTGCACTCAAACTGGAAGTGTCTGCCAGAAACCGTGGTCCCTAGTTCAAAGGTTCCGCTTCTCTGGGACTTCCCGGGGCTGAGTTCCACAGCCTCCAGCCGAGCCAGGCACTATGAGTTACTGCCCCGCCCACTTTTCAATCTCTTAACTACCCACAGGTGAAAGCCTAGATTGCCTATGTCGGCCACACCCACAGTGCCGAGATCTGCTGAGTCACCCCCAGGATCCTGGAAGATCCAATCTTGTTTTAAATTTTAAGTTGGCTTGATTTCTCTTCCGAACTACTGTATTATAAGCAGAGAAGAGCTAACAGCCTGTGCCAGATTTCTCTATCTCAGTGGCTTCTCTGATCCCAGAGCCCTCCCCAGCGCGATCGGTGCAGTGTGCCACCACCCCACCATCTGTGCTGGCCTTTCTTCTTCCTCCCCTGGGAGCTGATCTTTTCTGTTGAAACTCCAGATTCTCTTCAGCTGGTAAGTCGTGTTTCCAGTCCTTGTGGATTCTATCAGTCCAGCGCTATTTCTGAGGCTGATTATATCTAGTTGGTTGTGAGGGAAGAAAGGAGCTTACTCAGTTCCGTGTATCTTCTCCGCCATCTTGGCTCTGCCCCCCATTGCCTGTATTTTAAATATTTTTTTTTATATTATATTAGACGCAGGAAACAATATATACAATCTTTAGTGAGATTGTTTAGGATCATCTTCACATTCAATGTCATGTTTGGAATTTAAAAAAATAACTCTCTATGTAGATAAGCTTTATCATTTTCAAAAATTATTCTACTCAAATTTTATTGGTTTTCAAGATTTGCCTCAATCCTGGCCTTAATTATTACTACCCATTCTTCTCTCTTAGCTAACTTGTTTTCTTTTTGCTGACACTTAAAACAGAATAAAGATGTTTTATTAAACATTGTGGTGGCAAAAATGAAAACTAAAAAAATGCCAATCAATTGGAGAATAAACTGAATCAAATGTGACATGTGAATGGAATGGAATATTACTTTTCTGTAAGAAATGAGGCAACTTGATTCAAAGAGACATGGAAAGACTGCATGAACTATTGTAGGGTGTAAGTATCAGAACAAGAAGAACAATTCATCCATATGATGAAAGAGAAACTTTGAACACATACATTTAAAGATAAATAAACAGAACCATAAAAGTGATTTATAAAATAACAATAAGAATTTAAAAACAAACAAAAAAGTTTGAAAGCTGTAAAAACTCTGATGGGATTTAGCATACAGAATGGGATAAAAATTTTAAACATGGTCAATGAGGGAATGTACTTTGTTTGACAATGTATATTTTTACAAAGGGGGGAAGTTCCCAAATACATGGTAGAAGGAAGAGAAAATAGATTTCTGTTAGTAAAACATTTATATTAATTTTTTTAAAAGAACAATAAAATTTAGGCAATCATCCCAAGTAAATACATTTAAGTGTCACTCATATCATGTTTTTGTTCTCAAAGAAACCAAATCCAAAGATATAGAAAAGAGAGACATATTTTTGTCATCAATTATCATCCCCATGTTGCAGTTGAGAAGACTGAGGCAAAGCGATGTCAAGTGACTTGCAGAGGGTCACATAGCTAGAAAATTTATGAGACTATATTTGAGCTTAGTACTCTATTTACTTTCTTGTCTAGATCTCAAATGAAAAGACAGAATTAAGATATGCTATGGAGGTAAAATTGACAAGATTTGGAAACTCATGAGATGAATGATAAGAGAAAGGCAAGAATTTCAATTGGTTCCAAGGCTATGAAGCAGGATGACTGGAATGATAATAGTGCCCTGACAGAGATAGATAAGTTAGGAAGAAGGGAGGGTTTGGAGAGTGGGTAAAAGAAAGATAAGTTCTGTTTCAGATATGTTGAGATTAAAATGCCTACAGTGCATGCAATTCAAAATATCTAATACTAAGTAATACAAAACTGGAATTCGGGGGAGAAATCAGGGCTGGAAACATAGATCTGGAAATCATCTGCAGAAAGATGATAACTGAACACATGGCATCTGATGAAGTTATCAAAAGAGAAATTGTGTAGAAAGAGAAGGGAAAGAGCCCAGACCAGTGCCTAGTACAGAGGGGGTCAGATAGGAATGATGATCCAGAGAAAGAAATGCAGAGTGACTAGACACATAGGGAAAGAATCCAGGAGAGACTAATTTCAGGAAAATTCAGGGAGGTAAGAGAGAACCTAGGAGAAAGAGGTAATCAGCAGGGTCAAATGTTGTAGAGTTCAAAATGGATAAGAAAAGAGAAAAGACCACGAGTTTGAGCAAATAAAAAAATCTTTGGTAACTTTAAATATCTATATATGATATGATTAGAGACTCCAGTGACACTATCAGTCTGTAAATTTAGGCTCTTATCACCTCACAGCTGGAATCACAGAATCTTTGGATTGGAAAGGACATGAGAGGTCATTCTGCTCAACCTTCAAGCCAAAGCAGGAATCTTTGCTATGACATCGCTGATAAATGACCATTCAACCTCTGTCTGAATAATGTCAATTCAGGTGAACTAGCTAAAGCATAAGGCAGGCGATTTTCCATTAGAGGAAATTCCAATTTTAAGAAAACTCTTATAATGGATGAAAATTTACCTCCCTATAACTTTCTTTCACTTATCACTCTGAAACAATGAAGTAAGTCTCCTTCATTTAACCTCCAGTTTCATATGTAAGTTACTATGTACACCTTAAATATTTTCTTTTCTAGCCTAAACATCTTTACTAGTTGAAAATTTGTTTATATGATGTGTTGTTGTTGTTGTTGTTGTTGTTGTTGTTGTTGTTGTTTTACTAAAATCACAATGATGTTTTAACCTTGTTAGTTGTGAGATAGATAGGGATAGGATAGGATAGAATTGGCCCAATTATTTCACTGGATTCCATGAAAAGTCAGCTTGTCAATTGTTCTACTTAAAGTGGAATACTCAAAACAGGTTCTAACACTCTAGATGTTGTCTGATTAGTATCACAATGAGATGTTTACCATCATTAATCTGAATGTTATACTACTATGAATGTTACCTAATACAAATGATTGTCTTATTGCAGAGCCTTTATCAAACATCTACTATTCCTATGAATACAGAGGTAGGCAAAAGACATGCTCTGTTCTCTTGGATCTCCCAGTTTAATGAGAGAGATAATATGCAAAAAGCAAAGTACAAAAAGATAAATACAAGTTAATTTAGAAGTAATTACCAAAGAGAAAGTACTAATATTAAGGGGAATCAGTAAAAAGTACTAATGAAAAGTGGGATTTTGGCTGGGACTTGAAGGGAACCAGAGAACCAGGAAACAGAAATGATTGTTGTTGCTATATTTCATGTTAGAATTATATTAATACATATTTTAAATATGATATTTTATATTTAATATAAATATATTAATAAATGATGTAAATTAATAATAATATAATTTTGGGGGGAAATAAAGTTAAAAGTAGGTAAGCAATAATAAAGAACTGGCTTCTCAGTGTTTGTTTGCAGAATAACTAGTTAATTAACTTAAAAATTAATCAGTCATTTTGCCAAACTATTGTGTATGTGTGTGTTAGACACAACCTCTACGTACTTCCCCAAAGCCCTTTCTTTACTATTTTTCTCAATATCTGGAAAGAACAGGTCATTCTTGGCTTATTGATTAATAGGGAATACACAGCAAATCCCACAAGATAAAAAAAAAAATAATTGGAAAACTTGAATCATAGAAACATTCATGGGGAGAGATTATAAAAACACAGGACATTAACAAGTTTCTGGGGATTCATAGTTTTTCCCTTTGGGGTTGTAAAAGATGAAAAATGCAGTGTTGCAGCCAAACTACTTTCATACTTTGCAATTGCAAAGAAAACAAATATTTGGGAAACTCTTTCTACATGTAAATATTGATTTCAACTTTGTTATTTTTCTCTAAGTGAAGCAATAGTGTGAGGGGTTGTGACCCAATTACCAAGTGTTAGATTTTTCTCAGTTCAGTCCCCCCAAGAAATCCCTCAGGTAAAATTTATCTTTCTTTCCTGAAACAGTTAGCAAGAAATGGGCATTAACTGAAAATAGTTTCATCAGAGACCACAGCTTGCTTAAACACACAACACAGACACAGATACACACACAGGCACACACACACACACACACAAACCCTCTTGCAGTTTAGAAAAATCAGGAATGTAGCTTACACAATGCAGGGACATTCCATGCAAAGATGATGTTTTGAGATAAAATGTGGCTCTCGAAGACACTAAATTTCTTATAAATCAGCTCAGATTGAATTGACAAGTTGAAACAATTTCATTTCAATTTATGGAATCTGTAGAGTGCCAGATTCCCTTGAACACTTTCAAGGTTGTACTACCTCTGCACTTAGCCCTGATTTTCCTGGGGAGTTAGCATCTGTTCCAAGGTGATGCTGAACAACTGTGAAGACCTTTCTTTCTTTAATCATTAACTGCTTGATGTTGTTGTCATCATTGTTTCTGTCCATAAAAAAAATCCTAGCTCATTATCAAGGGTTTTGGTTTTCTCCTTAAAGCTTTTGTTTCTTCATTTTTTTTTCCTGTGAGGGACTCTAACCAGATGATAGAGACTGAGTTCAACCTCAAGCTTTTGATTTGTGCAATGTTTTATCCCTGACCTTTGTGTGAAAAGGGTTCCAATTCATCAAAAGATATTGCATTGATAAAATAGTATGAGAAAAAATAGTTTTTTATCATGGAATAGTTTTATAAATTCTTTTCTGAAACTTCCTGTTTAAAAAAAAAACGATAAATGAATTGAAATTATTCACATTTGTTGATTGTGATGTAGCACCTTTTGAACTTTGGACCCCTTGGACCTCAGATTCTGAATTAACATTAAAAGTCAGTGATAATCAAAAACACCTTGATTTTCTTAAGAAAAAAAGTCAGAAATGCACTGATACCCTTAAGTACGTTTGTCTCCTTTCCCTAGCATTTCTCCTTCCCTCTTAGATTACAAAGCAAAATCTATCTTAGAAATGGGCCAGGACAAAAAAAGATAGATTGATATGTCTTTCACTTTATGGCTGACTGGATTGGAGGAAGGTAGAAAATACCCTTGAGTAATTTCAATTTAGTAATATAGTGGGAATAATTTCCTGAAATGGGAAAGGGTAAATCTGGGCTCTAATTTTAGCTCTGCCATTTGCTAAATGAGCAAACTTGGACAAGTCACCTAGAATGAATTTGGTCATTGTAAAATAAACTCTTGTATTACATGATCCCTAAGTTTCCTTTCAATTCTCTTTTCCTTTCTCTGTGATAATACTAGCTGACATGTAAAAAAATCATAGTCATGTGTGTAGTGTTTTTTTCATAAAACCTTATAAATTGGGGAAGGAAGTTATTACATGCTTGTTTTTGTTTTGAGGCAATTGGGGTTAAGTGACTTGCCTAGGATCACATAGCTAGGAAGTATTAAGTGTCTGAGACCAGATTCAAACTCAGGTCCTCCTGACTTCAGGGCTGATACTCTATCTACTATTCCACCCAGCTGCCCCACTATGCTTGTTTTATAGATGAGGAGACTGTAGCTCAAACTGATAAAGTAAATGTTCCAGGTCACCCAGCAAATAGCAGAACTTGGATATAAACCCATTTCCTATAATTCTAATACCAATACTCCTTCTATTATACCATTTTGCTTCTCTAAAATGAAAAATTTCCTTCTACTTGGTTGCTCTTTTAGATGGCAAAATTTATGTCTGATTGCCATGAAGAATTATTCAGTTGTTAGTAAAGATCTGGGAAAGAAAGGAGGAAGTAAAGATTTAGCTATTTCTATCCTTAAATTTTCAATAGTTAGAAATATAGGGTCTGCTGATAACTTAGAACTGCTATGCCAGAAGCTCCCTTAGTGTTCCCCAGACTTTGTATTCCAGTTCTCTCCTGGGACTTTATTGTTTTGTTTCATGTGAAAAAATGACTATATGGACATAACTGATCTCAATGATCTCATATTAAAAAGATGAGTCTCCTAGTTCTAAATATTTACTATGAACATCCTTAAAAACTTATGTTAAGTATGTTTGTTGGAATGTTTTGAAATTCCCTATTTGATTCCAATCAACAAATATTTAAGGGCCTACTCTGTAAAAGACCTCATGCTAGAAGCTGTAGCTGCAAAGACAAAATAAAAATTCCTATCCTTGAAGAATTTTATTTTACTTTGGGGCTGGGTAGGGGGCAGTTAAAAAAGAATACATGCATGGAAAATTAAATACAAATTAATTTTAATTTTTTTAAAAAATAAGATTTATTGATACATTTTATGTTGCAACATTTTTAGATATAGCTTTCCCTAATTTAAAACCTGTTTTTAATTTTCCCTTGTATGAAGCAAAACAGGAAATAAGAGCAACTAATACAATGATCAATACTGACCATATATACTGCAATTTGTATATAGAAAGGAGATATTAACTGTTTCTCATAGGGCAAAATTACTAATATAATTACTTTGAGTTTGACTTTGGTGTTGTTTCAATTTACATAATTATAAATTTTTAAAACATTTTTTCTCCTGCTTTCTTTTTTATGCATCTGTTCATACAAGTCTTCAGGTATAGTAAGAATAACTTTTACTAAGTTTCTAACACTAAGGTCCCTGAGCCTGTACAAAGATACTTTAAAAATTTTTAATAACATTTAATTTTTTTTCAAATACATTCACCTTTGCAAAACCTTGTATTCCAAGTTATTTTCACTCACATGTGCAGTTCTTCTAAACATGTTTTCATATTTATTATACTTTGCAAAAAGAAAAACAACAAGGCAAAGGGGGAAAAAACAAGCAAAAAGCAACAACAACAAAGGTGAAAATATTATGCTTTGATCCACATACAGAATTCATTATTCTCTCTCTGGATGTGGATAGGATTTTCCATCATAAGTTTATTGGAATTGCCTTGAAAAGAGCCAAGGCCATTGCAGTTGATCATTGCATAGGCTTGTTGCTGTGTACAATATTTTCTTGATTCTGCTCATTCACTTAGCTTCAGTTTATGCAGGTCTTTGCAGGATTTTCTGAAATCAGCCTGCTCCTCATTTCTTATAAACCAATACTATTCCATTATATTCCTATACCATAACTTATTCAGCCATTCTCTAAGTGATGGGTACCCATTCTATTTTCAATTCCTTTCAACTACAAAAATGGTTGCTATAAATATTTTTTGCACATTGGGTCTTTTCCCCCTTTTTTATGATCTCTTTAGGATACAGACTTAGTATAAACTGCACTGAATCAAAAGGTATACACATTTTTATAGCCCTTTGAGCATAAATCCAAATTGCTCTCCAGAATAGCTAGATTATTTCACAACTCCAATAATGCAATGCATTAGTGTCCCAGTTTTCCCATATCCCCTCCAATATTCATCATTATCTTTTCCTGTCATTTCAGTCAATCTGAGAGATATGAAATATCTCAGGGTTGTCTTAATTGCATTTCTCTAATCCAAAGTGATTTAGAGCATTTTTTCATATGAATAGAAATAGCTTTAATTTCTTCACCTGAAAGTTATGTGTTCATATCATTTGGCCATTTATCAATCAGGGAATGGCTTGTATTATTATAAATTTGAGTAAATTTTATATATTTTAGAAAGGAAGCCTTTATCAGAAATATTTACTGTAAACATTCCCCCAACTTTCTCTTCCCTTCTAATCTTGACTGCATTGGTTTTGTTTGTACAAAAAGTTTTTTTGGGGGGGCAGCTGGGTAGTGCAGTGGATAGAGCACCAGCCTTGAATTCAGGAGGACCAGAGTTCAAATCTGGTCTCAGACACTTAACACTTCCTAGCTGTGTGACCCTGGGTAAGTCACTTAACCCTAGCCTCAGGGGGAAAAAAATTTTTTTTAAGTTAATATAATTAAACTCATCCATTTTGTATTTCATAATGTTCTCTAGTTCTTCTTTGGCCACAAATTCCTCCCTTTTCCAAATATCCTAGAGATAGACTATCCCTTGTTCTCCTAATTTGTTTATATTTAATGTCTAAATCATGAACTCATTTTGATATTATCTTGGTATTAGGATGTTAGAAGTTAGTCAATGTCTAGTATACCATATTATTTTCTACCTTTCCCAGCACTTTTTGTCAAATAGTGAGTTCTTATCCTAAAAGCTGAAGTCTTTGAGTTTATAAAACACTAGATTACTATAGTCATTGACTATTATGTCTTGTGTACCTAACCTATTTCACTGATCCACTACTCTATTTCTTAGACAATACCATGACCACTGCTTTATAATATAGTTTTAGGTCTGATAAGTTAAGCCACCTTCCTTTGCAGCTTTTTGTTGATTACTTTGAAATTCTTGACCTTTTTTTCCCAAATAACAAAGCAATCATAGAATCATAACCTCTAAGGAGGTGAGGATGGTCTTGTCTGATGAAGGACAGAGAAAAGTGGTAGAATGAAAGCATCATTTTGCAAACTTTCCTAACATTCTCCAAAATAATCTGAATAACCCATCAGAGTGAAATTTGGGCAAAAGAGCCATAGTGAGTTATTTCTTCAACTCAGAGAAACTTAGGAAGACAGAAAGAAAAGTCTACAAAACTATGGTGGTAGCAGGTCAGAAACACAGCCATAAGCCGCCAGTGTTGGTGGCAATACCTGGCTGTGGGAACAGCAGCAAAAGCAGGAGAAATCCCCAAAGCTCAGGGCTGGAAAGGGAAATCAATATTTAGTCAAGAAATCCTAAAGGACCCCTGTAATAGTCCTCAGAATAGAATTGGGTGCTATTTAGCAGCTGTGTTTCCCATTGCCCAATTCCAGATGTAGTTCCATGTTGAAGAAAGGATGGAGTTTAGGCTTAAAAGAACAAATGTCCTAAATAAGTAAGAACAAGAGTATAGACTAGGATGGCAGTGACTAGCTCTCTCCCCAGATGCCAGATTATTTTCTTTGAGGCTTTACTTGTAGATATTTTGAGTTCATTGTCTCTAAGTCTGTGTCTTCCTCATCCCTGTCACCACAATCACTTTTTATGGTTATGTTTTTTTCCTTATTTTCTCATTTTCCCACACTATTTCTGAGGTTTCAACTTTATATTAAAGTTCAGCTCTGTTCCAGCACAGGAGAAGGAGAGAAGGATCTTGTCTCAGACTTCAGGCTTTTTCTGAACTGCTATTTTCAAAACGAATTCTGAAAATTCTTCCAAAGTGTTGTGATCTGGGAATAGATGTGATCACTACTCCCTTGGTCTCTACTCCGGTTTTTAGACAAGAAGGATTCTTGATTCCTTGGGATTACAATAGATAATATTTCTTAGCATCCTTAATCCCTTGAGACTGGAAGAGATTCTGTTCATCAGGGCCCCTGAATTTTTGTATTAAAAGCAATACTTTCTCTCAGAATTTTTATTTTCTCCAGACCAAAAGTGCTCTTCTCTGCCTTTGAACTATGCCCCAGAAGGGAATATAGGTAATTGAATTGCTAAACAGCATTAGTCTTGCACCTAATGCTATCATTTCACAATTCCAATAATGCAATGCATTACCTTCTCTTTCTGAGCAGTTGCTAAATTTCCTTACCGTCTCTGACTTGAAAGCTCCCATAATATTGCTGTTTCTGTCATCCCAAATTGCCTCCACCACACGTGAGTTTCAGTTCAACCTCTACCCTTTGTTACTTATATCTCTTTCCAATTTCCTAAATTGTTTTAGGCTGGAAGAATGTCTTACTCTGATCTTTTGTTAGTTCTGTTACTCCAGAACTAATTTGAAAGTATTATTTTAAAGTTTTTTTGGAGGGGGATGTTGGGAAAGGTCAGGTGAGTACTTTTTTTTTATTCTACCATCTTGTGCTACCTTCAGAATTCTAAAAATGTTTTATAATGTTTCTCACGTATAATGGATATTACTGAGCTTTTCTTCTCAATATGTAAGGAAAAGGTAAGAGGGAGAGAGAATTTGGAACTCAAGGTTTTAAAAATGTTAGAAAAATTTACATGTAACTGAGAAATATTAATGAAATAATTAAAATTGTATATATATATGTATATATATATATATATATATATTCAAAGAAATCAATTTGGAATTATGCAAATGAATTGCTAAAATGCCTATTCCCTCTAACTCAGAGATTTCATTATGTGCTTATTTTCTAAGGAAGTAATTAAGAAGAAGAAAGACTCACTATTCACCAAAATATTTTTAACAACACTTTTTGTGATAGCAATCAATTAGAAACAAAATAGATTCAACATTAGTTAGGAAATGACTAAACAAATTGTGTCATATGAATGTAATTGGAATAATAATTACAGAGTAATAACTCTGCTATAAAAATATTGAATATAAAGAATATAGAGAAACATGGATTAATAATTTCACAATATACATGATGACTAAAACAATGTAAATGGAAAGAACAACCACAACCAAAAATGAAAAGTGATTATAGCAAAATTATAAAGATCAAGCATGGCTTAAAGAAAGATATATGATTGGACACACTCCTAGCCCAGTCTTTCATAGAGGTGAGATAACCATAGGTATTGCACATTGTTCACATTTTCAGACATTTTCAATGTATTGATTGATTGTGCTGACTTTTCCTCTTTTTTTTTAAAGTACAGTTTGTTATATAGCATGACTTTCAGGGAATAAGAAAGATGCTTGGGAAAAATATGGGTAAAAAACAAAAGACATTAGTAAAAGCTTAATTTTTTAATGCATGGGAACTGTAGCTCATGGCTCAGGATTCAGTTAGAATAGTCTGATCCCAGATGTGAAATAAAGTTTGTGACTCTGATTGTATGCAAAATGTAAAGCTCCTATAGATTTCCATTTGGATGAAATAATTAGAAATTTATCCAACTGTGAGTATATCTTCTAAATATGGCATGTAACATCCAACTGAACTTACTAAGGAACAAGTTGGTTTTGCTTTCATTTACATGAAAAACAAGTGAGATTAACTGTTTCTCCTCCTGATAAATAGAAATCATATTTATGCAAATTGTAGAGCTGGGTTTTTGCTATTATTTTGCTTTTAATTAATTAAACAAAAATATAAATTCAGAGAAGTTTTATAGTGTTTCAGGAAGCTAAAACAGAAACTGAGATAACTGGGTTTAAATTATTTATCAATATCTATTGAATTCAGCATGGTGAAGCAGAAAGAGATTGAAATCTGGAAGCAGAAAGCCTGGGTCTGAATCCTCACTCCATACTTACTATCTATGGGACTTTCGGCAAGTTGTTTCAGAGTTTCCACATCCATAAAATGAGGGAGTTGGGACTAGATGATTTCTGTGGCCCTTTCCAGGTCTAGGTGCATGACCCTATTGTAAAAATAGGGTGACTGAATAAATTAGTCATCCCCATTGGACATAAGTGATAAAGTACTATAATCTAGTATCTCAACCAAGTGATAATGACTGTTAAGTGAATCTATGTCCTGTTTACTCTTAGTATTTCCCTCCAGTACTTTTTCACATTTAAAAATAAGTATTATTGAAACTGAAAAGGACCTTATGATTCATCTAGTCCAAATACAATATTTAACAGATAAGGAAACTAAGATCTTGAAAGAGTGTGTGATTTGGCCAGTCATACAACTTTTTACCATTTGAAAGTAGTTATGGAAATGGAAAAGAATTAAGTGACCCAGTTGATCTTCCCTGAACTTAGCTTTCCATCTCCTTCCCACATGCCTGGATGCTTGTTCTTCTCAGGTCCACCCTCAGGACTTTCTTCTATGGTTAGCACATATCATGTTTCCAAAAGAAATACTTTTGTGATCAGCATTTTTTAATTATTATTATAGCTTTTTATTTACAAGATAATTTTTCAGCATTGACAATTCTAAACTTTTTGTTCCAACTTATCCCCTCCTTTCCCCCGCCCTTCCCCCAGATGGTAGATTGACCAATACATGTTAAATATGTTAAAGTATAAATTAAATACAATATATATATATATATATATATATATATATATATATATATATATATATATATATACACATGTCCAAACAGTTATTTTTCTGTACAAAAAAAATTGGACTTGAAACAGTGTACAATTACCCTGTGAAGGAAATCCAAAATGCAGGTGGACAAAAAGAGAGGGATTGGGAATTCTATGTAGTGGTTCACAGTCATCTCCCAGAGTTCTTTCGCTGAGTGTAATTGGTTCATTTCATTACTGCTCTGTTGGAGCTGATTTGGTTCATTTCATTGTTGAAGATGGCCACGTCCCCAGAATATATCCTCATACAGTATCCTTGTTGAGGTATATAAGGAGCTCCTGGTCCTGCTCTTTTCACTCAGCATCAGTTCATGTAAGTCTCTATAGGCCTTTCTGAAATCATCCTGTTGGTCATTTCTTACGGAACAATAATATTCCATAATGTTCATATACCAGAATTTATTCAGCCATTCTCCAATTGATGGGCATCCACTCAGTTTCCAGTTTCTGACCACTACAAAGAGGGCTGCCACAAACCTGCACATACAGGTCCCTTTCCCTTATAAAATATCTTTGGGATATAAGCCCAGTAGTAATGCTGCTGGATCAAAGAGTATGCACAGTTTGAGAATTTTTTGAGCATAGTTTCAAATTGTTCTCCAGAATGGCTGGATGTATTGTGATCAGCATTCAAATTACCAAATGTATCTGTCTATATGCATATTGCTTTAGTACCATAGAAGCCCACAAGGAGAAGGAGTGATTTTCATTTTGGTCTTTATATAATTAACATCTAATGCAGCCCCTTAGAAGCAGCTAAATGAACAAAGAATAGAAATCGAGACCTGGGATTAGGTAGTTGAAATTTAGCCTCAGATTTACCTGTGTGACTATGGGTATATTTATTAACCTGTCTGCCTCAGTTTCTTTAACTATAAAATGTGAATAATAGTGGAACCTATGTTGCAAGTTTGTTGTGAGAAGCAAATGCTATGAAATCTGCAAAATGCATAGCTCCTGACACATTGCAGACACTTAATAAGTACTTCTTGCCTTCTTGCTTCCTTCCTCCTTGAATGTTTTAAGAACTTCAATGATTTATAGATTGGTTTGAACAGGTTTCCTCCTTTGAAACAGTAAAAACACAATTCAAGATGAAACTGGAGTTTTCCATCCGTTGATATAATTTTGCACCTTTTTTGCTCTCCTTGTCTCTTTCACATATTAATATAAATATGTTGACCAAAGTTTCTGACATATACACACTTGATGAACTTTGTCCCCTTGAAAGGGGGTGGAAAGGTAAAATTTTCATTTTCTTTTCCAATCATGTTAGAGGAAGAAGTATCATTTCCTCATTTATCTATATTTATCAGACTAGTATGTATGTATGTATGTATGTGTATGTATTTGTGTCTGTGTGTAAATGCACATACATTCTTGGGTAATAAATGAAAGTGAATGAATATTATATATATATATATATATATATATATATATATATATATATATATATAGAATACAAAATAGTATTCTATTATTTAGTTTTTGATACACCAAACCTTAGAGATTGATGGAAGGAATCAAAGAAACAATTTAGTGCAATGCCTTTTCTTTACACATGAAGAAATTGAGCACAAAGAGAAGTAACTTGGCCAAGATCATACTGCAACTTTATTGTAGACATAGTGCATTCTATGACAGCAGAGAAAAAAAATCATAGAAAATAGGACACATAAAGTGGATTCTTGAGCCTTTGAAGTCTGACAGTCCAGATTGAAGTCAGTCTAATTTGTAGAGGGAAGGATAGCTATTTTTTCTCTCATGTAAAGTTCACATGTATACAATTATCATATCTTTCTGTCTTTAACTCTTGCTCTCTCTATTCCCTTTCTGCCTCTGTTCCCTCCCCCTTTTTCCTCTTTACTTTCCTTTTCTTTAAAGTTTTAATGTTGTATTTTGCTTTATTACATGATTATCATTTCCCAATATTTTCTTCTTTACTTTTATATTTCCACATACCTTCCAAAAAGTCTTCAAATACATAAGAAAAAAGAACTTCTCAAAATAGAATTGATTTTACCTCATTCAAATTTAATACATAGTAATTTATATGTCCTCCTTCATTTAAGTGCTGATGCTTGTTACTGTGAAGTCAAAGTGATTCTGGATCCCAATAGTTATGCTTTATATAGCTATATATATATGTGTGTGTGTGTGTGTGTGTGTGTGTGTGTGTATATATATATGTATGTATATATATATATGTATATATAAATGTTTAATTTCCTTTTTAAAAATTTTGAATTCCAAATACTTTCCCTCTTCTACTTCTTGCCTTGAGAAGACACACAATTTAATATATAGATTATGCATGTGCAGTCATACAAAACATTTCCAAATTAGCCATGTTGCAAACAAAAATGCAGACCAGCAACACACACACACACATACACTCACACACACACACACACACACACACACACTCACACACACACACACACACACTCACACACACACACACACAAGAATGATAACTTTTAAAACATTTTTCAATCTTCACTCAGACCCTTATCTGAAGGTAAATAGAATTTTTCATCATAAGTCCTTTGAAATTGTCTAGGGTTATGGCATTGCAGAGAACAGCTAATATTTTCACAGTTAATCATCCTTACAATGTTGTTACTATGTAAATTGTCCTCCTGATTCTGCTTACTTCACTTTGCTTCAGTTCATGTAAATCTTTCCAGGTTGTTGTTGTTTGTTTTTTTTTTTTTTTTTTTTTTTTTTAAAGCATCCAGTTTGTCATTTCGTATAGCATAATTATATAGCTCAACTTATTCAGTCTTTCACTGATTAATGAGGGAAGAGATTTTTTTTTTAACAAATACTAATTAAATCTTTTACTAACATAAGAAGAGACTACAGTCTGAATCATTAGGATAGCTAGGTTGCACAGTGGATAGAGTGCTGGACCTGAAGTGAAGAAGGCCTGAGTTCAAATTTAGCTGTGACACATATTAATTATATGACACTGAGCAAGTCACTTAACCCTATTTGCTTCAGTTTCTCATCTGTAAAATGCGCTGAAGAAGGAAATGGCAAACCATTTCATTATCTTTCCCAAGAAAATTCCCAAAAGGGTCATGAAAAGTCAGATATTACTTTTTTTTAAAAATGAGTAAAACAATAGTGATGAAATCATGAATTTTTAGAGTACATATATAAAATAAAAAACTGAGACTCCAAATAAGGAAATTCTCTACGAAAGTTACTTACCTTGGACATAGAGAGGTGACTTGAACCCAGGTCTCCATGCCATGATTTAAACACCCACATACACACACACACACATTTTCTATGCATACATATGTGCAACAATATAACAATGAAGAGGAGAATGGCCTTGGAAACTGAAAGACCAGCGTGAAGAATGTCTCAGCTATGTAATAAAGTCATTTCGTTTTTCACCATCATACATAGGCAACCTTAAGTCTTTTTTTTTTTTTTTTTTTTTACTAGAAGTACAGCAACAATTTATGGGTTGAGGCACACCTTGATCAACACAAGTTTCTCTTCCTCAGTTTCTAACCCGAGCAATGATACAAACCTCCTCTAAATAGCCTAGAGAATCCCCTCCTCAGGTTCTAGACAGATTTAGCACATTAACACTGGGTTTAGCATGAATACTTGATTGACTTTTGCCCTTTATAGCTCAGGTCTCCCAAGTTCAAGTGCTCCACAGTCCTAGCCTCCTCAGTAACAGTAATTACAAAGCTGTACCTCCATACCCAGACTCATACAGATGCACTGCTGCTCTGTGAATGGAATTTCTATAGGGCTTATTCCTCCAAAACTAGAATTTTAGGTCTAGACTTCACACACATAATGTATTTACACATATGTGGATATTATGTAGACATATAAATGGCACATTACATATATATCTTGAATAAAAGATTCAATTTGATTCAGTTCCAAAATTGCAGAGCACTGTATAGGAGAGATACAAAGATTCAAGATTAACAAAACTCTTTCCTTTACCTGATAGAGTTTATAATCTAGTAGGCATGAATCAAAGTAACATAAGCAATGATTAAGTATCACAGTTTCAAACTGCAAGTTTAGACACACCAGAGATTAATAGGAAGAGGAAACACCTGGGGATCATGACTTCTTGTTTGAAAAACTCTCTCATATATTATAAACAGATGATTATCTGATTATTTAATACTTGCTGTCCAGTTTGTCAGAGTGACTCAACTCTATAATCCCTGCTACTAGGGGATCCTGAGATTGAAGGATAACTTGAAATTAGGAGTTCTGGATTATAGTTGAGCTATAGCTGATCCACTGTCCACACTGGCATTAATGTTGTGAGTCCCTAGAAGCTGGGGCTTACCAACTTGTCCAAAGACAGATAAACATATATAGGTCAGACATAGAGCAAGTTAAAGCTCTGCACTGATCAGGGTGTGACTGGACCATGAGTGGTTATAATACTTACAGCCTAGGCTAGATATGGAGACTAGATCTTAAAAACAAAACAAAAAAATAAATAAAATTACTGCCAGCAGTAAAAGCAAGTGGTGTAAGATTTTTAAATATAAGAGTTATATCATCAGAGGAATTCCAACAGAAGTTAGATCACAGATCGAGTCAAGTATTAAGGTATTATTAAAATTAATATACATATGTATGTAAATATGTATATAGAGAGAGTTAACAAATTCAATATCTCAATATTTTTGTGATCATTGCAGAGAATGGTCTTGGACGATGATTCACACTGCCCTCTTGTGAATAGAATATGTAATCACACTTGGCTGTTCAAATTTTTATTTTTCAACTGAGTTTAGTGTTTCTTTTTAAATTAAATGCTCCTCCTTTCTGTTTTATGCCAATGGGCAATGAAAAGATGTGTGTGGGTACAATGCAAGTAGATCATAGAATATTAACAATGTTGATTTGCCTCAGAGAAATAGTAACAAAGGAGTATCATATTCAGGTAAGCATCTTCCTGATAATAATAATTCCCATAATTATAGAGTTTTATATATCATACTATTCCTGAAGTATATAGACAGTGTAATTATTAATCAAGTCAACAAATATTTATTAGGTATCAACTATTTTATTCAATAGGAGCATTTGATTTTACAAAAAAATTATCAGTGTGAATTCTGTCAGTAAAATGTTTATTATGTCAGTTGTTACAGATATCACAATAACAAATATGGGGAATTTTTTTCCATTTAAAAAATTAGATTTCTGAGTCCATAGGACTAATCTTGGATGCTAAATGATGTTTAGGATATTGAATGAAAATGTAATATGCATATGGCTTTTCAGCTTGAATGATATAACTGGGAATCTAAACAACTATGAGTATTTCTTGTAAATGTAGCATAAAATGTAATGTTGAATGACAGGGTACAAGTGGTTTTCGTAATAAATACGGGGCCAAGCTAAGATTTAGAAAGACCAGTGTTCATGCCCTACTTTTGACACTACTGGCTTTGGGACAATTAAACTTTCAAGATCTATATTACTGGAGGGATTTTCTACATCTAGAGGGGATACAAATTCTATTCCAAGTCTGGATACTACACCCCATTTCTTCTCCTCAGTCCTCACCATTAAAAGTTCTATGGAAGAAGTTAAACCGTATCCGCTCATGTTTGTCCTTGTACTATATTAGCTTGGCCTTGTACTATATCAGCGGTTTCTCTAAGTTTCTGTAAAGCTGTAAAGTTTTTTAGAGCATATTATTATTCAGTCATTTTCAGTCATATTTGATTCCTTGTGATCCCATTTGGGGTTTTCTTGCAAAAGGCATGCTTTGCTCATTTTACAAACAGGGTTAAGTGACTTACCCAGGGTTATATATCTAATAAGTGTCTGAAGCTAGAAAATGAGTTTTCTTGACTCCAGGCCCAGACTTCCATCTACTGCACCACCTAGATGCCCATGTATATGGTGCAAGTAGTGCCTATAGAAGCTTTGCTAAATTACATTATTGAAATTCTTGAAAATATACTTTTCCAAATAAGTTTCTTTTAATTATGTTAGATTGTAGAGGGTAAATATCTCTGCATTGTACCATACCCAGAGTAAATACAATATAGCACCCTATTGGAATGAGTAGAAGCAAAGTTTTAGTATTACCAATCATGAATTTATAACACCCAGAATTCCTCATTGGAAATACCCTTTACTCCCTCTAATTGCATTTTGCATAGTAAGTGCTCAATAAATGTTAGTTGGGTGAATCACTGCTAAAAATTATATTTACCCCAAATTTTACTTTTATTCTACTTTTATGATCTTTAAAATCACACTGACCATACTTGCTTAGATAAATAGATTCATGATCTCATAATTATGGGGTTTTCCTCTTGTGATAAAGATTCAAAGTCCTTTGGACATAGGTTAGAAGAATTTTTTTCCTTTTTTTCAGATTTGAGTTATATTAAATGGCTATTGAGATTCTTTGACATATCGTGACTCTCATTTTGTGTATTGCTTGCTTCTGTATTTCAGTAATACACTAGACTGCTTTTTCCCCCCACTCGTCAGTCAAGTTTTTAGATTCTGATATATCTCTTACTGTTGATACATGACTGGACCATCTTCATTTTCAGTGACATTTGTTTTAGATGTTATTTTAAGTACCATTTTTTTTTTTGCATCTAATTCATCCTTAGTAATATTATGCAAAATATTTACATTCACTAAACATCTTTCTATTGCTTATTTGTATACTGGGTTCTGATGAAATTGTTGTGTCCCATGGACACAACAGTAATGCAGAATCATGAAAACTACTGAAGTTAAGGGATAGGCTTTTTGCCACTATAAATGGTTTTAGATCATTGAAAACACTGTGTAATTTTCCAAATACCATCCAGCCCAGTCTTCTTTTATTACTCAATTCTCAACAGACCTTATTGTCCATCTATCTGAGATATTTATGTGTACAAAAACCCGAGAGAAAACAGACTGAATTTATTGTTGGGAGGAACTCAGGCAGATGTCACCAATGTTAGTGTTCTTTAAATAGCCTGAACCTTTATAATTTAATTTGCATAGAACAAAAGAATGTGATAGGAATTAATTTTCCCCTTAATTCCACTGAGGTCATTTAAAAAAATTGAAGTAGAATCTTCAGTATGTTTGTCTTAGCCAAAGGGACAAGAGGAACAAACTAATGAATTTCTGATGACAATTGAACTAGGAGACTTAGAAAAAAATAAAGAATACAATAGTTCAAAAGAGAAAATATGATCTTAGCCTGGATTTATATTATATTTAGTGATTATCCTGGCCATTGGAATAGAAAGATAATAACCAAAAGAGCTCACAGAGAGAGTTGTAGCTTTCCTTGCCAGAAAAGGCATACTAGAATAGCACCCCATTTGCCCTATCCCCATCAGCAGATGGAGGATAGCAATGTTGGTACTTTTACAGTGTTAAATTTGAATTTGAAATTTGTGATTACAGGTGTTTCTATTTGTATATGACCAAAATTTGATCTTTGTGTCTGTTTATTTTTTCCACTGAGAGTAAATATATTTCTGGAACAGTGAGCTCCAGGTTTATGAGTAGAATGTTCTGTTGTTATTTTTATTACTATGCTATTTTATTAAATGTCTTTATTTTGAAGTGTGTGTCATCTGACTAGTAAAAGTAAACAAATCAGCAGATATATTTTAGAGAATATTCTGATCCACAAAAATACCTGAAACCTGAGGAAGCTTTCTGAAGCCCAGTAATTAGGAAACCCTCAGATCCTAAACATGGTGGTGTTGTCCATCTCTTAAATATGTGTTTACATGTATACATGTATATATAACATACATGCTTACATACATGTACATATAGATAGACTAATTTAATATGATACCTTCAGTAGTTATAAACAGATATAATTATAGGATTTATGATCAGGACTATAGATTTTATGAATATTTAAAGAATTCAAAATTGATACTGCTACTTCTGTATGTACATCTAGGCCACAGGTAATGGAGGCAACTGAGCTGAGATTACAATGTTCTAAAAGAACTAGAGGTTTTTACTTCCACTTCACTAAACATTGCTTTAGTAAAGCATGTTAAAATTTTCATGATTCAAATTTGGGGCAGCTACTTAGTGTATAGAGCATCCAGCCCTGAAGTCAGGAGGACCTGAGTTCAAATTTGACCTCAGACACAACACTTCCTAGCTGTGATGTCCCTTGGAAAATCACTTAACACCAATTGCCTTGGCAAAAAAATAAATAAAAATAAAAATTGCATGGTTCCATTCACTTCTTAACAAGTCTACTCCCTCAACAAATGCAGGTTAAAATTTCTTATTTGGTTATTCCTGTCTATTACTTCTCATATATCCTCTAGAGATCTTCCCAGCACACTGAAAACTTTTCCCTAGATCTTTTCACAATTCACAAGGATCAGTAAAAACTTGCTGGTTCTCATGTGTTCAGGATGTTTGTTATTCTTACTTTTTTTCCTTTATGACTAATTTACCTCCTTTTCCTCAATTACCACTTTCTTTTAAAAATGAAATTTATATATAGCATCATGCTTCCTTATATCTACGACACTTCTTTCCATTATTTTTTTGTCCACAATGTATATATTAGTTAACTATATATATTTTGATTTTTCAAATGTCTTGGTTTTTCATTTTTCACAAAAATATGATATTACCAAGAGATATAGAACAACATAACTCATTTTCATAAAGTTGAAATATTTGGAACACAAAATTTATTTTTAAAGTGCTCTATAACTATAGTAGAAAACTGAAAGTTCTCCTTATATCCATTATATTGGCAAAAAAAAATAAAAAGTTAGAGAATGTTAATACAAGGGGTGTAGAACTACAGCTCACTAATGCACTATTGGTAGAAGGCATGTCTAGTTATGCTGGGAAACTATTTGAAAGAAAAATCATTAAACTTTTCTAACCCCTTATCCCCGAGATCCTGTTAATAGGACAGTACCCCAAGAAGATGAAAGAAGGAAAAATACCATATATACTAAACTGTTCATAATAACAATACAGTTTGTGGTAACAAATAAATAGAAACAAAATATGGTCCTATTGAGTATATAATAGCTAGACAGATTGTAGTATATGATGAAATAATATTGCACTATGAAAAAAATACCTCCAAAATGAGAAATTCAGGAAGAACTTCATGAATTAACAAAAACTGAAGGGGGTAAAATAGTCAAATTTTCCCCTCAGAATGTGAGAAGTGAAAATGGATTAGAGTGAGAGTTGCCACCTGAGGTTATTTTAGCAGCTTTAGCAAGATGTAATGATGACTTGAACTAGGGTTGTGGAAGTTACATAGCACAGTGAATATATTACTGAACCCAGAGTCAGGATGACCTAAATTCAAATCTGTTTCTCAAAATTTTAATAGCTTTGTGTCCCTGAACAAGTTAATTAACTTGTTTGTCTAAGTTTCCTCAACTATAAATAATAATAGCACCTAGTTTAGAGGGTTGTTGTGAAATCATAAGAATTTGGTGTAAGAATGTACACAGCCTTGGAAGTAACTTCTTTTAAGACCATTTTTGACTCTTCTCACTTGCCAGAGACTAAAGATCATCAAGCTCACAGATTTTGGGTGACCAGTCCCCTACCCCAGGTCTATCTATCATTTCCATCCTTCCCTATCTCACTGTAGTTTGAGGATAAATGTTGCTCTACTTTTGTAGATTTTAATTATTGCCCCAATTTGCTTACTTTAACTTTCATTCCATTTTTCTAGATCTAGGCCACATGACTTAGAAGACTAACTCATTTATTTCTCTTGTGAAGACCTCATAAGTCACAGCTATGAAGAACCATGATAAACAATGCCTCAGGAAAAGGAATTTGAATCCCAATTCTGAGATTGTGAAAAAAATCATCATTAACAATGTCTTGGGGCTGATGGATAGTTTGGAGTGGTAGTTGTAAAAAGAATTATAAAAAGCAATTTAGCAACAGAGACAAATTCAACCGAGTTGACAAGAAATAGTTGAGAGTCTTAAAGAATGATTACTCTTTGTATATTGTTGAAGTTCTAATGGAGACAGAGGTTGTAGGGGTGCAGATGTTGAGAATTCCAAGATTCTCAAAGGGAATAATATTAGAAGAGAGAAGACTGATCAAGGAATTGCATTCACTGAGGAGTAAGAAGAATCATAGAAGGTAGGGGGCTATATTTGCTAGTGTACTTTGTCATATAAGCTAAGCAAGTTGTTTTGGGTTTTTTTGTTTTTTTTGTTTTTTTTCTCAAAAGATAACAAATCTGTCCCTGTATCCTAATTTTCTCAGGAGACTAAAGTGTGAGTTATTTCTACGGCTTCCTGAAGAGCATAAATTGAACCAACCCATAAATGTCATTGCCTTTCAGGCTTAGTGGATGTCATGCTATCATATGAGTCATATCAACTGGACATACTAAACAAACACATTTGTATACAGTGAATAAGGGAAGCAACAACATGTATACTTACTGAGTACCCTTTCCATGCTACAGTTAAGTGATTTTTTTAACCAACAGATGGGCTAAAAGTATTCCATTTTATTTCAATATTGAACCTGAATTACTAGATTGGCCTGAGTTACATCTATCCTTTTAAAATACTATAACATATATCTGGACAAGCTAGTGTGAACTTTAAAAGAAAAGAGGTTAGTACAGCTATATGGCACAGAGCACTGAGAAGGACCTGAGTTCAAATCTGCCCTCAGACAAAATACTTCCTAGCTTTGTGATCCTGGGTAAGTCACTTAACCCCAATTTCCTTGCCTCTATCCCCCCCCCAAAAGAAAATAGGTGGTCCATTAGTTATAGTGGCAGAAGAAGAATCTGAACTAAGTGGAAAGTAATCAATTAGTACCTATAAAAACCAGAAATTCCTGATTGAAAACATTATTACTTAATCTCTGAATCTCCATTAATTGTTAGAGTAAATTCATCTTCCAAAGGTATTTCATTTAATCCGTAGGAATAATTTATGTAAGAGGAGATGTTATCTTGACAAATGGAATATCCAAATTAGGGATAGGTATTGAAAATTCATTAAGATATTCAATTTCTCTCTCTCTCTCTCTCTCTCTCTCTCTCTCTCTCTCTCTCTCTCTCTCTCTCTCTCTCTCTCTCTCTCTCTCCCTCCCTCCCTCCCTCCCTCCCTCTCTCCTCCCTTCCTCTCCCTCTTCCTTTCTTCCTTCTTTCTCTTTCTCTCTCTCCCTTTCCCCCTTTCTCTCTCTCCCTACCCATGTATTATCCCATATTCACAGAAAAACTTGATATTTGCATGATTAATTCATCTGCATTTTTTATCTTTTTAATTTATTCAATTATCAAATGATTTTCATCTAAAATACTGAACACTGGATGTCAATTTAGTTTAAAATACTGAACTTAATAGAGGTTATGGAATTTCAGTGAGCAATGAATTTCAAAATAACAATTCTCTTGAAATGTAAAATTGAATACAACCTGTTCAAAGATAGTTTCCATATAATGTCAATCAAAAAGGAGATTTTACTTTTAATGGACTTCCTGGGTGAAAAATGAATGAATAAAAATAGGAATCAAGCATTTACTATTTACAAAGCATTGTGATAAAACCTGGAAATAGAAATAGAAAAGTAAGATAGTGTCTGTCTACAATGATAACATGTTCTAATGGAGGATATAGATCCTGGAAAGTTTCAGCCTCATAAAGAGGATAGGAACACCTCATGGTCCTCAAAATACCATGACAAAATAGGGAGTAATACCTTTTGTTTGATGTCATATCCAGTGATAAAATTCCATTGGTTTATAATATTAAATTATTGGACAGTGTCAGAGACTTTGGTAACAAGAACGATTCTTTGAAGTTTATAAAACAAGTATCAAAAATATTTTATTCTAAATAAATTCTAACTATAAACATCTTAAAAATTATGTTAATGAAAATGTGAGTTGACGAATTTAGATAAGGCATCTGAGGTTGGTTAAAAATATTTAGTCAGCAACTTACAAATGTTTTGAAGTTAACATTAGGTAAGCTTCCTTCAAACAACATCAGCATGGATGACTTACATAACCATTTGATCTTTTTAGTGAACAAATCATTTTAGATTCTTTTCTTCCTAAACAAGAATCAATATGTAAATACATTCTGTACAATCAGTAAAAATAAGCTTCTTCTACTCATTTTTTTTTCAGTCAATATGATTTTATGAAAGAATCAGAAAGTTCTAATATCTTTAAGATATTTGATGAGATAGTGTGATTGGGCCATTTTACAAATGACTAAATAAGAGGAGACATGAAATGCTACTAAAGTTATCCAGAAGTCAGTTACCATAACTTATATCATATATCATGATCTCCTGCATCCTAAAACTATTAAAGGCTATTAATCCTAGGAGTTTTAGCCTTAGATATAGAATGCTAAAAGTTGAATCCATTAAAGTAATACACAATTTTACATTAGTGGATTATTCATTTTGCTTATAAAGAGGAATATAGGGGCAAATTCTGAGCTCAATTATGTTCTTTTTTTCTCCTTTCAATAGTATTTTATTTTTCCAATATATAAAGATACTTTTCAGCATTTATTTTTCTAAGATTTTGAGTTCCAATTTTTTATCCTCTTTACCTCCTGCTTTTCCTCCCCCACCTTCCCAAAATACCAAGCAATATAATATTAGTTAAACATGTATAATCATTCAAAACATATTTCCATATTTTTCATATTGTGAAAGAAAAATCAGAACCAAAAGAGGAAAAACAGAAGAAAAAAAAAAGTAAAAGTAGTATGTTTTGGTCTGCATTCAGTCTCCATAGTTGCCCCTCTGCATATGGATGGCATTTTCTATTCCAAGTCTATTGGAATTGTCTTAGATCAACACGTTGCTAAGAAGAACCAAGTCTATCATAGTTGCTAATCACATACTCTTGCTGTTACTACATACAAAGTTCTCCTGGTTCTGCTCACTTCACTCAGCATAAGTTCACTTAAGTCTTTCCAGCCTTTTTTTTCCTTTTAATCAGCCTGCACATCATTTCTTAGAGAATAATAATATTCCATTACATTCACATACTAAAACTTATTCAGCCATTCCACCCAGTTGATGGATATCAATTCAATTTCCAATTCTTTGCCAGTACAAGAAGAACAACAAATATTTTTTGTACATGGGTGTTCTTTTACTTTTTTGTCACCTCTTTGGGATACAGACACTGATGATGGATCAAAGGGGTTTATAGCCCTTTGGGACATAACTCCACCAACAATATATTAGTGACCAAGTTTTCCCACATTCTTTCTAATACTTATCATTATCTTTTCCTGTCATTTTAGACAATTTGATAAGTGTGAGGTGGTACCTCAGAATTGTTTTGCATTTCTCTAACGAATAGTGTTTTTAAATACTTTTTTTCATATGACTATAAATGCTTTTAATTTCTTTACCTGAAAATATACAAACATACATTCTCTAGAAAAAAACAATTAAGTCAGCAAAAATTATGCAGATCTGTAAAAAAGACTCCCATATAACTAAAACTGGAGAAGCAAATGCCAACTACAGTATCTTTTTCAAGAAAACCCTATGGACAAAGTCCATGTGATCACATAGAGTCAGACACAGCTGAACAACTGAACAGGAAGAACAAATATAAAATATAATGACAACACTAAACAAAAATATACTAAAAACTAGATAATAAAAACACTAAATATAAAATAATTTCTGTGTAGGAATTTTTTGTTACATAGGCCCTTTTGGAAATCTAATGAAATTTATAGATTCTGGCTCAGAATAATGTTTTTAGACATTGAAAAAATTGTGAATTTCAGGTAGAGATTAGTGAAAAGAGAAGGATGATTTTGCTTCTCCATTTAAGTTTATGGATTCCCTGAAATATATCCACAAAGATGTTGGGAGTCAGTGGACCCCAGGTTAAGAACCACTTAAATAGATCACAGTCAACTCCTATTCTAATGATGCCTGACTGTACAGGGACACAAATAAACCTCCTAATGTGTGTGTGCATGTGTGTGTGTGTGTGTGTGTGTGTGTGTGTGTGTGAAAGAGTGAGAGGAGAAAGAAAGAAAGAGATGGAAGGAGGGAGGGAAAAAGAGAGAGAGAGAGAAAAGGGAGAAAGAAAAAAGGAGAGCGAAATGGAGGAGGAGAACAAGAACAACAAGAACAAGAACAAGAAGAACAAAAACAAAAGGAAAAGAACAAGGACAAGAAGAAGAACAACAACAAGAAAAACAAGAAAAGGAAGAACAATAATAACAACAAAAAGAACAAGAAAAACAAAAAGAAAAAGGAAGGAGGAGGAGGAGGAGGAGAGAGGAGGAGGAAGGGGGAGGAGGAGGAGGAGGAAGGGAGGAGGAGGAGGAGGGAGGAGGAAGAAGGGGGAGGAGGAGGGAGGAGGAGGAAAGGGGAGGAGGAGGAGGAGGAGGAGGGAGGAGGAGGAGGAGGAAGGAGGAGACAGGAGGGAGGAGGGAGGAGGAGGGAGGAGAGAGGAGGAGGAGGGAGGAAGGAGGATGGAGGAGGGAGGAGAAGGAGAGAGGAGGAGGGAGGAGGAGGGGGGAGGAGGGAGGAGGAGGAAGGAGGAGGAGGAGGAGGAGGGAGGAAGAGGAGGAGGGAGGAAGGAGGATGGAGGAGGGAGGAAGAGGAGGAAGGAGGAGGCAGGAGAGAGGAGGAGGAGGGAGGAGGATGGAGGAGGGAGGAGGAGGAGGAAAGAGGAGGAAGGAGGAGGAGGAGGAAAGAGGAGGAGGAGGAGGAGGAAGGAGGAGGAGGAGGAAAGAGGAGGAGGAGGAGGAGGAGGAGGAAGGGGGAGGAGGAGGAGGAGAAAGGAGGAGGAGGAGGAAGGAGGAGGAGGAGGGAGGAGGAGGAGGAAAGAGGAGGAAGGAGGAGGAGGAGGAAAGAGGAGGAGGAGGAGGAGGAAGGAGGAGGAGGAGGAAAGAGGAGGAGGAGGAGGAGGAAGGAGGAGGAGGAGGAAAGAGGAGGAGGAGGAGGAGGAAGGAGGAGGAGGAGGAGGAGGGAGGAGGAGGAGGAGGAAGGAAGGAGGAGGAAGAGAGAGGAGGAGGGAGGAGGAGGAGGAGGAGGGAGGAAGAGGAGGAAGGAGGAGACAGGAGGGAGGAGGGAGGAGGAGGGAGGAGAGAGGAGGAGGAGGGAGGAAGGAGGATGGAGGAGGGAGGAGAAGGAGAGAGGAGGAGGGAGGAGGAGGGGGGAGGAGGGAGGAGGAGGAAGGAGGAGGAGGAGGAGGAGGGAGGAAGAGGAGGAGGGAGGAAGGAGGATGGAGGAGGGAGGAAGAGGAGGAAGGAGGAGGCAGGAGAGAGGAGGAGGAGGGAGGAGGATGGAGGAGGGAGGAGGAGGGAGGAGGAAGAGGGAGGAAGGAGGAGGAAGAGAGAGGAGGAGGAAGGAGGAGGAGGAGGGAGGAAGAGGAGGAAGGAGGAGGCAGGAGAGAGGAGGAGGAGGGAGGAGGTGGGAGGAAGGAGGATGGAGGAGGGAGGAGAAGGAGAGAGGAGGAGGGAGGAGGAGGAGGGGGGAGGAGGAAGGAGGAGGGAGGAGGAGGGAGGAGGAGGAGGGAGGAAGGAGGAGGAAGGAGGAGGGAGGAGGGAGGAGGAGGGAGGAGGAGGAGGGAGGAAGGAGGAGGAAGAGAGAGGAGGAGGAAGGAGGAGGAGGAGGGAGGAAGAGGAGGAAGGAGGAGGCAGGAGAGAGGAGGAGGAGGGAGGAGGTGGGAGGAAGGAGGATGGAGGAGGGAGGAGAAGGAGAGAGGAGGAGGGAGGAGGAGGAGGGGGGAGGAGGGGGGAGGAGGAGGAGGAGGAGGAGGGAGGAAGAGGAGGAGGGAGGAGGGAGGAGGAGGAGGGAGGAAGGAGGAGGAAGAGAGAGGAGGAGGTAGGAGGAGGAGGGAGGAGGAGGAGGGAGGGAGGAGGAGGAAGGGAGGAGGAGGAAGAGGGAGGAGGAGAGGAGGAGGTAGGAGGAGGAGGAGAGAGGAGAGAGGAGGAGGTAGGAGGAGGGAGGGAGGAGGAGGGAGGAGGGAGGAGGTAGGGAGGAGGAGGGAGGAAGAGGAGGAAGGAGGAGGGAGGAGGGAGGAGGAGGAGGCAGGAAGGAGGAGGAAGAGAGAGGAGGAGGAAGGAGGAGGAGGAGGGAGGAGGAGGAGGAGGAGGGAGGAGGAAGGAGGAGGAGAAGGAGGGAGGAGGAGGAGAAGGAGGAAGGAGGAGGAGAAGGAGGGAGGAGGAGGAGAAGGAGGAAGGAGGAGAGGGAGGAGGAGGAGGGAGGAGGAGGAGGGAGGAGGAGGAGAAGGAGGAAGGAGGAGGAGAAGGAGGGAGGAGGAGGAGAAGGAGGAAGGAGGAGAGGGAGGAGGAGGAGGGAGGAGGAGGAGGGAGGAAGAGGAGGAGGGAGGAGGGAGGAGGAGGAGGGAGGAAGGAGGAGGGAAGAGAGAGGGAGCGGTAGGAGGAGGAGGGAGGAGGAGGAGGGAGGGAGGAGGAGGAAGGGAGGAGGAGGAAGAGGGAGGAGGAGAGGAGGAGGTAGGAGGAGGAGGATGAGAGGAGAGAGGAGGAGGTAGGAGGAGGGAGGGAGGAGGAGGGAGGAGGGAGGAGGTAGGGAGGAGGAGGGAGGAAGAGGAGGAAGGAGGAGGGAGGAGGGAGGAGGAGGAGGCAGGAAGGAGGAGGAAGAGAGAGGAGGAGGAAGGAGGAGGAGGAGGGAGGAGGAGGAGGAGGAGGGAGGAGGAAGGAGGAGGAGAAGGAGGGAGGAGGAGGAGAAGGAGGAAGGAGGAGGAGAAGGAGGGAGGAGGAGGAGAAGGAGGAAGGAGGAGAGGGAGGAGGAGGAGGGAGGAGGAGGAGGGAGGAGGAGGAGAAGGAGGAAGGAGGAGGAGAAGGAGGGAGGAGGAGGAGAAGGAGGAAGGAGGAGAGGGAGGAGGAGGAGGGAGGAGGAGGAGGGAGGAGGAGGAGGAGGAAGGAGGAGGAGGGAGGAGGAGGAGGGAGGAGGAGGGAGGAGGAGAGAGGAGAAGGGAGGAGGAGGAAAGAGGAGGGAGGAGGAGGGAGGAGGAGAGAGGAGAAGGAGAGAGGAGGAGGGAGGAGAAGGAGAGAGGAGGAGGGAGGAGAAGGAGGAAGGAGGAGGGAGGAGGAGGAGGAGGAGGAGAGAGGAAGAGGAGGAAAAGGGTAATAATAAGGACGACTAGGAACCAATCCTCTATTCTCTATTTTACCAGAAGGTAAATGAAATGAAAGGGGTAGGATGGGAAGAGCATTGAACCTGTTCAGTATAGAACACCAAGATGTTGTTTCTACTTCACAGTTGACCAAAAGGAAAAGGAAAAACAAAAGCTGAAGAGAAATATCAGGAGATTCTTGATACCTGATCTTATTTTAGATCTGCTGAAGGAATAAGAAAAGGAAGAGTCCATGAAAATACTATATTGTGTTTGGATACTAGAATAAGAAAGAAACATGGGACAAGGAAAGGTATGACAGTGTCTAGCAGGGGACATAATAATGGGCCAAATTCCACTGTGTTGTCCGCATCTGATACCCTGGAGCTTCTGAAATCACAGATAATATTTCACGTCTACTTCTCTGATAAACATTTCCAAATCAAAAGGCACATAGCAATGCAGTTCAGGGGATTGTTTCCACTTAATCTTCTTGACATCAGAGAGACCTTAGCAGCAGGAAGCTCTTCCCATAATCTTATCCTGTAGACCTGAAGATATCTCTGGCCATCCTGATACATTCTAGAAATGCTAAAATGCCTCTTCTCATTCTTTAGCCCAATTTAAACCCAATATTCCCACTGTGCCACCTCTGTTTCTAATTGTCTTATATATCTGCCTGTCAACTTCTTTATATCCTTGTCATCCTTGAAAATATCATAGTTTATAACTGACATACTTGAGCTATTTAAATGGAAAGAAACATCTGTTCTTTAACTCACTGTGCCAAAATTAGTCAAATATCTTTAATGTACTATTGTAAAGTTTCTTTTTAATTTACTATGAGTGAGACCAACTTAGTGATTATGTCAACCATTTGGAGTGTTTAAATGAACAGTGACTTTGAGTCATAAAATTTGGATGAATTATTTTTCTTCTACTTACTACCTTTGGGCAAATGACTATTTTAAAGCAAAATAATACCTTTTTTCAAAATATATGCAAATATAGTTTTCAACATTTACTTTTGCAAAGCCTTGTTTCCCAAATTTTTCTCATTCCATGTCCCCACCTCTCTCCTACATAACAAGTAATCTAATATATGTTAAACAGGTACATTTCTTCTAGACATATTTCCACATTTATCTTGTTGCACAAGAAAAATAAGATCAAAACAGGAGAAATGTCAAAGAAAAGAAAAGCAAGCAAACAACAACAAAAAAGATGAAAATATTATTCGTCTCTACAGTCCTCTTCTGGATGCAGATGCATCTCTCCATCACAAGTGTATTGTAATTGGCCTGAATCACCTCATTGTTGAAAAGAGCCAAGTCCATGGCTCGTCCATCACATAATCTTGTTGCTGCTGTGTACAATGTTGCTTTGGTTCTGTTCACTTCACTTACTATCAGTTCATGTAAGTCCCTCCAGTCCTTTTAAAAATAATCCTGCTGATCATTTCTTATAAAAAAAATAACACTCCATAATATTCATATGCCATAACTTATTCAGCCATTCTCCAATTGATGGGCATCCACTTAGTTTCTAATTCCTTGTCACCACAAAAAGAGCTGCTAAAAACATTTTTTCCTTTCCCTTTTTATGATCTGTCTGGGATACAGATCCAGTAGAGACACTGCTAGGTCAAAGGGTATAGGACAAATGTTTTAATCTCTCTGGTCCTCAATTTCTTCACATGCAAAAATGAGGTATTTGTATTAGATGGCCTCTCAGGTTCCTTCTTGCTCTAAATCAAGACACCCATTTTTTAACATTCCAGGAGACCCATTTGTAATAACATTTTGTAACAAGCAAAAGAACATGCTTCCATTGACTTAAAGCCCAGTGTTGTTTTTAATCTTTACTGGTCAAGAATTCTTTGTTCTCTGCTCCTGGGTCATTTTCAAGTTTTCTGAGAAAGGCATACCTAAAGCTTACTCCCTTGTGATTTGTCCCAAAGTGCATTAGGCAGTTCCAGCTATGGGAAAATGTTTAGCTTAATGCGCAATAAAATGACCTCATATTAAAACATTAGGTATCTGAGCAGAGACCATGAAACAGAATATTAATAGGATTCTAAATGATCTTTCTTTTTTTCCACTTAATTGTATTTTACTTTTTCCTATTAGATACAAAGATAATTTTCAACATTCATTTTTGTAAGATTTTGAGTTTTGAAATTTTCTCTCTCCTTTCTTTCCCTTCAAAAACAGCAAGTAATCTCATTTAGAGCATACATGTAGTCATAATAAGCATATTTCCACATTACTCATGTTTAAGAAGAATCAGAACAAAAGGGGAAATCCATGAGAAAGGGGAAAAGTAGCAAACAAATGAAAATCATGAAAATAGTTTGCATTCAGATTCTATAATTTTTTATTAAAGTGTTTTATTTACAAAGCATATGCATGGGTAATTTTTCCACCATTGACTCTTGCATAACTATTTGTTGAACATTTTCCCCTTCTTCCCCCCACTCCCTTCCCTATCTGGCAAGCAGTCCAATACATGTTAAATATGTTGAAATACATGTTAGATCCAACATGTGTATACATATTTGTACAGTTATCTTGTTGCTCAAGAAAAATCAAATCAAGAAGGAAGAAAATGAAAAACTGAGAAAAAAAGCAAGCAAATAACAACAGAGAGAAAGGGTTGTGTTCCATACTCTATTCCCATGCTTCTCTCTCTGAGTGTAGATGGTTCTCTTCATCACTGCACAAGTGGAACTGGTCTGAAGCATCTCAATGTTGAAGAGAGCCACATCCATCAGAATTGATCGTCATATAGTCTTCTTGTTGCTGTGAATAATCATCTCCTGGTTCTGCTCATTTCACTTTGTATCAGTTCATGTAAGTCTCTCCAGGCCTCTCTGAAATCATTCTGCTGGTCGTTTCTTACAGAACAATAATATTCCATAACGTTCATATACCATATTTTATTCAGCCATTCTCCAATTAATGGGCATCCACTATCTTCTCAACTCCAGTCTCTTGCCTACAAAGAGGGCTGCCACAAACATTTTTGCACATGTGGGTCCCTTTCCTTCCTTTAAGATCTCTTTGGAATATAATCACAGTAGTAACACTGCTGGATCAAAAGGTATGCTCAGTTTGATAACTTTTTGAGTATAGTTCCAAATTGTTCTTCAGAATGGCTGGATGTATTCACAATTCCACCAACAATGTATCAGTGTCCCAGTTTTCCCACATCCCCTCCAACATTCCTCATTATCTTTTCCTGTTATCTTAGCCAATCTCACAGGTGTGTAGTGGTACCTCAGAGTTGTCTTAATTTGCATTTCTCTGATTAATAATGACTTGCAGCATCTTTTCATATGGCTAGAAATAGTCTCAATTTCTTAGTCTGAAAATTGTCTGTTCATATCCTTTGACCATTTATCGATGGAGAATGGCTTGAACTATTATAAATTTGAGTCAATTCTCTATATATTTTAGAAATGAGACCTTTATCAGATCCTTTGGATGTAAAAATGTTTTCCCACTTTATTGTTTCCCTTCTAATCATCTTGTCTGTGTTTGTTTTGTTTTGTCTGTACAAAAAAATAATTTAATACAATCAAAATCATCTATTTTATGATCAATAATGATCTCTAGTTCTTCTTTGGTCACAAATTCCTTCCTCCTCCACAAATCTGAGAGATAAACTATCCTATGTTCTTCTAATTTCTTTGTAATATCATTCTTTATATCTAGATCATGAAACCATTTTGATCTCATCTTGGTATGTGGTGGTAGTTGTCTATGCCTACTTTCTGCCATACAAGTTTCCAATTTTCCCAACAGTTTTTGTCAAATAGTGAATTTTTATCCCAAAAGGTGAGGCCTTTTGGTTTGTCAAATACTAGATTGTTATAGTCATTAGCTATTTTGTTCTGTGAATCTAACTTATCAGATTCCATAATTCTTGTAGTTAGAATTGCATGTAGATAGTATATTCCACCATGAGTCTTTTAGAGTTATCCTGGATCACTATTTTTGAAAAATGTTAAAGTCTATAATAGTTGATCATTGCACAATGTTGTTGTTACTGTGGACAATGTTCTCCTGGTTCTTCTCACATCACTCAGCATCAATTCATGTATTTCTTTCCAGGTTTTCCTGAAATCCCCCTGCTCATCATTTCTTATAGAACAGTTTTCTATTACATTCCTATATCATAGCTTGCTCAATCATTCTCCAATTGATAGCATCCCTTCAATTTCCAATTTCTTGCCACAAAAGAGTTGCTATAAATATTTTTGTACATGTGGCTTCTTTTCCCTTTTTATGGTCTCTTCAGGATACAGATCTAGTAGTGGTATTACTAAAACAAAAGGTATGTGTTATGGGCCAGAACTTGAAACAAACTGCTAAGTCAGTGGGATTGATAGAGACAATGATTATTTAGCATGGTATTTAACAGTTCTCTAGTTTAGTATATGTACTTAGTACTTACTAGAGTTCTTCAAGATTTACACTTTTAAGAGAGCATATATAAGGTATGAGCCTCAACCAGGATTCAGTAGGGGAGATTCAGAAGGCAGAGCTCAAGCTCTCAGAACCAAGACTACAGAAGGCCTCTAAGAAAGCCAACTGCGCTGAAGGAAAGGAGACAAGACTAGAAAAGAGACAATAAAGGATTTGGACTTTAATCTCTGGCTGCCCTTGTGATTACTGTACTGAAACAAAGGCTTCCTCCAGAGTCCCCAAGGAAACCCTAACAAGAGAATATTATATTTTAGGGAAGAATATTATAGGTGTGCACAATTTTATACCCTTTGGGCATAGTTTCAAATTATTCTCCAAAATGGTTAGATCAGTTCACAATTCCACCAAGAATATATTAGAGTTCCAATTTTCTTATATCTTCTCCAAAATTTATCATTTTCTTTTTCTGTCATATTAGATAATCTGATAGGTATGAGTTAATAATGATTTAGAGTATTGTTTTTATATAATTACAGACAGCTTTAATGTGTTCACCTTTAAACTGCTTGTAAATATCCTTTTGATGCTTTTCCAATGGCAGAGTAGAGAGTTGAGGTGAGAGAATTCCCTTCTAGTCTCAGATTCAAGAACCTGAAATATTGTAAAGAATGAGTGAAAAGAAACCTATTTTATGAGCAGGTCTTGGGGCAGTTTGAACTGATTAGCAGACCAGGATCTCCCAATTGAATGAAAATCACTTTGAAGGCTTTTTCAGCCTGAATGGGGGATTTGGTTTTAATCGGAGGTTATTTCCAATTGAATGATACTTGTCTGGAAAATATGCCTCTTCCTAGGCTGAGACTCCAGCCTCTCTTCTTTTGGCAGATCAAAAGGGACATAGTTTCAGTGATTATTTTACACAAAATTTTTACATAGTTCACCCCCATCAGCCCCCCCCTCAAGCAGTTATCCCCAAATTCATTTGGAGTAAAAGGGTGAAAATCTCAGATCTCTGTAAATGCTTCAAGCTGACAATGGTGGTAGAGTTGTCCCTGAGTTCACTGGAGGTTCTTGCCAGGAGGGGAAATAGCAGCAGGGCATCTAAGTGATGTTGGGTGTCCCATTCACTTGTCCCATGATCTGCACGCTGAAGATTGAAAGTCTGTAGTTTGAACCCTAGACAAAACAAATATCAGGAGCAGATTAAAAGTGGGGTGTCATCCAGGGTTGAGATAGTGACATTTGGGAATGGGGACTTTTGAAAAAAAAAATGCATCAGGTACCATCTATGGGCTACCTTAAGAATGCTGATAGCCCACCCAACAAGGCTGAACAAACCCCACTGCCCACAGAGTTCCCTAGCTGAAACTAGTTAAGGACTTAATTATGCTAAGGAGATAATTGCTGGCAGGGGGATTGAATGCTAATCAAGAAAAGTAGGAGAGAAAATGCTAGGAGCAAAAAAGTTCTCATCTTTGGAGTGAGAAAAAGTTAGGTAGGAGAGTGAGAGAAAGAAGGATGCAGACACCTTCATCCTTCTTCCTCTAAAGTGCTTCACAGGAATACTCTGAAATACCTGAGAAGTAAAAGCTGGACTGCTTGTCTCTCTGCAATGAGCTTAAGAAGCTTAGCAAGTACCTTGATGCGTTCAGGGCCTTTTCAATCCTACAGAGAAATGTATCAACAAAACTGAAAGCAGTTTGGAACCCCCTGCAAGGGGAAATAGTCTATTTGCCATTCTCCACCTTTGGGAACCAGCTTCAGGAAAGGAGGAGGTTTAATAGCTCTCTCAGGATTCACTTGGGCACAAATTGGGCAGGCCTGGTGAAACCAGCTAGAAGAAAAAAGGATGTACCCTCTTTCTTCTGTAAGGATTTTTTCCTGTGAACTATAGGAAGGGGTATTAGAATCAGGGAGTTGAGGGATTAAAGGTGCCATAGTCAGGGGTAAAGGAGCAGCAGCTTTAGTAGCTAAATCTGCAAGCCTGTTTCCCTTAGCCTGAAGTGAATCCCCCTTCTAGAATCCTCTACAAAATATGACTGAAACCTCCCTGGCTTCGTGGACAGCTTGCAACAGCTGCAGGATTTCTCCTGCGTGTTTAATAGGAGAATTCTTTGATGTCAATAGACCCCTTTCTTTCCAGACAACCCTGTGATCATGAAAAATATGAAAAGCATATTTGGAGTCTGTATAGATGTTCACTCTCATTCCCTTCATCAGTTCTAAAGCTCTGGTTAGGGCAATGAGTTCAGCCTTCCCAGGAGGCAATAAATTAGCCTCCAGGGTGCTATTAAGAGTCACCACAGAATAACCTGCCTTCCTTTCCCCATTTTCAGGGAGCAGGGTGGCAGGGTCAAAAGTGTGACGCACCCAAAGAGTCGGGTCAGGTAGGAGACCCGGATATCTATAAAGCTTCCCACCAAATCACTGATGTCCTTTGGCTTCTAAAATGCTTTGGACCCTGGAGGTTAAACCCTCTAATGGCCATCCCGAAGTTAGCTTTGAGGCTTCTTCAAATAAAAGGGCTGTGACAGCCACTGCTCTAAGGCAGAAGGGCCATCCCAAGGAAAGAGAGTTCAGTTTTAAAATATACGGGATAAACATGTTTCTGAGCGGCTCTAGCTCCCTTAAGAGATAGACAACTAGTCTGGGATGGGCGTGGCCCTGTCTCTCAGGACTGCAAATCAAGATAAGACTGCCAGGAAGCTTCTCAACATCTTCTAACTTTCTAACTAAAGGTTTATGAATGTAAAATTTCTCTGAAGGTCTGAGAAAAGAAAATTGGGTAGCCAACCTCACCATTAAATCACCCCCCAATAAGGGAACAGGAAACGAGGTTACCAAGCTGACAAAGCAGAGGAGAGATCTCCAGACAGTTCTTGGGTTTCCCAGCAATCCCCATTCTGGGGGGAGGAGGGGCAGCATGCCAAAGCAAGAGTGAAGGAAAAAGAAATTCAATGGTCTTACCAGCCACATACGAAGATAGTGAGAGTTCCACTATTGATGTCATGTTGGAACTGGAGCCAGGGGAAACTTGACCAAGCCCCAGACTCCTGCTGGAGGGCAGGGCATTTTGGGGACAGCTCCTCCAGCTCAAACTCAGGACAAGGACCAGGGGGTTTAAAGCACAGAACTCTATGGCTCCTGGAAATAGCCGCCAGAGTAGAGACTTTTCTCTAAAACTCGCTTTAATTCTGTGACCTCTGTCCTTGGCTAAAGCCTGATTCCTATCATTAAAGACTCCAGCAGCTGTTTTTAAGGGAGAACTTTACGGGACCAAATCTGGCTTCTGCAATTTCCTCCATATATCTGGGGCAGGTTGTTTAACATTAACATCTCCCCAGGACAGCTCAAAGAGGGTTTTGGCCTTGGACCCCTCAAAAAACCAGGTGGGGTCCCCAAAGTTGTGTTTTTCCTCAGTCTGGAAGAGATTTGACATTGAAAGAGGCACCTCTGGATATGAACAGACAATTCTCAGATAATGAAATTGAAACTATATCCACTCATATGAAAGTGTTCCAAATCACAACTGATCAGAGAAATGCAAATTAATACAACTCTGAGATACCACTACACACCTGTCAGATTGGCTAAGATGACAGGAACAAATAATGATGAATGTTGGGGGGGATGTGGGAAAACTGGGACACTGATGCATTGTTGGTGGAGTTGTGAAAGAATCCAGCCATTCTGGAGAGCAATCTGGAACTATGCCCCAAAAGTTATCAAACTGTGCATACCCTTTGATCCAGCAGTGCTACTATTGGGCTTATATCCCAAAGAAATACTAAAGAGCAGAAAGGGACCTGTATGTGCCAAAATGTTTGTGGCAGCTCTTTTTGTTGTAGCTAGAAACCGGAAGATGAATGGATGCCCATCAATTGGAGAATGGTTGGGTAAATTATGGTATATGAAGGTTATGGAATATTATTGCTCTGTAAGAAATGACCAACAGGATGAATTCAGAAAGGCTTGGAGAGACTTACATCAACTGATGCTGAGTGAAATGAACAGAACCAGAAGATCACTATACACTTCAACAACAATACTGTATGAGGATGTATTCTGATGGAAGTGGAAATCTTCAACATAAAGAAGATCCAACTCACTTCCAGCTGATCAATGAAGAACAGAGACAACTGCACCCAGAGAAGGAACACCGGGAAATGAATGCAAAGTGTTAGCACTACTGTCTATCTATCTACCCAGGTTACTTATACTTTCAGAATCTAATATTCAACGTGCAACAAGAAAATTGGATTTACACACATATATTGTACCTAGGTTATACACATGTAAAATGTATGGGATTGCCTGTCATCTAGGGGAGAGAGTAAAGAGAGGGAGGGGAAAATCTGGAAAAATGAATACAAGGGATAATGTTATAAAAAATTACTCATGCATATATAGTCAAAAAAATTATAATTATAAAATTAATTAAAAAATAAAATAAAATAAAAAAAATAAAAAAAGAAGCACCTCTGCTCTGAGTGTCTCTCCCAGAGATTTTGCTGCTTCTGCCAGAGGGCAGAGGTTAAAATCAATATCCTGAGGGGAAAAAAAAAGGGTCCTACTCCATGTGATGAGAAATGGGAGCTGGAAAGTCTCAGGATCTAGTTCAGGTGAGAGAGATAGACATAAGATCCTGTTCTGAAAGGGATTTAGAAGCCTCCTGATATTGAGATGCAGAAGAGGGTGCCCCAGTTCTTAGAGGGACTGGAAGGAGGGAGTTTGATTTCCTTTCAGCAAATTTAAGCAGCATCCTACACTGCTGTTTTAATTTAAGATTTCCAGTTTTGAGAGCTTTCAAATTGAATTTGTCTCTGTTTTTAAGAGACTTCCAGAGATGTTTTGTCCCATTTTGCCACAGACTTAGTTGTTGTTGTTGTTGTTGTTGTTTTCCTATTCTATAGTTCCTTGTCTATCTCTAGACATTTCTAGAGATGGAGAGATGACAAAATGCTCCCTTAGTAAGGAGGCCTTTTGTCAGACCACAGGAATTCCCATTCCAAGCATCCCTGAGAGAATTCTGCTCGAGCCTTGGGCTCCAATGACCCAAACCTTTCCCGGAAATTTGTGGGTGTCCATCTATAGAGTAAAACAACAAGAAAAGGCTTTACCTCAAACAGATTTTAGGGGATTTCTCGGTCAGGGAACCAAAATGATGCTGTTCTAGTGGTAGAGTAGAGAGTTGTGGGAAACTCCTTTTGGTCAGAGACACGAGTCCTTTGTGAAAGAATTCAGGAACCTGAAATCTGTTTGTGGCAAAGGGAAGTTTATTGGCACTAGGAAGAGGGTCTCTTCACAGTGGGCAGGAGTCCTGGTAGGCAGCTGTGCTAAGAGAGGTCTCTTGGCAGAAGCATAATTCCTACTTTGGACATTCTGTAAAAATATGAAGTTTAAAATTGCCCTTTAATAGGAAATCTGAGACTGAAGTTCCCAGTTGAAAAGAAAGCCAATGCCCCTAGGCCTAGATACTTATCAAGATCAGGCCCAGATCTCCCAATTGAATGAAAATCACTTTGAAGGCTTTGAAGGCTTTCTGAATTTGAAAATTCCCCAAAAGATCAATGGGGTGGGGTGGGGGAGGCTTAGAAAAGGCCCAGCCTGGGAAGTGTGTTTTCTCCTAGATTCTCTGGAGCCTGGGAGGTCTCAATCTCTCTTCTTTTGCAAATCAAAGGAGACATAGTTTCAGTATTTATTTTACACAATTTTTATAGAGTTCACCCACATCATTTCTACCATTTATCATTTGGTGAATGACTTGTACTCATAAATTTGACTCAATTCTTTATATATTTGAAGACTATCAGAAGCACTGGCTACAAAAACTGTTTTTTCAACTTTTTGCTTTCCTTCTTATTTTGGTTATATTGATTTTGTTTGTGTAAACCTTTTTAATTTAATGTAATCAAAATTATCCATGTTGCATTTTATAATGTTCTTTATCTCTTATTTGGTCATAAAATTTTCCATTCTGCATAGATCTGACAGGTAAACGATTCCTTGTTCTCCTAATTTGCTTATGGTATCACCTTTTATGTCTAAATTATGTGTCAATTTTGACCTTTTCTTGGTAAATGTGAAATGTTGGTCTATGCTTTGTTTCTATGCCTAGGTCTATGCCATAACATTTTCCAGTTTTCCCAAGATTTTGTCAAATAGCAAAGTCATATCCCAGAAGTTGGAGTCGTGATTTACTAAATACTAGATTAGTATAGTCGTTTACTACCATATCTTATGTATTTAACCCATTCCACTGATTCATCATTCTATTTTTAACAAAATAATTTTGATGATTACAGAGCCCAGTTTTTCTGATCAGCCAAACTTGTACTGTCCAAGGTCACAGATAGGCAGGCAAATAACTTGCATTTGTTAAGCAGTTACTATATCAAAAGGAAATGGGTTAAAGCAAGGAACTTATATTCTAATAGAGAAAATCAACATATAAAAGGGAACTCAAAGGAGGAGTTAGAGAGGGAAGGTACTAGAATGTTGTTATAGCTCATAGGTTTGGAAGCACAGACAGAAAGAGAATGAAATATGACTGACCTAGGTTCCTGTCCAAAATGGAAGCCCATGAAGGAACCCACTAGTGGAAAAAAGGAGCCACTGAGAAATGTTCCATGGTGAGAAGGCCTCAGATATTGAGAGAAACTGCTGGGTAGTGGGACCATGCTTTTCTATTTTAGATGGTTCCCTTGTATGGCTTCTCCCACCCTCACCTCTTCTCTCAAAGTTCCCTTTCCTGAAGGATGTAAACATTTAACTTTCCTTTAGTAGGTCTAATACAGAGACACATTTATTATAATAGAGAACAAATAAACTCTAGGGAGAAACTCCTGCTTGCAAAGATGAGTCACATTTCCAGACTACAGACACTATATCTGCCTCCAGGGTTATAGGGCTAGCCCTGCTGGGTTGGATGGCTGCAGAGAGTGTTGTTTTGCTAATATTATGGTTTCCAAGGGCCCCCACTGCTGTGCTTCTTCCCTGTGATTTCTATCACTAGAATATCAATCACTCAGATTCAATTAGTTTTTTAGTTATTTACTAAGATTACACAGTATAATTCTCTCTCTCTTTCTCTCTCTCTCTCTTTCTCTTTCTCTCTCTCTCTCTCTTTCTCTCTCTCTCTCTCTCTTTCTCTCTCTCTTTTTCTCTCTCTCTCTGTCTCTGTCTCTCCCTCCCTCTTTCTCTCCCTTTCTTCTTCCTTCCTTTCTCCCTCCCTCCATCTCTCCATCTTTTCCTCCTTTCTTCCCTCTCTGTCTATCTCTCTGTTTCTGTCTGTCTCTCTTTGTCTCTCTCCATTTTTCAAAGTAAAGTGGGCTCAAATATAGAAGGCACTCATGGCAAAGATACTTCACAGTTCCTGGAATCCTTCTTGTTAGAGTCCTCAAGATATGCCTGTAGGTATAGCCTTTTATCTATTGTATTCTCCGCAATATCTAGAATATACATTCCTAAATTCCCTAGTTACTCCCTGGTTCCTGATTCAGACTAAGACTGGAACCATTTCAGTGGGGGTAGCATTGTTCACTGATCAACGAATAAGTGCCCTCAACTGATAAATGTGATTTGGTACAGCATTTCATCACTTCGTTTAATTTGAATGGGGTGGCTCAATTGATATCTTCAATGCCCCTTTCCCATCTCAAAGTCTTTTTAGAAGTAATCTAGTACAATCCTGATGAATACTGGATCAATTGTCTTTTTCATAGTCATAAAATTGCTGTAGTTTGTTGTTTGTCCTTCATTCTCGAAGAGGATCATGACATCAGGAAGAGAATGCCATGACATGCAAGTGATGAATTGGATTTAAGTGAAGGAGGACTAGGCAAGATCACCTGTCTCACTCTCCCCTCCAGAGCCACCTGGGTCCAGTGTCCAGGTAGAGATCAGGATGATTGGAGATGCCTCTGGATGCAGTGGGATACCTTGTCCTTTTAAGCTAAGATCTTCAACAGAACTCAATTTGATTGAGGTGGCACCCATTCAATGATTAAGGCTAAGTAACAATTGAGGTAAAGAATCTCCTCTTTCACCAAGTCCAAAAAAGATCTAGATGAATGAATGAATGAATGAATGAATCTGGGAGAGGAAATAAATCTGGAAAAATCTGGCCAAAGAAGAAACAACTCCTATTTACCTTCAATATGAGTCAATCAGGACCCAAACAATGATCAGAAATAGGATTCTAATGCTTTTTCCTCTGTACTATTGGTTGATAATAATGAAATAGCATAGCACAGCATAGTGCCTATGGTCTGGATTTGAAATTAGAAAAACCTGGATTCAAATCCTGCCTTAGGCTCTTAATAGCTATATGATCTTTTCAAATTTCTCTGCATTTCTACAAAGGACTCTTGAAGAATGAAATAAAAATGTATTTAAAAGTCCCAGGTCCAGCTAATGTAGGGAGAAAAAGGAGGCTGTAAGGGCAAGTTCCCCTTATTCAAGCAACTACCAATTTCACCAATTCAAAAAGCTAATCCTAGTTGTATCTACCCAGAAAGTTAGTTTCTGACTGAAAGGTTGAAAAATCAAGTAATAAATTTTGTCATGGAATTATACTAAATTTTATATCCCTATAAGAGATAGGCTTGAAGAACTTCTGATACTCTTAAATTTATCAGAATTTTTAAACACCTGAAGAGAATGAAAAGTCTTTTTAAACCAATATCACTGTAGTGCCAGAGTTTCAGAGTATGTAATGGACAGTTCATAATTTCACACTTAATTAATATACAATAATAGGTTGGTCCCTCCATAATTAAATAACAGCATGTGCTAAGAACTGAGCCTCTTTAACATGCTGTGGGCCATAAGTCTGAATTGCCTTGATTTGATTAGTGGAAGGCAGACCCTTCAATGCCATTTTAGCATAGTTTTGGGTGGTTTAGCAGAGTACATAAATGTCAGGAAATTCCTTTGGCTGTGAACAATGAGCCATAAAATGGTTATGGATATCACGGGTTATTTATTGTAGCTCTAGGACATTTTGGAACTATAATCATTAACCTAATATGGTTGTGAATCTTTTAGGTCCTCAGTGTCTGCAAAATTGAATGGGGAAAGGCCATCCAAGTGCTTATTCAGTCTCATGCTTGACTAGGTAGAAGAATCCTATATGATGTAAATCCAGTTTTTATGGCATGGTTTTAGAGATGGGTTATTATTTCATAGAGATTCCAGGTCTCCAAGATTATAAAGGGTGAAGAAAGGAGTAAGAACAAGCCACATCTGCACAACCACATTTAGGGAAAAAAAAAAAAAAAAAAAACAACATTTCTACTTTTCTGGTGTAATATAATGGAATGAGCAAAAAACTTTAAGTAGAAATAATTTCAAATCTGAACCTGGGCACTTAGAATTTGTATGAACACAAGAAAGTGATTTTATCTCTTAGTTTCATCATCTATACACATCCTCATTTTTGAAAAGGAAAAATGTAGAATCACAAATAATCTGGACTATTTTAAAATCTTTTAAATGTAAAGTTTCAGTAGGTTTTGAATACACTTGTTAAAAATGCAAACATGCAACATCCTCCAGTTAACTTGTAGGACCAACTAATCATTATTGCTAATGAAACATTCAATCATATTGCTGTCACCAAATTATTATTTTTAATATTTTAATGAGAATAAAAATATTTTCTTCCATTAGCAATGTATTATTTCCAAAACACTATTTCACTTTTTGTCTTTTAAATATGCTATATTTTAAGTTCCATGATGCATATGATTATTAGTATCATTACATATACATATATAAGCATATACATATATACACATACAATTTTTAAATGAGGAAATGTTCATATTCTGGAAGAGCAAGTTCAAAAAGTGTGGATGGAGGGGCAGCTAGGTGGTGCAGTATACCTCCTCTGGAGTCAGAAGAATCTGAGCTGAAATTCAGATTTAGGCGCTCATTAATGGGTGACCTTGCACTGGTCATTTAACCCTGTTTATCTCAGTTTTCTCATATGCAAAATGAGCTGGAAAAGAAAATGGGTTCGCTAAGAGTGAGTTATGACTGGAAAATAACATATGCTCAAAAATATTTTCACTGAACACTGAAAACAAAATGGAAATTACTGTCATGGTGAATTGAGAGCTAGTCACAGTGTCATGTAAGTCCTACCTTTGACATCTACTAATTATAATGATGCTGGGCATGTGACTGAACTTTTGATTGTTTTAGGAAATTCCATATGACTATAGCTTACCAAGAAGGTACTGATGTACATGATATACAATGTCTCTCATCCTTATTTTGTATCTTTTTTTTCTCTTCATGCCTTATCCATCTACCAATAAATCATCACTAAGTTCTTGGCAATTTGAAAGCAACTGCAAGGGCAATAAAAATCAGTTTATTTACACAGCCTTTGACATGAGGTCCTTTGTGAGATGGTATCATAATCTTCTTTTATATAGTATAGGGGCAGATGTTGATGCAGTGTTCTCAGAGATGTGATCCTGAGATCAGTGTATGCTGCAAAAGGAAATTTTGAATGGGATATTTCATGTCTCCTCTAAACCAAGCAAGAGGAGTGAATTGAACTGAACTACATTTCAAAGAATAATGTATTACCCACAAGTGCCCCCTGGCATTTCTTTGAGCACAGACTGGTTGTAGTAACTCTGATATTCTTGGGAGAAAGTTGTACATGCTGATTCATTGCAGCTATGTTGTTTAGACAGCTTCCAAGTTTACATTCTAAATAAACAATGGGACTCCTTGCCTTGATCTTATTCCCTCTCATCTTCACAGAGTCAACCTTCCAACCCTTGTCACCTCTGTCACAACACTATAATCCATCACTCTCCTTCTTCAGATGTCCTTCTTACTGACCTCACATTCTCAACATGACCTCTTCTCAAAAACCCATTTTGTCTCTTTTGGAAGCTACTATCTGACATTCTTTTTGTAGGAAAATATTGGGGGAGAGCCACATTCATTTTCAGGTAGCTTAGTATATCCCAAAACACTTGCTCTAAGTTCTTAAAAACAGAAAAAAAAAAAAAAAACAAACCTTGAAAGTATATTTCAAATACTGAGAAGAGTGACTAATAGTTTTCAAAGTCTTGCTTCATTTACAATGCTAATGTGCTATATCATCCAAATGATCAGATCATATGAAGGATGAGAATCTTAGAGGATATGCAATGAAACTTGCAATAATATGCAGGCAGGAATACACCACAGATCTATGACAACTGGAGCTTTCAGATTTTATCAAGGACCAATTAATTCACAACTCACAGTTGAATTAAAAAGAAAGATAACAGGAGAGTACTGTAATTTTGCATTTATCACAGAGATGCAAAATCAATTGTTTTTGAAGCTTTGTAAAATATGTTATCAAAGATACTTATGATGAAAAGAGGAGGCGGGTCAGTACTGTGTTGATGACAGATGGACAGCCCAACTCATGCATTCATAATCTCAAGTTATTAAACAGATAAGAGGGAAGCCTTCAGAATCTTGCAAAATTCTACCAAGGAGAATTTTGAGAAAGAGATAAGCACACAGAGCAAGTATAGAGGGTTGTGACCTGAAATGATGAAAAAAGGCACACATATTGATGATATTATGCTTGTACCAAAGTACTGCTACGTGATAAAAATGTAATTGAAATATCATATAGAAGACCCTTTTGCTATTTTTAAAACATCTTCTACCCACTACTAATCCATGATTTAAAAAAAAGAAAACAAACAACCTAATCTGTCTTTTATCTGACAAATCCTAACAGTTGTAGGTACCTATCATAGCCAAGAATTCTCTTCTCCAGGCTAAACACCCCCATTTTTTATAAATGATCCTCATGAAACATGGACTTATGATGTTTTTCATAATCCTGGCTGTCTTACCCTAAAAACTCTCCAAATTATCAATAGCTTTCCTAAACTATGGAAGCCTGAACTGAACACAGTGCTCCAAATGTCTGCCAAGGATGGAGTATTATAGTATGAATATCATCTTATTTGTAGAAAGTTGTCATATCACAATACTGACCCACACAGTTGTTGTTCACTTATTTCAATTGTATCTGACTCCTTATGATCCCATTTAGATATTCTTGGCAAAAATACTGTAGTGATTTGCCATTTCCTTCTCCAGATCATTTGACAGACAAGGAAACTAAAGCAAACAAGAATAAATGTCTTGCTTAGCGTCACACAGCTAGTAAGTGTCTGAGGTTAGATCTGAACTCAGGTGTCCTGACTACAGCGCAGTGCTCTATCTACTGTATCACCTGACTGCTCTAAATGCTGGATTTGCAGTCCACCAAAACTTATCCTGCTTGGTCCTTTCCAGAAAATTTGCTTTTTAACCACACTTGCCCTACTTTGTATATGTGAAAATGAAAGACATTCCATTTTTTTCCTATTAATTTGCATCTTTAGCACTGCAGATCAGGCTTCTCTGCTGCCAAGATCTTTCTGGACCTTTGCATTCAACTGTATTTATTCTCTTTCTGAGTTTTATGCCATCATCACTTTCCATAAGAATGCCACTTAATAGAAATTTATCCGAGGCATTGTAAAAATTGCTAAATGGAACAGCTTCAAATATAGACTTATGGGACACTCCTCTGGTTACCTCCTATTAAGTTGATGTTGAACCTTTATAATCATTCTTCAATTTAAGTGTGTTGTCATATATCCCAGAAGTGATAAAAAGGAGGACAATCTGCACTGGGGGCTGCAACATTCTTCAGTGCAACGCAAACCAAATTAAAAGGTAACTGGAACTACCTAATAAAATGTATATAAATATAATAAAGGATAGAAAAATTTAATATATGGTTTTTCTAAGTCAATGTGTAGCCCTCAGGCTTCTTTACATAAAGTTTAGTGACCTCAGTTTCTATATGAAGTATTCACAAATGATTTAATCACATATATATGTGTGTGTGTGTGTGTGTGTGTGTGTGTGTGTGTGTGTGTGTGTTTATAGACAGGAGAAGGGCTTCAAAAAGATAGGAGAAGGGAAAGAAAACATGTACTCAGATTAAGCTGCTAAAGCAGTAACTAAGCTAGCTGCTTGATGTCCTGTAGACACAATATATAGATGGAGACTCAGTTTTTCCATCCAAATGTTTTGACATCATGATAACCTAGGGAATAAAAATTTTTGAAAGGCTGGCTAGCTACAGCCTAATGTAAATGTCAACTTCTACCAAGTTATGCCCACAGTTCATCAGTGCTGCATTGGGAAACAATTTTTCTATTCTAGCATCTACATTCTGAGCATAAATGCCAGATGAATCTCCTTTAGGCAGACAGCAAATTGGAGAAGTAGATTAAATTGATTTGTTGAATTTTTTTGTATTTTTTTCTGACTATACTCTTTCTTTGTCCCTTCAGTTAGTTTAAAGATTAAATATTATAAAAAATTAAGTTATATATATGATTTCATTTTAACATTGTGATTTCTTAAAGACTTTTTGCATTCTTGACATTGTTAACCTCTTCTATCTTTCTTTCATTAGCTCTTTATTTTCTCCCATGTATATATATATATATATATATATATATATATATATATATATATATAGTCATTACATTTTATAGAGTGGATTAGATAGGAAGAAAGGAAGATGGAAAGGAAAGAGAAGGGGGATATAATGATTCATTGACATTTACTGTCATTTTAAGTTTATTGTTTGACAATTATGAATACCTCCTTTATGCGCCATATAATATTGATAACATTTCTATGTCTCTGGGAATTGATGACTACTTTATAGGTTTTCAGCTTCATCAATGAATATAGTAGCTCATCCTGATAAATTGTGTAGCTGTATACAACAATGAGTGCATTTCATTGTTGGTGAAATTTTGAACGAATCCAGCCATTCTGGAGAGCAATTTGGAACTATGCTCAAAAAGTTATCAAACTGTCCATATCATTTGACCCAGCAGTGTTTCTACTATATCCCAAAGAGATCTTAAAGGAGGAAAATTCCATATGACTATAGTTTACTAAGAAGGTACTGATGTACATAATATACAACGTCTCTCATTCTTATTTTGTATCTTTTTTTTTTCCCTCATGTGCAAAAATGTTTGTGACAGTCCTTTTTGTAGTGGCTAGAAACTAGAAACTGAGGGGATATCCATCAATTGTAAAATGGCTGAATAAATTATGGTATATGAATATTATGGAATATTATTATTCTGTAAGAAAGGGCCAAGAGGATGATTTCAGAGAGACCTGGAGAGATTTATGTGAACTGATGCTGAGTGAAATGAGAAGAACCAGTAGATCATTATATACTGCAACAAGAAGACTATATGATGACCAACTCTAATGGATGTGGCTTTTGTCAACAATGAGATGATTCAAACTAGTTCCAATTGTTCAGTAATGAAGAGAATCAGCTACACCCGGAGATAAAACTATAGGAAATGAGTGTGGACCACAACATAGTATTTCTACTCTTTCTGTTATCATTTGCTTGCATTTTTGTTTTCCTTCTCAGGTTTTTTCTTTGTTTCAAGATCTGATTTTTCTTGTGCAGCAAGATAACTGTATAAATATGTGTACATATATTGTATTTAACATGTTTAACATGTATTGGACTACTAGGGAAGGGGGTGGTGGGGAAGGAGGGGAAAAGTTGGAACACAAGGTTTTGCAAGGGTCAGTGTTGAAAAATTATCCATATATATGTTTTGGGTTTTTTTGTTTGTTTGTTTGTTTGTTTGTTTTTTGCTGAGGCAATTGGGGTTAAGTGACTTGCTCAGGGTCATACAGCTAGGAAGTGTTAAAGTGTCTAAGACCAAATTTGAACTCAGGTCCTTCTAACTTCAGGGCTAGTGCTCTATCCATTGAACCACCTAGCTGCCCCCATGCATAAGCTTTGTAAATAAAAAGCTATAATTAAAAAAATTGAAAAAAAAATGAAAAAAAGAAGAAAAAAAAACAATGAGTGTATTTACAACACAATGAGTGAATGGATGGAAAAACATTTCAGTGTTTACTACCTATAAATTATCATCATGTAAAGTGCTGGACATACAATGGAAATAAGACCATCCTTGTTCTCTTGGAGCTTATCTTCTAATGGAAGAGGAGGAGGAATTAAGATATATGAGGATTTTGCTCTACCCTCTCAATCCAGAAATTTTCTGTAGATTCATTAGCAATCTTCTTAGCCTGAAAGTGTCTGCCCAGCAGACTTCTCCTCTGATTGGTCAGTCCTTGGCTCAGACTAGCATTTCATGAGATGCCCATGGCATGTTCAACTCATTTCTAGATCTCCTTCTCATTCTCTAGACTTTTCCAGACACACACCCATAACCAAAAATTTTAAACTCCTTGAGGTCAGGAAATATTTTTTTTTTCCTTTGCATTTGTATCCCCAGATCTTAATATAGCACCTGATACAAAGCAATGTCTTAATAAATGCTCCATATCTATTTATAGATATCTGTCTCAGGGCAAAAGGAAAGTTTCAGTGATCTCCCTATACATATTTGCTTTTTATATTGAACAATTTGACTTTAGAATGGACTTTATTGTTATTGTTAGTGCTATATTTTCTGGGTTTTCAGTAGTTGGGACTTCAGCACCTGAAGAGGCAGTAGCTAAGTTTTATCATATAAAGAGTTATTCCCTAATATACTTCTAGCACTGGGCTAGAAACATGATCTACAGCCTTGGATGGCATACTGCCACTTCTTGGAGTTTGTGGTTCAGGTTCAGGTTATTAGACTGTCTCTATGAGTTTATTAATAAGGATGTTAAGCATAAAGGCATCTCTCCCCCACCTATATAATTTTAGCTTACCATTTTACCAAAGGGGCAGCTAGGTAGCACAGTGCCATGCCTAGAGTAAGCAAGATTCAACTTTCTGATTCAAAAACTGGCCTAAGACACTTACTAGTTTTGTTTTCATGGGTAGTCACTTAATCCTATTTGCCTCTGTTTCCCCATCTATAAAATGATCTGGAAAAAGGAATTGGAAAACCGTTCTAGTACCTTTGCTAAGAAAATCCCAAATGGAATCACAAAGAGCCAGACAAACTTAAACAATGAACTACAGCCACCCAATTAATTGTTATAGAATAGGGACAAGCTCCCTTTCTCTATTTTGTAGCTGGGAAGAGGGAAGACTAGAGAAGATGGAGAGATGGAAGAAGGAAGAGGAAATAAATGCTAGAATGAAAAGAAAATGGATTGAAATGAAGTTGGAAGGCAAAAAGTTCCCAAATTATCCCATAATTATCTAGGCTTTGTCACATTAGCAGTGTACCATTGTGTCCCATTTCACAGTATGGAAGTAAGGAAGCTCCCTTAATCTTTGGTCATCTATACACATCACCCTCATGTTGCTGAGGGTTCCCATGTTATATCATTCTAGGTAGAAGAGAAATTGCTATGTAGATGAGAACTCTATTCTGAACTTCAAGCATATATAACTTTGGCTCTCAAAATCCTGACCTTTCATATATTTCACATAGCAATTTACTTGCTAAATCTTATATACTTTTGGTATGTCCTATATTTCAGTGGTAGCCAATTCACCAATAAAATCAATTAAAAATATGGAATAGTGTCCTGATCTACTACAGCCAGAAAATGTTTTCCTACGTATTGAGGAGTATAAAGTATTAAAAATTCTTTAAGACTAGAAAAGAATGATGGTAAGGGAAGTGAATTATTATTTTTCAGGAGAAAGAGAAATATTACTGACATGTTAAGATCACCTTGCCAGAGGTAGAATGGACTACAGAGTTCATCTATTTCAATGCTCCCATTTTACAATGTGTAAGTTAAGCCTCATTGAGATTCAGTGATTTGGGGGGCAGCTAGGTGGCGCAGTGGATAGAGTACATGCCCTGAAGTCAGGAGGACCTGAGTTCAAATCTGGTCTCAGACTCTTAACACTTCTTAGCTGTGTGACCCTGGGCAAGTCACTTAACCCCAGTCTCAGAAAAAATAAAAAAAGAGAGAGAGAGAGATTCAGTGATTTGCCCAGTGTCATCCGATTTGTAAGTAGCAGATCAAGATCCAAAAGTCATTTGATTCTGAACCCAGCACTCTTTCTGCAACACCAAATCATTGTTTAGCTAGAGAGGTCCAAGAGTGAAGAAAAGGATGAAATTATGAATGGATAAGAAAGATCTGATTGTGAAGATAACTAGATGGTCAAAAACACTGAAGAATGAGGGGAAAAGTCAAAAGAAATAAGAACTAAAAAAAAAAACATATATGTGCAAGAAATAAAAATGAATTAGGAATTGGGAAAAATGTATTCCTATTTCTATGCTGTGTTTTATCTGATTTCCCTGGTGCAGAATAGGGAAGCTGAAGTGAACTATTCTTTTATGAAAAAAACAAATAAATATCAGCATTCTGTGATCCACACGTGCAATTTTGGCTTGCTACAATGACCCTTTCTCGTACCTGTAGAGAGCTGAATGAGATGAAAAGAGGAAATACAAACCAAATAAGAGATTTAATATTCCCTAAGCTTAAATATGTAATATGTAAACTTCACATATTTGAAAAATTGGAATATTTAGGCAACTTAATAAGAAGTAAGCAATGTCCGTTCTGGTTTGTGGTAGAGCAGAATTCAGCATCAAGGGGGCAGTGGTGTCACAGGAGAGGGAAAGAAATTAGTGCCTCATGCTGATTTTTATATCCTAATGCAAGGTCTGACCAACTTGGGACTAGGCACTTAGCCAGTCCAACAGATGGGCATTAGTACTGAAAGCAATATGACCGTGTATGCTCATTCAGTACTTTTTTTTCATAAGGGAGGATTCTCACCCACGATTGTCCTAACAGCTGTTCACACTGAGCTTATACCCTTCTAGTTGGTGAGAGATGTCATTGCCATTCATCTTTAAGCTGGATACATTTTCAAAATGGAAAAAAAAATTAACACAAGTGACCTTTAGACTGTAAAGCAAAACTATATAAAATAAACCAATGCAGAGATGTTTTCATTAGGCCATATCTTTATGATGTCCCTATTAAAATTAAGATCAGTAATATGAAACAGTCATTTACTCAGCCTCCTCAACACAATACAACAACCAAGTCACTTCCTGATTTTGCTGAGTGTTTTCATGATGGAATACAATTTCCAAATACTACACATGAAGTGTTTTTTATTACCAAGGGTACTGGGAATCTGTGATCTAAGAAAGATAAGCTTGGTGCCAAAGATTGAAATTACACAGTGCTTTGAGCAAAGTGGGGCATTAAATTGATTTCTATATTTAACTATCTCAGCATGGGACAATGGAAAGAGCACAGGTTGTGGAGTCAGAGGACCTAGGTTTAACTCCTTTTGTTGATAGTTATGATTTGTGTGACTCTGGGTAAATTCTCTGATCTCTCAGAGCTTTAGTTTCCTCATCTGTAAAATGAGGAGGTTGGATGAGATAGCCTTTTGAGGTATTTTCTATTCTAGAACTATCATTCTATGATTTTATGTACTAAGAATGCCTGCACCCTAAAAATAGGCTATTAAAATGTTATAGAGGAAAAATAAATGGTAGCCATCTTTTTTGTACATTTTTTCAGGTTTTGGTTATTTTTTTTTCTATCAGTATATAGAATGAGGAATAATTTAACTAAAATAAACATGTTAAAGATGTATTGAAAATCAGAACTGTTCAAATTAAATTATGAAATCTGAATTATTTGTTTTCTATTTTTCACTCCTATCTCAAATTCTCTAATACTCCCTGCAAATGGTAAAAAGTTTAGCTAGGATGATGTATGATGGCACCATATGAGACAAAATGATCTCTGTCTTTTTTCAGAGAATCACTCTGATATTGAAATGCTTATCAGACTACATGTTGCTAGTGCTGTGGCATATACAGCTGGGAGATACCGTGGGGCATAGAATCAGTTAGAGCTTCACGGCTTGTCTTTCTTTTTGAATAAAGACCTTTAGTTGGATAATATTCAAAGGGGGAAAAACAGCCTAGCTATCTCCTGAGTATCAGATTGTGCCTCCAGCTAAACTTTCAACATTTAGTCATGTAAAGGACAAACAGCACACCGTTCATCTAGGAGGCTTAAAACACTTCATTTTCTCCAGTAAGCAGTTCAATTCTGAAATGGACTCCTACATCATAAAAGTCCAATTGCAAGCCTCCTCTAGGCTACTGATGGACCTCTGGAAAGTAAACATCAGCAAGTGCTTCAAATAGAGACAGGTTCAGAACGAGAAAGATCCTTGCTGAGTTAGTTCTATTGGTCTTTGTTGATTTTCCATTTCCCAAAACGGCAAGATGTGCTTGTTTTTCAACAGTCTTACTTAAATATTACAAAGGTCTTTGACATATGCAGCGTGTTCATCTTGCTGGTAGACCTCTTTATTTAAAAAAAAAAAAAAATCAGCAGAGGAACACATTCAATCACTCAACGGTTTTTGTTTAGCTGTGTTTTTTTTTTTTTAATGTGAAAACTTTTTATAATTAAACTTCTGTCAAAATGCATTGTCTCTATGGAAATAGTTTTTTTTTTTTCTTCCCACTTCTCTATTATGTGAATCTTGGCAATTATAAATTACCTAGTTTGATATTTTGACTGTGGTTTTTCCAGTTTGCATTTTCTTTCACAATTGATGAAAGTTCTATTTACTCAGAGTCAATTCTTCACATGAAGTTCAAGTGACTCTGGGCTTGGCAGCTTCGACTCATTTTTAAGAAGAACCCAATAGAAGTATATTCTTTTTTTTTTTTCTGCAGATGTCAACATTACAAAGCATGGAGAGGACAGAGGAGAGAATATCACAATCATGCCAAAAGCAAATGAGGAAATACTTGACTCAGATTTACTAAACAGCAATGCCAACAGCACCATCAGTCACCATTTCAGTCCTTGGCAGTACCAAAGTCAGCTTAAGGATTTATAGCTGTCTATTGACAAGAACAGAGTGGGTACTCAAACATACGTGCTTGGTCATAGACCATGGAAAATCGTTCATGTTCAGTCTTTTGACCTTGCACAAATATAGCCTTTTGACAGTTAGGGCTCGATAGGAACCCTGCATGACTTGGTTTCTAGTTGCCTGTTCATCTGTAAAACAGGGGAAGAGAGCCTCCAAAAGGGCTTACCCATCACTTTTCACCAGTCAGTACTACTTTGCAGTCTCACAAGCTTAGCATTTGCTGTCCTTAGTTTTGAGTCAGCTTCTCTGCTTCTTTCTTAATAAAGATTCCATGCTTTATGACCAGGTTTTAACCTGGGATAAAATGTTTTTTCCATTATTTTGCTTTACTAGCCAAATGTGAACTACTTCTGAGCTGCATGGGGATAAGGAGATATATACACCTGTATCTTTCTTATGCTTTTATTTCCACCTTAGACCCAAATTGTACAGATGCTCTGAGACAGGAACTGAACTCAGATCCTTCTAACTCCATTCTAACTTCTAACTCATTCCTAACTACAATTTAGATAATGAAGCCAGAAATCATAAAATCTCCACAGACCACATCTGCTATAGTGGAAAAGAGAGATCTATACAATATTAGATATCCTTGGAAAGGGTTTAATGTGCAAAATATAAACTCTTCAAATCCCTCTGCACAACTAAGGTGCCTATGTAGCACACTTAGTACACTTTGTACACATAAATCAAACCTTGAAAACAACACAAAGGAAATGGGGAAAAAATATAGGAAAAGACGACTAAAAGGATCAGAATATCTGATTCTGAAAACTGAACAAAAAGTTAAAATAAAAGGATAAGAACTGAAAGAAAACCCAGGAGTTTTCAAGGCCAATACTTTTTTTTTATAAATAAGTAAAATAAGGCACAGATATTTAAAGAAATTTGATCAAAGATACACATGCAAATACCACAGAAGGGATGTAAATCTAGCTTTGCAAATTCCAAATATAATGTTTATTCTACTCCACTATATCATCTTTGCATGGACTTTTTATTTTTGGGGAAAATTTTGGGTCAAAGGAGACCCAAAAGAGAGTATGCCGTTAAATTGATAGTTTCATAAATGATGGGGAGAAAATTAAATAGTTTTATAAATCCTGGGATATTTAGAGTACATTGAAAATTGATTAAGTACATAATAAAGTACAATAATTAAAGTCACATAATGATATCTACCTACAGATTTGAACAAGTAAAAGCAGTGTGGTTCAGTTGGAAGACTTAAGAATCAGCATTATAGGATCTAGATTTGAATCTAGGGTTTGCTTCTTAATAACTATTTTACTTCAATTATCAAGGCCTCAGTTTAACCAATCTGTAAAATGAAGGGAATCTTTAAACATTCACCAATAGTTCTAAGTTTTTGATCCTATAAACTATATTCTTGAAGGATATGAAGAAATTTCTTTAAGAATTATGATTATACTTTTGGTACTATTGACATTAATATTGGGTAAAAATCCAATATAATTGTATAAGATACAGATTTTTACCCTCAAGGAGGATACAATGAAAGAAGTGAACCCCACATTACATCTCTTCATACATAAGTTACTGGTGCTTTACAGAAACCTTCCTTCAATATACTTTGACAAAAGTCATCATTTTAATTAATAAACATATATTTATTAATTATGATTAACAAATTGACCTCATTGATTGACCAACAATAGGTCCCAGGTGAAGTCCCACTTCATCATCCTTTGGGTACTGATTGCTCAGAGAAAATAGTAATTGTTTCTGTTTTGGCCAGAAACCTTGAGAGTCTTTCTCTCCCAAGTACCTTTTTTTTTGAATAGGTAAAAGAGACTGCCTCCTTCTTCATCTCTTACATAGCCTTAATCACTTATTGGGCATTGCCTCAGTCAAACAAAGATCTGTTACAGACCTTAGCTTAAAAAGGCCAACATCTCCTGCTGCATCCAGGGCTATTTCCAGTCATCCTGATCCATATCTTACCACTGAATCCAGATGATTCTAAAGGAAAGAGTGAGGCACCCATGAATCTGGAAAGGACTCACCACTACCAAAATTAAACCTAATAGCATGAATCCCTACTTCTAACTTGTAATGAAAGTTATGGAGAATCTTTTCCTTATTCTTAAATGATATTTATCCTTCTGGGGGAGAGAAAAGAGAGTGGATTTAGAAGACAACCAATCCATTCCAGTTCATTACTCATAATTTATGCTTGAGAATAGGAAGCAAATAAGTATTTCTATAGTGTCTACTATGTGTACTGGGCTAAGCAGTTTACAAATATTATCTCATTTAATTCTTTCTCAACAATCCTGCAAAGTAAATGATGCCATTATACTCACTTTACAGTTGAGAAGATTGAGGCAAAGAAAGGTTAAATGGTTTATAGAGAGGTTAAATGGTAAATAGGTCTGAAGTTGAATTTCAACTCAAATGTTCCTGACTCCAGGCCTGTGCTTTATCCACTTGTACTATTTACTGGCAATTCTCATTTTCTTACTCTCTGCTCCTTTTCTAAAGTACTCTGATAGCTATTCCATCTGTCTTTCAGATATTATTTGGTGTTTCTTCCTTAGAATTCACACAATATGATATGTGTGTGTGTTTGTGTGTGTGTGTGTGTGTGTGTGTGTGTGTTCAATATATCCCCTAGCATTACTGAAGCCAGATCACTTGATGTCTTGACAGTACAAGCCATGTCAGTAGGACCATTAAACTATACATGCAGATCCCTGCAGATCATATACTGTAATAGTATCCATAATCTATTTTATTTTTATTTTGTTAAATAGTTCCCAATTATATTTTAGTAAGTTTCAGGCCATATATTTGTCATGTATGTTCTATAAACTGCAGAGAACAGAATGAATATCCATTTCTAATCCGTTTGAATCAAAAGTTCATCATGAAAGAACTGAAAGGGACCTCAGAGGCCATATCATCCAAACCCCTCCTTTTGTAGATGAGGAAACTGTGGCCCAGAGTGGGGAATTTGAATTTTCCAGGGTAACTCAGCAATATTTATCAAAGGGAAGCCCTGAATCCAGTACTTCTAGACTCTAAGTCTGACTGTCTATCCATTATAGCATGTAACCTTTCTTCAATGATGTTACATATATATATATATATATATATATATATATATATATATATATCAAGAGTTAGCTCTTAGTTAAATAATAATAACGTATTTTAGATCAATTTAAAGTTTGCATTGCATTTCCCATACTAATTGTCTTATTTTATTCTCACAACAATCTTGGGAGGCAAGTACTATTGCTCTTATTTTCCCCATTTTGCAAATGAGAACTGAGGCACAAGTAAGTTAACATAGCTAGTAAGTGGCTCTAACTAAGATCCATAGATATTTCTATTGTATCAAGCTATCTTCTCATAATTTCAAATGTGATAATGTATACGAAGCACTTTCAAAATTTTACCAAAATGAAAATAAAATAGATTATGCATAATATCACTTAAAACTAAGTTAATATGTGTTTTGCAGGGATCTGCATTAATCATTTTCTGGTCTGCCTCATCTTGTAGAGGGCGATCCATTCATTGCCTGATTTACACAGCCAGATATGAATGTAAGCCTAGCTATGTAATGGAGATGACTCTCCTGAATGCAAAGCTAGGAATGGTGAAAGGCCCATGTTATGTGTAAATGGATTATTTTCCTTATGCTACTCTGGTTATGACAAAAGAACACAGCCTTAGAAGATTAGTTATATCAGAATTCAAAGTTGTAACAGTGATCAAAGCCTTCTTTTTGCTCATGCAAAGAAATCTGAGAGTCCTTACTTAGGCTGCTCTGTGTGACAGAATAGAATTCTGTATTATTTATTTTGGTCTCAGTTCACTGTATGCGTGTGAGAGCATCTCAAAATGTATTTTTAATCCAGGAAACACCAAAGCATGATATTCCATTACAGATGTCACTGAGAACAATCTTTCTAGTAAGATCTAGCTTAAAGAATGGAAAGGATAACAAAATTATAAATCAATGCTATTATTTTCAAACCACTGGCAACAAGATTCAGTAATGAGTCAACTGACTCTCTGCAGTAAATGTATTACTTGGCCTCTTTTCCTGATGGAAGAGTTTCTATAATTCACAGAGACTACAGAGTTACCATCAAATCTGCTCTCTTCCATGAACTTTTACTGAAGAATGTCTACTCGAGGCAGTGTCCTTTAAACAAAAATGATTAAATATGAGGAATGTTTCCAAATGCTTTCCTTTTCAGCTCCTTGGCTAATTACTCAGCCCTGGGTGATTTGGAAAATGGAGATTCTACATTAAAAATGGCAGCACTCACAAAACCCTGGCATAAGTATCATTCAAGCTAAGTAAAAACAATTCATTGTCATTTAAAAAATTTTATAGAGCTGCAATTTCTCCTAATTCTTAAAGAAACAATGCTGAGAAAGGTCTTCAGGAACACAAATAATGACTACAGAGGAGAGGGATTGTAGTTTGTTATTAATTGCTATTCAAAATCAGCTACACATAGATCTAAGAGAAGGTTGCTGTATTTTGTAACAGGATCTATACTATTTTGTGCACATTTCAATCCAATATCCTGCTTTGGCCAACTCTCCACAGCCTAAGACGACTGAAGTCTAGAGTAAGACTTGTTCTTTCCAGAAGCAATTATGGGTTACCACTGGGTAAATTCAAGCCAAAGTTTTAGACTGGTTAATTACTTCTAGTACACTAATTTGGGGAGGTCAGTTTGTTTTGGTAGGAGTAGCAGCAGTTGGCAACCTATGTAGATGGCTATTTTAATTCTTTACTTTGCTTGAATACAGAAACCTGGCTAGGGTTTCTTGGCCATTGTATTAATCAAGCTATTCTGGGGAAGAGATCCATGAAACAGGGCAATCTAAATTCAAGAATTATATAGGTATGGCTGTGTCTGTGTTAGTACAACAAAGGGGTCCTTTTTTCTTATATAAATCTCACTCTCCTTCCTGCTTATGTCTCTAGCTATTCTATTTCTAAATTTTTATAAGTTTTTTTTAATTTTTCAAAATACATGCAAAGATAGTTTTCAACATTCACCATTGCAAAACCTTGTTTTCCAAATTTTTCTCCATTTCTCCCAACTTACTTATCACTTTTCCTAGATTGTAAGTAATCCAATAAAGTTAAACATGTAATTCTCCTAAACATATTTCCATATTTATCATGTTATACAAGAAAATTCAAAACAAAAGGAGAAAAAATGAGGAAAAAAAAAACAAGCAAGCAAGCTCAACAACAAGAACAAAGGAGAAAATACTATGTTGTGACCCACATTCAGTCCCCACAGTCCTCTCTCTGAATGTAGGTGACTCTCTCCATCACTAGACCATTTGAATTGGCCTGAATATTCTCATTGTTGAACAGAGTCAAATAAATCACAGTTGATCATTATATAATCTTGTTGTTGCTGTGTATAGTGTAATCTTTGTTCTGTTCAATTCATTGTTCACGTAGGTCTCTCCAGGCTTTTCTGAAATCAGCCTACTGATCATTTCTTATAGAAAAAAAAATATTCCATTACATTCACATAACATAACTTATTCAGCTATTCCCCAAATGATAGGCATCCACTCAGCTTCCAGTTCCTTAAAAACTAAAAAAACTAAAGAAAAAAAAAAAAAGAGGGGGGGACTGCTACAAACATTTTGAACAAATTTATCCTTTTCCCTCTTTGGGATACAGACCCTGGAGAGATACAGCTGGATCAAAGGATATGCACAGTTTGATAGCCCTTTGAGCATAGTTCCAAATTGTCTTCAGAACAGTTGGATCAGTTCACAATTCCACCAACAATGTATTAGTGTGCCAGTTTTTCCAAATGCCCTACAACAGGTATCATTATCTTTTCCTGTCATATTAGCAAATCTGAAAGATGTAAAACAATCTCAGAGCAATCTAAATTTGCCTTTCTTTAATCAATGGTAATTTAGAGTATTTTTTCATATGACTAGAAATGGCTTTAATTTCCTCATCTGAAAATTGTTCATATCCTTTGACCATTTATCACCCAGGGAATAGCTTATAATCTTATAAACTTTGAGTCAATTATCTTTACATTTTAGAAATGAGACCTCTATAAAAAACCTTGGATGTAAATTTTTCCCCAGTTTTCTGTTTCCCTTCTAATATTGGCCACATTGGTTTTGTACAAAACCTTTTTAATTTGACATAATAAAAAATATCCATTTTGCATTTTATAATACTCTTTGTCCATAAATTCCTTTCTTCTCCACAGATCTAAAAGATAGACCATTTCTTGTTCTCCTGATTTGCTTAAAGTGTCATACTTTATGTCTAAATATGGACCTCTTTTTAATATACGGTGTGCTAGCTACTCTTTATGTATTGTCTTCTCCTATTATAATGTAAGCCCCTTGAGAGTATGTCATGTTCTTATATTATGAGAATTTATTACAATGCCTGGAACATAATGAGTACTTAATCAATGTCTTTTTATTCCTTCATTTAAATCCAATAAAAATAATATTTTGTATGAATTTGTTGCCACCTTTGAATGTATAGAAGCTATTAGTAGTAGTGATTAGAACTGGAGACAGGGAGATTTGGGAACTTTTTAAATGTGTCATTTTTGTTATCCATATTTTAATGTAATTGGTTTCATTTGCAATACTCTGTGATTTATTTTATACATTATTCTAAAGAATGTTCCACGGACTTCAACACACTCCCAGAAGGATACATTACACAAAATGTTAAGTACCTCCTAGACAAAAGACATTTCTAGGTCTCAGAAAATTTCCCTGGTCCCAAGAGCAACATTTCTATTTTGGGAGGAAAGGGCATTAAATATTGACCATATAAGGGGAATATATAGACATAACTTACATTATGTTACCAACAGTACCATCAGTAATATACTCATAGGAATCCCCTACAATAAAGTCACTAAATTTTTACAGATATCATTGTCAATCAACAATATGTAGTTTAATTAACACTATTCCTGTGACACCATACTACATTATCTGTATTCTTTTTTATTATTAAAGTTTTTTATTTACAAAACATATGCATGGGTAATTTTTCCAACATTGACCCTTGCAAAACCTTCTGTTCCAAATTTTCCCCTCCTTCGCCCCACCCCCTTCCCTAGTGGACAGGTGGTCCAATACATGTTAAATATGTTGAAATACATGTTAGATTCAATATGTGTATTCATATTTATACAGTTTATCTTGTTACACAAGAAAAATCAGATCAAGTAAGAAGTAAAAGAAAAACTGAGAAAGAAAAAAAATGCAAGCAAATAATAACAGAGAGTGAGAATGTTATGTTGTGTTCCACACTCTATTTCCATGGTTCTCTCTCTGGGTGTAGATGGCTCTCTTCATCACTGCACAAGTAGAAGTGGTTTTAATCCTCTCATTGTTGAAGAGAGCTACATCTATCAGAGTTAATCATCATATAAGCTTCTTGTTATCATGTATAATGATCTCCTGGTTCTTCTTATTTCATTTAGCATCAATTCATGTAAGTCTTTCCAAGCCTCTCTAACATCATCCTGCTGGTCTTTTCTCACAGAACAATAATATTCCATAGCATTTATATACCACAATTTACTCAGCCATTCTCCAATTGATAGGCATCCATTCAGTTTCCAGTTTCTAGCCACCACAAAAAGGGCTGTCACAAACATTTTTGCACATGTGGGTCCCTTTCCATCCTTTAAGATCTCTTTTAATTACAATAGAAATTCTGCTGGATCAAAGGGTATACACAGTTTGATAACTTTTTGAGAATAGTTCCAAATTGCTCTCCAGAATGGTTGGATCCGTTCACAGTTTCACCAATAATGCATCAGTGTCCCAGTTTTCCCACAGCCCCTCCAACATTCGTCATTATCTTCTCCTGTCATCTTAGCCAAACTGACAGATATGTAGTGGTACTCAGTTGTCTTAATTTGAATTTCTCTGATCAGTAGTGATTTGCCTAATCTGTATTCTTAACTGAGGTTGTAGTATTGTGGAATCAATTATGTCTATAGGTTCTCTTCAATCCAAATCCAAAAATGTCACAGAAGGAAAAGGCTTCCTAAGAAGGGGAAAAATTATTAATTAAAATATTTAATATTATAATAGTATCTAAGACCAGAATTGGTCATACAACATGCTGGTCTTCCTTTAAGTCCTGCAAAGAATGTGGATGTATACTAACATAGTAGCTGTAGTAATCATAAAGAATTCATGTTTTGTGTAGTAGAGTGGAAAGAAAATTCTATTTGAGTAAAAAAAAACAAAATACAAGTTCAAATCCTAGTTGTAGTAATTGCTATCTTTCTGATTTGGGAGAAAATATCATCCTCTCTGGACCTTAGTGTAAAATAAAGGGGTTAAACTATTTAAAGAATCTTGACCTTTTTTTTTTTTTTGATATGGATCCGTCAGTTTAGTGAATCCTATGACCCCCTTCTCAGAATAATGTTTTTAAATAATTGAAGGAAATTCAATTTCAGGTAGAGGTTGGTGAAAATAAAGAAGCATTTTTCCACATCCAAGTTCACAGACTTCTGAAATATATCCGTGAACTCTTTGGGATCCTTGTCCATGGACTTCAGGTTAAAAACTTGTATTGGTCTCTGAGATCCATTTGAACTCTAAATGCTATTATGTTTAATCCTCTTAAAGTTCCCTAGATCTTTTCAGGTTCACATTCCTTTGAATAGGTCATTTAAACTGTTTTTTAATCTATAAAATAATGACATAAGAAAATATATCAAAAAAAATCTTTTTAGCTCTAGTGTTGACTATTTAAAAATAAATATAATCTTATCTTTCCAAGATGTATTTAGTTGAAATGAACCTTTTACCCTTCACAATTTGAACCTTTATGAAAAATCCAAAGTAGAAGCAGTCTCAGAGAATGAGATGTGATCATCAAAATCTTATCTTGAATTTGTATTTTTGAAATAAGAAAACAGATCTTTGGCAAGTGATCAAATAAATGACATATACAAATCCTGGAAACCTTCCATATTTGCTTTTTAATTCAAGTTATTCTCACAAATTAGAAACCCTAGCACTATATTTATAAGATACAGTCAAGATTGGCTTATTTCCCATCTTATTCCTTGCCCTATGGAGTTCTATAAAGCTCAGAACATTTTTTTCTAATAAAAGGGAGTCCCTCAATAAGAACAGTTTCCCAGGGCCATAGAATAAGATGTGAGACAGCACTATTTTTTCATAGCCATAAGAGGAAAGGAAATAGTACAAAAGGCAAAAATAAGTGGACATATATTTCATTGTAGAAGTCTGAAGATCTGGATTCTGTTCCCAGCATCAATCTAAACATGCTATGTGACCTTCAGGAAATAATAAGCATAAATCTCTTATTTTCAAGGAATTATCGCAGACATTTCAGCCACAGATGCAGGTCTGATACTCATGTTGCCCTGTTAGCTTCACATGGAAAAATGATTCTCTTTCATTATCAGAGATAGGCCCCCAAATTCCATGCCAGGAATTTGTAAATCCAGTCAACTGGTCATAGACTAGATGAGAGCCTGGCAGAAAATATTTATCCCTGATGGTCATTTATCTCAAAGTATATTTTGTGTAAAGCATTATGATAAAATAAAGCAATCCTTTTTTCTCCAAAAATTGTTGAACCAATAAATCAACCACTCAGCAAGTATTTATCAAGCCTATGCTATATGCCAGGCCCTGAGATATATGATGGGAAAAAAGGACAAAGATGAGATAATATATTCCCATCAAGGAGGGAAAATAAGATAAGGGTTCAAAATATGTACACATAGATGATTATAGACATATTTGCAAAATATATGCTAATTTGAAAGAGTGGTCCAAGTAGCAAAGGCAAGAAACCAGAGAGGAATGGCTTGAGGTGAGCTTTACAGAAGGGAAGGGATTCTAAGAATTGAGGTGAAGAGAGAGATATTCCATTGACAAAGGATAACCTATGCAAAGGTATGAAGATAGTAGATGGAGTGTTGTTCATTAAGAATAGCAGTTTGGATCACATAGTGTGTAATGTGTATAGAAAGATAGGCTAGGATTTAATTGTGAAGGACTTAAAATGACGAATAAAAAGGATTTGTATTTGATGTAAGAGGCGATTGGAAACTAATGGAGCTTCTTGAGCTGGTGATTGACGTGGTCAGATCTATGATTTAGGAAAGATCAATGTAGCAGCTGTGTGGAATGTAGATAGGAAAAGGGAGAAAATGAAGGCAGAGAGGGCAAATAGGAGACTATTGCAAAAACCTGGGTGAAGAGGTAATGAAGTAAGGAAGACCTAGATCAGGATGGTGACTATGTGAATGAGGAGGAGATGAATGTAAGATGGTGTAGTTCAGTCAACCAGATATGGCAAATATTTACATGTGAAATATTAAGGGAGAGTCAGCAGAGCCAAGATGGCAGAGTAAAGGCAGGAACTTGCTCATGCTCTCCCCCAAACAGCTCCAGATTCCTTTAAATTGTGACTCTAAACCAATTTTACATCTTCTGGACACAAAAAAGTCTTCCAGCTGAAGACAACTTAGAAGATCAGCAGGAAAGGCTAATAGTATCAGGATGGGAACCCAGCATGTAGCCCCAGTGCAGGCAACACTAGCACAGTTCCTGCCTCAGTTCCAGCTCCAGCAAAGCAAAAACTCAGCTATGGACTCTGAATCAGCAGCCTGCAGGTAGTTTCCAGATCTCTCATCCAGAGACAATGATTACTGTCAAGATCAACAGACAGGTGTGTCTATAAGAGGCCCCTAGGAAACCAGCTTACCAAGGGTAATTGGTCTCAGGTTATGGAAGAGCTCAAAAGAGACTTTAAAAATCAATGAAAAAGAGAGAGAGGGAAAATTAGGAAGAGAATTGAGAATGGTAAAAAGGAAATTCAAAAAAAAGCTAATGAGAAGAATGCCTTAAAAAACAAAATTGGCTAAATGGGAGATACAAAAGCTCACTGAGGAAAATGATTCCTTGAACATTAGAAATTAACAAATGGAAGTTAAAGACTTTATGAGAAAGCAAGATAAAATAAAGCAAAACCAAAAAAATAATTTTAAAACTAGGAAAAATGTGAAATATCTCATTGGAAAAATAACTGACCTAGAAAAGAGATTCGAGAAAAATAATTTAAACATTATTAGTCTACCTGAAAGTCATGATAAAAAAAGTACCTGGACATCATCTTTCAAGAAATTATCAAGGAAAACTGTCCTGATATTCTAGACCCAGAGGATAAAATAAAAATTGAAAGAATCCACTGATTACGTCCTGTAAAAGATTCCAAAATGAAAACTCATAGGAATATTGTAGCCAAATTCTAGTTCCCAATTCAAGGAGAAAATATATGCAAGCATACAGACACAATTCAAGTGTAGTGGTGCCATTGTCAGGATAACACAAGATTTAGCAGCTTCTATATTAAAGGACTAAAAGACTTGGAGTATGATATTCTGGAAAGCAATGGAGCTAGGATTACAACCAAGAATCACCTATCCAGCAAAACTGAGTATAATATTTCAGGGAAAAAGGTGGACATTCATTGAAATAGAATATTTTCAAGCATGCATATGGGAAAGACCAGAGCTGAATGGAAATTTTGATTTTCAAATACAGGACTTAAGAGATTCATAGGGAGGTAATCAGGAAAATTATATCATAAGAAACTTAATAAGATTTATTTGTTTACATTCCTACATGGGAGGATGATACTTGTAACTAATTAGAACTTTCTCATTATTATGCAAGTTTGAAGGAGTATATATATATATGAAAAGGGAACAGAGTTGAATCTTTTTTTTAATGAAATTAAGAAGTGAGAGGGAGATATACTGGGAGAAAGGGAAAGGGAGAAGTGGAATGGTATAAATTATCTGCCATAAAAGAGGGAAGGGAAAAAAGTTTTTATACTGGAAAGGAAGAAGGGGGAAAATAAACCTTACACTCATCAGAATTGGCTCAAAGAGGAAATAACATTCATACTCATATGTCTATAGAAATCTACCTTAACTCTACCGCAAAGGAGAAGAGGGAATAGAATATGGGAAGGGGGAAGGGGGATACAAGAGAAGGCATATGGGAGAAAGGGATGGTTAACAGCAAAATACTTATGAGGATGGACAGGGTGAGAGACAGACTTTTGGAACATTATTGTTCTCTGGAAAATGATGAGCAGGATGCTCTCAGGAAAAAACAAACAAACAAAAATTGGATAGTTCTTCATGACCAAAGTGAAAGATACTGCATACAAAGTAATAGCAATGTTCTCGGATGACCAGATGTAAATGACTTTGCTATTCTCAGCAGTAAAATGATCTTAAGATGACTTAAAATGATTTAAGATGAAAAGTCATATTCATACTCATAGAAGGAACTGATTGTGTCAGAATACAGATTTAAGCATTTTTATCTCTTCCTTTCCTTCTTCTATCCTTTCCTCCCTCCCTTCTCCCTCCCCCCCCCCCGTCCTCCTTCTTCTTCTCTCTTTCTCTCTTCTCTTCTCTTCTCTTCTCTTCTCTTCTCTTCTCTTCTCTTCTCTTCTCTTCTCTTCTCTTCTCTTCTCTTCTCTTCTCTTCTCTTCTCTTCTCTTCTCTTCTCTTCTCTTCTCTTCTCTCTCTCTCTCTCTCTCTCTCTCTCTCTCTCTCTCTCTCTCTGTTATCTATCTGTCTCTATTTTTCTTGAGGATTTTTATTTTGGGGGAGGAGATCTATGTTTTCTATCACAACATGACTTCTGTGGAAATGTTTTGCATAATTTTACATGTAGTTGTTATTAAGCATAAGGATGGGACTGGGGATAAGGAGGAGAATCTGAAACTCAAAAGTTTTAAAAACAAATATAAAAAATTGTTTTAACTGTAAATGTGGAAATATGTAATACATAAATTTAAAAAAAGAAATACCAGGAGAGGGAAGAGCCAAGAATGGCACTGAGCTTGTGAATCTAGAAGACTAGAAGAATTGTGATACTTGATAAACATAGCAAAGTTAGGAAGAAAAGGGAGTTGATGGGGGTGAGAAGATGGAATAAAATGAGGTACATTTTAGATATTTTAAGCTTGAATTAGTTATGAGATACCCAGTTGCAAATATTCAATAGGCCATTGATGACATAAGGACTGATTGATTCTCAAATAAAAGTTTTATTTAAATATATATATATATATATATATATATATATATATATATATATATATATATATATACAGAGAGAGAGAGAGAGAGAGAGAGAGAGAGAGAGAGAGAGAGAGAGAGAGAGAGAGAGAGAGAGAGAGAGAGAGAGAGAGAGGAGAGATGAGATGAGATGAGATGGATATGTGAATTTGGGAGTCATCATATAAAGATGATAACTGAAACCATGGGAGCTAATGGGCACCAAGAGGGAGTGGGTAGAGAAAGAAGAATATAAGAAAGGGCGTGGGATTATAACCACAATTGAAAGGGAAGCTAAATAGGTAAGAAGAAAATCTAAAAAGAATAGTCATGAAAATCTAGAGAAGGAGTATTCAGGAGAAGATGGAGATCAATATTGTCATACTTAAAAATAAGCTCAAAAAGGATAAAGACTAGAAAGTTAAAAAAAAAAAAAAAAGCTTTGGACTTGGTGATTTATCTCTACTTCAGTTTGTCCATTTTAAAAAATATATATGATAACACATTAATCCTTTCTTACATAGGAATATTTTACACATAATAATCAAATGTCTTTCAATGACTTCAACCAGGAGTAACTGAACTTAGGAAAAAATAATTTGCTAACTGTGGAGCTTGTCCACAGACAAAATGGACTTTGTCAGGATTGTATCAAATACGTTATTCATTGCTCTGACTTTTATAACAATTTAATAATTCACACATAGTCTTTAACATTTGCAAACTGTTTTGTTCACAATAACCCTTTAAGATAGATACTACAAGTATTAATATTCCTATTTTATAGATGAGCAGTGAGATTTCCTGGCATATTCCATGGATATGTGTGCCTACTTTTTCATTGAGGAAATCAAAAGGATAATTGAGAATCAAACTACTTCTTCCAAGAAGACTTTTTGTTGGAGTAGATGGTAACTATAATGGGTACAATAGCATTTAATATCTATTGTAAGTGCATTGCTATTATGGTTCTTCACATATATTTATTTCAAATTTATAAAAATTTCATTTAATTCAGTAAAAAAAAAAAAAAAAAAAAAAAAAGCACTAGTGGGTATGCCCAAGAAGTTGATTTAAATAAATTGCCACCTCAACTGTAAAATAGAGACCTGGGGAAAACTGAGAAAGGGTTAAATTGAGATCTCCAAGGAACCTATATAAAATTTCAAGAATGTCAAACTAAATACTTTGCAAATCCTTCATCCAGAATCCATTTTTGTCACACTATATGCTAAGCATTAAAAACAAAAATCTGCTTTACGATATTTCCATCATTCGTTTCATTTTGCTTTTGCTTTTTCAAATAGGTATAATATAGAAAATATTTTATGGTAGTGACAGTACACTTGACATTAGACAAAACCTGGGATTTATTCAACTTTATTTAAAAAATGTTTTCAGTAGTTTAAGAATACAAGTCAGACCTTTTGTTTTGTTTTTTTTTTTTCTCCCAGATCATGGTCAATATATGCTCTTTACTTTGTCCCATCAGGTTCCCTTCCAAACCTCATTGTCCATCATAACACATACACAATGCACATTAAATATGAATTATTAATTTTCAGATTAGATGCTTAATTGATGATTATTGATGATAATTCAAATGAAAATATATAGAATTATAGCCCAAAAAGTCACTCTGAATTTTAAAATATAAGTACAATTTTAAAATTATTTACAAACCAGGTTGCTCTCCTATTTTTGCATTATTTTGATAGTCTTTATTTTTAGCATTTTAAGTTAGTTTGGAGATCAGTTCATTTCTGCATCCTTGAAAGAAACATTTTTGGATTTTCAGTTAATTTAGTTGATTATTAATGAAATATTGAAACCTTTATGCCACATGATATAATAAGCTGATTTATGGATTCAAATTAGTGTCTCCACTTTCTCTTTGACATATATATAGATATAGTGATATATGGTAGGGAAACAGAACTAAAAATCATCTTTTCCTCAACATTTTTCTGACAGTTTTTTTAAACTGTTAAAATTCTCAACCAAAATGCACTCAAGGCACAATGTCCTGTTTATTTAGGAAGTTCCTTCTGACAAAGCAGAGCAGATATCACCACTATTAATTGGTCTGCAAGACTTGGTAACTGCAAGGAAAAGAGATATTTTTTAAAAGTGAAAGACAGAGATTTAGTTTCAAATATTTACCCTCCAACTCTTTCTATTTTGTTGTTGACAGCCATGGCTGTTATAGTAACATTGAATGGAGGACAGAGAGTCTCATTCATTGTTTCACAATAGAAAAATGACAAACTGGAAAAACAATCTATAATCCAATTTAGAAAATTAGGATGGTAAATAAAAATGGAACATATTTGTTAAAAATATTTTTTAATAATCCTACAGTCCCCAAGCAGGTTGGAAAATATGTTTATATATATATATATGCTTATATACATATATACATACATTATAACATATGCATATGATACACATATACGCGCATATACTTATGCACCTATATAATATAAACAGTTATATAAAGAGATAGATGGACATTACCAACTCATTCATTATCAATTGAACTGAGTAGTGAGATAGGAAGGTAGAGATTCAAATTTCATCCATGAGTCTTAATAACTATATGACCCTGTATAAATATATTTGATCTCTTCCTGACTTGATTTCCTCATTTGTAAAATTAGGATCAGTGCTACAAAACCACACAAGATTGTATTGATGTTCAGCTTTGCAAAATTTAAAGTGTATATAAATGTTAGTTTTCAAAAGCTTTTGGGGGACCAGTCCTGACATTAATTCATTGGCACAGGCAATTTTTGATGAGGAAATTTTCTCTACCAATGAATATATGAAGTTTCCCTATAAATTAGTCTTAATGAGTTGCTAAGAACACTTGCCCAATGTTTTGCCCAGGGTCACACAAGTCTCCCTGGGGCAATACATTCTTTCTGTGATTATTCCCTCAAAATGGTGTGAATGCTCCATAAAGAGGGGGTCAGAGCTCTTTTTCCCTTAGACCTGGTCTTATATATATATATATATATGTTTATTTAATAACTGAATACTGACTGAGTCGGTGCAAAGAAGTAACAAGATGACAAGCTTATCACATTTTTTCCTTCCAAAAAGCTCACCTTAAACAATGGCATGATATAGCACATGTTCTGTATTGGTTTTATTTTTGTTGACCAAATTCAGGGCCAACTTGTACCCTATTAGTGTCTAATGATGATAAAAAGGTATAATGAATGAAAAGTAATGGAAAAAATAAGTCAAGAAAGCACTACTATATTCTTTGCAAAACACATATTTTCAAGTTATGCAGCTTTTACAGAGAAGCCATATATTTTTTATCTCAACTATTTCTTTTGAAATTAGTTTGTTAACAAATGTTTAATATTTACAATATAGAAAACATTCTAGATGCTGTGAGAGATACAAAGAAGTACAAGGCATGGACTGCTTGCCCTTTAAGGACATCCAATATAGTTGGAGAGATGGCACCAATGGATACTTCTGTCCCTGTCTGTCCAAAGGCTAGGGAACATATTTGCTGGAATAAATGAGTGATTGTGTGAATATACTCAAGCTCAGAGATTCACTGCAAAATCAAGACTTCTGAATCCTTGGGACTCTATATCAATAACACATTTACCTGACTGATAATATTCCAGAAAGAGGCCTCCTTTGCTAGTTTGTATCTATGGATCCAAGAAGTAATACCAGGTCTGAGTCCTTTGTGAAAAGTGACTCCTAAGAATATATATCATTTATCTCTTCTGTTTTTGAATTTGTGCACGTGTGCACGCATGTTTTAAATCAGTCTTGATAGCATTTTTTTCCTATTCCCAATGTATGATGACACTGCCTTAGGTGAATTATTTAACCATTTTAGATTTCCATTCTTCTGGGACTGAAATTGATAACCTTTACCTCTGTACTACAATGGTAGATGAAGTACTATATAAAAGTTCTTTCAGGTAAAGACTGTCTCCCTATAATGTGTAATGCCTTCTGACAACTACAGTGGGAGGAGTACTCTCCCTCCCTCTCTTCCTTCCTTCCTCCCCCCCCCCTCTCTCTCTGTCTCTCTTTCTCTCTCTCTCTCTCTCTCTCTCTCTCTCTCTCTCTCTCTCTCTCTCTCTCTCTCTCTCTCTCTCTCTCTCTCTTTCTCCCTCTTTCTCCTTCTCTCTCTCTTTTTCTCTCTCCCCCTTCTATCTGTCCTGTCTCTGTCTCTCTGTCACTGTCTTCGCTCTTCCTCCCTCCCCCTCTCTCTTTCTTTCTCCCTCTCCTCCTTACTCCCCTCTCTCTCCTTCCCCCTCTCTTCATTTGTATGTCCATGTCCCAGCCTCTTGCTCAGCTGCCTCTCCTCTCTATAGTAACAGTATTTGGGCTTGAAAAAGATGGGCTGGCTCTGAATTCTCCTCTAGAGAGGTTAGGCAGGTATCACACTGGGGGAAGGAAAACCCAGGTATCTCCTCCTTTTATAAACCAGATTCTTCATTGTCACAGATACTGCACTGCCCTCCATTCCCATCGAGTCTAAGTCCCCCACCCATCCATACCACCACTGTGATAGTTTTCTGATTTTTTGCTGTTTCTTAATGACAAAATAGTGCATAAGCAAATTTGCTTTCAAACTGCTCCCTAATATAGCAATTCTTTGGAATAAATCTGAGTTTTCAAAACAAGTATTATTGCAGAGAGCAGAATTTATTGCAATTATAATGTATTAGTCTTCTTACCCACAGAGTATTCCCAGTTGGCCATTGTTTGATCTTTCCTGGATCCAGACCTAGCATTTCCTGGCAATCTCTAGACTATACTGCCATGCATGGGCACCCTCTCTACTTCCTTCTTACCTGCTCCCACTTTCCCTTGTATTATACTTATTTTCATATGTAATCCTCCTCATTTCAATTTTTCACTGGTTTATTTATCATTTAAAAAAACTGAAATACAAAATAAAAAATAAAGAATAAATAAAAGACAGAATAAAAAAAGACAGAAAGAGAAAATAAAAACAAAACAAAACATTGTCATGTTCCCAGAAGAAAATCAGGAAGGATTCAAAATACATAACAATAAAATTTCATTTCAAGAAAACATATATAATAATACAAAAATATATTGCTGAATGTCCATCTTTTCTTTGCTTCTTTGTAGGTTATTCTTTAGTTTTTCTGCCATGTGATTTTTTACTTTATTTTTCCCCTTCCCCCCACCTCACATCTCCAAACAGGTTACAGTATACCCAGATAAATATATATTCACACTCACTCACAGACCTACACAGATACATATATTTATATCTATATCTATATCTATCTATCTATCTATATACATATATACATATATACATATCTAGAACTTCGTGCATACATATCCACATATATTCAGACACACACACAAGCATATGCATTGACATACATGTAAACACGCATCTAAAACATTATTAATATGACATATATAATGTAAATTTCTCTCTTGATTGAACATTTTAAGTTTAACTTTTTTCTAAGATCATTGATTACTAGTCCTACTTTGTAGAGGGTCACTGATAGTGGGGAACCCTGGGTAGGGTAGAAGACCTTTCACTGTAGTGAAAGGAACCTTGCTAATGTGTCTGGTTTGGCTCCCCATCTCCCTTAGGAGTGTCTTGGCCTTCCTGAGAAGTGAGAAGGTGTGACAACCTGTGTTGTAATTAAAGCAGAATTATATACTAAAGTTGTAAGGAGATATGTGCACACAATAGCAAGTTGTTTATGTGGTCCTGCAAGTGCAGTATATAGTTAGCGCATGCACAATGTGTGATAGTAAGTGTATTAGGGTATGTAAGACTGAGAAATTTTTGAATAAACGGACTCCTATTTGACCATCTTCATGAGTTCTGCCCCTTCACTCCTCATTCAAGATCAGGATTCAGGCTGGTACCAAAATCCTCCCATGAGCAGGTTCAGACATTTGGTGTTCAGCCCTGAATAGCAGGGCATACAGCAGCCCAACTGACAAAGAACAATGTGAGTTCAACCGAGGAGTCCCCGTGACCCAGGAACAGGGTAAGTTTAAAACAGGCAAGTGGGAAGATTCAGTAAGGGCTAATATAATCATGTTCATTTTTCAGCCGAAATGGGGAAAATGCTAATAAAATAAAAGGGCCTCTCTCTCGAGGCAAATATGAAGAATGTTTAGTTACGTTGATAAAGGGGTAAGATTTGTTAGTGATGTAGAAGCGGATCATTGAGTTCTTGTATGTTGTGGAGTGCACGTCCCTGTGGCTTTCTGAGGAGGATGGGTTGGAGCCAGAGTTGTGGAAGGTAGTAGGAAAACAATTAACTGAAAAATTGCCTTTAAGAAATCCCACATATAAGAAAAAGAAAGCTTTTATGTGGGGTTTCAAACAAGGAAGCTTGAGAATAAGCAAGGGAATGATGTTCATAGCCCCAGAGGATATAGCTCAAGGGTGAGATGGAGATAAGGACTGAACTGGGAAATTTGAGAGACAGGATGTTTCTCTGCTTCTCAGCCAGCCTTTACTTCTGCCTATACTCCTAGGAGTATCCTTGGGGTATCCTCCCCTTCCTGATCCTCCTCCCTCAACTCCACCTTTTGGGTAGGAGAATGAGGAGTAGGAGGGGCAGTGACATCATCAGCACCCCAGTACAATTTTGTTTTCTTGTGTCTGAATTATAAGAGGGATTAGTTAAAGCAAGAGAGGAGGGACAAGATACATTTGGATTGAGAATGGAAGTAATGAGGGAAAGGAAAGGGGGAACCCTGTTTTCAGCACATATATAGTAAGATAATCCCATGAGGCGTCCCCTTTAAAATGAATTTACAGGCCCAAAAACCTAGATTGATAAATAAAAAGGTTTATTGTAGTAATTTGGAAGTAAAATTCAGTTAGATGCCAGGGCCAGAGGTGGCTGCTGGGCGGGCAGGAACCCCTACATGGCCGGAAGGATACCATGTGTTGGCTGAGAGGGCTCCTGCAAAGAGGGCGTTCCGGCTCACCTCTTTTATACCCAAAAGATTGTGGGCAGTTCCAAGTTCTGGCAGGCTTTTCAGTTAGCTCAGATCAGGTGAGGGCTGGAGGAAGCTGAGCTGATAGTGGGGGCTGGGCCTGGATATTCAAAGGGTGCCTTTGCAGGATTTGTGAATCAAGCCATGGGTTGAACAATCAGAAAGGAATTTTAAAGGGACCTCAAACCCCATCAGAAGCATACATAACCTGTGATTGAAGAACCTGACCCTAATGGGCCTCCAAGTCAAGACATACTCTATGAATCTATATCATCTTATGTTAAAATGCTATTAGAAAATTCAACTTATGAAATCCTATCTTGTAATGACTGGAAATCCATAGCAAAAACAGCACCAGACCAAAGCCTTACTCCTTACCCAATGCTTGAAATGTATTAAAAGCCATTAACATCAAGCAAGTAATACATTATCTGGGATAGAATCTAACAAGATATACACTTTTTATACCAATACACTAATCAATGTATGCTGTGAAACTATCCCAGAGTGGCAAAGTTTATTGGCCACAGTTATAACTTTCACACATGGGTCCCCCTTAAGGATAGCTCAGCTATTACATAATTGATCATGGGATTTTGAAGAAAAAGTTTCTAAGATTCCCCCTTAAAGGACTGATCATCTTTATAGATATGTCCAAACATAACATTTGTGCTCTTTATTCTCCTGACTTAACTATAAAAAAGTAGTCAGAACTTCCTTTAAGTCTACTCAGCAGAATGAGTTGTATGCAATTATGCTAGCTTTTATTTATTACCCAGGAGATGTAAATATAATATCTGATGTGGTTTATTTAGTAGGTAATGGTACAAAGAACTGCCAAACCCAAATAAAATTTGTAGCCTCTAACATATTTCAGGTTTTTAAGGAACTTTAGGAGTAAGTAAGAAACTGCCCAGGTAAGTATTATCTCTTGCATGTCCCCTCTCATACGGGTCCTCCAGGACCCATTTTTAATGGAAACTTAAACTTCTTACCATGTTAGCTAACGTTCCTCTATTTCTGGCAGCCCAAGTATCTCATTCTAAATATCATCAGGCTGCATGAGCTCTATGTCTACATTTTGGGATAATAAAAGAGGAATCTAGGAGCATAGTAAAAGCTTGTATAGCTTGCCTTTCTTTCCATGTTCCTATGCTGTCTCCTATAAGAGAAGAAACTATGAGAGAAGAATTCTCCTGGTTTAAGACCCAGTGAAATTTGACAGATGGATATGGCCCATTATAGTCTTTTGGTCGTCCATCTTTTATCCATGATGTAGTAAACACCTTTTCAGGATTTACTTTGGAATACTAGCAGCAAATGAGACAGCCCAAGTGGTCACTGAATTCCTTATACAACCTTTGGCAATTATGGGTGTACCACAAGCAATAAAAACAGACAATGGACCTGCATATACTTCTAAACAGTCTAAACAATTTTTTGCACAGTATCAGATCTCACATACCACTGGCATACCCTTCAATCCTCAAGGACAGACAATAATAGAGAAGAGGAACAGAGACATCAAGATGCTCCTCCAAAAATAAAAGAAAGGGGGAGCCACAGGTAACCCTAAAGAACTTCTAAACTTAACCCTTTATACTATTAATTTTTGGGGATTTTGATGAAAATATAATGTCTCAGGCAGACAAGTTTAATAATCCATTGGAAGGACAGTGCTTAGTGTGAGCAGCTCCATTATCTTTAGATAATCACCAGGTAATGTGAAGAGATCCACGGAGTGGTGAATGGAAGAAACCAGATAGGTTAATAGTGGGAGAGGGTTTGCTTGTATCTCTATAGATGGAGAAGGAACCTGATGGGTGCCAACAAGCTGTATCCTCCTTGTCCATCAGAGAGAGAGAGAAAAAGAGAAAACCCTCAAAATGAAGAAGACCCAGGAAATATTGGGTGGTTACATCTCTAACTATATCTGCCACTCAAAGAGCAAAGCAGTTAACCCTATGTGTATTACAATTGACTAATGAACATTGCCATGACCATAATAACAATAACATTATAAAGATAAATAAGTCAACTAAATTTTGCCCACTAAATCTAGAAACAGAATTGAGACACAGAGGGAAAACAAAGGGAGAGGGAAATATAAGTAAGAAGAGGCTCTTTTTGTGTAGTTATTCTTTGTGACTCTGTTTGGGATTTTCTTGGCAAAGATACAGGAGAGCTTTGCCATTTCCTTCTCCAGTTCATTTTACAGATAAATAATCTGAGGCAAATAGAATTAAGTGACGGTCCAAGGTCACACAACTAGTAAGTGTCTGAGGTTGGATTTGAACTCAGGAAATGAATTTTTTAAACCCCAGGCCAGATAATTAAAACTTAACTAAATTTATTCAGCTTTATTCAAAAATTCAGATATAAAACACAAACATTTTTTGGACATATTAGGTTGCCCCTAATCTCACATAACATACTTAAAAATATTAATGTTTATGTTATAATACAGACTTGGTCTCAAATTAGGAAGCAGAGACCTCAAAACAAAATAATAATTTGATAAAAGTGACAACTTTTCCGATGAATTTGAAACCAATTTACATATTGCAAAATTAGACATTCAGGATATTCACTACAATATAGAGGTGACCTAGAATTCTTAAAGACTATATCAATAGAGATTGAGACCTGGTAGTTCCTGCTGAGCTGAAAAGCCTTCTAGTCCTCTGCCAAACCAGTTCTGCTTTCTGAACACCAGCCTAGCTAAGGATGAAGAGATTCATCACTAACAGGCTGGCTACTAGATCAGGAATTAGAAAGCATCTGCTCGGTTTGCTCAATGTAATACCTTGGGGTTTAGCCAATGAGAGATCTCTTTTCTTCCAACTTAGCAAACAACATGTACTAGAACTCTCATAGACTGATCTTATGTTATTTCAAAAGAAAAACAAATTCAAACCCCAAAATTGTTATTGCCAATTCAATTCCCCAATGCACTCTGTGATCTAGGTTTCATTTTCATATAGAATAATATAAGAGTTCTAAATATGTGTCCCCATCATAATGGGCTTTCCTATAATTAATCAGAATTATGAAGCATGTGAAAAGATACATTTCTTACTATTATTATGCTCTAGCTTCATTTAGGATAGGGTCTCTTCTGTCTCCATATTGTTATGTCTCTGTATCTCCTTTTCATAGGCTGAACATTATAATTCCTCCCCTTTCTATATATCAGCCATAGGGAATTTTGGAAAGTTGAAACTAAAATTCCACAAGTACCATTGATTAATCCCAACAAGAACATTTTGTATTTTCTTATTCACAAATACATGGTCAAGAAAGTAAGGTAGCTAGCTCCAAAGTCCACAAGCTCTACTCTTTGTTATTCTGACTTTCTAAGTCAGAAACAAAGCTGCATGTCACTTGCACAGGCTTAAATCATCTTCCTGGTCTCATGGCAGCTTCCAGGGGCTGGGGTTGGAGGGTATCCTCAAAGTCTCTTTTTATATTGCATATTATTTATTTAGCTACTTTTATAGCACTTTTCTTTTTTTGACACAAATTTTTATTCATTCGATCAAAAACTATAAGTTATTTCTGATTTGGAGGACCTTCAAAAAGAAAACTAAATTAGGTCCATTTTGATGTCCATTTATTGTTTTCTTATGAAACATTTATGTCAGTCACATATCTCAGCTATAAGATCTATTTTAACATTCCATTCATATGATTTCTTTTGAATATGTGCAGTTCATGATTTATGTAAAGAATAGTCTTTTACTCTTACCATTTATAAAGCAGCCTTCAGAAAAGACATATCTATACTTTTATTATGCTTAGTCCCACGGGGAGAATTACATCAAATCCCCCTTACATCAAATCCAACATATAATTTGCAACATGAAGCTTACTTGGATACTGTTCTAGAAATGTTCTGGGCTTTTTTAATCTTTCAGTTTGTTGCAGGAGATGTCTTAATTTCTTCTGCTTAATGCTTTCATCTGGATGGAGAAAAAAAGAATAGAATGAAGATTTTATTTCTCATGATACAGACCACTATCTTTCCATGCCTACCTATTTTGAAATGTGACCATGTCTTCACTGGAGAAACCTACCTTTGTCTCTAAAATCTTAATTTTTTAAAAAGAACTTTTATTATCCTGTATTTATGATCAGTTCATTAGATAAAATCTACTGTTTAACAGGAACGGGGCAATGTCTGTCTTTGGTAAATAGTACACAGCAATATTAAGACATCCTCCAAGTGAAATGAAAAGTGATTTCCTATACAAATTTTTTATACCCAGATTATAGAATGAAGAGAGAAATGACTTTCAACACTTCAATAGGTATACATATTCAACTTTCTGATGATAGATTTAAGCTTAAAGGTTATTTCAATAACAAACTTATCTTTTGCCTTTAGCATTTTCATGGAATGGTCTTGGTAAGTACTCTAATTTCACAATTATATTTGAAAGATTTCAACTTTTTGTTTGAATAATATTTGTCATAATTCTTGCTCTTATCCTGAATAGTTTTACTAGTTTGTAGTTTGTTAGATTTTCTTTAAAAAGATGAACAAAACTTTTCCCCACATAGGCCCTCTTCAAATTCCACATGGTATTCTACCTGGAAGATGCTTCCTTTCATAGCCATCTTCCTTAATCTTCCACCATGGGAGCCTATCTTTTCAACACAACAGAATTCCTGTTTCCACTTGAATGGCATTCTAATGCTGATGTTCCCTGGGTACCTGGGAGGAAATGTACATACTTTTGTATTATGATGAGAATCAGTATAAAAACTTGTTCAGCTGTTGCAAATTTCTTTCTTGCTCTCAGTGGTAGCTTAAAAGCAAAACAGCTGGATAATCTGCTTGAGTTTTGATCTTCATTCTTTTTTATTCTTAATTAGTATGGCTTACAAAATTTGTTTCTTTATTTCTTATATGTTAATAATACAACATGTTTCATTAAATGATTTTTATATGAGAATATGTCCTAGAATCAGAAAAAAATGTGTTATAATTAGGCCTACTTTCCCACATTGAAACATTCCATTTTACCAATCAATTCAAACTATTAATGTATTTGGTGAGCAAAAATCAATTAAAATATTTTGTATCCTGTGAAAAATAAATAAAAATTACTAACATTTTAGAGTATGTAAAAATAAATAACGGGATTGATTTTTATCATTAACAAAAAGGCTTAGCTCTAATGATGTAATTCCTTGTTAGTGAGGGAGCATTTATCAAGCATTTACTATGTGCCAAATATACAAATTTTCAAGGATAAAGAAAAAGAAAAAAATTGTCCTCCATCAAAAAAGCTTATATTCTAATAGAACAGACAACATGCAAATAATTATATATATAAATATATGTATGCATAAATATAAATGCATTTATATTAAAAATACATGGATAAATAGAAGTTTGCCTGAATTGCTACCTAGAATTATTCACTGAATGGGTTAAGTCTCTATAGCTTAAAAAAGGCCAAAGTTTCCCATTTCATTCAATGCCATCTGCAGTAGTCTTGATCTATATTTTGCCATTGGAGCCAGACACTGACCTTGTACAGCCTTCCCTCACATAAATTCAATTCACTTGCATGTAATGCATGGCATCACCTCCATGATGTCATTGTCCTCTTCAAGAACAAAGAACAAGTAACAACTTTTGTGAATAAAGTTGGTCTACAAACTAGAATTGATCAGTTAAAAGACTCCTTCCCTCCTTTTCTCCTTCCTTCCCTCCTTTTCTCCTTCCTTCCCTCCTTTTCTCCTTCCTTCCCTCCTTTTCTCCTTCCTTTCCTCCTTCTTTCTCCCTTCCATCCTTTCTTCCTTTCCTCTTTCCTTCCTCCTTCCCTTTCTCTCTTCCTCCCTCCTTCTTTTCTTCCCTCCTTCTGTCCCTCTTTCTTTTCCTCCCTCCTTCCTTCCAAAACCAATCTGATTCTAACTGACCACTAATAAGTCCTAGGCTAAGTCCCATTTGGTCACTATTTGGGTCCTGATCGACTTAGATTAAATATAAATACCAGTCATTGCTGCTTTGGCCAGAAACCCTAAAATCTTCCCCTCTCAGATTCATTCATTCATTCATTTAGATTTTTTTGACTTAGTGAAAAAGGAGCTTCTTTACCTCAATTGCTGCCTCGTCTTAATCACTGAATGTCAGTCAAATTGTGACCTATTGAAGACCTAAGCTTAAAAAGGACAAATTTTTCCATTGTATCCTAGGACATCTCCAGCTATCTTGATCTATATCTGGTCACTGGACCAAATGGCTCTAGAGGGGAAAGTGAGGCAAGTGACCTTGCAAAGACCTCCGTCATTGAAATCCAATTCATTTGCATTACAGGGCATCCTCTCCCTGATGTCATGATCCTCTTTGATAACAAAGGACAAACAACACCAACAACACAATATAAATTAAATGGAAATTAAGGTCAGAGGAAAGATAGTAACATTTAAAGAAGAAGAGGGAGTGAGAAAGACATACATCCTGCAAAAGGTGAGAATTGAAATAATCCTTGAAGAAAGCCAGTAACTCCAGGAGGAAAAGGTTAGGAAAGAGAGAACATTCTGGATATGGTGAAGAGGAGATGAGGGGATAGGATCATATTAAGATGTTTGCCTAGGCAAGGAGAAGCCACATCTCTCTGTACATGCTAAATAGTAATGGAATCTGATTCCATAGGAGGAGAAAGAGAGAAGAGCAACTCTCCTTTACGGCCTCTTCTATTTTTTGGTGATGTAATCAGTCATCAACTGAGAGGGTGGTAGGAAAGGGTGTCTTTGGAGGTTTGAGGAAGAATATTAAGGTTGGAATAACCATCACAAAGAGTTGTATAATAAATTCATTAGAAAAGTGTAAAAGGGTTCCCTAGTACTGAGGCCACAGTGGAGAATATGGAACACACATTTGTTGTGAACCTAGTGAGTTGTTTCATCATTTTTTTCTATTTCCACTCAAAATTATATAAATAATTACAAAGGAGATGGATGGGATATGTAATCAAAAGCTGGATTTTGGCAAGATATGATATGTTATAGGGACAAAGGGGCAACATATTAAAGTAAATAAGGATATAAAGTTGGATTGATTTACCAAGGGGTCAAGATAGAGAAGAGGAAAAAAATGAAAGGATTTGATGCTGTATAAGGATAAAAAATTGGATCATGAAACAGAACTAAAATGATCAGATGAAATAATTTTGAAGTTCATGAACATCAAAGTGATATACTTATGGGTGATGATAAGATCAAAGCTATGGTCATCTCTGTGTTAGCTGAGGCAGAGTAGAGGACTATTCTAGAGAATTGAATAGAGTGAAAATAATCCAGGTGAGGGCATTTGTGGAGCATTAATATGTGTGAAGTCTCTTAATATGAGAGCAGGAGCTGAGGTTAAGGCAGAGAGTATGAGTCAAAAACTGAACTTATTGAGGAAAGAGAAAGCTCAAAAACTGTTAATGATTCTCTGTTTGCTAGAAAATGAAGTCTAGATTCTTGCATCTAAATTTCAAAGTGCTCCATGATTTTGGTTCTCTCAGACAATGGTTTTGGGACCAAACTATAAACAAATAAAAAGGTTGGTTATTTTTGTGTAATATAGTCAAGCAATACTAGAATGGGGGTTAGAAGATCTAAGTTCTAGATTTCTTATTATTTAATTTCCCTTAGCCTGATTTTCCTCATGTGTAAACCAATAGTTTTGGACATATTTACTAATGCTCCCATAAGTTCTTGTATTCTCTGATTCCATAACTTCCATCTTGTGAACTCCTTTATATCCAGCCCCCATGCTTTGTCATTTAGTCTTTATATTATCTGTCATATCTGATCCTTCCTTCATTTTTGCATAACCACCCCAGAATCTTAAAATAAGATCTTAAGACTTGAAGAGAATTTAAAGTATCATTTATTTTTGACCTTTTATTTATAGATGAAAAAAAAACTGTCAGCTTTACACAAAGTCGCATGGTTAATAGCAGGACTGAGTTTCAAATGCAGCTCTTCTGACCCTAAATCCAGTTTTATTTTCATTAGATCACTTCTTTCCCTTTGCATGTGAATGGTTGCCACCACACCTTAATAGAATCTTCTAGTCAGCTTCTTTTTGTTTCAATATATCTAGAGTACCATTATCAGATTAATCTTTCATCACAGTCTACTCTCATCAGGTTATTTCCCCATCTAGAAGGTCTTAGTGGCTCTAATTGTCCTCAGAATAAAGTCAAATCATATTATTTAGGATTCTTAACCTCTCTGAAGTCTGGCCAAGTGTCTTTCCAGCCCCATCTGCCATTGTTCTTTGACATATACCTTCCTTTCTCAGCAGCCTGATCTACTCACTGTCTCTTGAATGACAGATGCTCAATAAATATCTCTTGTTTTGATCCTACTTAATTTCCCATTATGGAACATGAACATGAAAATGTAATGTTTTACCATCAGTATGCTGAATTTGTAGGCACGTTAACTTGGGTTCAAATTCTGCCTCTGATGTTTACCTGTTCTTGGCCACTCTTGCCAAATCACTTAACTTTTATGCTCCTCAGACAACTCAGGGTTTAGTTTATCTATTATATCATAGATTAGTTTTGATTTGCATTAATGAAAGAAATCCACTATACTGTGGAAGTCATAGATCATTCCCATAAAAAAACACCAGCAATTTGCTTTCTGATTGCCTACACAAACATATTTATAAAATCTTAGACACTTCCAGTAACTCTTTCTTAGACCTAAAACAAAATGTGACTGATTCAGATAAATTTATCTGCCTAAATCATAAATCTAGAGCTGGAAGGGACTCAAAGTCATCTTGCTTAACCCTTTCATTTTATAGATGAGGAGACTGAAGCTCAGAGAGATTACATAATTTCTTCATTGACACAGGTGGTGATTATTAAAGATGAGATTTGAACTCACAACTTCTGACTCCAGAGATCTTTCCATTGATTTCATAGAATATTCTGACCTGAATGATGAAATCAAAGGATATTACTGAAAGAAGACACTTGGTTCACTAATATCCCCTACACCCATATTTTACAATTAAATAAACTGAGATCAAGAGAGTTTAAATCACTCTCCTAGAGTATGTAGGTAATACATAGCAGACCCATTATCCACATTCAGTCCCTTTGATTTCAGAGCAACAGGTTCTTCCCATGTACTCTGCTGCCTCTCTAATAAGTGCCTAGTTAATTTTTCAATGAAAATTCTCCTCTATGTTGTAACAGTGATTATTCTGCAAAGGCAGATTCCCTATAATGTTTTTTTTCCACATTATATGGTATTGATACCAGTAAATATGTGACTATGGAAGGCTGAATGTTGCCCCTAAATCTTCTCATTTCCTGCAAATTCACTGCAGAGAATGTTGCTAAGTTCTTACTGCAGTACTTTCCAGAATTCAAGGTAATAAACATGACAAGATGGTCTTGTCTACATATCCAGGATGGATGCCACAGCAATCAAGCCATACTTTATTTTCTAAATCAATAGGCTATCTTTAAAAAGGACTGGCTTGCCGGTGGTGGCTGCCTGATTGATTCCAGCCTCTGCTCGGCAAATGAGAAGTCAGCCTGATCTGATATAATGCATGCCTCCATGACCCTGCACGTTTATCCATAATGCAACTGGGTACCTTTTCCTTTGCAACTTCATTATAAATTGCAGATAAAGAATCCAGGCTCAAAGTTGGAATAGACAACATCTGGTTAAGAGGTATCTGGTCTGCTTTTTTGCAGCCGGGTTGGGGTGGGGTGTTGCTGAATTTTCATTTTTATCAGGAACCATGTTATAGGACATACTTTTTTATGTACTTATAATATAATTTATATTATTTTTATCCATGTACATATGTTAGAAAAGATTGAAGATTTAAAGCTAGGAAGGTTACCTAACCTAACCTCTTTCTGGAATAAATTATTTTTTCAACTAACAAAAGTCTATTTTTTTCTCTCTCTCCTATCTCCATGCCTCTCTACTGTTCTCAGTGGAAAGCAGGAAAGAGAGAAAGAAAAAAAAATCAAAACCACACCCTGGAAGAAATATGCATATATTCAGATAAAACAAATTCCCACAATTATTATAGAGTAGTCAGACTATTAGGAGAAGTCATGGTGACTGGACCTTTAACCATTTTGTTGCTCTCTGATATCATATCACATCATAACATCATATTCCCTACAGAAATTTTATAAAACCTTTTTAATCAACTCTAATTCCTTTCCACAGCATTTGTACTAGGTGAGAAAAATAAGGTTACTCATTATAAGCTTCCTCATCTCCCATCCTTGACACCTCAAAACATCTCTAGATTCCCAATTTTTGCTTGTATGAAGAGGATGAGACTGTTCTCCTTGTCATCAAGAATATCCCTTTTACTTGTATCTAATTCTTTTTCATTTCCTCCAGAAAATTGTTTCATCATTATCATCTTACTACTATTATTTCATATTTGCATGGAGCTTAAAATATGCAAAACACTTTGTATATAATATTTCATTGTAGCTTCACAACAATCTTTTGAAGTAGGTGCTATTTTTCTTCTCATTTTATAAAAGTGGAAATCGTAGCTTACAGGGATTGAGTAACTTGTCCAGTCACATTGGAATAAAGTCTAGTCAGAGTTGAAGATCAGATGTCCCTGATTCTGAGTCCAGCTCTCTAGTCACTATTAAATAGAATAGTTGCCTCATAATCCCTTCACCTTTAATTTCTATTAACTACTTTCCAGATGTCTACATATTTGAGCTAAAGGGAGAAAACTAATTAACTTGATTCTGCTATCTTTTCATCCCAAATTCATTCTCTCCTTTCAATTCAATAAGATTTTAGAAAGAGTATCTATGCTTTCTCATCACCTACACACTTCCCAACTTCTTAGAATATTGATTATGACTCCATTACTACTTACATCTACCTCTTGGATCTTTAGCTGCTTTTAAAATTAATCTAATTTTGGATTTTTAATGACAATTCCAAAATGAACCAATTCCTCACCCCCTTAGATATCAGTGATCTCTCCAAATAATCTTGTATTTACTTTCTTGTTTTACAAGTTATATGTCCAATAAAATGTTAAGTTTTTTTTGATGACAGGTCAGTGTTGTGTCCTGCTTTCTATAGCCCCCAAGTTGGTGTAACAAAACATATTGTGCTTTCTAAAGCCCCCATGCCAGGGTGATTAAAATATACTTTCCTAGTGGAGAAGTGATGAGGCAGGACTAGTGAGGATGGTGGATATATGGAGTCCCATTTCTTCTAAGGAGTGTCTCCTTGTTATACCCTCATACCCTTATGTACAAAAAACACTGGGCATGTGCCCAGTATATACTGTGCACATGGGACCACATAAACAACTTGCTATTGTATGTAGTTTGCCACCAGATATCAATTTGCTTCAATCACAACACAGGTTGTCACCACCCCCTGACTTCTCAGGAAGGCCAAGAGCTTTCCCAGAATTTCCTCACTCTCTGTGGCCTTCTACATCTCTCCCTTTTTTTTTGTTTTAATTGAAATAAGTATATACCAATGGTTAAATCCATCACCATGGGAAGAATTACACAGGCAAGTTGTAATATGAATAAACCGAATACTATAAAGATTTCCATGAGTCCCAGAAGGAATGTGTAGAAAATAACTATCAATTCACAATCACACATATACCTTCAGCAGCCAAGAGATAGTCCAAAGCCAATCTATTGTCCATCACTTCATGTGGGAATGCAATGCTTCCTGCAGGTTTTGAAGTCCTGCATTAGTCTTATGTCTCAGAGAATCCAATGATTCCTGCAGCTTGTGAAGTCCTACATCAGTTTCATTGACAATTATTTTTGATATTCATGAGTTAATTGCCATACACAAAGTGTTAATTGCTATGCCCTTTCAGTGGTGGACACAATCAGCAATGGAACCACCCGATGTTTCTTGGGTTATCTCCTTCGTTTCAAGAATCTGCTCCATCTCTCTCTCCAATGGACAAGGCAAATATGACTTGTTGGCCCTCATCTGATTCCTTCTCCATCTGTAGAGATACAAGCAAACCTTCTCCCCCAAGCAGTTAACCTATCTGGTCCTTTCCATTCACCACTTTCTGTATCTCTCTACATCACTTATACAAAGAAGTAGAGCTGCTTGCACTGGACACTGCCCTTCTGGACACTTGGGTATAAAACCTGTCTGTCAGAGCCAGTGCATCTTTGTCAAAAATCAAGAAGTTAATAGTTTATAGATTTAGAAGTTCTCTAGGGTTACCTGTGGCTCCCCCTTTCTTTGTTTTTGAAGGATCATCTTGATGTCTCTTTTTCTCCTCTCTACTATTGTCTGTCCTTGAGGATTAAAAAGTATACCAGACATATGGGTGCTTGCTGTAATCTTTGGCTAGTGATTGGGACATTAGCTACACATTCCTCAGTTTCCCACATCAGTGTATGGATGGACACTGTTTTGTAAGCACTTTCAGGAGGTGAAATGGTCAAGTCTACTGTGTGGAGGCAAGGGGTCTATAACCTGAACAGTGACAGGTTTCAGCTCTCCAGGGGATATCTCAGCAGTCCCAATAGCATTAAGCTCTATTCTCCCTAATAGCAATCTCCTTCCCCCAAAGGCTTGCTTAAAGACTTTAGGGGTGCAATAGCAGTTGCCATCATGCCTCATGCCCCAAGTGTTTTGTTTTTGTTTTGTTTTTTGTTGTTGTTGTTGTTGTTGTTTTTTTTTCTTTTTTTTTTTTTTTACTGAGGCCCTGGAGCTAAGCCCCATTTCTTATAATGAGGATGTAGGGGGGTGGGTAAAACTGCTTTGGGGGTGGTGCTGATAGTGTCAGTTGCCTCTCCCACTTCTCCCTCCCACAAAGGTGGAGTTGAGGGAGGAAGGTCAGGAGGGGAATATCCTAAAGGCTCATGCTCAAATGTAGGCAGAATTGAAAATGAGCTTTGAAAGTGAAAAACAAGCTCATCAGCAAAGTACTTAAGGTACTTAATTCCTTTTCTGCCCAAGGAGCCATGGTACTTAAGATACTTAACTGTCTTCTCACCCTATTGTCCATGGCCTGAAAATCTCCTAGAGTAATAACAAGCAAAATAAATCAGCAAAATGCTAAAAAAAAAAAAAAAAAAAAAAAAAAAAAAAAAATTCCTCATACTTACTTGTCTGGCTGCTCAAGTTAAAATCTTTCCCTATTTTAAAACTTGTGGGATTCCTTACTCCATTGTATTCAGTTTGTTGTTCTCACACTAACTTCCACATCTCTGGGTCCAAACTCTCCTTACAAAAGCCAGAGAAACATGCACTACAGAGCATTTAAGAACCCAGTGATCTGCTTCTGAGTTATCAACAACCCTTGCTTCTCTGTTAACCTAACTTCATGCTTCATACGTGCTTCATACTTCCCTGAGAGGGAGGCTCTTTTCTTAATATTTGCCCTATTTTGGTTGAAAAATGAAAGTGACTAGTTTAGCCCTTCCTGATTCTTCCTGCTTTCCTATTTTTATATTTACCCTATACTTATGGTCCTGGGGACATCTCCACTGAACTTGGCCAATCACATCAGTCAAGCTAGACTTCATCTAGAGCCCCACTTTGGGAACCAAATATTGTATCTTGCTTTCTATAGCCCCCAAGTTGTGGTAACAAATGGACCATTGCTTTATAGAGCCCCCACACTGTGGTGATTAAAATATCTTGCTTTCTAGAGCCCCTAAGTTGGGATGACAAAACATACTGTGCTTTCTAGAGTTCCTGTGTCAGGGTCGTTAAAATATACCATCTTAGTGGAGGAATGGTGAGGATGGAAAAATGTAGTCTATCTATTCCAAATTTTCTCCCCCTTAATACCCTCATACACTTATATAAACAAAGTAATACTGCGCATTCGGTAAGTATATACTGCACAAGTGGGACCACATGAACAACTTGCTATTATATGTAGTGTGTCACCTAGTATTGACAAGGGAAATCAGAAGTCAGTCACCTTGACCTTAATCCTATCTCACCCTAGAAGCCAATCCCACCTCTGTTAAGTACCACTAATTAACCTTTCTAAAGAGTTCAGCAGACGCTAACCATGTTTTCTATGGAGCTGAACTAAAACTAAGTACCCCTACTTAACTTTCAAAAGAACTGAATTAATGTTAAGTAGCACCATTTAGGCTTTCTATAGATTTGAACTACCACCAATCAAACTTTCTATAACTTTACTGAAGCCTATTCAAGCCTAAAAACTTCTCTATCATTTCAAAAGCCCCCCAAGACCTAACTCTGAACATGTAACTAAGTACTCTGACTATACCAACTGGCAGAACTCTAATCTCACCTAAGAGTTTTTGCCCACTGTAAGACAGAGATCTCTCGTTAATTTAAAATAAACTTTTACTTTTTATTTTAGAAAATTGAGTAAATTATTTTACTTCACTGGCTCCTTGTCTCACACATCATAAGCCTGGATAAATCCCCAACAGTATCACTCTTCCACTTGATATCCCTCTGCTTTAATCAAAACACAGGTTGTCACTGCCCCCTGACTTCTCAGAAAGGCTGAGAGCCCTTAGGGGAGATGGGGAGCCGAATCAGACACTGTCAGCAGTTTCCCTCTAGGCTGAAGGACCTTATACCTCATCCAGAGTTCCCCCACTGTCTATGGCCCTCTACAGGTCAGTTTCTGTTTTTATGTGTTCCCTGCATCTAGTATAGTTTCTTTCACATAGGAAGTACTTCATACTCACCTGCTTGTTGTAGAATTAAAACAAAATTAAGAGTGGAGTAGTTCTACCTGTTCATCATCCATTATTATGGTCTCATCTACCATAAACAGTTGTCCAGAAGTTCTCCAAACTCCTCTTTTCTCCAGTATAACGAAATAAAATAAAATAAACAAAACAGTCATGTTTCTGTGATCTTCTGTGGCTTTCTTCTCTATTCTTATGTCATTTAGAGTTGAAACACAAATCTTGATCTTACTCTTGTAGTATTATTCCATTTTCTTGAATGAATCTGCTGTTACCTGCTTTTCTCAAATTTTCTGAAATCTATGTTTCACAAATACACACACACACACACACACACACACACACACACACACACACCCTGTTTATTGCAATGTTTTTTTTTTTTTTGTTTTGTTTTTTTTCCCTCCAGAATCCCATTTTATAAAATTCCATTCCTACTTGGACAATAGCATTTCAGTTCATGGGATCCTAATATCCATTCTTTGAATTCTCTAAAACTTATTCTACCCAAATCCAAAGTCAGACCATGATATAGTTTCCTTTCTTCTCTATCACAAATTATAAGTTGGAATAATCAGTTCTATCTTTGGTAAGATGGGAAGATTCTGCTTTAGAAATAGTTTCTCTTTTGGGGTAGAATTGGGTCCAAGACATCACTTTCTCCAAGTGCTATTTTAATCTTCTGTAAAAGATGAACACTTAATGCAAATCACGGAAGAATTTGGTCATTCTTCTTTTAGAACAAGAAAATTCTAGCCAACGTATGGATATCAAAGTTCCCCAACACTGTTAAATCATTCCTCCACAATAGCCTCAGAATGTTTTTCTTCCCAAACTACTATATTTCCTTATTTTATCTATGTAGATTATATTACACTTCCACATCATTCTTGCTACTGATTCTGCCTTTCTTGATTTTTGTCACCTGTCCTTCAATCAAGAAGACTCATCTTCATGCATTCAAATCTGGCCTTAGATATTTAATAGCTATGTCACAATCTTATTTACCTCAGTTTTTTATCTGCAAGAAGAGATGGAGAAGAAAATGCGAATCATTCCAGTATCTTTGCCAAAAAAAATGCAAAAATGGTGTCATGGAAAGTTGCACATGACGTAAACAATAGCAAAAACAATTAAAATATAAAGTTTATCTTATTTCTTACCCATATTTTATATATTTTTGTGTAGACAGTTGAGGCCAAGAATTTTAGTGATTGTTTCTTTCTTAGATTTTTGTTCCTATGAATTTCTGAACAAACTTCCTTATTTCTTTCAAAGGTACAATCATTCTTTCAGCATTATCCTGAACTTTCTTTTTGTCTAATCAAGTGCCAAATCTTGACATTTAAATCTTAACAACATTTTTTTTTACTTCCAACATCCTCTTTCTATTCACATAGACATGACTTTAGCTCAAGCCCTCATCATGTCTCACCTAGATTATTGAAACAGACTCCTAACTGGAGCCTAAAGTCCATCTTATATTGGGCTGCCAAAGTGATTACAAAGTAATTAAGTGCAGATCTGATTATGTGGTGTCCCTACTCATTCCTTTTGAAAAAAAAAAACAAAAAACAAAAAAACTTCTGATCTCCTGAGGCTTAAAGTCATATTAAAATTTTCCATATGTTCAATTTATCTTATGTTCACATATTTATAAAACTTAGTTGAACTTGAAAGTCATAAAAACAACTTATACAATTAAAATAAAGTTTCACTGTTTCAGCCTAATAAAAATACCAAAACTATAGTAATTCTTCCATGCCATGGACCCCCCACCAGGATATGGGTGTATGAGTCAGAAGTCTCTCTATGTTCCAGTCGATCCTGCCCCTCAACTTTTATCTCTCTAGCCTTATTGAACATTCATTACTTCCCCTACTGCACTATGGTCCAGTTTAAATTGCTCTCCTATATATAGTACATATAGTACCCCAAGTCTCATCTCTTCTGTATTGGTCCTAGAAGGCAATGCCTCCATATTTCATAAAATTCCCCTTTTCCTTTAAAATGTTGCTCCAGAACCATCTTGTACCTGAAATCTTTTTTCATTTTCCTAAATTCTTGCCTCCTCCTTCCCAAAGCAACTTGTATTTAACAACTTTGTGTTTATTTGCTTTTGTTAATTTTATATTTATGTATATATTTGTTGTTTCCTTCATTTCAATGAATGAACAAATCCCTTGGTAATAGAAATTGATTCATTTTTTAGTAGTGGCATCCTATATACTTTAGCCTGACACATAATAGGCATTTAATAAATGCTTGATGAATGATTAAGTTCTATTGCTATTCTTTTTATATTAAGCTCTGTGGGATCTAGCTTGGTTTATTTACCTAGGTTTTCTTCCCTTTATATTCCTTTTTAATATTTATTTTAATTTATGGAATAAAACAAGCATTTCCATAACATAAAATAATACATGAAATTGCATATCTTTTATACAAAATTTGTTATTCCTTTTAAATAGTATAGTGAAAGTATCATAGAGATTTTATTTTTTCCTATTCCTTTTGAAATTAAAGCCCTTTTGTTTAGATTTTCTAGACTTCTCCCCTTCAAAAATATTCATGTTTATCACTCCTTGATAGGTATACTCCATCTTATCCAATAATCATTCCTTTATTTTAAGCTATGGAGCAGACATCATTTTTTCTCAGACAAATAGCTATTCACTCTCTGCCTCTTTTGATGCCATGCCTTTAATAGTAATGGCAATTATAAAAACACCACCTGTGTCCCCAAGATAGTCAGTTTCTCATCTTAGATTTTATAATCCTGTTATCTAGATTTCTTCTGAGCATATCACTTGGGCCCATATGAATTACCAGAAGCCCATCATGTTCAGTGGATTTGACTCATTTTTGGAAGCTCTTTGTCAGATCCTGAATACCTGCCCCTGCAAAACAGTACTCTCTATTGTTATTGTCAGAGCATCAAAGAACTGTCTCAATACACTTTATCACAGAGAGCAAGCATCTGCTTTTTCCTTAGAGTCCAGCTCCATTGTCTTCAAGGAAAAATAAGCACAAAGCTCTTTTCTCATTTTCACCTTTTCATCTAATTTTATGTGGATTTTAATGTTTGCTACAACTTGTCTAAATATTTAGACTATCTAAACAGATAAAACTGATGCTGATACGACTCACATCAGTAACTAAATTTTCCTATCTTTTAAGATATAACTCATTTTACTTTTTGTGCAGTGTCTTCCAAAAAAAGTTTCTGAGGAGTTGACACATCTTTGGCCCATTTCCTTTCTTAAACCTGAACCATATTTTCTAACACACTTTTTTGCTATCTTACTCTCTGTCCATTTTTATATTGACATCACTAGGGATCAAATTATTTTTTAATTTAGTTTGGAAAATCTTATCAATTTCTTCATGGAATTTATCTGTCTTACATGTTTGCACAAGTTTCAATTATCTTTATTATCTTTTTACTTGTGCTCCAAGAAGGAGAGAATATCAAGGACCCAAGTAATTATGTTCCATATTGTCTTTGGGATCACTATGAAAACAACTTTGGAAAATCCTTTCTTTTTCTCTTCAAAAAAAACCCCTATCCTTCTAATTTTCTACCACTTGCTTTTGTCTCTGGGTTTTATTTGCCACAAAAATTTTTAATATAGAGATGTTTCTAGTATGTTAATTCATCAGTTATTGGACAAAGTTTTTATATTTAGGGAACCAACTGTTAAACCAATGCCAATCATTTCCCAGTCATGTCTGATTCTTCATAATACCATTAGGGTTTTCTTGACAAAGATAATGAAGTAGTTTGCCATTTTCTTCTCTACATCATTTTATAGATGAGGAAACTTGAGTTAAACATGTCTAAGGCCATATTTGAATTGAGGTCTTCCTGACTTCAAGCAGGCTATCAGTCCACTGCTATTTAATTTCCCTTAGTTAAGCTAATAATTATAGTTATTTTCCACATCACATTGAATTTATTGATGTGATTGTTATATACATGTCATATCCTCCTTAGTGACAAGCAGCATGATATAGTAAATAGGAAGGGTGCTTTGGGTTCCAGGCTCTCCTCTTAGTTCTGTGATGCTGGGAAAGTCCCTTAACTTCTTAGTGCTCTAGGCAATTCTCTATGATTTTAGTTTGCCAAGAAATTGCCATTGGCATAGCAGATTCCCTTACTTGAGAGCTCCCTATACCAGTGAATAACTGGTCTAGATTGGTGATTCTCAAAGTTTATTCTGGGGTGCACTGATGGTCCTGGGACAAGGTCAAAACTGTTTTCAATACCAGGCCATTTAAATTTCTAGCATGGTAAATATTAATATTAATATAAACCTGATGTGTTTGAGGTTCAGCACCAAATGATAAGATTTAGGAGAGCAACTAGTATCAAATGCTGGAGTTTGGCACCAAATGTTTGAATTCAGTCATGTGATGAATTCATAACAGTCATTCTCTTTGGCAAAAAGGAAATTTATTGATGAGAAGAGGTTCAGACAAAATAAAAAGATACAATAGACATCAGGAATGATAAATATTAAATAGACTTGGGAGAGCATATAGTTAGACAGGAAAATGGTTTTAATAATTAACAATGGAAAAGACAAGTTCCCAAGTACTCACAAATAAACAGGAGAAAGGGAATGCTTCATGAGGCAGGAATACTCCATTGAGTGGCAGGCTAAATCCATACCAGAGTTTAGCCCCCTAAAAGAGTGAGGTACTTAGAAGAAGGAGAAAGACATAATGAGGCAGAGTTTCCTGGTGGGCTAACCCAAAAGGAATCCAGAAAAGATGACATGGGCCATGGACAAATTTAAGTTTAGGAAGTTTGACATAACTTGGTTTTCTGATTAGATACAGTAAATTGGGGTTACTCAATAATTTAAAGACTCTTAAAGCATTCTAAGATCAAGAAATTCAAGAACCATTGATCTAGCTTACAAAGTATGCTACCTCCAAACAAGTGAATTCAAAGTGCTATTTTTTTTTCAGATATCAACAATTTAGGAATCTGACTTCATGTATTTATTATACGGGTTTTATTCCTTCGAACAAAGTTAGTACTTAAGTACTGATAGACTAACTTTTCTGTTGTATTAATGAGGTAAATTTTAACATCCTAGAGGTTGAAAATGTTGTCATTATTTTTCTCTTTTTAGACCCTTAATCCAAATAAATGTTTGTTGAATTCAGAATTAAAGAATTAGACTTCCTATCAAACAAGAGTAATCAATACAATAAAAGTCTCCATGGTAAAGCAAAAGGTACTTTTGTATATAGGAGATTTCACATGGACAAATATTCCTTTTTGTGTTCACAAAAGAAGGGAGACAAATTCAGTGTCTTCTTCAATTATGGTATTTTGTTTAGTGGCCAAGTTAGTTCTTGTTCTCCAAACTGGACCTCAAAAGTAAGACAAAAATGGCAGCAACTTACTCCAAAGACATGCCATGATAGAAGGGTATTTCCTTCTAATTTCTTCATCTGAGAATCTTCATCTTTCCTTCAGGAAGAACTCAGGTGCCAAATTCTCTATCCAGTTTTCCTTGATCCCCCTTATTGTTAGCATTCTCATTCTGTTCAATTTTCTCTGACCTCTTTGCTCTTGAGTATATGTTATAGTTCCCCTGTAGAAGAGAAACTCTTTAACTATTTTTTTTTTTTCCCACTGTATTTCCAGAACTTTGTATAGTGTGTGAAATACAGTGGACACAAGATTCGCTAACAGGAATCCATAATCTATGTAAAAGGTTATGTATTCCTTCTAATCTTATCCTTATGACAAAATCACTTTCTCCACCTTAATGATAAGGTCCTGTCAAGCAAGGATTGTTGTTTAGAATTTCCCAAGGAAATGACATTCCTGAATTTGGATAAATTGTAATTTGTTCACTTTCTATGAACAAATCAGCCACCAAAGTACATTATAATTTTTTTTCTCCTTTGTTTTAAAATAACCCAATAAACATAATAACCTGAAATTCATTTATTAAAAAAAAAAACAACAACAACAAGATTTTTCTTTATCCTACTGAGGAATTACTTATGCATTCATATAATCATTTTTAAGTTTTGGTAATTGAAATAAACCTGATTCATAAAGGGGGGATTTTCTCTCCCCTGCAAAGCAATGAGACCAACTTTGACTATCTGAAAGCATTTATTTCCATGCTAGAAAAAATTCTGAGGAGAAAATTTGAAATGACTGGTAAAGAGTAGAATAAGATATCTATATCTAAAAGTTTCTAGTTTGATCAACTGCATCCTGCCTAATAAACATTAAAAATAAAAACACATCATGGATATTGTTCTATTTTTCTCAAAAAAGAAGAAAAATAAATAACTGAACATCAGGGTGGGAGATGGGGGAGGAAAAATAACCGTACTCTCTTGACTTCTGGAACACTACTGTCAAATTACACCACTGTTTCAAATTACTAAAAACTATCATAACTTTTTCCCCCTAGCAAACAGTCTGAGTAAGCCTCCTATTTAAATTCAGAATATTGAGCAGCTAATGGAAGCTGCACAAGGGAGAATCAATGAAGCATTGTGTGTTGCAGTATTTCCAGATGGATGGACAAATGTGGAGGGAAAAGGAATCATAATCTTTGCAATAATACCATCTCAACAATTTCTTGTGGAGGTACTGAAATAGGAGAGAACAGATAGGCTGTAAGAAAGAACAGCTGGAGAAAAGATCAACCCAGGAAAATAGAAAAAGAAAATAGAAGCCATTAAAGTACCCTTTTTCTTGAATAATGGAGCAGCCTGGGAGATATAAAATATTCTTGAATTAGGATACATTTGTCATGGCTTGAAGCGGCTTTTTTATTGATATCATGAAGGTGAAGAACCATATAAAGAACCAAAGAAAATATAGTAGGGGTTAAAGAGTGTGGCACAAATAATCAAAAGATCTTGTTTGGAATCTTCTTGCTTCATATCTTTCCTGCTGACTCCAATCCATTCTTCACTCAGCTACAAAAGTAAGTTTTCTAAAGTAAAGGTCTAAATAAATCATGCACCTATTTAGTATACTTTAGTAGTTCCCTGTTATATCCAGGCTCAAATAAAACATTAATATATATTCAAAGTACTTAAAATGTCTTAATTTATTCTCATAACCACCCTGAGAGCTAGGTATTATTATTATTCCCATTTTACAGATGAGGAAACTGAGGCAGGTAGCAGCTAAATGATTGTGGGAGGGGAATCACATACCTAGCAATTGTCAGTATTTGCACACAGGTCTTCCCATCGCCCTCCTTTATTTCTTATTCTTTGTTACATCCTTTGTAGTAATGGATGAATTTGGAAATCAGGATGATGTGAAAACAAAAGATATCAATATAGATTTTTTTAAAAAATCATGCATCTGTATAAATTGGGGAATGGAAAGGAATTACTGAAGTCTTTTATCTACTCATTAAGAAGGAATAAAGATAGCCATCACTTGACTATACAAACACTGTACACACATGTAGTTCTGGAAAATGTTTTTCATTCTTCATTTTGGATAAGAGTGAAATCTATAACTCTTTGTGGTTTTGCTCTTAGCCCTTAGAAAATTGTTAAACAAAAAATGGGATTGGGGGCTGAGTGTGAGCAGGGACTTTAATTTCAGAATTGTCATTTTTCTTCTGTCAATGACTTCTCACCACATTTGCACCTTCTCACTTTGTTATCACCTTGAGAGTAATACTCAGACTATTTTCCCTTAAACCTCTTTATCCATCACTACCAGTTTGTATTATTTTGACTTGTTTTATAAACTTCCTTCTTTTGAAACCTATTACTTTTTTCTTTTTGCTTCAACTTCTCTTTCCTCAATTTCTTCTGAACTGTCACCTCAAATCATTGTTTCCCTCTGTCTCCAGCTCAAACTCTTCTCCTTTAAACTAAAAGCCTCATCTATTCTTCCTTCAAATTTTTAATCATTATCAATTTTTCTCTCCAAATTCTTAAAATTCTCAAATACTTCATCATAACCACTTTATAATAGTTCTAATTTCTCCTGCTCTTTCTTTTTTTATATCTCCTTCCTCCTCATTCAATTTCTTTCTCCTTTTTCCTTCCTCTTTTCTGCTCTAGTCCTTGAATTCTTTCCCCATAATCTCTCATTAAACCCAAAGTAGGCTAAATAATTAAACTTATTATACAAAGTCTTCCCAATTGAAAAAATGGTTGTTTTTGCTGTTGTTGTTTATTTTGTTTTGTTTTTTAGATTAGCAAATTGTTCTTCAAAGCTTTGGTACACAGGAGACAAAAAAAAAAATCCATTTGGAAACATCACTATATTGGTTTTTCCCTTTCCTGATGTTTCATTATTCCTCAAAGGCTCACTTTGAAATTTATCAACTATGCACAATTGACTTCAATAATCACACTAATTGTAGCTTGTTAGAAATCCACTTCTGAATTCAGCCACAGATGAGAACTTTCTTTATATGTTACACTTTTTGAAGAGCACACTATAAGCAGACACATTTGGTGCTACTAGCCCTTTAAACAAAGTCCATATGACAAGGATAACTAATGGTTTGCAAATCACACCGTAGCTATTGAAGGTCTACTGCATATTTGGCTTTATATTCTTGGAGCGATTTTCAGCATCATTAAGCAGAAAGAACATCATTTCCCAAGTAACAAGGAATGGAACACACACAAAGATTGACTTGGCATCTTTTACATAAACTTTCTATTTTGAATTTGGAATATTTACATAACACTAGAACAAAACAATACTCTGGAAGCATGTTTGTGCTGTCATTTCATTCCTCTCCAATCCCTAACTTCCCCCCCTCCCCAATTTGTTCTGGAATTAGTTCTTTTTCTTCCATTCAGTTTTACAATTTCCCTTAATAGCCTATTGGATTATGAATAATAGAGGATGAGAATGAGTTGACCAAGATCTATAAATTTTTTATACTATTGAGATAATATTTTTACAATAGTTTTGTCAACTTTTTAAACCATTGTAAATTTAAATTTTATTATTTTTTTAACTATCAAGAGGTAAGGAAAGAAAGGAGAGAAAAAAGGAGGGAAGAAGGGAAGGAGAGAGGGAGGGAAAGTGTGAGGGAGGAAAGGAGGAAGAGAGGGAGGAAATGAGGGATGGAAGGAAGGAATAAGGGAAAGAGGGAATGAAGAAAGGAGGGATGGAGAGGAAAAAGGAAGGTGTGAAGAAAAGAAGAAAGAAGGAAGGAGCGAAGGAAAGAAGAAAGAAGGAAGGAGTAATCAATCTGTTTCTGATATGCTTTCATTTTCATAAATATTTTAATGACAATAAGCATTAAACCACCTTGAAACAGGTAGCTAACAGAGGCATTGAAACAGAGTTGTTGTTTTTTTTGTTTTGTTTTTTTGTTTGTTTGTTTGTTTTTGTTTTGTTTTGTTGTTTTTTTCTGAGGCTGGGGTTGAGTGACTAGCCCAGGGTCACACAGCTAGGAAGTGTTAGGAAGTGTTAAGTGTCTGAGACCAGATTTGACACTTGGGTCCTCCTGAATTCAAGGCTGGTGCTCTATCCACTGTGCTACCTAGCTGCCCCTGCTTTTTTTTTTTTTGTTTTTGTTTTTGTTTTTTTTTTTTTTTTTTTTTTTTTTTTTTTTTTTTTACATTACTTGTTTCTATTAATCCCCTGCCAGTTATTTTGTGATTCTGTTGTCTTTAGAACAATCATTGCTGCCTCTGAGGGCCCAAAGCTTCCTGTGACTTTTTTTACTTGTAATGTTAGAAATGAAGGGGCAAAATACCTATTCCATTAATGACAACTGAAATATCTGATGTAAGAAAACTCAGTAAAATATAAGCCCCTTGAGGGAAGGTATTTTGATTTTACTTTTATATCTTTAGTATCTAATACTGTTGCCTAACATAAGTGCTTAGTAAATGTTTCTTGAATCAAGGAATGCATGAATGGCAGAGAGGTTTCTAAAAGAGAGGCAAAGTATTTGTGCATTCAGCATTATCTAAAAAAGGACAAATATTATAATGTTCATAAAAATACATTAATATATAATTGCCAGGTGTATTCAGAGGATTTTAACAGCCACTCATAATAATGGACACAAAGAGGCATTTTGCTAAATGTAATTTACAAATTACATTTTAGTCTGGTTCAAACCTCACTCAGGAATATGAAAGCTCGAGTGCACAACCAACCCATGTATAACACCTCTGGTCTAGATTTTCATCTTGTCATTAGGTCAACAACCTCATAATCAAGTCTTATCTCCTATTGTTATGTAAATGTGAGATGTACCTGTAAAGAGTTTTCAACAAAATGAGAAATTTCTTCTTGTTTAGACTGCTTGCTTTCATTTAAGTCCCACTCTGATGCCTCTCTGTGAAACGGAATTGTACATGGATCATTAAAGTTGATATTAGTGAAAGAGACATCATGGCATAGTAGTAGTTTGAGAACTGGCCTTACAGCCAAGACTTGGGTTCAAGTTTTCTCTCTGACATAAAGCTGTGTGACCAGGCAATTCACTTAATCTCAGTGCTTTCAGACTCAAACTACAAAGAAGGTGCCAGCCTGCATTAGTGGAGGGAATTTCCTCACTTGGGAATTCCATTTGCTAAGGAATATCAGTTTTAATCCCGAACCCTAGGTCAGGGATAGCTCTGACAAGTCATACTAAATTCCTAGTACTAGTACAATGAGAGATGTTTCTGTGAACCAAATCCTAGCTTGGCTAAATTGTTGTAAAGGTTCATTTTGAGAAATCTAATGAGTAGTTTTGCAGCCAATGAAGCTTATTGAGATTATCTTCTGATAGGCAGGGAAGGCTACAATTTGTATTAGTAGGAGAATTATCTACCTGGATGATATCCACAGCTTTGAAATAAAATTGATTTAGTGAATTGTGAAATTAGCAAGACAATTACTTCTCAAGATTTTTCAAAGTGTGAAAATATTCAAGGAGACAAAACTTTCTTCTGGTTTCTATTTGATACCCCCCCCAAAAAGAAGATAAAAAAGTTTCTTCCCAGGGCCCTTCTCTTTAGAATCCTCTTCTGCTGAATACCCAAAGGCTCATCAGTGTAGACCTAGAAGAGAATTTAAAGATCATCTAATCCAAAGCTTCTTAAATGTCATATTTATATAAATATGATACCATGATAAATATCATGTCAGTTATATAACTGAGTGAGGAAGTATAAAAAATTGGCAACAATAAAAAATTTCTGAATGCAATGAGCAAAAATTAAATCAAAATCAAATTGAAATGAGTCACCACTCAATTTATAGATAAATAAATCAAGAACTAGGTGATTTGTTCAACATCACGCATTAGGAAACTGAAGAATCAGAATACAAACCCTGGTAATTTGATTGTCAATCCCAAACTCTTATCAGCATGTCATGTTGCAATTTCATACTGAAACAGGAAAAAGAGTGGCAAGAAAGGAATGAGGAGATGGAAGAAGACCGCTGGTGAGCTCAGGGGTCCTTAAGGTAAGTTTTTTTTTTTTTCTTCTGTCCCTTCCTATAGATTGAAAACCAGATAAATGGGGTTCAACCAACCAAGCTATCTTTATTCAACACCTTAGCAGAAAGAAATTGTCTATCAAGACAGAGACAATCAATTCAAGCTCTCAATGCCTGACTCCAAGGGAGTCATATACTTTTCTGTTCCTCACTTTCCTCATCAGTGAAATGAGCGCCTTGGTCCAAAATATCATTCTCATCCCAGGAGACAGTGTGAACCAAAAACCTTACTCTATACATTTGTCCTTAGATTTTTTCCCCCCTAATTCCATCAGCTGGAGAATATTCAAAGAACCTTAAAGCAAACTTTACTTTGAAAATGAAAATTACACTGCCTTGAAATCTTGCTCTAAGGAATTTTATTTAAGTAAGGGCCAGGATGCAGCCTCTGAATAATTAGGCTTTTGCATTTCAAGAAGGAAGCATATCCATCTAGCTATAGTGTTTACAATGAGGATTAGGGGCTTCCTTCTATCACGAAACACTTTATACTTTGTGAAAGATAATTGAAAATTCCTTAAATCCCTAATGATGTCTGAATTTTCACTTATTTCCTTGGAGAGAAAAGGATGAAAAGTATGTTTTAAATTAGGAAAAAAATAGATGCCAAAAAATTGAAGAATGGCAACACAAATCATATTATATGAATGTAATGAAATATTACCAAACCTGAAGAAATGATGAACAGCAAGAATATAAGGGAGCATGGGAAGAGAAAGAAACTTACACAAAGTGAAATAAGCAGAGCAATAGAAGCAACATAAACAATGACTTCAACAATGTTAATGAGAACAACAATGAAAACAACTTATGTGGAAAAAATAATAGTTACTATTTATATTCATTTTAAAATTAGCAAAGGACTTCAGAAATATTGTTTCACTTCATCTTTACAAAAACCTTATTATACAGTTGAGGAAATTGAGGCAGACAGATCACTTGCCTAAAATGACACAGCTAATAAGGGTCGAGTCATATTTGAATTCAGGTCTTCCTGACTTCAGCCCCCATGCTCAATCTACTGCACCCCCTAGCTACCTCTATGTAGGCTAAAATTAACTAATGGACAAAGTTGCAACTACATGTAGCAGCTGGCTCACATCAATGAAAAACTGACCCCAGGTGGATAATCTGGCCCAGCATGAGTAGGCATTTGGGAGCAGTCTCCCCAGGCAGCACATAAGGGTTATCCACTTGCCCCTCAGGGATTTTCCCAGACCCAGCTGTGCAGAAGACTTATCATCATGACTGAGTGGATATTAGAAGCCACAGGGGAGTTGGTCTCTTCAAGTCTCAAAAAAAGATTTCAAATGTTTTAATGTGCCTTACTTATCAAAAAAGAGCCAGCTCCCACTAAAATATCCTGCAAATATACATATCTCTGAAACATACACAATATTACCAGATTATTCTGGTACTATTCTAGCATTTGCCATCTGTCACCATTCAGCTCAAAAAATCCACATCATTTATAAAATAAAGTTTAAATTTCTGAAGTATCTAGCAAAGGGCTCCCACAGAAAGACCTCCATCTATTTCTCTAACCTCTCCTATCAAATGTGGTTCCTTTATGGTTTTGGATAAAGGTAGAGGAGGACAGGACAAGTAAAAGCTGCTGTTCATGAAGGGAATCACTAGATCCCAAAGGTCAAAATAAACAAACAAAATTTTAAACAAACAAACAATATTAAAGAAAGTATATTTCAAGTAATTATGAAAAAGTACAAATAAAGGTGGTGCTAAATCAAGCCAGAATACACAGGATTTAGAGCTTTAAGAGACTTTGGAGGTCATTCAGTTCAACCCCCTCATTTTATAAATGAGGGAACTGAAGCCCAGAAAAGTAAAAGCATTTGCCCAAATTCATATAGATGGCACTTATCAGAGGTAGCATTTGAATCTAGCTCTTTTGACTCCGAATTTCATGTTCCCTCCACAAAGTTTTTCTACTGCAATATTCAATGTAACAAGTGAGATGGGAGACAGATGAATTTGAGGGAAGTTTCAAAGTTCTATACTGCAATACCCTCAAATGGGAGCACAGTAATGGCACCTTCCTTATCTCTGGATATTATTTTATAGTAATGAAATATCAATTCTACCCAACCCTCAATTTACTGATATCAGTATTCTGATAGGTCTCAACACTATTTCCTAGTGTTCCTGTAAACAATTACTGCTCCAAACTGTTCTTCTGTTATCCCTTAAATGTGAACTCTGGCTCCTGAGGTTCCTGCCAGTGCTAAAGCTAGCACTGTATATTCATTCCTATGTAATTTCTACTGTTTAACCTTTTCTAGCGGCAATTCCCTTTGTCTAAAATGCCATCACTCCCCTCTTCCCATTTCTGCACAATTTACTTACTCTATCAAAACCCTACCATTATTTCAAGGCCCATTTCAAGTCCCAGCACCTCCATTTCCCCAAACCTAATGCTCTCCTTCTTTCATAAATGTTGCATGGGTCTTGTTTGTATAAACATAGACTTCATAAGTATAGGCTGCCTTTATCGCTATTCATACAACTATGATTTTTGTCTTCAAGCAGATTATAAACTCCTTGACATCAAGATGCGTATTGAATCTCTATGTGCTTCTTGGAGGACCTAACACAATGCTTTATGAGAATATTCCTTCAATAAGCATTTGGTGCCATTACTCATGCAGCTGACAAATAAAAGATACATACCATTTTTGTATTTTTCTAGAAGAGACGCAATTCGTGAACTAACAGCATATATTTATAATCTGCCTGTAGTCTAGAGTCATGAACCAGAATGAAACTAAGAGATCTCTAAGGGAATCAGCCCCATGAACTTGGCCTTTCTCACTGGCAATGTGTTCTAGAATGCAGGCTAATGAATCTAGTGGTTTTTAAAGTCCTTTAGGAAATACCGAAATAAAAGCATGAATTGGAAGAGTCTAGTCACTTGTCCAACAAAATTAAAGGCTCTTAACCTGAAGCCTAAGGAGTTGCAAATGAGTCGAATGATTTCATTTTTCTCTAGGATATTTATTTGGAATGTTCACCAACCACTTGTTGGGGTTCAAAAATAAATCAGAGTGGTCAGCCAAGGCTTTTGCACGGACTCACTGTCAAGTGAAGGTCATTGAAATGGATTTAATTATACTGTTTTGCTGCAAAATAAACAGCAAGAAAGATCTCAACAAAGATTCTTTTAATTTCTCATAGAATTTCCTCTAACACTAATTACTGGGAAATGTAACCCACAAATGGATACCTTAAATGGCTCTCAGGTGTCACAGAAATGTAAAATATCTAGCTATAAATGACTGCAATAGCAAGAGAAGGGTCACTTGCCACTGCATTAATATATAATGATGGTACCACTGGAAGCATTAGGCGTATCTCATTAATTAAATGTCTGTTTGACTGTCTCTACTGGCAATGTCTCGAATGACTATGACAGCTAGGCATCCTCAGTAGAAAATATTTAAGTACCAATTATATGAAACCATAGTGACTTAGTACCATGTTAGTTAGCGCGGGTTTTTCTATTTATAAATTTCAAAGTCACCTGAAGCCAAAACAGGAAGAAAGGTCCCTTAGTTGAAACACAATGCATAGGAAGAAAGAAATATTATCTAGTTCAAGACCTACTTTTGTGTTTCTATGTGGCTTTGTTCCTAAAGTGCTATTTAGCTCAAACATATATTTTAAAGTCTATGTAAGAGGCAGGGAGAGAAGAAGGGTTTACAAGGAAAGATATGAATATCACCTGTTTTATATTCTAAACTGTCTCAAATTAGGTTCTTGAAGAGCAATTCTCTTCTTCCTTCACTAACATCTCTTTAATTACTTTTGAACTAAAATGATGAAAACATCAGAGTCAACTCAGCTGGACAAACAAAACCTTTAAAGTACAAAAAACCGAACTGATCCTTTTTCACAATGAGTTCATTGAAGGAGACATTTAATACAAGAGATACCAAAGAAGAAGCAAATTTCCCTCATTGAATTTCAGTTTTCCTCACCCAATGAGAAATGTAGGTTTGAATTAGGTAGGTAGGTAGATAGATAGATAGATAGATAGATAGATAGATAGATAGATAGATAGATAGATGTGTGAATATATACATGTATATTAATAAATGCATATATAATTTATTGCTCTATAGTTATAATTATGTGTGTTTATGTGTCCCATAAACTTATTTTAAGAACTCACATTTACCTATCCCCATTGCCTTTCCCCTCCCCTCCAAACTGATAGGAGATGATGAGCCAAGAAATTTCAATTTCCCAGATCTATCCTTTCTATTTCAAGTTTAGAAATGAAATGTCAGAGAAGGCTAAAAAATCTAAGCTGATTTGAATAATCAATGCAATTGTTTACAAATGGATAATTATAAATTAAGGTGTTTTAATAGTTTCTTAATAAGTAAGGAGGATTCCTTCAGATAGGGAGTATACTTTCTAGATGTTAGAGGGAATACCACCAAAATATAGCGTAATCTGTTTGAGGAACTTGTTGGATACACAGGATCAGATTAGTGTAGGACAGTCTGAAGAATTAATGGAAGGGTCTCTTAAAGTTGGAAAGCGACAACATTCTATACCCTAGATATTTCGATCTTGATAACATTTCTCATATGTGTCCCCTTCTTTCTGCTCACACTGCTTTAGTTGTCTCTCACCTAAACCATTATAAAAACCTCCTATTGGTTTCCTTCAGGTCTGTCTCCAATCCAATGCATCTACCTCTAAATTTCCAAAATATTTTTTTTTCAAAAACCTTTGTCTGACCATGTCACCACATCCTAGATTCCTAACTCAGTAAACTCCAGTACTTCGCTAATACTTCTAGAATCCAACATAAAATCCTCTGTTTGATATTTAGTTTACAATCTATCATATTCCTTCATTTCTAGCTTTCTTACACTTGACTCCAATCCACACCCTATGATACAGCCATACTCTTATATACCTCATGTGCAACACTGTATCTTCCACTCCCAAGCTATACTCATTATGTATTCCTTTCTCAACTCCTTCTTTTGGATACAAACAACTTTGTGTTTCTGTAATGAACACTTTCCCCAGTTGCTAGTGCTTTCCCTCACTAATCAACCAGATATATGTATGTGAGTGTATATGTAAATTATATTTATGCATATACAAACACATTTTCGTCTTTGTATCCTGACTCAGCAAAGTGTCTCAAAAATAGGTGCTTAATAAATGTTTATTGATAGATATAATATAATACACTTTGCAAAATTTAAAGCAGTATATCAATATGAGTTATGATCTTTGACTAAGAGCTATTATAATGTAGGGAAATCATTGAACTTAGTTTAAGTCAGTGGATATCAGGATTCCTATCTAATCTCCTATAATTTCTGATAATGTTTTTTCCATTTAAAGATTTAATGAAAATTGCAAGAGTGGGGAGGGAGTTATATTTCCTATCAATTGCTATGTTTATCATATGTATGGCTATAGCAAATTGATCTATTATTGGGTAACATAATATTGAGTGGAAAAGAGAAAAATCTAAAACGTAACACTAATTGCTTCAACCATAAAATATTATTTCCTATGATCACAATTAATGATCATTGTCTACACCCTCTGCCAATGATCTCAAGTAGCTCTCAAGAGTATAACTATAATTTCTATGCAGATGTCACCCATATCTATGTATGGGATCCTAGTCTCTCTCCTGATATCTTTTTTTTTCTATTTAAAGACTTCTTTAATAGAAAATTACAAGTGGGGAGAAGTTACATTTTCTCTCATTGTTTATCATATGTATGGCTATAGCACTGAGTTTGACTAAAAGGAAAGAATAACTTTCTTATTTGCAAGTCAATATATAAGCAATTTAGCTCAGCTAAAAAAAAAAAGAAAACTTTTTAGGGAGAACCAATAAGAGACATTTGTTAGGCAAGTCAAACCATCACTAATCGATTCTTGCCACCAAAGTCCCTGACATTGTCAAGTGCTCAGCATCAAAAGCTAATATGAATTTATCTGTAGAAATGACAGTGAAAGAAGATATATAACTAAATGTCACTATATACTTTGCTGCTGCACCCTAAACATCTTTTCATCTGACTTGTAGCTAAAATCTTCCATATGCATTGTCTTCTTGAATATTATATGAACTACTTGAGAGGTCTGTCTTAATCTTCAATTTGAATATGCAGCACACTTTGGACAAAATAAGCACTTTCTAAATGATGTATCATTCACTCATGAATTTAATGTTCTGCAGCCAATATATTCATTTACGCTAATTAAATCAGTATTTTTAAAGTGTCTGCCTAAAAGCAAAAGCTTTACTTTTCAGTTTCTCATGTAGGAGAAGAACTTTGGAGAGTCCAGATATTCTTTAACTTCACCCCATAGACAGATAAGCTATTTCTAAAAGAACATTAAGGTCTCTGTAACTAAAATGAATATTGAAATGCAGTATAAAGTCAAACAATTGGTGTAGTTAGAAACTTTTAAAATTTGCCTTTTTCTGCTACTTACTATTTTAAAACATTTCCAGATTTCCTTCAACTGAATTCTCACTGTATCAAGTTTATGACCCACCCCTACTTATAAAAAAGTATTTCCAAGTTCACTTATGACTATTCTGCATTTCCAATCAGTTGCCATACCTTATCTTGTCTTTTCAGGCTCCCTCTTCTTGGTCTCTTTCTCTCCACAGACACAACTACCATTATAGCTGAGGTCCTTATAATTTCTAATCTGGACTATTGTCATAGTCTTTTAAGTGATCTCCATGTTATAAGCCGTTTCTTATTCCAATCTTTACTCCACACAGCTGATATAATGAGCCAAGGACTATGTTAAATGCTGGAGATACAAAGAAATGCAAATGTCAGTCTTCTGTCTCAGATCTGATGTTTCCTTCTGCTACTTATTATTAAGTGGCCACCCAGCACCATTCACTTCAGTTAAAGTATTTATTTTCAGAATCAAATATAAGGTCCTTTGGTATTTAAAGCTTTTCACAACCTCTATTCTTCTAACATATCCAATAGTTTTATATTTTACATCCTCCATACAGTCTTTTTCTATTTTTTGGAGGGGGTGGGGAGGAAATCAGGGTTAAGTATCTTGCCCAGGGTCACACAGCTAGTAAGTATTTGAGGCTTTATTTGAACTCAGGTTCTCCTGACTCCAGGGCTGGTGCTTTCTACAGTATACCATTTATCTGTAGCCCATAGGTATTATTGAGAATAATCTTATTTTTGGTTTATATTCATATAGATAGATACACACATTATATATATTCAAATTCTATTATTTTTGAGACTTCTAAGGGTAGAACTAAGCTAGAAGAATAGAGGAAGCACTTAACCAAGCTCTCCAAATATCCCTCTCCAAACAATTTTAAGATAATGCATCATATACAATTCTGGAGTGGTAGAGCCAGTCAAAGGCCAGGGTAAGACTTTTTTCCTAGCTCAAACAACTCAGGAGATAAGAAAAAGATCTGTGACAAGGAGGTGGAGGCTAGCCTGGAGCTCATGTGTATGAAACACTACTGGTAAGACTAGGTGATGGCACTAGAAGAAGCAGCAACATTAGGAGTTTTTCATCCAGAGACTGGGCCCTTTAGGGCTCTGGAACCTGGAAATAAAGAGACTGCCAGGGACCCTTGTTTTAGTACTAGCACTGTATTACTACAGATGCTGTTTGGCAAATCTATTCCCTAACTCACTACTGGATCCCAGTCCAAGGAACGAGCCCAGTCAAGAGGCATCAATACCAGACCCAAAAATGGCAAACATAAAAAAGACAGGGCAAAAATAGCTACACAAAGCTTCAAAGGGAAAAAATGTGAATTGGACACAAGGCCAACAGAAAATCTTAGAGGAGCTAAAAATTATTTTCACAAACAAAAGCGATAAAGGAAGAATTAAGAAATGAGAGCAAGAGAAGAAAATTATAAAAATACAATTAACAGTTTAGTTTAAAAAAAGGCCAAAAATGCTGAAGAAAATAATACTTAGGAAGTAGAATTGGCTAATTAGAAAAAGAGGTACAAAAATTCACTGAAGAAAAGAACTTTTTTAAAAAAAGTTTTGGCTAAATGGGAAAAAAGGCACAAAAGATCACTGAAGAAAATAATTTCATAAAAATTATAACAAAGTAAGTAAAATGCAATGATTCCATAAGAAAAAACAACAAAATAAAGTATAAAGAATGAAATGTCTCATCAGAAAAAAAAATGACCTGGAAAATAAATTGAGATAGGTATTTTAAGAATTATTGGACTTACTAAAAGCCATGATCAAAGAAAGAGCTTAGACATCATAATTTCATGAAATTATCAAGGAAAATTACCCCAATATCTTAGATCCAAACATTAAAATAGAAATTGAAAAACTCTACCAATCACCTCCTGAATGAGATACCAAAATACAAATTCCCAGCAACATTATTGTTATATTCCAGAACTCCAAGATCAAAAAAAATATATATTTGAAGGAATCAGAAAGAAATCATTCAAATACCATAGAATCATAGTCAGCCACACACGATTTAGCAGTAATCATATTAAAATGTCATTGGACTGGATTATGATATTCTAAAAAGCAAAAGAACTAAAGTACTAACAAGAATAGCCTACCTAGTAAAACTGAGTATGATCCTTCAAGAAAAAAAAATAGCAATTAGAGGATTTTCAATCATTCCTAATAAAAAGATCAGAGCTAAATAGAAAATATGACTTTCAAATACAAGTCTCCAAAGAAGCATAAAAAAACAAAAATATGAAAGAGAAATAATACTAAATAAAATTAAACTTTATTTTCTATATGGAGGCTTTATCTTCTAAGAAGTTAATCAATATTAGTGCCATTAGAAAAATTTATATAGAAAATGGGTGCAGAAGTAAGTTGATAATGTTGGGAAGATGTTTAAAAAAAAAAAGGATTACCAAGAAAGGAGAATAAATTCAGGGAAAGGTGATGGGAGTAGAAGAATATGAAATATTTCATATTATATTACATATAATATGATATATAATATATAATGACATAACATAATGATATATTATAATATATAATATAATATAAAATTATTTCACATAAAAGAGGTCCATAAGAAAATCTTTTATAATGAATGGGAAAATGGAGGAGAGGGGAGGACAGACAATAGTTGAACTTCACTAATATCTAAATTGTTTCAAAGACAGAACATATATATATATCAGCATATTTGTCAATAGGTATACACATATATTGATAGATAGATAGATAGATAGATAGACACATTTACTTGATAATAGAAATCTATTTTATCTGCCAGAGAAATTGTAGGGAAAGGAGATAAAAGAAGGAGAGCGAGAACAGAAAAAAGAAGACAACTGTCAGAAGTAAAAGTCAGACTTTAAAGGAAGACAGGATTAAAAGAGAAGGATAAATAGAAGAAAATATAATACACAGTGATCATTAAAGTGAATGTAAAATAGTAAAATAGTAAATAACAAATCAATAAACTGGGCCTGCAACTAAAAAGCTAGGAAAAGAACAAATTTTAAAAACCCAATTAAACACTGAACTGAAAATTCTGAAAATCAAATGAAAATTACTAGAATTAAAAGTTTTCTTTTAAACTCAACTAGTAAGTAAAACTAGAAGCTAGTTTTATGAAAAAATAGAAAAATGAAATGAATAAATAATTGGTTAATTTGATTTTTTTTTAAAGTAAAAGAAACTAAATTATCAGAAATGAAAAGATGAATGTATCACCAATGAAGAAAAGCAATCATTAGGAGTTATTTTGTTTAATTTTGTTTAATTATGTGACAATAAAGCCAATAATATATGTGAATTTAAGATGAATGTTTATAAAAATATAACTACCATGATTAACAGAAAAGGCAATTGAATACTTAAATGAGTCTATTTTACTAAAAGAAACTGAATAAGCCATCAATGACCTCCCTTAGAAAAAAATCCCCCGGACCAGATGGATTTACAAGTTAATTCTACTAAACATTAAAGGAACAATTTATCTCAATACCTGATAAACTATTTGGAAAAATAGGTGAATAAGGAGTTGTACCAAATTTATTTTATGATACAAATATGGTGTCATACCTAAGCCAAGGGAATATCAATATTTGAATCAACAGATTAAAAAAAAAATCTTTGACAAAGTACAGCACCTATTCCTTTAAAAATAAGAACATAGGAATCAATGGGGTCTTTTTATCTATATAAAAGAAACAGCAAACATTATTTGTAATGAGAATAAACTTGAAGCCTTCAAGAATGAAGCAAAGATACCCATTATTAACACTATTATTTAATGTTGTACTAGAAATGTTAGCTATAGTAGTAAGAGCAGAAAAAGAAATTAGGAATAAAAATAGGGATTGAGAAAACTAAACCATCACTCTTAGCAGGTGATGCTATGATGGTATACTGAGAGAACTCTGGAGAATCAACTAAAAACTAGTTAAAACAATGACTTCAGAAAAATCATAAGATATAAAATAAACTCATACAAATCAGAATTTCTATGTGTTTCTTAAAAAATAGCAAAACAAAACAAACAAACCACAGAAAGAGATAAGAAATTCCTTTTAAAATAATTATGGGCAATCTACAATATTTGGGAGTCTACCTACTAAAACAAATCCAGGGACTACAAAACATTTTTCACACAAATAAAGATAGATCTAAACAACTGGAGAATTATTAATTGTTCTTAGGTAGGCCATGTCAATATAACTAAAATGACAATGTTACCTATGTTAATTACTTATTCAGTTTTATGCTAATCAAACTACCAAAGAATTCTTTTATAGAGCTAGAAAAAATAATAACAAAACCCATTTGTTAAGAACATCAAGGCAATAAATGGGGGAAAACTGTCAAGGAAGGTGGCATAGTCATACCAGATTTCAAACTACATTGCAACACATTAATCATTATAATAATCTCATACTGGCTAAGAAATAAAGTGGTAGATCAGTGGAATAGATTACATACACAATACGCAGTAGTAAATGACCATAGTTATCTAATTTTGGGATTGCTAGATGGTGCTATAAATAGATCACTGGCCTGGAATTAGAAGATCTCAGTTCAAATTTGGCTTCAGAAACTAGTGTATGATCCTGAACCAATCATTTAATCCCTATTTTCCTCAGTTTATCATTTGTAAAATGGTGATTGGCACAATGGAAAAATAAATGGTAAGCCATTCCATTATCTTTGCCTTGAAAATCTGGAATGGGGTTACAAAGAGAGTTGAACATGACTACAACAATTGAGCATCATGATCATTATTCACCTCCAGAGAGAACTAATGAACTCTGGATAAAGATAGAAAAATACTTTTTTTTTTAACTTTATTTTTATGGGTTTTTTTTGCGAATATCTAAAATGGAAATATATTTTGCATGACTTCAAAGATATAATCAATATCAAATCCCTTGCCTTCCTAAAGAGGAGATAGAAGCAAGAGGGAGGAAGACAATCTAGAATTCAAAATTTTAAAAAGTGAATGTTTTTAAAATTTTACATGTAATTGGGAAAATGTAATAAAATAAATAAAATATATTTTGAAAAATAAATTAAAAGGTCTTGTCATTTCTACCTTTGCAGCTTCTCTCTGTGTGATCCCTCTTTATTCACCTTAGCACATCAAACCTTGACAATAGAAATATCTTTTTGCTTGGTCTTCTAGAATCAAGTCTCTCCCCACTCCAATCTATCCTCCACCCAGCTGTCAAAATAATTTTCCAAAAGCAAAAGTCTAATCATATCATCAACCTACTCAGTACACTCTAATGGCTCCTGATTACATCCTGGATCAAATATAATATTTTGTATTTGGCACATAAAGACTGTTACCAACCTGCCCCTTCCTATCTTTCCTATCTTCTCACCTTTTTTCTCCTTCTATAGGCAGTCTATGACTCAATCACACTGTCCAAATTGCTGTTTCTCAAATTACATTCTCAAATTACAGGACTTTTGCTGTGGATATTCCTGAAAGAGAGAAGGGAAGATGAAAGTACCTAGTTTGGGGCATTGTTAGGATTACCAGGTGAGAACTCAGGTTGTCTGGACAGTGACAAGGTGAGAATTCGGGTTGACTTGACAGTTCTCTGGCTCAGACCTTTGATTCGGGCCTTTAAAGGGAGTTTACACTTTAGGAATTCCAAGAGGAGCAAGTTCATTGGTGGAAGTATTTCCCCAGGCTCCATTGAGTTCTCACCTGCCTATTCTCTGGGACGATAAAAGAATGGCAGCATTGGGTCTGAGAGAATCGACTCTGGGATAGAGTTTTGACGCCAGGCAGGCTGAAAGGAGACCAGTCTGATTTGAGAAAGGACAAGAGCTGGAGGAGATTCAGAACTCCCAAGAAACCTGCGCACAGAGGAAAAGATTTTATAGATCTCCTCCCAGAGAAGGATTATAATTGAGCAGACGACCGGACGCTCACAATTCAAGAACATTACAGGGCATAGTATAGTCTAGAGTCCATTCTGGAGAAAAATAAATTCATGGCTGACCTGGGCACTCTTCTTAAATGGAAGTTCTGAAAAAAGTCATCCAATCTTTCCCTCTTCACTTCCACTTCCTGTCATCCCTGCCTTCCTTCAAAACTCAACTCATATGACAACTTCCAAAGGAATCTTTTCCTGGTCTCCCATTTTTCCACCCTTATCCCAACTTGTATGCTGTCCAGGTAAGTCTAAAACTTCCAAACTCTATATGATTCTTGTACCCAGCTATTTACATACATTGTATCCACTAGTGAATAATAGAATCCTTGAACATAGGAACTGTTTTTGCCTATCTTTCTATCCCCAATGCTTGGAACAATCTCTGGAACACAATAAACATTTAATAAATACTTGACATATGACTTTACTATCATGTGTTGACAGTAATACATATTTCAAAAGTAAAAAGCACTTGTTCCTAATGCAATTTGAAAAGAAGTTTTTTGCTAGAGGAAGTAATATTGAATTTTGTCATTCCCAGACCTAGGCAGAAAGGCCTGGGCTGCTTTTTTCCCCCAATTTCCTATCTAAGCTGAAGCTTCTTGTCATATCCATACTGTCTAAAACAGCTATTATTCTTTCATGCTCTAAATCTTATATTAGAGTGATTTCCAAAGCAATCTATCAATAATCATTTTATTAAATACCTTCCTTGCCCCTAGTACTTTTCTAGGCTCTGATAATAATACAAAAGCAAAAGTAAAATGATCAGTATATCCATGTGGTTTATATTCCACCAGGAAAACAATATTAATAAAGATAAGGAAAATGCAAAACATATATAGTAATGCAAAGTAATACTATGGAAGAGAAGGAAGGCAGTAGCCACTGAAGAATCAATAAAGGACTCAGGCAGATTTCATTTGAGTTAAATTATATAGGAACCTAGAGATGCCAAGGAGTAGAGGTAGTTAGAGTACATTCCTAGGATCTCCATGTCTATACATAGGAACTGAGACAGGAAATGGAATGTCACTGAAAGGAAACAGCAAATAAGCCTATTTTTTAGTATCTAGTATGTGTGAATGGCAGTGATGAGTATTAAGCCTGTGGTGGTAGCTTGGAATAATGTAATAAAGGGCTTTAAGAGCCATACCTAAGGGTTTATATTTTATTCCATGGGCAATAGGGAATAAATGGAAATTTTTGAGTACAGGAGTGATACAGTCATACATGTCCTTTAGGATGATTCATTACATTCATTGCCAATCTTATATAGTCATATGGCATGGAATTTCCTAATCTAAACTAACATAGGACCCTGGGTAGAACTCCAGAGCTATGCATCCTGTATATGTTTATGTGTATATGAATTTATATACATACATATTTACATAATAAACATATTGAATAAATAAAGGAAGTAAGTTTAAAATTCTTCCCCAATGTCTTCTTGTGATATGTGGGTGACCCTAGGCTTTTGAACAAACTCTAGGAGGTCCTTCCAAACTGGAAGTTTTATGTATTGGACTTGTGATAAACTTCATTCCTGTCACGCAAGGATTAGCCCACAAAAATTCATGGAAGCTAGTAATCTGAAAACTGAACTCTTGAGGGTTGATTTGGTTTTTGACCACTGCAACTCATGAAAAAAATATCTAGTAAGGTAGGAAACCATTGCAATGCAGGCTGATTAAAGGACTAATTAAAAAGTACATTTTAAAATATTAAATTGAAAAGTTTGAAAGAATCATTATTAAAAATATTTATCTTTTTTCTCAAACCTATGACTTCATTGGTACAGGAAATCCACACCAAGGAAAGCTCCTCTATCAAAGCAGATCAGCACTTGCTTTGTAGTCATCAAGATTAAGAAGATTAAGAAAGAAGCAATCTTCCTCAATCTAAGGATAGCTTTCTATTCCTCATACCATATATTTCTTGGCCTGACAGACTATAGAAAGTAGGTGCAGAATCACCTTTATGCCATGATGAGAATTTTAATTTGAGTAGGACTTTAATAAAGTAGCATTCATCCATTCAACATGTAGATTCAACCTACAAGCTTTAATAGTCTGAAATTGCACTTAGATTTTGGGGACATGCTATATGGTACTTTGAAGATTGCGATGATATTTACATATATTATTTCATTTGGCATATTAAAGAGTAAGCAAACATTTTGTAAGCTCAATATATAAGATTTATCTGAGTTTATTTACTTGCTTTAAGTAACTAAGCCATTTAGAGCACTGCTCCTAGAGTCAGGAGGGCTTGAGTTCAAATGCAACCTCACACACTTGACACTTAAGAACTGTATGATCCTGGGTAAGTCACTAGATCCCTATTGCCTCACAAAAAGAAACTAAGGCATTTGACTTGAAACTTTGGACATGGGCTATATTTTATCCAAACTGTTGTGCCACCATTTCTTTTTATTGTCCTGCCTCAGTTTCCCTAAGTTGTCCTGCCTCAATTATCCTGACTACTCTAGGATCATAAAGTGTAAATGTTTAATCTCAGATAAAGGCAAGATCTTCTATTTCAGACATCCTGGCTCCTAAGTCCTCCTAAATTATCAAGAATTTATGGTCCTCACCCCACAACCTGTCAGAACCAGATTTATGGTCTGATTCTGGATATTGCTGCTCTCCAGTATTCAATATACTCCCTTCTGCCTTTGTGCCCTATAAAAATCCTTGGAATCTCACATTTGATGCTGAATTCTTTGAGACAAAAGTCCAATTCAACCCTAGAGGAAAATCGATTCTGAGCTGCCCCCAGAAAATCTCTCCCTCTCAGAAATTCAAATAAATATTAAAAACTCTCTAATCTCTATTTTGTTTCAGTTTCTCCAGCATTACAAAAATAGAAATGATTTTTAAGAAAATTAATCTATCTCCATTTTATAATGTTCACTTCATTCATGTATAATAATAATCATTTCTTATTTCAAAACCAAAATCAATTGTAATTAGGCCACATTTCAAAATGTGGATTTGCAAAATGGTTCAACATAGGTTAATGGGTTAATAACCCTAGCAAAGAACTTCAAAAAATTGGCTTTGTTTGTCAAGATGCAAAAGGATCATGAAAACTGGCAGCTCTGTTATGGCAAAGAATATAAAGGCTTTCTCTTCATTTGATTCCCATGTTATACCATGCATGAAAATTTCAAATTATAGCATAGAGAAAGATTATCTCTGTTTTGTGAGGTCTAGTTCATTACCAGAAAACTGGATTCCAGATGATTATTTAGTCAACGATTTGGCCTTAGCACCTCATGAAACAAAGAAAACTATAGAATATACTCAGTGCACAGCAGAGGATGCAAAGAATGAGTGTTTGACCATTTGTAAAGATTAACACAACTATTTGGTGCTCTGCATGTGACATTATCTAATGACCAATGAGTGGCCTGAATCCTATCAATTTTGAAATTCTAATAAATGGAAACAGAAGGAAATGTTTCCATTGGGTTCTTGGGGAAAAAAATGAAACAATTGACAGGGTTGAAAAACATCATATACAAAAAATCATTTCATTGGTTACTTGATTGTTTGGTGTTGCTATGAGCAAGACGAGTGTTGGTTTAAAAAAAAAAAAAAACTAAGTTAATTGCACCCTTGGTGACAATAGCAATTGCTGAGAATAATGACATAGAGAAATGCAATGAAGAACTTTTTTAAGAGCCTCCAAATAACATCAATATACACTTTAAAACTCAAGAGACTTTAATACAAAGGTTCAATACCAAATAGAGAAGGTAAAAATTGTTAGAAAGTATGAGTGAAGATCAAAAAATGAAAGAGAGGAAGAATGAAGTAGAGAAGCAGAGATTGAAGAGAAACAGGGGAATAAGGAGGGAGAAAGAGAGAAGGAGGGAGGCAGAGAGAGAAAGAGGCGGAGGGAGAGAGAGAAAAAGAGAAAGGGGGAGGGAGAAAGAGAAAAAGACGGGGAGGGAGGGACACAGAGAAAGAAAGAGAAAGAAGGAGAGTGAGGGAGAAAGACAGAGACAGAGAGAAAAGAGAGAGAATAATTAAAAATCATCCTGATCTTGGTAAATTAATCATTGGGAAATTGGGAAATGATTTAAAAGGTCAACAAAGTATCACCATTTCATAATGAAGTTTAAACAATGTAAGCAAGGTTCTACAATAATGAGATAAAAAACCTAAAATTGTTATATTTAACAAATATTTGACTGTATCAGCTTATGGTAGACAAGAGAAAAACCACAGTTTCAAATATAAAATTTTATCAAAGAGGTTACTGGGAAATTATGAGTAACTGTATTGTCATGTAACGTAACAAGAATTGCAGGAAAAGAATCAATTTTATTGAAAGCTTGGCAAGGGACCCAATTAATTCAGATCATCTCAAGAGCATTTAAAATTGAAATTGGAATAAAAGAACATTTTTCAAAAAGGAATAAAACTGGAAGAAGGATAATAAATAATTAGAGATGGAAAAGATTTATCATGGTCTTTAACATACTCTTCCCATCAAGAGCATGGAACATTTTAATTTTAACATAACAGCCCACAGTATCCCATATAAGAAAATAGAAATGATACTAAATAAAATAAAGATCAGAAGAACAGATAAAGTAATACATGTATACATGAAGTAGATTCATGGTGAAGGTTATGCTATTATTATACACTGAGGGAATTAGTTTCTCAAGATATTATAAAGAGAAGACAATATCACACATTTGAGTAGAAAAAAAGTGACATCATTACTAGCCAAGAAAGACATCAATAGCAATTGATCTGTTTGGGTACTTTCCTACCTGTATAAACCTTTAAAAATAATTATGTTCCTATATTCAATATCCTCAATGAAGATTAGAAAAAAGAATCAGTAGGCTTCCACAAATGTTATTTTACAACAGACCCCAGCTTTCGAGATACAATACAAAGATAAACCACACTTCATAGAAAGGGACACACATATAAGATAGTAATAGTAATAACAATAAATGATAACAGTTATATGGTACTTTATTATTTATTGACTATAAACACATATTTTACTTAATAAAGTTAAATGCTCCCTTGAGAATTTTTTCCCTATAGTTTTTGTGCAAATTAAAATTTTAAAAGTTTGCTCTGATTCTTCCTATTGAATGAGTTATGAAATAGTCACATATTTATTACAAAGATTTTTTCTACTGTCAGAGAGGATGTCCAGTCAAAGTCCTAATGGAAAGGAGATATATAAGGGGTTATATTATAAGTGAACACATCTATGTCAGAAATTCTCGTTAAGTGTAACAATACTGAGACACTAAGGAACATTATTTGGCCAAAGATATATGAGGGTTGTCACCATAGTGCTCTTATTCAATATAAAGGGAATGTGGATTTGTATTTTCCTTGATGAGTAAAATGATGTGGTTCCATTCCACCCTTTCACTACTAAATGTTAAGCAAGATCAGTAGCATAAAAGATGCTATTAATGGTTTTATCCTTTGCTAAAGTAAGATTTGAGGTGAAGGAATTTCTGAAGGGAGTATGGAGGGAGAGAAAGAGAAAAATGTGGTCACAGAAAATAAAATAAGACATATAAAGGAGAGTTGAAGACATACTATTTGTTCTTTCTTTGGCCCAACATCATCCTTGGTCAATCTTTATTTAAGAAGATATAAATCCAACTCTGGGTTTGTCAGAGAGTAAGAGTGTTGAAAACATCCATCATTATTGCCCTAACAGCTCCAGGGTTCTGACATGGTTTCTCTTTGAAATGATGGGGAAAATAAGTTCCATTGAGCTCATTAAGCCCAGCATATTATTGCCTATGAGAGCATCATATTTAGAAACAATGACCATTTTCGGGTTATGAAATAGGAATTATTAAGAAGTCACATTTTTACTTCCTGGCAGAAATAATAGGCTTCCCATAGGTGCTTACCTTTCTTCTAAGGTTAATCTTGCTCATTAACTATGATGGGTTATCTAAAATCCTCATAGATAAAAACTAAGAAAACAAGTAATGGCTTAGCCAGAGGTAACAACTACTATATGAGATGTTCATAAATTCACCTGAGAATTCAAACAAGATAAGCATGTCAAACCCTGAGACATCTTTAAAATTCTATTAGTTTGCTTGTTATATAATCTAAAAAGCCCTTGATATAGAGGGGATTTCTTTATGTTTAACATAGAAAATATTTCATTTGGATGGAAAGAAAATGGTGTTTTGATTAAATGATCTCTGAGTTTCTTCCAGATCTAAAAGTATATAATTTTTTTATTTTAATAATATTTTAAATTGAACATAAATCTTATAATCATAGAGCATCAATATTTCAAATGATCTGATCTTATTATATGGACAACTCTTCCACTCATAAAAATCATAAGCATTCTACACTTTGGTCAAGAGTGTAAGGATAGTCCCAAATTCCAAAACTCTTTGATGTGGGACTCTCTCCTTAGTGGTAAAGATTAATGCCCTGAATTTGCATATTGAAGGCAGGAAGGAAAAGAAATTGGGGCTAATAATTCTCTTGCAGTTCTTCTGACTTCTAGCATCAAGAGATAAAGTACTAAGCACACTCTTTTCAGGATCATGAAGAATGAAAAACTCTGGAATTCCAAGTGTGGAATTTTAATTATGTCCCTATCCCCAGATTGCTATACTAGAAACTTTGGAAAAAGCTCCCTTAGATGAGATCTGGAATTCTATATCTAATGTGTATGTGTGTTAGTATGTTGGTACAAACACGTGTTTCTGTGTGTAAGTATACATGTCCACATACATGTGTGGGCATGTATACATACATTTACATACACAAATACACATATAAAGTATACTTATGATGAGATATATATGTAAACATATATTTCTAATTTCTGTTTCACTTTCAATTTGGATGAATGTGTTTCCTTGTTATTTCTATATGTGTTCACTGTGGAACTGGCACTTGATAGAAATGGAATTAAAACTTGGATACAAAGCTTAGGGTCCTTTGCATCCATTAAGAAATAGTAATTAAAATTTAGCTAGAATCTAAAAATTATAACTCCAAAACTAATATATAAGGTGACTGATAAAATTCTAGTCTGATACCCCCTCTCTCTAAAGAGAACAGAACAGTCCTCAGCGCCAGTCTCTTGCTTCTCTTCCTAATAAGAACTGAAGGTTTTTATGAAGAAAGGATAGAAAAGAGATACACTAGATGTATAGCCAGACTTATGGAAGTTCAATTTGACAGCTGAATGGATGATAAATTGGACTAGGGAGAAATAAGACAGGAATATCAACCAGTAAGCTATTACAATAAGTTAGGCCTGAGTTGCTGATGGCCTACACCAGGAGGGTGGCAGTATCAGAATATAGTAGGGCATATACAAGACAATTATTTTTGAGCTGGATTCAGTAGGATTTAGCAACACACTTGAATATTCCAAAATATAGAAAATAAGGAATTCAGGATGATGCCTGGGTTGTAAAATTGAATGACTAGAAGGATGATGATACTCTCACTAGTAATAGGGAAATTGAGGAAAACAGATAGAGTTTGGGGAAAAGATAAGTTCAGTTTTGAACATGATAAGTATAAGACATCGAGAGAAATGATTATTTCTCTCATATTAACAAACACATCTGAAATATATAAGGCATATAGATTTCAAGTGAGATTTTCCTCTTTTTATTTCTTCATTCAGAAACCAGAAACCTATAACTGTTCAGTCTTAGATGATTATTATTAATGAATGAGATTGTTGAATCCCCAAGATACATATTTTTCAGTCCTGGGTGGGAGATCCCATCCAACTAGAGAACTTTACAAAGAATTTAATCTAAGGTGAATTCTAGTCCATTTTGTTTCACTGAGGCAGGTTTAGATCCTTCCTCTAGATTGTTGGTGGTCTGGCTTGGGATAGTATCTCTGCAATAATCAAAATCATGTCCCCCAGTCCTCTATTAGAATAGGTCCATATCTGATTATAGTATTCACTCTTTCATTAATTGTTAAGCAGAAGCAGGATTTTGGACTCAGGTTCTCTGAATCCAGTCAAGTTTTTTCTCTCTTTTTTTAAAAATGTTTTTTAATGATTTTTTTATTTTTAATTTATTGAATAAAACAAGTATTTCCATAACATAAGATTATTTTTAAAATATGATTACATATGAAATTGTAAATCTATAGTGTACAACTTGCTATTCCTTTAAATATATAATACTTTTGTAAATATCTTTCTTTTTTCTTTTATTTCCCCTTTTTTTCTTCCCTCCCCCCACCCACCCGGGAAATGGGGCCATTAGACATAAATGCCTGTGTGTATGTGTATGTGTCTATGTGTGTATCGATGTAAAACCATTCTATACTTCTATTTATCAGTTCTTTTTTTTAGACAAAGATAGCATTTCTTCATAAGTTCTTTGTAGATAATTTGGGTATTTTTAATAGTCAAAATGAATTATTTGATCTAAATTGTTAAAAACAATATTGCTATTACTGTGTACAGCTTTCTTGGTTCTGCTCATTTTGCTCTTCATTATTTTGTGCAAGTCTTTCCATTTTTTCCCTAAGATTATCAAAATCATCATTTCTTGTAACATAATAGTATTCCATCACAATCATATACAATAACTTGTTCAGCTATTCTACAATTGACAGACATCCCTGCAGTTTCCAGTTCTTTCTTTGTCATTACAAAGAGAGTTGCTATAAATATTTTAGAACATGTAGGTTCTTTTTCTTTTTCCCTAATCATCTTGGAAATAGAGCTAATAGAGGGTATTGTGGGTCAAAGGATAGAGACAATTTAATAACTCTTCTTCTTTTCTATGTAACATTCTGCCTCTCAGCCTTGGACAGAGACTGCTCCTGATTCATGAGACTCTAGCAAAAGAGAAAAACAGGAAAAGATCAAAAGTCAAATTCCAAAGCTCTGACTACCACTACAGTCAAATCACATCATGTTCTTCCAATCTTGATATGTACTCCTTCAAGGACTCAAGGTTACATCTCAGATCCATCTTTTAAGATGATGTAATGCCTTTTTACAATAATTTCTCTTTCTCAACTTCAATAAGTCCCTTTCTACTGTTTCTTACCCTGCTGTCTAACAATCATGTGAAGACTTCCTTGATCCTTTAAAAACTTTCACTTGACTCTGCCCTTGGTCTAACTCTTGTACCTTTCACTTCCAAACTCCTAGAAAAGTGAATGGGATCAAGTGGAATTTTCTCAAAAAGTCTGAGTTGGAGTGGACCAGATCTTAGGCCTAAGTCACATGATCTCTATTCTCAAAGCTCTGTAAGGCAGGAAAGTGAAGTGACAGGAAGTGAGATGGCCCACAGGAAGCAGATAACATTGCTGACTATTGGTTAATAATGATTACTTCCTTTTCAGTCCATCCGATGGAAAGACCTGGGTCTTTTGCTATTTAACCAGACTCACTATTTCTTACTCATTAGTCCAAGCACATGCTGGGAGATGGGAGCTGAGAAGCTCTGGGTCTGCTCAGGTATGTTTGGGACTCTCTTTGCAAGGACTGAATAAATGTTTCCTTTTTAATATCTGAAGATGTCTTTGAGAAGTCAATTAATTTGGCTAAGGGGGGTCTAGCACCCATCCCATACAAAAGTAATATTTTTACTTGCTGTCTTTATCATCTCATCTCTCAATCTCCTCAAATCTAACATAATATATATGCCCCCACTTAATTATTTGGCATCTGAAATACCAATTGACTGAAAGTAAGGGGGGAACCTGAAACTGTCCTCTTTGAAACTGTCCTTGATTTTTGGGGTGAGTCTTTTGACAGAGACCCATCCTTCAGGGCAGTTAAGTGATTCCATCAAGATTAGCCCAGGGACACTGCTACAATGTTGGTGGAATTGTGAATACATCCAGCCATTCTGGAGAGCAATTTGGAACTATGCTCAAAAAGTTATCAAACTGTGAATATCCTTTGATCCAGCAGTGTTAATGCTGGATTTATATTCCAAAGAGATTTTAAAGAAGGGAAAGAGACCTGTATGTGCAGAATGTTTGTGGTAGCCCTCTTTGTAGTGGCTAGAACCTGGAAACTAAGTGGATGCCCATCAATTGGGAATGGCTGAATAAATTATGGTATATGAATGTTATGGAATTTATTGTTCTATAAGAAATGAGCAGCCTAATGATTTCAGAAAGGCCTGGAGAGACTTATATGAACTGATGCTGAATGAAATGAGCAAGACCAGGAGATCATTTATACTTCAACAACCATACTATATGATGATCAATTCTGATGGACGTGGCCATTTTCAACAATGAGATGAACCAAATCAGTTCCATTAGAGCAGTAATGAACTGAAACAGCTACACCCAGTGAAAGAACTCTGGAAGATGACTATGAACCACTACATAGAATTCCCAATCCTTCTATTTTTGTCTGCCTGCATTTTGGATTTCCTTCACAGGCTAATTGTACACTATTTCAAAGTCCGATTTTTGTGCAGGAAAATAACTCTATGGATGTGTATACATATATTGTATTATATTTTTTACATATTTAACATATATTGGTCTACATGCCATCTGGAGGAAGAGGTGGGGGGAAGGAGGGGAAAACTTGGAACAGAAGGTTTTGCAAGGGTCAATGCTGAAAAATTACCCATGCATATATCTTGTAAATAAAAAGCTATTAAAAAAAAGATTAGCCCAGGACCACTCCCTACTTAGCTCAAACTTAAGTGGTCTCATTTGCCTGGAGATCTGGACCTAATATTTCTATTGAGCTGAAAATTAGTTCAGCACCACTTCTACTTAGCTGGAACTTAAATGGTCTTATTCAATTGGAAATCTAAGCCTGGAGGCAGCGACAACATTGCATTCAATTGAAACTTCAGTCTCAGATCTTTTTTAAGGGCAAATTTGGGCTCATTTCTTGGCAGAGGCCCAAAAGCAGGACTGCGCTTTGTCAAGGAACATCTCTCTCTATAGCTAGCTTCCAGGGCCCTGCCCTTTGTGAAGACATTCTCTTTTCAGTGTTAACCTGTCTTTGTGTCTTACCAGGATTTCTTTGCTAAGATCTTTATCTCTCTGCCAGGATTTCTCTACTAGACTTTGTTCTCTGTCAAGACCTTGCCACTGAGAAAGTCAATGTCCTAGCAAAAGCTGACTTCTCATCCAACAATAAACTTTCTTTTTGCAAGTCTAACTTTTCGGGTTTGTGAATTCTTTCATGTTGAACTTCTGCAATGACCAGGAGGGGTTCCTATAACTCTGCACTGCCACTACCTTCATCAAAACTACTCAGGATTTCGTGACTACTGATTATCTCTTAATTCCTAAAGACAAAATTTTCACTGTCCTTGAATATTTTTTGAGTTCTGAACATAACTTTGAACATTTATAATAAAACCTAGGCTTTTACCTTTGTAACGTCTGCATTTTGGTAAATATGTTTCAGTAGGCTATACCTACCTCATGAATTCAGAAAACAGATTTTTCTCAAAAAAAAAAAAAAAAAAATTGAAAAAGACCAAGAGTGGTACCCTATGGTTGGGATATATGCTCAGTTTCTCCTCTCTAATCCAGGCAGTTTATATTCTCCCTCCTAATTCAACCCCAACATTTGGGTTCATCTCCAGTTTTCTACATTTTCCCATTGGATAAAGAATAAACAACAAACTCTAGGCTTCAGTAAAAGCATAGCTGCCCCACTGGGGACACAACTAGAACAGGTCAATTCAGCATCATAATTCCTCTTTCCTTTTTTCCTCCCTTTTTCCCTCCCATTCTTCCTCCTTATACCTTTCCCTGAAGGTGCTCCACCCAAAGAAATGTAAATTGTTTTTACTCTAATCACTGAAATATCTTAAAATATCTGGAGATTTGCTGGCAAGATTTCTTTCTTAAGAACTAGAGCTTTAAACCCAAATCATTCTGGTTCCATTGGTAACAGTAGGTCCCAGTCAAGCCTTAATTGATCAGTATTTGGACTCTGATTGACTCAAAGTGGATATAAATAAGAATTATTGCTGTTTTGACAAAAAACCCTGAGGGTCTTCCCCTCCTACATTGAATTCTTTGTTTTTGACCCAATAAAAGGGTTATTCTTTGACTCAATTTTTACTTAGCCTTAATCACTGAGTGGGCATTACCTCAGTCAGACTGAGACCCTTAGCTTTAAAAAAGTCCAAGGACCATCTCTAGACACACTGATCTATTTCTTGCCACTGAACCCAGATGGCTCTAGAGAACAAAGTGAGACTGGTGATTTTGCATAGCCTTCTCTCACTTAAATCCAATTTGCTTACATAGATCAATGTCTTCTTTGAGAAGGAAAGACAAACAAAAACATCCTGATCCTATATATCTTTGAGGACATGTAGCTATCTTCCTCTTAAAATGTAAACTCCTTGAAATAAAGCTTTTCTTTATGCCTTTGAGTTCATTGTGCCTAGGACAAAGCATTGCACATAGTAAGTGTTTAATGAATGTTCAATTGAATTTAATTAGACAGCTAACCCTAGAGTGTAGGGAGTTACTCATTTTACAGATTAAAAGACATAAAGACTCAAAAAGAAGTAGGTGTCTTGGCCAAGGATCCTCTGACCTCACATTTGAGACTTTTGCCTCTGCTCCAGGCTGCCTTAAATGAAATATGAATAGGATATGTGTTAGGAGGAATTTGTTAGTGTGTATCAGGCAAAAGTGACTGGCAGATTTGGACAGGGAAAAGACGTGACACAGAGGCAACAGGGAGTTACTCTGACTTAACACCACTGGAAGCATGAAAATGTGACTGACGAGTAATGGGATACACCAGTATTTTAAGCCAAGGTAGTGAGAAGAACTGAGACTCACTTGTCATTTTCATATTATGGGCAAGAAACCATATATTGTACAGGAACCAAGAGAAATAATTAAATCAAGGTGACTTCAGAGCAAATACTTCAGCAACAACGGCTCAGGGAATCAATTTGAAGAGAAAAATGAAAACAATGGAAAATGAAGGTCACAAAATGAAGATTTGTCTGTTGGAAGAAGCCAGTTGGCCCTCACCACTCACTTTCTAATCTCTTCTTGGGAAGCAGAATGTATAGTGGAAAGAGTACTGACTCTTTAGTCAGAAGATTTGAATTCAAATCCTGATTTTGATGTTTACTGCCTTTTGATCTCAAACAAGTCACTTTAAGTTTCCTCATTTGAAAAGGAAAAAAGGAGGGTAAGATGACCTCTAAGGTATCTTCCATTTATAAAGGTATGATGTTGGGTATTGTCTAAAACAGCCTTTTATAAATGTGACAAGATTGTTTTCTAATACTGTAAGAAAGCTTACATATTAATTAAAAAGTTTCATGAAGACAAAATCAAGCCAGCATTTATACAGCACTATGAAGTTTGCAAAGTACACCTATGGATATGCATATGTTAAACTCATTTAAGCTTCATAACAACTCTGTGAAATAGGTGTATTCTTCTACTCATTTTACCCAAAAGGAAACAGGTTGGAAGAGATTAAATAATTGGCCCAGAGTCAATCCACTTGGTAAAAGTCTAAGGAAGAATTCAAGGTCAGGTATTCCTGATTCTAAACCTTGCAACCAAGGCTACCTCTAGATGTAAAGACAAAGGAATCTTTGCTATTCACCAGCCCAGCTGTTATGGTTCCTTCCCCTTTCTTGACCCCACAACTCATTCATTTAGAAGACATGTCTGCATAAAGTTACTCACATCCTTTGGAAAAGCCTGGAACTTTGAAAGCACTCTGCTGAGAGAGTCTAAATGTAGATCTTCATTCCCCAAGGCTTGTCACATCCTCATGGAAGCTTAAAAACAACATGCATTTTCCAGTCCAGCCTGTTCACTGCCATTTGGCAAAATACTCTTTATTTTCACATGTTTCAAATTAGCTGATTAACACGGCTGGTTTTGTTTAGCAGGGACTTCAAATGGCTCGGCATTTTATCAGACTTTTTTTGTAGAGCAGTATTATTTATGATGTTATCAGAAATTGGAGAAGAATATTTTTGTTCAATTCTGAAAGTCATTCGTGGATTTGGTGGTAACAATAATAACTTTATCTGGAAACACTAAGCAGAGAGGCCTTAGTTAGGGAGTAGAGAATTCTAATTTTAGAAAACCAAAGACAAATACAAATAATAAGCCAGGGAAAATTTGGTTAATTAAAAATTCTTGGCCCCAAATTTTAAAAAGTAACCTTGGATTTTAAAGCACATTTACAAAAATTGCTTAGGTAAATATATTTTGGCTCAAAACTCATTTCCCGAAACCATTAATTCCAAAACGGTGGATAAATAGCCTGTAGTTATTATTGAAAGCAAGTAATAACTGATACTTATATTGTATTAAAGTTTGGAAAGTGCTTGATATACATCATCATGTTTGAGCCTTATGATGACCCTGTGAAATAGGAATTACAAGTGTCATCTCTATTTTACAGATAAGAAAAGTGAGGCCCTAAGAAGTCAAATGACTCAGCTGTGGTTATGGAACTAGCAAGAGTAGGGATAGAATTTGATCCCTGGTTTTTCTCGCTCTGGGTCCAGCACTCTAAACTCTGTTCAAGACTGTTTGTTATATGGACTTGTATTCAAGACGTGTTTGTATGTAAAATATGCACACATAATAGGTAATAATAATAACTGGAATTTATGTAACGCTTCAAGGTTTGCAAAGTGTTTTACAAGGATTATCTCATTTGATCTTCATAACAGTTCTGAGATGTAGATACTATTATAATTTCTACAATTCAAACAATTGCAGAAGATAAGTTGATTGATTTTTCCAGGGTCACATAGTTAGTATATGTTTAAGGCTGAAGTTGAACTCACGTATTCTCTATTCCAGGTCTAGCTCTCTATCTACTATACCAATTACCTGCCTTGAGGATCATCTGTATTTATCCTTCTTTGTATCCACAATCTTATTGATAAGGACTTTTCTTGCCATTTTACCACTTCAAGTGACCACCCTTCTTCACCTTGAACTATTCTTCTTCTATGTGTCTGTCCATATATTCTGCTTGGAGGATCTACTCAATACTTGGAGACTTTCCATTCAGTCTTTTACTATTTTGTGAATACTCAGGCTCACAATCCATTATCCCCAATTCTTATTACATGACCAGACTATCTCTTATTTTAATCATTCTGTAGCATTTATTTTTAAAAATTTTATTTTATTTTGAACTTGAAAATAAAACAAGCATTTCCATAATATAGTAGAATAGGAAAAATGATTGCACATGAAACTGCAAATCTATTGTATACTTTTAAATATATAGTAAAGTCATTATGCAATTCCCCCCCCCCCAATTTTGCTCCCTGATGCTAGACATGTTAACATTGGACACACACATACATACACACATACATACTTCTATTTATCAGTTCTTTCTCTGGATTATATAAATATAATAAATCTTCTTTCCCTATTCTCATTTAGCAATCTATTACATACAATAGAAAAATCTATTATCCATTTTTCAAAGTTAACAACTTCTTTTAAAATATCAGATTAGATTGTTATTAAACAGAAGCATTTCTGAGTTTTAAGAAAAATTGATGTTGATTTTTACTAGGATGTCATCTAATTGCATACAGTCAGATGATACTGAAATAGTTCATTAAATAGTCAATATCAGTTCCTATATCATTTATATAGTCAACATTAATTTTTTGTGATATTTTTCAGTGAATATCAAATCTAATTCCATATGATTTTTCTTTTACAGTGAGTATTAGTTTTATGTAATCATGAGACTTAAAAATATTCTATAAGCTTTCATTATCTTTTATATCTGAAACTATATTTTCTAACACATTTCTCTCCATGCTCAAATATTGAAGGGCAAGTAGATGGCATAACAGATAGAGTATTAAACCTGAAGTCAGAAGGACCTGAGTTCAAATCTGAACTCAGTCACTTAATGTGTAACCTTGGATAAGTCACTTGACCCCAATTGCCTCACCTCCAAAAAACATAAATAAAAATAAATAAAATATTTTTTAAAAATATTGAGTATCAAAATATATGATGACTTGGTTAGCAGAATGTTGACAAGGCCTTCACTGATTTTTTTATCTTCTGGAAAAAATATTGGAATTTGATCTATAGTTATCTTTATGGTGATCATTCTTATTTATGCTCACCATGAACAATTCAAGTTCCAATGATTAATTGTCCCACAAAGTTTCTTGTTGCCTTCTGTGAACAATGAAAATAGTTCCATCATCTCCTGTATCAGCTTTTCAGCTGTTCTTTTAAGTAATTTAAATAATAATAAACTTAAATAACACTTACATAATAAAGAACATATTTTAAATAATAATAATACTAAATATGATGTATTTTTCTTGACTTCTCTGCAGCATTAGCAGGGAGTCTTTAGCAGCATCATATCAGATACTCTATTTTCCTTGGATTTTTGTTATTCTATTATTTCTTGGTTCTCCTCCTAGCTGTCTGTCCTAGCCCCTTTTTGGTCACCTTTAATAGATAACCAATTATATCATGTCAAGTAACTGTCGGTGTATCCCCAAGACTAAATCCTGAGTCCTACTATTTCTCAACATTCTCTCTTGGTGAAATCTCATCAATTTCCATGAATTTAATTATATTTCTATAGAAATAACTCTCAGATCTGTATATTCAGAAGCATATTTCCAATTGCCTGATAGAAATTTTAAATTGATTCTTCTATAAACCTCAATGTGTCCAAAAAATGAATTCTGTTTCCCCTTGAATTCATTACTTCTGTCCAGGGTATCCTATCCTTCTATGTACCAAGTTTGTTATATTCAGTGTTAACTACTCACTCTTTCTTATTTCATATATCCAGCTAATTGCCAATTTTTTCCATTTATACTTTTCCAATACCTCTTGCATCTATCCCTTAATTTCTACTCACAGAGCCACCTCTCTACTTCAGATCTTTGTCTCCTCTTATCTGGACTATTTCAATAACCTCCTAATTGTTCTGACTCAAGGCTCACATCTCTCCAATCTCTCCTTACACAGCTGCCAAGGTGATGTTCCTAAAATTTGGGTTTCATGGTACCACTCATCTATTCAATAAACTCCAATGGTTCTTTTTTGCATTTAAGATCAAAGGTAAAATCTTGAGCTTTTCAAGTTATTCACAATCTGTTCCCAATATACTGTTAAAAATATCACATATTGTTCCTTTCCTCCTATTTCTGACATACATCGCCTCATCTTCTACCTCTATCTTTGTATTAGCTATCTCTTATGCCTGAAATGCAGTTATCTCATCTCTGCCTTAAAATCAATCAGAGTCAACATTTATTAAGCACTTAGTAAGTAGGCAAGACATTCTATTAATCCTGCAATTACATAGAAAGTCCCTGTCATCAGAGTTCATATGCTTCCAATCCTTTGTTGCCTTTAAAATTCCATTCTAGTGACCTTTTCTACATTGAGTATATCCTGATTTTCTTAGTTATATGAGTCATATAACTTATGCTTTCTTTCTATTCATCAAGAACCAATGTACTACTTGGACTATCCATCTGTTTTCATTATGTGATCAGTCTATTTCTTTTTCTTCCCATATATGTCTGATCATGTCTTTTGCATACCACCTTTGAACGAATCATTATTTGTAATAATCTATGGTCTATTTACTCCCATTGGGTTCCTCTCCATTATTCTTAGCTTTGGTTAAAATACAAATTCTTTATGGAGGTTGGTGTTCCATATTTTTTGGGCATATAAAATAAATAATACCTATATTAGAAAGATGGGTTTTTGTGGCAAATTAGTATCATGGAAACTACAGTCATACAGTCAGATGATTCTGAAATAGTTCATTAAACTACAACCCAGTCCTGCCTTCTCCAATCTTCCATAGTGTCTATCAAAGAGACATGTGTCTTTTATAGCTCACTTATTTTTTCCTCCATCTACCTAAATGGAAGAGAACTAGATTTATGGATCAATAAATTGTTCAATATCTGAATCAATACATCTATAGATACATTGCGTTACTAATTCAATGAATTGCTTATCTACAATATGGGTATGCGGATTTAAAACCTACTTAGTTTTTTAGTTTGGTTTGGTTTTGGTGGGGATTTTTTTTTCAGTATGAATAGCTAAATTAATATCCAAACATCACAGATTTTAGTTAGGAAGTTTTGTAGTGTACTAGAGATCAATGCAATTAGTACAATGTCATCTGAAATCAGACGCTTTTAGAGAAAGCTTTTATTTTTTGCAATAAATAATCCTTCTTTTATTTGGATTTTAATCAAGATATCTTCCATCACACTGGCAAGTGCTCTCTGTGAGTTTATACTTTCTATTTGCTTAATAGTTATACTCTGAAGATTACCAAACAAAGTTTTCTACATCTACTTGGAGGTAATATAGCATAATTAATTCTTAATTCTAGTGTCTTCCCTCTGTTGAGTGCTTCCAATATTTCCTATATATAGTTTTATTTCTACATAGATATCTGGACACTATTTTCTCTGTTATATTGTGAACTTTTTGAAAGCAGGAACTTTGTTTTCCTAATGTTTAGCATAGTGGTTGCACATAATTGATGGTTAATACATTTTTATTGACTGATTATTGTATGATTTTAATGGATAATTATGAATATTCCAGCCATATTGATAAGGAGCTTCTATCTATGTAGAGAAGGAAGATAGTATGTTAGCAAATTCTAAGTCTCTTAATAAATGAAATACAAATTAAAGCTAACTGAAAACTAAATAATCTAATTCTAAAGAACAAATGAGTCAAAGAACAAAACATATAATCAACAAAGAAAATAATGAAAATGAGACAACCAAAGCAATAATTAGATGAAAATCTACATTGCTAATTGCCACATAAGTAAAAGAGAAAAAGAGCAGATCAGTTAATTGGGCATTAAATTTAAAAAAAAAGCCTAGAAAAAGAACAAATTAAAAATCCCCACTTAAAAAACAAAATAAAAATTGTGAAACTTAAATAATCAGTAAAATCAAGAGTTGGTTTGATGAAAAACACAAATAGATGAACCATTGGGTAATTTTTTTTAAAAAAGAAAGCCAGATTGCTAGTTTCAAAAATGAAAAGATTGGATACAACACCAATGAAGATGACACTAAGGCAATTATTAAGGTATTTTGCCTAATCATATCTGTAAACGTGAGAATCTAAGTGAAATAGATATTTACAAAAAGTACAAACTGCTCAGATTGTTACAAGAGAAAGTAGAATATTTAAATAATTACATCTTAGAAAATAAATTAAATAAACCTTTAAGAAATATATACCCAGGATCAGATGGGTTTATAAACAATTTAAAGAACAATTAATCCTATACTTTATGGACTACTTTGAAAAAAATAAAGAAAGAAGGAATACTACCAAATTTATTTTACACCATAAATATGGTATGGATACTTAAACCAGGAAGAGCAAAAATAGAAAAGGAAAACTATAGGCCAATGTACTTAATGAATAGCATGCAATGTTTTAAAATAAAAAAAAACAAGCAAAAGGATTATAGCCATATATCACAAAGATTATACATTGGGATCAGGTCAGACTCCTATAAGGAATTTATAGAATTAATTAAGATTAATAAATAATAATATTAATAATGGAGATGAAGTTTGCATATATATATACATATATATATGTATGCGTATGTGTATATATATATACACATACACATGCACAAACACACACACACACACACACACACAGAACCAATTGTTAAATATTTATTCACAAAATCCTAGACCTAAGCTTTCAGCTAAAGAATTTGGATAATATTTGATAAGCAATATAAAATCACTTGGATTTCCTGAAAGCCAAGATGGAAAAAAGAGCCTAGATATCTTTCAGGAAATCATCAAGAAAAACTGCCCTGATGTTCTAGAACCAGAAGGTAAAGTAGCTATTGAAAGAATTCACCAATCACCTCCTGAAAGAGATCCCAAAATGAAAACTCCAAGGAATATTACCTAAATTTCAGAATTATCAAATCAAGGACAAAACATTGCAAGCATCCAGAAAGAAACAATTCAGATATCAAGGAGCCACAATCAGGATTCCCAAGACCTAAACAGCATTCACCTTAAAGGACCAAAGGCCTGGAATCTGATATTTCAGAAGGCAAAGAAACTTGGATTGCAGCCAAGAATCAATTATCCAGCCAAATTGAGCATTATCTTTCAGGGAAAAAAGATTAATATTCAATGATACAGATGAATTTCATTTATTTTTGAAGAAAAGACAAGCTGAACAAAAAAAATTGATCTCCAAATACAGAATTCAAGTGAAGCATAAAAAAATAAAAAGGAAAGAAATCTTGAGAACTATATTTCTCTTATGGGTATACTTTGAGCATGTGGTTATAATTTGACTTTATTGTGATAATATGAAAGAAAATTAGAGATGGAAAGGTGATTGTACTGGAAAAAGAGGAAAATGGAAGGAAAATGAAGAAAATTACATCCCATGAAAAGACAAAGACGATTTATTATAATTGAGGGAAAAAAGGGAGGAGGATGAACATTGTGTAAATCTTACTCTCATCAGATTTCGCTCAGAGAGAATATCAAACATATTTTGTTTCACAGAGAAACTTGTTCCCACCTTGTGTGGAAGGGGAAAGGAGAAAATAAAGGGGAAGGCTAACAGAAGGGAAAACAGAAGTAGTAGGGGAAAGGTGTAAGAAACGGGGAGAGGCTCTTAAAGAGGAGGGCTATTTGAGAGCAATTGAGAAGCAAATTACTGGGAAGAAGGAAAGTAGAAAAGGAAAAAGAAAAGCATAATTGTGGATAAATAAGATGGTAGGAAACACAGAATTGGTTATTTTACCTGTGAATGTAAATGGGATGAACTCTCCCATAAAATGGAATTAAATAGAAGACTGGATAGAATCCTACTATATGTTGTTTACAAGAAACACATCTAAAGCAGAGTGATAAGTACAGAGTGAAGGTAAAAGGCTGGAGCAGAATCTCTTATGCTTCAGTAAAGTTAAAAAAAAACAAAAAACAAAAAATAAAACAAACAAACAAACAAACAACAACAACAACAACAAAAAAAAAAAAAAAAAAAAAAAACAACAGGAGATATCCATCCTGATCTCAGATGAAGCAAAAGCAAAAATAGATCTAATTAAAAGAGATAAGGAGAAAACTATGTCTTGCTAAAGGGTACCATAGATAAGGAAACAATATCAATACTAAACATATATGCACCAAATGGTATAGCATTCAAATTCTTTGAGGAGAATTTAAGAGAATTGCAAGAAGAAATAGACAGCAAAACTACACTAGTGTTGTATCTCAAACTTGGTCTCTTAAAACTATATTCATCAAACCACAAAATAAATAAAAAAAGAAAGTATCTCGAAGATGGCGGAGAAGAAACACACGACTCAGTGAACGTCCTCACTCCCTCACAACCAATTAGATAAATTAAGTCTCAAAATTAGCTCAGGACTGATAGATACCACAAGGACTGGAAGCACGACTTACCAGCTGAAGAGAATCTGGAGTTTCAACAGGAAAGGTCAGTTCTCAGGGGAGGAATAAGAAAGACCAGCACAGACGGTGGGGTAGGGGCACACTGCGCCCATTGCGCTGGGAAGGGCTCTGGGATCAGAGAAGCCACTGAGTTAAAGGAATCTGGCACAGGCTGTTAGCTCTTCTCTGCTAATTATTTAGCAGTTCAGAAGAGAAAGCCAAAATATTTTAAAATTCAGATTAGATTTTCCCCGGACCCTGGGGGTGACTCAGTAGACTCGGCACCAGGGGGTGTGGCCTCAGCTACCTCCTGAGAATAGTTAAGAGACTGACAAGTGGGTGGATACGGCCCAAGGCAACACACACTGCCTAGCTTAGCTGGAGGGAGTGGAACTCAGCTCCAGGAAGTCCCAGAGAAGCGGAACCTTTGAACTAGGGACCGCGGTTTCTGGCAGACACTTCCAGTTTGAGCGCAGGGGCTTCTCACGTCACCTGCTGCAGACATCCACTCCCCACCCGGACACATAGGCTGAGCTTCGTGCTGTCTTCACTATTCTACGCCCTCGAAGCACAGCAGTGCTAATCACCTCTGAGGCACTTCCAGGGAGGGGTTGGGGAACTCTCTCCCAGAGCTCTCTCTTAGCTCAGGCTTAGGAGCCACTGCATCCATCCGGTCTGGGAGGAAGCTGGTAAAGAAGTAAATAATTTTCTACCCCAGAGACAGACCCCAAAAGATTTTTTTAAGTATGAGCAAAAAAGCTAGAAAAACCATAGATTCCTTCTATACAGAGAAAGAGCGGGTATCCAACCCCGAGGAAGTTGACAGCAGAGAATCAATAGACAACAACCTAAAGGGGAACGATTCCTGCCCCCCATCACATAACTCTCTCCTAGAAGAAGCTCTTAAAAAATTGAGGGAGATCGAAGAAAAATGGGGAAAAGAAAGGGAAGTTATGATAGAAAATAACAACGTCCTGAAATTGGAGTTGGAAAAAATAAAGAATTCACAGGACATGCAGGGAAACAAAATTAGTGAATTAGAAAAGGTTAAAAAAACACAGGAAAGTAGGATTTCTGAATTGGAAAAGATAAAAAAGTCTCAAGAAAATAGAATTTCTGAATTGGAAAAAGAAAATAATTCTCAAAAAAAAAAATTAGGGAAATGGAAAAAAACTCAATAGAGCAAAATAATTCATTTAAAAACGAAATTGGGCATTTACAAAAAGAACTAAAAACTGTGAAAGAAGAAAATAACTCCTTAAAAGTCAGGATGGAACAAATAGAAATGAATGATTCACAGAGAACCCAAGAATCAGTCAAACAAAACAAAAAAAAATGAGAAGCTGGAGAACAACGTCAAATACTTACTGGGAAAATCTATAGACCTGGAAAATAGATCTAGGAGAGATAATCTGCGGATTATTGGACTTCCAGAAAACTATGACCAAAAAAAGAGCCTAGATTCTATTTTACAGGAAATTATCAAAGAGAACTGCCCAGAGATAATAGAAACAGAAGGGAAAGTAGATGTGGAAAGAATTCATCGAACTCCTTCTGAAATAGACCCTAAAAAAAGAACACCACGGAATATTGTGGCTAAGCTGCAGAATTACCACACAAAGGAGAAAATCCTGCAAGCAGCTAGAAAAAAACAATTTAAATACCAAGGTGCCACAATAAGGGTCACCCAAGATCTGGCTGCCTCCACATTAAAAGATAGAAGGGCCTGGAACCTGATATTCCGAAAGGCAAAAGATCAAGGACTGCAACCAAGAATGAACTACCCAGCTAAGTTTAGCATCTTTTTCCATGGAAGAAGATGGTCATTCAATGAAACAGAGGAATTCTATATGTTTCTAAGAAAAAAACCAGACTTAAACAAAAAATTTGATCTACATCCACAAGACTGAAGAGAAACAGAAAAAGGTACACAGAACCCTTGAGAACTGTAACTCTGTTGTGGGTATATAAAAAATACTCAAGGATAATTTGATTTTACTGATATAAAAGAAAAAAAGGGGGTGTGGTAAAGGGAAGGAGGTCGATTCAGAAAAAGGGGAAGGAGTGATAAAAAGAGGGAAACTACATCCCAGGAAGAGACATAGAAAATACACCATATCTGAGGGAACTTAGTGAGGGGGAGAATCATTGTGTGAATCTTACTCTCATCAGAAGAGGCTCAAAGAGTAAATAATTAACATATTTGTTTTTCAGAGAATTTTCTCTCACCTCATTAAAAGGGGGGAGAGGAAAAGGGGAAAGGAAAAGGAGAATAAGTGAAGGGACTTGGAGGGAGGGGGGAGGGATCCTAAAAAAAAAAAAAAAAAGAGGGAGGGTTGCGCGTCACAAGGGGGGTCTGTAAATTAAATATCGGGGAGGGGGATCAGGGGGGTCAAGGGAAAAAAGTATAATCTGGGGATAATACGATGGCAGGAAACACAGAATTAGTAATTTTAACTGTAAATGTAAATGGGATGAACGATCCCATCAAACGGAGACGGATAGCAGATTGGATCAAAAAGCAGAACCCTACAATATGTTGTCTACAGGAAACACACTTAAAGCAGGGAGATACATACAGAGTAAAGGTAAAAGGTTGGAACAGAGCCTATTATGCTTCAGGTAAAGCCAAAAAAGCAGGGGTAGCTATCCTTATCTCAGATCAAGCAAAAGCAGAAGTAGATCTCGTTAAAAAAGATAAGGAAGGAAACTATATCCTGCTGAAAGGTAGCATAAATAATGAAGCCATATCAATACTAAACATATATGCACCAAGTGGTATAGCATCTAACTTTCTAAAGGAAAAGTTAAGAGAACTGCAAGAAGAAATAGACAGTAAAACTATAATAGTGGGAGATCTCAACCTTGCACTCTCAGATTTAGACAAATCAAACCACAAAACAAACAAGAAAGAAATTAAAAAAGTAAATAGAACATTAGAAAAACTAGGTATGATAGACCTTTGGAGAAAACTGAATGGCAATAGGAAGGAATATACTTTCTTCTCAGCAGTTCATGGATCCTATACAAAAATTGACCATATATTAGGACATAAAGATCTCAAAATTAAATGTAGGAAGGCAGAAATAATAAATGCCTTCTTCTCAGATCACAATGCAATAAAAGCTACATTCAGTAAAAAGTTAGGGGTAAATAGACCAAAAAGTAATTGGAAACTGAATAATCTCATCTTAAAGAATGACTGGGTGAAAGAGCAAATTATAGAAACAATTAACAATTTCACCCAAGATAATGATAATGATGAGACATCATATCAAAATCTTTGGGATGCAGCTAAAGCAGTAATAAGGGGAAATTTTATATCTTTAGAGGCTTATTTGAAGAAAATTGAGAAAGAGAAGATTAACGAATTGGGCTTACAACTTAAAAGGCTAGAAAAAGACCAAATTATAAACCCCCAACCAAAAATTAAACTCGAAATACAAAAATTAAAAGGAGAAATCAATAAAATTGAAAGTAAAAAAACTATTGAATTAATAAATAAAACCAAGAGTTGGTTTTATGAAAAAGCCAATAAAATAGATAAACCTTTGGTAAATTTGATAAAAAAAAAGAAAGAGAAAAATCAAATTGATAGTCTTACAAATGAAAAGGGGGATCTTTCCACCAATGAAGAGGAAATTAGAGAAATAATAAGGAGTTACTTTGCCCAACTTTATGCCAATAAATTTGATAACTTAAGTGAAATGGATGACTTTCTCCAAAAATATAGGCTCCCTAGATTAACAGAGGAGGAGATAAATTGCTTAAATAGTCCCATTTCAGAAAAAGAAATAGAACAAGCTATTAATCAACTCCCCAGGAAAAAATCCCCAGGGCCAGATGGATTCACATGTGAATTCTACCAAACATTTAAAGAACAATTAGCCCCAATGTTATATAAACTATTTGAAAAAATAGGGAATGAAGGAGTCCTACCAAACTCCTTTTATGACACAGACATGGTACTGATACCTAAACCTGGTAGATCGAAAACTGAGAAAGAAAATTATAGACCAATCTCCTTAATGAATATTGATGCTAAAATCTTAAATAAGATATTAGCAAAAAGACTTCAGAAAATCATCTCCAAGATAATACACTATGATCAAGTAGGATTTATTCCAGGAATGCAGGGCTGGTTTAATATTAGGAAAACTATTAATATAATTGACTATATTAATAATCAAATTAATAAGAACCATATGATCATCTCAATAGATGCAGAAAAAGCATTTGACAAAATCCAACATCCATTCCTACTAAAAACTCTTGAGAGTATAGGAATAAATGGATTATTCCTTAGAATAATCAGGAGTATATATTTAAGACCGTCAGTAAGCATAATATGCAATAGAAATAAACTGCAATCTTTCCCAGTAAGATCAGGAGTGAAACAAGGTTGCCCACTATCACCATTATTATTCAATATAGTACTAGAAACGCTAGCCTCGGCAATAAGAGCCGAGAAAGAGATTCAAGGAATTAGAGTAGGAAATGAGGAAATTAAACTATCACTTTTTGCAGATGACATGATGGTATACTTAGAGAACCCCAAAGACTCTGCTAAAAAGCTACTAGAAATAATTCAAAATTTCAGCAAAGTGGCAGGATACAAAATAAATCCACATAAATCCTCGGCATTTTTATATATCACTAACAAAATGCAACAGCAAGAGATACAAAGAGAAATTCCATTCCAAACAAATGTTGAGAGTATAAAATATTTGGGAATCCATCTACCAAAGAAAAGTCAGGAATTATATGAGAAAAATTACAAAACACTTGCCACAAAAATAAAATCAGATTTAAATAATTGGAAAGACATTCAGTGCTCTTGGATAGGCCGAGCGAATATAATAAAGATGACAATACTCCCCAAACTAATCTATTTATTTAGTGCTATACCAATCAGACTCCCAAGAAACTATTTTAATGACCTAGAAAAAATAACAACAAAATTCATATGGAAGAATAAAAGGTCAAGAATTGCAAGGGAACTAATGAAAAAAAACTCAGAGGAAGGTGGTCTAAGTGTACCTGATCTAAAGCTATACTATATAGCAGCAGTCACCAAAACCATTTGGTATTGGCTACGAAATAGACCGGTAGATCAGTGGAACAGATTAGATACAAAGGACAAAAAAGGGTACATCTATAGCAATCTAATCTTTGACAAACCCAAAGATTCCAACATTAGGGATAAAAATTCATTATTCGGAAAAAACTGTTGGGAAAACTGGAAATTAGTATGGCAGAAATTAGATATGGATCCACACTTAACACCATATACCAAGATAAGATCAAAATGGGTCCATGATTTAGGCATAAAGAGGGACATAATAAATAGATTAGAGGAACAGAGGATAATCTACCTCTCAGACTTGTGGAGGAGGAAGGAATTTATGACCAGAGGAGAACTAGAGATCATTATTGATCACAAAATAGAAGATTTTGATTACATCAAACTAAAAAGTTTCTGTACAAATAATACTAATGCAAACAAGATTAGAAGGGAAGTAACAAATTGGGAAAATATTTTTAAAAACAAAGGTTCTGACAAAGGTCTCATTTCCAAAATATATAGAGAACTGACCATAATTTATAAGAAACCGAACCATTCTCCAATTGATAAATGGTCAAAGGATATGAACAGACAATTCTCAGAGGAAGAAATTGAAACTATATCCACTCACATGAAAGAGTGTTCCAAATCACTACTGATCAGAGAAATGCAAATTAAGACCACTCTGAGATACCACTACACACCTGTCAGATTGGCTAAGATGACAGGAACAAATAATGACAAATGTTGGAGGGGATGTGGGGAAATTGGGACACTAATACATTGCTGGTGGAGTTGTGAAAGAATCCAGCCATTCTGGAGAGCAATCTGGAATTATGCCCAAAAAGTTATCAAACTGTGCATACCCTTTGACCCAGCAGCGCTACTACTGGGATTATATCCCAAAGAAATACTAAAGAGCGGAAAGAGACATATATGTGCCAAAATGTTTGTGGCAGCTCTTTTTGTTGTAGCTAGAAACTGGAAGATGAATGGATGTCCATCAGTTGGAGAATGGTTGGGTAAATTGTGGTATATGAAGGTTATGGAATATTATTGCTCGGTAAGAAATGACCAGCAGGAGGAATATAGAGAGGCCTGGAGAGACTTAAATCAACTGATGCTGAGTGAAATGAGCAGAACCAGAAGATCACTGTACACTTCAACAACAATACTGTATGGGGATGTATTCTGATGGAAGTGGAAATCTTCAACATAAAGAAGATCCAACTCACTTCCAGTTGATCAATGATGGACAGAGGTAGCTGCACCCAGAGAAGAAACACTGGGAGGGGAATGAAAATTGTTAGCACTAATATCTGTCTGCCCAGGTTGCATGTACCTTCGGATTCTAATGTTTATTGTGCAACAAGAAAATGATATTCGCACACATGTATTGTACCTAGACTATATTGTAACACATGTAAAATGTATGGTATTGCCTGTCGTTGGGGGGAGGGAATAAAGGGAGGGGGGGTAATTTGGAAAAATGAATACAAGGGATAATATTATAAAATATATATATATATATATATAATAAAAAAAAAGATGTAAAAAATTAAAAAAATAAAATAAAATAAATAAATAAATAAAAAAAGAAGTTAAGAAGCTAAATAGAATTTTAGAAAAGTTAGATATGAAAGATCTTTGGAGAAAATTGAATGAAGACAGAAAGGAGTTTACTTTTTTCTTGGTGGTTCATGCAATTTATATAAAAATTGACCAAATATTAGGGAATAAAAACCTCAAAATCAAGTGCAGAAAGGCAGAAATAGTAAATGCATTTTTTTCAGATCATGATGCAATAAAAATCCCATGCCATAAAAGGTTAGGAGGAAATAGCTCAAAAATTAATTGGAAACTAAATAATCTAATCCTAAAAAATGAGTGGGTCAAACAACAAATCATAGACACAATCAATAACTTCATCCAAGAGAATGACAATAATGAGACACCATACCAAAATTTGTGGTATGCAGTCAAAGTGGTTATTAAAAGTTTAAAACTCTAAATGCTTACTTGCATAAAATAGAAAAAGAGAAGATCAGTGAACTGGGCTTACACCTAAAAAAGCTAGAAAGAGAACAAATTTAAAACTCTCAATTAAATACTAAATTTGAAATTCTGAAACAAAAGGAGAAATTAATAAAACTGAAAGTAAGAAAATTATTGGATTAATAAATAAAACTAAGAGTTGGTTTTATAAAAAACAAACAAAATAGATAAATCTTTAGTTAATCTAACTAGAAAAAAGAAAGAAGAAAATCAAATTGTTAGTCTCAAAAATGAAAAGGAAGAACTCCACTAATGAAGAGGAAATTAGAACAATAGTTAGGAGTTACTTTGCTCAACTTTATGCCAATGAATTCGATAACTTAAATGAAATGGAAGAATACCTTCACAAATATAGCTTGCCCAGATTAACAGAGGAAGAAGTAAATAGTCTAAATAGTCCCATTTCAGAAAAAGAAATAGAATAAACTATTAACCAACTCCCTAAGAAAAAATTCCCAGGACCAGATGGATTTACATGTGAATTCTACCAAATATTTAAAGAACAACTAACTCCATTGCTATATAAACTATTTTAAAAAATAGGGATTGAAGGAGTCATACCAAATTCATTTTATGATACAGACATGTTACTGATACCTAAACCAGGTAGGCTGAAGACAGAGAAAGAAAATTATAGACCAATCTCCCTAATGAATATTGATGTTAAAATCTTAAATAAAATATTAGCAAAAATACTACAGAAAATCATCCCCAGGATAATACACTATGACAAAGTGGGATTTATACCAGGAATGCAGGGCTTGTTCAATATTAGGAAAACTATTAGCATAATTGACTATATCAATAACCAAATTAACAAAAACCATATGATCATCTCAATAGATGCAGAAAAAACATTTGATAAAATCCAATATCCACTGCTACTAAAAACACTTGAGAGTGTAGGAATAAATGGACTATTCCTTAAAATAATAAGGAGCATATATTTAAAACCATCAGTAAACATCATATGTAATGGCGATAAACTGGAACCTTTCCCAGTAAGATCAAGAGTGAAATAAGGTTGCCCACTATCACCATTACTATTCCATATTGTACTAGAAACACTAACCTCAGCAATAAGAGCTGAGAAAAAGATTCAAGGAATTAGAGTGGTAATGAGGAAATCAAACTATCACTCTTTGTAGATGATATAATGGTATACTTAGAGAACCCCAAAGACTCTGCTAAAAAGCTATTAGAAATAATTCAGAAGTTTAGCAAAGTTGCAGGATACAAAATAAATCCACATAAATCCTCAGCATTTTTATACATTACCAACACAATCCAATAGCAAGAGATACAAAGAGAAATTCCATTTAAAATAACAGTCGATAGTATAAAATATTTGGGAATCTATCTACCAAAGGAAAGTCAGGAATTATATGAGCAAAATTACAAAACACTTGCCACAAAAATAAAGTCAGATTTAAATAATTGGAAAGACATTAAGTGCTCTTAGATAGGCCAAGTGAATATAATCAAGATGACAATACTCCCTAAACTAATCTATTTATTTAGAGCTATACCAATCAGACTCCCAAGAAACTATTTTAATGACCTAGAAAAAAAATTCATATGGAAGAACAAAAGGTCGAGAATTGCAAGTGAACTAATGAAAAAAAAAATCAAATGAAGGTGGCCTAGTTGTACCTGATCTAGAACTATATAATAAAGCAGCAGTCACCAAAACCATTTGGTATTAGCTAAGAAATAGACTAGTTGATCAGTGGAATAGGTTAGGTTCACAGGGCAAGATAGTGAATAAAAATAGCAATCTAGTATTTGACAAACCAAACCCAAAGATCCCAACTTTTGGGATAAAAATTCATTATTTCAAAAAAAACTGTTGGGAAAACTGGAAATTAGTATGGCAGAAATTAGATATGGATCCACACTTAATACCATATACCAAGATAAGATCAAAATGGGTCCATGATTTAGGCATAAAGAATGAGATCATAAATAGATTAGAGGAACAGAGAATAGTCTACCTCTCAAACCTGTGGAGGAGGAAGGAATTTATGACCAGAGGAGAACTAGCCATCATTATTGATCACAATAATAGAAGATTTTGATTACATCAAACTAAAAAGTTTCTGTACAAACAATAATAATGCAAACAAGATTAGAAGGGAAGAACCAAATTGGGAAAATATTTTTAAAGTTAAAGGTTCTGATAAAGGTCTCATTTCCAAAATATATAGAGAACTGACCCTAATTTATAAGACATCAAACCATTCTCCAATTGATAAATGGTCAAAGGATATGAACAGACAATTCTCAGATGATGAAATTGAAATTATATCCACTCATATGAAAGAGTGTTCCAAATCACTACTGATCAGAGAAATGCAAATTAAGACAACTCTGAGATACCACTACACACCTGTCAGATTGGCTAAGATGACAGGAACTGATAATGATGAATGTTGGAGGGGCTGTAGGAAAACTGGGACACTGATGCATTGTTGGTGGAGTTGTGAAAGAATCCAACCATTCTGAAGAGCAATCTGGAATTATGCCCAAAAAGTTATCAAACTGTGCATACCCTTTGATCCAGCATTGCTGCTATTGGGCTTATATCCCAAAGAAATACTAAAGAAGGGAAAGGGACTTGTATGTGCCAAAATGTCTGTGGAAGCTCTTTTCGTAGTGGCTAGAAACTGGAAGATGAGTGGATGTCCATCAATTGGAGAATGGTTGGATAAATTATGCCATATGAAGGTTATGGAATATTACTGCTCTGTTAGAAATGACCAGCAGGATGAATACAGAGAGGTTTGGAAAGACTTACATCAACTGATGCTGAGTGAAATGAAAAGAACCAGAAGATCGCTGTACACTTCAATGCTGTATGAAGATGTATTCTGATGGAAGTGGATATCTTCAACATAAAGAAGATCCAACTTACTTCCAGTTGACCAATGATGAACAGAAACAACTAGACCCAGAGAAGGTATACTGGGAAGTGAATGTAAATTGTTAGCACTACTGTCTATCTACCCAGGTTACTTATACCTTTGGAATCTAATACTTAACGTGCAACAAGAAAATTGGATTTACACACATATATTGTATCTAGGTTATACTGTAACACATGTAAAATGTATGGGATTGCCTGTCATCTAGAGGGAGAGAGGGGATAATTTGGGAAAATGATTACAAGGGATAATGTTATTTAAAAAATTACTCATGCATATATACTGTCAAAAATTATAATGAAGTGACTTTGTTTTTAATAATAAAAAAAAAAGAAACAAAAAAAGAAAGAAAAAAACTGCTGGGAAAACTGGAAATTAGTATGGCAGAAACTAGGCATGGACCCACACTTAACACCACATACTACGATAAGATCAAAATGGGTCCATGATTTAGGCATAAAGAATGAGATCATAAATAAATTAGAGGAACATAGGATAGCTTACCTCTCAGACTTGTGGAGGAGAAAGGAATTTGTGACCAAAGGAGAACTAGAGATCATTATTGATCACAAAGTAGAAAATTTTGATTACATCAAATTAAAAAGCTTTTGCACAAACAAAACTAATGCAAACAAGATTAGAAGGCAAGTAACAAATTGGGAAAACATTTTTACAGTTAAAGGTTCTGATAAAGGCCTCATCTCCAAAATATACAGAGAATTGACTCTAACTTATAAGAAATCAAACCATTCTCCAATTGATAAATAGTCAAAGGATATGAATGAAGGTGGGGCCAAGATGGCGGAGAAGATACACGCAATTTTGTGAGCTCCCTTCTTCCCTCAATATCAATTAATTAAATCAGCCTCAAAAATAACAATGGACTGATAGAAACCACAAGGACTGGAAACACGACTTAACAGCTGAAGAGAATCTGGAGTTTCAACAGAAAAGGTTGGTTCCCAGGGGAGGGGAAAAAAAAGGCCAGCACAGACAGGGTTAGGTGCTAGCACACTGTGCCGATCCAGCTAGGGAGAACTCTGGGATCAGAGAAGCCACTGAGATAGAAGAATCTGGCACAGGCTGTTAGTTCTTCTCTGCTTATAAAACAGCAGTCCAGAAGAGAAATCAAGCCACTTTAAAATACAAAGCCAGATCCTAGAACCACCCTAATCTGGAAGTGACCTAACAGATCTCAGCACAGCTGTGAAGCCTCCATCTGCTGTCCAGGGCTTCACCTTGGGGTAGTTAAGAGCTTGAAAAGCAGGGACACAGCCCAAGGCAACATATAATTCATATAGTCCCTGGCTTGGCTGGAGGCTGTGGAACTCAGCTGCGGAAGTCCCAGAAAAGCAAAACCTTTGAAATAGGGACTGTGGTTTCTGGGCAGACACTTCCAGTTTGAGTGCAGGGGCTTTTCACATCAGTTGCTGAGATCCACGCCCCACGGGACACATTGGCTGGGCTTTATGTTGCCTTTACTGTTCAGTCTTAAACCTCAGGGAAGTCTCTAGGACACACACTGGGCAATCCTCATAGCGCAGCCACAGCCATACTAATCACCTCTGAGACACTTCCAGGGAGGGGGAGGGGAACTCTCTCCCAGAGCTTTCTCTTAGCTCAGGCACAGGAGCTGCTGCATCCATCTGGTCTGGGAGGAAGCTGGTAAAGAAATAAATAAATAATTTCTTACCCCAAGAACTGACCCCAAAAGATTTTTTAACCATGAGTAAAAAGCTAAAAAGAACCATTGATTCCTTCTACACAGAGAAAGAGCGGGTTTCCAACCCCGAGGAAGTTAACAGAAGAGAGTCAGCAGATAACAGCCTAAAGGGGAATGATACCTGTCCTCCATCACATAACTCTCTCCTAGAAGAGACTATTAAAAAATTAAGAGAGTTTGAAGAAAAATGGGGAAAGGAAAAAGAAGCTATGATAGAGAATAACAATGTTCTGAAATTTGAGTTGTAAAAAATAAAGAATTCACAGGAGATTCAGGGAAACAAAATTTGTGATTTAGAGAAGGTTAAAAAATCACAGGAAAATAGGATTTCTGAATTGGAAAAGATAAAAAATTGTCAAGAATGTAGGATTTCTGAATTGGAAAAGATAAAAAAGTCTCAAGAAAGTAGGATTTCTGAATTGGAAAAAGAAAATAATTCTCTTAAAAAAATTAGGGAAATGGAAAAAAATTCAATAGAGCAAAATAATTCATTTAAAAACTCAATTGGGCATATACAAAAAGAACTAAAAACTGTGAAAGAAGAAAATAATTCCTTAAAAATCAGGACAGAACAAATAGAAATGAATGATTCATTGAGAACCCAAGAATCAGTCAAACAAAACAAAAAAAAATAAAAATGAAAAGCTGGAGAATAACGTCAAATACTTACTGGGAAAATCTATAGACCTGGAAAATAGATCTAGGAGAGATAATCTGAGGATTATTGGACTTCCCAAAAACTATGACCAAAAAAAGAGCCTAGATTTTATTTTATAGGAAATCCTTGAAGAGAACTGTCCAGAGATAATAGAAACAGAAGGGAAAATAGGCATGGAAAGAATTCATCGAACACCTTCTGAAAAAGGCCCTAAAAAAAAAAAAAAAAAAAAAACAAACTCCACGGAATATTGTGGCTAAGCTGCAGAATTACCACACAAAGGAAAGAATATTGCAAGCAGCTAGAAAAAAATCAATTCAAATATCAAAGGGCCACAATAAGGGTCACTCAAGATCTGGCTGCCTCCACATTAAAAGATCGAAGGGCCTGGAACCTGATATTCTGAAAGGCAAAAGATCAAGGATTGCAACCAAGAATAAACTACCCAGCTAAGTTTAGCATTTTCTTCCATGGAAGAAGATGGTCATTCAATGAAACAGAGGAATTCCATTTGTTTCTAAGAAAAAAACCAGACTTAAATAAAAAATTTGATCTACATCCACAAGACTGAAGAGAAACAGAAAAAGGTACACAGAACCCTTGAGAACTGTATCTCTGTTGTGGATATATAGAAAGTACTCATGGATAATTTGATTTTACTGATATAAAAAGGGGGGAGTAGTAAAGGGAAGGGGGTAGTATCAGAAAAAGGGGAAGGAGTGATTAAAAAGAGGGAAACTACATCCCAGGAAGAGGCATAGGAAATATACCATATCTGAGGGAATTTAGAGAGGGGGAGAAACATTGTGTGAATCTTACTCTCATCAGAAGAGGCTCAAAGAGTAAATAATTGACATATTTGTTTTTCAGAGAATTCTCTCTCACTTCATTAAAAGGGGGGAGAGGAAAAGGGAAAAGGAAAAGGGGAATAAGGGAAGGGACTTGGAAGGAGGGGGGAGGGATACGAAAAAAGAGAGAGCTGCCCATCACAAGTGGGGTCTATAAATTAAATATTGGGGAAGGGGTTCAGGGGGGTCAAGGGAAAAAGCATAATCTGGGGATAATATGATGGCAGGAAATACAGAATTAGTAATTTTAACTGTAACTGTGAATGGGATGAACTCTCCCATCAAACGGAGAAGGATAGCAGACTGGATCAAAAGTCAGAACCCTACAATATGTTGTTTACAGGAAACACACTTAAAGCAGGGAGATACATACAGAGTAAAGGTAAAAGGTTGGAGCAGAATCTATTATGCTTCAGGTAAAGCCAAAAAAGCAGGGGTAGCTATCCTTATCTCAGATCAAGCAAAAGCAGAAGTTGATCTAATTAAAAGAGATAAGGAAGGAAACTATATCCTGCTAAAAGGTAGCATAAACAATGAAGCCATATAAATACTAAATATATATGCACCAAGTGGTATAGCATATAACTTTCTAAAGGAAAAGTTAAGAGAATTGCAAGAAGAAATAGACAGTAAAACTATAATAGTGGGAGATCTCAACCTTGCATTCTCAGATTTAGACAAATCAAACCACAAAACAAATAAGAAAGAAATTTAAAAAGTAAATAGAATATTAGAAAAACTAGGTATGATATTCCTATGGAGAAAACTGAATGGCAATAGAAAGGATTATACTTTCTTCTCAGCAGTTCATGGATCCTATACAAAAATTGAACATATATTAGGACATAAAGATCTCAAAATTAAATGTAGGAAGGCCGAAATAATAAATGCCTTTTTCTCAGATCACAATGCAATAAAAGCTACATTCAGTAAGAAGTTAGGGTAAATAGACCAAAAAGTAATTGGAAACTGAATAATCTCATCTTAAAGAATGACTGGGTGAAACAGCAAATTATAGAAACAATTAATAATTTCACCCAAGATAATGACAATGATGAGACATCATACCAAAATCTGTGGGATGCAGCTAAAGCGGTAATAAGGGGAAATTTTATATCTTTAGAGGCTTATTTGAACAAAATAGAGAAAGAGATGATTAACTAATTGGGCCTGCAACTTAAAAAGCTAGAAAAAGACCAAATTAAAAACCCCCAATCAAAAATTAAACTTGAAATGCAAAAATTAAAAGGAGAAATCAATAATATTGAAAGTGAAAAAAAAACTATTGAATTAATAAATAAAACCAAGAGTTGGTTTTATGAAAAAGCCAATAAAATAGATAAACCTTTGGTAAATCTGATCAGAAAAAGAAAAGAGGAAAATCAAATTGTGAGTCTTATACATGAAAAGGGGAATCTTTCCACCAATGAAGAGGAAATTAGAGAAATAATAAGGAGTTACTTTGCCCAACTTTATGCCAATAAATTTGATAATAAGTGAAATGGATGACTTTCTCCAAAAATATAGGCTTCCTAGATTAACAGAGGAGGAGATAAATTGCTTAAATAGTTCCCTTTCAGAAAAAGAAATAGAACAAGCTACATTAATAAACTCCCCAGGAAAAAATCCCCAGGACCGGATGGATTTACATGTGAATTCTACCAAACATTTAAAGAACACTTAGCCCCAATGTTATATAAACTATTTGAAAAAAAGAGGGGATGAAGGAGTCTTACCAAACTCCTTTTATGACATGCACATGGTACTGATATCTAAACCCGGTAGATCGAAAACTGAGAAAGAAAATTATAGACCAATTTCCTTAATGAATATTGATGCTAAAATCTTAAATAAGATATTAGCAAAAAGACTTCAGAAAATCATCCCCAGGATAATACACTATGATCAAGTAGGATTTATACCAGGAATGCAGGGCTGGTTTAATATTAGGAAAAGTATTAGTATAATTGACCATATTAATAATCAAATTAATAAAAACCATATGATTATTTCAATAGATTCAGAAAAAGCATTTGATAAAATTCAACATCCATTCCTACTAAAAACGCTTGAGAGTATAGGAATAAATGGACTATTCCTTGGAATAATCAGGAGCATATATTTACGATTGTCAGTAAGCATAATATGCAATAGAAATAAGCTGGAACCTTTCCCAGTAAGATCAAGAGTGAAACAAGGTTGCCCACTATCACAATTACTATTCAATATAGTACTAGAAATGCTGGCCTCGGCAATAAGAGCCAAGAAAGAGATTCAAGGAATTAGAATAGCAAATGAGGAAATCAAACTATCACTCTTTGCAGATGATATGATGGTATACTTAGAGAACCCCAAAGACTCTGCTAAAAAGCTATTAGAAATAATTCAGAATTTTAGCAAAGTTGCAGGATACAAAATAAATCCACATAAATCCTCAGCATTTTTATATATCACCAACAAAATGCAACAGCAAGAGATACAAAGAGAAATTCCATTCCAAACAAATGTTGAGAGTATAAAATATTTGGGAATCCATCTACCAAAGAATAGTCAGGAATTATATGAGAAAAATTACGAAACACTTACCACAAAAATAAAGTCATATTTAAATAATTGGAAAGACATTCAGTGCTCCTGGATAGGCCAAGCGAATATAATAAAGATGACAATACTCCCCAAACTAATCTGTTTATTTAGTGCTATACCAATCAGACTCCCAAGAAACTATTTTAATAACCTAGAAAAAATAACAACAAAATTCATATGGAAGAATAAAAGGTCGAGAATTGCAAGGGAACTAATGAAAAAATAGTCAGAGGAAGGTGGTCTGGGTGTACCTGATCTAAAGCTATATTATATAGCAGCAGTCACCAAAACCATTTAGTATTGGCTAAGAAATAGACCGCTCGATCAGTGGAACAGATTAGATACAAAGGACAAAAAAGGGCACATCTATAGCAATCTAGTCTTTGACAAACCCAAAGATACCAACATTAGGGATAAAAATTCATTGTTTGGAAAAAACTGTTGGGAAGAATGGAAATTAGTATGGCAGAAATTAGATATGGATCCACACTTAATACCATATACCAAGATAAGATCAAAATGGGTCCATGATTTAGTCATAAAGAATGAGATCATAAATAGATTAGAGGAACAAAGAATAGTCTACCTCTCAGACCTGTGGAGGAGGAAGGAATTTATGACCAGAGGAGAACTAGAGATCATTATTGATCACAAAATAGAAACAATACTAATGCAAACAAGATTAGAAGGGAAGTAACAAATTGGGAAAATATTTTTAAAGTTAAAGGTTCTGATAAAGGTCTCATTTCCAAAATATATAAAGAACTGACCCTAATTTATAAGAAATCAAACCATTCTCCAATTGATAAATGGTCAAAGATATGAACAGACAATTCTCAGATGATGAAGTTGAAATTATATTCACTCATATGAAAGTGTTCCAAATCACTACTGATAAGAGAAATGCAATTTAAGACAACTCTGAGATACCACTACACACCTGTCAGATTGGCTAAGATGACAGGAACTGATAATGATGAATGTTGGAGGGGCTGTGGGAAAACTGGGACACTGATGCATTGTTGGTGGAGTTGTGAAAGAATCCAACCATTCTGAAGAGCAATCTGGAATTATGCCCAAAAAGTTATCAAACTGTGCATACCCTTTGATCCAGCAGTGCTACTATTGGGCTTATATCCCAAGGAAATACTAAAGAAGGGAAAGGGACTTGTATGTGCCAAAATGTTTGTGGCAGCCCTTTTTGTTGTGCCTAGAAACTGGAAAATGAACGGATGCCCATCAATTGGAGAATGGTTGGGTAAATTATGGTACGTGAATGCTATGGAATATTATTGTTCTGTAAGAAATGACCAACAGGAGGAATACAGAGAGGGTTGGAGAGACTTATATTAACTGATGCTGAGTGAAATGAACAGAACTAGGAGATCATTATGCACTTCAAAAACAATAATATATGAGGAATATATATTTCTGATGGAAGTGGATATCTTCAACATAGAGAAGAGCTAATCTAGTTCCAATTGATCAATGATGGACATAATCAGCTACACCCAGAGAAAGAACATTGGGAAATGAGTGTAAACTGTTAGCATTTTTTGTTTTTCTCCCCAGGTTATTTTTACCTTCTGAATCCAATTCCTTCCTTTGCAACAACAACAACAACAACAACAACAACAACAACAAAATTCAGTTCTGCACATATATATTGTACCTAGGATATACTATAACATATTTAATATGTATGGGAATGCCTTCCATCTAGGGGACGGGGGTGGAGGGAAGGAGGGGAAAAATTCAGAACAGAAGGGAGTACAAGGGATAATGTTGTAAAAAAAAATTACCTATGCGTATGTACTCAAAAAAATGTTATCGTAAAATTAGTAAAAAAAAAAAAAAAAAAAAAAAAAAAAGTTGAATCACAAAAAAATAAATAAATAAAATAAAAATTTGGTACTGGCTAAAAATAGATTAGTTGATCAGTGGAATAGGTTAACTTCACAGGACAAAATATTCAATGACTATAGAAATCTCTTGTTTGACAAATTCAAAGACCTCAGATTTGGGGATAAAACTCACTATTTGACAAAAATTTTTGGGAAAATTGGAAATCAGTATGGCAGAAACTAGACATTGACCCACACCTAACACCATATACCAAGATTAGGTTGAAATGGGTTCATGATTTAGACATAAAGGTTGATATTAAAACAAATTAAAAGAACAAAGGATAGTTTACCTCTCAGATCTGTGGAGAAGAAAGAAATCTGTGGCCAAAGAAAAACTGGAGTTTATCACTGAACACCAAATAGATCATTTTTGTGATATTAAGTTAAAATTTTTTTGTACAAACAAAACTAATACAGACAAGATTAGAAGGGAAGCAATAAATTGGGAAAAGATTTTTACATTTAAGGGTTCTGATAAAGGCCTCATTTCTAAAGTATATAGAGAATTGACTCAAATTTATCAGAATTCAAACCATTCTCCAAAGGATATGGAGATAATTTTCAGATGAAGAAATTGAAACCATTTCTGGCCATATGAAAATGTACTCTAAATCACCTTTGCCCAGAGAAATGCAAATTAAGACAACTCTGAGGTACCACTACATTAGTCAATCTGAAACTAAGATGACTTGAAAAGATAATGATGAATATTGGAGGGGATGTGGGAAAATTGGGACACTAATACATTGTTGATGGAATTATGAATTATGAACGTAGCCAATCATTCTAAAAAGCAAATTGGAACTAGGCAAAAAAAAAAAGTTATCAATTCTGCATACCCTATGACTCAGCAGAAGTGTTTCTTTCTTTCTTTCTTTCTTTCTTTCTTTCTTTCTTTCTTTCTTTCTTTCTTTCTTTCTTTCTTTCTTTCTTTCTTTCTTTCTTTCCTTCTTTCTTTCTTTCTTTCTTTCCTTCTTTCTTTCTTTTTTTCTTTCCTTCTTTCTTTCTTTTTTTCTTTCTTTCTTTTTTTCTTTCTTTCTTTCTTTCTTTCTTTCTTTCTTTCTTTCTTTCTTTCTTTCTTTCTTTCTTTCTTTCTTTCTTTCTTTCTTTCTTTCTTTCTTTCTTTCTTTCTTTCTTTGTTCCTTCCTTCCTTCCTTCCTTTCTTTCTTTCTTTCTTCCTTCCTTCCTTCCTTTCTTTTTTTTTTTAACTATTCAATCAACAAGCATTTATTAAGTACACATTATGTCCTAGGTACTATGCTAAGAGTTAAGGACAGTAGTGTGAAGGTAAATGTTTTACAATTAGCTCTCTTAAAAAAAACACACATATGCAACACACTTTTAAGTTTAATAAACATCATTAAAGTGTTGTCCATTATTTTCTCAGCTCCAGACAATCCACAAGATGATTGTTCCAATTTGTGGCATTTACAGATTTCTGAGGTGAAAATTTAACAACTAGCTCTCAAGGTTGTATGATTTGGCATTAGCACACCCTTGACTAGAGATTCAAAAAAATTTTAAGATAGTTCTTTGCCTAACAGAATTTATTTTCTTTTTTGTTTGTTTGTTTTCACTTCTTTTTATTTATTTTTTTCTCTTTTTTATTATAGCTTTTAATTTACAAGATATATGCATAGATAAGTTTTCAGCATTGACAATTGCAAAACCTTTTTTTTTTTTCCAGTTTTTCCACTCATTCCTCCCTCTCTTCCCCCAGATGGCAGGTTGACCAATTCATGTAAAATATGTTAAAGTATAAGTTAAATACAATATATGTATATATGTCCACATAGTTATTTTGCTATATAAAAAGAATCAGATTTTGAAATAGTGTACAATTAACCTGTGAAGGAAATGAAAAATGCAGGCAGACAAAAATAGAGGGATTGGGAATTCTATGTAGTGGTTCATAGTCATCTCCCAGAATTCTTTCGCTGAATGTAGCTGGCTCAGTTCATTACTGCTCTATTGGAACTGATTTGGTTCATCTCATTGTTGAAGAGGGCCACGTCCATCAGAATTTATTATCATATAGTATTATTGTTGAAGTATATAATGATCTCCTGGTCCTGCTCATTTCACTCAGCATCAGTTAATGCAAGTCTCTCCAGACCTTTCTGAAATCATCCTGCTGGTCATTTCTTACAGAACAATAATATTCCATAATATTCATATACCATAATTTATTCAGCCATTCTCCAACTGATGGGCATCAATGTAATTTCCAGTTTCTGGCCACTACAAAGAGGGCTGCCACAAACATTCTTGAACATACAGATCCCTTTCCCTTCTTGAAAATCTCTTTGGGATATAACCCCAATAGTAACACTCTTAAAATGTTTCTTATTTCCCAAAGAGATCTTAAAGGAGGGAAAGGAATGTACATATGCAAAAATATTTGTAGCAGCCCTTTTTGTAGAGGCAATAAAGTGGAAAGTGCATCTCCATCAGTTGGAGAATGGCAGAATAAGTTATAGCATATGGATGTTATAGAATATTATTGTTATATAAAAAATTATCAACAGAAGGATTTTAGAGAGGCCAGGAGAGAATTACATGTACTGATGCTAAGTGAAATGAGCAGAACCAGGATTTCATTGTATATGATAATGGCAAGATTATATGAGAATCAATTATGATGGATATGACTTTTCTCAACAAATAGATGATTCAGGACAGTTCCAATAATCTTGTTTTGATGAGAACCATCTATACCTAGAGAGAGAATTGTGGTATCACAACAAAGTATTTTCACTTCTTTTGTTGTTTGCTTGAATTTTATTTTCTTTATCATTTTTTTCCTTTTTGATCTGATTCTTCTTGTGTAGCAAGATAATTGTATAAATACAGATACCTATATTGGATTTCCACATATTTTTACCATGTTTAACATATATTGGGTTACTTGCCATCTAGGAGAGGGAGTGGGGGGGAGAGGGAAATTGGAACACAAGGTTTTGCAAGGATCAATAGTGAAAAATTATCCTTGCATATGTTTTGAAAATTAAAAGCTTCAATTAAAAAAAAGAACTGTTTTTAAAGGTAAGGAGCCTAGAGAGGCCAAGGTAATTCATTTGGTTTTAGATTAGTGAATCTGAGGTACTTGGAGGAATTTTATTTTCTTGGTTTGATGAATCAAAGCAATGTCCTTTATGAAAAATCATTCACTAAGGACTTGCTGTAAAGAATAAATGATGAAATATACTATGCACACCTATGAAAATGAGACGGTAGGGACAAAGGAAACAATGGTCAACAGGGTAAGACAAGAGAATAATGGAAAAGCAATTTCAGTAAAGAGGGAGGAAATCAATTGCATCAAATGCAATAGAAGTCAGAGAAAATGAGGACTGAGAAAATGCTATTCAATGGAGAATAAGGTAGAGATCGTTGATGATAACAAAGGTAGCTTTTTTATTGATTGAGCCTTTATTTAGGGTCTTCAGGTCATGTAACACATTGATTTCTAACACATGTTTACATACATTCCAATTAACAAATGCCTGTTTGAGTTGAAATGAATTAAAGGAGACTGCAAATTGTCTTTGGGGATCAATCTGGAACAATTCTTTTGTGATGTCATTCCCTCTTGCTAAGTGTAACACCTTTTGTTTTTGTTTTTGTTTTTGTTTTTTGTTTTTTAATTGGCATCCATGGAAATCCAGAAATCAGTATATGGGGTGATCATTTTTCCTTGTCTATAAAATTAAAGGATTTTTCTAGATAGCCTCTTAGGTTCTTCTAGTTTTAGATCTATGACCCTATTATAATGGTAGAACAGAAATATAAATGACTCTAGAGTCAGAGAATTTGGGATCAGATTCTACTTTGAAACTTCCTACTTGTATAGTCTAAAGAAAATCACTTAAGTTATCTGGGCCTCAGGCTCCTCATATAAAAAATGAGCAAATTAGAGCAGATTGCCTTTGGGGTCCCTTCCAGGTCCAAATCAGTGACCCAAAGCTTATTTCTTCTGCCATACCCAGCTTTAAGTATCAGTTGGCTACATGACATCTTTTCAAGAGTTATTTCAATTATAATTATATAACATTATTGAAGCTAGTTCTATGTAGTTGTTTGTGTTTAATGCACTATAATGATACCTACAATAATTTTGCAAATATTCTAAATACAAGATGCTCCCAACTTTCAAAAATGTTCCAGAAATACATTTTTAAGTTGGTTGTTTACTGTTTCTATGGGAAATTCATTCAAAACTCTAAATTAGAATGCCAAGAACACATCTCTCTCTGCTGCAGTGAGATTGTGGAATTCTTCTAATTCCAAAATCCTGGTGATTGATACTGTGGTCTGAGACAAGGGCTCCAACAATGCTAGAGTTGAAAGAAAAGAAATGGGGGTTTAGAGATGAAGAGCTGTAAGATCTGGGACTCTTTTCTGGTATAATCTTGGCAGACACATGTAACTTTTGACTCTTTAAGTACTGTTCAAAGTCCACTTTTTCTTAGAATCTAGAAACTGGCTTTTGATTTTGGGACCTCATGACTGGAAGGATGATGGTACATGCTGTAAAGAGGGAGAAAGTTCATTATCTTCTCTATCGAGCATATTCCCAAAACAGAAAAAGCAAGGTCACTTACTCAGAAAATCTGTACAGTCACACTCTGCTCCACCTCATCCTCCAATGCAGTCTGGAGTGAATTCTTATCAGTAGTCATTTTCTCTTTCCATTTAATTCCAAATCCAGTTCATGATGATGATGATGATGATGATGATGATGATGAATTTAACTAATATCAAATAAACTGGCATTTGGAGTACAACAGAAGAAGAGAATTGTACAAAATAAAACAGTATATCTCTTATGTATAGCTTACTTTTCTTTGAAATAAACACCTGATCTAAGGCTTAATATATTTTTTGAAGCTTTCCTGCACATCTGTGATTCTTTCTGCCCTTCCTTCCATATAACCCAGCTTATCATCCCTCTGTGTCACTAAACTAACACAATGATCTTTACTCAGATAGATATCATAATATGAGAAATATGCATTCTTCAACCATTGTCTTTTTCCTCTTTTTTAAACCAATTTTAACCCAATAGAAGCTATCTAACTCAATTCAGTGTCTAAATTCCCTCTTATTTATGTAACAAGGTAGATACTATTACCATTTCTCTATTGAATGGTGTTCAGGTTCTTCAGAAAAGACAAAAATAATGTGACAAGTAATTTATCAACAAGCATCTATTAAGTGCTTATTGTGTTCAAGGCCCTGTGCTAAGCCCTAGATATACAATTATAAAGAATGAAACAATCCTTATTTAAAGGATTTCTTGAATAAGGCATTCCAGGCACAGCCCTCACAGAGGTGGAGAATTACCCTAATGTAAGATGATCAGTCCTGCTATGGAATCTTACTGAACCTTTATTCCATAATAATTTCTCAGGAGTCTGGAAAATATAGTCAGTCAGAATACCAATATCAGAAGGCAGATTAGAGATTTCAATAGTGAACACCATTTAATTCACATGCTTTTCCTGTGAGATTCTAAGTGCTTTGTTTTATTTTGTTTTTCTGTAAATTCTCCAAGACAACCTACTTAATATGCTAGATGATTTTCTCTGATTATTACAATAACTAGAGGGCAGCACTTACACTATCCATCTACTATTTTTCATTCTTTCTATATCACTAGCACATATTTTTCCATAGTTTTGATGTTTCTTGTACCTTTTCTCTTGCACATGTCATCACTGATAATATCCTACAGGCTATTGAGACCAACCATTCATCTTTTCATGGCCCTCTGGTAATTATCATTCTTCTGAGCATATTGTATTCATGATTCCCAATCAGATGTCACCCAGAGAAAACTAGTACTAACTTGATGATTGTTTGTGGTAGCAGGCAGCTTAGACCATGAGAGAAGCACTATATAATTTCACAAATTCAATTCAGCCATATTTGTTCCTCCTATTTCATTCTAAGCTCAACTTAAATATCTTCATCAGTGTATTAACTCAATTCAATGTTCATCAATCTGCATGTCATAATTAAGCAATACGCTATTCATTCATTTTGTTTTTCCTACGGTAATTGTTCAATCTGTTTTCTTTTATATGATTTGGAATCCAATATGTTGGAGCCCTATTTTTTTTCAAACTCAACTGTGATTGGGTTTGGAGATCTCCTAGACCCAACACCTACTGCCATATGTGGTAGTAGTACTTACTTTACCTTTGTCATTGAGCTCTCTGAGGAAAAACAAACAAACAAACAAACAAACAAAAACCAATATTCCCATCTGTCAATGTAATACCAGAGAAACTGAGGCAAGATAGAGATTAGAGAGTTTTTAATATTTTATTTGAGAGGGAGAGATTGTGCTGGGGGCAAAGCAGTATCTATGTTGCTCACAGGGAATAAGTATCAAAGTATCCAGGAACAAATGTGAGTTCTCAATGAAATATATATGACTCTAAGCTCAGGTAGACAAAAGCAGGGGATGGGGTCCAAATTCTGGTGAGTGGGAATCTCCAAGAAGGGACCATCAATCATCCAGTTCTGACAGGTTGGGGGATAGGGCCATAAATTCTTGATAATTTAGGAGGAGTTAGGAGACAGGAAGTCTGAAGCTTAGAGCTAGAGGATGCCAATTAGGTATCTGAGATAGGACATCTGGAGTTTCATGACTCTTTCAGAATGTCAGAGTGGCCAGATCTCCAAGCCTTAATTATCTCAGTCTTAATGATTAGGAAAGAGGGATTGCAACCAGGGGGATTAGGCAGAATAATTCAAGGAACTGAGCAGCAGGACAATTAGGGAAACTGAGGAAGGACAATTTAGAGGGAACTGTGGCACAACATCAATTGCAATTATTCTCACACACACAAGGTCTTTTTATAGATAAGAAAACTGAGGCTCAGAAAGGCTAAGTGACTTACATAAAGTTAAAGAGATAGCAAGTGAGATAGTTTCAATTTGATCTAATTTCAAATGGAGCATTCTTTGTACTATATGTCACATAGATCTTCAGATCGTAGACTTAAGTAGATATCAAGTATACTGTCCAACTATAAACGAATTTGTTGGTACATGAGATCCCTTACCATTGCTAGGATGAGAAAATGAAGTAGAGTTCAATTAGAGCTGTTGGCATCCAATCATCAGATATTAACTTGAGTCATAACCCAAGCTGAACTTCCTTTTTATTCCACCAGTGGCTCCAAAGTGTTTAGGGTTATCCCAAGATGCCCAGATACAGATACCATCTTCCATCCACACAGGATCAAGAAGGTGAGGGCTGCACTACCTATTGTATCTCACCACTCCTTGCATGGGAGGCAGTGTAACACAGGGTAAAGATAATTTAATTTTGGAGATAGAGAACCTATATTTGAATCCTGCCACTGCTACTTTATCACTGTATGAATTTAGGCACATCTTTGGACCTCAGATTCCTCATCTTGAATGGGTTGGACTCACTGATTGTCACTACAATTCCTTCCAACTCTGTTGATGGTAGAATCTCTCTTGATGTGTTGATCCAACTCTCTTGATTCTAGAATCCTCATTACACTTCCTAGTCTCCATCATTCTTTGCTTCCCCAGGACCCTCAGGAACCACCAGCATAGAGTTAATAAGCTTCTTTTCTATTTTAGATTTCATCTTTTCACAGTTTTCATCTCTAGATACTAATGGAAGTTAGCATTCCTCCAAAAAATCATATTCCTGGCCACTTTCCCATAAAGAAAACTTCCTTTTTTACTTGACACCAAAAAACCCGAGCCAGGAGGAATAAAAAGACAAAACTTCTTCCTCTTTGTTACTTCCTTTAATCCATCTGTATCTCTCAGTGCAAATCCTTGTTTTCTATTCTCTATGCCAAGTGACTCTCCTTCCTTCCCTGAATTTAGTATATGATTTGTGTTCTTTCTTCCTACTTCAACTCTGATCTTTATATTTGAAGACTTAAACTTATAAACTAATATCCCCTTGAAGACCCTGGTTTCATGAAAGCCAGAAGCACATCAGAAAATCTACTCTAAATTCTGATGCTTACTACCTATGTGACTTGAAGCAAGTCTATTTACCTCTTTGCACCATAGTTTCTTCATCTTAAAATTAAGGAATTGATTAAATGTCTTCTGAAATCCTTTCTATTCGGAAATCCATAAAACAATGATACCGAGTTATCAATCTCATTGCCTTCTATAACATAATTTCTCTCGATGCCACTAACCCATGAAGATGATTATATCTTAAATCTCATCATTATACAATACTATTACTTTCATGTGCTGAATTCTGAAATTTCCCTTATTGATCATGCCTCCTAAACCCATTATTTTTCCTCTCTATCAGCACTAGTCTCTTTCCTTCTCCCTGTTCTTTTCTTCTATCACTTAACTCTGTCATATAATAGAGATCAAAAGCAAGAGAATTAATCAACTCAGATATGTATGTAAGAAGATTTTAGAACAGGTTGAATATTATTAACAAAAGGAAGTTTATTTAGCCATACCTAGAAAAGGAATATTCAGCAAGAATACAACATTGATGCAGTTAGATATAGCTTTTCTGCCTCTTAATTGGCCATGGGGGTTTACTGATCAGGAGCCTGAGGGAGTTACTACTGGCTTCTGCACTGGGTTCTTACATATGAGCCATCAAAAAGCTTCATCTAAGGCCTGAAACTTAGTCTTTTTGATCAATTAAGTCTCAAAGATTTGTTTCTTTTTATTGTAGTAAGTTTATTTATTTTTAATACACATTTGCTTTATGAACATGTTGGGAGAAAAAATCAGAACAAAGGGGAAAACCATAGGAAACATAAAAAAAAAAAAACAGAAAAAAGAAGTGAACATAGCATGTTGATTTACATTCATTCTCCTTAGTTCTTATTCTGGATGAAGATGTCATTTTCTGTCCAATCTTTTAAGATTGTTTCGAATTGCTGAACAACTGAGAAATATCAAGCTTTCATAGTTGATCATCACACATCCTTGTTGTTATTGTATACAATATATTCCTGGTTCTGCTTGCTTCACTCAGTATCAGTCCATGTACATTTTTACAAGCCTTTCTATAATCAACTTGTGCATCATTTTTATAGAAAAGTAATATTACATTACCTTTATGTACCAGCTTGTTCAGCCATTCTCCAATTGAGGGCCATCCACTCTTTTTCCAATTCTTTGCTACCACAATAAGAGGCGCTATAAACATTTTTGCACATGTGGGTCATTTTTCCACCTTTATGATTTTGGGGGGGGATACAGACCCAATAATGGTACTGCCGGGTCAAAGGGTAGGCACAATTTTGTAGCCCTTTAGGCATAGTTTCAGATTGCTCTCCAGAAAGGTTGGATCATTTCACAACTCCACCAACCATGCATTAGTGTTCTAGTTTTCCCCTCCAACATTTATCATTATATTTTCCTGTTATCTTAGCCAATCTAATAGGTGGTATATCAGTGATGTTTTAATTTATACTTCTCTAGTCAATACTGTTTTAGAGTAGTTTTCATATAACTATAGATGGTTTTAATTTCATCAGCTTAAAATTGTCTTTGTATCCTTTGACCTCATCAATTGGGGAATGAATCTATATTCTTATAAATTTGACACAGTTCTTCATATATTTTAGAAATGAGACTTTAATGAAATACTGGCTGTAAAAAATTTTCCCTGTTTTGTACTTCTCTTTTAATCTTAGTTCTGTTGCTTTGTTTGTGCAAAAACTTCATAATTTAATGTAATCAAAATTGTCCATTTTGCCTCTCATAATGTTTTCTAGTTTTTCTTTGGTCATAAATTCCTGCCTTCTCCAAAAATCTGATAGGTAAATTATCCCTTGTTCTAACAGGTTTATGGTATCTCAAGGATTTGTTTCAATGCTTTTTAAGGAAAAACTAGCTCATTGAAGATATTACATTACTGTCAGATATCATGCCTATCACACTATGAGACTGCTGAGTAGGGAAATCAAGCATTGGGAAGACAATACCTGAATAAGATACATAAGGCCAGCAGGTGACAGAGCAAAAATGATTTATGGGATAATCTACATGATTTGTATTTCCATGAATCAGAAAAGATCTTCAAAAAGATCCAACTCACTTCCAGTTCATTAATGATGGACAGAAACAACTACACCCAGAGAAGGAACACTGGGAAGTGAATGTAAATTGTTAGCACTACTGTCTATCTACCCAGGTTACTTATACATTCGGAATCTAATACTTAATGTGCAACAAGAAAATGGTATTTACACACATATATTATATCTAGGTTATATTGTAACATATGTAAAATGTATGGGATTGCCTGTCATCAAGGGGAGGGAGTAGAGGGAGGGGGGATAATTTGGAAAAATGAATACAAGGGATAATATTATAAAAAAAATTACTCATGCACATATACTGTGAAAAAAATTATAAATAAAAAAAAGATCTTCAGCATTTTTTCCATTTCCATTTATTCCTCAATCCCTTGCAATATAGCTTTCATTCTTACCATTTGATTGAAACTAATTTTTCCAGAATCACTAATGATCTTATTGCTGACTCCAATGATCTTTTCTCAATTCACATTCTTTTTGATCTCTCTTTATATCATTTGACAGTGTTAAACATCTTTTCCTTCCAAATACTCTGTCATCCTTAGCTTTTTATGACATTTCTCCCTTGATTTGTCTCCTGCCTTTCTGATCAATTCTGCTTTCTCTCCTTTACAGAATTCTAATTTTTCCCCCTCTCTGGAAGTGTACCCCAAGGCTCTGTCTTAGGTTTTCTTGTGTATGTCAAATCTCTCTTGGTGATCTCATCAATTCAACCATCAATGCAGATTATCTCTAAATCTATATATCTAGTCTTCATCTCTCTCCCTAATCCCATAACTATGTCTCCAGCTGTCTGATGGACATTTCCTCCAGATGTCCCATTGGCATTTCAAGTTCAATTACCCAGAGCAGAATTCACTATTGCTAACCACACCCCAACTGTTAAACTTCCTATTTTTTCCAAGGGCAACTCTATTTTTCAAGTCACCTGACTTTACAACAAGTTGTCATTCCAATTCTTCACTATAATTAAACAATACATTCAAAATGTTCATATTATGCATCTATCTCTTTCTCTCTGCTCACAGGCCACCACTTTTTTATTAATAGAAAGCTTTTATATTTATAAAACATATGCATGAGTAATTTTTCATTATTGACCCCTCAAAGTCTTCTATTCCAAATTATCCCCTCCTTTCCCCTATTCCCTTCCCTAGATGGCAGATAGTCCAATACATGTTAAATGTTAAAATTCATGTTAAATTCTACATATATGTATACATATTTATATAGTTATCTTACTGCACAAGAAAAATCAGATCAAGAAGGAAGCAAAACAACAGAAAGAGTGAGAATGCTATGGTGTGATCCACACTCAGTTCCCATGGTTCTATCTTTGGGTATAGATGGCTCTCTTCATCACTGAACAACTGGAACTGGTTTGAATCATCTCAATGTTGAAGAGAGCCAGGTCCATCAGAATTGATCATCTTATAGTCTTCTTGTTGCTGTGTATAATGATCTCCTGGTTCTGCTCCTTTCATTTAGCATCAGTTTTTATAAGTCTCTTCAGTCTTCTCTGAAATCATCCTGCTGGTCGTTTCCTACAGAACAATAATATTTCACAATATTCTTGTAGCATAACTTATTCAGCCATTCTCCAACTGGGGCATTCATTCAATTTCCAGTTTCTTTCCACTACAAAAAGGGCTGCCACAAACATTTTTGCACATGTGAGTCCTACAGGCCACAACTTTAATTCTGGCCTTCTTTATAAACTGCCTGCTTGCCTAGGCAATGGGGGTGCTCATCTTCAAGGAATTACAGAAGCTCAGAATTGGAACAGAACTTCTCTTCACAGACCATATGATTATCTCAATAGTTGTAGAAAAAGCATTTGATAAAATCCAATATCCATTCCTATTAAAACACTAGAGAGTATAGGATGGAATTTTCCTTAATATGATTAATAGCATCTATTTAAAACCACCAGCAAGCATCATATGTAATAATGCCATGCCAATCAAACTCCCAAAAATTATTTTACAGATCTAGAAAAAATAATAACAAAGTTCATCTGGAAGAACAAAAGGTCAAGAATTTCAAGGGAATTAATGAAAAAATGCAAATGATTAGAAAGGAAGCAATAAACTGAGAAAAATTTTTTTATATTCAAAGGTTCTGATAAAGGTATCATTTCTAAAATATATGGATAATTTACTCAAATTTATAAGAATACAAACCATTCTCCAATTGATAAATGGTCAAAGGATACAAGCGGGTAACTTTCAGATGAAGAAATTAAAATCATCTAGTCATATGAAAAGGTGCTCTGAATCACTATTGATCAGAAAAATGCAAATTAAGACAACTATGAAGTACCACTATACATCTCTCAGATTATCTAAGATGACAGGAAAAGGTAATGATGAATGTTGGAGGGGATGTGGGAAAACTGGGACACTGATAACATTGTTGGTTGAGTTGTGAACTGATCCAACTATTTTGGAGAACAATTTGGAACTATGCCCAATGGTCTATAAAACTGTGCATACCCCTTTATCCAACAGTGTCACTACTGGGCTTGTATCCCAGAGAGATCTGTATGTACCAAAATGTTTGTGGCAGCCCTCTTTGTAGTGGCAAGAAACTAGAAACTGAGTGGATGCCCATCAATTGGAGAATGGCTGAATAAGTTATGGTATATGAATGTTATGGAATATTATCGTTCTGTAAAAAACGGCCAGCAGGATGATTTCAGAGAGGCCTGGAGAGACTTACATCAACTGATGCTGAGTGAAATGAGCAGAACCAGGAGATCATTGAACATGGCACCAATAGGACTATAAGATGATCAACTTTGATGGACATGGCTCTTTTCAACAATGAGATAATTGAGGCCTGTTCCAGTGATCTTGTGATGAAGGGAGCCATCCACACCCAGAGAGAGGACTATGGGAACTGAGTGTGGATAACTACATAGCATTTTCACTTTTAGTCATTGTTTGCTTGCATTTTATTTTCTTTCTCATTTTTTTCTCTTATTTTATCTGATTTTTTCTTGTGTAGCAAGATAATTATATAAATATGTAAGCATATGTTGGATTTAACATATATTGGATTCCATGCTATCTTGGAGAGGGGGTACCTGGGGAAGAGAATGGGAAATTGGAACACAAGGTTTTGCAGGAATTAGTGCTGAAAAATTATCCATGCATATGTTTTGAAAATAAAAAAGCTTTAATAAAACAAATGATAATTATTTTTTTTTAATTTTTTATTATATATATATATATATATATTTTATAATATTATCCCTTGTATTCATTTTTCCAAATTACCCCCCCTCCCTTTATTCCCTCCCCCCGACGACAGGCAATCCCATACATTTTACATGTGTTACAATATAGTCTAGGTACAATGCATGTGTGCAAATATCATTTTCTTGTTGCACAATAAACATTAGAATCCAAAGGTACATGCAACCTGGGCAGACAAATATTAGTGCTAACAATTTACATTCACTTCCCAGTGTTTCTTCTCTGGGTGTAGCTACCTCTGTCCATCATTGATCAACTGGAAGTGAGTTGGATCATCTTTATGTTGAAGATTTCCACTTCCATCTCATACAGTGTTGTTGTTGAAGTGTACAGTGATCTTCTGGTTCTGCTCATTTCACTCAGCATCAGTTGGTTTAAGTCTCTCCAAGCCTCTCTGTATTCCTCCTGCTGGTCATTTCTTACAGAGCAATAATATTCCATAACCTTCATATACCACAATTTACCCAACCATTCTCCAACTGATGGACATCCATTCATCTTCCAGTTTCTAGCTACAACAAAAAGAGCTGCCACAAACATTTTAGCACATATATGTCTCTTTCCGCTCTTTAGTATTTCTTTGGGATATAATCCCAGTAGTAGCGTTGCTGGGTCAAAGGGTATGCACAGTTTGATAACTTTTTGGGCATAGTTCCAAATTGCTCTCCAGAATGGCTGGATTCTTTCACAACTCCACCAGCAATGTATTAGTGTCCCAGTTTCCCCACATCCCCTCCAACATTCATGATTATTTGTTCCTGTCATCTTAGCCAATCTGACAGGTGTGTAGTGGTATCTCAGAGTGGTCTTAATTTGCATTTCTCTGATCAGTAGTGATTTGGAACACTCTTTCATGTGAGTGGATATAGTTTCAATTTCTTCCTCTGAGAATTGTCTGTTCATATCCTTTGACCAAAACAAATGATAATTAAAAAAAAAAAAAAGTCTCCTCTTCTCCCAGTCCTTCCACACCCTTCAGATGGCAAAACTTATCTAAATACACATCTTTTCCCATCTTCACCGAATATAAATTTCTTAAGAATATAGTACCGTTTTTTTCCCTTTATTTATATTCTCAGCTTATAGCACCTATGCTTAGCATATAATACATAACAAATGCTTTGTGAATTTAATTTAATCCAGAATCTAGACATTGGAGAATAAAATTTTGAACTGTTGAGAGACGATAAGACATATAAGTCCTTAGGACTCTGTATTTGTATTTTTTAGAATGTATAATTATTGATTTTTCTTTAATTTTAATAAAACTATCTTCTGAAAATCTCTGATCAGTGTGTGTTTCTAATTAGAGGAAATTGGTATCATCCTAATTTATAATTCTTTTTTTATATTATAGCTTTTTATTTAAAAGATATATGTATGGGAAATTTTTCAGCATTGCCCCTTGCAAAACCTTTTGTTCCAATTTTTCCCCTTCTTCCCCCCATTCCCTCCCCCATATGGCAGATAGACCAATACATGTTAAATATGTTCAAGTCAATGTTAAATACAATATATGTATACATATTCTTATAGTTATTTTGCTGCACAAGAAGAATCAGACTTTGAAATAATGTACAATTAACCTGTGAAGGAAATCAAAAATGAAACCAGATAAAAACAGAGGGATTGGAAATGCTATGTAGTGGTTCACACTCATTTCCCAGAGTTCTTTCACTTGGTGTAGCTGGTTCTATTCATTACTGCTCTATTGGAACTGATTTGGTTTATCTCATTGTTGAGGAGAGCCACATCCATCAGAACTGATCATCATATAGTCTTGTTGTTGAAGTATATAATGATCTCCTGGTCCTCTCATTTCACTCAGCTTCTGTTCATGTAAGTCTCTCCAGGCCTTTCTGAAATCATCCTGCTGGTCATTTCTTACAGAACAATAATATTCCATAATATTCATATACCACAATTTATTCAGCCATTCTCCAATTGATGGGCATCTACTCAGTTTCCAGTTTCTGGTCACTACAAAAAGAGCTGTCACAAACATTTTTGCACATGCAGTTCCCTTTCCCTGCTTTATGATCTCTTTGGTATATAAGCCAGTAGTAATACTGCTGGATGAAAGGATATGCATAGTTTGAGCTTTTTGAGCATAATTCCATATCGCTCTCCAGAATGGCTGGATGTATTCACAATTCCACCAACAATGTATCAGTGTTCCAGTTTTCCCACGTCTCTCCCCCCGCCCCAGCATTATCTTTTCCTGTCATCCTAGCCAATTTGACAGGTATTACTATCTCACAGTTGTCTTGATTTGCATTTCTCTAATTAATAATGCCTTGGAACATCTTTTTGTATGGCTGGAAAATAGTTTCAATTTCTTCATATGAAAATTGTCTGTTCATATCTTTTGAGTATTTATCAATTGGAGAATGGCTTGATTTCTTATAAATTAGAGTCAATTCTCTATATATTTTAGAAATGAGGCCTTTATCAGAACCTTTGACTGTAAAAATGTTTTTCCAGTTTATTGTTTCCCTTCTAATCTTGTCTGTACTAATTTTGTTTGTACAAAAGCTTTTCAATTTGATATAATCAAAATTTTCTATTTTGTGATCAATAATCTCTAGTTCTTCTTTGGTCACAAATTCCTTCTTCCTTCACAGGTCTGAGAGGTAAACTATCCTATGTTCTTCTAATTTACTTATAATCTCATTCTTTATGTTTATATTATGAATCCATTTTGACTATATCTTGGTATACAGTGTTAAGTGTGGGTCAATACCTAGTTTCTGCCATATTAATTTCCAGTTTTCCCAGCAATTTGTGTCAAATAGTGAATTCTTATTCAGAAATCTGGGGTGTTTGGGTTTGTCAAACACTGTATTGCTATACATATTTACTATTTTGTCCTGTGAACCTAACCTATTTTTTTTTAATTTTAATTTTATTTTATAATTATAACATTTTTTTGACAGTACATATGCATGGGTAATTTTTTACAACATTATCCCTTGCACTTACTTCTATTCAGATTTTTTCCCTTCCTCCCCCAACCCCCTCCCCCAGATGGCAAGCAGTCTTATATATGTTAAATATATTACAGTATATTCTAGATACAATATATGTGTGTAGAACCGAATTTTTTGTTGCACAGGAAGAATTGGATTCAGAAGGTAAAAATGACAGTTTACATTCATTTCCCAGTGTTCCTTTTCTGGATGTAGCTAGTTCTGTCCATCATTAATCAATTGGAATTGGATTAGCTCTTCTCTATGTTGAAGAAATCCACTTCCATCAGCATACATCCACGTACAGTATCATTGTTGAAGTGTATAATGATCTGGTTCTGCTCGTTTCACTCAGCATCAGTTGATGTAAGTCTCTCCAAGCCTCTCTGTATTTCTCCTGTTGGTCATTTCTTATAGAACAATGATATTCCATAACATTCATATACCATAGTTTACCCAACCATTCTCCAATTGATGGACATCCATTCATCTTCCAGCTTCTAGCCACTATGAAAAGGGCTGCCACAAACATTTTGGCACATACAGGTCCCTTTCCCTTCTTTAGTAGAGTGAACCTAACCTATTACATTGATCAATTAATATATTTCTTAGCCAGTACCAAATAGTTTTGATGACTCCTGCTTTGTAATATAGTTTTAGATTTGTTATACTTAGGTCACCTTCATTTGATTTTTTTTTCATTAGTTCCTTTGAAAGTCTTTTGTTATTCCAGATGAATTTCTAGGTCATTAAAATAGTTTTTTTGGGAGTCTGATTGGTATAGTACTAAATAAATATATTAGTTTAGGTAGTATTGTCATTTTTATTATATTTGTTCGACCTATCCAAGAGCACTTAATATTTTTCCAATTGGTTAAGATCTGACTTTATTTGTGTGGAAAGTGTTTTTTAGTTTTGTTCATATAGTTCCTTGATTTACCCTTGGCAGATAGATTCTCAAATATTTTATACTATCTGCAGTTACTTTAAATGGATTATCTCTTTGTAACTCTAACTGTTGGATTTTGTTAGTGATATGTAAGAATGCTGATGACTTATGTGGGTTTATTTTGTATCCTGAAACTTTGCTAAAGATGTGGATTATTTCTAATAGCTTTTTAGTAGAATCTCTGGGGTTTTCTAAGTATACCATCATATCATCTGCAAAGAGTGACAATTTGGTTTCCTTATTACCTACTCTAATTCCTTTAATCTCTTTCTCAACTCTTATTGCCAAAGTTAGCATTTCTAATACAATATTGAATAGTAATGGTGATAGTGGGCTACCTTGTTTCACTCCTGATCTTATTGGAAATGGTTCCTGTTTATCCCCATTACATATGATGCTATCTGATGGTTTTAAATAGATGCTACTGATTATTTTAAAGAAAAGTCCATTTATTCCTATATTCTCACATGTTTTAATAGGAATGCATGTTGGATTTTATCAGATACTTTTTCTGTATCTATTGGGATCATCATATGTTTTTGTTAATTTGGTTATTGATATAGTCAATTATGCTAATAGTTTTCCTAATATTGAACCAGCCCTGCATTCCTGGTATAAATCTTACTTGGTCATGGTGTATTATCCTGGGGATGATTTTCTGTAATCTTTTTGCTAATATTTTATTTATTCATTAGGGAGATTGGTACAAATAACTTTATTGGTATCTGGTTGCTTGATTAATGGAAGGAGAGTATCCATTGTAAGCATCAGTGATATAATGTTGAAAATAATTTCATAAGTCAAACACACCTCTCATAATTAGTAGAGTAGAAGGAAGTTACCACCCAGTTACAAACTTATAAATTTTTAAAAAAATGTGTTCACCTAAATTCACATTCTTTGAGCTCCAGTCATTTTGCCAGAGGAATCCAGCCAATATTTATCAGAAGCAACTCTTCTTGACACAGGCCAGTTCTGTATCCATTAATCTTTGCTGCCTCTCATTTATGAATGGCAAAGGGATGAGAGTAGTGATATTTTTAGTGTGGGGAACTCTCAGATGAAGAATCTAACTCAGATTGGCATTTTCTTTGCGACTTATAATCTTATAGTCTTTTCTTTGCAATTTCAAGTCAGTGCCTAAAGCATGAAGAAGTTACATGACTTGCATAGAGTTACAGGACTAATATGTGTCAGAGATAAGATTTGAACTCGTTTTTCTGGTTCCAAGGCCAGCTCTCTATCCTTTAAAACATGTGCCTCTTGCATGTAGTTGGCATTAGATTTATATTTAAGTTCAATTAAATGAAATAGTGCAGACATGTTCCTTATAAGGTTTGAATAGGTAGGATTATATTAAACATGTTCTCATTTATAAATATTGAAAGAAATTCTCTATGAGGACAAATTTCTCATTGTGTTGCACAAAAAAGTAGGTCACAAGGTCACAAATTGAAATTCTATGATATTTAGATAGATAGATAGATAGATAGATAGATAGATAGATAGATAGATATCAAAAATGCACAGCACCTAGCATATAGTAGTATTTAATAAATATTGATTGGTTCATGCTTACCTGCTGCTGGGAAGACTGAAGCAATGAATAGCTTGAGTTTGGGAGCTCTAAGCTGCAGTAGAGCTAAGCCAATCAGGTATCCACACTATGTTTGGCACCAATATGGTGCATCCCTAGATATAGAGGACCACCAGAATATCAAAGAAAGAAAACTTTGGAAAAAACAAAGCAGTCTAAAACTTACATGCCAATCAGTATTGGGATTCAAAAATCATTTGGTTCCATCAATAAAGGTTTACAAGCTGGTTACTATGAATGGCTTTGACTGGTAGACAACGTAAGCATTATCATCTAACAAATACGATTCAGAAAAAGTTATATGACTTGCTAAAGTGGAGACATTAAAATATGAAAGAAAGCATAAATAATAATAAGTATTATTTACGTTTATGACTACAAATCAGACCTTCCAATTCCCTATAGCCTTGGCAACTGTACCATTCTTCTATGGCAACTGTAGCCTGAATGTTAGGAGCCTCCCTTTCTAGCCACTTTTAGCAATATAATAGCATATCATTGATACCCTACAAAATTTTAGTAGTATAGTGAAAAAAAATGCAATTTCTGCTGAGAGGATCTGTGTTCAAATTCTACCTCAATAATTGCCCCAAGCTTCAGTTTCCTTATTTATAAAGTGAGATGTCTAGATTAGCTGGCCTTCGAGGTCCCTTACAGCTAAGTATCTGATCATAGTCTTTTGGGTCATTTTGGTTTCATTTGTCCAGGAGTTTTAAAGGACAGAGCTGGCAAATTGCCAGTCTCTCTGTCTCTGTCTCAGTCTCTCTTTCTCTGACTCACTTTATCTCTCTCTCTCTCTCTCTCTCTCTCTCTCTCTCTCTCTCTCTCTCTCTCTCTCTCTTGTCTTTTTCTATGTTTGTGTGTCTTTCTGCATCTCTCTCTGTGAGTCTCTATTTCTCTCTCTGCATTTTTCTGTCTCTTTCTTGCTTTCTCTCCCTTTATACATTGATGTATAAACACACACACACACATATGTATATGGTGACGTTATTGAAAGTTATGTTAATTCAAGTGACCTTTTGTTCCCAGTCCTCCTTTATCAATAAGTTTTGAAGAAAACTGTTGGGAAAGGTGCCGCTCAATCTGTAGGTTTTTGAATTACCTTCTCTAGATCATGTAGAAGTACCTGTTAGCTTTCACACACTGGTACTGGATAGATATTGAGATATGCCTAATAGATCTCTCTTTCCACTACAATAATATTTTTTGTCTTCATTGATTAGGTATTTTTAGCATTATTATTTTTCATGTATGTACTACTTCTTACCCTTGACAAGATTTCATTTCTTTCTTTTACCCCAGGACTGGGAGAGAGCTATCTTATTTATCACACCCTCACAATCCCCAGGGACTAGAATAGTTAAGCATCTGTGGATTTCTTTCTGCTGGGAAACACCAAACTCCAATGAGTTTGTCAATGTTGTTTCTGGAAAGAGTGAATTCCTCTTCACTTGGGATCTTTAAGAAAAGGCTAATAATTCAATTGTCAGGGATGAGACAGAAGAGATTTTTGATGAGGACCACGTTGTACTAGATTTCCTCTCAGTTCATTTCCAGGTTACGTTCCTGGAAATTTTGTTTATTTCTATATTTGGTGGTCCATTTTTGAATTTTACTGGTACATTTCCATGTTTTGACCCAGCTGTGCCTAGATTAGTGAGCTCTGCTCTCTGACTTTCCTGTGTTTACTTTCAGAAGGAGAGAGAGAGAGAGAGAGAGAGAGAGAGAGAGAGAGAGAGAGAGAGAGAGAGAGATTAGCTTCCACCTTCATTTTCTTCCATGAAAATCTGCAGGATGGGAGACAGGCTGTTGGAAAAATGCAGGGTAGGAATAATAAAATCACTCATTGAACATTTATATTGATCTATATGAACTGCAGCATAACCCCAGCCAGTCATTGATGAGAGTGAGGTTTGAAAAAATGATTTTCTCTGTGAACAAGAAATCTCTCAGGAGAGGGAGTGGTAGGTATGAAGATAATAGATTTTATGTGCTAATAAAACAGCCATTTTCAAGGATTATCACTGATACTCAGAGGCAACAAGACAAAGTGGATAGAGAACTGGCCTTCGAGTTTTGAAGTTCTCTGTTCAAACCACATTTCTTATATATACTACTTGTGTGACTCTGGGTAAACTCTTCAATGACTTGATGGTCTAATTAATTCTAAAATTATAAATTGCAGAGAGGGTGACAATCTGCTTTAGTAGAGGGAACTACCTCTTCTTGAAATTTCCTATACACACAAATATATATATATATATATATATTAATGATGATGAAATAGAATAGAACTATATATATATATATATATATATATAGTTCTATTCTATTTCATCATCCTTAATAAAATTGATAAAAAAAAATTAGTCAATGTAGATCAGCTCTCCATGTCACATTTACACTGTCCTCTTTGCTTTTTCCTTTCATTGAGATGATGAATTATATCTTCATGTGACTGGTTACTGTCTTGCATGATCTGAAAAAAATTACTTTCCACTGTGTCAGAATTTTTGATGTGATCAGATATATGTCATCATCTTTCACAAAAATTTATGACTTTAAAAGTAAGATCTTTAAAGAAAGGCCATATTTGTGTTGCTTGGCATAAGTAGTCCATGAAGCTAGAAACACACATTTGGAGAGCATTTCAATTTTCTCACACTATAGAAGCAACTGATAATTTAAGCCATTTGATCAGTTCTCATTTTCATACCAGAACATATGAAAAAAATCTAGTTTTATTTCACAGATGTTTCCACTCTAGCAGATGTGAATTTATGATTTTTCAGAACAAGATTCATATGCTTAAAATTCCGCTGGGACTTTAGATTTTCATTTGAAGTCTCTTTGGCCCTAGAGATTATAAATCTATCATTTCTGGAGTTACTATTTATTTTTCTAATCAACACTACATTCTCCTATGAAATTCATGAAGATATGCCACTCATTTGTAATCTTGTCCAAATGTATCTGTACTTTTAAAAGTCCTTATGAAAATAAAAAGCGTAGATTCCGCTTTATGGTAGATTTACCCCAAAAATGCAAGGCACATAAACAAGGCAATAAAAAGTATGTAATTGAGTTATTTTTCCTAGATCCAGTTGAGCCTACCTTAAGATGAACCCTCATGGGATTCCAAATACCTAAAATAAAAGAGACAGAGAGTGAGACAGACAGAGACAGAGACAAAGAGAGACAGAGAGAGACAGAGAGACAGAGAGAGAGACAGACAGAGAGAGAGAGAGAGAGAGAGAGAGAGAGAGAGAGAGAGAGAGAGAGAGAGAGAGAGAGAGAGAAACAGGTGGATTTGTATTTCTGTCCACTAGAAGCAGTCTGAAAAGAAAGTAAATTTTAAAGAAGAAGAGACATTCTTCAGAAAATATTGGTTATTAAAGTCCCACCTACTTCCATTTAGATCTGTTAGAAGGTTCCCAATAATCATACTTATCTTTGCAAGAACAGGTGATAAAATTTTATCAGGACATAATATACCTTCTTTATTCTAAGTCCTATCCAAAGAGTTTGCATCCCTCCATCCCAGTGTCCTTTGAAGAGGCAAATAAGAGTTTTGAATCAAAAATGGCCTCTATGTATCATAAGCAGCAGAGAGTCTTTTCCTTAATTCAAGCATCTGAGTCAAAGACCTCTTGTTTGGACTGGATTCCCAGAAGGAAAGGTTTGGATGAATTATGCTCAAAATATCCTAGTATATGTGATCTCATTGATTTGAATATTTCCTCTAATGATACAGATCAGAACTCATAGAGAAGCTTTCTCTTCCCATGCAACTATCATCTCATACTACCACAAGTGGTGATATGTATGTAGAAGGAGGAGGAGGGCAGTACTTTCAGGTCCCAGAACCTTTCCCAGTTTCTCCTGCCATTATAAGTAGAACACTGAAGCGTTAAGGCTGTCTCCCTGTTATATTATGCTCGTCCCAAGTGAAAAAATTCTTCTTCTTCTTAGTTCCACAGTTCCCTGAGTATTCTAGTTCTCCAAAGTTCCTTATTTGCTACATGTTGCAAGCTCTTCACACCTAGCCTGTACCACTCCCTTGCTTTCTACATGACACTTTTTTTTTTAATTCCAAAAAGACTAAAGTTTCCTATGTCATGCAATCTTGTAGCAACACTAACATTAGTATGTAAAAGATAGGTCTTGCTTCTGACAGATGTTTGGGATTATTAAAGGAGCTCTAAAATATCCTGAAGGCATTCTAGCCTGATTTCCTTGAGCTTAATTCTAGGTTAAATTTCCTGTTCATTTGCTAGTCCCAGCAAGTCTTTTGATGGATAAGGTCTTAAGTTGCCCTGTCTAACTTCCTGTCATGATCTCTGCAGTAGATATTCTTCATCCCCTTGTTTTTTTCTATTGGGGATGATTAAGCCCAACTCTTTGGGGTGGTTACTGGCTTCTACCAGCAGACAGTATAATGTTCTGGAGTCTGAAATGGATAACATGAAGCCAACTAGGAGCATCTAGATGACTTCATCATCCATAGATAATTCCTTATCAAATGAGAATCTGTATGGAAATTGAGCTCCATTATGGTTAGAATAAATAATACACCTCCCTGTTTGATATTCTTATTTGGCATTTATGGTAAGAAAGATATCAAACAAAACTATCTTTGTTATTACATCTTTTCAAGGAATTTTTAATAACTTTGATGTATGAATGAAATAAATCCTGTTCTAAGAAAACCTGTAAGGTGGTATTTTACTGTACCAGGATAATTTTTAAAAATATAAAACAAGAAGTAAGCTTTATCTAAACTGGTTTTATCTTCTGCTTTTGTCTGTTTTGTGAGATGGTTCTGCTAATAATGTCCCATCATTCTTCTCTCAAAGACGCTACAAATGAATTTTTATTCTAAACTACTCTGGTTTTCTGTTTAGCAAGTAAGTAAAGCATTTGCTAGGGAAAACACATCCTAAGCTTTTTTTTTGGTCTTTTTGTTCTGGCAATGAATTTACATTGTTTAAATTTCCCTATGAAATGACTATAGGCTATATCTTTGTACTTCAGTTTATTGTTGATATTTTATTATTAATAATACCTTTGACTAGGAAAGGATCGAGTTATGTTAATTGTACAACTTTTTTTTTTTCATTTTCATTGTTTATTCTAGCTCTATACTAATTTTGGTCTTTGTTCCACCAGATCAGAGGTCTTACTGTAGAAAGCTGATTTAAGAATGACTAGTACATAAGGTAACAAAATACAAAAGAAAGAATAATGGCTTTGGAGTCAGAAGATTTGGGTTCAAATCACCACCCTGATACTTGTTGCCTGTGTGACATTAGATAACTCCTTTAAACTCCTTAAGCCTCTTCCTCAACAAAATGAAGTAGGTGGGATTAGGTAATCGTGTGTGTGTGTGTGTGTGTGTGTGTGTGTGTGTGTGTGTGTGTTATACATATACATAGTTATTGGGGCTCAGTTGTATCCAAATCATGACCCCATTTGGAGTTTTCTTGGCAAAGATACTACAGGGGTTCTCATCATTTCCTTTTTCTGCTCATTTTACAGATGAGAAAACTGAGTTCATATTCTTGGCCAGAATCACACTTCTAGTAAGTACCTGAATCAGGATTTGAATTTACAAAGATGAATCTCCCTAGTTCTCAGCCCAGTGTTCTATCCACTCTATTCAAAGCTTTGTCTATATTCTCATAGCCATCATCTTAGTTCAGATAATCATCACCTTTCATCTAGATATAGTAGAATGGCTTTTTTGTTTTTAACATTTACCTAACCCCATTTAACAAAGATTATCTTCCCAGGACACAAATCTGACCAATTCTGGCATCAAAAATCTGCTTCAGTTTTAAAGGCCTTCATAATTTAATCCCTAGCTTCAATCTAAATTACTCCCCTTCCTTCATCCCATGATGCAGTTAACTGACCTTCTTTCTGATTTTCACATATCACAGACACTTCATCTTTTATCTCCATTCTATTGGATTAACTGTCCCTCCATGCCAGGAATGAGCTCACAGCTCATTTCCTCCTCATAGAATCTCTTGCTTCCTTCAAGTAATGCTCAAGGACTACTTTGCCATCTTTCCTGATCCCTAACATGCCAATACCTTCCCTCACTAATTAACTTATATTTGTATAAGGTAGTTATGTAGTTTGTATTTATTCTGTATTCTGTCTCATTGGATAAAATGCTGCTAGGAAAACATCAGTTGAAATTTTGGCTCAGATTCCCATTAGATATGAGGTCCTGAGCAATTTATTTATTCCTTTTCAATCTCCATTTCCTCATCTGTATCATTAGGAAAATAATACTACATACTTCACAGAGTTGTTTTAAAAAACAAATAAGAAAGCTAGGTTGTGGTTGGGTTGTGAAAACCTTAAAGAGTAAAGCAGATTAGTTCATATTTAATGCTAGATTCAGTCAGATTTGTGTCCTTGAAGGAATAGTTTCAACATTTTTGTGAGTAGAGACTTGAGGCAAAGGACTTTTTTTTACAAAACAATTAAGTTGTTGATTAGAATGATGGTTAACAAGCACCTTCAAAATTTTAGGCAGTATACCTAGATGTCAAACTTGGTCACTACTTTATTGGAAAGGATTCATACTTCAAAATTAAAAATGAAAAGAAAAAGGCTAATAAAGGTTCATAAAGAACTTCCTTTCTATATGCAGAATAGAATAAGATTAAATTTTATTGTTCTTTCCTGCAAGAATTCATTTTCTCTTGTCTTAAAGATGACAATAATATGACCTGTGACTTAAGGACCAATAAAATGAAAAATATATTATAGACTCTGAATTTTTCTCAGTGTAGAAATCCTTTTTTACTTTCATAATTACAGTTGTAAAGGGTTTCCATTTACTAAGACTTCCTCATGATCACACAGCTGGAGGGTGCCAGAAGATTTGAATCTAAGGCTCCCCAACTATACTCTAAGTCCACTACTCTATCTGCTACCTCATACCACCACCTTGTGTATTAGGGCTAGTTTTTGTTTTCTTTTTTTTTGCTCACTGTAAATATTCCTAATATATAATATGTTGCTTGCCTGTTTTTAAAAGTAAACTAAATCATTATAAAATTGAATGTCCAACAATGCTGCTACTTTTTCCCCCTAAACTCAAGTATTGTCAATTCAAGGGCTTCCTTTAGTCACTAAATTTTACCATCCAGAATCTCGAGAAAAAAGCAATTAATTTCATCTTCTTTTTCACTCTGCTTTTTAAAAGCAAATACTGTGGTCAACTACACATTCCCAAGAATAAGTGAAATGAGTAGAAAAAGGGGTGGACCTGAATGTTACTACTTTAATCACCTCCAGCCCCTTTTCAGGTCCTTTTCATGACCTCCTGTCCAGAGGCAATAGGCCAGTTCTACCAACTGCTTTCAATTAGGAAGGCTGGAGCCTCACTCTCTAACTTTACAATTATAGTTGTTATGATGCTTGTTTCCTGCTTACTTTGTCCTACTGCTGTTATAAATTTTTCCTTTCAGAAGCTGACAATGCTAATTTTCATCCCAGCAGCAAAGGTCAACCTTCATGGGAATTGCTAGCACCTATTGCCAGAGATGATGAGACTGCCTGAATTTTTGTTTACCATTAAGCCTGACAATGTTAGGTCAATAGACTAAGCCAAAGAAAAGGAATCCTTTCATCCTTCTCTCTTCTTTAAGTATAAAATGTTTTAAGTATACAGAATACTGTTTTAGTGTAACACTTCTATGTTTTAATTTATTTTTCTTATACCTAAAGAAAATTTAAAATAATACCTTTAAAAAAAAAAAAAGTCCAGGGGCAGTTATGGGCCACAGTGTTTAGAGCACTGGCCCTGGAGTCAGGAGAACCTGAGTTCAAATCTAGCTTCAGGCACTTGACACTTCCTAGCTGTGTGGCTCTGGACAAGTTACCCATAATTGCCTTGCTAAACAAATAAGTGAATGAATGAATAAAAAGAAAAAAAATTGAAGTCCAGATTGATATCCATAGTCTCAGAGAGTTGTCTAAAGTGTTGAGAAACCAAACAGACTTGATCACACAGCCAGGGTATGTCAAAGACCAAGTAATTTGACTTTTAAGGAGAGCTCACTCTCCATTAGTATATGCTACATCTCCAAACATGGAATCCATTAAAAAGATTTTATAATCTTCAGTGACTATCTATTTATCTCATAAAAAGTCCATACTTTTTTTAGTTGCCTTTTGTTTACCTTAGTTAAATGAAGGTGATATTACCATTATCTACTTAAGAAGTCCTTTACTTTCATTTGTTTCATACAGCTAGAGAAATAGAGAAACATCCTGTAGATGGTCTCCAAAAAAGAGTTCTTAAAAATGACATTAAGCTTGAGAGTTTTAACAATTACAAACATTTTACTTAAGAAAAAAGTTTTAAAAGAACAGAGAAAACTGAAAAGAATGTAAAGTATGTCTTTAAAATTTTAGGTTAGGTGGTATAGCAGAGTATTAGACTTGGAATAGGACCACCTAAAGTAAAATCTTGCTTTACACCATCACCAAGTGACCTTAGGAAGAGATTTAACCTCTGTCTGTTTCAGTTTTCTTATCTCTAAAAAAATAAAAATACTGAATACTCTGAGATAGTTGGTTTTAATACTACAGATATTTTCCCACAAACACACAAACTCCTTTAAAAGTATATTGAGTCCCCAAAACTATTATCATAAATAATGACAATAATAATTGGCAATATGATAGCAAGTTTATGTTGAATTCCACTCAAGTTTTGTTGTCACTCTAAAACTGCCTTTATTTACATTTCTGGAATCATTAAGTAAATTGTTCTTTTCACTCTTCTTTCTGGACTGAAATCACTTCATACAAGTCTTTCAATGTTTCTATGAATTTTTCATATTCATTCTTCTTTACATTGTAAATGTTTTTGCTTTACATAGATATGCTATTATTTGGTCAACCATTTCTCAACTGTTGAACATATATTTGGCTGCTACATTTGATTAGCATACTTGGTTACTGCCATGCACCATTTTGGATATATGGGTTTTATCATCAATAATCTCTTTGGGACATGGTTTTCTCAATAGAATCTCTAGTTCAAAAGCTAAATAAATTCCTTTTGGCAGTGTAGGTTAGCATCCTCTTTGAAACTTATTGTCTTAATAGAGTTGACTGGGTACTAAAAGCTTAAGTCAATAGTCTACAAATGTTTAAGTACCTGCCATATGCCAGACACTGTAAGCACCAGAGAAACAAATACTGGAAAAGAAAATCTCTACCCTAAAGAACTTACATTTTAATGAAGAAAGACAAAATAAAAAGAAAGCTGAAAAGCAGGGAGGAAGGGAGAAGACCAGTGGGAGAGAAAAGAAGAAAATGGATGTGGGGGCATAGAGAAATTAGAGAGAAAAATCCCAAGGGAGTTCAGTCAGGTGGGAAATGGGATGTATAAATGAATTCTTTCCTTAAATGGGAGTTTAAAGTTCATAGCCCCAAACTCCAACCAGAGAAGCAGAGAGGGTAGTAATGAAATAGATTGCCAAAGCTGATGAGATCTTACATGATAATGAGGTTATCCCAGTAAGTAACTTCCAGGACATGGTAGAGAAGTCAGTGAGAGAAAATAGTACAGCCAGGTAAGAAGTGAGAAGTTTATGATTTTTCTCTGGTCACACTGCTAGTATATATCAGAGATAGGACTTTATCCCAGGTCTCCTTGGCTCCAAGGCAGGCCTCCCCCATTCATTTTTTCAAGTTTCTTTCACAAAGGGGTTGTTATTCAGTTATTTTCAGTCAAGGCTGACTCTTCATGACCCAAATTGGAGTTTTCTTGGGAGAGATAGTGAAATGGTTTGCCATTTCCTTTTCCAGATCATTATAGGATTTGGACTGTGGAAGAGAGAAGGAATGTGGAGAGGAGAAGAATTTGAAGAAAGGGGGATATTGTGTAATTTGCTGTTTAAGGGCAGGCATTTTTTGTAGGTATCTAGGAAGGAAAAAGAAGATAGGAGGAAAATGAATATGAATGAACAGAGAGACTTAAATTCCTGAGGAGACAAATGATTGCTAATGAAAAAATCAGTGTCTTTGTTCCTTCCCTTTCCTGTTATACTGAATTATTAGGCTTGCAATTGAAATATTGACTTAGGTACTACAAAAGATTCTATTCAGTTGTTTGTTTGTTTGTTTGTTTTTTAATTTCCAGAAAGTATTGTTGTTCCATCATTTCAGTCATGTCCGACTTTTCAGGACCTCATTTGGTGTTTTCTTGTCAAACATATTAGACTGATTTATCATATCCTCCAGCTCATTTTATAGATGAGGAAACTGAGGCAAATGTTAAGTGACTTGCTCAGGGTCACTCTATCCAGTGTGCTACTTAGGTGCCCAGAAAATATAAATAATAATTCACACTTTTGCAGCACTAAGGTTTGCAAGGTACTTCTTAACAGCAATTTAGTCTTGGAATTCTATAAAATAGCCATTTCCCTCATAAGCATATATGATATATAGAGATCTTTAAGACATAATATTTAAGCCTCACCAAAACCCTGTGAGGCAGGAGCTACTCTTATCCTCATTTTATATAACTGCTAAGTATCAGAATCCAATGTTTGCACTCAGTTCTATTCTAATTTCAGTCCCTGTACCCAGCCTACCATCTTAAAACAAAACTAAGATTCCAAAGAATCTGTCAACTATTAAATTTAAGAGAGAGTCTGGGTTACACAGGAGCTAGAGAATTCACCTCAGCTTCAGAAAGAATTATATTTAAATCCTGCCTCTGACAGATTTTGGATAGGTGATTTTGAGCAAGTCATTTGCCCTCTCTTGGCCTCAGAATAGTTACCCATTTGCTTAAAGTCCCATCATCCCTGCAAAAATGAATCACAGATTTAGAATGAAAACAAAACAAAACAAAACAAAAAAATTTAGTAGTTCATCTTTTCTTTCTTTACTCCTCTTATTCTTCAGACTCTAGACCTTTTATAGAGAATCCTAAACTGTATACATTGTTTTTTTTAATTTGATGAATGTGAGAAGATATCCACTAACCCAAATGCTCTGTAAATCTTTTCCTTTTTCTGTCCTTTTATCTGTATGTTTTAAATGAAAAGGAGACATGATATTAAGCAGGCCAGTAGAACAAGTAAATGGAGCCTCTTCCAGCCTCAGTTTATTACTATCCATCTGACCTGGACAAATCAATTATCCGATGCCAACTACAGTTTTCTCATCTGCAAAATTGAGAAAATAATAATACCTATCTCCTAAGATTATTGTGAAAATCAAATATGGTAATATCTGTAAAACATTTAGCATAGTTACACACATATAATAGGTGCTTTAAAATACTTGTTTAAAGTAAAATAATACCTTAGGAAAAGTTGGAGGAGGGCAGGGAGGGACAGAGAGAGAGAAGAAAACTTTCAAATTATTGATGTCTCTTCAAAGCTTTAATGAAAAAGTGTGTTTTGGAAGTCCTAATTTAGCAAAATTAAACCATGGCACTAAAGGAATGAATTGTAGCTATTATCAGTCACTGTTAAGTTGATATATGAAGTTAACATGAACTCATTTGTTTCCTTTAGCTATTGACTTTGTTGACTCCTTACACTCTTTCATTTTCACCCCGAGCTAAATCTCATGATTCTTATATGGGCAAAATATTCCTGAAATCAGTGATCATTTATTTGAAGAACAACTCAGTTCAAAGCTCAAAGAAAACACATATTTAAGCCTCCTTAAATCTTCCATTACATTACTAGCATTAATGCAGTCCAATCGTGTTCATTAATCTGAATAACTCAAAGACCTTGATGTTTGAGTGTAGATCCAAAGGACCCAAATGAATTTGCTAAATTACAATCAGACAGGCTTTATTTGCCAGGAGAACTGAACATAATCCCTTTTTTTAGGTTAAACATGTGCAATTCTTCTAAACATATTTCCACATTTATCATGTAACACAAGAAAAATCAGATCAAAATAGGATAAAATGAAAAAGAAAAAAACAAGCAAACAAACAACAACAAAAAAAAGGTGAAAATACTATGTTGTGTTTCACATACAGTGCCCATAATCCTCTTTCTGGATACAGATGTTTCTCTCCATTACAAGTCTGTTGGAATTGGCCTGGATCATCTCATTGTTGAAAAAAAGCCAAGTCCATCACACTTGTTTTGTTTTTTTACCATAGAGATAAGAGGCTTGTGAATTTGTTCAACAAATGGTATTGTACAGGCGCACTGCAGTCTAGTAAAAGTATCAATAAAGTCTGTTCATTCATTGCCTTTAAGATATGAGTTTATAGTGAAAGTGCAATATCTGAGTTCCCTAAAGAAACTTTGTCTTTCATAATTTTATCTTTTTACATATCTGGGTTTAAAATGGGAAGAGAAGCAGAAAGAAGACCACTGAAAAATTAAAAGAAATCTTTCCACAAAATGTATTCTGTAAATTCAACCAAATGAGCTTGCTCTTTTTTTAAGCCTTCACTTCACTTCACTTTTAGCCTTCTTAAACAACTGAGACATTTTCTGCATAAGGAGTAGATTTTTCTACTTAGACTGCTGGTGAGGGATAGTCCACAGTAGTTAGAGTGTCCTTAGGCAAAGGGAAGCTTTTCTGTTGACTTAGGATCCAAGTGTATATACAAAGGGCAAAAGGTATTATATCCTGGGAAGGCCAACCAACTTCTGTCAAAACACTGACCACAGGCCAGTGTTTTCACAAGTATGTTACAAGTCCAATGAGACAACTTTTCCAGCACAGAAATATGATTTCTTCAGTTTATCTGGTAATCTCTGAAGGAGAAACAACATGGTGTCACCCTGTATATGCCCTTTCCATCATTTCTTATCAAAATCTATTTGTTTCTTTCTTATGCTTCCAAAGAAAGCTTAAACTCCAGCAGGCTTTGGGACCTAGAAACTTGGAAATAGATGTGCTAAAAGCTTATTCTATTTCAAACAGCAGTCATTTAGGTAAGGAGCTTACAGTAGAGTCCCAAACAATGCTTAAATAGTTCACTGGTAAATATGAAAGTTCAAGCATTAGCTTTACCTTTATATTATCAAAATGTTCACTAAGTTGGATGGAAATACAGTGCAATTTTTTTTAAAGAAAACTCATTTTCTGGGTAAAATTAAAAATCTTTTTGAGAAAATGAGAGATCTTTTTATGTTACCAATTATAAAATTTATTTATAAAGTGCTTACTATGTGTCAGACACTTGAGGATGTAAGTGAAAAACTTTGCTTGTGATGATATAATTTTCTAATGGGGGGGCAATAGCAAGTACATGTAAAAATAGAAAGTGCACAAATTTAAAATAAATAATACAGAGTAATTAAATAGAAGTAATTTGGGAGAGAAATTAAAGGATTAGGATGTCTCCATACAGAAAGTGACTTGTAAATTCAATGTTTAAAAAATTATTCTTTTAAATCTTGAGTTCCAAGTTCTCTCCTTCCCTTCCTTCCCAATCCCAAATTAGATAATATTAGATATAGATCTCTATCTAGAACCATACAACACATACTTTTATGTATTAATTATTTTTTCCTTCACAAGTTCTTCATAGTTGATTTGAATATTAATATTACTCAAAGAGCTTAGTCATACTCAATTACTCTTCAAATAATATTTCTATTACTATATACAATGCTCTCTTGGTTATTCTCATTTCACTCTTACCTGTTTCATTCAATGGTTTTTTCTAAAATTTACCTGCTCATCATTTCTTATAGAACAGAAGTTATAATCCTACACCACAACTTGTTCAACCATTCCCCAATTCATGAGTATCCCCTTAATTTCCAATCCTTTTCTACCACAAAAAGAGCTGCTATAACTATTGTAGAACATAAAGGGTTTTGTTTTTGTTTTTGCTTTTGTTTTTGTTTTTGCTTGATTATCTTAGGAAATAGGGCTAATAGTGTTATTCCTGTATCAAAGGATATGCATAGTTTTTATAACACTTTGGGCCTAATTTCAGATTGCTCTCCAACTGAATTGCATTTTAAAAGAAGAAAGGAACTCTATAAGAAAGAGGTAAGAAAAGACTTCTTTACAGGTTTGGGTTATGGCCAATGCAAAGGACAGAAGATAGGAACAGATGAACAAAAGGAAAACCTAATATCTCAATAAGGAAAGGAGAATCATATTTACTAGAATAATAAAGGAATGTTGTCAATTAATTAAATAGTCAATTAATTTTTTAAAAGATACTAACTGGTGTTTGATATTGGGGATAACATACCAGATGAGAGCTCATGAATAACATTGTAAGAAAGAAATCATCAAATCTTTTCAGTGTTGCACCTGAAATCTTGATGAGAGCAGGAGCTAGCATTGCTTTAGGGAATTGATATGATTACCTGAGTGTGGGTTGGGAGAAATTAAAATCTCTGATTTTGCAAAATATTATAATTGCCTTAGAAGACTTTACAGAGCTTTAGATGATAGGTTCCCTATTCCTGAATTATGTATAAAGAGTTCAATCAAAAGAAAAAATCTTCAAAAGTTAGCCATAAAAGATCAAGATAGACTTTAAACATCATAACTTTAGAGCTGTAAGAAGAATTTATCTAATAAAATCCTTCATTAATCAGTTAAACTAACTAAAGCCTTGAAGGATAAAGCCACTTTCCTTGAAACTAAATAGTAAAGACAGATTTGAATCTAGACTTTTGATCTCCAAATCTATTGCTCTTTCTCTGCTTTTTGCAGAAAAGCTTCTAAAATAGATCTCTGGGTTATCTAAGCAGAGAACTTTTACTCCTTATTTTGTTAGAAGAGGGAACTGCATTTTTATTGCTATTTTTTGTGATAAATAAGCATTTAATTTTTTCTCCATCCTACTTCTCTCCACTATCATTAAGAAAAAAAAGAAAAATCCTCACATATAAACATGCAGAGTCAAGAAAAATAAATTCACAAATTAACCATGTAAGCATCACTTCTCTGAGACTTCTTCATCATTGGTCCTCTGGACTCATGGCTGGTTATCAATGTAACCATTAATCAGTTCTCAAGTCTTTTGAAGTGTCTTGCATTTACAATTCTATTATTATTCAATAAATTATTTTTTGGTTCTCCTCACTTTACTATGTCAGTCCATATAAATCTTCTCAGATTTCTCTTAAACCATCTTCATCATTTCATATAATAAAATATATTCATAAGTCATAACTTGTTCATCCATTCCCCAGTAAATAAGAACCCTGCCCCTTAGTTTCCAGGGTTTTGACACTAAAATAAAATTAGTAAAAAAAATATCTTTCCTCTACTTTACATAATGACCAATACCAATAAAGCTAGAATTAATGAAATGTGACTACTATCAATAAAAAAGACACTAATCCAGCAGCATGGATTATATAAACCCCTGTATTTTAATATTGAATCTGTGGTGCTATTTATTTGTTTGGCTTTCTTTTAGGATTTTCCAATATTGTGCCTGTAAATTCTCAAGCATTGAGATAAGACTGATCCACTCCAATTTTCCAGAAATGAACATCTGGGGGGGAAATATACTTTCCAAGGTTTGCTTGATTTGGTTGCTATAGTAAGATACAAAATGGGTTCTCGTTTTTTGTTTTTTTTCCCATTAAAAAGTGGGGGAGGGGAAGCATTTGAACCATTTTTCAAAATTGATACAGTGCTAGGACAAGATACTGGCTAATAGGGTTTGTTTTTTTTTCCCCTGGTTAAGAACAACCCAAATTAACCTCTGCTCAGTCCTAAATCTTGTATCTTATGGCCTCTTGAACTATCCCTGTTATTTTTTATATGGCATATAAGCTAGCACTTATTGCAGGTCCTTGATTAAATTTTTCATTGATCCATGTGTAGAAGAAACATACATTTTTAAGCCAAATTAGAACATTTCATAAGTGCTTGTTATGTATCTGGCTGTTACTATTCCCCATACTAGAACATAAAAAGAAAGATAATACTTTCTCAGAAGCTCATATTTGAATATGGGGGACAGCATGCAAACAAATACATACATAAAAAACAGAAGCAGAGTAAATTGGAGATAATCTAAGAAAGCAGGCACTAGCATTGTGAGGGATTAGAAAAAGTATTTTACTGAAGGTTTGATTTGACCTGAGGCAGGAAGGAAGCCTGTATGTTTGGGAGGCTGAGGCTAGGTAGGGTAGTCTTCCAAAAATGGAAGGCAGCAAATAAAAAGACATGGCATTAGGAGATAGAGAGAAATAAGGAGGCTAGTGTCATTGGATCATAGATTACGCAAAGAGGTATAAATTATAAGAAAATGAGAGTGCTATAAATACCAAAGAGAGAATTAAATTTTGAATAGGGAGTCTTGGAATTTGATCAGGGTTCTTAAGTGATTTGGTCAGACTTGCTTTAAGAAGGTCCTTCCAGCAGCCAAGCAGATGATAAAGTAATAGGGAGAGACAGAAGGCAAGAAGGCCAAAGCAGAAGGCTATTGCAATTAAAAAAAAAAAAAAAAAAGAGGGTCTGCACAAGTTGGCAACTAGGCAAAAGGAGAAAAAGGGACTTATGTAAGAGACATTGGAAAAGTAAAATCAATAGGAATTGCTAACTGATTAGATATGGGCAATTTGGGCAAGAAAGAATGAAGAGTCAAGGGTGATACCTAAATTGTGAGTCTAGGCTACTGAGAATTATAGGATAGTAATAACAAAGTTAGAAGAAAGGATAAAGGGAAAAAATAACGAGTTCAGTTTTGAAAATTGATATCTATGGGAAATCTCAAATAGGCAGTTCAAGGTATAAGACAAAAAAAATGACTATAGTAATATAGTGTTAGAAAAACCCAAAGACCCAGCTTCTGCGATAAGAACTCACTATTTGACAAAAATTGTTGGGAAAATTGGAAATGAGTATGATAGAAACTAGGCACTGATCCACATTTAACATCCTATACCAATATATGGTCAAAATGGATTCATGGTTTAGACATAAAGTGTGATACTATAAACAAATTAGCAAAAGAAAAGATACTTTACCTCTCAGATCTGTGAAGAAGGACAAAATTTGTGGCCAAAGAAGAACTAGAATACATTATGGGATACAAAATGGATAATTTTGATTACATTAAATTAAAAAGTGTTTTGTATAAACAAAATCAATGCAGACAAGATTAAAAGGGAAATGATAAGCTGGGGTAGGGATGGGGGAATTTACAACCAAGGGTTGTGATAAAGGTCTCATATCTAATATATATAGAGAGAGAATTGACTCAGATTTGATTTTTCCATTTGATAAATTCTCCATTCTCCAAATGATAAATGGTCAAAAGATATGAACAGATAATTTTCAAATGAAGAAATTAAAACTATAGTCATATGAAAAAATGCTATAAATCATTATTGATCAGAGAAAGATAAATTAAGACAACTCTGAGATTCTACTATACATTTCTCAGATTAGCCAAGATAATAGGAAAATATAATGATGAAGGTTGGAAGGGATGTAGGAAAATATAATATATTAAATATATATTATACTAATTATACTAATACATTGCTGATTTGTGGAGAACTGATCCAATCATTCTGTGGAGCAATTTGGAACTATGCCCAAAAAGCTAATATACTGTGCATACCTTTTGAACCAGCAGTGTCCCTATTGCATCTGTATCCCAAAAAGATCATAAAAAAGGGAAAAGAAACTATGTATGCAAAAATATTTGTAGCAGCCCTGTTTGTAGTGGCAAGGCACTGGAAGCTGAGTGGATACCCATGAACTGGAAAATGGATGAATAAGTTAGGGCATGTGAATGTTATGGAATATTATTGTTCTATAAGAAAACAAAACAAAACAAAACAAACAAACAAACAAACAAAAAAACAAAAAAAAAAAAAAACCAGCAGGATAGTTTCAAAGAGGCCTAGAGAGACTTACATAAACTAATACTAAGTGAAGTCAGTAGAATCAGGAAATCATTGTACACGGCAACAACAAAATTATTCGATGATCAATTCTGATGGATGTGGCTCTTTTCAACAGCAAGATGATTCAGGCCAGTTCTAATGATCTAGTGATGGAGAGCGAGAGTCATTTGCATCCAAAGAGAGGACTGTGGGATCTGAGTGTGGATCTCAACATAGTATTTTCCCTTCTTTGTTGTTGTTTGTTTGCCTTTTGTTTTCTTTTCCATTTTTCCCTTTTTAATCTGATTTTTCTTGTGCAAATTGATAATTGTGGAAATATGTACAGAATGTTTAACATTTATTAGATTACTTGCTGTGTAGGGGAGAAGGTGGGGGAAAGGGAGAAAAAAATTTTGGAACACATGGTTTTGTAAGGGTGAATGTTTAGACAAAGTACAAGATAAAGAATAAGTAGAGATTGTAAGCTCTCATTAGATTTAAACTTTTTTTTAGGATGAAGGCTATCTTTTGCCTCTTTTTTTGCATCTCACAGTACTAGGCACATAGTAGGTGTTTAGTAAATATTTATTGATTAATTGATTGAATGAACAAATGGTAGGTGTAGAGACTTTAAGTAGCCAGAATGTAGCTACTAAGCTAGGATACTAGGCATTTGGAGATTACATGACAAAGGTGAAAGAGGTTTCCCAGAGAAAAGAGATGGGGGCAAGTGATTAAGATTCATTCTGAGATTGTAAGGTTCTTAGTGTTAGACACATCATAACTGCTAAATAAGTGTCTATTAATTTTTTGATTGATAAATAGATTTGAGAATCATCAGCAGAGAGAGGATACTTAAATCTGCTGATGAGATCATCAAGTAAAATAATATAAAGAAGAGAAGAAAGCTCCAGAGAGAGATCTGGGGTATATCCATAATTATTGGATGTGGCCTGTATGAAGTATACACCTACAATCAATTCTGCATAACATTTTGTACTTTTTACTCAGATATCCAATTTAATCAAGTTCTGAGGAAACTATTTCAATCATCAACAACAATTTTTAAGCAAGGCAGATCAAATTGGGACCAGAAATAAATAAAAGATTTTCCTTTCGTCAAGGAAAATACCATATAATATATATGTCAATATGAAACTGTCAGACACAATGAAAGACTCACAAAACCTCATGCTTAGGGGTATAATACAAAATACGTTAAGGATGATAGCAACCTGGACTTAAATGAGCCAGCCTTATTGTTGCTAAATGTTTCTTTAAGGCTTGATGAACCTTCACAACTTTTTACATAGAACTGATGCTAAAATGCTGCCAGAGGTATGGTGGGAGATAAAAGGATACCTAGTAGCAGAGAGTAGCAACAGACCAGCAGAGAAGCCCAGTAGCTGCTCAGCATTGTGGATGCTCAGTAGCAGTTCTTCAAGAAAAGCAGCCAGGGGCAGTCACAAAGAATAGCAGCTGAGGAGATGGAAAGGAACATAGCCGAGACACAATCCATCCCAGAGATAATGCTAAGAATTGTTTTGAGAATATGCCCTCTTCCACAGGAATATTTTTTATTTCTCTCTTCTATTTTATTTTCTTCTGTAATTATGTACCTTTAGTATTTTGTCCTAATTAAAAGCTTTGCTATTTGATTTTTGATTCCTTTGGTAGAAAATGAACAGAAGTGGGCATCAAGGCATGTTTGCAAAACTGGAATTCTCCCAAATATCCAAAATTGGACCAGAGGAGTGGTGTCTCATGCTACAATTATAATGATGTGAGATTCAAATAAGAAAACCTACCCTGAATCATGTTCAGTGTGAAACGCGGAACTCTGTATAGTAAGGTGGAGTTTAATTTCCAGTGATGTCCATTAATAAGTAAACCTTTGTTTTCATGTTGAAGGAAATGTTAATAATACAGAATAAACTTAAAAATGAGAATTCTTTTTTGGGGGGAGAAAAAGTTAGTTATTAAAACTTACAAATACACCATAATCATATTTAAGCTATTTAAATTATCTGTAACTTTATAAGGTTGGTCAGCTAGGTGGCACAATGGATACAGTTCAAGATCTGAACATAAATGTAATAAATAGTAAACCACTCTAGTGTCTTTGCCAAGAAAACCCTAAATGGGATCACAAAGAGTCAGATATGCCTGAACAACAGTTTTATAAAGGTTACAGCCATCGTATTTCAGAGGCAGAAACTGAATCATGACTTTCAAATGTCGATTGTCTCTCTGTTCACTAGACACTGTTAATTATTAAGTTTATTATTTTTAAAATTCAAATGAGAGAACTGAAATAAGCTGTTTAAAAGATTCCATCTAGCTTAAAATTATATGATTCTATTAATATAAGTTTACTTAAAAGGCAGACATTGTCACACTATGCAAAAGAAATAGAAAATATAAACATTTGTCTTTTAGGAATTAAATCTAATTTGAGAATCTAGACTCAATTCTAGTTTGAGGTCTGAAAATGTAAAAAATTGATATTTTACAAGAGAGGAAAGCTTTTAAATTATTTAATATATGATCTAAATACCAATTAACATTTTCTTTTAAAAAATCAATAATCTCTCACAGAACTTTGTTAAAATTATAAAGTAGAAAGAAAGCACATATTTTTAAAGTAAATTTTTAACACGTTACTTTTCATGTATTTTAAAATGTGAAACAGCATAAATTTTTATTTTGTATTATAATTATACCCGGCATTTCATATAATGCTAAAATATGATGTATTATATTGAAACACTATATAATTAAAATTCATTTCCATTTTGTTAAAATGAATAATGTCAATTTCAGAAAATTCTCTAGGAAAAAAGGAAGCCACTCAAGCACTATTAAAAAAACTGCCTGATCATTAATATTTAGAGGATGCTTCATATCATCAGTAATTTGCTTGAGTGATCAAATTATAAATTAAGTAAAAACAGATGACTATTTTCAGCTTGCCTGGATTGAACTTATTTAATTTTCCTTTTTTTGTGTGTGACTAAGTTTTACTTAATGCCCTATTCAGCCACAATTAATAAACCATGACTTGAATTTTCCCAGACATATTAATCACTTGACAGATGTTTGCTGCCTAAGTAGACACCGATATATAAAAGATAAGGTAAAAGAAGGGAATGAGGTTAACCAAGCCTGACAATGTAAGTCCTAGGTTTTCTTATCATTGTGGATCTAGTCATACAATCTAATATGGTCCATCCATTTTCAACATGCTGCTTAAAAGCAAAATAATACCAACACCTTACATATTTTCAAAAAATGCATGTTGAAAAAACTATCATTTTTCCCTTTGAAATGTTTGATCATTTCAAATGTTTTTGATCATATTATAATTTAACTTTTTAAAATATATATAGTAAAATGATTTAGATCCCCATTTTGGAAAGGAAACTGGGAGACTGAAATTAATGGTCAAATGGTAAATGATTGAGAAAAAATAGACTTTTTTTGAAAAAACATATGCATGTTAATTTTATCATTGACATATTGATTTTTTATTAATTTCTCAATTAATAAAATGTATTTATTAATATTTTATTAATGATATATTTAATGATATATCATTGATTTCTAACTTATTATAAAGCTTTATTAATTTATAATAATATATGAGCACTACCTTGAGTGGCTAGGGATAAGAAATATCAGTCATGATCTCTGCTTTCAGAGAGCTTACAACAGGTCAAATATACAAATAATTAATAACTCACCATGTTAATTCAGAGTAATAATAATTACAAAAACATTTTTCAATCAAACATTCTTGCGGGATAAATCCATCCCTAACAACAAAACAAGGCAACAATCAATTTATTAAAAATTTACTAAATACTAGGAAAATACAAACAGTAAGAAAGATAGTCCCTACCCCTGAGCAATTAACTTTTTAATGGAAGAAAGCTACATATAAAAGGGGCCAGAAAAAATTGAGAGATGATATATTACTACATAGGGAGTGGGAGATGTTGAAGTCAGAAAGCACAGATGAAATGAAAGTTAGCTGAATTGTATCCTTCCTCAAAATAGAGGCCCTGGGAAATAATTCATTGAGGGGGAAGGTGGGTCTGGCATGGAGTATGGATGCTCCAGGGAGAATGCCTAGGCATGGAAGGACAATCCAGGGTGGGACCATAGTTAAGGTATGGTATTAAAGTCTGGAAAAACAGAGTCAGTGCTGAGATGGAAATGAAGGTTGGCCAGTCTGGGAGCTTCTGTACTTAGAGGAACCAGGAAAAACTCATCATTTGTAACAAGAAAAAAGGCCTAGGATAGGGAATAGTTTGGTCTTCCTAAGAAAGTGAATCATCCTAAAAATGTTGTCCCTCAAGAGAAAGCCAGGTATACACATCAGATATAAATGGTAGAAGACAGAGTATAGAAAAGGTAAAGAAGTCCAGAGCTGAGGTCAGTAACTTCCACAGATTCTAAATAAATGAAATCACAGGAGAAAAAGGAGAAAAGCATGGAGTATGTTCTAGGAATGGTGATAAACATTTATTAAGTGGCTAATGTGCACTGAATACTCTACTAGGTACATAAAAAAGAAAATGTCAAGATTAATCATGATCCCTGATTTCATGGATCTTACCCACTGGGCCACCTAGCTGCCCCTATCAAAAGAGTAGGCAACTGAAAAAATGTAATGGAGCAAATAGAATTCAGTGACTCCAAGACACAAGGAAAATATAGACCATACAAAAAAGTGTTAATTATTCCTGTGATATGAAATGCACAAAAGGGAGCAATAATAATTTATTAGGCTGCAAGAGCAAATTGGAATCTAATCACAGAAGGCTGGGGATGCAGGTTTTAGGAATTCTTACTTAATTAGATGGATGTGTAAGAGACATTGATATTTTTGAGTAGAAAGTAGTATATCCTGAAGTCAGGAGGACCCTAGTTCAAATCTGGCCTCAGACACTTCATACTTCCTAGCTGTGTGACCCTGAGAAGTCATTTAACCCCAATTGCCTCAACAATAACAACAACAACAACAACAAAACAAGCAAAAAAAGAAAAAAAAAAGAAAAAGAAAAAGAAAGTAGGATATCTTCCTATTGGCAAAATAGTGCATAAGATAGGCTGAAGGGGGAAAAAGACTAAAGCTTGGGAAATTTTTTTGAAGACCATTAAACTAGTTCATGTGAGAAGATTAAATTCTGAACTAGGACCATGGCACTAGTGTGGTGTGAGAGGTTGTATCACATATGATTCTACCAGTGCCTGGTTAACATTGTAACTACCCCATCATATCTGTTACAGACATATTTTTAGAGAAAACTGTTTAAGACAAAGTTTATTTTTGAGGGCCAGGCTTAGAATAAGGATCCATCAGTCTGATTTCTTTCTCAGACACATACCAGACATATGATCCTTTTATAAGTTACTTAACTTCTGATTTTCATCATCTATAAAATGGGGGAAAGAAGCAGATCTCTATAAAGGTGATTGAATAGATAGGCAGAGCCCACCTGTGCTAGGAATCATGGTCTACTTCAAAGAGTTTTAGAAGATAACTGAAAATAGTATGATCTTCAATATTCAAATAAAGCCTTTCAAAGAAACAGATAAAAATGGAACCAATATCTCAATGAAAATAGTAGAATAAGAAGGATATAGAGACCAGCCATAGTCAGAATCTATAGTGATTCACAGGGTGGTAGCATAGAAAGCACGAATTAAAGTATAAGGTTGAGCCTGATACCAACCACCCTAGCCAAAATGGTGATGATAGCAATATTGATATTCACGCTATAAAAGAAATAGAATCAAAAGCTCCTTCCCAACACATCCAAGAGTCTTAATGGGAATTAAGCCAGATTCTGGCATAAAAAAATTCATGATCCCAAACTGAAAATGTGAGTTAATTGAAGAAAATTCCTAACACAATGAATAAATACTATGGAATATAAGAAACTTAGAAGATAAAATCTACAAGTTTAAGCATAACCTCAAAGAAGGGGAAAGAAATGAGTTAGCTCGCTCAAGGAGATGAATCTTCCTGATTCCACCTCTGATACTTTGCCCACTGGACCACCAAAGCTGCCCCTATCAAAAGAGTAGGCACCTGAAAAAATGTAATAGAGCAAATAGAATTCAGTGACTCCAAGACACAAGAAATATTAAACCAAAAACAAAAGATTAAAAAAGGAGCTTTCAAAGATATTTTAAGGTGCTTTCAAAAGCAATCAACTTAGAAAGATCAAGTAGAGATAATTTAACAATCATACAATTCTCTGAAAATCATAACCAAAACAGTAACAATAATAAATAACAAAAAAATCTACAACTATATTCCAAGAAGACATAAAAGAAAATTATTCAGATCTAGTAGAACCTATAAAACAAAGTAATAATAGAAAGAATCAACTAAACATTCTTGAAAGAGAACATTAAATTAAGATTTTCAGGAACGTGTTAGAGAAAATTCAAAGCTTCCAGATCATACCTCAATTGATAAAAAAAAGACAATAAAAAGAACAATTAGTGAAGGCAATGTGGTAGAAAAGGCACATAAATATATTCTTTACAGATCTATGAAGTAGTATGGAAATAAATTCGGAACTATACTTCCCAAAAGTCTCCAGATTATGTACACATTTTGACGCAGCAATACTATAACTAAGCCTAGACTCCAAAGGGATCAAAGACAGAGTTAAAGGAGCCACAAATATAAAGTGTTTATAGCAGAACTGTTGCAGTACTAAAGAATTGGAAATTCAATAAATATTCATCAATTGGTGAGTGGTTAAAGTTAAAGATATATTGTTGAAATATAAACAGTAAAGATAGTAATGATTTCAGCAAAATCTGGGAGGACTTTTATGAACTGATGCAGAATGAAGTGAGCAGAAACAGGAAAAAATTTACACAATTACAATAATATCCCAAAGACAAAAACATTATGATTTAAGAATTCTGATAAACTAAATGAACAACCATGAGCAATTTGTGCATTTGATTTGCTTGACTCTATTTATTTATTAGAAGGAAGAGTTTTCATTTTATGATGATGAAATTTTAAAGAAAGAATTGTAGTTATGTTCCCAAAAAAGAAAGAAAGAAAAGGACCATCAATGATTTTAAATATATGTTCAGAAATGGGCACAGATAATTGGGACATTGTCAATCTGGATCTGTCATGTTTATTTGAAATACACTTTCAAAAAAAAGACCTACAAAACAGGATTCATGCTTTCATACATAGTTCTTTTTTATGTGTATTTCTAAATGTGGAAAAATGCTTAGAAGTCTAAATTGCCTCAATTTCCTAAGATTTTATGAAGGTTATTGGCAACAATGATGCTTTAGTAGGTACACTAAACATGTTCAAGTCCAGTCCCCTCATTTTGCAGTTGAAGAAACAAAGCCTATAGAAGTTATGTTATGAATAAAACTGCATAAGTAATAAGTGGCAGGGCTGAAGTTCATGCTTCCATGGACTACAGCATACCAGTTGCTCCTATCCTCCATAACCTGCCAAAGCCTGTCCAATTCATGTTCAAAGCTTCCAAGATACTATTTATACATCCCATTCTCTGTGCTCTGCCTTTTTCTTTGCCTTCAAATTTTCCCATCAGGGACTATCTTTTATTATGTGGCCAAAGTATTTAAGCTTCACCTTCAGTGCTTGTCCTTCTAATGACTATTCTCAGTTAATGTCTTTTAAGTATTGATTGATTTGATGCCCTTGTCAAGCAAAGGACTCTTGAAAGTCTTCTCCAGTATCATAATTCGAAAGTGCTGATTCTGTGGCAATCAGATTTCTAGTCCAACTCTTAAGAGTCAAGTATTGCAATTGTAAAAGCCTTAGCTTTGAATGTACAGACTTTGTCAGCAAAATGATATATCCGATTTATAGTATGCTACTCAGATTTGCCATGGTTTTCTTTCTAAGGAGAAAGTATTTTAATTTTATAGCTACAGTCTCCATATGTAATATCTTTGAGCCCAAGAATATAAAATCTGAGTGTTTTCATTTCTTTTCCCCTCTATGAGCCAGGAAGTTATGGGAACAGTGGCCATAACTATAATCCAAATGGTTCCTATAAAAATCATTAATGTTCTTAACAAATAATTATAATAAATAATTGGTCGATTTATGTTGCATATGATTATAACAGACTGACTACTTCTAAGTGCATTATGTTCTTGCAGTATCTCAATCTGCTGTCAAATTGTTTCCAAACCACAAAAAAAAGTGTTCAACATTGGGCACTAACTGGTTCTCAATGGACAGTTGGGCATATGTGTTTATCCTTATCTACTATCTAAACACTGAACCAGAATACTATCCTTGTTCCTTTCTGTTACTCTATAATCATCTGTGTAATCATAGGAACAAGATGTTATGAACATTTGCCTTCTTGAAGTACATGCCAGTCTGCTTGAAAATTATGATGACTGTAATATGGTTATGAATATTACAAATCATCTTAAAACCGTAATGAACTATCATATACAATACAGAAACAAATCTTAGATTGCTCCCTTTCCACTATTAAAGCCATTTTTCTGATTTATCTTCCACTTATGTTACTATTCATTTATCTGGAAGATTTTCAAGTAAACTTTTTGGCCACATAAGTCAGTCATCCAGGAGAGTTTCTGTGAAAATATAGCGAATTATAGTGAAGAAATTCATATTAGAAAAGATTCTTTCTGTATAAAGATGTGAGTGTGTATGTGTGTGTAATTATAAACACACAGTTATACATGCTTAAAATATATGCAAATAAAGAAATACTATAGTGCTTACCATTACATAGTAGAAAAGAAAATATTTTATATCATAGCTATCTTTTAAATTTCTGGAAGTCATATAGTATAATGGATAGACCATTCAACCTAGTTTTAGGAAAAAGAGTTTAAATTCAGTCTCAGACAGTTACTATACTCAGACAGAACTATAGGTTCACATTAACGTTAACTAAATCTCTATCTGCCTCAGTTTCCTTAATTGCAAAATAGAGATAATAATAATAGTACTTATCTCCCAGGGTTGTTAGAAGGATTAAATAAGATAATATTTATAAAAATTTTAAAACTTTAAAGTGTAATACATATTATATGTCATTGTTATTTTCATCAATTGATTAGGTGGCTAAAAATTTTAGAAATGAATTTCTATCTTTTAACAAGAAAACTTGTGAAACCTTTCTACTATTTGTGACGACATATCTATGTAAGCAAGCATTTTCACTTTATTATTTTTAAATCAAAAATGGAGAATCTATAAGCAACATGATTTAAGGTTATTTTTCTATAGTATTGAGTCAAAAATTATAAATCTTTATTTAAATTTAAGTTTAATATCAAAATTAACTTTAAATATGATTTTTATATTATGTTAAACATCTAAGTTGTAATTTATTTTGTTAAAATAGTATTTATATTTTATAAAATTTGTAAAAAAATGTCTAATATGTAATGTTGTTTGTAATATTATAAATAATGGTAAGTATATGAGGTCAGAATGAATTACATTTTTGCAGAATATCCCATATAAGTTTTTATATGTAAAGTTTTAATAGTTATAGGTGGGGGCAGCTAGCCCTGAAGACAGGAGGACCTGAGTTCAAATCTGGGCTCACACACTTAACATTTCCTAGCGGTGTGACCCTGGGCAAGTCACTTAACCCCAATTGCCTCAAGAAAAAAAATAGTTATAAGTGGAAATATTATTTTATAATAACAAAATATAAATTTTAATTTTGAGCTTTTGGGGACAAAAACTATTTTGTTGGATAGCATTTTAGGTATTGTAGGGACTTTATGAATAAATCAAAAAGAGTTTCATGAGTAAATTATGCTGCAAGTTTAGAAGATATTTTTGTTATGTTGAAATGTTTTCAGATACAAAATAAGGAACTCACTATCATAGACCCCTAATATTTGTCATTTTAGTTGTTTTGTCATCTTTGTCAATCTAATGAGCATGAGGAACCTCTATTTCACTTTAGTTTGTATTTTTATAATGATTAGTGATCTGGCCCATTTTTTCATATGATTAGTAATAGCATGAATTCTTTCATATCTTTTGACCTTCTATCCATTTCTCTGTCTCTGTGAATGATGAACCAACTGTTGGCAAGCAGTCAGAGGTCCCTGCCAATAATAGGATACAAACCAGAAAAATACAGGCCTCTGGAGCCAGAGAGACCCAGACCAGCCTAGATAACCTAGATCAGATCTGTAAAGGAATCAGGGACTGAATCCAGAATGTTATTGACTTCAGTGGAAAAATTTTTTTAATCCTGAATTGAAAAACCATTTCCCTCTGGAAGCATCCCTGTCAAAGTCTAGACACCTGAACTATGTCCTAAACCTCATGGGTTTGGGACATGCCTATGTCCTTGTTAGACATAGTCTGGGCCAAGAAGGAGCTACAATTGTGTGGGGGATACTCGTTATTTACTGTCTTATTTCTTTTCTTGATTCTATGTAAAGACTGAAATATCTATGTAGTTAAAGGTTTACACTTGCCTGAGGGGTTCAGGTAAAGGATTTAGTGACATAAAACAGATCCAAGGGAAAAAAATAAGAGTTTTCTACTAGCTATGAGTTGAGAGCTATTCAGATTGGTTAAATCCACACTAATCATACCCCCTTAGGCTGAGATAAGCATAGCCTCTCAGAGAGAGGTAAAACTGTAAATAGACAATTATTCTCTCTCTAAGAATGATAGGGGTTGATACTCCTCTGATAGTCCTTCCATTTCAGCACTGAATACACAAATATCAAGGAAAACACAGGGTTACCCAAGTCCTAGTATTTTGAGTAACCAGAGCAGAATGGTTTTTAGCAATACACCACTTTGTATTTATTAAATAACTTTCTGGATTTCTCCAGTTTACCTAGGATGTCCTTCCAGACAATTGATCCCATTAATAGGATATCAAAAAGGACACATGGCAACTGAAAGAGCCTATTAAATAACACAGTTACTCTGCAATGCCTAAATGAATGAAACATTTGCTAAATGTTTATTACATGTGAAACAATTTGTTAAATTCTGGGAATATAAATAGAAAAACAAGACAATCCCTGCTCTGAAGGAACTCACATTTTAATAGAGGAGACAGTGTTTGAAAGAGTTCAATTTCAAGTTAGCTGTAAAGTTGTTAAGATTGTTAAGATGGTTGTTAAGATGCAGCAGCAAAACTGATATTAAAGTTCTTTAATGTTACCTCTACTGATAAAATCTTATTAGTTTCTGATGTTGAACCGATTGACAGCACCCAAGGCTTTGATGGCAAGAATTTTCTATTCAGGTCTTTAGTAGCTGTGGTTGTCATATTTGCAGGAGCAGTCCCCAGGAAAATGGTTGAGGGCGCTGGATTATTAGCACTGTTATTCCCAATGCTCTTGAGTTCAAAATTCTGAATAGTAAAATGGTATTTTATAGAAGTTTAATTTGCTTCCATAAAAATCATTCATCGGGTTTTCTTTTCAAGTCTTCTATCAGACCTGTCAGGGCCTATGAGGGCTTCTTTTAACTCTCCTAATTATAGTTTCAAATTCTAGTATTTATGAACCATATGACATTTATATAACAGAATACTTTGACAAGCATTATGAAGATTTGGATTAAAATACTGCTCTAAAATTTCCTTGTTCTGTGTCCTTGGGCCTCTAACCTCTGCTGATCTGGTGCATTATGTTCACCAGTGACTTTATCTGTAAAAGAGAAGTAATCATATTTATAGCACCTACTTCATAGAGCTATTTTGAGAGTCAAACATAAATAGATAAAAGTGCTTCACAAATCTTAAAGCACTATATATCCATCAACTATTATTATTTTAAGAATCCAATGTAAAGCAAAATGTTTTAGATATATTATCTCATTTGAATCTTATAGAAAACTTGTGAGGTAAGGATTATAAACCTGTTAATGTGATTAATCTGCTGAGACTGGGAGACTTTAGATGATTTTCCCAGAGTTACATAGCTTTTAAGTGAAGAAAGACAAAAAAAATTATATTGGTTAGACATAATAGCAAATCTAGGAGGGTGTATCTGCATAAAGAATAAAATGCAGGTGAATAGAGAACGATGACCAATGACATTGATTCTTTCTTTTCCTTTTTTTTTTTGTGATTGACTCAATTTCATTTGCATATAAAATCAGAGAAGATCATGAGAATTTCTAGCTAAATAAGATAGTTGTCTGAAAAGAATTAGCCATAAACATAGATATTAAAAGAAAATTCTTGATTTTAATTTAGGGTCACTCATTTTAGCTTTTATTATCTGGGTGTAGTATTTGTAACCTCTGGCTATTAATTAAAAGTTATTATGAGAAAAATGTGTTCCATTACCTACACTCAAGAAAGACTGAAGCTAAGATAGCCAACATTTTTCATTAACAGGAGAATTCTAGAACCTAGTAATAAGAAACAATGCCCAGTATCACCTATAAGATCAGGAAATCCTCACTAAGGGGAGAAGCTCAGGAGGGTGACTAGATAGAAAGGAGAAATTCAGTGTCAGAGAGACAGAGAGAGCAACCAAACTACAACGTGACATCAGAATATTGTTCCCATACAGAGCATCAACCAAAAGATGGCATTATCCAAGGAATAAATTGTCCTTTGCACACACACACACACACACACACACACACACACACATAATCACACACACACACATATACATAAAATGAAGTTTTCATCCTCCTTTAAAATGAATTTTTTTAATCATTGGTGAACAAGAAGACCACATTCTCTTGGATAGAAAGAGAAGCCCATCTCAGAATCTCTGAAATATTATGTGATAATAATAATGAAGTCCCCCTAGGTGCAGTTGCAGAGAAACTGAAGTATTGATGGAATTACTCCCTGAAGCAAACAGGGAAGGGCACTGATGAGGATCACTTTAGTCTCATAGTTTCACCATCTGTGGAGGTCTTGAGCCAGCCTCACCTTGTTATGTCCAGTCAGAAATTTGAGCTATGTCAAACCCCTGAGGTTTAATTTTCCCTATAAATTTGTCCATGGCTCATGTTAACCTTTTGGGTTATAGCCCACTGTGGCACTCTGCCCTGTGATGTCTTTCCCCTCTTCCCTCCTCTAAGCCATGGAGTTCCTCTCCTCTCATCTCCCACTCTCTGTGAAGGTCATCCAGTCAGAAATACAAGTTATGTCAAAGTCCTGAGGCTTACCCTTGGTAAGGATCTTGGGCGTCTCACCTTGCCAGACCCTGTCAGAAATCCCAGTCATGTCCCAGAGGTTAAATTTCCCTATAAATCTGCCTATGGCCCATGTCATCTTTACTGATCCCCTTTGGGTCAGTCCACCAGGGCACTTTGCCTTTTGGTGGTCTTTTCCTTCACCACTCCCCCATACCATAGGGTATTTCCTGTCTCTCCTCTTACACCCCACTGTGCCATATAATGCCTTTGTTCTTCTTATGGCTAACTCTTTTAGGATTTAGTCTGCTAGCTAAGGTCCCTCCTCATGGGGTGTTTCCTTTCTCCTGGCTAATCGTGAATTCCACTAGGGAACTTGTCTTGCCATCATTAATATTTAAAACCCCTTTCCTTGCTATGTGCTCTCCCAACTCTATTTCATATTTATTACTCCTGGTGCCTATTGTATCTCTTGTTTGTAACCTCTTCTTAATAAACCTACCTTTTGCCAGAGAGAATGGCCATTATAAATTCTTCATATGACCAAACTCCAACATTTGGTATTCTCCTAAATCACATAATCCGAAGCCTACAACCACATCACTTGGTACATCAATCACATCAATATGAAATAGATTTGGGAGAACATCACAGCCAGGGACATGGAACAGTCATGATATAGATATCCATCACAGGTTACAAAGGTTTGCCATTTATTATATGAAATAGCTCATGGACTTAATCAGCCACAACTAAGCAAGGCAGAGGCAGGTGATTAAGCAACTTGCTTTTGTGGAGACTTGACTTTTAGAGTCTCCAGGGAGTGGAGGAGTGGGGGGCAGGATCTAGGGAGTAAAGGGAGGAACCAGGAAGGAGTTTGGTTATCTAAAGTTATGCTAATCAAGACAGTCTCTGAGGTGGGAGACAGGATGGATAGATTAACAGTGGACTCAGGCTTCCCATCATTCTCTGCAAACAAGCCAGTCTGGGAGAAATGACCTGATTATATGATTAATAATAGGAATTGGATGGGTTCCTTTTAGCAATTCCTGAGAATAAGTTGGTTTAGTTCAAAAGCTGATTTAGAGTTCCCATTAGACCCCAGAGGATTTTGAATCTGGGATAACTTTACTAGGAGCCCTATAAGTGAGAAACAATGTTCACAAGCTTTACATAAGTGTCAGAAATGGGATTTCAACCTTACTTTCTCCTGATCCAGGGGTATTCACTACTAAATAAAGTACTTTAGATCTAGAATTCTTTCTACTATACTATGCTGCCTATTAAATAAGTAATTTGGTTTCTATCTCTTCCAGATTAACAATTCTATAATGTTTTGGATAGGTCTATTTTTGTGGAAAGAAAATTATTTATTCAGACCTTTTTCTATCTTTTGATTTTATATCACAGTAATTTCCGGATACAGAATTCCCTCTACCCCCAAAAAAATAACCAATCCTTTTTAAGGAATATTTGTCCAAGATAGCCCATATTAAACAACTATGGAACTTTCTCTAGAAATATGTGTTTCATTGTTAATATTTGAAAATATTGCTTAAACATCCTCCATAGAAATGGAACAGATGGGTTCTGACATATAGAGGAAGGAAATAAGCAATCATTAAGCATGTACAATGTACCAAGCATTTTATATATATATATATATATATATATATATATATATATAATTTGATCTTTGCAATAATCCTGTGAGATGGGTGCTATTATCTCCTTTTTGCATTTGAGGAAATTAAAGCAAAGGTTAAATGAGTTGCCTTTATTCAACCAACTAGTGGCTGAAGCCAAAATTAAACTCAAAGCTTCCCAAATCCAGCCCAAGGCTCTATCCTGTTATCACCTAGGTACTTTTAGGAAAATAGCAAAGTCTCTACAGTGGAGCTCTGGACATGGAATAAGGAGATGTAAGTTGAATCTTGCTTTAGGTGTTATGTGTGTGATCATGGAAAAGTCACTTTACTTCTCATACTTTGTTTTTTCATCTGTGAAATAAGTATAATATTTGTATTATTTTCCTGATCCAACTGTTATGGAGAAAGATATTCTTGTAAACCTTAAAGGTCTCCATAAATGAGCTCTTACTGATATGATTTAAGAGGGCAATATCTAGTTCCATATGATGCCTTTAGGGGTTTGCACCAAATGATGAGGTTGTAGGTACCAAATGTTGAGGTTTAGTCTGGTGAAGAAGTCACAAAGGTCATTCTCTTTGGCAAAAAGTAGATTTATTTAGAAGTTACAGACAAAATGAAGAGATACAATAGATACCAAGAATGTTAAATATGAAATAGAGTTAGGAGAGCATAGGGTTAGCAAGGAAAGGGTTTTAATGATGGAAAAGACAAGTTCTCTAGTGGAATTTACAATTAGCCAGGAGAAAAGGACCACCACAGGAGGTTGGAGTATGCCCTTTACTGGCAGGCTAAAATAGCAAAATAGATTTAGCACCCTAAAAGAGTTAACTATAGGAAGGAGAAAGAATAGAGGCAAGGTGGGAGATGAGAGGAGAGAAACTCCATGGCTTAGAGGAGGGAAGAAGGGAAAGACATCACAGGGCAGAGTGCCACGGTGGGCTATAACCCAAAAGGTTAGCATGAGCCATGGACAAATTTATAGGGAAAATTAAACCTCAGGGGTTTGACATAACTCAAATTTCTGACTGGACATAACAAGGTGGGGCTGGCTCAAGACCTCCACAGATGGTGAAACTATGACACTAAAGTGGTCCTCATCAGTACCCTTCCCTGTTTGCTTCAGGGAGTAATTCCATCAATACTTCAGTTTCTCTGCAACTGCACCTAGGGGGACTTCATTATTATTATCATATAATATTTCAGAGATTCTGAGATGGGCTTCTCTTTCTATCCAAGAGAATATGGTCTTCTTATTTACCAATGATTAAAAAATTCCTTTTAAAGGAGGATGAAAACTTCATTTATATATATATAAATGTGTGTGTGTGTGTGTGTGTGTGTGTGTGTGTGTGTAAATTTACATTATGTTTGCTGCAAATTAATACTAAGGTATAAATGACTGATATTAGAGATGTCTAGACAAATTTCAGTTTACTAGATATTTGAGACATGTTCATGTAGGGGAGAGGAGAAAGTTAGGGTCACTACAAAGAAAGGTAAAAGGAAATAAATGGAGAGAGACATGCAAAAAAGCACATTTCATTATTTCATATTTTGATCTAGGGCTAGCAAGCTTGAGTAATATCAATTACAAATGTCAGATTTTCACTTGGAAAGGATTTTCAGAGTGCTGTGAAACAAATTCCTAAGTCTTAGTCCTCTATTTCTACTTCTTAGATTAATGGCCATTTTCACTTTAAGATTTACAAAGTAGAAGTTTTCTAGCTACAATTTTAAAAGGCATAGCCAAACTTCTCAATCTCTCAAAACACTTTTTTTGGGGGAATGGTTTTATTTAAAAATTAATCTTCATCATTCCTCTATGTTTTGGTTTTTGACAACATATGCATGATGCTATAAATAATAGACCGGTATAAAGAATCAGAAATGTGTATAAAAACAGGTTTTCTTTGAAATGTCTAAATCAAATATATACTGTATAAATAAGTATTATGTTTCTATACCCACTGAGCAATATAAAATATTGCCATTAGGTATCCATTAGAAAAAAAATTGAGAATAAAGCTATATAATACTTAAAATTAAATCTAATAATCAAATGAATAGAGTAAAAAAACTACTGTAAAGTTCAGGAACAACAAATAAACTTAGCCATTTTGAATCAGAGAAAACATATAGAATTTCTAAGTTGGGTGCTTTATTATAGTTATAAAGAAGTGAATTATTTTGAGAGGAAATGAGACTACAGCTAGAGAAAGATGCTCTTAAGAAAGAGAATGTGTTTAGAAGCAGCAGTGTGCAAATAGGAGACTAAGATTACATTCCACATATTTTTAGTATTGCTCAAGTATTTGCTAAGAGTTTTAAGGGGGAGTATTTGCTAATTGTTGCCTGTCTCTATCTTAGCCTGACTGACTCAAGTGACACAAAACATAACAAGAAGTAGAAAAATGGGATACAAAGAAGCTTTTCAGTCTAAATGCTCAGGCTCCAGAGTTCTCAGGAAAAGATATATTTACCTAAATAGCACCTAAAAGGGAGAGGAAATTGAGAGAAATTAATGAATATAAAATGACCTCAAGGTTAATTTGTTGCCACGATGGAGATTTGGGGGTGTGGAAGAGAGAGAGAACTAAACCATTATGAACCAGGGTATAAGAGTAGAACACTAGCAACTGCAAAGATTTAGCTCAATCTCAGTTTTTCTGGTTAGATGTGGCCATTTCCTAAGGTAGTGAATTGAACCAAACCTACAGGTCTAAACTTCTAGGTTAATTATAACTTATTTATAATTATTCCTGGTTTCCTTCAAGATTCAGCTTAAATTATTTCTTTTACAAAAGGCCTGTTCCTGGTACTTATGTAACTCCCCTCACCAATTGTGCCTTTCCTCTGAAATTACCTTTAATTTATCCTGAATATATCTTGTATGGACACATATATTTGTATATAGAAACATTTGCCTTGGAGCTTCCCTGAGCTCTCTGATTTCAAAGACTATTTATTTCCCATTTTTTATATTGCAATGCATATCGCTGTGATTGGGACATAGTAAAGCATTTTATAAATGCTTGTTGACTTGATGAGATCTTAAATTTTTTCAGCCTGTTAAAAATATCAAATTTCATTAAGTATCATAGAAGAATCACCATTTCCCTACCCCATCTGATGAAGCTGAAGTTTGGTATTATTGTTTTTAGGATTTTTTGTTTGTTTTTATATATTGGAATGAGCAAGATAAAGTTGCAATGATACTGGACCTTTTGCCAAGATGTTGTGATCAATGCACCCGATATATTTTTCCTATTCTACTGGGTAATGTTTTTATCCATGTGTCTTATGTACAAGTTCCATAAAGATATCGACTACATCATTTTAAACCTAAACAAATGATACCTAATGTTTACTGGATTAAAAAAAAAAGATTTTTGGGTAATAGATGATATGGATGAGACTGGACTCTCAGTCTTACATATCACTAGCAAAGAAACAAATTTCTGCTCATTCCAAATAATGACTTGTTTTGGCAATATTTGACTGTCACACTATCAAGCTGAGTATTTCCATATTAGTTGGAATAGCCCATTCCTCTAGTTCTTGGAACATAGATTTTTGAATGTTACATCCAAATTCTAGGCACATTGGGTCAGCATCTACTCAAAACCATTGCTCATGAGGGCTCACTCAATTCTTTTTTTTTAATAAAACAAAACAAGAGAACACATGAGTTCAAAAGATAATTATTTAATTAAACAGAAGATTCAAATGTTCAAATGGATTTGTAACCTCCTTGATTCGGAAGTTTTCTTCATTGATGTAATTCATAACTCATCCATGCCTGCCCCATTCTGGGTACATCATGTTCATATCCTCTCATAGGTTTGAGGCAGACTGACAACCCAAAATCCTGGGGAGCCTCTTTTACTTTCTCCTGATATTTGAGGATGCCATTGGAACTCTCAGGATGCCTACTTGTTATTATTTACCCTTTCCTGCAATCATCTAACCTTCTTAAACAAATCCTGAAAACATTTTACTAGTCCTTATTCAAAGTTCAGACACACTGTATATATCTCTATTTGCCTTTACAATTATGTTACCTCCAAAACAGATCTTCTCTGTGTACACTTGGCCTGATATATATGATTTCCCATTTTTATTCTGTTTATTACCATTTTAGTTTCTATATAAGGACTATTTATTTTTTTCTATCAGACCTGGAACTGTTATGTCACAGAATGCATGCTAGTTGTCTGTGAAGTTGATGTTATCTATTGATTGTCTGTCAAATCAAAGCTTCTTTGAAAAGAAGAGGTCATAACTCTTTTGTGACATATTCCCAAAGATTCAGGGATGTTTTTGCTTTTTGTGAGGCAAGACTAGAGATATACTTATCAGCATATTCAGAATCCTTTAGATTTTCTAGCTAACTCTTTTTAAACTGCTTTTCTATTATATTAGTTACAATTACCCAACATTTTACCTCTACTTTGGGCTGGAAGTGATAAGTTTTATCTTACTTCCTATCATACCTATGAACACCAAAAGGGAAAGGGTAGGGTGTGTATATGTGTGTATGTGTGTGTGTGTGTGTGTGTACAATTTTGTGTGAAGATTAATCTTAGAGAAACAGATAATGGAGATAAACTGACCATGTATTTTAAATCACCTTATGTTTCAGTTTTCATCTTATTATGTGTTAAAAGGTTCTACTTCGGTTTGGTTCCCATAATAGTAGAATTAGCAAGAAGATTTGTTCATGTTGCATGTGTCAACTATGTGACATTATAGATAATGTCCATCAACAATGCAAACCTGGACCAAATAAATAGACCAAACAGACACAGCAACATGCCTCTGTATAGATAGTAGTCAAATACAGGAGATTCACATGCCAAATCTAACATATTAAGGTACATTGAGGGATGCAAGCAAAGTTTAAAGTTTGAAGTAGTAGACGGAGGTTAATTTTCAGAGAGACAAGTTAAGCAGGTATCTGTTTGGGTTCACATCTTTCTCCTTCATAGACAGACGCAGACACAGCAGTCCAAAGCCCATCCAGGTTCCTTGACTGCTAATGTAGCTTAGATAAGATGGGAGTCACCAATTTTATTTTTTCATGTGAAACAGAGAACCAAGAGTCCATGTTATAGGCCCTGGCTCTATAGTGTGCAAGCCCAGCACTGAATACTGACTTATTAATTCAACCTCACCTGTCTTGAGCATTCTCATCTAACCTAAAACATCATAGTCTATTTGCTAGTACAATTGAACTTTTGTGTCTTATCTCACCAATTTGACTGACAGCTTCTGGAAAGCAGAGATCAGTGTGCTGTACCCATATTGTTCAATTTTCAGTGTGGAAATTTATACTACAGAAATCAGAAAGGCCTATAAATCAAGGCTTAATTTATTACTTTGTTAATGATCTAGTTTTAAGAAAGTGATGGAGAAAAGCCATAATGCAGAATAGACTTAAGAGTATTACCTTCTTTTCTTCAGAGAGCCAGTTGTTGAAAATTTACTAACACATCAACCACAGGCACTATCTTACTTTATGTGGCTCCCCAACACTTATCAAATAATAAGCACTTACCTCTAAATGAAAATAACCCACACTGAATTAATCCAATTATAATAATTAGATGGAGGTATAGTTTCCATTCATTCATTCAAAGCAAGCACAACAAAACAAGCAGAGGATAGTATTTTAACCAAGAGACTAGAAATGGAGTCTAAATCCATTCAGCAAGAAAGTGAACCCACACATCTCAACCATTGGCGTCACCTTCACCTCAGGACAGTAAAAATCTGCTCTCAGATGTGATTTATGTAGCTTCCTTAGCAAGGGAACATAAGGACCACAGACATGATCATCAATGTGAGCAGAGTGGCTCTGTAGGTGCTGGTGATTGTAGCAAAAGTCAAAATCATCTAGGAAACCTTCAAAATTCTAACCCTTGTCCCAAATGAAGACATTATCATAGAGAGCACGTGAAAATTTCCATACGTAGCCTAACAATTGCCTTGCCTCAAAACATTTTTCCTGTGTTCCCTGGCTTTGCCTCGTGAAGAAATACCTGTTCTTGTTCGTTTTATATTGCCTTTCTTTGTATCCCCAGTATTTGGGGACATAGATCTTGACATGTAGCATTTACTTAGCCAATGTTTGTTAACTTGATGACCTAACCTTGTTTTTAAAGGTTTCTAGAAAGAACATACTATTCTAGAAGACAATTCAGTTATTAATATGGGAGGGGGGGAAGATTTTTGTGGAGGGAGGCTGTTATAATGAACAGTGACTTAAAGGGGAAAAGATACCATGGATTATTATAATAGGAATGAAACAGGCATTTTTTAGTGATTTTGCTTCCAATCCATTCACAACATTTAAAGAAAAGTATTTTGCTCCATGAAAACATTGTTGGCTCTTACATAAGCTAATGTATCCAAAATACTGTGCTGTCACCATGTTTAATGATAAGATGTTCTACCCTTTTTTCTTTCTTTTGCAAGAGAGAAGTATCGTGGCAAATACTTCTTTGAATTCCAGAGGGTGTTGCACAATACCAGATACCCTGAGCTTACTCCAAGCATGATTGGAAATGATGTCTGGAATTTAGGGACCCGCCAGTTTTTCACATCTTGAAGCAATATGGAACATAGCAGCAGAGAAGTTAGCTGTCACTATATTCAAGTGGCAATTCAACATATGAAGGAAGGCTTTCAGACCCCCCCCCTTACTACCCTTAGATTTAACATAAATTTGACATTCATATATGTCTGTGAGAGAGTTTAACATATTGGATAGAATGCCAGGTTTGTAGTTAGAAAGAAATGGCTGCAGCCCATTTCTGCAGTAGGTATACATCACAAGAAAGTCAAAGAGAGAAAGGTTCCATAGATAGCAATACACATACACACATATGCATATGTATACATAGCTATATATTATTGTATAATACTATGTATATTATCGTATATTATGTATACATATGTATTCATAACAACACTTTTGTGGCAGAAAAACATTGAAAACAAGGTGGGTGCTCATCAGTCGTGGAATTATTGGATATATTGGAATATATTAACATTATTATTATGCCGGAAGAAATTATGAAAAAAAAGCATTCAGGAAACATAAGAGATTTTATATAAATGAATGAATGAATACAATGTGAAGGACAAGTAGAAAAATTATCACAATGATTATTGTAATATGAGAGAAAACATTATTAGAAGATATCAAAATGCTGATTAATTCAAAAGTTAATTATAACTCAAGTGAACTATAAGTAAAATTTTACCTCTCAGCAGAGAGATGGAGTAGGTGAAATAAGGTCTATATTTTCTACTTATCTGTACATCTTTCTTTCAAGAAATAGTTCTATTAGAAGAGGAGTATTGGAAGAGCATCAAGATAACATTTATCTAGCACTTTTTTGACAAAAATATAGATGTATAAATTAAAATCCTACTTCTGACACTATTTGTGTCTTTCCAGTAACTCTCCATGACATCAATATGAGACAATTGTACTCTGAATCAATGGAAAGACTTCCCTCACTGAGTATGTCTCACAATGGAAAACATTACAGATTAGAAGAATATACATTATATGCAATATGTGGCTATGGAATAGATGGAAGGTATTATAAAGTTGCCAGATTCCACTGTAATGTGCTACCTATCCAATGGGTGACCTATTGTCCTAAGGGACTGTAAAATGTACATAAAACACATTATCTTATGTGTTAGGCTTAATTGTTTTGACTCTTATAAGGATGCACATAATATTCATGAGGGTTTTGTTTGTTTTGTTTTTAATCAGACTTGGAATTTTATTGGTTTAGAGAATTTCCAAAGAGGAAACACTTCCTCTCCATTCAAATCTACACCTGTTCAAAAACATAAAATCTTGTAGAATTTCATGGGCACTAAAAATTAAACAGCTTATCTGGGTCAAAGGAAGGGCTTGCACCTTGATTTCCCTGACTAAAAAGGTGTCTTTCTCCTGTGTCATAATGTTTCTTTACGGTACTTATTACATTTATGAACATAAATTGTCTAATTTAAAGGGAACTTCATTTAAAGGTAAAGTGGTTTGGGAAAAGAAAAAGTTGGAAGAGTCCTTTTCATAAAATGTTGGCCCATTATTTCAGAAGATAAAGGATACTACAGTGGATCATAAATGGAGAATAGAAGTAGTCAAAGTTCACTTCTACTTTTAGATAAAAGAATTAGAGAGGGAGGAAAGCTCAAAGACCATTTAATTAAATCGCCTAATTTTCCAAAGGAAGAAACTGAGGCTGGTAATGTGACTTACTCAAGATCACATAGGCAATGTCATATTTGAAATAAGGTCCTCTGACTCCAAAGTTGACATTTTTTCCTATGTGTTCCTATGTGTTTGTAATTTATCCAGACATTCAGTTTCATCAGTTTCAGTGTTAACAAACAGATATAAGTACAATAATGAACTGGAGGCAACGTATATTTGAAAGCTCTCTTTTCACCAGCTTTAAACTTGATTAAACTTTCCTTTGTGGAAAAGGGTATTCCCATGTTGGGTTTTAGCCCCTAAGAGCATTTTCCTGGAAAGCTCAACAGCTATTTCCAATTGTTTGTTAGATATAATTACAAGAAAAATTGTTGACATTTGTGACAATTTGCCATTTTTGGTAGCTTGAGAGAAGGCCAAAAAAAGCTGAAGTCACTTCCAGTTAAGGGTATCCATTGAGAATTAGAATAAACTAAGAGTCCAGAAAAATGTTTTTTTATGAGTTAATATGTGCTGATTTGCAGGGGGGTGGTGGGAAATCAGTGAAGATTTAGTATCTTGTGTGTAAAAAGAGTAGGAAGCTGTGAACATCCTTCATGATTCAAATTTCAGCTGAGGCCATGTACACAGTGGGGATTACAAATAAAATGGAGAGCACTTATAGATTGGACAAATGTATCCAGAAATTGGAGTGTCTAAGATGGTTTTCAGCTTAACTCCTTAATCCTCTTGCAGACGAAAAACGATCAAGGAAACATCACCTGCTAAAGGCAACTTTTCCTACCAAAATAATCCAATTCGCATCAGTGGAGGGAATGTCCATATCCAGAGTTTTCTGCATGGATGAAATCAAAGATTAGATCTAAAGGATTAAAATAATGAAAGAGCATGACACTAGCAGAAGCTTTACCATGTTTGGATTTTTTTTTCAGAGATGAGTTTTGCAAAATCTCGTTTTGAAATCAGTCATATATACAGACCTTTATTTTGGATTCAGCTGACCACTAGGGACTGGAGTTGGGTTTGATGATGAAATATCTTCACAATCAGAGTGAACCAAAAAATTGGAAAAATTATCCTACTTAATTAATAGGGAAAACAATTTGGCTTTTCCCTAAATTGTACTCTTCTCAGTAATAACTCACATTTCTATAGAACTTTCAAGGTTTCCCAGGTGCTTTCCTCATAATAACTAGAGAGTTGAATATTGCAAGTATTATTGTTCTCATTTTATAGATAAAGAAACTGAGGCTCGGGAAGATTAACAAAATGCTTAGAGTTGGAAAGGGAATAAAAAAATATCATCTAATCCAACTCATTAATGTTTCAGGTAAGGAAATAGAGATTTAATCAAGTTTATAAAGCTAGTAAACATAAAAAACAGGGATTCAAACACAGATCTCTTTACTTCAGATCTAACCTTCTTTCCCTGAAACCATTGCTGCCTCTTTTCTCAAGAAGGATAGCTATTTCTATATTCACGTGCTCTCCCTTTTACCTTACTCCTCAACTCTTATATGCCAAATAAGATAATGTATATAAATCACTTTTTAAAAATTCCAATGTGCTATATGCATGTCAAATATCAATATTGTTATTGTGCCATTGGCCCTGTTATTCCATATACAACATTACTTTTACTATTTCTTCCATTACTCCACATATACTGACCAAGATGGAGGCTTAGGAGCAAGCCTTTAACACAGGAGAGAATATAACAAACATTAATTCAATACGGCAATTAAATGCTGAGTGCCTACCTCTGCTCCTAGTACTGTACTAGGCTCTATGGAGACACAAATCTATGGCTGATTTCTTCTGACCCTCAAATTGCTCACAAAGGCAATTTATCCTCTGTCTCCTCCTCCTCCTCCTCTTCAGAAAGGAGTTCTAGTAGCTTTTTTAGTCCCCAGCCTGCTTCCTATTTTACCATCCCCGTTCAATGAACTGGATCCTGATTGCCTCAAGGATTAAATACAAAATCCTTTGGCATTAAAAACCCTTCATAACCTGACCTCTTCCTATTTTTCCAGTCTCAAACCAAACACTGTGCTAAGTGGAGAGGATATTTAAAAACAAAGGTAAAAGACAAATCTTGCTCTTAGAGAGTTCACAACTAATAAGAGAGACAAATATGTACAAACAAAGCTATATACAGGATAAATAAGAAATAACTGAGGTCCTAGAATTAAGAGAGGGTGGCTTTTTGTAGATAGTAGGATTTCAGTTCTGACTTTAAGGAAGGTAGAAATGTTAGAAGGTAGAGATGAGGAAGAAGAACATTCCAGGTTTAGAGAACAGCCATGAGCTAAGAGATGGAGGGTCTTATTTTTGGAATAGCAAGAAGGATAGTTACTTCAATGAAAAGTATATAGTATAGTAGGCACTTGATAAATGCTTGTCGACTGACTGATTGCCTCTACTTCACTTTGATTAAAGAATCTGATTTGGTCTGAAATCAAACTAGCTCAGTAGCAGAACCCAATTATCTATAGATTATCTTCTGAAAAGACCTCAGCTTTGAGAAACTTCTAAAGCCCTAGTAGGAAATAGTTGCTATCTTAATGAAATTTCTTCTTAGAATGATTTTATTGTTTATGTTTTTGTCACAGTTTCCAAAGAGATCAATACTACAGCTCTTGAAAATTTCCATTACTGATTATAAAGATTTCATTATCTTTTCTTCCATTTAAATTTCAATATATAGCATTTCCCCACAGTTTAATTCCTGGATTATTTTTGTTTACCCAGAATTGAGAGATGGAGTGTCATATCCAAAGAATAGCAATATTGTGCAACACCAATAGTAGCTATGAAACTTACTCCATTGGGGTTACCATCTTCTATCATGCTCATTAAATACAAAGATTTTTTTTTCATTTTTCAGTTTAAGAAGTTGTTAGTTGTGCTGCTTACTATTGCATATCCTTAAGAGAGTTATTCAAACTTTTGGAGCCTCAGTTTCTCTATTTACAAAATGAAGGGGTTAGGATAAGTAAGGTCTAGGTTTTTTTCCAGCTTCAAGTATATGAGTCCAAGATATTAAATGTTCTCTATTTCCTGAATTTTTAAAGTATTTTTAATGAATCTTACCACTCACTCCATTTTACTTTTGTCTATAAAATGGTAGCAATTATACTTGCACTTAAAGGGTTACAATGAAGATCAATTGAAATAAGGCGTGTAGAGAGCTTCATAAAGTAGAGCTGTTATCATTATTGTATTTAAAAGTAGAAGAGTCATGAAAAACACTTATTATGGCTGACTTTGCAGAGCACTGTATCACAGCTTGATTAATGTACCTAGTTAACATCCGGCCCTGTCTTAAGATAAATATTTTCCTTGTTTACTGCCTACATGCCCCCAGCCCCCAGTTTCATTTATTTGAATGCCAAAAACTCCCACAGACATCATTGCTAACGCTTGAGAATTCTTGTTTCTGTTCACAAAGCACAAGGAACATTGTTATGTGATGTGTACACAGTGTAGAAGCATCACAACAGTTCTCTGAGCTTTGCAAAACAAAGCAAAAAAAAAAAAAAAGAATAACTAAAGCTGATTCTATTGTGATGATTTCAATAGCAAAAAAAAAAAAAAAAAGTCTAGGTTAATTAATAAGAAGGAGCTGTTCTTCTAGTGATTAAGTGCCAGGGTTCTATTAAGTCCATCCTAGCAAAGGAAATTGGGTTTTTAATTGTTATTCAGGATAGGGTGTGTAGATCCCTAATGACTTCATTTTATTGTCGATAAGAAAATTATACTAAAAGTTATTATCTGAGTGACTTGCTTTCTATGACAGATGAATCATTAAAGAATAAAATTAAATTAATCAGATTTCATGGTAACTGGTACTCTATGAAATGTGATCTATAGTGAGTGGGGTTATGTGAGTAGAAGGTTTCTTCTGGCGCCTTTATAGTAATGTTGCCTGGATTCAATTTTGTTTGTGTTTAAGGATGCATGAAAAGCTTCTAGCTCAATATTTTAAAAAAAAGGGTTATTGGAAATAAAGCCAAGATTTCAAAAAAATAGAAACATTTTAGAATAGAATTTGAGACTATCTCCATGACTAATTTTAATTCCAGTCATGACATTTGTTATGATTTTCCCTCAAGTTGTTATCTGATGCCTGTGGAATGGAAGTGACTCAAGGACCTCTTGAAGTCATATTATTTATTCAATCAATAAGTACTCATAAAGTGCCTACTATGTATCAGGCAATGGGAATACCTAGATAAAAAGGAAACACCTCTGGGACAGCTAGATAGGCACTAGCCCTGAAGTCAGGAGGACCTGAGTTCAAATCAGGCTTGAGACATTTAACACTTCCAGGCTGTGTGACCCTGGGCAAGTCACTTAACTGCAATTCCCTCAGAAAAAAAAAATGTGAAAAAGCCCCTTCCTTTGAGGCACTTGTAATCTCTCTAGGGTAAACAATATTTAAATATATAGGCAACTATAAAAAAGATACAGGATAATTTAAGGCAGAAAGCACTGACACCCAAGGGAATTAGAAGGGGTTTCTTGCAGGAATGTTAAACAACGGAATTTATATTTCATCCAATAGGTAATAAGGAACCACTTGAGTTTATTGAGTATAAGAGTGACAATAGAGAAATCTTTGCTTTGCAAATTCATTTTGGCAGCTACCACAAGATGTTTGGAACAGACAAGACATCTTTTTCCGTTTTCCAAATTACTAACTGAAATAATCATCTGAGGATTCATCTATATAAATTTGGATAGTTTCAGAATTGAAACTTATGAAGACCCAAGGACTTACAATATTTGTGATTGCAGGGACCTCCCACATTAAAGGAATGATAAATCTTCAAAGTATTGGAATAACAATTGTTATTCTCTCAAAACTTCCACAGACATGATTATGCTTGAAAATTCGTGTTTCTGTTCAGAAAGCACAAGTATATATTGTGAGGAAGACTTCTCTTTCTGTTTTCCAAATTACTGACAGAGATCATTCACTTGGGTGTAGCATCCTTTTGTTAAGAAAATTCATAATATCATTAGAATCAGATGAGTCAAATTTATGTAAATCATATAAAAGTTTTACTTTTACCAAAAAAGGATAGATCTTCATCTTTTTTGGGGAAAATCATTTGATTATTCAACAGAGAGATTGTGATCAGGAAGAAAATTATGGAAATACCATGGGAACAACTATCCAAGATTTTTTAGTGATTGGGTTGACATTTTTTTTTTCTTCAGAGTGCTCAAAGGGGAAATTAGGTCATGTAACTCAAGAAGAAAATTCTGATAACATGAATCTAAAAGATCTATATAATCTATAAATAAGGAACTTATGTAGAGAATACCCTTAAAGAATTTAGATTTTTAAAGAAAATATATATATTAAGAAAATATAATTGCAAGAATTGTCTCATAGATCAAGGTTTTAAAATGTATCAGGGTTTGAGAAGAGTGTCAAGGACAATAAGAAAGGTTGTTTTAGCAAGGACAAGAACAAGGGAGAAAATGGAGCCACCATTTCCACTTGAGGTAAAAGAAAAGATTATTAGCAGAACTACATAGTGTACATTTTTTAGTTCTCTTTTTCTTTCTTTAATCCATACTGACATTCAGATTAAGATGGATAGGATAAAATAATTAAAAAGCAATTAGAAGTCAAGATAAGTAAGAAACCAATAAGAGTATATACCTGTCTTTAGTGAATTTAAGTCAGCAGACCTGGACTAATTGTGTCCCACAAGACACAAGGGAACAGAGGGATATGATTACTAAGTATAAGATAAAACATATGAATAAAAAAAGAAATGATGAGCTTTGTTGTTATCTATCTAAATATTATATTGCTCCACCAATATATAACTTCCTTGAAGACAGGGAATATTTTACTTTTGTTCTGGTAGCCCCAGCACCTAATATAATAATTTATATATATATATATATATATAAGATGCTTGTTGAATTGACTACATTATCTTCTTTGACAAGATAAAGAGAAATACCAAGGATGAAGATAAAGATATGTGTATACTCCAAAAATACTGATTAATGTATTGGTGTCAGTATGGAAGATGGTCTTTAACAGTACATTGCTGGTCTCAGTCCTTAGGCTTTTTCAGATTAAAATTTAAATTAATCTCTTGCATAAAGCAAGTAATACCAAAATGGGAAAGATAACTAAAATGCAGAATGATAGAAATGTAATCCAAGAAGATTCCAACCAACTTTAGTAATAGGAAAAAATTAATAAAATAAAATTTAATAAGGATAAATGGAAAGCCTTACACTTAGGTTTAAAAAATAAAATGTACACATGTAGGATGAGAAATACATAGTTCTAATACTGATGGAGAACTTCAACTATACAAGCATATACTGGAGTTCTATTTTTTCCAAAAGCAGAACAGATGATAAATTTTTGACTTGCCTGAATAATAAATTAATTCATCAAAGTAAGAGGAATAAGGAGAATTGCTTTTCTGAACCTGAGCCTGATCAATTAAAGTCCATGCTTAAATAGAAATGATGGAAACTTTAAAAAGAAATAGCCAGTCCTCCTTAGAATTCATGAAAGTGGTTAACAAAAGTGAAATATAGTCTTACACAAGCCCTACTACTGGGCTGAGCAAGTTTCAGAAATCACAAACAATGGATACGTCGGATCCTATAGTAAAAGATTCTATTGGGGAAATTAATGGAAATGGAAAGATTTCACTGACAATTTTGTAATTATAAAACACATAATTTCCATGTCTATATGCTTAGGGGATGCATCAAACAACTTGCATTTTTGAAAGACATGGAAAAGATTGGAATTCAAAATTGACAATGAAACAAAGGAGTGTCAATGCTACAAGAATAGTGGCAGACACAAAGTTTAGAATGCTGTGATGAATGCTAAAAATAAAAAAGGGCATTTTCAATTATAATAGTAGCAAAGGAAGAATCAAAGAAGAGAGAATATTATAATTTAGGGATTATGAGATAAGGATAAGAAAAGATGAAGCCATTATAAAATTAATGAATTCTCTTCTTCTTCTTCTTCTTCTTCTTCTTCTTCTTCTTCTTCTTCTTCTTCTTCTTCTTCTTCTTCTTCTTCTTCTGGTTCTTTTTTCTTTTTCTTTTTCTTTTTTCTTTTTCTTCCTTCTTTTTTTCTTTTCCTCTTCCTTCTTTATCTTCTTTTTCTTCTTCTTCTTTGTTCTTCATCAATGTATTTTCTTTATCAAGAAGAAGGAACTTTTGACTGACAGAATAATAACAATGATAAATAAAAAATTGTGAGCCAAAATGGTAAGATAGTATCTATCTTTCGTCAATGACTTCAAAATACCATACTTAGGATCCAAATGCCAAGTCACTGTCAGTGACCACATAATGCTGTGAAGTAGGTATTATTATCTTCAGTTTTCAGGTTGAGGTTGAGAGAGATTTTGACTTGCTCTAGGGCACCCACCTAGTGTCTGACACTTGATTCAAACATAACTAATGCTAAATTTAGTATTCTTTTACAGAAATGGAGAAAAAAATTCTTATTTTTTCAAAAAATATGAATTGGGTAGAATCTGTAAATTATAGGACAATAACTTTGACTTCAATTCTGGGAAAATCCCAGAGTATAATTTGAAAGAGATACTTTATAGTCATTAGGCCAATGAGATAGCTTCCTCAAAAAAAAGTTCTTTCAGGAAATAATTCAGAAACAAATACAAAAGAAGATATTTGAAAGAAAAAAAGAATAACTGGAAAATAAAAAAAAAACTATGAAACTAATAAAGAAAAAACTGAGTTTGTTTGAAGAGGGAGAAGTTTAATTACTAAAATTAGAAATGAATAAGGTAAATTCACAACAGAAAGGAAATAAAAACAATTATCAGAAATTATTGTGCATAGTTCTTGCTTTAAAAAAGAATTCAAAAGAAGTAGATGAGAACTTATGAAGATATTAAACACCTTGGTTAGCAAAAGGGGATATATAAATCTTAATTAAATTAGACTGAGAAGATGCAAATTAAGCTACAAATGAACTGCTAAAGAGGGGAAGAATAATGTCTATTCTACAAAAATTATTCTCAAAATTGGAAACAGTCTATGAAACTTCTTCAATGAGGCAGATGATCTTGATACCCAAGCAAAAAAGAGGTAAACAAAAGAAAGAAACTACATACCAAGTTCATTGAGAAATATTGATTCAAAAATTCCAGATAAAATCCTTTCAAGAAAAAATAACAATTATTTTATTAAAATCAACTTGGAGTCATAACAGAGATTCAAGGATGGTTCACCATTAGGAAAATAATTGGTATAATTAACTATATAAAAAACAAATCACATAATTATTTCAATGGATGTAAATAAAGTTTTTGGCCAAAAAAAAAAGAATTAATTTTTGTTTAAAATTCTAAAAAAACATAGACATTGAAAGATCCTTACTTAGTTCAATCAATAGTATAAATACAAAATGAAAAACTCACTTTTTTTCCTTGACAGAAAGACCAAAACCTTTCCCAGTATAAACAGGAATAAAGCAATGATGTTTCCTCAACACACTGTCATTTGAAAGAGATTCCGAAATTCTAGCTTTAGCAATAAAAGAAAAAAAAATCAATAAAGATGAGTCAAAATTATCTTTATTTTTAGGTGACATGATGACGTATTTTGAAAACCCCAAAAGAAATTCCTAGTGAAGGAATTGAGTACTGATGAATTCAGTAAATTATTAGAACACAAATTAAATCCATAAATTGTCTATATTTCTATGTAGTACAATAAAAAAGAAATAATAAAAAGAAAAATTCCATGTTAAATAACAGCAAAAGATATTAAATTTATTCTAATTAGCCTGTGAAGTTTAGTTTAAACTCTACAGAAACTGAAGAAGACTTTAAAAAGTAGAAGGGATATGTAGTGATCATGAGTAGACCATTCCAGTATAACATAAATAATAAATAAATATGATATAAATATTATCTACATTAATTTATAGATTTATCACCATGATATTTTATAGACTTAGACAAAAGTAACAAAATTCATCTGGAGCACCAATAAGACTTAGAATAAAAGAAAGAATGAAGAAAATTTCAAATGAAAGCTTAATAGCATTTCCAGTCTTCCAATTATATTTGGTATTTGTTTAAAATATACACACACTAAAGAACAGGAAATATTTTCCATTAAAAACAAAATTTCAGTATTTGATAAACTCTAGATTATAAATTACTGCAAGAAGGGTGACCTTTTTAATAAGAAATGTTGAAATAAATACAATGAAATTTGGCAGAAATTTGTTTTAGACAAACAATTTACACCATATGCCACTTTAAGTTTTTAAAAAGTTTATCAGCCTGAATAAGTGGTCAAATCAAGAAAAATTAAAAGGAAATGGAATGAATAACTTTCAAAAGGATGACTAGGAGGAGAATTCAAAATCAAAGATTAGAGGAGATCCAAAAAGATAAAAAAGGACAATTTCAGTTGAACTAAATTTCCTAATTTCTGCATGAAAAACACCAATGAGACTAGAATAAAAGAAATAGTTGGGTGGAAAACTTTTGCATACAAATGTCAATGTTAAATTCCAATAGCCAACATGTAAAGGGAATTAATATAAATATATTCTAGTAACAACTACAGCCATTCCCTAACAGATGAGTGTTCAAAGTATTTGAACAAATTATTTCCAATAAAGAGTAACTGGGTGGTACAGTGGATATAGTACTGGACCTGGTCTCATTCTATAGAGTTCAAATCTGGCCTCAGACACTTATTGTGTGACCCTGGACAAGTCACTTAACCCTGTTTGCCTTGATTCCTCATCTGTAAAATGAGCAGAAGGAAATGGCAAGCCACTTCAGTATCTCTGCCAAGGAAACTCAAATGGGGACACATAGAGTTAGTATGACTGGAAAAATGGCCGAACAACCACCACAATTTCCAATAGAATAATCATAAATACAAATGATCATTTGAAAATAAACTGGGGATGTTTGTCCTAGATGAAAGGAAATAGGATAACTGTCTTTAAGTATTTTGTGATCTGTCTAGTTGAAAAGGTATTAGACTTGATCTGCTTTACTATGGAAGACAGGGCTAGAAACAATTTATGGAAGCTATAGAGAGATAGATCTAAGTTCAGTGTGAGGGAAACTTCCTAACAATTGGAACTGTTCAAAAAGAGCCTGCTCTGGGAAAGGAAGTGGTTGGAGGAGAGGGGAGTAGCCCTAATCATTAAGTTTAGAATGGATGATGCTTTTTTTAATCCTTAAAAAACCCTGGAAAGTAGATATTATTATTCCCATTTTATAGATGAAAAAACTGAGACACAGGTTAAGTTATTTTCCTAAAGTCATATAAATAGTAAGTCTGAAGCTTGATTTGAAGTTAGTTCTTCCTCATGTCTTACTGCTTTACCCCACATGCCGCAGAGGGAATTGCTTTTCAATTGCTATTTGAACTAAATGGATTCTGCATTCTTTTTCAGTTCTATAATTTTACTATTTTCTTACCTTAACCTTTAAGTAGGAGCTGGCCTCTGATGGCTTCTTCTATTCTAAAATTCTATGCATCTCCTCAATTTGTTTTAGAAACTTTAGTACAGGTCCTTCCACATAGCATCAATTAAGATGTTCTTTGTTGATATTATAAAGTTGTTTGTGAATATGTTTTATAAATTATGAGCTTCCATAATTTTAGCCAAGTATAGTTTCCTTCCAATAATTAATTTTCATAAAGCCTATTATCTTAAAAGAATTCTAGAAAAATAGAATTATATTCAAGCTGTAATAGAATTAATATAATTTCTTAGGTGATAAAAAAGATGCAACATATTACACAACACATCTTGAATTTTCAATTCACCTAATTTTGATTAACAATAAGTAATTTTTATTAGCCAATTTATATGATAATAAGGAACTTTGATCTGTACAGTTAATCTGTGTACAATGTATTTACAAGTCAAGCAATTATCATATTAAATTAAATTGCACCACAATAAATTTGACATTTTAATCATTTGTCTTCCCATTTTAATTTTATTTATATAATCATATTTTTAATTTTGCAACCATGAAAGTAGAGAGGACAAGGTTAATTGTGGATTTTTTTTACAGTGACAATCTAATTTCTTCTTGTTTACAGAATAAACTTCATCTTTCTAGGAAGAAAACATTTCAATGACCATATATGAACAGAATAGCAAACTTGAATTGATTATTAAAATATTTTGGGGTATTATTCTGTGACATGTATGATTCTTTACAGCCAGTTTCCATGACATCTAGTAAGTCTTGCTGAGCAAGTCTCCATCCACTCCTCCCAAAACAATAGAATGTCAAGAGTTGAAAATTATTTCAGTGAGCATCTAATAGAATCCTTTCTTTACCATCTTCCAAAGTGTCCATTCAGTCTCTACTTGAAAAGCTCTAATACAGAATCCAAGTGATCCTATTACACTTCTGGACAGTGACAGTTTTTGAGAAGCTACTTCACACTTGAATACTGACTGCAGATTTAATTTAAATGGACTTTTCTGTAGCTTTTTCCATATCATTCTTCAGTAAGAGACAAAACCTTATTTTACTTCTGTGGTTCTCTAAAGGAGAATTAGAATAATAAAAAAAACCCACTAGACTCATTTAGAAGACCCAACCTTGATTCCTACCCTGATATTTCCTATTGTGGGTGATCTATTTGAGCCTCAGTTTCCTCATTTGCAAACTAGACTTACTAATACTTCTATTACCTGTTTAACAATGTTGGGAAGGAGATATTTTATTAATCTTAAAACCTCCTATACTCCAGTTCTAAGTGCTGGAAATATGAAGACCATTATGAAACAATTGTCCCTTCTCTCAAGAAGTTTGGAGTGAGAAAATATGTGATCATAAAAATATATACAAAATAATTTTGGAGGACTCAACCTGGGATGAGAGAAGATAATGAGAAGATGCTTCAGAAAGGGTATCATTTAAGATGGACTCTGCAGAAAGTGTTAAGGCCTAACCTCTTTGGTCAGAGCCAAGCAGAGCCAGCTAGACACAGGAGAGTCAGGAATCAAACAGAAGTTTAATTTTAAAGTGAAGGAAATGGCTTGCAAGCAAGGACACCTATCAAGAACCTGCCTCTAAAGGGAGGATCACTTTAGCGCAGGTAGATCTCAATATTTATACCTAAGGCTATGTAGCGAATGGTAGTGCTGACAGCAACAATGAGGCAAGTTTGATTCATAGCAGGGCTTCATGACCAAAACATGGATACTTGTCCAAGCTTGTCCAAGTGTTTGTCCAGAGCGCCTGGTCCTGGTCAAAGCAATATAACAATTATATGATCTTTCCAGAGAATGAGATCATCCAGAGGGTGAGTGTAAAGGATTGCTGTTTTGCTGAGCTGAAGGCATAACTTGCTTGCTGGCCTTCAGCTTTGGGGAAAAAAGTGAGGAATGAATTCCAGAAATGTGCCATAGGAGCAAAAGATGGAATTTTGTATATAAGGAAGAGAAAGAAAACCAAATTGGTCAGGGAAATGTATGGTAGAAAGAATTATATAATAAGTTGGAAAGGGAGCTTGAAGCAGGATCATGAAGGCTTCAAATATATTTTTTTTTCCTGGCTTTTTTTTTTTTTTTGTATTCTGATGCATTCTGATGGAAGTGGATATCTTCAACATAGAGAAGAGCTAATCCAATTCCAATTGATCAATGATGGACAGAATCAGCTACATCCAGAAAAAGAACACTGGGAAATGAGTGTAAACTGTTAATTTTACCTTCTGAATCCAATTTTTCTTGTGCAACAAGAAAACTGTACAGATCTGTATACATATATTGTATCTAAAAAATATTTTAACATGTTTAACATGTATATGACTACCTGCCATCTAGGGGAGGGGGTGGAGGGAGGGATGGGAAAAGTTCTAACAGAAGTGAGTGCAAGGAACAATGGTGTAAAAATTACCCATGATTTTGTTCTGTCAATAAAATGCTATAATTAAAAATTTTTAAAAAAGGCTCCAAATATCAAATAATAGAGTTTCTTTTGGATTCCAGAAATTATAACAGGTAGACTACTCTGAGTAAAACTGAGTAGAGGAATGATATTATCAGATATTATCAGCTTTGAGAATATCAATTTGTTCTATTTTAAATATGATTTTGAAAATCCTTTGTCTTTAACATTTTTCAAAGGCTTCAACTTATTTGATGCTTTAGTATTATTGGGATTATGTTTACAAGTTTGTGCAATTAGTTTACATTATTTTGTGATTATGTGCTTTTGTTCCCATACTTTACACATTCCTTTTTTACAATTTGAATCCATCAGAGAACTCTCTAGGACTAAATTAGTGTCTTTCAATTCACTCCCCTCTTCCATAGTATATCCTTCACTTCCATTTCTTTCCTTATTAGTTTAATTTGTGACATATTTAAAATTTAGTTTCTTTGAACTTCACAGCTATCTAATCCTAGACTTAATCTATTCCTTTTTCTATAATAATAGCTTTTTATCTATAATAATAGCTTTTTATTTTTCAAAATACATACAAAGATAGTTTTCAACATTCACCCTTAAAAAACCAATGGTACCAATTTTTTTCCCTTCTTCCCTACCATCTTCCTCTCTTAGCAAGTGTTAATCCAATATAGGTTAAATGTACGTGTGTGTGTGTGTGTGTGTGTGTGTGTGTTTTGTCTGGAGCAATTGGGGTTAAGTGATCTGCCCAGAGTCACACAGGTAGGAAGTGTTAAGTGTCTGAGATCATATTTGAACTCAGGTCCTCCTAACTTCAGGGCTGGTGCTCTATCCACTGCACCAGCTAGCTGCCCCATAGATTAAACTGCAATTCTTTGAAAATATTTGCATACTTACCATGTGGCATAAGAGAAATGAGCTCAAAGGGGGGAAAATGAGAAAGAAAAAAACAAGGAAGCCCAAAAAAAAACAACAACAACAACAAAAGGAGAAAATACTATGTTATAATCCAATTCCACCCCTATAGTACTTTTTTTCTGGATGCAGATGGCTTTCTCCATTATAAGTCTATTGGAATTGCTCTGAGTCACTTCATTGTTGAAAAGAGCCAAGAACATCATAATTGAACTTGATCTAGTCCTTCTTTACTACTTAGACAATCTTGTCATTTCTTCTTTCAAGGCTTACATGACCCAATTTGTAAAATTAGGGGAATAGATTAAAAGATCTCTATGGTAACTTCTGTCTATAAAATCTTATACATATTCTAGATGACAAAGCATTAATCTTGAGCCATATTCCAAGAGAAATGATTATTCCTTTTATATTAAAAACCAGTTATTGAATTAGGTCTGTTTTTTTTTTCTCCTCCCTAATTCCACATTCAGAAATCAGTCCCTCCTAAGTTTATTCAGTCAATATACAAAAGACATTGCTGATCGTGAGATTTAATTAACTTTCTCCTCAATTTTGTTCAGACCCCATCCATTTGGGGAAGATCATTATTTTCTACTCACACTTGGGGGGGAGAGTAGATCCTTTATCTAGATTGAGGAGGGGAGGTCATCGTCCCCCAGTTCCTCATTAGATTAAGTCTACCTCTCATTATAATATTCATGCTCTCATTACTTGTTAACCAGACATGATAGCTTCTTCCAAGGGCATATAAGTATCAATAGGTTACCATGATCTGTCTTTGGTTTGAGACAGCCAAATTACCATCCTTTTATTGTTTGTTAACATAATTAATAAAATAATTAATTATTCAGAAATTATATCTCTATATATAATAAAATAAAAAAAAAAAAAAAAGAAATTATATCTCTCAAAAATTTTGTCATGATTCTCTGTTATTTATTTATGGTCAGGACATTATGCTTATGCTTTCTCTATCTTTGAGAAGGGGAAAGGTTCAAGCAAGCTTTTTGGGTACCAGATTATGAGACTCTCACTCATGGATCAGAGAGTAAGCATACTTCCTTTTCCCAGACTTATATGATCTCATTTGAGAAACTTTCTATATTTATCCCAAGTCCTCCCCCATTCTTTACCTGATACTGTGAACAAAAGATCAATAACGAAGCCAGAGTTAAGGAGAAAGGAAGATTCTCATTAGTAAAGAAAAATAGAATAGTTTGTTCTTTTTGTTCAGTCATTTCAGTTGTGTTTGCATGAACTCCCATCTGGGGTTTTGTTGGCACAAATACTAGCATGATTTGCCATTTTCTTCTCTAGGTCATTTTACAGATGAGAAAACTGAGACAAACAATATTAAGTGACTTGCCCAGGATCACAAAGTTAATAAGTGTCTGAGGCCAGATTTGAACTTGGGAAAATGTGTCTTCTTGACTCTACATTGGCACTGTGCCACTGAACAGCCCCTAACCACTAGCAGAGGGTGAATACATTGAAATATTTTAAGATGAATGACTATACTATTCTTTAAAAGAACCTCTAGAACCATTATGTAGGAAAGAGATAAAGAAAGGGCCTGTGGGAAAAAGTCAGATGAATTAGTTTACAAGTCATTCTATTCCCTGAAAAAGCAATTGCTTCAATAGTCTGCCTTAATCTTCAAATACTCACTATTCCTTTACCATTTATTCTTCTAATTGGAAAGTATTATGTTTGATATGGATTTTCTGGTAGAAGGCCCTATTTCTAGATGTTTAATGATATAAGTCAACCAGTGCAAATCATTTGCAGAATATTAACTATTCTCCTTGCCTCCTTGTTCATAACCACTCTGTTCTCCTTGATGAGGAATAAGGGACTAGCACTTCTGGTCTGAGAACTTACTAAGCCTTTTTTCAGGGCTGCTCATTCACCTTTTGATATCTTCCTCCCATGTATGACTCCAAGAAGTTGCAGAATATGCAGTGATCAAACTGCAGTAAACTGTTTCAACAAATGGGCTAAACCAGGTTGAAAGTAATTGATGTACTCAACCTAATAATGAATTGGGGAAATGTCTATTCTAAGACTTTCATTTGTGGTATAGTCAGATAAGAACAATTTGTTCCAAAGGCCACGAGGATTACTGAAGTAGGAGCCACTAAGTGCTTAGAGTTTGGTCAGACATCAGATTGTCAAGATCATCCATTGTATCCCACGCCATCCCCAGTCATCTTGACTTATTGGACTTCAGACTCTGGAAGAAAAAGAAAGTCTCATGACCGTGCAACTTTGCCTCATATAGTGGTATGCTTAATAAGTACTTATTGACAGAGTGACAACCAGAAAAATTAAATCTATTTTTATGGTCCTGCTCAAATGGCAATCACTTTCATAAAATCTTTTGTGATAGGCACATTATTGTACAACAGTACAACAGTTAATGATTTGCTTGAAAACAGTTCAAACATGAGTCAAAACATGCTCTCTGATATAATTGGTTCTTTTTGAAAACAAAGGATAACAAAAGAAAATATTCTGCTACTCAAATTTGTAGTAGTTCCTCACTGCCAACAAATTAAGTCCAGATATGGACTTAATAGTATGTAACACATGCACATATTCCTTTTCAGTATGTTTATATTTGATGCCATCTCCACTTACCAACATAGACTTTTTAATCCAGCAACATTATTTGCTTTTCTATTCCTTGTTCTGTTCCATCTCTCAGCTTAAAGCATTTTCTCTGGCTGTCTCCTATACATGGAATGTTCTCCTTCCTCAGCAACCTCTTCTGGCTTCCCTTCTTTCCTTTAAGTTCCAACTAAAATCTCACTTAAAACAAAAAACCCTTTCCCAAACCATTTTAGTTCTAGTGCCTTACCTACATTAATTAATACTGATTTGTTTCTTACATAGCTTGTTTGTAGGTAATTTAATTATCTTCCCCATTAGATTATGAGCTCCTTAAAAGTAAGGATAATTTTTTTTTACCTTTCATTTTTTCTCCAAAGCTTAACATGGTGACTGGTATATACTAGGTATTTAATAAATGCTTACTTACTGACTACCAAAAAATCTTATCTATTTTTTAAGATCCTGCTCAAATGGCAATCACTTTCACAAAACCTTTTGTGAAAGGCACATTATTGTACAATAGTACAACAGTTAATGACTGAATTGGTCCAGTAATTAAAAGAAAAATTAGAATTATAGTACAAAAAACCCACTATATTGAAATCAAAGACAGAGGGAAAGTTTATATATATATGTATATATATATATATATACATATATATATATATAATATGTTTATATATGCACATACAAAAATATTCATAACAACATTCTTGTGATGTCAAAGAGCTGAAAATAAAAAGGCCAACTGATTGTGGAATGGTTAAATAAATCGTGATATATGAATATAATCAAATATTGTATCCTAAGAAATGAGCAATCGAGATAGACAATATATCTGTATCCAAAAGTAAATAAGAAAATAAATGGAACCTCATTTTGGCAATTGTTTCATTTTCTAGTGTTTCAAAGAGCATGTACTATCTTGTTTAGTAGTTTTATGGCATTGAGTACTTTTTTATGCCTGAAATAAAGGTCATATAACCTAAAATTGGAAGAAAGTTTATCAATAAAAATGACAATAACACGTATATAGAAGTTACTATGTGCCTGGAACTGTGCTAAGTACTTAACAAAAATCTCACTTGATCCTCATAATAGCCATGAGATGAAAGGAACATTATTATCTGCATTTTTTATAGATGAGAAAACTGAAGCTGAGATTAATTTACTTGCCCAGGGTCACATAGCTAATAAGTGTCTGAAATTCAATTTAAAATTGTCTTCCTGACTCCAAAATTGGTACTCTATCTGCTGAGCCAATCTTGTAGACTTCTAGGAAAATAGAAGTTAAATGACTTGTCGAAGCTAGTTTCTGAAACCTGATTTGAATTCAACTTCTTCTGACTCCAGGCCTACCCTTCTATCCACTGAGTCACCTGGCTGCCCATTTTTACTGTTATGGTGCAATGAAAAACGCATATAATTTGGAAACAGAGCAGTCTCTTAAGACTTCATCTTCTTATTTATAAGATGAAGTAACTGGCCCATAGAAACTTAAATATCTCTATATTTCTACATCTATGAATCTATGTTTCTAAAATGAGCAAATGACTTCATTTCTAGTCTCTTCATTTTCTAAGTCCCATGCAATCTAGTTGCCAATGAAATCAATAGTCTCTCTATTTCCCTTTATCCTCTATAGTTTCCTCTGCATGGTTATGTTGGGTAAGAAGTGTGAAAAGGAATATAATCAGTGGGAGTATTTTAACATCTTGAAGAGTATTAAAGTAGTAGCAGTTACATTATATTTTTGGAGTTCAGAAATCTTTGAAAAACTTTCTATTCATTTTATACCTTTTCATCTTTAGAAAGTTGAACTAACTTGAAGTTACTTTCGGAGATCTTTTCCCAAAGCCCTAACTTTTAAGATAAATCGTACTTTGTTCATTTTTACTGCATATTTCCAGTTTTCTTTATCTTCTCTTTTTATTATATTTTGCACCTCGATTTGGTCTCTGGGATATTGATTGGAAAGAATAAGTAAACAAAAACTAATTCTGCTGCTAGCAGAATCTTTATTGGCCTGCAGTCTTAGGGCTTTCTAGCTGCTTTATTATCTCTTTTGTAAATGATCCTAATATTTCTTCCACCTTTTTTAGGTTTAGCTAATTCAACACTTTTCATTTCTCTGAACCAGAAAATTCTCATTATTGGTTTTCTGAGATTTGCATTTTCTGTATAACCAGTATATTATTTTACAAAGAGAATACTTATTATTGATTTTTCTTTCTCTTTCTTAAAAAACATCCTGTCTCAAATAGTGAATTTTCTCATTTCCATCTTCATCGCAATAAAGCTATTTTTCTCCATCAAGAACTTCAAAGAAGTTATTGTTAGAATACTGTCACATTTTAGGTGCATTTAACATGAGATATATTAATATATGATGATCTCTTTTATAATTTTATCAATTCAATAATCACTCACAAACATAAATATTTCAATATACAAAGAAAAATAAGAAAGAAATTTATGTAATTTGGATAGCTAGATAGCACAGTAGATAGAGTGAGAGCCTAGAGTCAGAAAGAACAGAGTTCAAATACAAGCTTAGGCACTTAGTGATTAGTAGCAGTGTCATTTAGCTTCTGTTTTCCTCAGTTTCCTTGTCTATAAAATGGAATAACAATAGCCCCAACCTCACAGTGTTGTTGTGAAAATTAAATGAGGTAATAAATATAAATCATTTAGAATAATACCTGGCACATTAGTAAGGGCAATATAAGTGTTAATTGTTATGATTAGGTGTAAGAAACTATGAATTTGTATGCTGTTTATGCAAATTCTATGTATATATGTAAATCATTTGTAAAATTCAATAGATATTTATACTCCCTTTTCATTTTTATGTATTTTAAAACTATTTTATTTCTGCCCTTTATTTATATCTCTATCAATATCCAGTAGCCCTCATTCATTAACCAAGAGTATCTCTCCTATAGCAAATATAATCCCACAAAACAAATTAACATATTGGTCATATCTAAAAATCCATGCCTCTTTGTTCATGTCCTTCTTTGTCAAAAGGTGAGATATGCCTTTCATCATCAGTCTTTTGACATTTTAATTTTTCTTTGATTTTATCAGATTCTGATTTTCTAAAATTGTTTACCTTTACATTATTTTTATTTTCATCACATAAATTATTCTTTTGATTCTGCACATTTCAGTTTTCATCAACTCATAACAACTTTCCCCATGTTCCTTATTCAATTTGTCATTTTGTATGAGACAACGAAATTCATATATCACATTTTATTCAGCTATTCCATGACTGTTGAATAACTACTTTATTTCCAGTTACAGAAGAAACCACAACAAAGCATTGCTTTTGTCTTGTACACATGGGTCCTTTCCTTCTGCTATAACCTCTTCAAAGTCATGTCAGCAGCATGGGAGAAATATACTCAGCTTTGATGATAAAACTTTCTTGGATCTCCATTTCCCTAAGAAAAATTTTAGAACTCTAATTATTCCCCATGCTGCTCCCCAACTAAAGGATGTGTGTATCATTCCACCTCACCACTCCCCTTCTTAGAAGCTCCAATTCTAAAAAAAAAAAAAAAAAGAAAGAAAGAAAGAAAAAAAGAAAAAAGAGATAGTATAATGAGAAGTATTTTCTAATCCAGTTTATAATACTAATAGCTAGCATTTTATAGTATCTACCATATTCCAGGCAGTTTACAAATATCTCATTTGGTACACACAACAATATTAGAAGATAGTCATCATTATTGTAACATTTATAGATTATTTTATGAATGAAAAAACAAAGATTAAGTGCCTTGCCCAAGGTCACACCACCAGTAAAAGTCTGGTGTTCCATCTGCTCTTATAGTTTCATCCTATTATAGTAAGTCTCTTTCCCTAACATGACTCATCTTTCCAATAAAGATTTTTTAATGTGAATTAAAAGAGCACTAAGAGGAACTCAAACTCTATGTACTTACAGTAGTCAATCTTTGTCCCGAAAATAGAAGATAAAACATGTCTCCTTCCTGGCAAAAAAAAAGTAGGAGACTATAGGAAGTAAATTAGTCAGCCTAAATTATTATACATTTGTTTTGTTCAACTCTTTATTTTTAAAATCTTTTAATTTTCTACTTTTATATATTTATGGCCTTATTAATTCACATGTAGATTCTGTCCAAGTCAAAATTAGAGATTCAAGATTTAAGACTAGTATGATCATTCCATCTCCATGTATTTTTCATAATAATAATATCTAGAATTTAGTTTTGTGATTCACAAAACTCTATATAAATATTTTTTTTTCATTTGATCCTCACAAAAACCTTGAAGGTAGGTATTATTATATTCCCATGGTGAATGGTGGTTAAGTAATTTAACTCAGAGTCATGTCTGACTCTTTGTGACACTTTTTGGTTGTTTTTTTTTGTTGTTTTTTGTTTTTTGTTTTTTTGTTGTTTTTTTTTTGGCTGAGACACTAAAATAGTTTGCCATTTCCTTCTCCAATTCATCTTATAAATGAGGAACTAAGGCAAGCAAGATTAAGTGGTTTGCTCACACAGCTAGGGAGTATCTGAGACTGAATTAGAACTCAGGTCTTCCTGACTCCAGGTCCAGTGCCCTATCCATGAATCACATAGCTGCCCCTTACTCCATATCATGCAACTAGTAATTGTCAAAGGCTAGATCTGATCTCAGTTCTTTCTGACTTTAAATCCAGCACTCTAACCACTGGCCTACCTAACTGGATTTAGTATTCAATGAATAATAAAATAGACTAAGAGAACAGAATTGCACATGGGCCTATTGAAATTAATATATTAATTACTATACTAATATTATATTAATTACCATATTAGATTAATATTAATTATAAATACGATTAATTAATTAAAATTAAATATATTAATATATTTGCATAGCACTTTATGTTTTATAAAATATTTTTCCTTTTAATTTACTTATCTATACTCTGCATGTATTTTATAAGTACCTAGATTATTATCCTTGGTTACCTCTTATGCTAGAATGTACTCTCCTTATCATCAAGGCCTTCCCCTTTTCCCCAAATTCTCAGCACATATTATAGGGCTTGGTCCATAATAAATGATTAATTAATGCTTGTTGATAAGCTTTCCTTGCAATAATCTTTTGAAGTAGATAATAACAATGTTGTGTTCTCCACCTTGCAGCCAAACAAATTAATGCCACAAAGGATGGCATGGAAATGGATTTCATAGACTATTCAATCCAGAGGTTTTAACCCTTTTTGCATCTGTGGATCCCTTTGACAGTCTTGTGAGTCCTAGTGACTATTTGTCAATATCATATTCTTAAATGCATAAATAAAATACGCAGAATTATAAAGGAAATCAATTGTATTGATATACAGATATCAAAATATTTTTAAACAAATTCATGCATCCCAGGTTAAGAACTTTTAATTAGCCTAACTTGTATATCAAATAAAATCTTCTCTACACATAAATGCCTGATGGTTATCCAGCTTCTGCTTGAAGACCATCAATACTGGCAGTCAATTATATTTTAAGATAACTTTCATTTTTAGGAAAATTTTCATTATAAAAAATTGAAACTTGCCTTCCTCATAGTTTCAGGAAAATCCTGAGAAGGTGCACATGAATTGATGGCAAAGTAAAGTAAGCAGAACCTGGCAAAGTGAAGTGAGTAGAACGTTGTAGAGAATAAGTCAAACTATAATGATCAACTATGAAAGACTATTTTCTGTATGGGATAGCAATCCCTAATTCAAAATACTCAGAGATATCTCAAAGTGAAGAACAGAAGCTTTATTAGAATCTAGTCACTGGAGTTTCAGAGAGAAGAGGACCACCAGTTACAGAGTTAACTCAGGACCCCTCTTCCCTAGTCTCATCTGGTTAATTTTCACTGCCTGCTTAGAGAGAAGTAGCACAGGTTTGTCTGATCCTAGTCAAGTCTATATAGTTAATTTAATGCAGATAAGATGTGTTTGTAGCTGACCACAGTAAACAGGCAATGTTTGCAAATGCTTGCTTAGGCTGATATGAGCACTCCACTGTAATGTTCATACAAAGAATTTCATTTTCTCAAACCCATCAAACCTTCATAAACTAAAATTTAAGTTATAGGCTCAATCTACTTGAATTAATGATTTTATGAGAAACCACATAATCTCTCACAATAAGGAGATGTATTTAGAGGGAAGAAATATGTTAAACAAGGTTTCTAAAGTAACTGAGACTTGGTTTTATCTCAAACTCTCTCAATCAACAAATAAAGGTAGCTAGTTAAGAGACTTCTTGAATATCTAAAGGTCATTAAATAAGGGCATGTTTTTCTCTAAGCAGTTAAGTAAAGGCCAAGGGAATTATCTCAGGTATTTTTGCTAGAAGAGCAAGTCTTTTGCTCTTCTTCCAAGAGCCTTAATGATTAATAGATCCTTGGTGCTGAGTTTTGAATTATCAAAGTGATTATTCTGAGAAGTCCTCAGTTTCCTATTTTGCTCATTTCTGATCCAAGAAAATTCTGAAGGACTCATGATGAAAAATACTCTAAATACAAAATTGCAGAATACTTTTTTATTTTTCTTTTCTTGCTCTTTTCTGTTTTTTGTAGCATGGCTAGTATAGAAAAAATATTTTGCATGATTTTATATATAATTGACAATATACTACTGGCAGGTAATAATATAAAGCTGGATTAATAGGATAGGGAAAGATTATGGAGTGACTTGAATGCCTGGCTAAACACCAAACTTAAGTAGGCAGTAGAGAAGTACTGAACTGTCTTAAGAAACAATGATAATGCCTTCTCAAAGGGTATGGAAGGGGCTGAAGGGAAGATGAGAATTTAAAATTTAAATATTTTAAATGAATGTTAAGACAGAATAATTTTTAAAATGTTAATGAAAAAATCTAACTGGAAAGTGTTTTCCATATAAATAAAAATATAATATTTAAAAAGAAATTTGCCTTCCTCACCTAATCCTATGTTCTAGAACTAATCAAAACAAATCTAATTGCATTTTCACATGAAACTTGGCCCTCTGTCAGTTCAGAAGTAGCATTCAAGTGAAGGGATCTTTCCAGTACAATCAAGTGAATGAAGGTTGGGATATTTCTTTCTTTTCTTATGACTCTATCGGTTTCTTATTTTGCAATTTCTAAATATTCAGAGTGCTTGATGAAATGTTCATGTGAAAATGCATCCTCTAAGTACAGATGTGAATATTTTAAAATATAAAATTGAAAAGAAAATTAATAGCTATGATACCAAGTTGAAAAAAATCAACTTAATAAAAATCCATTTCTGAAGAAAACAGTTAAATTAAATTATAAAAATGAAATCTAATTTGAAAGAAGATATTATAATTCTGAAAATCTATATTGATTGTTTTTGTAACAAATACACTTATAACTTCTCTCTCTTCCCTTTTCTTTCTTTCTCCCTTCTCCTTCCCATTTCCCTTTTTCTCTTTCCCTTTCCCCTCTCCTTTTTTCTACCTTCTTCCCCCTTTTTTTTATTTTATCTTCTCTCTTTTCCCTGCTTTCTTTTTCATAACTCATTCCTTCTTGGCTCTTTTTCCTTCCTCTTCTACTCGCTCCTTAAATTTTCCCCGTTTTATTATCTATATTGCTTTTAAGTTCAACAAATATTGAACCATTCATTAAACATAGGGGGAGATAAAAAGTTTAAAATCTGTCCTCATGAAACTTACAGACTTGAAAGAGATATAGAAATACTAAAATAACTTTTAAAAATGTAATGCCATAAGGTTCAGCTAGGTGACACAGTGGATACAGCACGAGCCTTGAAGTCAGGAGGACCTGAGTTCAAATATGAAATCAGACACTTGACATGTCCTAGCTGTGTGACCCTGGGCAAGTCACTTAATCCCAATTGCCCCCGATGGGGGGAACCATAATGCCATAAGAGAAATACAAAATTCCACAAATATTTGAAGAAGAAAAGTTAATGTCCCTCTAAATACTTGAGCATAGACTTTCTGGAAGAAGAACTTCAAAAATTCATCTTGAAAGCCTTATAAATAATAAGAGGAAAAATGATGAAGATTCAGCAGTTAAGTATACCGGGAATAAAATGATCAAGGGTGCAAAGGTAGGGGAAAAGGGCAAAAAGTAGTAATAATACAGTTTTTTTTCCCTTATTCATGGAGTATTTGGTAGGTAGTAACATAAAGCTGAATGAGTAGGATAGGGAAAAATTATGGAGTGACTTGAATGGCTAGCTAAACCCCAAAATTTAGTAGTTCAGTAGTCTTAAGAAATACCACTAGCACTTTTTAAAAATAGGAGATGGATGGTTTGAAGTAAGGAGAAAAATCAAGACAATGGCCATTTCAGGACCACAATTGAGAGAGAATGACAGCAAGAAAAGAGAAGTAGGGATAGAGTCTGGAGCTTCTTTGAAGCAGAATCAATAAGTTTAAAAAGTATCACAAGGGTGAATAAGAGACAGCTTTGTAGTAAAGTGTATAGAGCATCAATCTTCGAGTCAGGAGGACTTGAGTTCAATGTGTTATCAGACATTTACTAGATGTATGGCCCTGGACAAGTCACTTAACTCCCATGCCAAAGAAGAAAGAAAGAGAGAGGAAAGGGAGGAAGAAGAGAAAAAAGAAAAAAATCGATTGAATGAAGGAGTAACTAAGAGAAGAGAACTAAACACCAACTTTAATATGGGTTAGTGAGTACGTAAATGATGAGTAATGTTGACAGAAATAGATGATCTAGAAGGAAAAGATTTGAATGAAAAATGGTGAATTTGATGGCACTTATAGGAAACTTGACTTACCCTTCAACTAAAGTGAATATAGTCTCTTTGACAGTGATCCCTTTTATAGTCTTAATGAACCATTTATTGTCCTAACTTGATAAGAAAATTTGAAAGTGTGTATTTTTTTATGTTCTGTCCAAGGGACATGTTACATATGAAGATGAAAAGAATAGATTAACAGTGGAATGAATTATTTTCTAAGGACACTAGTCATGGCTCATAGTAAACAATGAATGCATTATGTAAATATCTATGAATTTTTGTGCTATTAAACATAATTTATATTTTAAAAGTAATATATATATGTATGTATATATGTATATATATATACATATATATATATGTATATAGTTTTAGAAGTATCTGATGTTGACTCAGATTCCAAGTGGATTAGAGTTTTTAAGCAAATGGATATAAAATCTGGAGAGAATATCTCAGATAAAATTTTTATCTAAGTAAGATATGAAATACTGAAACACACACATGCACACAGAGATATCTATCTATACATACATATACACATCATTTTACATATAAACAAGTATCTGGAAGAAAAGAAAAATTCATTTAATGATTTTGAGTCACACTGGGGTAGAAAAATTCAGAATTCAGAACTGGATGTGACCCAAGAACTTGAACAAAAGCATGCTTTACAGTTGGAGTTTTGTTGGTCAGGCACAGCAAAAACCTCAGAGCAAAAAAAATAAAAATTTAAAATAAAATACTTCAAGAAAGATGTGCTAATACTGCTTAAGGCCACATTTAATAACCATAATATAAATTGAAAAAAACCCACAGATTTTCCACAAAGAAACTATCCCTGGGAACACAGCCAAAAACCTTTATTTTCAAGGGGCTTAGATAGAAAGATGTGAAAAGACTCCTGCTTTCATCAAGTAAATACAAAAATATTTTCAACTACTTGTTAAAAAAAAAGGCCTTTCTAGTTTCTAAAAGCCTTAAGGAATAGAAGCAAAGAAAAATATTCACTAGAAAGTGAGGGGAAAAGTCCTAGAAACACTTGAAAAAATGTTGGTGAAGAGGTAAAGAAGGGAGGCTAAAAGGGGGATGATGGTCAAGGAGAAAAATCATATAAAGCAGATGTTAATAGAAGAGTCCTCTTTAGGAACCTGTACCAAATGAAAGATAATACATAAAACTGCAAAGACATATTAAAAGATGATGCATCAATGTTTTTCTCCAATTAATTAATAGTGTTTTTGTTATAGAATAATTCTGTGAACTAGTGCATTCCAATAGATTTATATATACTATTGTTAATGTAGCAAACCTCCTTAGAAGAGGAGTCAAAACTTCTCTGACAGTGAGTGCTTGGTGCCATCCAGCTTCTTCAGGGCCCCATACTATCTTTCCAGTATTCAAACCCCCTTACTCCTCGTCATATTTGCTTTGATTCACTGATACTGACAACTGTCTTTTCCACAAACAAAAAAAAAAATCCATCTCTCAGCTTCTTGCATTTTCTCTGGCTCTTCCCCATTTGGGGGTTCAAAAAATACAAAATGATACAACACAGCCTAATTTAATTTTGTGTGTGTGATTTTATACTTTTTTGCACCTGTGATCCCATTGATATAGTTCTTTTTTATATAAATTGCATCATATCTATGTTTGCTATCTCAAGGGTTAGATATATACTATTTATCATGGTAAGAAAATGCCCATTTATTTCTGTTTTCTACAAAAAAAAAAATGGGTGTTGTATTTTTGCTGCTTTTTCTGCCTCTACTGACATAAACATTTTTGTTATTTTTGTTATTCCTGTTATTTATATAGCCAATTGTGTTTGGCCACAGTATTCATAATATTAAAAGAGCCTCAGTATAAATCCCACCTGACTGTAATCTCTATAATATGTACAGCCTTTTGCTATTAAAATGTCTGTACCAATATTCATTAGGAATATATTGATTTATGGTTTTCTTTCCCTGTTTTGGCTCTCCCTGGTTTTGCTATCAAAATGTTACTTTATCATAGTTTACCTAACATGACTATGTTTTATCATAGAAGTAATTTGTGAAGGAAGAACTATGTTCAAACATCATGAAACATATTCATAGAGACAGAACTGGTGGGGCCCAAATATGAGGGGACATTCTAGAATGAGCAGGTCTGAGTACAACCAAATTCCTGATCTATTTGATTACTATTTAGATAATCTTGGGCAAGTTGAAACTTCCTTAAGCCTCAATTTCTTTATTTTTAAAACAAGAGGGGAAGAAGCTGAATGATTTTACCCTCTGAGCTTTGAATCTAGGGCATCTAATCTAATTGCCCAGAGACAGTGAGAGTACTTTAAAATTTTTGCAGATGTTTATTCCTTCTTCTTTGCCATGACACAGCTTGTGTGTTCTTTCCACAATTATGACCTCAATTATAGAAAGAAAGATGAATATAGAAAAGAAGTCATAAGACCCATTGTGTGTATATTTTTTCCACCTTTACACCCTGCTTTAGAAAACATTGCTACACAGAAATTGGCAGATGTGTGATGTCTCTGAGAATACATTTTGCATCATGGATGTGATTGCAAATGTGCCAACATTCTGAGCCTCGCCAAGTATCATAAGGCTGCAGGTGCAAATATAATTTTCTTGAAGTAAATCACTGCAGGAAAAGTTTTTAAATCAATATCTGGTATTCAAACTTACATAATGATGAGTCCTTCTGTTTCACTTACCAAATACTATTGATCCTCCTGGTATAGTACAAGCTTCCTGTTCTCCGATTCGTTTGCTTCATCACTAGTTGATAGAAATTAACTTGATAATATCTTAAGCCTTAAGAATTTCCAATAACTTATACATTAAATCCAAATTATAATGTATTACTATTTGTCATTGCTCTTCTTTATCCTGGTTAAAAAAAAAAAAAAGGACTTCAGTTAACTGAATTTCTGCCAAAAAATCAATGATCACTCTCTGATTTTAGAAATGGATTTTTTTTTAAATCTCTGTAGTCTTTCCAGAGCCTAACTTTTCTATCAGATTTTCTTTTTAATGCAAAGCATTAAATAAAAAAAGTCTGTCAACTGATGGTAAGAGTGACTTTTGAAAAATGGATGAGGATATAGGCAGCCTAAGACATATAACCATCATGCATTTCCTGAAGTGTCATCCATCTTCAGATAACACTCACCTAAATCTGCAAACATGTTATTAGATAATAGTCATACACATCCTTTTTATGATTCACAGAAACTTAAAGCCTTCGAAGATTTTAAGGCTTCAAAAAACATTTAAAATAGCATATTGATCCAAAGTGCTGCCTTGGAAAAGCCTTATTTGTGCTTCCCTGCCATGATCAAATTGCCTGCAGTAATCTCCACCCATCTAAAGGTTTGACAGCCTTTTTTACCATGTATAATGTCTTTGCTTATTCTACCACTTTAGTTCTTTTCTTTCATAGTTTCAAAAGTCAGAAGCAAGAATAAAAGCCAGAAATGAACTATGTCCACAGAGATAATGATTTAATTCTTAATTTTAACTCTGATGGATGATGCAAAGTGCCTTTTCCAACAGTGAGTCAATAAAAAGACTTCAATTGACTGTAACTAATCAAGCTTTGCTAACACCTCAACAGCTATTTGACACTGAGCTTGCTTCTGATACAGGACTGAGTTTGCATAAATTATTTTATTACAAAGAAATCAGATGATGAAAGACTAATTGCACTTCATTACTGGTAGAAAGTAGAGAAATGACAAGGCATAACTTAGAGTCCTTTGATTCTATCCCAAGGGAAACTTAGACCTTGTGGTTGTATTAGTCAATGTTTAAATTACTCTTTAAGAATTATATGCCTTCAGAAAGCCAAAAATTCCCATTTTCACACAAATATTTGAAAATGTATTTGGTTGTCACCCTAAAAGTTTCTTCAAGTCCCACTAGTGCAGAAGTTATATGTGCACAGTTAATGCTGGTCACTCTGTTGGATAAAAGGGACTCTGAGTTATACAATTCCTCAACTTTTATTACCTGGCAGTAGACTCAAAGTCCAGAGGTGGGAGGATAGGTAAATATATCCAGTGTATAGGAATTAATTCAGTAAGATTCAGCCCATGAGTGGCCATTGTACTTACAGCCTACCTACTATAGGCAGATCCAGTCTCAAAAGAAAATAAATTATGGTTCCAAATCCTTTTCTTTCTCCAGTGCATTAAAACAGAGTTTAAGTTTCTTGCTCAGTATACCTAGCTAGTAAGTGTGTAAGTTCAGATTTGTACTCAGGCCTCCCCCGAAGGGACTTCTCTCCACAGAGCCATCGAAATTCCTCCTTCTTTCTGTATTTCACAGGCGTGAACTTGGCTAACACATGAGCCACAATCTACATAGATAAAAATAATTAAAATATCACTGAGATCACAGACTCATTAGATCCTTAGAATACTGAACTATTTATTTCTTTAAATAATTTTGTATTTACTTATTTTTAACATTCATTATTATAAATTTTCAGTTCTATATTTTCTCCCTCCCTCCAGTATTTTCTACCACCTATTGAGAAGACAAGCAATGAGATATCAAATATACTTATGAAATCATACAAAAAATATCTTTAAAAACCATATTAGGGATACAAAAGCAAAAAGAAGTGAGAAAAGTATGCTTCAATCTGCATCAGAGTTGATCAGTTCTCTCTTTGGAGGTAGATAGCATTTTTTATCATAAATCCTTTGAATTATCTTGGACCATTATATAATTTAGAATAAGTTTTCACAGTTGGTCATTATTATGATTGTACTGTTATCATGTACAGTGTTTTTTGGTTCTGTTCTTGTTCATTTTACCTCAGTTCATACATGTTTTCCAAGATCTTTCTGAACCATTCTACTTATAAATTATATGTATATGTATATGTATATATGTCATGTGTATGTATGCATTAATAAAGCAAATGATAAATTTCACTATGAGAGTCAAGCTTTTATTAATAATAATTAAATGTCCACTTTTAGTACATTTAGTTTTCTAACTACTTAATACCTGTATACTTCAGGCAATTTTTTCTGTATTTTTCCCACAAGCAACACAAATTTATTAATTATCTACTGTGTTAGATCCTGTACTGGGTACTAGGCATAAAAAGATTAAAATGAAACTGCCATGGCTTCAAGAAGTTGCATTCACCAAGGAAGACAGCATGTATATGTGTGTGTATATATGTATATATATATATATAGATATAGATATATAGATATATAGATATATATATATTTTGTATATATATATAGATAGATATAGATATATAGATATATATATATGTGTGTGTATGTGTGTGTATACACATACACACAGAACAATAATATAGGAGGAGTATGGAAATACTTTGGAAGAGAACTCAGAGATCATTTACTCTAACACTATAACTCTATAGGTATGGATACCAAGAACAGTGAGATAAATAGAATTTTAAAAAGTGAGACAATTAACTAATAATATACTAGAACCTCTCTCGGTTTCAATTTCAAGGGAAATTTTAAAATACAATTGTCATGAAAAATAATGTTGTACAAATTGACAACTGATGATAATTCAACCTCTCTGAAGAAAGGGGAACTGGCATTATTGATCTGATATTGATGAATGAAAAGGTTCTTGCTGATGAAACTACAATGAATGAAATTTTAAGAGAGTATGGCATCTCAGGATTTATGAGAGAGAAGAAGATGAACATAAGGTATATTTGGATTATATAAACATTAGCCAACAGATTTAAAATAGCTTAGAGAAAAAATGGACCTAAAACTTTCAGGGGAAGTCAATTCAAGAGAAAGGAAAGTCTCTCAAGGAAAAAATTCCCATAAATAAGATCTGAAGAGTAATCATTAATGAGTTCATGTCATTGATGTATATTTATGTACAACCATCAATGACTCTGAATATTTGTAGTCTCTCGCTTGGCAGATATATGAAAGTAGTTTTCCTCCTCTTCCATTTTCTTTTTTTCCCCTTTCCATTTTTAATTAAAAAATTTCCTTAGGGATCTTAAGGAAAATATATATTTTAATCACCATATATTTGATGTATTCAATATCTATTCACTCCCCCCAATAAGAGTCTTTCATTCCTAGATTTTAAATTATGGTCTAGAATTTTAGATTCAATTCTCACACAAGATTTTCTTAAGCAGTTGTTTACTTCCTACTTTTGAAGGCAGCTAAGTAGCACAATAAATTCAGCACTGGGCTTACTAGTCAAGAAGATCTGAGTTCAAATATGACCTTAAACAAGTATTAGCTGTGTGACCCTAAGCAAGTCACTTAACTTGTTTGCCTTGATTTCCTCATCTATAAAAAGGATATAATAATAGCAGATTTCTCTCAGGATTATTATGAAAAATCAAATTAGGTATTAATTGTAAAGTTCTTAGCACTTTGCTAGCATATAGTAATTGCTATATAAATATTTTGTCATCTTCAACACTAGTATTATCTCCTGAAAACGTCACTTATGTCCTCTAACATCTTTAGTTTCTTTCCCAGCCTCCAGGCTTGGACCATAAATAAGGGTCATCTCAACTTCTTCATTTTTCATTTGAAGTTTTTCTTTCTTTCAAAGGACACTTGAACTTCTCCCTCAAACTGGAAGCTTTCTCTAATGCTGTCATATTCTCTAATAGGGACACCTACCTTTATTTTGTGCATTTATAACTATTACTTGACACTGGCAGATAGGCAAAGGGAACACCTTCTCTCCATGACATTGCACAATCCTGCTTGTTCTCAAGGCACACTGGAGCCGAGATCCTTAGTTCTTTATATCGTTGTTTGTCCTCTGTTCTCAAAGAAGACTTTGATATCAGGAAGATGATTCTATAATTTGCAAGTGAACTGGATTTAAGTGAGAGAGGGCCGTGCTAAGTCACCAGCTTCACTCTCTCCTCCAGAGCCATCTGGATCTAGTGGCAAGATATAGATAGGACAACTGGAGATAAGCCCAGTTCTCTATATTATCATTTTGGCTGACATAATAGGGTTACTGTTGTGGCAAACTGCTGATTTGCTGTGACAAATCCCTGCATTTAGTCTCTTGGGACTTCCTAGAGAGATTTTACATGTAATCTACTTCCTTGACTTTCTAGGGTTTTTGTTTTTTGTTTTTTTTTTTTTTTTTTCATTTTTCCCCCTGCCATCGTGTTAGCTTGCTCATTGTCTTTGATTCATAATTCACACCAGAGCTATAATGTAATAACAGTCAGAGGTAAGGGATAAGAATTTTAACTGTTGGAAAGAATATAAGAAATATCCTAGAAATAACAAAGCATGGGACATTTTACAAAGAGTAAAGTAGGAGAAAAATCAGTATAGTCAAATAATATGTAATTCAAGAGAAAAAAAAATAATGATTAAAAAAGTATGAAACTATTTGAAATAGATAGTAAAAGACTGAAATATTTCTGTGGAATAGGAAATGATAAGCTGGTAGGTTTAGAAAAATATAGAAAGACTTAGATTTATGAAGGACGATGTTATCCACCTTCAAAGAAACAGAGGACATAGAAATAAATAGTACAGTTTTACATGTATGTGTATGAATATATATGTGAATGATTATCAATCATTATGTACATATGTATATGCGTGCATATATGAATATACCCATGTTTGTAGCCTTCTTGGAGGATGGGAGGGAAAAATAAGAGGTTCACAGCAGAGAACAATAGAAAACCTACAAGCAAAAAGATGGACATCTCTGAATACAATATGTACTATTTGTTATATAGGTTTTGTTAAAATGGAAATTAATTTCTTTGTTTTTTGAACCCTCCCTTATGTTCTGCTGTTATCATGCGGATGTTTTCTTTTCTTTTCTCATTTTGTATTTAAGTTTAAAATAAAATTTAAAAGAATAGATAGCAGCATCAGATACTATGGAGAAAACAAAAAAAAAAAAAAATTACTATTACTAAGGGATAGATGAACTGTGAAGTAGCAGTGCCTGGAGCCATGGCAGGAGCAATATTCTGGTGGAAAAGATAAAAAGCCATTTCTATTGGCTTTTTTCTGGATCTTTTTGTTCTAATAAGACTGTTGTACATTGAATATTTATGAAGGTAAGTACCACCATGTAGAGAAGGGCCCTTAGAGACACATGAGTCAATTTCAGAAAGCCATTATTGTGCTGTTTTGAAAGCTTTGACCCAAGTCCATATGAGTTCAGATCAGATAAACTGAGCCATAGGTATTTTATATATTTTGAAAAACATTCCATTATTAATTCGATAGCATAAAGAAATTGTCAAAATTTTGGACATGCAATCACTTTTGATGAATTCCAATGATTGTCCACCTTGACCAAATGCATTAGGCAGGAGGGTCACTAAAAGAAAAACAGATGAACTTTTTGTGTCCCTGATCAGGATTACAGCTTTCTCCTTTTGAAAACTCTTGGATTGTTAAGTAGATTTCAAGCTTTCATATAGCACAATCTAAGAGACACTACCTATAAGTATGGGTATGAACATAAGAAAAGAGATTGCAGACAAAAAGAGCCATAGACACAAATATAGACATAGCCATTACCATGCAAGTTTTTAGTTCACTGTGATTTCATTATAGTCCATAGTCTTAGAATTAAACTTGTGTTGTTAAACAAGCATTAAAGGAAGAAAGAAAGAAAAGTCTTTGCAATGTGAACCATTCACACTTATTAATGATTTCTTCACGGAAATATCATTTTTATATTGGAACTTTTATAAATTTAGTTATAAATTCTATTTCATGAGATTTGGAAACCATTGAAAAACTGAATCCAAAAATACATTTTAGTGTATAAGATTCAAGGACCATCCAGTTACATTTATTATTGTTCAGCCTTTTTATTCATGTCTGATTTTTGAGTTTTGTTTTGTTTTGTTTTGTTTTGTTTTGTTTTGTTTTTTTTCTCAAGACAACTGGGATTAAGTGACTTGCCCCGGGTCACACAGCTAGGAAGGGTTAAGTATCTGACAGTAAATTTGAACTCAGGTCTTCCTGATTTCAGGGCTGGTGCTCTATTCACTGTACCACTTAGTACCTCTCATGCCTGATTCTTCATGGAGATTTGCCATTTCCTTTTCCAGTTCATTTTATTGGTGAGGAATTGAGGTAAACAGGGTTTGTTGTTCAGTTGTTTCAGACCTGTTTGACACTTTGTGATCTCATTAAGGGTTTTGTAAAGTTCTTGTCTTATCTCAATTGGAATCCTTCTCTGGGAGGAGATCTCTTTTCTGTATAATCTTTTCCTCTGTGGGCAGGTTTCTTGGGAGCTCTGAATCTCCTCCAGCTTTTGTCCTTCCCCAATCCAGACTGCTTCTCCAGGCCCAATGTTGTCTTCTTTTATCCTCCCAGAGAATGAGCATGTGAGAACTCCGGGGCTTATGGGAACTCCTTCAACCAATGAACTTGCTGCCTTTAAAGGTTGTATAAACTCCTTTTCAGAACTCCTTTTTAAAGGTGTAAACTCCTTTAAATGTAAGGTGTAAGGTGTAAACTTTTAAAGGTGTGAACTCTGAGCTAGAGAATTGTTTAGACAACCTGAGTTCTCACCTTGTAATCCTAACAGGGTTTCCTAGAAAGATACTTGAGTAGTTTGCCATTTCCTTCTCCAACTCACTTTGTAGATAAGGAAACTGAATTAAACAGTGTTGTGTCACACAGGAAATGTTAAGTGTCTGAGACCAGATTTGAACTCAAGAAGATACGTTTTTCTGATTCCAGGGCTGGCATTTAACACTCTTTAATATACAATAATGTATAAATAATGTTTTATAGTCTCCTGGCAATAGTCTTTGTCTGGGGAATGTGTGATGAAGATAAACATTTTTGTTTTATCATTGGATTTATTGTATACTATTTACAATGGATTTAGAAATTTATATTTTTACTGAACTTTAGCCCTAATATAATTTGTAGGTCTGGAGTCCTAAGAACATAAAAATGCTACTATAGTTCAAGCTTATTTTAATACATAATTTTTCTTGTTAGTTTTTTTTTTTTCTGGTTCTTGTTACATGGTAGTTTATCTATGATAAGCTTACTTTTCATTTCCCCTTGGTTCATATTTTCTATGCTGAATGGATGCTTACCAAGGCTGTAAATTGAGCCAACTCTCAATTACTTAAGAATTAATTAACTTGTTTTAGATTATCCAAAATAATCCATCTCTTTTATTCATGTTTGCCTCTTTGGTGCCAAATATCTACTACTTAATGCTTGCTTGGTGGGTATAGGAGTATATGTCTAAAAAGGAGAAGAGATAAAATTCTAATGAGTTGATTTTATTAATAACCAGAATTAGTGGTTGGAACTAATGACTAAAATGTACTTTTGAACTTTGATTAGCTACTAGACCCAAAACAATATTTCATTGTGGCACATATTCTCAAAGATATGTATATTCTGATAGAGCCTCCCAATCTGCAAGGGCTTTATGCATGGTTCTGGTATGAATTATTTCTCAAAAGCCACCCTAAGTATGGAAAGGTTCACCATAGCCTACTGCAACTTATAGAATTTTAACCAAGATGTGGTTAGGTTATGATTGGTGCTAGTGGAAAGAAAATCTACAGACCCTTTGATATCTAGAAGAGTCATTTTATATATATACATATATATGTGTGTATATATATATATGCATATATATATATATTATTCATACTATTCCTCCTAATAACATTAATATAATTATTAATCAAGCTTTTTCTGTGCTCTTTGAAAAGTGTACAAAATAAAAAGTAAATGGAATTAAGTGCTACTATATTTTATCTTGATTTAAAAAAATGAGAATTATGAAAGAACTAAATAGCCTAAATTATAATAAAAATATACCTGATCTCCCTCAAAGTCCTCACATGATTCTTCAAAACTTCATTAATCAACAGGCATTAAATATTAATAATATGCCAGGCTCTGTGCTAATTACTGGGATATAAAGAAAAAAGCAAAAATAATTCCTGCTCTTAAGTTTACATTTCAGTGGAGAAGACAACATGCACATAAATAGATAATATAAGAAACCTGCCTATAGATGGATCATAAGATATAAGGAAAAATATTAGCGGCTAAGGAAGAATAAGGAAGAAGAATGTAGAAAATAGCAGGTGAACTGAGATTTGAAGAAAGACAAGGATTCTAAATGTCTCCTCCCCTGATTGGGTGTACTGTTTTGGGTCATCTGAACTTATGGCCTAAGGCTCTACGTATGCCATCTCTGTCAAACTATACAAAACTCATGAATTCGAGAGTGAAAAGTAAATAAATAGAATAGAATAGGAAGATAAAAAACAGGGAATTAAATGAATTAAAAATTATTATCTGCACCCATAAAAAAAAAAAAAAAAGAATTCCATCTTTCACCATTACAGGATAATAAAAATTATCCTCTTGCCACAACATAGTTGAAAGGAGACAGTTTACACTCAAGACATTCTTCTCTTGAGGTTCTTTCCTCCAGGGCATCCAGCAAGGCAAATGTCTCATACTCCACTTTTCTGTCACTATTTCTTGAGATTTTTCAGCAATTTGGCCAGATTCTTTTTTCTGCTGTTATTTCTGCTCTTGAATTCTCTCTTCCTGTGCAAGTGGCTCCCTCCTACTCCATTAAAGAATCTTGAGGGTTTTAATCGTTATTCTGCTTTTTGTCTAAGTCCATCTTACCTCCTCCTCCCCCTTCTTTCCTCATGCAATTGCTCATTCCACGACATCTTCCTTCCTGATTTATCCTACCTACTCTTCATTTTTGTGTGTTTTCTCTGTTCTTCCCAAAGTTGCTATCTTGTTCTCATCTGTGCTCACAACATACAAAATTCAAGTTCAAGAGAAAAGCACCCTGGGCGATTCATATACCAGTCTCTCCACCTATATTGTTTATATATATATATATATATATATATATAATACATATATACACACACACACAAATGTATGTATAATACATGAACATATATATATACAGACATACAAATACATATATCTACATATATGGATATATGGATACATAGTAAGAGAAATAAAGAACTATAGTAGATAAAGAGTGAGAGAGAGGAAGAGAGAAAGAAAAGCAGGAAAGAAATAGCAATAGAAGAAGAAAAGGATGTAGATATCATTATACCCCATTTTTTCCTTACCTTTCAGATTTCTAGCTACCTCCATTTCTCCTAATTTCCCTTACTCTCTCGTTTCATCTAAATTCCAGGCTCCCTGCACTGGGTAAATGACAGAGATTTCCACAGCCACCACTATCTCCTCCACGACCCTCCCCTGCTCTTTAATAAAGGTACACTGGTCTATTGGGACATGTCGTCTCTCCCATTAGAATACAAGATCTTTAGGATAGGTATTTTCACTTTAGTCTTTGTATCTCCAATACTTAGCGCAGTACAGGCACATAACAAATGCTACATAAATAATCTTCAACTGAATGATTCATTTGAAGGAGATTTACTATGAAACATTATGAAAGAAATATAATAGGGAGGAAAAGACAAAATAACATTAAAAAAATGAAATGTACAGGAGTATTAGTGGCCCTCTCTAGTAGTATCTTTTCATTCATGTTTTTATCTTACCATTTCCCATGGAAAGCCTGCCTAAAACATAGAAAGAGGTAAGGTCTTAAAATGTTTAAGGTTGATCAGCATATTCTTTTGTAATTCTGCAATATTTCAGACTACAAATCTTTTTATCCTCAATGATAAAAGTTCTGAAGACAATCTAAGCATTTTTCAGTCAAATAATACTGAGTAGAATTTAATAACAAAGCTCTTGTGTTTATTCTAACAACCAATTTTTAAAGGCCTTCCATGTTCAAAGCACTGCATTGGAGGGAAATACAAAGCTAATTCCCTACCTCCTAGGAGCTCAGAGGTTAAAATCTCTAGATCAGATTTGCTCATTTTATATATGATCAGTTTGTGCTGTTTGATAAAGTCATTTAATATTCTAAAAGTTTCCTTTTGCATTAGTATCCAAAAATGGAAGAGGAAATTTGGTGTAGTGGACAATAAGCTGACCTGAAACCAGGAAGACAAGTTCAAGTCCCTTCTCTAATGCATACTGGTTATATTTGTCTCTGCAAATTATTTAACCTTTCAACTATGGTATATGAATGTTATGGAATATTATTGTTCTATAAGAAATGACCAACAGGAGAAATACAGAGAGGCTTGGAGAGACTTACATCAACTGATGCTGAGTGAAATGAGCAGAACCAGAAGATCATTATACACTTCAACAATGATACTGTACGAGGATGTATGCTGATGGAAGTGGATTTCTTCAACATAGAGAAGAGTTAATCCAATTCCAATTGATTAATGATGGACAGAACTAGCTACATCCAGAAAAGGAACACTGGGAAATGAATGTAAACTGTCATTTTTACCTTCTGAATCCAATTCTTCCTGTGCAACAAAAAATTCGGTTCTACACACATATATTGTATCTAGAATATACTGTAATATATTTAACATATATAAGACTGCTTGCCATCTGCGGGAGGGGATTGGGGGAGGAAGGGAAAAAATCTGAATAGAAGTAAGTGCAAGGGATAATGTTGTAAAAAATTAACCATGCATATGTACTGTCAAAAATGTTATAATTATAAAATAAAATTAAAATTAAAAAAAAATTATTTAACCTTTCAGCATTCTAGGCAATTCTAGACTAAGATTAAGTTGCAGAGATTCCCATCTTATATTGGCATTGGTTCTCTACATTGACAGAGGAAATCTCCTCATCTGGAAGTTCTTTATGCAAATGAAATGACAGGCCAGGTTCCTATCCAAAACAGAGCACCAACCATATGACTAATGAAGCAATTTAACCAGCAATGACAGGATCAAAAATTACATTGCATTTAAAGTGTTCTTGTAAAGAATTTTTCATTTTCATTAAGCTAACTGAAATTAAATTTGGTTCACAGAATTTACACACCCACATACCACAATATTACAATCTCTTTCCTCAGTCATTCCTGTTTTTTTTTTTTTTCAATAATTCTACATCTCACTTAGCTAAGAAATTCAAACATCTGGCCATGGAAATACTTGCATAATTCTCCCTCAAGCAGGGGAAAAAAAGCACAATGGAAGGAGAGTGAGAGCATACTAAGCATCTTTAAGAACCATGTGATGTCTTTTCAATCACCACTTGATATCCTCTAGGCTTTGGGCCTTGGTTATAGTCATAGATAGTTAATTTGCAATTCAGCATTACTTAGAGAAGATCAAGATTTGTACGTTTGATTCATTAGTTACTACTCATATCTGGAAGCAGCATTTGGGCAGCAGGGAATTGCTATTGTTAATAGAGCTACTGAAGAATCTAGTCATCTCATTGAACTCTAAAAATGGTCTCCATATTAGTTAGAAGACTTTTAAGATATGTTTACTATAATTAGTTTTTCATTTTAATTTACATTAGCCTGACCTTTAAAGTCCCCAACAATTTGTCTACCATTATTTCAATGCATTAGACTCCTTCCTGACTATTCCCTAAAATCAAAAAATCATGTCTCTGTGTATTCCTGAAGCTTCCCCAATGACCAATATTGAAAAGTACTCCTATATCTTTTCCTTTCAAAAATGTCCTTCAAAACTCAGGTTTGATATAGCCAACTCCATGAACCCTTTCAAAGCACCCTCCATTAGAAGTGTTCTTTATCACCAATTTTCCCCAGAGTATTTTGCTTTGATGTTGTCTTTGCTGCTATCACATTTCACCCTACATTATACTTATTTGTATACAAGTCAATCCTCCTGGTACCATGAAAACCTCATGGTCACTTGCAAAAGGTATGACTCTTGATTGGCTGAGAAACTTCTGAACTTTTGATTTTGCATACTTTAAATGATATCATGAATGTAAGTTTCTTGACTGTATGATATGTTTAATTTTTTTAATCCCCAGGGTCTAATACAGAATATTGAGAAGAAGAATAAAATGAAAGAAGAAATAGGACTGATGATGGAAATATAATGAGAAAATGGAAAGAAAAAAGAGCTTCTTAATTTTTACTTTGTTTCTCATCTGTGGACATCAGTAAATTGGAAAGGATAAAACAATACTGATTTATGATGAGTTAATGACCAAAATAAGTAAGGAGGAAGTACAAGCTTGATGAATTCAATTCATGAATCCTAAATGAATTATATCTTTGGGTGCTACTATTTGTTTATGATATCATAGATTTAAGCTGAAAGATATTCTAGTAGAGGCAATTTAGTCCTTAATTTTCATGTCACCCACAAAGAAACTGAAGTCCAGAGTGGTTATTTAGCTTGCCCATAATCCCTCAGGTAGTAATAGTGAGGATTTGAACCTATATTTTTTGACTTCAAGCCAAAGACTTTATTAATAGGAAAGCGTTATGCCATGCTTTCCTCAATATTGTACTTTGTTTCTCAAAATAAATAGAATGCAAGAATCATATTTTTATTTGTTGCCCATATAGATTATGTGTACATGCACATGAATTGTCTAAATTTGACTCATGGAGGCATGAATAGGTATCTCTGGATTCTTGGCCACCCCTCTCCAAGAGAGATTTCTATTCCTGCCTATAATGGGGCACAAGATTGGAATTACTAGGTTAGCTGTTTAGTTCTTCTAAAGGAGGAAGCAACAGATTAAAATTACATTTTTATATTTTAATAAATATTGTTAGGGTCAGGGAAATTTTGTTTTAGGTTCTATCTGCTTCCATGGTTGTTATCTCTTATAGAAAAAGTGCAATTTATATACAAATATTTTGTTCCTTCCTACTAGATACTAGTTACAAAAAAGACCATCACAGTTAGTAAAAGACAAATAAACCTGTTTATCCAAGCAGAGGGCAAACTAAAATCAGAGAAGTTACAATTCATTATATTCCAAAAATACAGTTAATTAACTTAGAGATCTGCTGGTATCTGAGCTCAATCAATTGCTTTCCAAGTTTTTCTCCAAAATGGTTCTGGTACCTCATATGTCCTCTGAAAGCAGGAAGCAATAAGAAAAATTTCTTTCCTTCCAAGCTTTAGTCTCAGTGGTGTCTCTTACTCACACATACACTATTGAAATACATCATCTCAAGCCCTAAAGAGAGACTTATACAAATGATCCAAACCTACACCGAGATTTAAAATATTTTTGTCAGATAATTTCCAACGCAAACCTTTGCATAATATCTTTAAGCACCAAGTTTTTATAATCAGAAAAACTAGTAACTACAAATTTTTTTAATGAGTGCTGAAACTACTCAGTTGGAATATTTCAATCGATTAAACTTCTGAATGGTTTCATTTTTAATAACCTATGCTACCCATGAACCTTGGATCTCTAAAAGTAAGCTCTTTGGGGACTAGTAAATAAGAAAATAATAGATATAAATCATAATTAAAATTAGTTTTTCTACAACTAAATGGCTTGAGAAAATGCTAATGTACTACCTTTGACCCACAAATATACTTTATACTGCATATTGGCTATGTAGTTAGTTCATTAAGCAAATGCAAATAGTACACTGGGCAGCTAGGTGGCACAGTGGTTAGAGCACTAAGTTTGGAATCAGGAAATCTCATCTTCCTGAGTCAAATATGCTTCACATACTTATTAAATATGTGACTCTGGGCAAGTCCCTTAATCCCATCTGCTTCAGGTCTTCTGTAAAATTAGCTGGAGAAGAAAATGACAAACCAGAATCTTCAGTATCTTTGCCAAGAAAACCCCAAATGGGGTGGCAAAGAATTCACTGAGAAAACTCCAGTCATTTTAAAACTTAAAAAGATTGAATTTTCCAAGAATCTGACTTTATCCATATTTGTGTATGTACATATATACATACATATATATAAATACATACTTAAAAATGGGCCCACTAAAAGATTTCAGCCTGAAAGGCATTGAAATCCATGGTTCCAAAGTCATCAGTTGGGATAGCAAAGCAGATTGCTTTTTTCTGTTTTCTTTTCTTTCTTTTTTTCTTTCTTCTTTTTTTTTTTTTTTTGCATCTGCTTTGATCAAGAAGATTTACATGTTCTCATTATCTTTGAAAGCTCAAGAGGAAGCAAATATTCCCAGCAGTTTACATGAGGAAAAGATTTCTGTTTAGCATAATGATTTTTTAAATAACAGCTTTTAAATCCTGTGTTAAAAAGAGCAAGTTGGCTTCATGCAAAAATCCTTTCCACCCAGCTGTATGTGGTTCAGTTGCTGCTTTTTAACCAAGTTCAGAGGCTGGTATAATTAGACTGCAGGGACTATGGGTCAAGCAGAACAATTAACCCAGCTAGTAGAGCTGACATGTCCAATGTTCTCTCACTCAATTGCCTCAATTGTGCTCTCTGTCTCTGTCTTTATCTCTGTCTCCCTCCATATCTGTCTGTCTCTCTGTCTCTGTCTGTCTCTGTCTCTCTGTCTCTCCTTCCCTCCCTTCTTCCCTATTTCCTTCCCTCCCTCCCTTCCTCTGTCTCTCTGTCTCTATCTCTCTCTCTCCCCATCCTCTTGTCATGTCACTGTCAATTAACCACTTGTAAAAATGAAAAATTGATAATTTAGCTGATTGTTTGCCACCCCATATTTTGTGGTTGTTGTTACTCAGTTGTTTTCAGACATATCTAATTCATTACTCCATTTGGGATTTTCCTGTCAGAAATATTGGTAGTTTGCTATTTTCTTCTTCAGCTCATTTTACAGATGAGAAAACAGAGGGAAACAGGGTTAAATGATTTACCTTGGGTTACACAGTTACTAAGTACCTGAGGCCAGATTTGAACTCTGGAAGATGAGTCTTCCTGACTCTAGGGCTTGGACTCCATCCACTGCACCAACTATGTACTTACTTATTTATCTCTATTCAAAAATATATATTTCAAAAACAATATTTTTAGATTATCATTATAGATACACACAAAAGAAATATGTAATGTTAGCTAATGAAGTAATACAGACTGTGAGAGAGCCACCACAGGAAAGACTTGTTATAACAATAGTGAGTGGATCAAAAAGAAGCTACTTGTTTTTTCTTTTGGGGCTGTTTTTTGTTTTTTGGGTTTTTTTTTTGTTTTTTGACAGGAAAAAGTATCCAAAAAATCAGTGGGTAAACATGCTCTCTTTAATAACTGAACCCTCAATGGATTCAGAAAAAAAAAAAAAAGAAAGGAAAAAAAAAAAAAGGAAAAAAGATAACTGTACCTTCAGTTCCTATAGGATGTAAATACCAATGACTATTAGTCTCTCCAATAACATCAGTCTCTCTTTTGTTTCCTTCTCTCTATCTCTGCCTCCTTTATTTCTTTCTATTCTCCTTTTCTTTTCCTCTCCTAAAAGAAAAAGGGAAAGAAGGTGCTATAGACAGAAAGAAATAGGTATAGAAGGAAAACCAGGATTATATGGTAGCACAGAAGAAAAAGGATGAAAGTGTGCAAAAGAGCAAAGAGTAACCAAAAGCATCAGTTTGTTTTGGTCAAAAATATTAACTCAAAGTTTTATGCATTAGCCCTTCAAAAAGACATATATGGAAATGGCTGTGTAGTTCTAAGATTCTCACAGGTCATAAGATTCATTGTAAGACAATGGGCTTGGCAGTTTGAAACAATTTTGTAATTATCTGTGGTTTGCTCCCTGAGTGTCAGTTTTGTATATTTTCACTTTCCTTAAAATGTGCATAGGGATCAGAATTATGGCACCAGGGAAATGTTGCTTACATAACTTTTACTGTAATTTGATTCATGTCAGTAAACAGTTTGCCAGAAAGTTATCCCATACAGAAAAAAATGACTAATTAGGGACTATTTATGCTTCTGATAAGTTAAGAATCTACTTGAGAATGGAAAAAAAAAACAATTTACTTAAATAATATAAAAGGAAAGAAGTCTGCAAAAATAGTTTCCCCAAGACAATACCATTTAATTGATTTCTAAGAAAGGAACCATCAGCAAATCAGTCATCAACACTGATTTATAAAGTAAAAAAACAGAGTCCACCCAGTTCAATGATGGAAAGTAAGGAATTGAACAAGAATCAAAATTTTACAGTAGCCAGTATTTTTTAAAAAGTAGTTTCATCAATTAATCTAGCACTATATATTTATTAAATGACTACTCTATGCTTAACATTTGGCTAAATATAAATACCTCTAATCATAAGAATCCTACAGTTTGACTATTTATGTTTGAAAGAGATATAGTTCTTTCCTGTGAGAACTGTAAGGGAGAACCTAACCATAGCATCTCCAGAGAATAGAGGTCAGAGTAACAGTTGGCCTTAAAGAGAGTACTTCAACTGAAGACTACACCCCCAAAATAACCCTTCCATTTAAAGTAAATCAAACTATTTTCAATATGTAAAATTGAGTTTTTCCCAACTCTTCTCTAAAGATCTACATCAATGAATTCACTTCAAGGCTTTCAGAAAGCTTACTCCAATCCCATCCAGTTGTTAGTGCTTTTTCTTCCTATGATCATCATCAATTTGATATTATGTGTAAATATTGTAACTTTCTATGAGTACATAAGCAGCTTAAGGGCAGGGACTATTTCATTTTTGTCTTTGTAACTTTAGATTCCAGCACAAAACCTTAAGGACTTGAAATATGTCCATAAGACAAGTATATTCAATGACAAAGAAATTTATTTTTCTTTATCAATTGATGTAACATGTAAAAGTAGTAAGCCCATATATGACAAAGAGTATGACAGAATAATTATTTTTCCTCTTTTTCTTGCTATTTCTTATTTTCAATATTTTTAAAAAATATACTCTAGCATCTCTAGGTTCTATTTAGCACTGACATTCTATAATACTGGATTTATCACCATTGCTTTAGTCAGAGAGTCCGTCACTAAGCAATTCTTAAGTATTTACTCTCTTCCAGGCATATTACTAAGTACTAGAGATATTTTTTTTTAAGTTTAAAAAAAGCCAGAGTGGATTTTACATAGCAATACTATGCCTATGAATACATCATAGCATAATTACTCTTGATTCTAAACTTGAGTTGCCAGAAACAAACTCCTCCATTTTACTACAAATAAAGGTTATTTCTAGAAATGATTGAGTAACAAATTTCAGGAGCCCAGACTATAAATTAAAATTTTTTTTCAGAGTTAAATAAAAATCTTCAAACAATTTTGTCACTCCCCACATTGATCGGCATTTATTTTTATCAAGTTGTGGGTTAATGTTTTGGCTTTCTCTTGGCATTCTGATTCCTCTTGCATAATCTGAAATTTTTAATGAACTATTTATCCCACACTTACACATACTTTTTAAAATGTTCTCTTTGGGGAGAGTAGCAAAGGGTATAAAAGTCAAATAATAGAAATGTTTCTTTGTATGATTTGTAGAATAGAAGAAGCTTTACCTGCATGAAATGTCTTTTGAATTATGCTAATATTTTATGTTGGAAATCCCAGTAATCCTATCACATTCCCTCAATTGTTGTATGTGTCAAGAAAAAAAATATATATTTTATAAGAATTGCATTAAAACACTCCCATTGAAAATTAAGTAAGAAATTCTCTCCTTTAGAATTTAAGAACACTATTAATGTGAAGAAATGTGTAAAAGGACTGCAAGTCACCTTTAATGGCCAGCTTAAGATTTACTGGAATAGAACTTTAGATTCAAGAGTAGGTCATGAATTCTCATAGCTTTGGCAATGTCTACTGGAGACATTATATGGTTTTAATAGTTAAAATGGTTAGACATTCTCAGTGGTGTTGTCCACTCTAGAACACTTAATTGGTGATAAAAACACCTCCAAAATGCAGCAGCAATATTCTCCAGAGTCCCCCAAACTACATCAGAAATTGAGGTCTAGGAAAACAAAGGTAGATGATTTTGTTCCTCTCACCCCAATATTGTGCCTGATTTTAATACAAAGAATGTGGTGACCAGATCTTGTCAAACAGATTTTTTCTGGCATTTTCCTTGACCTTCATGAGCCGTTTACAAATAGATCCTAGATTCTAGAGCATCAATTCAGAAGTACACAGAAGTCACGTGTTTTTTCCAGGGTCACTTATTATTATTATTTTTAAGTTCCATGAGGTAGATAATATAAATAATATTATGTCTATAATTTAAATGACAAATTAAGTGACAGGGAGATTAAGTGACTAGAATGTATTCACAAAGAAATATGCTACAATGAATCTAAATGGAAACATCAAGATAATATTGCCAATATCAAGTATAGCATTGCCAGTTTATGCTATAATTTTGTCAAGTTGTAGCAATGACTATTCACTTATTCTACAATCACTGTGAGTCTAATTAAAGTATTAAAAGGTTTTCTAGGGCACTATTTGTCTGTCTGTAATTTGAATTTGAAACTGAATATTCTCATCCTAAAGTGGTAATTGGGTCATCATGCTAATTAAACATAGGTATATTTTGTTAAAAAACTAAACTAAAAATGGGAACATGGCCAATCTGGTTAGCTCTAAACAAAGAGCTAGAAAAGACAGTCAGAGAAAAATATTAATTTGGATTCTTTCCTCTGAGGTTTAAGGAAACCTTAGCTGCATTGTTAATAAATACAGATTCACTGCTATTTTCTCCCTGATAAGTCTTTCTACCCACAGCCACTCAGTGGAGATTTGTAAACAGCAAAGTTACACTTAACATTTACACTTGCTTGATGAGATGTTGAAATGCTCACAAGGACACTTATTAAAGAGTAAGAATGGCATTGCATGTCAGGTGTTTCAAAACAGTGGGACAGGAGGCAAATGCTTTCAAAAAGCCTTTCAAAATACATATTAAAAAAAGGAAAATAAATTCAGTTCCTTGAATTTCATTGACATTTTAGCTTATAATATAGATATATTCATATTATATATGTATATACTAAAGATTGCTAGATATGAATATAGATATATATATAAAGAGATAGATATAAGCAGAGTTAGTTATATAGCAATCAAAAATATGTAAAAGGGAAAGCTGTGATTAGAAGGTAATTAAGATTAATTTGAATTTATGAAATCTTTGCAATAAGATGTAAGGTTCATATCATTAACTTCTAAATCTAAATCTAAAATCTTTGATTATATTAGTCACTCTGAAGTGACTATTTCTTTGGTGATGATGCACAAAGTCAGAATCTGCTAAATGAGGACAGGAGAGGATTAGAATTATATTACAGGTTTGTAGCAAAAAATATCATATCTGTAGAAAGCCTTTATTGATCTGTCTCCTATTCCCCACTTCCACTCTAGTTAGTGTTTTTCTTTCTCATATTATCTTCTTTCCACTCTGTATGTACCTTGTATATTTCTATGTATGTATATACATATAGTTTCTCCTTATAGAATGTAAGCTTCTTGAGGATATATAATGTTTTGTCTTTGTATCCCTAAGATTTAACACAATTTATCAAAAGTGACAAGCTATAGATAAATTATTTTTATATATTTATTCAAAAATTTTGTTTAATATGTATTAAAAATATCCAGGTAATTCAATGGATAAATATCTGGATCTAGAATCAAAAGTGAATTTTGTTAACCTTTTGTTTCCAGCTCTGTAAAATAATTCTTTGGTAATTTAATAGAATAGTTATGGCATTGAATAAATTAAACTAACTTAAGTAGAATTGTTTTTATTTATTTAGTCATCCTACCCATGAGCAATTAATATTTCTCCATTTGTTTAGATCTGTCTTTATTTCCGTGAAAAGTGTTTTGTAATTGTGTTCTTAAAATTTCTGGGTTTATCTTGGTAGGTAGATTCAAAGTATTTTATATAATCTGCAGTTATTTTATGGGGAATTTCTCTTTGCAAGTCTATCATATTGAATCCCTTATCTCTTTCATATTTACTTATTCATCCTTCTCTTGAGTCTTAAATTTGAAAGTCAATATTTCTATTAATTTCTGATATTTGTCAAGAATACTTGAAAGTTTATTATTTTATGAAATATCCTTTACCATATTCTTGCTTATACCCTCAACTCTTTTTGGCTTCTGGAATATCATATTAGCTGTTAAATTTTATATTACCCCAATGTGGCTGCACAATGTTTGAATAATTTCTTTCTGGCTTCTTGAAGTAGTTTGTCTTTGTCCTGGAAGCTCTGGGATTTGACTATATTTTTCCTCAAAGTTTTCATTTTGACAACTATTTCATATGATGATCAGTGGATTCTTTCAATTTTTATTTTACTCTCTAGTTATAGAATATCAGGGCAGTCTTCCTTAACAATTTTTCTTTTTTTAAATCATGGCTTTCAGATAATCCAATGCTTCTTAAATTATATTTTTTCAATCCACTTTCCAGATCAGATGTTTTTTCCAATGAGATATTTCATATTTTCTCTTCTTTTTTTTACTTTTTTTTGGTATAGTTCTTGATGTCTTTTAAAGTCATTAGCTTCTACTTGCCCAGTTCTAATTTTTAAGAAATCATTTTCTTAAGTGGATTTCTGTGTTCCTTTTTCTATTTGGCCATTTTTTTTGTTAAAAAAAATATTATTTTCATCAGTAAATTCGTTTTCCATTAAGTCAATTCTATTTTGAAGGTATTTTTTTAGTATTTTTATTCCTTTTTTTTTTTTTTACCAAGCTGTTAAGTATCTTTTAATATTTTTCTTCCTTTGCTTTTACTTCTTTAACTAATTGTTTCTACCATGCTTATTTTATTTAAAAATAATGTTTAGCTTTTTTTCAGGAATGCTTGTTGAGCTTGCATCCAATATACATTTTTTTTCTTGAAGGCTTTGCCTCTACTTATTTTTATTTCATTATTTTGAGTTTATATCTTGACCTTCCTTCTAACTATAATAGCTTTTTATGGTCAGTTTCTATTGTTGTTATCATTTGCTCATTGTTCTATCTTATTTCTTGATTTCAAACTTTATGTTAATGTTTGCTTCTGTTCCTGGTATAGGAATGAAGAGCTCTGTCTTAAGCTTGAGAGTTTTTCTTAGAATTGTTTTCAGAGATGGTTCTGGGATGTTGGAAATTTTCAGTGTTTCCAAGTGATATAATTGGGAGAGAGTTATGTCTACTGTTGTCCTTATCTATACTCTAGTATTAACCTGGGAAGAATCTTTGATCTCTTGAGACAGGAAACAGAACTGTTCCTCAGCATCCCTCAAAGGAAAAAAAATGTTACTGCCTCTCAAATTTTCTATTTTTGCTTGTCTGAAAGTGCTCTTTTCTGACCTTAAACTATGATCCAAAAATGGGTATAAATAATGAAATTGTGCAAGTAACTTCTGGTTCTGTGTTCAGTACCAGTAGAGGAGTACCCTATAATCTCATTCTGACTAGTTGCTGGGTTTCCTTACTGTGTCTGGCTTGAAGCTGCTGCTGTTACCTTTGATGTTTCATCCTTATAAGCTCTGAGCCAGTTGTCATGGGCTAGAAGAATGTCTCACTCTGACCTTTTGTTGGCTCTGCCACACCAGAATTTGATTTGATGCATTATTTTTAAATTGTTCTGAGTGGAATGTTGGAAGAGCTTGAATAAGTGCTTTCCTACTCCACCATCCTGGCTCCTGGTTTACAATATTTCACTGAGTATTTTCTCCCATGACTTATCATGGTGGGGAGGTGACCTGGAGTTCTTAAAGGCTATATCATTGGACAGCACATCCAAAGACAAGTCCTGCCAAACTAGAAGTACTTTGAGTATGGGTCTTGCAATCATTTGCATGTTTGTCAGGAGAAAGAGCAATGATAGTAATGAAATAAATTCAGGACTATCTGGACTCAATTCCCACTTCAAAAAAAAAAAAAAGCTGTGTAATTCTGATGAAAACATTTGACTACTCTGTGTCTCAGTTTCCTTATCTGTAAAATGAAGGTACTGGACTCTGATCTCTAAGTTCTCCAGTTCTAAATATGCAATTTTTGATTACTATTATGAAGCTTCTAGGTTCAACACTTGAATTTTGGTCTCATTGGGGTTAGCATTGTTTTCAGTGGTGATGCAGATCACTGTCCACCCATACTATCTCTTCATTTGAAATTCCTCTCTATGTCCTTTCCTGTGCCTATTAAAAATAACAGGAAGATATATCATGCTGGATAATGAAATCTCATTTAGTGATCTTTATAATACATAGATATTATTTGTTTAAGATGGTTTAGGGCAGTGATACTTAAAACAATGTGATAAAACTGGCTTTTGTCACTCCCAATTCTCTGGTTAGATTTACCTATTGATATAATAAGTATGCAATTCACTCAATTCAATAAGCATTTATTAAGTGCTTATCATATGCTAAGAATTGTACTAAACAATGGAGATACAAATAAAGGTAAAAAAAATAGTCACTTCTTCTGTTTCTACTGGGCTTATATCCCAAAGAGATTTTAAAGGAGGGAAAGGGACCCACATGTACAAAAATGTTCGTGGCAGCCCTTTTTGTAGTGGCAAGAAACTGAAAACTGAGTGGATGTCCATTAGTTGGAGAATGGTTGAATAAGTTATGTTACATGAATGCTATGGGATATTATTGTTCTACAAGAAATGATAAGCAATATGATTTCAGAGAGGCCTGGAAAGATTTGCATGAAGTGATGTTAAGTGAAATGAGCAGATCCAGGAGATCATTGTACATGGCAACAGTAACATTATACGATGATCAATTTTGATGTACATGGCTCTCTTCAACAATGAGATGATTCAGACAAGTTCCAATGGTCTTGTGATCAAAAGAGCCACCTACACCCAAAGAGAAGACTGTGAGAACTGAATGTGGGTCACAACATAGCATTCTCACTCTTTTTGTTGTTGTCTGCTTGCATTTTATTTTCTTCATCATTTTCTTTTCTAGTTTGATTTTATTTTTCTTGTACAGCAAGATAATTATATAAATATGCATATATATATTGGATTCAACATATATCTCTATCATGTTTAACATATATTAGACTACTTGCCATCTAGGGGAGAAGAGTGGGAGAGTGGGAGAAGAGAGAAAAACTGAAACACCAGGTTTTGTAAGAACTAATGTTGCAGAATTATCTATGCATAATTCTTAAAAATAAAAACCTTTATTAAAAAATTGCCACTTCATCAAGGAATTCACATTCTAATTCTAACTAATGCTAAAAAAAATACCTTCACACTTCAGCCACAGATATTGCATCCATGTCTACAAGGCTGTGAAATGGTAAGTAGCCCAACTTGAGAAATCAAAAAAAAAAAAATTCCCTTATGTTGGCTACTCAAGGTCTCAGAACCATCAGTGAGTTTCAGTTTATGCATGGATTTCTAAATTTTAAAGTTATCATGTACTTTTGCCTATGCAAAAAAAATATAGATAGATAGAGAGAGAGAGAGAGAGAGAGAGAGAGAGAGAGAGAGAGAGAGAGAGACAGAGACAGAGAGAGACAGAGAGAGAGAAGAGAGAAAGAGAGAGAGAGAGATGTAATTCAATGGATAAATCTCTGGACCTACAGTCAAAAAATCTGAATTCAAATTTTATATACCTCATATACTTATTGTTTGTTCTTTGTTTACAGAGCAGACCATGACATCAGGGAGATTATGTCATAACATTCAAATGAATTGAATTTAAGTGAAGAAGGAATATGCAAGGTCATTTGTCTCACTTTCTCCTCCAGAATCAGTGGCCAGATATAGATCAGGATGACTGGATATGTAATTCATACCTTTACTAGCAGGAAGGAAGTCACTTATCCTCTCTTTTAGACTCAATTTCTCCCCTTGTAAATTGTAGTTTATAATAGCACCCCCATTCTCAGAGTTGTTGTGAAAATTAAATGAGATAAACTCAAGTGCTTAGTATAACTCCAAACACATAGTAGGCATTTAATATATGCTTATGATCTTCTTCTCTATGGCAGTTGGTTTTCATCTTCTTGTGGACAAAGTTTTATTGTTGTTGGCTTTTTTTTTTGTTTTGTTTTGTTTTTTTATTTTCTTGAATCCTTGATATCAGATAAGCTGATCTAGGGAAGAAAAAGAGGGAATGTTCTGCAACTGCAATAGCAAGTCAAATCAGGCAAACAATAAACAGGTATTTTATTAAGTGCCTACTATGTGCTAGAAATTATAATAAATAATAGATGCTAAAATAGATATGATTATTGATAGATTAATTACAGATTTAGGCGGTCTACTGTCTACAATTAGTGCCTGTACCTTTTCTTCATTTACTCTCTTATAATCAGGCTTCCTTATTCCACAAAACTTCTCTGTCCAAAGTTATCAATTATCTTTTAATTGCCACATCCAAAGATCTTTTCTTCATCTTTATTCTCTTCAATGTCTCTGCAGCCTTTGATACTTTTAATCATTTTCTCCTGATACTCTTTTCTCTCTAGTTTTTTGGGACACCAGTCTCTTTTGATTCTTCTCCTATTGGTCCTTTGCTGCTTCCTTTGCTAGATCCTCTTCTTGATCACAATCTGTAAATATAGGTGTTGCTTAGTATTCCATCCTGGCCCTTCATCTCCCTGTTTTTGTGATCTCATTTAAGTATCCAATGGATTTAAGTATCGTGTCTAGATTCATGGTTCTCAAATTCACCTTTATTGCTTAAACTCTCCACTGTTTTCCAATCTCACATCAATCTGCCTTTCAAACATATTTAACTGCATGTCCACTAGATATCTTGAACTCAATATGTTCCAAACATAACTTATTAATTTCCACATAAACTCTTCTCTATCTCCAGCCTTCCTATTACAATGGAGGGCAACACCATCCTTGAAGTCCCTCAAGTTCATGTTCTAAGGGTCATTCTGGATTCCTCACTCTCTCACACCCCAAATCAAAATTGTTTCCAAGGCTCTTAAATTTCACCTGTGCAACATCTTCCAGATATGCCCTGGCCCCTTCCCCTGACATTGCAACCAACTCTCATGTAAGCCTTCATCACCACACTCCTGGGCTATTACTATAGCCTGCTGGTAGGTAGGTCTGTCTCCAGTCTCTTCCCACTCCAACCTATTTAAAGTGATTTTCTTAAAGCACAGGTTCAATCATGCCATTCCCCAAATGACTTCCTATTACATCCAGGAACAAATACAAAATGCTCTGTTTGACCTTCAAAGTCCTTCATAACCTAGATCCCTCCTACCTTTCCAGTATTCTTACACCTTACTTCCCAATATGTGTTCTACCATGCCGTGACAGTTTCCTGTGCACTAACAAGACATTCTCTCTATCTTCTCCAGGATTTTTTTTTCTGGCTGTCCCCTTTGTTCTTTCTCCTCTACTCTAATTACTGACCTTTCTGGTTTTTAAGTTCCAACTAAAATCCCACTTTTTATGGGCAACCTTTCCCAACTTCTCTTAGTTCTCATGCCTTCCTTTGCTTAACTATTTTCTATTAATCCTTTGTTTACATATCTCCTGACAAGCTTCTTGAGAGCAGGAACCATCTTTTGCCCCTATTTTGTATCCCCAGCACTTAGCATAGTGCCTGGAACATAGGTGTTTAACAAATATTTATTGATAGACTTTTTTTTATCAATGAGAAAACTAAAGTTATATGAGTTCAAATGACTTGCCTAAATCCATATAATAATAAATGTCAAAGTGACACTTGAGCCCAAGTTTCAGCTTTCTAATTCTGTATAATTTCTCTCTCACTATGCTCCTCATCAAGAAACTAGGAAAACATGGTTATATCCCAACATCTTTTTCAAAATGGAAATGAATATTATAAAAGATACAAAGTTTTAATAATAAAAGTTTTAATCTAACATTGAAGTAATTAATTCATTATGTAAGTGGAGGGAGAGGAGAAGCTTTTTTTTTTAATTTTAGGGATTTTATTTTTATTATGATACCTACAAGGAGGAATTGATCAGCTATTCCCAAAGTACAACTCTTTCAAACACAGGGTTGTGTGGGGCTGTCTCTTGATCACTATATTGCATAAAAATATATAGCATGTCACATCATAGTCCACTGATTTCTCTGACAACAATTTAACTTCTATTTGTACTACAGATTCAATTTTAATGTCAGCATTTCACTTGGATTAACTATTATATTTTTTCTCAAATAAATAATTGTAAATCTAGAATGGGTACCAGTATTATTCTTGGTATTCAAATGTGGAATGGTGTAACTATGGGACAAATGAATGGCTTGCACCCAACCTTAATATGTTTAAATTACAAAGACAAACAGACACTGAACATATGATTTTGCAAATACGAGGCAGGAACTCCCTCCATATAACTCATTGGACATTGCTATTTGTCTGCTTTGTTTTTGTGTTATAAGTGATTAAAAGCAAACCCATAAAACCAAATGTGTTAAGTAGGACAGAGGACTGTATACATAGAGAACAGAGTGATTTTTCTCTAGTTCATGAAGTAATTATATGATAGAATGATACTTGTGACAATAATAAAAGAACACACTCTGAGGCAGCAATGAAACTCTTATGAGCATACAGTTTCATTATATGCTAAAGATATTCCTAGTAATCCAAAGGGCCTGTGATCTCAGCAATACAGATTAATAATTCAATTAACAAACATTTTCTAGATATTTTCTATATAAAAGTATTAGTGATATGAGGATTAAAAATAGAATGGTTTCTGCCCTTAAGCAGTATACTTTCTATTGAGGAAACTACATGCACAGATAAGCCAACACAAAATATATTTTAAAAGTAAATGCAAAATCATTTCAGTGTGTGGAGTAAGTACAAAATAAAAACTAAAACAAACAAACAAAAAACTACCTTGGAAATATTGAGGAAAAGCTTCATTTAGATAATTTGCATCCAAAGATGTAGGTCACAACCTATTCATGCTGTACATCTCTTGTTCCAATGTGTGGAGAGTCTTCCACCCATTCTTTTTTTCATTGTAAGAACACCAATGGATTTCATGGATTTTTTCCATTAGTCAGTTCCATCAGTAACTTTTCCTCTTTTTGGTAATTCATTTCTTTGCTAACATTCAAAAGGGAGAAAGAACATCATAGAGTACTTTTATTGAAGCCATATTGAAAATGTCACTGGTTTATGTGGTCTTCTGGTTACAAATAAGACATCACAAAGATGAGATCATTTATTAAAAAAGCCAAAATATTGTGAAGTGTTGTGTGAATGTGAAGGCAAAGGTTGCCAGGTTTCATTACTCTCAACTTCTAACATGTTCTGTATGGGACAGCACAGAAAAGAAACAGTCCATCCACAAGGCGCAAATTTGACTTATCTGACACTGCCTGTCAGGACCAGGAAGCAGGGCCAACAGAAACATTATGGATGTACTCCCCCTTTCATATTCCAAGCACCAGTGAGGTGTGTTCCATTTTACATAATACACATGTTTCTATAAGGTCCTGTATGATGAGAAAAATTTTTTGAATTAAATCATATTTTCAGTGCACTCAGGGGAGCTATTATTTATAATAAGGGAATCATATTGTGAGCCCTTTTGCAAAAACAGAATTATTAAGTAAAATAACTACTCCACAATTCATCCTTAATGTATATTTGGATTGTCATTTTTAGAGTCTGCCTAAAGTGAACCATAATTATATAAGAATATTATGCACTCTGATAATCAGAGATGGCAAAGAACAATAGGACAATTCTATCTGTATGGGGCAAATTACATCTATTTGGTAGCTAGTTGGTATCATGGACTAGACTTGTGGCTCTTATCTTACCTAGGACAGTTATTTTATGTGATCCAGAACCAATCACTTATCTTTTCTCTTTCAGGGGTTAATAGCCCTTATCTCACAGGGTTGTTGTGAGAATAAAATAAGAAAAAAATAAATAAAGCATTTTAATAAACTTAAAGCACTTTTGTAAATCTTACCTATTGCCAATTAAAATTGAAACTAGTCTCTAGACAAATACACTAGGAAACCTAGGAACAGTAAATTTTCTTTTCCTGGTCATTTCTCTTTTCCCAGCTCTAAGAAATGAGTCTGGGAATGTTTGTGTTAGCTTTCATTTTTCCTTCTCAGACTTAGGTGCTGTCAGCAATCATTACCTAATTCAGAAGTTTGAACCATGGCAACCTTGGAGTCAGGATTGCCAGGCGATGGTACAGCCATTTAGCTGGGCAGAAAAGCCAGGAGAAGTCAGGATACTTGGAACTTGCACCCAAGAAGAACTCTGTTCTTAGAACTGAGGATGTGCTCCATAGGAAAAAAGTAGCAAATGGAGCCAAGATGGTGGGAAAAAAAAGTAGGGACTTGCCTGAACTATATTGCCCTCTAAACAACTTTAAATAACACCTCAAAACAAATTCTGCAGCATCAGATCCCACAAAAGGAAGAAGTGAAACAATTTTCCAGCCCAATTCAATTTAGAAGATCAGTGGGAAAGATTTGTCACATCAGGATAAGACAGTGGAGCAAAGTCCAGAGCAGTTGTACAGAGTGAGCCACAAGAAACTAGCAGCAGATCTTGGGGGTAAGTGAATCAGCTGCAGCTGTCACTGCTTTCAGAGCTCTTAGCCTACAGATAGTAAGGGGGTTGAACAAATGGTCAGAAAGCTCTCAGGAGTTATAAGTATCATTCTTCCCATGTAGGAATATAAACAGTTTAACCTTACTGAATTAAACAGGTTAAATGTCTGAGGCCTCTGTACTAATATAGCAAGGAAGCATGCTCCATTAGGGATGAAGTATGTCCACCTGGATATCAGCTCTCTGGAACAAAACCCCATGGATTCTATCTTCACAATGTCTCTTAATAAATCAGTCTATAACTTTATCTTACATAGACATCCTAGATGGACAATGAGCTAGGCATAGGAGTTGTATATTAGGCTGGATTGTATTTGGTAAAATGGAAAGTGCTTTCAATGATTCTGAGAGGCTCATTTATACAAAAGCACAATTTCAAGTATTTGCCCAATATATAGTTCTATAAGAGTAAGTGGCCCTTTCTAGGAATTCTCTATTATTGCTCCCTATTCAGTCAGCAATTTATAATTTTAGATCACAACTACAAGGATTCACATTATTCTATCTACTCTATCCTAAATCCAATTTCAGGCCTCCACTATTGTCTTTTCTAATCACAACAAATTCCTGAAGAAAAGAGATAGTTTTTGTTTTTGTTTGTTATTCCCTTCAAACTGTAAGTCCAAACTCTAAATTGATGTCAAAACTAGCAACAATTTACTTGTTAGCTATTAGCAGCAAACTATTGTTAATCTCTACCTAGTCATTCTCCTGATTAGAGATTTTCAGTTTCCTAGAGATGAATGATGTATCACTAATGACTGATTTTTCCTGAATTGCATTTTCCCTACTTTCTTCCCCTTTTTGTCTTTTTCTATATTTCCTTTTATATCTTTACTAGCAGTTATTCAATTATCCCATCTTCTTCATCTTGAGATCAACCTTTTCTTCATTCTCTCTCTACAGTTTTAATAATTCCTTCAAATTCTACAATTCTACCTACTAACATCAGATACCCATGGAGATCACCCTATCCATTTCTTAAGGAGGGAAAGGCAGCATGACACAATCTATAAAATGCTAAATTTGGAACCAACAAGACCTGGATTCTAATCCCTTCTCAAACACTACTTCCTACTTCTGTGACCTTGGACAAGGCTTGACCGAAGTGGCTATTGTCCTTTGGTCTCAGTGGACCAAAATGGCATCAAGTTAGTATATCCAAATGTACTGATTAGACCAATATGAGCTTATATTGCCACATGTGGGACATAAATAGTCCCCATGAACATTTGTGGTGGTTTCTCTAACTTTGTACAATTTTCTAAATTTGTACAATCTCTCTTCAGAGTTAATTCAATTTGCTTTGCTTATACAGCATTTTCTCTGATGAGGGCATGCTATGCTGAGCGGTCCTGTGCCAGTATTTCCCACAACATACAATCAATTCTAAAGAGTTCTCAAGAGAGACATTGAAAGGCCCTGTTTTGCTTTTTCTGAACACCTTGTGAACACTTGCCCTCTGTGAGTTCTCCATAAAAATAGTCTTTTTGGCAAGTGTACTTTTGGCATTTGAACAATGTGGCCAGCCCAGTGGAGTTGTGCTCTCTGATGCAGAGTTGGAATGCTCAGCAGTTTAGTTCAAGAAAGAACCTCAGTGTCTGTTATCTTATCCTGCCAGGTGATCTTCAGAATCTTCTAAGATGAAAGTTATTTGTTTTCCTGACATGACATTGGTAGACTTTCCAGGTTTCACAGGCACATAATAATGAAGTCAGCACAATAGCTCTGTATTCCTTCAGTTTGGTAACTAAAATTAAATTGGAGGGAATGTTGGTGCATGATTTTTTATTTGTAGATGATTGTGCACTCAATTCTAATTTAGAAGTTGAAGTGCAACAAAATATGGATGGATTCTCTGCTGCTCGTGCTGATTTTGGCCTACAATTAACACCAAGAAAAATCAGCAGCACCACACCATCCATATGTGGAAGCATCAGTTACACCAAATGGAGAAGTTTATGTTTATCCACTGTGGATAAATTCACTTACTTTAACAATATACTTTCCAGGGATGTACACAATGATGAGGTTGACACATAGATTGCCAGAACTAGTTCAGTATAGGAAAGTTCTGAAAGAAAGTGTGTGAGAAGAGAGGTATTAGATCTAAGTTAACCACATTAGTTAAATGAGAGGTCTGGAATAGATGGCTGCTAATAAAGCTTTTGTATGATTCAAAATATACATTTGCACAATAATTAACCTATCTCGTCTTGGGTCATTTTTCAAAACATATATATATATATATATATATATATATATATATATATATATATATATACATACACACACACACACTTTGGGGAAAGTGGAAAAGATTTTTTACATCACTTAAAATAGATTTTCAATCAAACTGGAAGCTCATTACAATAATGTGTCCAGTGGAACTGTGGGTGAAGAGTAGAGTTGATTGGTGTTCAGTCAAATTAGGGTGGAGACTACAAAGAGAGAAGTAATTCTATCATAAGGAGAAGCCAGAATAGAACTGCCAAGTCTTAATCTGACAAGGGAGAATATGAGATCTCACCAAATGAAATCTAGTTTCAGAGGAGGTGATCATAGACAGAATTGGGAGGTTACATGAATTGTCAAGCATTACAGGTAGCCAGACATCAGAACCATGTCTGGCAAGTTGGGAATCATGATTTGGCCTTTTACATTTTTGAAATTCTATCAAATAAAACTATGAGCCACAAACAGGAAACTGTGTTAGTTGTCACCATCTACACAAGTAGAACCTTCCATTTATTTTGTAGAGACACAGGAAGGTGTAACAGATAGAGAGCTAGCCTTAAAGTCAGCAAGATTTGGATTCATGTTCTACCCCCAAAACCTAGAAAAGTAATTTGACCTTTCAAAATTCTTGGTAGCTCTCCAACACTATAAATTTCAAAAAAAGTGCTAGCCAGATTTGGAAAAGGGAATTTTCTCACCTGAAATCACAGCCCAGTTCCTTTTCTCTCTGTTTACATATATCTATACCTATATCTATCTATCTATCTATCTATCTCTCTATCTACCTATCTATCTATCCATGAATATATGTATAAATGCACATGTGCCTATGTATATACATACACACATATAAGTATAAACACATGCATTTGTAATAGCATGGGGTTTCAGAAAAACAAGAACTAAACCAAAACATAAAGTATAAGAGATCATATAGAATGCATGTAAGTTCTGTTGATGTTACTATTTGGGGGCCAGTTTGTTCTTTCCCAGGTAAGGACTACCTCTGAAGTACTTTTAAACTATGAAATTGTGTGATTCTCTCATTCTTTCACTATCTTCCTCATTTTTAACATTTGAGAAAAGAGTATAGTACAGCACAAAGAAAAATGGCTTTGGAGTTAGAACCTAGGTTTAAATACTGATCTACAATTTTTTTACCAGCAGTGTGATCTTGACCAATCATTTAATGTCTCTGGGTTTTAATATCTGGCTCTAAAATGAAGTAATTGGACTAGATAATCTCCAAGTTACTTTTTTCCTACTCTAAATCTGTGATCCTATTAATGAAGTCATCAGGAGATGATCCCCAAAAGTAAAACACTTGACTTGATCAGAAATTAAAAGAGGGAGAGGTATGGAAAAGTTTAACCCCCAAATAAGACAGACTAGTCTGAAGAATTGCAACCTTCAAGTTTCAGTCTATGGAGAAAGTGTATAATCAAGAAACAGCAAGTGTATAAGCAAGAAAATGTATAATACGCATTGGAAACAATTATGTGAACGTGTTTTTGTACATTAGTTATCAACAGTTTTTATTTTGAAATTTCTTCAAGACATGGCAAAGTTTATTAGTCATTTAAACAAAAGCTATGAGCTAAGAGAAAGAGTTACCATTTCTGTTATGGTAAAGAAGAGAGATTAAAGGAAAGATTCAAACGCAAAGAATTACAGAATCTCAAATTTGGAAGATTCCTCACCTTGAAAGTCAACTATATAATAACCATAGTCTTTATCTTTAAATGGAAATAAACCCAACATTTATCAGTAATAGCATAGAGCTGCTGGACCCTCTTTCACCATCACAAGTAAGGAAAGAAGACTGATGATCTTTCCTGAAGAAACTGACCAGTCATAAAAATAGCTTTCATATATTTTTTAAAATAAATGTTCAACAGAATTTTCAAATAATTAAATGCATCAAAATTTTAAAAGTCATTTTTAAAAATCACAGAAAGTTGCCTTTCAGCACTTGTTCCTACCCAAAAAAGATCTTTGACTATATGCAAGTAAGCTAAGATGTAAGACTTCCTGCACACCACTAACAGCATTAGTTAATTACTAGTCATTCTATTCCTTTCAATTTTTTCAAATGTTCCAGCTGCATATTATAATTTCTATTAGATCAATGGACCATGCAATGCATAAAGCCAACTGTGTCTTTATAGTTGGGGTGTGTTTTTATTTAATTCTCTTTCAAATTATTTATTTGCTGTTAGAGTATTACATGATAATTTTAAAATCAAAATGGATATGAGCAAACAGATCTATAACTACTAATACTAATGCCTTACATTTGTAAGAGAACATTAAGCTAATTAATTATTCTCATATTTATTTCATTTCCTTATATTTTATTTTCTCTCAAAGTTAAAAATTTAAAATGATCTTTTAAATCACTCCAAAAGCATATGTATGCATGTTTGGATATGTTTGTATATAATCCATCTATGTATATCTAAATAGAATTTTATATATTTGTATATCTATATTAGCACTTCCTGTCAGACATACAAAGGTCAAATTCTCCAACAAAATCCTCTATATAATAAAAAATTAGTTTCTAACTTTTACCACTATTGACTACAAACATAATTTAACGTAACCAAATCTGTGCAGTTTCTTGAAGTATATTGAAATAGATTTTGACCATATATTTTCATTTAATTCTATTTAGTATCTGAATACCTAACAAATTCAGAAATGCAGTACTTTATATTGTTTAACTCTGACCTTGAGAGAACATTTCCAGGGTCACATAAGCTTAAATTCAATAAAAGTACATGTCTAACAAAGACAATAAAAAATGAACATAGTAAATGTTAGAGAGGCTATGGAAAAACAGGCACACCAATATACTGTTTCAGGAGCTATGAAACTATGTATTTATTTAGCCATTCTTTCAAAAGTTTCTTCAGAAAAATTACTAATAAGACTTAGTACCAGTGATCCCACTATGGAGCAAAAATCCAGAGAACTAATCATGAAATAGATCTCCCTCCTCTGAATAAAATGGAGGACTAATGGGACATCTAGAAAGTGTTGAGTACTGTCAGATACTTTGTTTAAATATTGTCTTTGTTATAATGGAGGGAGCAGTTTGGACATTTGGATGAAAGTATGTAACAGAGAAATGACTGGTATGAAATCAAAAGTAAATGAATAATTTGGATGATGCAGTGAAGAGAGGGCTTGGCCTGGAGTCAGGAAGACCTGAGTCCAAATTCAATATCAGCCACATATTAGTTGTGTGATGCTGGGCAAGTCATTTAACTTCTGTTTGTCTTAGTGCCCTTGTTTGTCAAATGGAGATAGTAATAGTGCCTACTTTTCCAGGGTTGCTATAATTATCATATAAGAAATAACTGTAAATCTTTTAGCAAAGTACCTGACACAAAATGATACATAAATGTTACCTATTATAATAAAAAATTTAGATAAATTTAAAGAGGTAGAATAGATACTATAATCAGAATCTTAGAGTTCTGATCTATTTGTGGAAATCACTTAACTTAGTTTTCACATTTTTTTTCCTAATTTAAAATTCAACCTAGTACATTTCATAGTAAAAGAAGATCCTTTCTTAAATGCATAGCATTGTTTATTATTACATGAATTAAATTACTATAGATTATATAGTTATAATTACCTCAAAAATAAAACTTATATACAAAAAATGGATTATTTAATTATATGTGCAATAACTCCAATATCATAACTAAAATTGAATAGAATCATCCTGCAGTCTAAAAATTAGTGTTTTGGGGGAAGATTACTTAGTGAAGAAAAAGGGAAGGAAAAAGGAAATAAGCATTTAAGTTATGATAATGTGCCAAGTATTATGAATATTATCTCATTGGAGCCTCATAACAACCCTGCAAGATATATGGTATGATTACCCTCATTATATAAGTGAAGCAATTGAGGTAGGCAGAGTTTAAATGATTTGAGCAGGATTGCACTGCTAATATATGCCTGATGCCAAATTTGAAATTATCTTCCTGACTAAAGACCCATTGCTCTATCTCTGTCCAACTGCCTCAAAGAGACTTTTGTTAGATCCTGTGACTTTGAGGTAGGTACTGTACTCTATCAAGTCCTAAATATTCAACTAATGGAAGGAAAGCACTGGTTGTAATTCATGCATCTTCAGGGGCTACATTAATTCTTTTACACCATAGGATACCATTTAAAAAGTGCCCTAGAAAAGGTTAGTGAAGCTTCCAAAATTGACTGATTTTAAACAGGCCTCATTTAGAGTACTGCCTCCCTTACCTCTCTATTCTTCCCACTGCCCCCCCCATTTTTGGGACATCCTAAAATGTTTCTAATTAATTCCACAGAAATTGATTAAACTCTTAATAATTATCAAAATATAATGTTTGAAATTGTTTTATTATTTAAAAAGTAAATATAAAATATTTATTTCTAACATTGATAGGCACATAGAATGTCAACACATCTCATTTTATTTTACACTTCAAATTTTCCATCTCTTTTTGCTCTATAGACATTTTTTTACAAGTTTTTTACTGCCATTCAAATTCTAGCCAAACTCTGATCGAGTCTCCTTCAAGAAAAAAACAACAGACAGGAAGCTCAGATCTACGAATACTATATTCCAAACTCATAGTCTTCCACCCTTTAATTGAGAGGAGGGCATTTCTCCTGGTTCATTTTTGCTAGGTCTTACTTACCTTCTGACCAAAAAAATTTTTAAAAAAACTGGAAAAGTAAATGGGGCCATACAATTGGAGGTATTATCTGAACTGTCTTCATAGTCCAAGAATAACCACTGAACAATTTTGAGCAGGGGAGAGAAAAGATAATGCTTTAGAATAATTAATCTGGACAACCACTAGAGACATAGTCAAATTATTTCAATAGCATAAATGAGAGCTAATAGTGGCATGAACTAGGTTTCTGGAAGTGGAAATGGAAAGTAAGACACTGATAAGAGGCTCACCAGGAAGGAAGAACCAACAAGACATTCACTAGAGAAGGGGGGAAAGGGGAGAAAAAGGAGTTGAAAAGATCATTATGACTAGGAGAAAAATCATGGGCAGAAATAGGAAAGTCAGAAATAGAAGCTGATTTGAGACAGGATGATGAATCCAGTTGAAGCCTGGATCTTAGCATCACATCTATAATATGACCAAGATTTCCATAATGTAGCTTCTTTCTTCCCATCTATAACATGAGGAAACTAAAAATATAAAAGAAGACAAAGTTTCCTTAATAATGTCCTATTCATCTAAGGTGGAGGTAGGAGTAGAGAAGTGTCAGGTGTTCAGCAGGCCACATCTGGGCAATCACTTGTTTTATATAGTTCAAGAGCTTAAAAAAAAGGTTTTAAAAATTATATTTTAAAATATAAAAAAAAATCTTAGCTTAAAGCATACAGAAACAAGCAGGAGCCAAATTTAGCCCTTGTCTAGTAATTTACTAATTTCTGATCAAGGGGCATACAAAGTTCTAACCAAGTAGAATCTAAGCCTCTCAGATTTTGTAGATGCCTAAGAGCATGTGACTTTCCATAAGCCTAATAACTTACTGATCATACTCAATTCCATATGAAGATGAGGGGAGCCTTGTGTGGAAAAGTAATATGCCAGTGGATCCTTTTTTCATACCTTTTCTGTGTCAGGACAAATTAACCTTTGATAAGTTTTCAGTAACTTGAACTATCTCTCATTTCTTCCCCCAAATTACACATGAACTAGAAAGTGCTGGCTTTAGAATTGCAAGTCCAACTACAGCTAGGTAGAGATCTTCAAGTGATATATGGAAATGCAAGATGTTCGCTCAGGAAAGAGACCAGAATTATAAGTTATAATTGATAGTTGAATCCCTAAGATTAAATGAACACTAAAAGAGATAACTTGAAGGAAAAAGAGAATGTTATGGATATTACTTTAGGAAATATTTATAGTTAAGGATAGGACAAAGAAGAGTAGCCAGTCAAGGAAACAGAAGAGTAGGAAGGGGAGGAGTAGAATCAGGAAAATTGTACAGACCCGAAGCTAAGGGAGGAGAGATTTACAAGAGGGAATGATATGACAGTTTAAATGAAGATTTGAAGAAGGATGAGGTCTAAGGAAAAAACACTGAATTTGATGATTGCAATGTCATTAGTGATCTCTGAAAGGGAAAAATCAGTAGAATAATGGGAGCAAAGCAAATCATAAAGAGGCAAGAATATATAAGGAAATGAAGACATGAATTTAGAGCATTCTGAAAAGTTTGTGGTGAAAGGAGGAGAGTAGTTTAAGGAGATAACAGGATCAAAGGAAGGTTTGCTAGAATATGGGAGACAAAAAACATTGTTATAAGAAAAGAAAACTAGATTTGAAATATAATGATACAGGATCAAGCACTGGCTGTTGGACTTTGGGCAAATGATTTTCTCTTATGTAAAAGAAAGTATTGTACTAGATGATCTCTTAAGGTTCCATATATCTCTAATATCTTATGAAGTTCTGATTATTTTACTGCTCTTAAGACTTCTAGGGTTGGATGAACTGCCAGTGAACTCCTTCCTTTAAGGATCATAAAATACAATGATCCTTGAGCAGATGAACCGACACTGGTTGCTTACTCTCTTTTCCAGTCTGCTTATTTTCCCTAAAAAGAATGCTAAGAGTCTTATTGCACAGTGTGTGACCCACAGTGTGTAGAAGTTTAGATTTGGGATTAGACCAAAATGAGACACTAGTAAGCAATTCAATATTTGACAAAAGAAGATTTACTTAACATTAGCATAGAAAGTATATACAATTATGCTTTAAGAAATGACTAAAGAGATCGTTTTAGAGAAACTTAGGAAGTCTTTTTTTTTAATAACGCAAAGTGAGCAGAACCAGAAGAACAATTTTGTAACAACTTTGTAAAGAACAACATCTTTGAAAAGACTTAAAACTTTGATCAATGAAGTTGCTGGCAAATGCCAATGGACCAATGATGACAGATATCACCCACTTCTTTACAGAGAGGTGATATGTATGCAAAACAAGACAAACATTTTTAAACAAAAATAATGTAAAGATTTATTTTGCTTAACTATGTATAGTTTTACAAAATTTTTTATTTTCAGTTTCTTCTTTCTCAGTGAGGGAAGGGATATGTAAAAGGAGGCAAAATAAATGATGGCTAACTGAAAAACATAACATTTATTTTTTTAAAAAAAAGGATAGTCAATGAGAATACAAATTGATTAATTTGTACACTAGTAGTCTGTCTCTTCATCAGTTATTATGGTCCTAATATCACAAACATGTGCCAAACTATTCAGTGACTCCTCATGTATTGGCTTTTGTCCTAAAATAGACAGTATGTTGTACCAAGGGCTTGATGAGTCTTAGTCCCCTGGACTGGACTGATAACATTTTCATTGGTTTTTAGATGAAAAAAAAAAAAAACCAACAACAACAACAACAACAAACAAACATTCTAGCATGCATTAGATAGTGTCACTACTGTAACAATGTCACATGTACTGTTAAACCAAGCAATCATTAATTGGTCCTTCATCTTTTTGTAATTCTATCAGGGAAGGCTGTAAACCACAAAAAGGAAATTACTGGTTGTCACCAATTATACAAGTAGAACCTTAAATTTATTTTTTTTCAGAGAGACGGAGCATGATATAATGAAGAAAGAAGTAGCATAACAGCTATTAAGACCCGGGTTCAAGTTCTACCCCAATAGCTGTAAAATCACATAACTTCTCAGTACTCACAGAGCACTAAGACTCTAAGTTTCAGGGAAGGCATCAACTCAATTTGGTAGAGGGTATTTCTTCATCTGGGAATCAAAGTTTCAGTCCCTATCTTTCCCTGTGTGTGTGTGTGTGTGTGTGTGTGTGTGTGTGTGTGTGTGTGTGTATGTGTGTAAAAAGAGAGATAAAATATATGATATAAATATACATTGCATCTATATATGCATGTATATGCACACAGTATGTATGCTATATCATGAGGAATATGTGTATATATGTATTTTAAACAAAATTTAAACATTAATTTTCAAGTATATCTACAACTTCATTCATGTGGATAATCCCTGTACCAATATAAATGCCAACCTTTTTTGTAATTTTTTTTATTACATGGCAATTTAATAAAACTTGATGGTCAAACAAATCCATCATCTGATAATTAACCTCTATGAATTATCTAGACTTGTTCTTCAAAACTCTGTTTAAGTGCCATCTTCAACATAGAGACTTCTCTGAATCCCCAATTGTTAATGCCCTCCTTCTGTCTCCTCCCAGGGGTTCATCTCAGGGCTGTGAGAGAAGTCAAGACTCCAAATATTCTCTGCTATAGTTGAACAGGAAGTGCCTTAACACAGTGAGGACTGCCAGTGCTTATCTTTAACACACATGCTATGAGTTTGGCTGTGTTTTGTTCCTATTAGATTAGGATGTAGAGGAAAATAACTAGGGAGTGGACTATGTTCCTGGAAACATTTGTGGGGGCAGCATGAGGCAATGAGTGCCCAGAATATTGTTTTGGTACAGATCTGTGATTTGAATAGTGTAAGTAACTCCCAATGAGAAAAGTCCCTCTATCAATGCTGATCAGATCAACAACTCTGCATTTTTTTTATAGTCTCAGAGAATTTCAGGGAAGGAGGAGTGGTAGAGGGAAGTGGTCAGGGACTGAGAATATAAATGACTTGTCCAATATTATACTGCCAGTATATATAAAGGCTTGCTCATGCCTTGGACTTTCTCCTCACCCATTCTCATTTTCTGCAACTATCTCTCCATCCCTTGCTTCTTTTTATTAAAGATTTTAAACAAAAGGCATTCCCATCTGCTTTGCCACTGTACCCTACTGACCATGGGACCTTTCTATCAGGCTTATAACTGAAATCTTCTATAAGCTGTCTGCACCATTAGAATGTGAGTTCAAGAGCCAGGATTATTTTATTTTCTTATTTGTAATCTCCATTTTGTGATTTGTGCATAGTAAGCTCTTTTTAAATGTTTCCTTCATTCATTCGTTGTTCCCTCTATCCCAGGGCTCATACATAGGGGAGGGTGAAGTGACAATAATTTACTTGGAGAGTATATACACTTCTATGATATTTGTGGTAGGCATCCCACAACAGATTTCCTCCATGGAATCTTGATTTATTCAGTTTCTATCAGCTATATAGATGTGTGTTACCAGAGTTTTGTTTTTCTTTGTTCTTCCCCCAATAGGGAGGAGATGTGAGTAGGAAAGAAAATAGATTTTAATATTTTTTAAAAAATTAAAACAACTGGTACAGGAAAAAAATCTAAGCACGTAATTAAAATAAAGCATCACAAAGGATTTTGGGAGATGTTGATACATCATGATTTCTGTCCAGTGCTCCAAATGTCAAGGTGAAAAATCGTCAAGTGGTAAATGGGACTTTGTTATGGTAGTCAAGTGCCTTCTTATCTAACTAGTGATATACAGGAATGGATGAAGAAGATTTTAATTGCTCATACATAATGAAAGAAAAGTCAAAAGAATAAATTTAGTCAAATCAATAGAAAAAGAAGGCCTTCTTGATCTTAAAAAAAATAACTAATTCTAACAACATTCTTGACTTATTGCTTTCATATGTAAAATCTGTTTTGGACTGCAAGAGAATAGTGTGTAGAGACTAGGATTAGATATTTGAATAACTGTCCAAAATAGCAAACAAAATCAAAGAAGTAATTAGGACCACGTAGTTCTTTGGGGGCATAAGAAGTCTCATCTTAAAGAGGGATTAGAATAAAGAGATTTTTTTATTTGATTTTATCAAAAAAAACTCAAAGTGAATCTGAACCCTTCGTAATTAGAATCTGTGTGGTTAGAATAACCAAATTCCCAGCTCTAGAGAAAAAGAACCGCATCTTCCTAATTTTGTTGGAGAGAAAGGGAATGGACTTATGAAATGCTATGTACATTGTCATATATAGTGGCTATATGAATTGACCTTCATTAGCAGTTTTTATTTGCAAAATTCAAGGGTTTACTTGAATAATGTGAAGTACATAGGGAGGGATAGCATAGTCAGTAAGGGCTGTTATATAAAAACAAAAAGTATGAAGAAAAACTTTTAATTGATTTCTCAAATATTTGAATGACTGAGTCTCAATGATTTCAATTTGTTGCTAAAATTTCTTTCTACTAAGGGAGTTTTCCTTGTTTTCCATAGTCTTCCTAATTTTCATCTGCTTTTGTACAAATCACTTTGCCCATTAACAATTTATCTCTTTAAAAATCTCCATGCAATATGTTGAGTTCTATTTCTGATGGTGAATACCCATTTGTAAACAAAATGGTGATACATTATTATAGCCAAAGGGCAGAGTTTTACCTGGATGGAGATTCATCATTTTTTAATGCAGCACAGCTTGATGCTTGAGATCTCATCAAACACTCAGAAAGGTTCTTTGTCATAGATTGATGACCCACACAATTATGGTAACTTAATAATAGCATCAGCAACTATATAGGTTAGAATTTCACAAAACAGAAACAGCAATTTCCTTTTTGCAAATCTTTATTGTTGCCATTGTTACATTGCTTCTTTGACTAAAACATATTTAATTAAACATATTTATATTTCTGAAATTTGATGTACAGTATGGATTTTATGGGTGGAAAAATTCATGAATTAACAACTACCCAGAAAATCAATTTTAATTTGTAACTTTCTAGGGTGTCATGGTAAATAGAGAGCTATCCTCAAAGTCAGAAGGACTTAAGTTCAAATTTTGCCTATTGACAGACATACTGACTACGTGACACTAGGTAGTTGCCCCCATTTCTAGGACAACTTTTGTTGAATTGCTTTGTTTGAGGGAGTTACCAGGACTCCTCTATATTGATGAAATCATAGCTTCTGTAAAGAAAACAAAATGTTTGTATGCCAAGGAGAAATAGAGCCACAGGGGTATAAATATATGGTCTCCAAGATATTTTCCTAAATCAGACAATTTGTAGTTTGTGATAAATTTCCTGCACATCAGATTCACATATTGGAGGATGGTGATCGGAAAAATGATTTTCTTTTTTGTTTAACAAGGAATAGTTTCCTTCCCTAAAGTATCATTCATGTTGGGAAGAGATTCTGGAATCTGAAGGGCTATGTCTTCAGAGTGGAAACTTTATGGTGTTTTCCAAACTAGAAAACATTTGAGCATGGAGAAATAATCTGTCAAACGAAAGCAAGCCTAGCTAGCTAAATATGAACATATTTTAAGAGCCATAATAAGGAATGCTGCATGCAGTATTCAAAGGGGAAGAGGTTGATTTGGAGAAGATTGTGTGCCAAGGGCATATGGAGAATGACCTAGAATTTGATAGATAACAGCAACAAGAATCTGAATAGAATGCAGTGACTTTAAAGGATAAGAGTTTCGGTATGATAACAGCAGAGGGAGGTTCTGAAAATAACATCAGTAAGTTAGACATATGCCAATTTCCTCCTCCTGGCCCTGAGTATCAGGGGATGTGAGTGGTGCTAAATGAGGCATACACTGTCACATATAGACTACATTTCTTTGCTTGACTTTATTTCTTTATTTAAAGAGAGGATTCTATTGGGTAGGAGAGTGAAAGTCATAGCAATGTAATGAAAAATTTAAAAAAATTAAAATTTCTGGGTAAGGTAGGCTGAACCAGCCTTGGAAATGGTGCTAAGACATGCAGTTTCTTGAAGAGAAATTATTTCATTGAACAAAAGACAATAAAAGGAATGAAAGGATGAAATTTTAGGATATAAGGGAGTTTGTTAAGGTAATTGTGAGGTGGGTTAGAGAGGTGATCAGCATAGTCTCTGATTAATTTGACAAATTCCCCTAATCAAGCTGATGAAATTGCAGTACAAGACCTTTATTTGGAAACATCTAATGAGAACTTGGCAGGAGATTTTTTCAATAAGTCAGCAAATCCTTAATAAGCATTTGCTGTGTGCCATGCACTGCGCTGAGCTGGGAAAATAAATATATGAAGAAGGAGAGATAGCTCCTGACCGCAAAGAGCTTACATTCTAATGGAGCCAACACAAAACAAGCTGAAAACAGGAGGGAGATAACCACTCTAGAGGGATAATGATAGAAAGCAATGCCTGAAATATTTTTACCTTCCAGGAAAAGTCTAAAATATAGAGTGGCAATGTAAGTCTTGGGGACATTGATGGACTCTGTGGGAAAGAGAGACTTCTTGGAAAGTCAAGGGAGGGATTTCCCATCCAGGTGACATATTGGTTAAAGTGCTAGATTTGGTGTCAGAAAGAAATCTGAATTCAAATTTCACATCAGACTTTAATTTTTTTTATTGTAGTAAGTTTATTTGTTTTAATACATATTTATTTATGAAATTATTTTGGGAGAGAAAAATCAGAGCAAATGGGAAAAACCATGGGACAGATTAAAAAAAAAAAAAAAAGAAGTGAACATAGCATGTGTTGCTTTACATTCAGTCTCCTTAGTTCTTCTTCTGGATACAGATGGCATTTTCTGTCCAAAGGCTAGTGGGATTGCTTTGGATTACTGAACTACTGAGAGAAACCAAGCCTCTCATAGTTGGTCATCACACATTCCTGCTGTTATTGTACAATGTATTCCTGGTTCTGCTTGTTTCACTCAGCATCAGTTCATGTAAATCTTTCCAGGCTTTTCTATAATCAGCTTGTTCATCAGTTTTATACATCAGACACTATTTGTATGACCCTGGAGAAGTCACTTAACTTCTGTCAGCCTCAGTTTCCTCATTTGTAAAATGGGGATAATAACACCCATCTCATAGGTTTATTATGAGAATCAAGTTACTTAACATGGATACAATACTTTGTAAAGCTCAGAACATTATATAAATGCTAACTATTATTATTATTATTATCATTAGTTCTCTTTGAGTTAGAGCTTTGTGTATTTTTTTTATATCTGTTCACAGAATATTGTTTGCAGCATCTTCATTTCTTGTAAGTGAAATTAAAAACTTGCACATATGATAAGAACTTTGTCTATTTCACATATTTGGGTGCCACAGGGACTTTCTTGAAGTGTGTCCTCAGGGTGGGCCCTCAGCTGAGCTCAGAACCATTGGGGGATTTGGGACTTTAATTATATTAGCAGAAGAATGTTTAAAAGACACAGTGAAAATAGATGACCAGAGAGAATTGGGATCAGAAAGGGCTAAAATTGAGCTTACTTGTAAGAGAGAGAGCATAAGAATACATACATATATATGACAGCACAAACTTTTGTTTTTCATCGTGATCATGGATTTATTGTAAGGCACAGGTCCCCAGACATCAGGTTAGGCAAGCCTGCCCCAGTAGGATGGTTGGTAAGAGTTATGGCTATTATGAGACCTTCAGGGATATAAGTATATTGATGCACCATCAAAGGAGGAAACAGGATTTCAAAAAGTAAGTAAAAGCCCCAACTCCTCTATTCTAGTTTTGCCTCTTGTGAAAATCCTGACTGGAAGGCTGGCAACCAATAGGATAAATTTTCAGCTATAGCAACTCATGAAGGCTGTCTATTAAGAACTGGAGGAACTGCTATCTGTGTCAGTGGAGAGCCAGCCCAAATGGAGACAATCATAAACATTCAAAGAATGGTGCTAAAGAGGGAATTGTTTATTAGCTGTCACAGACCCAATTTTTAGAGTAAAACGTGTTGTATTGTTGCAGTCTTTTTCCTTATGCTGAAAAGCCTTTATTAATGATTTTGCAAATTCCTGAGTTGAATTCAAATAGTTTCAAATAGAGTTAAGATGATTGCATGACCACTGTGAAAAAAAAGAATAATAACAAGGTAAAACCACAACCACTATGATATTCCCCAAGTAGCTGTGTTGTAAATGTAAGTACCTTGCCTGATTCACAATCATTTCACATTTCAGGTTTGATCGTTTCTAAGATTCTTTACACATACATGAAAATCAGGGATACAATTGAACAAAATATAAACCAGTGGGTGACATATTTCTATTTAAATTTTGTCATGAACATTACCAAGAAAGGCAGGCCATTAAAAATGTTTATTTCTTCTTCTGGTAAATTAATGATGGAAGGGCAACCAGTGTAAACTATTTTGTAGACAGACCAATAATGAAAACCTAGTTAGAGCAGTAAAGCTTTGCCAGCTACTGATGAGGCTCGAGAGAGATCCTTTAACAGATGTTTCCCTGAGCAAATATATACTTTGCTTACTCTGATTATGATGGTCTTGAGAATTCGTGATTTGATTCAACACTCAACCACTCTTCAGGAGCCTCATAAAAAAACAATTCTTACAAAAAGTAAATTCTAAATTTTCCTATCATAAGAGCCAATATGGAACGTATTTATGGCTCCCAGTTCCTTATGGTGAAGCCGTTGTACAACACGGCTGTTTATAACACTATAATTAAGGTTGTGTCAGCATTTTATTATAAACTGAGGAAGGCAAAGCATATTTTTCATTTTATAAGCTACCTTCAGTACAGTGCCCACTGTCTGATATAATCTGCTCTGACCTTCCATTTGTTTCCTCCTAAGGATTTTTGCTACTTTTCTCTTGATGAAATGATTTGTATACAAACAGTTTAAAAGAAGGGATTTGCGGTTGTTGCCTTTGCTTTTCTTTCCTTTTCTTTTTTTTTTTAATTTGACAACCAGATTATTCTGGACAATTTAACCCTGTAGGCTCAGGCTTCACTATTTAAATATTCTAGAGTTGTTACTAGGGAAATTTCTATTAGGGAAGGAGTCATATGACATTGGCAGTGATGAATTAAAAGAAAAGCTCATCAATAAACCATTTTAAATAAAATTATGGAGTCTGATTTCTAAAATCAACACGACCAGCAAAAGGGATAGTGGTATTTTGCAAAGGTAATACATTAAATTCAAATAAGGGTCAAAGAAGGGAATTGATATTCCTACCTACATAGTTTTGTTTTGTTTATCTTTGCTTAGCATAGGGTTGGCATATAGTAGGAACCAAAATAAACGTTTATTTGCTGACTAGACTGTAGAAGGTACTTCATAAATGCATTTCACAAATCTCTTTCGATTCTTACAACTCTGGAAGGTTAAGTGTTGTGATTATCACATGATTATCTTTTACTGGCAAGAAAACTGAGGCAAACTTGCCCTGGGTCATGCAGCTAATAAGTGCCTAAGGCTGGATTTGAATTCAGGTCTTTTTGATTAACTCTCCATTCACTCAGCCACCTACCTGCCTTTTTGTCTAGCTGTTGTTCAGTGATTTCAGGAGTGTCTGACTCTTTGTGACCCCATTTGGGGTTTTTTTCAGCAAAGATACTAGAAGTAGTTTGCCATTCCCTTCTCCAACTCATTCTTACAGATGATTAACTGAAGCAAGTGGAGTTCAGTGTCTTGCCCTGGGTCATATTGCTAGTAAGTGTCTGAAGTCAAATTTGAACTCAGGAATAGGTCTTCTTGACTCTTAGCCTGGCACTCTCTCTCTACTGAACCACATAGCTACACCATTTAGCTGCCTGGGGTGGTGCAGCTCTTTCCAGTTACCTCTAATTTTTTTTTTCTTCAACTTGCACAGTCTCTGAGAACTTGTGGTTACCTAATACTCATTAGAGACAAGACTTTCTGAATCCACGGCCAATATGCTACAGCTGCTCTCTGCTATTAATGTCATTAATACAATTAGAAACCTAATGAAAACTTTCCGTCTTTACTAAAATAAAAAGACCTATAAATATTTGGTACACTTGGGTCCTTTCCTCAACCTTTGACCTTTGGCTCCTTTTTTTTTTTTCCCCCTAAACCCAAGGTTTTCATTAGTGTCCTAAAACTACATCAAGCTACAACATAATCAAATTACTGGATTCTCTAAGCAATTTAACTTTTAAGTAATTGATACTTTTTGTTGCTTTCAAAATAAATAAGCAGTCACAAGAACAAGTATTTATACAATTTCCAGGTAAATAAAATAAATAGTTATGTTGACTGTGTTACCTTTTCAGTTTGTAGATATGAAATTACCTTCTGAAATGAACAGAAAGAAAAAGAAAAGAAAAGAAGAAAAGCACAAAAGTCCCACATGGTTTGGATATCTCATGTTTAAACATTAGAAGCAGGACTGAGACTTGGGAGACCTTGAGTTGGGATCAGCTTGCATTGAGTAAGCAATATAAACAGAAATCCTGAGGATGCCCATTCCAAGTCAGAACTCCCCAAAACTTTACAAGCTCCATGGGAGAAGCTTGGGGCATCTGTTCAGCTCTGCGCATGTGACTGGTAAATATTTATTACTACTCAATAAACTTCTTTGCTAAGCCGAGATTTCCCCTAATTTGCGCACGTGGAGATGTCTAACGCAGTGTGTGGTGGACAGAAGAAAAGTCACGTAAAAGAAGGCGTGCCTTTGGGCATCTCGAAAAGGAACGAAGTACTTGGTGCCGCAATTTTGACTAGTCTTGCAACCGAACCTGCATTATCTATTCTTAGGTCAATTTAGAGACCGGGCTAGCTTCAGCAACTTTCGGTCGCATTTGGAAAGGCTCGCCTGATAATTTGACGGTGTCAAAAATTCATGAATGTGCAGGTAAATTACCCCACAGGACAGCCTTTCTCTGTAATAACAAGCCCGCTATCATTATTTTCCCCTGCATCCTTGGCTTCCTTTTCATTTGTAGCCTCAAATTTGGCAGGTGGCAGATTCAATAATCTGTCCCTTGAAAACACCGCATTAATGCTTTATTATCACAGGATTTAAATATTTCAGTATGTCCTGATGCTGGAGAAACATTGGCATCTTTCTTTGAAGGATTTGCCTGACTGATAGATAGCAAGGGATAACTGGGGGATGTGTTACCCTTTACCCAGCCTAACTTTCTTAGCTGGTGGGAAGCTGCCGCAATCATTAACTGACTCTCGGTTTATGCCATTTCTCTTTCTGTCTAACCTGTCACCTCGGCGCATCGTCTGCAGTCTCTCTTTGCCTTCCCGCTTCCCTCCCTCCCCGATAAATGTCATGTTTCAGGCTCCTTCTCTTCTGGGCTCTGGCTGGCTGACACGCTGCTGCTATTGTGCAGTCTTCCTCCTGGGAGCGCTGCGGGACCGCGCGCTCGCTTCGCGGTGCAGCCCATCGCCCAGGAGCAGAGGTAGCTGGCTTTTGTTCCCCATCCGTGCCGCCTGCCTACCCTTAATCGGTGCTGCTGTGGGCCACTGATTTTGCTTCCGATTTCAAAAGATGACTTGTTTGGGTGAGCGAGCTACATACATTACGGACCCAAAAGGGAGCTGGTTCTGTTTCTAGGTGACAGTTTTGCAAATAATATTTAAAAAAATAAAAAAAAAAAAATGCATCCGTGAGGTTAAGCTCTTAATTTTTAGCTGTTCTCCATTATATGAGACTGTCAGGATGGAACCAGGGGTTGGTTTGTTTCTCTCAGATAACACCCATCTCCTGACATTTTTGCCTTTTGGATTCACAAGATTAAAAAAAAATATGTCAATCTGCATGCTCACATATTAATAATCTCAATCGAGTGCTAGCTTTCCCTACATCATGATTCCATGAAGTGACATACATTTATACATTTATCTGAGCAGGTTGATATTATTTAGCATTTAGAAATTACCTTGCACAAGCTTTGGGGAGTAACTTTTCGCAAAAATCCTATGAAGTAATTTCGAATGGAAAGCCTAGCTTATATTTTGTATATCATGGACCTATAGAGTGATTTTTTCAAATTAAATTTCTCTACTAGTCATTTTATTTATGGGAAAATATATTTTATCCTTATGGGGAAAATGTGAAGAAAAGGGGGTATAGTTTCTTAATTTCCTATGTTGTCATGATGGCAGAAAAAATTAAAGACTATATAGTAGATAGATCTGTGGACCAGGAGTCAGCAGAATCTGAATTCAAATTCCACCTCAGACATTCATTAGTTAAATGTCTTCAGGCTTTTTGTCATCTGTAAAATCAGGAGGTTAGATTCAGTTATCTCTAAAATCCCTTCTGTTTCTCTCTATAAGCCTATGAATATGGAATTTTAAAAAATACACAGAAGAAAAGGGAAGCTACCATTTTTTTAAAATGTGAAATTTACTAATACAAAGGGGAATACTTCTTATTATTCAATAAATTAGATTTAATAAACATGGATTAGACAGGATGGTAAAAGAGAAAGAGCTCTAGACTTGAAGGCCTGCCTGGTACTCAAATCAGGTTACTTAGCAAAGTAACCTGAGAAGTACATCACTTGCTTTCTCCAATGAGAATTGAATTAGATAGTTTCTAAGGTCCCTTTCAGCCCTAATATTCTCTAGATGTATATACTGTTTGCATTTTTATAATCATTTGCAGAAGCCTACTTTATAGGATAGAGTCCTAGATTTGGTCTAAGAAATATCTGACACTTCCATTTAGTGACCACCTCCTAACATCACAGGCAACTAAGTCATGTGTTCTGTCTTTAATGGTAGAATGACTATCCACAATATGAAACCATTGCCCTCTTAAAATTTGCAGTGTAATGGAAATAGAATACATATTCAAATAGCTGTAATATAAAATAAAGCATAAGCGCCTGGGGGAGACATAGAGTGTTCTATGAAACCAGAGGAAAGAAAAAACAACTGGGACAATTAAAGATTTCATGGAGAAGTTAGTATTTGGTCTGAATCTTGAAAAGTGAGTAAGACATTAATCAGAGATTTGAAGGAAGGGTATTTTAGGCATAAGACATGACCTGAACAAAAGCATAGGTATGGGAAAGTGCTACACATGAGATGAAAAAGGGAATGGGTAAAAAGTGTTGCAGGTTGGAGAACAGTAATATAAGCTGAGCTTGAAAAGGTAGTTGGCAAAAAGTTGTGAATGGCCTGGGATACTAAACAAAGGAGTATGGAGTTGATCTGAACTATTCATTTAATTTTTTGTGAGCTAGAAAATCATTAACATATATATACATATAGAAATGTGTGTATATATATATGTATGTATATACATATATGCATATGTATATACATACATATATATACACACACATGCACAAAGGTCAGAAAATGGGTATTGTACATGAAAATGTGTATTCATTACAACTGCTCTTTAACACACATTCAATTTACCACTGACTTGACTTACCACATTCAATTGACCACTTACCAAATTTACCAATTTACCACTTGTTGATCTTTCTATAGTCCCCTATCATGTCCTGCCTGTATTAATGTTTCATTGATGTTCTTTTTCTGTCCTCTTTTTCCTTTTTAAAATCATTATCATTACCTTTCACTCTCCCATCCCAAGTCTTCCCTTCCAACCTAGGAATAAGAGCCTTTTGACAAAAATATAGCCAAATAAAACAAATTTATGTTCTAATGGTTACAACTGGAAATATGTTTCATTTTATAACTAAGAATAAGTAATAACTTCTCCAACAAAAAAAAAATGAATCACTACTTCTGGGGTTGTAATTGACCATAATGATGATCAAAGAATTATTTTTATCATTTATAAAGTCTTTAGGGTATTCCCTGAAGTCTGATGGAAAATTGGTTGTCTAATACACACACACACATACACACACACACACACACATACACACACATACACACACACACATACACACACACACACACCTGCTTTGATACTTTAAAAAATTCCATCAGCGTTTTTTATTTTATATTATTTTAATTTTTACATATATCTCTACCTACCCCACCCTAGTAAAGCTACTTTGTAATTATTTGTTTAAAAGGAAGAAAGAAAAACAGGGAGGAAAGCAGGACAGTAAAATTAACTAATACATGAACCAAAGGCTGATAGTATAATTAGTATTCTATACGCATAGTTCCCCTCCTCTATAAAGAAATGACAGGAAATATTTTCTTATTACTCCTTGAAGTTAAGCTTAATCATTAACATTCTATTGTTTTTAATCTTTCCATGTAATTTAGAGTCATTGTATATATGACTTTACTGATTCAAATTATTCATTCATAGTGAGCTTCCTATGCCTTTTTGTGCTCCTTGCATTCATCATTTCTTATGGTACAGTAATTGACAGTCATCTATTTTGTTTTTGAATATTTGCTACTACAAAAAGTGCAGCTATAAATATTTCGATATTTATGAGAATCTTTCTCTCTTCCATATCCTTGAGATATATTCCTAGGAGTAGGATCTCAGGATCAAAATGTATAGACATTTTAATCTTCCTTAGGGAATCTATTCCTTTTTTAATACACTACAGTGAACCCTCGAATTTCCTTAAGAAAAAAATGAATAAATATATTCCCTCCCTGTTTGGCAGAGGTGAGACACTATGGGGGTAGAATATTATATATAGACTATCATAAGTGCTCATTTGTTTAACTAAATTCCTAACTCGCTTTTTTGCCTTTTTTTTTCAAACTTTGTTTTCAATTTACAAGGAATAAATGTATGGAAAGAGAAGCTTTTCCAATGTGCTCAGGACTAAAGAATAAGGAACATAAGTTATATAAGCATCTTTAAGGTTTGTAACTCTGGGAAATGATACCCAAGCCAGATCTTTCTCTAAGTGAATATCTCATTTTAATAAACATTTTTATAGGCTGTAAATCAACAAGCATTTATTAATCACTTACTATATGTCTGGTATTATGCTGCAATTACAAAGACAAAATTGACCCTTAGATTTTATAAGGAAAGACAATATGTGTGTATATGCATATTTACATGTGTGTGGTGGGTGTATGTGTGTGCGATTCTGTACAAAATATTTGACAAAATGTATGTAAGATAATGAAAATGAGGAGTACAATGGCTGTTTGTAGAAAGCAGCTCTTGAGATCATTATTGAAGGAAATTAAAGATGATAGGGTGTTATTTTCCTATACAAAGTAACATAGCTGGGAGATGGAATGTCATATGGGAGTAAGAATTGGAAATCCAGTTTTTCTGAACCATAAAAAATCTAAAGGAAATGGAAGATAAGGATAGAGATGCTTAAGCATGTACTATGTACCAGGCACAGTACCAAGAACTTTACAAATATATCATTTCATCCTCACAACAATCCTGAAAAACTAGGAAGCAGAGTAATGATACTAAACCTGGAAAGATAGGTTTGGACCATATTGTGAAGCAGAAAAGTCTGTTTGAGTCTAGATGTTATAGGAAGTCACTGAAGTTTATCAAGCTTTGGGGATGAATGGAGTAATGAATCAATTAGGAAGTTATAAAAGTAATTAATGCCTTTGCTATAGATTGATCATTATTATAATATAATGGAAATAATGAAACTATTTTTGTTTCTTTGTTTCCTGACAATGTATGGCACATTGTTGTTCACTTGTTTCAATTTTGTCCTATTCTGTGTGGCTCCATCTGGGGTTTTCTTGGCAAAGGTATTGAAGGGATTTGCCATTTCTTTCTCCAGCTCATTTTATAGATGAGAAAACTGAAACAAACAAGTTCAGTGACTTGCCTAAGATCACATAGTAAACGTCTGTGGCCAAATTTAAACTCCAGAAAAATGAGTCTTCCTGACTTCAGGTATGGTACTCTATCCACTATACCACCTAGCTGCCCTCATGTCCAGCGTACAGTACACACTTAAGAAACTTGGTCCAGTCAAATGTCTAGCAAGTATCAAAGGTGGGATATGAGCACATGAAAACCAGTCATCAGATACCAGAGCTGTTTCCACTGTACCACACAGTGTTTAATTTCCTCAGTCCTCCAGTTCTCACAAATTCAGGAAGAGATTCCAACTGCTATCATAGTAGGTGGTTCATGTTTATATAAAATGAAACTATAAAAAGGTTACACAGTAAATAAAAGAAGAATTGCCATATAATGAAACAGATAGTGGAAGTTATGACTGCATTTATCTTTGAGACTGCCACCATCTTCTTGAGTGACCTTTAGAAACTGCATCCTCTGTGTCTCCAGTGCTGTCCTTTTATTACAGAAGTATTCATTCTTGCTCTCTACCTCACAGGGATATCATGGGAATTTCTTTGGAGTATGCATTAAACTCAGTTTAATGCCAGAAAAAAATTGGTATAATAAGCTGATCTGTAGTCCACCTGAAATTTGTATTTACACATACAAACAAAAAAAGGCCTCAGTTAATTTATTATCCTCATCTTTCTTTGTCTCTGTCCTCTGCAGATGACACAGTTCCAGGTAGCTGACTGCAAGGCTTTATCAGCTGCCTACATATGTACCACATTCCATTTTAATTAGCCTCAAGATTCCAGCCTTAGATGGCTTAGCAGGGGTCCCTAATTATCTTCATAACACTAGTGATCTGCCCAGAAAATGAAGAATGAGGAAGGCAGTGAGCAGTCAGAGGCCAATGTTAAATCACATAGAGTTGGGCCAAGAGTTAGAAAATTTAATAAACTACTGCCTTAAAAAAAAAGACTTACTTTTAACTTTTTGTTGGATGATTGTTAACATTAAAGTTGCACAGGATCCAGAGGCTAATTTTTTTTCCTTACGTGTATGTGTGTGTGTGTGTGTGTGTGTGTGTGTGTGTGTGTGTGTGAGAGAGAGAGAGAAAGAGAGAGAGAGAGACTCAACCAAACTATATTTATATATCCATATATATGTCTTTATGTATGTCTAAGTATATAAGCATATATAAACACACACACATATATATAGAGATTGAATATTTGTATGCATGCAAGCATATAATGTATCTGTGCATATATATATAATACATATTATGTACATGTATATAATATCTAAATACATAAAAACAAATGTCTGCCTTTCTTATACATGTTGGGGGGGAAGTCTCCTGTGTTATCTTCAAAGTGTTAAGACTAGGGTTTGGATCCACTAGAATTATTTCTTTTTAAAAACTTCAGAATCAAGGAATCAAAGATTTATTATAAAAATAAAATGAGATAAATTATGCCGTTCTTTATTTAATTAAATTTATTTAATTAAAACTAATCGTTATTAGGAAAAAATTTTCTGAATAGCTATTATTTTGAATGGAAGAAAAGGTTGTCTTCTCAATAATACCCTTAAATACTGGACGAAATTCATGACCCCTTGCACAAACTGCCTATAAATTGGAGAGAAAATCTTGCTTATTTTGGCTCTTCAACTTCAACTCCCTAGCAAATTTTTTGCTAATTCAATGAACACTTAAAAGAAAGGACTGAAGTCATGTGGTGATGACTGATCAGCTCAGCTGTTCACACAAGTCAAGTGCCAAACTGTGAATCAGATCATAAAAAGTCAGTTTCGTCTATTCATCTGCAGACTGGAACAAGATTCATGCAGATGTTGTTGTTAAAATGATTAATATAACACAGCAGCATAAGAATTGTCTGATCTCCAGAGTCAGACCTGTAGATATTCCAGTCCCCTTAATATTCAAGCTTTAGCAAACAAAGAACTCCAATAGTTAATCTGTTATTTGCGACATTTTATTACCTCTTGTAAGTCAATCAACATCTCAATGAATAGGAAGATCTGAGTTCAAAACCTACCTCAGACACTAGTTTTTTTTTTTTTTAATCCTAAAGAAATCACCTAACTTCTTTTAATCTCAAGCTTCTCATCTGTAAAATGTGAATAAGAATAGCATCCACCTCAAGTATAGTTGTGAAGCTTAAATGAGATAATACATAAAGCATTGTAGAAATCTTAATGTGCAATATATATAGATATAGATATATGTACATATATATATAACTGGTGTTAATATAATATATATTATATTGTTATATAATATATATTTAATAATATATAACTTATTATTGGTATTAAAGCATTAATGACAACTATAATTAATAATAGCTATTATTAAATTACAATGATAAGAATAAACAGAATCAACTCAATAAAGATTATTACTTAAATCCACACTTAATATCCTTACAATGTCAAAATGCCCTTAGATGCAATCATGTCACTAAAGTTTTTGTCCCCTTTCTTTCCCACTATTTATAAACTGAAGCCTCTTATATCATTAATACCTGTTTCCTATTCTGAACATTCTTAAACTATAAAAGTGAAAAGCATAATAATCCATTGCTAGAGTGATCATAGCATTCACATTTGTTCTTTATGCATATGTAGTTGTCTTTTCTCATAAAATATCAGTACACTAAAGTCAAAGAATTAATAACTGTAGAGAAGTCATTAATAAATTTACACTTTAGTCACAGTAAGACTGAATGAATTCATTAACAGTGTGGCATAAAGAAGCCAATTTACTATACAATAAGAAGCTGGCTTTCATCTTGTCAGTGATTAGATTATACCAATGTGTGCCTGCTGATTATTTGATAGACTCTTGACTATTAGCTAATAGTTGAGCTAATTTGATGAATGAGACTCCAGATATAGATACTAATATAAACACATCCTATTTCATTTATAAGAAAGTTGATTATTTCTAGATCTGGAACACAAAATGACAGAGAGATGTGTGCAGAGAAGGATGAAAAAATGTAAGTGAAGGCTAATTGGCTGTGAAGATTTGGGAGATTCCTTTTATTAAGTAAAATGCAACTGAAAAATAAATTTTGTACACAGCTTGAGAAACAACCACCACATGCAACCTGCTGGAAAGATTTTAAATGACTTGTAATATTATCAGATTCCTGGGATGCTTATGCATGGCGTACTGTAATTTTATTATCTTCACTTATTTTTAAGTCTTTGATTATTTCTTATTAGAAAAAAAAAAGGTGTTTTAACTAAATTCATTAATAGTCTATATCTTATGATCTTACATTTATCTGCCTTCCAAATTTGAATTTCTGTTGATTTCAAAGGAAATTCCATGTAAAGAGAAAACAATGAAGAGAGTCTGTCTTTTGTTTTTATATGTTCACTTCTAATTTTGTTGAGATTTGCTGTTTTAGACATTTCAACAGGAAAATGTTTCCTTTAGTTTTACATTGTTACTTAAACTTGAAAATATTTATTGGTTAATATACATGACTTTTCACTACCTATCAAGGAATAAATATTCACTAAGTAAGATAGCTCCTTTTGGGGGATGGGCTTCCAGTTGACACCCAGTCATAACAATTTGAATTCACATTTACTGGTTGTTTTGAGATTCATAACTTACCTGGAATAGTATAATTCAGTGTACTCATCTGTAAAACAGAGATAATAATAGCTCCTACCTCAGAGGATGGTTGTGAGGATCAAATGGGATAATATATGTAAAATGCTTTTCATTTTGCATTTGCAAAAATCACTAAATAAATGTTAACTTTTCCCTCAACCCATTTTACACAAAAAAGATATTGTGAATCCCACAGAGGTTTTCTGACTTTCATGGGATCACACAGTAAATATATATATATAAACTATATGTATATATATATAAACTCAAAAACAAACCATGATAAACAAGAAAGAAAAGAGTTAGATGAATTGTAGGTTTTAAAAATTTATTTATATATGTCAACTCATAAATGGCAATATTAAAGAACATACATATTTCCCAGGATCCAGTTATATGCCAATTAAAGCTAACTACATATTAATGAATAAAGAAATCATAATCAAATGAAAAGAGGTTGGAATAAATCTATCCTTTAAGATTCTTTTCTGTAATGTTCTTTTCTCTAAATTGTAGAGAATTTGGAATAAATTTCTTGAGGGACTTCTGGAGGCAGCCTTAGTTTCAGTTCAGTTCAATAATCCCAAATGCAGCCAGGAGTTAAAGTCCAGATCCTTTATTGTGTCTTTCAAAGTATTGAATCTTTTCCTAGGCCCAGTTAGCTTTAATAGAGGCCTATCTCTCTCCTTGGATCCAAGAGTTCCCTCTGAATCTCTCCAGCCAGCTTCAGCTTCTCCTTCCCCCAATGTCTCCAGCCAGCACAAAGATGGAAGTTGGAAAGAATCTTGACTCTGAATCTCCTGAAGTCTTCCCAAAGTCCTCCTTGGCTCTGAGAGCTTCTTGCTTATATACTGCCCACTGAGTACACATCAATCATTTCATCATTAGGAAACCATTATTTGTTGTAGGATTAAATCAGTGCTAAATTAGATTTAACCATCATCTCCTCAATTCCACTCAGTACCTTGTTTCAAGTTCTGGCCCATAACATCTCCTTGTAGGATCAGATAAACCATGCTAAATTAGATAATTATTGTCTCTATCCATTCCAGTGACTTAGCACCTTATAAAAATCCCTAACATTTTTCATTATATAATCTAATCAGTTTTATAGAGAGACTGTTATATGGCAGGGGTCAGAAAAATTATTTATTACTTAGTATTTTCAATGTATAGAATTTGTTTTAATGAGATCAGTAAAGCATTGCTTCAATGGTCATTAAACAGAAAAAATAAAACCATTTTAGCTACATACTCTTCTTCATTCCTCTACTTCTTATAACCCCTTGCTCTCATCCCCTACTATCCCCTTCAGTCCTGTGTCTGATAAAGAGGTTGTCCTTTGTCCTTGATCCCATCCCCTCTTTTATTTCCTCCTGCAAATTTTGCCCCAAATTATGTCACACATCTCTTTAATCTTCTCTCTCTCCCTAGGTACTTGTTGTTTTTTTTTTTCTCAGATGCCAACAAAAATGTTTGTCTGTCCTATCCTTAAAAAACAAAACAAAACAAAAATACTCCTCATTAACCCGATCAGCCAGACAAGTTAGCAATCTATATTTTGTTCTCTTCCTCACTGACAATAACTCCTAGAAAAAGCTTTCTTATTTTCTTATTCACTCTCCCTCTCCTTTTACTCTAACCTTTTATAATCTGAATTCTAACCCACTCATCTTGAATTTTCTCTCTAAAGTCACTGATAGCTTAATTGCCAAATCTGACAGCCTTTTCTCAGTCTCCATCTTTCTTGACCTTTGCAACATTTGACATTGTTAATCAGTCTCTGATTCTTAATATAGTGCTTTACACTCTATATACTCTTGATTCTCTTCCTAGCTGTTTAAATCTTCCTTATTAGTCTTCTTTGCAAGATTCAGCATCCATATCCCACTTACTTCCAAATGTGGACTCCATGGCTCTGATTCAGTTCACTGCTCTTTCTTTCTCTCTCTACACTCTCACATCACCTCATCAGCTATCATAGCTTTAATTATTATCTCTATGAGATAACTCTCATATTTATATATTCAATCTCTCTTGAATTTCAGTCTCATGTCATTAACTGCCACTGGACTTTAAAAGTGGATGTCCCATACATAAATATAATCTGTACAAAATAGAACTCAGTTTTTCCCCTCCAAAACTAAAGTTTTCTTCCTTAATCCATTATTCTGTCAGAGAAACCATTAGGTTTACAACCTTGAAATCATCCTCAACTTCTCACCTCACCCCATACATCCAATCAATTTCCAAGTCCTATGGATTTCAACATCTCTAACATCCATCTACTTCACTCAGTTTTACTCAGCCATTAATTCCCAATAGCCCATGTGCTGCATCACTGCAGGCTAAGACTTAATCATCATCAATGAGGTGCCAGTAGGTCAAGTAGTATCCTGACAAAGAGTACTCTAAGCCATCCATTGAGGATATATTGTCAATCATCTTAATTTGGAATTAATGGATTTCTCCATGTCTTCCATTGAGAAATCTAATAAAATCCTAAATAAAGTGCTTTAATCTTATAAATTTGTTAAGTTGCCCTGATCATAAAATTCTACAGAAAATAATTAATGATCAATGGAAAGAAATCAAAGGCTAAGCTGTATGAACATATGGCATGGTATGGTAATCCAAGAGACATGTGCTCATGTCCCAAGCAGATAAAGTTGAAGTAATCCACAGTGCTGGGGAAAAAAATTATAATTTTCAGTGTTCAAAAATATTTGGAAACCTATCTGCAATCCTGGAGAGGTGGCAAAGTGAGAAGTTACCAAGGAGCAGTTTTCCTCCTCACTGCCTCTAAAAAATAAGAGGCCACAAAATACAACAAATTGAAAGAAGAAAATTGACAAAAAGCCAAAATTTGCAAGATAATTTTTAGAGGCAAAATGACTGGAAAAAGTCAGCAGCTCCCTTCTAATACTTCTGTCCCAGCTTCCCTCTACTTCAAAAAATCCATGATCATAGAGGCCCAGAGTAACTTCATATTCCTAAATCAATTTACAGATTTAATGTTATATCAATCAAATTTTCTAAAAGGTTTTTCAACAAAGCAAAAACAAAATTCATCTGAAAGAATAAAAAGTCTAGAATCTTAAGGAAAATCAAGAGGAAAAATTACAAATGAAGGAATTATAGATGAGACATCAAATCATATTATAATGCAAAGGTAATCAAAATGGTTTGATATCGGGATGATTTTGAAGTAAATGTAACAGACTAGATAAGAAAGAAACATAAGCCATTAAAAACAGTTGCTCAATTTTTAATAAATCCAATAACATAAATTATTGGAAAAAAGAATTCTTTTTATGACAGGAACTGCTGGGAAAACCATAAAATTTTTTGGCCAAACCCCCCCCCCCAAAAAAAAACATAAAAAATAAACAACTAGAACTTAATGAATAGGTTGGCCATACAGAAATAGCTAGGAAAAGTAATGGTTATAGTATTAGGCTCAGAGTTCAAATCCAGACTCATAAAATTAATATTTGTGGAACCCTGAGCAAGTCATGTAAGCTTTGTTTGCTTTAGTTCCCTCATTTATAAAATGGAGATAATGATACCACCCTTTCTCCCAGTACTTGTAAGGAACAAATGAGATAATACTTTCTGGTTATTGTACAATCATTTTTCAGTTATGTCCAAATCTTCCTGGTCCCTCTTAGAATTATCTTGACAAAAATCCTGGAGTAGTTTGCCATTTCTTTGTCCAGCTTATTTTATAGATGAGGAAGCTGCGACAAATAGGGTTAAGTGAATTGCCCAAGGTCATAGAATATATCAGAGGACAGATTTGAATTAATATCTTTCTGACTTAATATCACATGTTCTGTCCACTGTATCACCAAAACCAGCTGACACATAAGGGCTTAATGAATCCATCTATTATTCTTATTTCCTTTCTTCCTTCCTTCTTTCCTTCCTTTCCTTCTTTCCTTCCTTCTTTCCTTCCTTCCTTCCTCCCTTGCCTCCTTCCCTCCCTTACTTCCTTGCCTTCTCCAACTCTTCCTTCTTCCCTTTCTTTCTTTCTCTATCCCTTTCTCCCTCCTTTCCTTCTTTCCTTCCCTTCTTTCCTTCCTTGTTACCTCTCTTCCTTCCTCCTTTCCTCCCTCCCTTCCTTCTTTTTCTTCCTTCCTTCCTTTTCTTCCTTCCTTCCTCCTTACTTCCCTCCCTTCCTCTCTTCCTGCCTCCCTCCCTTCTTTTCTTCTTTCCTGCCTTCCTTCCTCCATTCTTTCCTTTCTTCCTCCTTCCCTCCCTCCTTTCTTTTTTCCTTCATTCCTTCCTTTCTTCTTGTGTGGAATAGAGAGATAAGGTGAAGAACTTACAGGAATGTATGAATTCTTTTTCTGTATTTTATTTTCATTATTTCTGTGTTTCCCCTATGACCTGTATATTATGTGCAAGCCCATATTTATTTGAGTCTTGGCCAGCTATAAATATATTTAGTTAACCTGAGCTGATGACATTTATCAGTATTTGACATTTATCCATATTTAGTCTATTAGCTTGATCACTATCTGCTTGATTAAGTCTGAAGACCTGATTTTCTGTTTCTTAGAAATCAGGTGATTTCGGGGAAACAGAAACTTCCATTCCAATCTCTCCAAATAGCAACAACCAATTAGATGCCTCCCCCTCCCCTTCTCAATACTCTCTTACTTGTGAGGTAATTTCTTATATAAAAGCTATTTATCTTTACTACTTCTTTAGCACTTCTACATCCTTTCTTATCTCTTGATGAGATGGCTCATCCTCCAGAGGTTTTAATAAACAACCTTTCTGCTTTCTATTTTGAGTCATCTTTGAGTAGTCATTTTGGGTAAGGGTCTTCTATATTCCTCACATTCTTTTCCTCCTTCATTCCTTTGTTTCTTTCTTCTTTTCTTCCTTTGTCCTCCCCCTCCCTTCCTTCCTTTCTTCCTCTCTCCTTTCTTTCCTTCCTTCCTTCTTTTCTTCCTTCTTTCATTCCTTTCTTCCTCTATCCCTTCCTCCCTTCCTTCCTCTTTCCTCCCTCTTTTCCTCTTTCCTCCCTTCTATCCTACCTCTCTTCCTCCTCCCTCCCTTCTTTCCTCCCTCCTAACCTGCTTCCCTTCCTTCCTGTTTTGTTTTCTCCATGCCTTCCTCCTTTCTTTCCTTCCTTCCTCCCTCCTTCCTTTCCTTCTTCCCTTTCTCCCTCCCTCCCCTCCTTCCTTCCTGCTTTTCTTCTTCCATGCCTTTCTCCCTTCCTTCCTTCCTTCTTCCATCCCTTCCTTCCTTTTTCCTTCTTCCCTTCTTTCCTACTTCATTTCTTCATTCCTTCCTTCTTCCTTTTCTTCCTTCCTCCCTCCTTTCCTCCTTTCCTTCTTTTTTTTCCCTTTATTCCTTCCTTCATTATGCCAAAGATAAGGCAGATATGAACACAGGGTTAAAATATTTGTCCATCCTCCCACTAAACTCTTTAAGAATAATTCTAGAAAAATAAGTTCTATAGGAGGAAGACTCAAAGAGAGGTGACATATAAGATGAAAGCTAATTTTTTTATACTATCCAGAATTTATATGGTGCTTTAAAGTTTGCAAAGCACTTTATATACATTAAATTATTTGATAAATGCCAATAGTAGAGCTCTGTGACATAAGTTCTACTATCAATCTCATTTTAGAGATGAAGAAACTGAGGGATTAAGGTGAGTTATTCAAGGTCACACAACTTATAAGTGACTTCCTGACTTTAAAATCTGTGATCTGACCATAATCTACTGTTCTACATATCTGCCTTTAAATAAACAAATCTATTAGAAAATTTTCTCTTTATTACATTAAATATATATTCTAGACTATATCTAGACCCTCCTTAGAAAGAATTCAATACAAGGATAAAATGGCAATAGAAAGCTGGAATGTGAATAGCATGTGAAAGACACTAAGTTTATCCCTTTAGGAGTAGTAGAAGTGGGACACTCAGGAGTTTGATCTCATATTGACTATGGGATAATATTTGATATCACTCTCCTCCATATACTCTACAATGCAGCCAGATTGTCCCACAGCTCTTTCCCAAATGCAGCATGGATGGCATCTCTCTCTCTCATCTGAAGGCCTTCACCCAAGCCTCCTCTTTCTCCATCTCTTTTCTTCAAGGCTTAGCTCAGATAATACTTTCTCTTTGGAAGCTGTCAAGCTGGTGCTTATATAGCACCTGCACACAGGAAGCACAATCCTGATGGACTTGTCTTGGTGCTGTCAGCTATCAGTGCTCTCTTCTCATACTGACTTATTTTTGTTCATCCACATCTGTGTCATATTCTACCCAATAGTATATAGAAGGTTGGGCTTAGACTCATGTAAGTCTGGCTGACTGACTAACTAACTCAGAGCCTTCAATACCTACCTACCTCAATTGTTGCTAGGCTCATAATATAGTTCTTTAAAGAAGTCTGGATGACTTTTTTTCTAAAACACTTATTAAGAAAATTCTTGTTCCCATATGGTCTAAATAAGTCCCTACAGTACCCCAATTCTGAGAGTTGATGAGTTTGTATATGTGTATATTTTAATTAATTCACTTGTCCAATCAGGTTAGATACCACCAGCATAATTCAAACAGCAGCATACTGCAAAGTTTTTTGTTGTTTCATTTTAGTTGTGTCCCTATGACCTCATTTGGCTTTTCTTGGCAAAGATACTAGAATAAGTTGCCATTTTCTTCTTCAGCTCATTTTACAGATGAGAAAACTGAGGGTGAAGTGATTTGCCCAGGGTTACCCAATAGTAAGTGTCTGAGATCATATTTGAATTCAGAAGGTTGAGTCTTCTTGACTCCAGGCCTGGTACTTTACCTATTGTGCCACCAAATTGCTCCAAAATTGTAAAGCATGGGCACCTCTAACCTGTTACTACTTCAGTTCATTCATTCATCAAATTTTATGAAATCACATGTTCATAGCCATTTGAACATGTCTTTAATGAAACACATTAAGGCTTTTAAAGATTCCATGACAGAACTTGGATGTGGATATTCACTCATTAGTGCAGATGGTAAGCCATACATAACTCCTCATTCTCCACTATTCCTGTTCATGGCTTTCTATAAAGCTTTTAATGAGAATCCATTTTACATGCTGGAGGCCTTTTTTCTAGGTTTTTCAATATTTTAGAGGTGAAATAATTACTTTAAATTGAATAAATTATATATGTACATATGGTTAAAACAAATTGTACGTAATAGATTCATTTACAAAATTAGCCCTTTTCTTCTGGAAATGCTCATATTTGTTGGTAACTTTCTAATTCAAAATACTTTTTAAGCTGTTCAGGTCTCCTACCACCTTTAATACATATTCAGCTCATGTGCCTTTCTAGCCATCCATGTACCTGAGTCAAATATGGAACTTAAAATTGGATATTTCAGGATTTTCCTTTTTATTGGATAGTTCTGAGGTAGTCCTGCCCAAAGAGAAGTTAGATGGTCAAGAATGATTCCTTCAGGTCCCCCTCAACTGAGATTCACCACTGTAATCTTCAATTCAACAAGTGTTTATCAGTTACTTTCTATGTGCATAACGCTAGAAGATTAAGAAAAAGCAGCATGAAATTCTTTGCCCCCAAGGTCCTTACAAGTCTTTTTTGGAAGGAGAGGGAAGGGAGGAAAGAGTGTAGTCAAGTTATAAAGTCAAGAAAGGATACACAAAGAGCAGTCTTGCAAGGAGATGAGCACAGTTCAAACTTTTTCTGTCCCAGTAATAATGCACCTCTAAAAGTAGCAATGTAGTTAACTGAAATAGCAGGCCAGTTCCCTAAGGAAGTCATATGATTTCTGGCACTTTGGAGGTTAATCTACTGTATATTTACTCTGTCAAAAATTATCATACTAAATGAGACCTAAAAACATGAAGTCTATAGATTCTGCAATAAACTCAGATAGGAGATGTAGAGAATATACTTCACGATTTTATACTTTAAGTAAATTTAATCCTTCTCTTAATGTAAGAGATTAACATTCCATTATTGAGTTTTTGGTATTTTTAAAGGGATTTATGGGGGGGAAATTTTAGTGAAGATAGAAACTCGCTGGCAAAAACCACTTAATCTGATTTAATCTAAATAAATCTGACCTGACTAAGGCTGGCAGAGTATTATAAGATTTTGAGATCTTAACCAGTATTATCAAAAATACCTATTTGTACTAGAGTAAAACCCTTGATGACAAAGCAGGAGGCTAACCTAAGATCACTCAGAGGCTTGTTCTCCTCTTCCCTTTTCAAGATGCCTAAGAGGCAGAAGAAGCAATCTTTTTAAACAAAACAACAAAAAAAAAGATCCACTAAGGTATTTCTGAAAGAGCACAAAACTGCCTTTTAGAGAGCTGAAATTACATTTGGGAACTGTGTGTTTCTGTCCTTAAATGTAGTCAACAAAATTGTTGCTCTCTTAAAAATGGTTTGTGATAAGTGAGCTTTCTACCCATAGACTAAGCCCCCAGAGAAAGTTTTCATCACCAACATTCTATTTTTCCCAGACTTTAGAAATTAGAGAACTCTGATAATGTACTTGCCTCTTCAGCAGCCTGAGAATATTCTTAACTTCATGGAACTTTTGGGGCAGATTGGGAAATAGTCATCCCACAGAAACTCTCCAAGGAGTGGTTGGGAATGTTTATTTATTGGGACATTGACCTTCTGCAATGGCACAGGCTTATTAAAAGTTTGTAGAATGTTTCTCAATTGATCATGTCAGTGCCTTTGTTCTGGGAAGGTTGAAGGGACTAGATACAAGTTATTAAGAATTTTCATTTATTAAAGCTAGCCTTCTGAAATAAAACGACTTGATTGAAAGGAACATGCAGGGATATTTTCCCCCAGGGCTGCAGAATATTAGCAGTTTTCTCAGATGGACATCGAATGTTTGGAGTCAGTTATTCAGGCTAAGCTTGGAAGAATGACTAGAGAGCTAACTTCTTAGTAAGGAACATTGGTTCGAATCCTGCCTCTGAAATTGGCTACATGTCATCTGAACATGTCATCTAACCTCTTAGTAACATACTCGCTCCCTAAATCTATAAATGAAAGAAGAGAGATTGAACTACATTGGTAGAGAGGAGTTTTGTACCTAATAAATTCCCTACACGAATAAAAGTATTGATCTGGGTCAGAAAGCATACTGAGGGAAGAATAACATAAAAAAGTAACAAAATTTTATTTATTTTTAATATAGAAGACATCACCAAGGAGATATGTGATCAGAAACACATGAGGGCCCACCTAATGAATTGGTACCTAATTTTAAATTGGGGGGCATGTTGAATGAGTTATGATCTGCTCTATTTTATATTAATAGGATCACAGATTCAGTAAAGGGGGTATTAGCTTCTCAATTGTCTTTAAAGCATTTGAAATCAAGACAATCCCACAAATATTGCACCTAGAAAATAAGTAAGCATTTTTCCACACAGACTTTCTAATAGGGACAGACTGCATCTCATTGGTCTAGTCAAATTTCACAGAATGCTACTGATTATCAATTTACTTTGAGTTATGTGAGCTAATGTGTGTACCCAAGGGAATTGGATCTGCTATCAGCAAGTAAACTTCCTGAGTGTTTTCTTTCAGTTTGGCTACTTACTTTATTTAACCTCCAGTTTTACACCCTATTGATGTGCTAGATGCTCTCTATGTTCTTTAGAAACCCAGACTAAGAAATTCCCAATGTATACAAAATATGGCTGAAACCGAAGTACCTGAGGGAAAGCTGAAAAAGTAACCTAGGGGGTTGAAATGGCATCATTAAAATCATTCATTAGACATTTACATAGCAAACTTTTATTAAGCCATAGCCATTAAGCTAAGTATTGAAGCCTTGAAAAACAGTCCTTGCCCTCAAACTACCTACAATTTATTAAAAGGCAATCATATAAGCCATGAAAAGTATATACAAATTACATATAAAATAAGATTTCTGAGTAGGAGAACACTAGTTCCTGGGAAAATCAGTATGTGTTTTCTATAGGAGGTTGAAATTGAAACAAGCTCTTAAAGAAGCTGGATTCTATAGAGCTAGAAGGCATAAGGAAGTGCTAGATTAGTCTCTGAAACAGTCTCCAAAAAGGAGTAGAAGTAGGGGAAATAAAAACATAAAAATGGCACAGGGGATAACAAAATGCTCTGTTTGGCATTCAAAGCCCTTCATAACCTAGTCAACTACTACCTTTCTAGACTTCTTACACCTTATTTGGTAAAAAAAAGAAGACCTTTCCAGTCTTCTTAGACCTTACTCCCCAGTACTCTTAAAGCCCAGTGATACTAACTCCTTATTGTACAAACGTCTCTTTCTTGGGCTCTGACTTTTCCTTTGGCTGGCCCTCCTGTCTGGAATGCTCTCCATCCTTTGCTCCTACCTTTAAGAGCCAACTAAAATTCCATTTTCTAAGGAAACCTTCCTAACCCTTCTTAACCCTAGTACCTTCTCTGTATTATTTCCTATTTGTCCTATATATAGCTCTCTCTCTCTCTCTCTCTCTCTCTCTCTCTCTCTCTCTCTCTCTCTCTCTCTCTCTCTCTCTCTCTCTCTGTGTGTGTGTTTGTGGTCTTCCCCCCCCCCCATTACATGATAAGCATATTGTGGGAAGGAAGGGGATAGGAATTCATAATTCACACCTGGCACCTCATATGATCTGTATTGATCAGCTCCAGAAGCACAATTAATGCTTATTTGTCACTAAATCCCACTCCCAGAATTTTCTAAATTCTGGATACATAATGACCCAAGTATCTGACCATAGCGAAGATCTGACCCCATCTCTCCTCCTCCCAAGAGGAGAAATTTCAGTGACTCCTTGTCTCTTGGATCAAATTCAAGCTTCTCTGCCTTCAAGAGCTTCGTCCAACCTTTCCAGGCTTGTTAAGCTTTCTTCTTCTTTTTTTGTATTTGATCCTACAGGTAATAAGAAGTTACTGGATTGGGTAGGGAGGGGGAAGGTTGACTTTGATAAGATTTGTAGGAAGAGACTTGAGGCAGCAGACTATTGCAGTAGTCCAAATATGAGGCAATGCGAGACCTGCACCAGGTTGGTGGCAGTGTCACAGGAGAGAAAGGGGGTCTGTTCAAAATTCTTACAATCTCAATACAATATTCAAGAGATGTAACAAAGGTGAAATCACCAGGTCTTGGTAACAGATTGAATATGGAAAGAAGGGAGAGGAGGCAGCGATAGTGAAAAATGTAGGATAACTCCTAGGTTGTGAGCCTGAGGGACTGGGCAGATGGTGTTACCTTCTACAGTAATAGGAAAGGTGTGGGAGGGGGGATTAGAAAAAAACGATAATGAATTCTATTTTGGACATACTGAATTTAAGATATCTGTTTTAAAATTTCCTTCTCTTCTCTGGCCTCCATTAAAATTCCCAGGCCCTTTTATCCAGTTTGCAAATTATCTCAGCTGTATATTCAAATGATTTAAAATGTAGTTAAACATTCCCAGGAGGGAGAGAAAGGAATTTGAAATTTAACCTGAATAACTCAAATTAGTGAAAAGTTTGAAAGAAAATAAGTAGCCACTAGAGGGGAACTCTCTGGGGCTTCTAGCCAGTTCTGCCTTTCCTTCCCACCTTATGACTTACTCTACTTAGGAGTTAAATACATTTATATTTATTAAATTGAATTTAGCATTGATACTCAGGTTTTTCCCTTCTCCCTGACCCTCCTCCACCTTGTCCCAATATTTCCCTTTACAAGTACCAACAGCATTTCAACAAAAATAAAGTCAGTGCTTATGGAAATCTCACTGACCTTCAAACTTGCCTTGGAAACTCAATTCTACCACACTGACACTGGGTAAGTGGGTAAATCACATACCAAAGTGGGGCAGAGTTTCTTCATCTATAACACAAGGAGTGTGGTTTTAGATGTGCCTATAAGATTCTTCTCTCTGCCAGCTCTTATAATCTATGATTCTGTGGGTGGTTCACCAAGCCTCCTTGTCTTTGAGACTTCAAATAAAACAATCCTACTAAAAAGCTCTTTCTATAGGAGAAAAGGCTGAAAAGGTTAAGTCTTAAAGCAGAAAGTATTGGGGTTAGGGGACATTTAAGACTCTTCATTCACTTAATACAGGGATTCTTAAACTGTCTGTGTCAAGAATGGTAGTCTGATAAAGCTATAAACTCTTTCTCAGAATAATTTAAAATAATTGAAAGAAATACTAGATTTCAGTTAGCAAAATTCATAGATAGCTAAATGCTATTGTCCATGGACCCTAGGTTAAGAGTCTCTGACTTAAAGAATTGATCCCAGTGGAATAGAATGAGTAGACATTCTTTTCCTTGTAGAAATGTAATATGATATAAATGATTAATTAATAACAATGTAAATTCTGTCTTGGGCTTAATAAATGTGTTATGATCTATAATTGTCTCAAAGTGTGGGGAGATTACTTTGGGAGTGGACATCAAAATAAGCATCCTCATGAAAGAAAAGAAATGTAGCATGAAAATCTGTTTGAATTGCAATAGGAGATACTTTTATGATGTAAGAAAACTTCCTAATTATAGTACTGTTTCCCATTCTCTTTGAAGTAGGATCATAAGATCAAAAGGCTGAAGGGAACCTTAGCAGTTGGGTGTATTTGGCATATAAGCTAGGTGGATTTTCAATATATTTCACTCAATAGCTTCTTTAGATTATTCTTCCTTTTTCTCATCAGAATTATTTTACTTGTTAACTGCCTATCCTTCCTTAGCTGTTGAATTTTCAAGCTATGGCATGCTTTCTCTGAACCTTTAAAATTTGCTCTCTCCAAAACAAAGTTAAAGTATAAAGCTGATTTTCCTAACCATCACAAATTTTCAGATGGAATGCTTCTCCACTGCCCCAAGTTTCCTCAGTCTACTCCATTTTCTCCTTATCAATTAGATAAGTTGATAGAATAGGACCAGCATAGTAATTCGCCACCTTAATTTTTTTTTTATTTTATGAATGATGAAGTTATTCTTCAGACAAGGCAAAGAAGTATTAGCTATAATGCTTTTAGGCAGAGGAAACCATTCTAACAGATGTATGGTTAATTGAATCCATCACTAGTAAAGAATCATGCTCTCATGCCTTCCTTGTGAGTGGTTTCCTATAATCTTCCTCTATTCTCTTTCTGTCTCACTTGTACCATGTTCTGAAAGCAATATTGGTCTCTTTTCTGTCACCACTGATCTTCATCTAGATGCTTTTCACAATATCTCTGACTCAGATGAACATATTTCCTCGTATTATACAGTGCTAGTCAGCCTTTTCCTACTGTTTTTTTCTCCTGTTCCTTTTAAAAAAGGTTTGCTTGGGACAGCACAGTGGAGCAGTGGATAGAGCACCAGCCCTGAATTCAGGAGGACCCGAGTTTAAAGCTGGTCTCAGACACTTAACACTTCCTAGCTGTGTGACCCTGGGCAAGTCACTTAACCCCAGCCTCAAAAAAAGAAAAAAAAAGTGTACTCTCTGCAAGATATAGGTTATAATCCACCAAGTCTCAGTGACACTTATGGTTTTGTTGTGGGAGTTTCTCATCCTGGGTTCCATAGGAACTCAGTGAATTTCAGATAAATATTTTATATATTGATATTTTAATTTAATGTACTTCATGTTGTTGATGTTTTGTCCTTTGTTCTTAAAGGGGACCATGGCATTAGGAAGATGATGTCATGACTTGCAAGGGAATTGGATTTAAATGAGGGAGGACTGTGCAGAGTCATCAATCTCATTCTCTCTTCTGAAGATATAGATCAAGATGATAGAGATGGTCCCAAATGCAAAGGAAGACCTTGGCCTTTTTAAGTTAAGGTCTTTCCTAAATCTCAGGTTGACTGAAGTAATGCCCATTTAATGATTAAGTCTAGGTAAGAGATGAGGCCAAAAATGCCTCTTTTATGTAGTCAAAAAAAAAATCAATCAATCTGGGAGGGGAAGACTCTCAGGATTTCTGGTAAAAAAAAAAAAAAGAAACAATTGCCATTTATACTCACTCAGTCATCAGAGCCAAAATGAGACTTGCACATCAAGACATCACCTTCCTGATGTCATAATCCTCTTCAAGAATGAAGGACAAACAATAATTTATGAGTAGTTATAGTGGCCTCACTGGTGCAGCTATCCCCACTGGACAGTTCAGTTGGACAATGAAGTTTGCTTCCTTCCTTCCTTCCTTCCTTCCTTCCTTCCTTCCTTCCTTCCTTCCTTCCTTCCTTCCTTCCTTCCTTCCTTCCTTCCTTCTTTCTTTCTCTCTTCCCTCCCTTCTTTTTCCTCCCTCCTTTTCTCCTTCCCTCTTCCTCTTCTCCCTCTGCCCTCATAGGGAATCATAACCTTACCCATGAATGCTGAAACATCTCAAAATATCTTGAGGTTTAGGGGCTAGATTTCTTTTAGTAAAGACCATTCTTTAAACCTAAATTACTCTGATTCTTATTGACTGGTCAATAAGAGGGTTCAGCCCAAGCCTCACTTGGTCAATGTTTGAGTCTGAGTGAATGTAAATAACAATTGTTTCTACTTTGGCCAGAGACCTGAGGGTTTTCCCCTCTCAGATTGATTTTGTTTGGGGTTTGTTTTGTTTTGTTTTCTTTTTGTCGTTTTAGTAGGTAAAAGAGACCATTCTTTGCCTCATTTCTTACCTAGCATTAATCATTGAATGGATATATATTTCAAATGAGGATGTTTTCAAGACCTAAGAAAAGATTTTGAAATTTGATCAGTGTCTGATATATTGTTGGTGGAATTGTGAATACATCCAGCCATTCTGGAGAGTAATTTGGAACTATGCTCAAAAAGTTATCAAACTGTGCATACCCTTTGACCCAGCAGTGCTACTACTGGGCTTATATACCAAAGAGATCTTAAAGAAGGGAAGGGGACCTGTATGTGCAAGAATGTTTGTGGCAGCCCTCTTTGTAGTATCCAGAAACTGGAAACTGAGTGGATGCCCATCAATTGGCGAATGGCTGAATAAATTGTGGTATATGAATATTATGGAATGTTATTGTTCTGTAAGAAATGACCAATAGGATGATTTCAGAAAGGCCTGGAGAGACTTACATGAACTGATGCTGAGTGAAATGAGCAGGACCAGGAAATCGTTGTATACTTCAATAACAATGCTATATGATGATCAATTCTGATGGATGTGGCCCTCTCCAACAATGAGATGAACCAAATCATTTCCAATAGAGCAGTAATGAACTGAACCGCTACATCCAGCAAAAGAACTCTAGGAGATGATTATGAATCACTATATAGAATTTCCAATCCTTCTAATTTTGTCCACCTGCATTTTGGATTTCCTTCACAGGTTAATTGTACTCTATTTCAAAGTCTGATTCTTTGTGTACAGCAAAACAACTGTTTGGTACTCTAACCTGTCATCTGGGCGGGGGAAGGAGGGGAAAAATTAGAACAAAAGGTTTGGCAATTGTCAATGTTGTAAAATTACCCATGCATATATCTGGTAAATAAAAACTATTAAAAAAAAAGAAATTTGATCAGTATCTTAATTTTCTTTGATATCATAAGTCAGTTTACACACATAGATACACAACCACACATGAAGACATGCATACATACAGAGGCACACAAATACATACAACAGTTGAATACTACATTATTCAATCCCTTAATTTTTTACAAGTAAAGAAAGGGACTCAGAGAGATTAAGTTATTTGCAAAAGTTTACACAACTAGAAGTAGTAGAACTATTTTAGGAGTGGGGAGAAGTGGGAGAAATAGCCTGAACAAAAATGAATAAATTCAAAATACACACGATTAATTTCCAGGCAGTGAGGGACCTACACCTGGAGGAATCAAGATAGGCCTCATATAGGAGTTGGCACTTGAGTTGAATCTAAGGGAGCAATGGTTTCTAAAAAAATAGAAATAAGGATGGAAAGCATCCTAGGTTCAGACAAGCCTGTGCTAAGACTTGGAGAAGGGAGATAGAAGATGCTACACAGAAAACAGTGAGCATGTGATAACATGTCAGGAGGAATAGTGAGAAAAGAGGCTGCAAAGATAAGTTGGTACCAGTTTGTGAAGATATTTAAATGTCACACAGTGGCTGGGGAGTGTAGCGAGGGTAGGGTGCTTTTATAGTCAGAGGTCTGCCTTGTATTTCAGAAATATCAATGTGACATATGGGTAGAAAATAGATTGAAAAAAAATGGTTAGGACTGGAGGCAACAAGACTAATTAGGAGACTATTGTAGTCCAGACACTTAATGATGAAGGCTTGAAAGTAGAGTATTAGCCACATAAGTGGAAAGAAGGGACTGTGTGGACAAATGTACTGGAGGTAGCAGCTGATAAGCTATCTGGAGAGGGAAGAATGAAAGTAAAAAGGCAAAGATGACTAAGCTAAATTACTGGGGACTAATTACCTCTGCTCTGGAAATTAAAGTCTATCAATCTTAAATTCTAGGTGCACACTTAAAAAAAAAAAAAAAAAAAAAAAAAAAAAACTTTCCGAGGAGGCAAATATTTTTTTTTTCCATTCATACAAAAAATCTCCTATTAAAGTACAAGAGAAAAGAAAGGGTGGAGAAGTGATTCTAGTTTGAAAAGTTGCATGTTCCATATCAATGGAGTGAATTGCTTTTTCTTTATCTCCAGAGTTTTGTACAGTGCGTGGTATACAGTAGGCACTTAATAAATGCTTGTTGACTGAGTGACTGCTGGTTGCAAAGGTCTTTAACAATAGAAGCTTTCTGCCCTCTCTAAGGGCAAGATTGGGTATACTTCTTTCTTGCTTTCTTCCTTTCTAATAGAGGTAAAAATAAGGAGGGGGAGTTTCCTCAAATTTAGGTACTTTTCTTGGAAATTTGAGGAAATTCAAGGAAATCCTCAGTGTTAACCTATGAATTCAAAGTTATTTTTCATTGACTCTCTATTAAAATTGCTGCATTACTAATACTTGGTGCACTTGTATAGACATCTGAAACCTTGAATTTTGGGGCTCTGTTATTGGATTTTGTCACCCATGACTTTCAGATAAATATTTACATGGGCTCTTAATCTGAGATTTCTAAATTTTAAGGAAAAAAATGTTAACTTCATTTGGCATCTCATTTTATTTTATGCCTTAAAAATATTAGAAGGTGTCTGTAAGTTTCCAGACTGTTAAAGGGGATTGATGTCACAAAAGAGGTTAAACCTCCCTGCAGAATAAGTTTTGAAGGAGCTGTTGCCTCATTGTAAAGTCTCCTCCCAGCTGCAGAGAGTAGATGAAAGGTGAATTCTGATTCAACTTGCTATCATGATGGGTAGAATTGTTAGAAATAAAGAAAAGGTGAGCCTATGTAAAGGCAAGCATTATCTCCAAAAGCCCAGGGCTCTTAGTTCATCCTGTTTAAGGGAGAAAGAGCTTTCAACTTTAACATAGGAAGGTTTTGAGAAGATAATCATGCTTTGGAAGAATAAAGAATAGGGATGCTGATGGGAGATGGAGGAAGCTAAAGCACCCTCAGGAAATGAATGTGCAGTTAGCACCACTCAGAAATAATAATGCATTAGGAGAATGTGGCTGATGAGAATGACTAAGGAAATTGTGAGAGCTCTCATGTATAAATGAGAAGGCATATGTCACTCATAGGGTCACACCACAAATTGAAAAAGGAACAAAAAAGAGTCAAGAACAAGAGCATACTATGAGGAAAACTATGCTCTGTGATGGGAGACTTATTTTTGAAGGGAACAAATGGAAAGAAAAGTTATAAATATGTGTAGATGGAAAAAAACAGCTATCCTAAACTTAAACCCTACACAGATTCAGACTCAGGCTAAAAGAGCAGGTATGTAGATGTTATTAAAAGAAATGTGGTTGAAAAAAAAAAGATGAACTTGTCATATGGGGAGAAGGAATATAAAATTTGGACAGACCCAGTCTATCATTGGTACATTCTGTATATCAAGGGAATGTGCAAAAGGTCCCCCACAACTTTGTGGATACCCTATGATGAATTTATGAAACAATTAGTATAAACCCAAAGGCCAGAAAATCAATAAGAGTGTGTACTCAGCTCTGAAAGTACAAATAAAACTTTAACATATTTAACATAGCTTGTCAACCTGCCATCTGGGGGAAGGGGTGGGGGGAAGGAGGAAGAAAGTTGGAACAAAAGGTTTTGCTGAAAAATTACCCATGCATATATCTTGTAAATGAAAAGCTATAATAAAAAAGAAAGAAAGAAAGAAAAGAAAGAAAGAAAGAAAGAGAAAGAAAGAAAGACAAGAAAGAAAGAAAGAAAGAAAGAAAGAAAGAAAGAAAGAAGAAAGAAAGAAAGAAAGAAAGAAAGAAAGAAAGAAGAAGGAAGGAAGGAAGGAAGGAAGGAAGGAAGGAAGGAAGGAAGGAAGGAAGGAAGGAAGGAAGGAAGGAAGGAAGGAAGGAAGGAAGGAAGGAAGGAAGGAAGGAAGGAAGGAAGTGCAAATGAAAAAGACTTAGTCTTCATGTTCATAGATAAGTAAATATAATATATAAAGAAAGCAACTGGACCTGTCATTTCATTGGCATAAGGAACTTCTTGGTGTGGAAATCCCATTACCAATACAAGGAGACAGTTTCACTTAAATCGTATCCTTTTAGAGAGTTGTGAACACTGGAACACTGTGAAGATCATAGGATAATGTGATTATAGGTATGGAGATCAAATATTCATAAATGGAGACAAAAGAGACTCAGAGGTCAAATTCCTAATTTTCATTTATTTTAAGTTAATTTTTTAAAATACCATTTTCAATGAACAAAAATAGATTTTTCTCCTCTAGGCTATCCCTTCTGCTACTGAGAAAGAAAAAACAAAACAAACAAACAAAAAAAAAAAACAACTTTGTAACAGATATGCATAGTCAAGCAAATAGAAATTCCCATATTGGCCATGTCAAAAAAAAAATCATATTCTATACTCTGAGTCCATTTTGCAGATAAAGAAACTGAGGATCAGGGAGGTTAAGTGACCTACTTAAGGTTATATATGTACTAAAGTATCAGAGATAGGATTTGAACTCAGGTGTTCTTCAGTCCTGAGCTAGTAATTTTCCAATGTGGCTTATACCACACTACCAAGTGCAGCCCCAAATAGATTAAAATGTAAGTGGTGAAATATTTAACAAAATAATAAAGAACCAAACAGAGATAATACTAATATGTGGTTTTCTAAATCAATATGCTCCTGCAGGGATCTTTATATATTTAATGGACTTTGTTTTCTTTCTGGGTTTAATATTATACTATTTCACTGAGTGACGTGGCTAGGATTCACAGCTAAAATGTGTCAGAGGTAGGACCTGCATCCATGTTTTCCTGCTTTCAACACAGGCTCTCTCCCTCATATTATGCTGCCTCTATGCAGGGTTTGTGCATGTATGTATATACAAGCATATTACATGTATGCATATATACATACAAGTATCTATATTTATAGTTATATATTTACATCTCTCTCTCTCTTTCTCTCTCTCTCTCTCTCTCTCTCTCTCTCTCTCTCCTCTAGAGAGAGAGAGGAGAGAGAGAGAGTATATACACACTATACATAGATTATATATAATATAACTTGGATGAGTTAAAGATTGTGCCATAATAGGGAATAGAATCACAATTCCATTTGTACATCAGAGCAGATAGTATAATGTAACACAAATAATAACAGGTGTTAATGGATGTGACACTACCTGCATTGGATTTTGGCAGGTACCTCTATTTATCCTTTATGTTCTGGAAAAGCTAAATGCATGAGATTAACATATCCCTGCCTATACATTAATAACATGGATATCAGAGATAGGTTTTAGGTGCTTACAGCAGTAACTAAATTGACTGGCTTCTCATTGAGACTTCAGGTTTAATTGTTTTGACCTCTGGTGGGGGAATTGGGATTTCTACCATCTTTTTTCTGATAACTGGCAAACTAGCAGTTTTCTCTGTTACAGCTAGGTTTTATAACAAAGAAAGAAGCCAACTACTAATAGCCATGTTTAAAAAATTAATTAATATTGAAAACAGTGGTGAAATTCATATTATTACCATTTCAACATACTCCCATCAGGGAATATCTTTAGTGGAAAATAAATTTTGATACTAGGTAGCTACTAAGGAGTGGTCAGGTTTTTACTCTTCCTGAAATAACCCAGTGAGAACTAAAATTTCAAAACAATCATTTGGTAAAAATATTACAGTTAAACATGTCATGCCTCTTATGGGCACTTAAAATATGGAATCTGTGAAGATTATGACAATAATGATCAAGATCATGTCCTGCAATTAGCATCTAGAGCTATTAGGTGAAAGACATGTACTTCATTAGGAAGGATGGGGCTATCTCCTTGAAATATTAATGGGTGCAAATTTGTGAACCTTGCTACATACAGGTCAAAGATTTGTAGGGAAGAGTAGGGAATTGTTGAGAAGATAGAGGACTCTTTTGCAAACCAAGTATTTTTACAGTCTGACAAGAAACTATTTTAAGTCTCTGTTCAGGAACCTTGTTCACATTTTGTTCAGAATGGTCTGCATATCAAAAATTTCTCTGAATAGTAACTGAGAAAATGTACCTTTCCCTTCTTAACAAAGGTAGCAATCTATGGGTGTGGAACACAGCAGATTCTGTCAGACCAAATTGATATGATGATTACTTTTCCTAGAAACATATACATTCTCTCTCTCTCTCTCTCTCTCTCTCTCTCTCTCTCTCTCTCTCTCTCTCTCTCTCTCTCTCTCCTCCCTCCCTCCCTCCTCTCTCTCTCCTCTCTCTCTCTCTCTCTCTCTCTCTCTCTCTCTCTCTCTCTCTCTCTCTCTCTCTCTCTCTCTCTCCCTCTCTCTCTTTCTCTCTCTCTCTCTCTCTCTCTCTCTCTCTCTCTCTCTCTCTCTCTCTCTCTCTCTCTCTCTCTCTCTTTTTCTTCTTTCTTTTCAGCAGACATAAATATACTGATGATTAAAATTGAAATAATAGAATTCTCAGAAGAATCCTAGAGTTATAAATAACCTCAATTAATCACCAAAATTAACTTTTGTCCTCCTTCCCTTCCTTCTTCCTTCCTTTCTTTCCTTCTTCCCTTCCTCCTTCTTTCCTCCTCTTCTCTCTCTCCCTCCCTCTCTCTCTTTTTCTTTCTTTCTTCTTTTTAGAAATGAGGAATCAACTTCAATCAATAAACTTTTCTAAAAGTTTAAATAACTTTTTAAAAAAGTTCTAAATAACTGTTTTCTAAAATATGAGGCAAGATCCTCAGCTAAAAGGATGGAAAGAGGATGAGCCATGAGAGGTTTGAGGAGAATTGCCAAAGTTTGAAAGAGCTACTACATTAAGAAAAAAATATAGATGGATTGCCCAGTAGCCATAAGGTTGCAGTTTGGATTGTATAACATAAATTTGCAGTGAACCCAGGCAGAATGATTATGTGATTTTCTTTTCTTTCACTCACCAGTTATGTGTATAGGAAAGAAAGTAGCAGACTGTCAGTCAGCCATCACTGAGGCTTGACCAGGTGCAATGGGTAATTATGATAAGAGGATTAGGGACCCAAGAAGACACTACAGATGCAATTGAACTGGTTCACCGGAAACAATGGGAAAAAGAGAAGTGATGGCTAGTGAGGAGAGAGGGCCCAGGAAGGAACTGAGGGGTAAAGAAAGTGGAAGTCATGGTGTGGAAAAAGAGTAAGATTTTGTAAGGGAAGGCAGAGGGAGAGGTGAAAAGCCAATAGATTATGGTCAGAGAAAGGGATTTCAAAATTCTTAAATGTAGAGGTAGTGTATTTGTGAGTGAAAGCAAGATCAATGACCACTTCATGTTTAATAGGGAAGGGATGAAGGATTATAATACAAAAAGGAAATGTTAAGGAACAGTGTGGTTGAGCAGTTGAGGAAAAGTCAACATGTATATTGAAGAGGAAAAATTTGTGAGCTAAGTACTGAACTCATTAAGGAAGGAAGAAGAATGGCTTGAATGTCTGTAGATAGCAGCTACCAGGATAAATATAAATAGCATGAACCTCAAAGGAAGAAAAATCACTTGATTGTGGAGATAGAGGGACCATCTGGTAATGGTGACAGGAAGCAAATAATGTTTCTACTCTTCTATTTAAACCAGCCAACTGAGGGGAATGAGTGAAAGCATAGCCGATACTAGAAACAGGGACAAGGAGATTTTCATCCACAGAGAGCCAGGTTCTAGTGATAGATAGAAGAGGGAAAGAATAAGAGAGGAAAAAAAAAGATTTATGATGAAAGAAAGATTATTGCCTATGGAATTTGTCCAGAATCACATGGGTAACAGATGGAGGGTTTAAACCAGGTCCTCTAACGTCCTACTCCCTTTCCGTGATGTCATATAACCTACCATGACTGGAAGATCATTGCTTACAAAGAGGAAGGAGAGAATGAGGGAGGGAGGGACAGAGGAAAGAAGGAAAGAAGGAAGGAAGGAAGGAAGGAAGGAAGGAAGGAAGGAAGGAAGGAAGGAAGGAAGGAAGGAAGGAAGGAAGGAAGGAAGGAAGGAAGGAAGGAAGGAAGGAAGGAAGGAAGGAAGGAAGGAAGGAAGGAGAGAGGAAGGGAAGGGAGGTACATAAAGATTAAGCCAACATAGCTAAACAGAAAGGCAGACAGATATATGGTTGGATAGATAGATGGATAGACGATTAAGGTGGTAATGATAGAATCCTCAAAAGAGTCCTAGAGCTATAAGGAACCTCAATCATCTAATCAAACCTAATTCCCGTACTATGAATTGATGGACAACATTCTCTGACAAGTGGTCGTCCAGTCTACAGTTGAAAACTTCCAGCTGTATCATTTTAGGCATGTCACTTAACTCTCAGAGTTTCATTTTCCCCATTTATAAAATTGGGTCATTTATACTTGCTACCTCACAAGGTAGTTGTGAGAAATGTGCTTTGTAAAGCACTATGTAAATATGAGTTATTAATACATCCCAGATTCATTTTTATACTGCTCTAATTAGGAAGTGTTTTTTTTTTTCCTTCTATGAATTCTAAATCTTCACTCCTGTAAATTTTCCTCATTGGTTCTGATTCTTATGATCATAGCTTGTAACCCCAGAAAAGGACCTGAGAGGCAACTTTATCAGTTTAAAAATGATAAAACATGAAAAGTGACTTAGCTAAGATCATACAGACATGTTTACTATTTCATATGTGTTGTGAATTTTCTTTATTTAAGAAATAGATCTTATTCATGTGGGATATGAGGGAGATCAGGACAGTTTCAGGTCTCTCTGGTGGTTCACCATATGAAATGGCAGGGAGATTTTTTTAAAGGAGACAAATGCCCATTACTACTTTTCTGAATCCAAGCAGGGATGGGAGGTGCAATCCATTCAACTTCCCTATATAAACATACTTAGGGACATTACATACTATTAAAATGCCAATTATTTGGATTATTAGTATTAGCAGATTTCATTGTCAGATTGGGGAGGGAGGTTTTACAAAACATACAAAGGATTTTCCCAGGATTACACAATATAGAATGCAGTTTTCATTACCTAGCACACTCCTCACTTCTTAGATTTGTCAGCCTCACTTCTATATTCATTCCCAACACTGTAGTGTCCTCAGCTCCCAACAAGCTTGTTGAGATGAATTTAATTGAATTGAAGGATGATAAAACTGCAACTAGGGATTCTCTAGAGAGGGTCAGTCTCCTATTCTCTTGATATATTTAAATGAAAAGATTTTTCTCATCTGAGAAAGAAATAAAACACAATTCAGTTCAATTCTCTTATGGAGAATCTACCATGTAGATTCCAGGTACTTAAGGGATTCAAAAATGAAGGCGGCACTGCTTTCACCATTCTTTTTAGTCTAGTAGAGGAGACAAAACATCTATGCAAATAGCCATAACTGGTTGCCATAATTTGGTAAGCTTTATAGGAAAGTAACTTTAGTTTATATTTATTCTTCATATATACTTATATGTGCATGTTATCTTCCCCAGCAGAATGTAAATTCCTTGACACTTGAGATAGCACCTAGCACACATTACATATTTAATAAATGTTTATTGAATGATTGCATGATTAATGGAGGAGATGCCTAGGGATGGCTCAGATATAATAATATCTGGAGTGAATATCGGTCTCAACTCTAGGAAGTCTAAAAAGCATAAGTCAAAATATTTCTGAAATTGTATGATTATTTTATGATCAAGGAAATTAATAGAATCAAATAAAATAGTTTAACAGGAAATTTAAATGTATCAGTCTAAATTCATAAACCATATAGATCCTCAATAACAGTATTCTGACTCTTTTTAATGTTTTTTTTTGTTTGTTTGTTTTTTTTGTTTTTTTGTTTTTGCGGTGGTTGATGGTGGGTAGTGGGAGTGTTTTGGTTTGGGTCCAGACCTGCGATTTCATGGATTTAAGGAACTTCTGATTTGGAAATTCTTTCCATACATGCAGGTAAGTAACTAACTTGTTAATATCTTAATATTCACAAAAAGTTGCCTTGGAGGTTTGCCCATAGTCAAATAGTTAGTTTATGTCAAAGACGATTCAAGTCCAGGTCTTCCTGGATTAAAGTAGTATATCTACTATGTCAGGATGCCCCTACAAAGTCAGAAAAATTATAAAAATTCCCAAAACAGACTGAAAATTCTTGTGACATCTCTATGTTATCACCTTTCTGCTATGTGGATAGAAACTAACCAAAATAAAATTTGAATTAATTTTTTCTCAATTAACAAACTTTTTCTCTTTCTCTCTCTCTCTTTTGTCTCCCTCTAAAAACCAGATTTGCATTGTCAGGCAAAATAAATCCCCTTCTTGACCATGTACAAAAATGTATGTCTCGAGAAATGTATAAAGTCAGAGAAAAGTAAAACTGTAGTCTGAAGTTATATTTTGATTCTCTATTCAAAAGGAATTTGCAACTAAGAAAAAAACTTTAAAATTTCTTAAATTATCAGGCTGAGTAGTTCTGCTTTTCCCATTCCTCAGAACATTTGGAATCAGACAGCCTCAGTTGGCACTCCTTGCAGTACTTACCTGAAAATGAAACATTAAGTCCAAGCTGTATTGTAGAAAATTATTGACTGCCCTTCCTTAAAACAATTCAACTTCCTACCTAGTTTGAAAGGCATTTCTAAGGTGAGGTTTGAGCTAAATTATTTTCATATCTAAAACCTCTACAAATGTGTTTCTGTAACTACCGTGGCCTTCTCTATCTTGCCGGCTGGGCTGCTTAACCCTTCTGTGTCAGGACTTTTGAATTTCCAGCATGTCAAGATAATCTCTTTTGTAGGATAGGTCAACTTCAGAGGCAAGTTCCAGAAAGCACATGCTCAAGAATTAATGCATGTTATTTATAATCAAGCTGCCACATAAATGTCGACTGAAGCAAGCTCCCCTATCTGAAAGACACCATAATTCCAGGCATAGGGCTCTAGCTGCTCCCTTTGAAAGCCAATACACGAATAGAATACATTATTTCTCAACTATTTTAATCTAAATGAGAGTTCCTTAAAGGTGAGTGCTTAGTTAGCACTGAAGAGCTTTAAAAAAAAAAAAGTCCATATTTTCCATTTGTTTCCCAGATGATACAGTTACTGTAAATCTACTAAATGGATATACTTCAGGTATATGCAGAGAGCAGGGAACAGGAAGTTCCCCAAACTTTTAATGCCAGGTAGTTTTGTAAGACAAAGTAAGCCTATCCTGATCCATGTTTGCCTCTTTTACTGGTGTCCTCTACCAGGAAATTACTTTGTAATTATGCCTGCTGCATCTATTTTGTCTTTACACATATTATGATAATAGCTAATATTTATATAATGCTTATTATGTACCAGTCCTTATTTTAATACCCATTTTACAGAGGAAAACAAGGGGAATTTCTTTCTGAGAGTCATACAGCTACAGTTTCTGACTTCACGATCCCATTTAGAATTTTCATGGCAAAAATGTTGAACCATTTGTCATTTCCTTCTCCAGCTCATTTATAGATGAGTAAACTGAGGAAAATGGTTAAGCGACTTCCTCAGGATCACACAGCTATCAAATGTCTAAAGCCAAGTTTGAACTTCTGAAGATGAGTCTTCCTGACTTTAGACCCAGTACTCTACACACCACATACACACAACTAGTAAGGGAAATTTCACTCAGTTTTTCTTGATTTTGAGCCCAGAGCTCTATCCTCAGCACCGGTCCAAGCTGCTACTTGTTCCTTGCTCCCTGCCATTTAAGTAAATTCCTTGAGAGCAAAACTATTTCATTTAAAAAAACCCTTTTCTATACCCATTCCCTGGGCTATATGCTCATAATAGAATTAATAAAAACTTGTTGAATTGAATATAGTAGCAGTTTGGTTAGGATACATAATTGGTGGTGTTTTTCTAACTGGTGAATGATTATCCTTTTTTCAGATTCAAAGGGAGTACTACATAAGTTATCATTGAGGCTTTACTCCACATAGAGGTGAATTTGGTGATCAAGTCCTGAAATTTCTTTCTATTGCTTTTTGATATCCAGGGAGATGTACATGGATAGAGCTGACAAAGTCCTCTCCCTCAAGTCCAAATGTGATTGAAAAGGCTGCTCTGCGAAGAGCAATCCCTACCTAACAGATTTTATTAGGAATTTGACCTTTGGGTAATGACAAAACCTATTTCTACAGAGCCTGCCAATGTTTGAGTGTCATCATAATTCAGTGGAGTATTTTTGTTCAAACTTTGCTTACCTTTGATTGCTTCATTCTAGCAAAGTCCATCTGTTGCTGTCATTTCACAGCTGACGGTCCTTGGGGTGTAGCATTGCTTCAAACCACGCTTCATTGGAATCAAAGATAACTTGGAACACCTACAGAGTGCATTTCAAACTAACAATGTGTTGGAAAGTGGGCAGGAATCAGAGGGGAAAACCTGCCCTGGCTTTGTATCTGTAAGAAGTCTTACTTTCATGGAGCTATTGTGAAATACAGGCAACCTGATTTAGCAGTGCTGAGATTTTATCATTGTGGGAAGCTCCAGGGGCAGAATTTCTTTTATCAATGCAAATCAGCATGTTTACTACAGACTGAGATAATGAGGGGTTAAGTGATTTGCCCAGGATCACAGAGCCAGGATGTGTAAGAGGCTGGACTTGAATCCAGGTTGTCCTAGATCTGAGGTCAGCTCAGCTCTCTATCTAGTTACTGCATCATGCTGTTCCTCCAGCTTCAGAAGAAAAGGGAAGGTATGGCATGTGAATAGTTGGTTACAAAGATGGTTTCTAGGACAGGGATGACAGTTTAAGTGCAAAAATGACACTTTTTTTCTCTCTCTTTCTCTTCCTTTTCCTTTTTCTCTTCCCTTCCCTTCCCTTTCCCTTTCTTCCTTCTTTCCTTCACAGGAGAGAGTTCAAGATGTCCATTATGCAGTTAGAGGTACAAAATTGAAAATTAGAGAAAAAAATAGGTGAGGGGAAAACAGATTTTAGAATTGTTATCAGAGAGATGGTAATTCCTCTTCCTCTTCCCTTCCCTTCTCTCCTCCCCTCTCATTCCTTTCTTCACCAGGAGAGACTCCAGCTACCTAGGGCAGGAATGAATTTATTTTGATTACAATTTAATCAACACATCTTTTAATTTCTTTCTGTTTTAAAGTCTTAGTGGTATCTTTTCTTTTAACATCAAAGTTATTTATAGACATAACTTTCCTCCTTCCCTCCAGTAAAGCAAAAAACAAGTAAAATCAACCCATGCCATCAAAGCATTATATTTGTTTTTCTAGCTCTTAGCACAGCATATAATAAATTGTTGTTTGTTCTTCATTCTAGAAGAGTACCATGACATCAGGGAGGTGATATCATGACATGCAAGTGAATTGGATTTAAGTGAGGGAGGGTTGTGCAGAGTCACCTGCCTCACTTTCCCCTCCAGAACCATTTGATCCAGTGGCTAGATATAGATCAAGATGATTAGAGATGCCCCTGGATGCAATGGGAGACTTGGTCTTTTTAAGCTAAGATCTTCAACAGGTCTAAGTTTACTGTTACTCTTCAGTGATTAAGGGTAGGTAGCAAATGAGGCAAAGAATTTCCTCTTTCACCTAATCCAAAAAAAAAAAAAATCTAAATAAATAAATGATTAAATGAATTTGGGAAGGATAGGCCTCAGGATTTCGGGCCAAGCAGAAATGATTGCTATTTAAATTCAATCTGAATCAATCAGAACCCAAACCATAAGCAAATAGGGCTTGGCCTAGGGCCTGTTCATGGCCAATTAGAATCAAATTGATTTTGGTTTAAGACTGGTCTTTAAGAAAGAAATCTAGTAAGGAAACCCCAAGACATGTTGGAAGGGTTCAGAGGTGAAAAAGAGAAAAAAAAAGTGCTTTGAAGAGCATCTGTAGGTAAGGGTATGATGCCCCATGTGGACAGAGAAAGGAATATGTATAATAAGTACATATTGCCTAACTGATCAGACAGATTATACAAGATTATAGATCTTACTCAACTACCTCTTCAACAAAAGAAAGTTCTATGGAAAGGATATTAGTCTAAAGAATTTCAGATCTGATGAAGAGGATTTTAAATTGAAATTGGAAGATTTGAGGAAGGAAAAAAACTGTCCACAGTAACAGAGAAATTAGGAAAAGAGAAAACCATGTGGGAAAAGATAATGAGTCCAGTTTTGAACAAGTGGAATTTAAAAAATATATAGCACATACAGTTTAAGATGTCCATTATGCAGTTGGAGGTACAAGATTGGAAATTAGGAGAAAGAATAGGTGAGGGAAAATAGATTTGTCATCAAAGAGATGGTAATTAAATTCATATGAGTGCATAAAAGACAGCTAGGTGACATAATGAATAGAGTTCAAAGTGTGGGATCAGGAAGACTTGAATTCAAATCTGACCACTACATACCTGTCAGATTGGCTAAAATGACAGGAAACAATAATGACCATTGTTGGAGGGGATGTGGAAAAACTGGGACACTGATACATTGTTGGTGGAGTTGTGAAAGAATCCAGCCATTCTGGAGAGCAATTTAGAACTATGCCCAAAAAGTTATCAAACTGTGCATACCCTTTGACCCAGCCATACTACTACTGGGCTTATATCCCAAAGAGATCTTAAAGAAGGGAAAGGGACCTGTATGTGCAAGAATGTTTATGGCAGCCCTCTTTGTAGTGGCCAGAAACTGGAAACTGAGTGGATGCCCATCAATTGGAGAATGGCTGAATAATTTAATTATATGAATGCTTTGGAATATTATTGTTCTGTAAGAAATGACCAGCAGGATGATTTCAGAGAAGACTTACATGAACTGATGCTGAGTGAAATAAGCAGAACCAGGAGATCATTATACACAGCAACAACAAGACTATACAACTATCAATTCTGATAGACATGGCTATCTTCAACAATGAGAGGATTCAAACCAGTTCCACTTGTGCAGTGATGAAGAGAGCCATCTATACCCAGAGAGAAAACTGTGGGAACAGAGTGTGGAACACAACAAAGCATTCTCACTCTCTCTGTTGTTATTTGCTTACATTTTGTTTTCTTTCTCAATTTTTCTTTTTCTTTCTTCTTAATCTGATTTTTCTTGTGCAGCAAGACAACTATATAAATATGTATACATATATTGGATTTAATATGTATTTTAACATATTTAATATGTATTGGACTATCTGCCAGCTAGGGGAGGGGTGAGGGGAAGGAGGGGAAAAATTGGGACAAAAGGTTTTGCAAGGGTCAGTGTTGGAAAAATTACCCACACATATGTTTTATAAATTAAAAAGCTGTAAATAAAGTTAAAAAAAAAAAAGAATTCAAATCTGGCTTCAGATATTTCCTAGCTATGTGTTCTTGGACAAGTCACTAAACCCTCATCGCCTCAGTTTCCTCATTTGTAAAACAAGCTGGAGAAGGAAATGGCAAACCATGCCAATATCTTTATCATGAAAACCCATATGAAGTCACAAAGAGTTGGACATGATTGAATGTGAGTTTTTTATTGCTAGTATATGAATTAAAACTTCTTAATATCTTTATGTTTGAGTATGGACAAAAGGGACAGGGTCTTTACCTATCACATTGTATTTTATTGCCTTCTTTGAAGAAGGCAGACCATTTAAAGTGTTTCAGTTAAGGGAAGAAGGTTTTTTTTTTTGTTTTGTTTTGTTTTGTTTTGTTTTGTTTTGTTTTTTTCATTTACATAACTGGGAGATGACTATGAACCACTACATAGAATTCCCAATAGCCCTATTTTTGTCCAATGCATTTTTGATTTCCTTCACAGGCTAATGGTACACTATTTCAAAATCCAATTCTTTTTGTACAACAAAATAACTATTTGGACATGTATACACATATTGGATTTAATTTATACTTTAACATATGTAACATGTATTGGTTGGAGGGGGAGGAGGGTGGGGGGAAGGAGGGGAAAAACTGGAACAAAAGACTTGGCAATTGTCAGTGCTGTAAAATGTGAATATTGAAGCTCTGTATCTAAGTTGGTTGTGTTCCTTTCAGTTCTTTTCCCAGTTTGCTTTGTGTTTGGTTTACATTTATGCATTGCTGTTATGTTTGTTCAAGGGGGAAAAAAAAGTATTTTAAAATTTAATTTGATTTATAAAGTTTAAAACAGTATTTATTTTGTAATTATGATTTGGGTTGGGGAAGGGGGACTACATTATAAACACTTATTGTAAGAAACTGGAGAACTTTATGTAAAGCAATACCTTGCCAAAGATATAAGAAGAGCCTCTTTGATGTGGACATGACAACAAAAGTTCATGAGATCAGGAAAAGAGATAATATTTAAGGACAAAAAAAGAGGACCTAAAAAAGGGCCATAGTACAGAGAGAAATTCTGTGTGTCCTCTAAGCTGAATTGGGAAACAGAAAGCCTAGGAAGTCCAAAGTTTATTGAGGCAACACTGGTTCAAAGACTTGAGCTATATGTCTGACCCCAGTCAATACAGTGCACTGTTACTCAAGTTAATAGTGCCTCCTGACCAGATTCATCTCCTTGAGACTTTGGAAGATAAGGGGAACCACACCCTCATGATCCAACACCATATCTTTAAAAGGCACATCCTTTTAATGTTATTGTTGAGTAAACTAATTTGTTAACTGTTTGGTTTACAATCAGGGGTACACTGAAACTGACTTGTACTGACTCCCAAGAGCTGATTGTTAAAATTTCAGTGTGAGCATTTACACCTCAGAAATTGGAAAAAGACTACAAATCAGGACTTGATTTATTGTTTTATTGATTGTCTAGACTTAAGAGAGTGATGGAGAAAATGTTAACAAGACAGATGAAGCTTTAAAGTGTGTCACACATTTTTTTTTTCTTCTTTCCTAGAGAATCAGTTGTGAAACTTTTATCATTGTACTCCTGTCTACAAGTGTCTCATTTTGTTCTAATTCTGTGCCCAAACCATTGAACTGGGATGAGTAAGAACAGCCCTAAAAATAAAGCCCTATAAAATCCTATACTTACAGTTCAAAACTCAACTGGGAAAAACATAAGAAGCAATAGTTCACATGACAAAAACCTGGGGATTTTAGTGGATTTCAAGTTTAATATCTATCAATAGTGTGACACTTCAACCAAAAAACCTTCATGTCAATTTGACTATGCAAGCATATAAAATTCAGTTCAAGGAAGGCAGATTATATTCTGGCTATACTCTGTTCAAGAGTTTTGTGTTCAGTTCTGGCCACATTTTACAAAGGATATTGACAGTAAGGCACATTCAGAGGGTTTTTGATGATGCATGAAGATTTGTTGAAGGAGCTGGAAATATTTATTCTCAACAAGAGAAGAAAGGGAAACAATATTTGAATTTAAATATTTGAAAAGTTCAGAATGTTGATGGTTTCATATTATTGTGCTTACCTCCAGAAGGAAGAACTAAGAACAACAAATAAATTTAATACAAGGCAGCAATTTGGCTCCATTTAAGGTTGCTAACTAAACCTGTGGTCTCTGCACTCCGTCTAAAAAAAAACACCACACAACTATTTTGGTAACCACATTTCAATATAATAACTTTCTTCCATAATCCTATGTATTTAAAAATATTATTCTGAGGAGTCCATAGCCTTACAAAACTGCTCAAGGGATCTCTGTGACAAAAAAAAAAAAAAAAAAAAAAAGTTAAGAAAACATTCTTTTCCCAAATTAAAATGACCTAATATGTGTTGTTGAGTTAACCTTCCCTGGAGTTCCTTAAGGAAAGACTGGATGTCTGCTTATTCCATGAATTGTCATTCCCAGGACTGTGTGGAAATATTCTTTGCTTTAGATGCTCTTGAAAGTCTCTCAGAACCTAAATCTGTTTTTACAGACATATTGTTAGTTCAAATGTTTTAGCTCCTTGCATTAGGCCATAACGGAATAACAAATGAGTACTTTCCTTTTGGTTTTCCATGTAGAATAAATCAGTCAAAAGAGGTCAGACATATAAGGGTCTTTCAGCAAAGAACTCGGCTCTATAATAGATTGCACACATGATGTTCAAGCAATCTGAATGAGGAAAGATTGCTAGTCTTGGTATGGGAATACTAAATTCAAATCTAGCCTCAGGCATCAACTTGCTATATTATTCTGGTCAAGTCAAATGACTTATATACTCTCTGAACTTTACTTTCCTCATTTATATAATAGTAATTATAATATCTGTAAACTTACTTAGTTGTTTTAAGTATTAAATAAATAAGAATATGTTTAAGCACTTGGCAAATCTTAAAGTCCTATAAGAATGTCAGTTGTTATTACTGTTGTAATTAGTATTTTTATTATTATTGTATTATTTATCACTAATAGTATTCTTAGTCCTTCCACCACAACCATATTCCTAACAGTGCCATGTACATTAGTCTATTCTTAACTCTTCTGTTAAGCTATAAGGCTTATTTTTTTATTGTGGTAAATTGCAATAAACTCTTGATTTTTGCCATATTAACTTCTAAAAATGCAATGTTACTGCCTTGGATCCAATTTTCTTTCATGAAAAAAGTACTTGATTATTCTGCTGAAATTATCCCCTCTTGAAGTTTCAGAGACTATACTGCCTTCTCATTTTTCACTAAGTTGTTTAAGATATGCAGAATTTAATGGTTTTCAGTCTATAAATTCAGAAATTGGGATATTTAAAGGCCTCCCTAGTCTTAGCCTTGCATATACTAATCACAAAGATTATGAAATCTGCCTAAGGAGGAGACATTTAATATTCATTTTCCTTCTAAATCTAAGACTATTCCTTGGACTGTACACTGTACTTTTTGCAAACCTTTTGGCAAAATTAGGCCTATATAATTAACTAACGCTGTGGAATTTGTGGGGCACTGCGATTATTACCTTTTAGAAAAATCCTATTTCAGTATTTCATCATGATAGAAGTGACCCTGGATTTTCAGAGGTTATGCCAGCAGAGCACAAATTCTGGCCTTTTCTCGGGCTTCATGTACTTGACCTCTCTGTCACAGTTGACCACCTCCTTCTTGAGCACATTCTCTTCTGTTTCTGGGTGCTTCTCCTACCTCTCTGACCACTTTTTAAAAATGTCATTTGCTGGATTATTATCCATCTCCTAACTTTTTAGTGTGGGTATTCTCCAAGGTTTTGTTCTAGATTCTCTTCTCTTTTTAGGTTCCCCTCTCTGTATGAAAACTCAAGGCTATGTACAAGCCTTACCTCTCTCTTAAACTTCCCACATGCCCCATCAACTGAATGCCAAATCAACTGAATATCTCCTCTTACATGTCCCTAGGTATGTCAAACTCAAAATGTTAAACCAAAGCTCATTCTCCCCACTCTAAGCTTTGGAGATATATTTCCATCTACAAGTTCCTGGGAAACATTACTTTGTAAATTTATGAAAACATTTTGTCTTTCCTATAAAACAGAAAATTAGGTTCATTATTTATTATCACTTTTTTATTATCAATTTCCTTGTTTGTAAAATGGAGACCATAAGTAAACTTATCTCCTAGGGCTGTTATGAGGATCAATGAGTTAACACAGGGAAAGAGTTTTGTAAACCTTAAAGCACTATATAAATATTGGTTTTGTTATTACTATTATTGTAATTGCTAGTGTTATTATATTGCTAAAGACTAATCCTTTTCCTTTAGGAGGAAAGTGGAAAGTACCCAAGAGGAGAATTTGGATATTTTAGGATTTGTTCTTTTTTCTGAAATAAACAGTGAAAGAATATGCAGAAAAAGCATAAAAACAGGATGCTTTGTTTCCTTTCCTAAATCATGATCTTGTAGGGGGCTTTCCTACTTTACTTATTTTATTGTTTACTTTTGCCTAATGCAAATAATAAAGCCCTTGAAGGTGAATGCCATGTTTATTTACATATGTTGAACAGAACCATTTTTTGAATTTTTAAATTCAACTTTATTTTTTTCAGTGAAAATATGCCTTTTCTCATTGAAGAAGACTCCTCTTTCCCCCGAAACATGTATAGTCAGAAAACAAATTCTCTCTTTGGCCATATGGATGTGTGTATGTATATGTTTGTGAATGTGTATGTATGGAAAGAGAGATCTATATAGATCTATATCTATACATAACATATATAGAGTTCTCTCTACACACACACACACACACATATACACATATCTGTGAATATATATTTCTATATAAACATACATTCCATATCTCATATATCAAGATGACATTTATTTGAAATATGCACATATTTAAATACACACATACACACACACATTCCATTTCTCTTAATTGCTAAACCTGATGGGTTTTTCTCAGTCTTCATCCTTCTTGACCTCTCTGTACATTTGATTTGTTGATCTCTCTCCATTCCTAAATTCTTATTCTCTTTTCACTTGTTTGCTGAAAATAATGTATATCTCCTATGGAAGGAAATGTATGTGTGTGTGTGTGTGTGTGTGTGTGTGTGTGTGTGTGTATGTGTGCACATGGGGTAATTTCCTATATCCCCCCAAAACTGCAAATGGAATTTTTAAGCTATTTAAAATTTTTGCAGATGAAAAATTTCAGTGGGTCTTGAACCAATTTTTGAAAAAAATTATAAATATGCAATTCCTTTCAATTAGTGTGCAATGAGAATTGATTGACCTAAGAGAAGAGGGACATTTGTTAGTCAAATTTCAACAAAAACTTTTGCATAAGTGGTGAATGGGATTGAAAAATTATCATGATTTAGTAACCATAGCAATGATGTCTTCCATTTAGAGCTACCAATTTTTGTGAAGTATATTTTTAAACTATAATAATGATTAAAACCAATTATTAAAATAAATTGCACCTAGAACTGATGGGGGTTGAGATCCCTTTAAGATTCCTTTCTGATTTCCCCAACCTCCATGGCTGACCTCCATGGCTGATTCACAAATCCTGGTCAAAAAGCACCCTTTTGAATTCCAATGATATCTGGGCCCAACCCCCACCGGGTCTGAGCTGGCTTGGGTTTTCTCAGTCCCCACAATCTGCTCAGGTTTCCCCAACCCCCATAAACAGTTTCTTTCTTATCCGAAAAGCCCATCTGGACCTTGACTCCACCCAAAAGCCCATTTTAGGTATAAAAGAGCCAGGAGCTCTTCCCCCCAAACATGGTATCCTTTCAGCCATGTAAGGGTTCCTGCCCGCCCAGTGACCACCTTTGGCCCTGGCGTCTTTCCACCTTAAACTTTACTTCTAAATCCCTACAATAAACCTTTTTTTTTTTTTTAATCAATCTAGGTTTTCGGGACTGTAAATTCATTTACAGGGGACACTGTGCCGTCATGGGACTATCTTACTATCTTTGCACTGACCAACAGGGTTCCCCCTTTCCTATCACTCAACAGAACTAGGCTTTCTAATCACTATATCACAAAGTGTTAAACTAAGACTTTCAAAAATTAAAACTTGATCACATTGTTTTATAAAGGGGTTTGTGTCAATGAACAAAATATTTTATTCCCTCAACAGAAACTTAAAATTTTTTATTTTATGTAAACTGTATTCCATACTTGTTAGTAGAGTAATATATGTATATAAATTCTAAATAATTAAATATGTTAATATCTGCGTTTGAAAAAAATTGATGATGGGTATCTAGTCAAAAAATATTTGAAGTCCATTACTTTAGATTGTTTAAATAGCTAATCATTCACAGTCAAACATTTTAAAATTTCTTTACAGTATAAAATATAGAATACATAGTTAGGAAAAACTAGAAATAAATCCCTTCTCTAATACTAGCTACATAATAATACAAAAGCCATTTAATCTTTTTGAAGTTAAGGTTTCTCATTTATGAAAATGGGAATCAAAATAACATAAGATCTCCTCATAGGATTATTGAAAGATTCAACTAAGATATGTATACAAAAATAATTTCCCCAATTTTAAATTGCCATATAAATATCAATTATTATTATCATCATTATTATTCATTGTAATAGTTTTGAATCTATGGCTTTAGTTTCTTGCTAATTCTCTGAGGTTTTCTAAGTATATCCTCATTGTACCAACAAATAGGGATAATTTTCCTCTTTTGGTGTTTATTCCTTTAATTTCACTCTTCTGTTTTGTTGTTTTTTGGATGATACTAATAGGGGGCAGAAGGGCATCTTTATCTTATCCCTATTTGTATTGGGATTTTGCTATGGATTGATTGGTTTTTGTTCTATATGGAAAATGGAAGTGACAGTATGAAACCTCAAAGGTTTCCTTGCCTTAAACCCAGAAAAGAGCACAGATTAGCAGTACACAGTGAAGATAGTTTTGCTTATAAAACAAAGGCAGTTTTGTACTCCGGGTCTTCACACTTTATATAATCTTGTTAGATTATACTGAGAGTCTAGAGCAGAGATTCTCAAACTACGGCCCGAGGGCCAAATGAGGCCGGCTAAGGAGGTTTATGCAGCGTGCCTGGTTATGGCAAATGGGCTGAGGGGCTGAGACAGAGTGTGAGTTTTTGTTTTTGCTATAGTCCGGCCCTCCCACAGTCTGAGGGACAGTGAATTGGCCCCCTGTTTAAAAAGTTTGAGGACCACTGGGAGGTATTCTTCTTTTCCTCTTGGTGGAGCCCTTGTGACTTGTGAATTTCCACAATTATATGGAATGAAAATAACTAACTTGAGAGGTTCCTACATTTGAGATTTACTTCCAAATACAAAAGTGTCAAACTAGTGTTGTAACAGAACATTTTATTACATGTTGGATAGTCTGATGCTTAAAAGTTTCTCTTAATGTGAAGAAGTGGGAAACAGTTTAGCAAATACAATGCAAAACACCTGCACACATAATGCCCACTAATGACAGTTTCTTAGATCCAAAGCTCATATTGTGGGGAGTTGAGTGTGGATGAATGCCATTTCCCCTTGTTAAATTGATTCAGTTAATTTATGGGAGAGAGCAAAAATTAAAGAAATCTTCCCCATGTGATATGTTTGTCAATCCTTCTGGGAACCTGCGCACCGCCCATATAAGAAGAAGAGCTCAATTTCATCACCTGTAGCAGATTAAAACCTAGGATAAAACATGAAGACATTAGAGGTTTGTTGTTTGTTTTGTTTTTGAAATCTTCCTCAGTTGTATGATTCAATACTCGCTTTCCCATTAAGTCCCAGGTAACTTGAGGTCCTGTCTTTCCAGTTTCTCCAATTTCCAGTCCATCCTTCACCTACATGCCAAAATAATATTCCTGAGACAAAGCACTGACCACCTCCTCCTACTCAAAAATGTTTCCTGACTCTACTATTTATTGCCTCTGGGATACAATGCAGTCTTATCATTCTGGTACTTAAGGCCTTCTACAATCTAGTTCCAAACTATCTTTTCTGTCTTACTCCACATCACTTGGTCTTCATGTAGGAGTTATGTCATTTAAAAAATTTTATCCCCAAGGCCTTGGGATATAATAGACACTTAGTAAATACTTGTTGATGGAGTTTGCCATTTAGCCAAAAGGGATCGCTATTCTAGGAGTTTCCCAGGTTCCTCACTCCATCCTTCTCCCACTTATATATAAAGTCTACACAAGCTTTGAAAGGATGTTTCTCATTTGTGTTTTTCTGATTCTGTATCTTTCATTCGGGCTCAGTGCATATTCCAATTTGTCTAATTTTCTTATTGTCTCCCTCCTCAGATGGAATTCCTCCTATATCTTAAGGCAGTTTTAAATAATTAAAGCTGTATTCATTTTATAGCTGGACTTAGCATTTACTCAGAGTTGTGGTGAGGTCCTATTGAAAAAATATCTACAAAGAATTTTGCAGGCCTTGTTTATATAAAAGTTTAGCTATTATACGCATAATTATAACATATATATTATGTTTCCATTACTCCTCTGGCTACATAGAGATATAGTATTGCCTTTCAGGTCCAGAAGACCTGGGTTGGTAGCCTGATTAGTTTTTAATACCCTTGGGAGCTTGGGAAGGTTGATTTCTGGGGGACATCGTTTCCTCATCTGGAGTTTACAGAGGCTATTGGAGCAAAAGAGAATCAATGACATGGTCTCAAGTCAAGGGAATTGAGGCTTAAAGTCGTTTGCCTCGTTACACAGATAGTAAGCTGGTGAGGGAATCTCAAACTCTCCAGTTTATCGTTGTTTGTACATACTTATCTCTGAGAGATTGGGAGGGCTTTTCTGGGCATTTCCGCAGTTTTTAGTGCAGTATCTGACCCGTCTCCGGCTCGGAATAAGTGTTTACTGACGGGCTGATAAAACTCCACCCAGAAGACCCCTCTCTAAAGGCTTTTCTTAATCCGGACAATAATTCAAGGATTCTAAGGGCCGGGAGAAATCCGGAAGTAGAGATACTGGAGCCGCCCCGGCCTCCGATCCTAGGCTCCCTCCCCGAAGGCGGGGATGGGTCGGGGCCTGAGTAGCCGAGCCAGCTGGTTGGGTGGAAGCTCCCTCTGGTCGGACTCGGGAGGGGAAGAGCACAGGTTGCTTTGGGCGGAGCTCAGCGCGCGGGAGATTTGACTTAGAGGCGCGGGGAGCTTCCTGGGTTGGGCACAGCTGCTACGCGGCCGGGGAGAAGCCGGTCAAGGCCATGGTGGAAGGGCCGGGATGCGCCCTGAATGCGGAGAAAATCCGGGCCCGGGTGCGCCCGGGACAGGCGGTGACCAGTGTAAGAGGAAGCGCGTTACAGCCGCCCGGGCCCCCCGGGTCCCCGGCAGCTTTTCCCGGGGCTTCTGCGTCCTCTCCCTGGGTAAGCTTATCCTGCTTCCTTGCGGTTGAAGAGGGAGAAATGTTATATTTAGGACTAGAAGAAATCTTTGAGCACATTTAGGCTTGCCTTTCTCCCACACACACTTTTTATTTATATATTTTTAATTTAATTTTAAATAAATTTTAATTTAATATAATATTTTATTTAAATTCATATTAATTATTTCTACAAATTAGAAAACTGAGGCCTTTAGAATAACTTGCCCAAAATCCCCCAGGTAGTAAATGACAGAATTTGAACCCCGGTCCTTTGGCTTGAAACCAAACTTTCTTCCCTTCCACCGCACCTTGGGTCTAAAAGGAGAAACTGGAAGTAAAGGATTGCCTTAAAGTACCCTGGATTTCCTGGGGGCCTGAGTTTGAGGCTTCCTCTTGGTGCACCCAGTTTTCAGTTTTTGCAATTGTTGCAGAGGGGAACAAGCCTGAGCCTTGTTTGTTCCTAAAGTCATTCCTTTTGGAAATTTCATCTCAATTTGAATTTTTTGGCTCTGTTTTGGCACCCACAGCTGCTTTAAACAACCTCCAGTCTTCCATAGATGTATCTCCTGGGGTGAAGATGTGACAAGATTATCATTTTAGGGTGGGGAGGGCTTTGATTATCTAGTTCATCCCTTTCATTTTACAGTTTAGGGAAATGGAATCCACAGAATTTAAGTGATTTCCATAGTCAAACCGATTTTAAAAAAATCATGACCTGGATTTGAACCTGGCCTTTTATGCCAAAAACTGGGTTCTTTCCACTGTACCAGGTGTTTCATTTAATAGATTATTAGGATAACAATAGGCCTTAGACTGTATCTTCAAATTGCCTTTTATTTATCTTGGTATATCTTTGTTTACAATTATGAATGGCTTCTTCAATAATAGAATATGAGGCCAAACATTATTTCATTTTGTCTTAGGATCTTCTGCTGTTACAACCATAACCCCAACCCCGCAGGAAAACTGGGTTTGAGAACTTAAAATGACCCAGAAATCCCAGCCCCCTTTTTGAACTCCTGACTCTTACCTCCTTCCTTCCTGCATAAAATTAGCTGTGTAAATCTCATGCAAGACTTGTCTCCCTGCCCCTGTCTTTGATATATCCCCTTAACAAAAACAGTTGCAATTATGTCAGAGAAGGAAGCAGGCTAAACAATCTGCTTGATGGTTTCTTTAGATCCTATAAAAGGCCTTATGTTATTTTGTTTGAGGCCTCGTGCTTTGGATGCGAATCTTGTGTGGCCAAAGTTGACTTTAATTAAGTCTCCAATTTAAAATTCTCTCTATGTTGGCATAATGCTGCTCCTAACAGTCCTGATGCCTATTAGACATTTCATAAATACTGTTTTACTGAATGAGAACCGATGAATGATAGGGCCACAATTCCTACTCAAGATCTTTTTGTAGAATCATAGGGTAGAAGAATCTTTGAGATGATGTCGCTTTGTTATGCAGGTGAAGAAGCTGAGGTGAAAGAGAAAGAAACTGACTTAGGGGAGATCACACAGCTAAGAAGTATGGTGTAGTGGAAGGCACAGACCAGAAGACCTGCATCACATTGGAACTCAGTTTTCTCACTTATAACAAAAGCAGGTTAGATGATGGTCTCTGAGGTTCCCCTTCAGTTATAACTGTGATGCTATGAAGTGGCCTTAGGAGGAGGAGGTTATTTTTCTGCTCCCTTGCTCTTCTTTTTAAGTTGATAGATATGCTTTGAAGCTTTTAACTATAATTTATTTCCCTTTTCTGCCTCTCTTAATGTTCCACAACTCTACAACTGATAGATATTTCACACCTAATATGTAACACTTCAAATGCATACCAGAGGCTTAGTTCAATTTTTCACTCATCACAGTTTTGCATTCTAATAAATATGTCTGGGGACTTCCGCTTCCCTGAAGTGAAGTTAGTGGCTTATTTATTTATTTATTTATGTTTAATTTGCCTTAGCACAACTATTACTTCTTGCTTTGTGATGCTCTAGCATTCATTGGAGATGGGAGCATTCCTTTAGTGAGAATTTAGAATCCATCCTCAAAAGATTCAGGTTAAAGCATCCTACACAAGAGCCCCCAGGAGATGTGGCTGTTGACTATTACCGGATGGTTTTCACATTGTATTATACATTCATTCTGGCTGCAAAACTTTTATTTAGGTCCTTGAAGGGAAAAGAAAGTAGTTAATCATGAAAACTAGCATATCATCTTTCCAAAAAAAAAAAAACAAACAAACAAACAAACAAAACCACACACCCACTCCACAGATCTTAAAGAAATTCATTCAACAAATATTTATTGACTTCCAATAAGGTCCTTTGCAGTAAGATGAGTCCAGTCATGAATCTCAAAAAATCTGTTCCCTGGCTTTCCTGACTTTGAGTCCCAGGTGAAATTCCACTTTCTACTGGAAGCCTTTCCTAATCCTTTCCCAATGTTAGAGCTTTCCCTGTATTTACTCTTTCCAAATTATCCTTCCTGTCTATTAGTTATTTGTTTGTAGTCTCTATCTTCTCTTCTCTGTGACTCCTGGAGGAGGGAACGATGCTGTCTTTTGCCTCTTCTAGCTCTTCTTGGTGTCTAAAATATAATAAGGTACTTACACATTTGTTGACTGACTGATTAATCCAAAAGAAATGGAAAAGAACATGGAAGAATTGAAGTGACTTACCCAGTGATGTGGGTTCATGGATTTCAGAGCTAGAAGGGACTTCTGGTATAGACTCCTCATTTTACATATGTGGAAACTGAGATCCAGAAGATTGAAATTATTTGCTGAAGGTCATAAGGGAAACAAATAGCAGAGCCAGGATTGAAATTAGGTTTTCTGACCCTAAATTCAAGTCAAAGAATGAAACCCATAAGTGGTGGATCCAGGACTCTCAACTCAAGTGCTTTGACTATAATTTATATAGAATTTAAGGTTTACAAAGGACTTTCCAAATATTATCTCCTCTTGTCCTTTCAACAACCCAAGGAAGTAGATACTATTTTCCATTTTTACACATGAGGAAACTGAGGCAGGCAGAGTTTAAGTGACTTGCCTGGGGTCACACAAGCTAGTAAATGCCTGAGGCTGGATTTGAACTCAGGCCTTCCTAATTCCAGGCCCAGCACTCAAGCTGTTGGCCACTAGTGTTTCATTCTTTTACCATGAAGTTTTCTTCCTGTGAGTGATCTCTGTACTTTTTTTTTTTTTTTTTTTCCCTATCAAGATCCTGTTTTTGGTTTGGTCATAAGAACCTTGATTAAAAGATAAGAAAGACCTTGGAAATCAACTCCTATTGAGACTGAAATAACATAACAATCACAAAAAATATCTTAATTCATACCATGTTTTAGGTATAATGCCAAGCATGGAAGATGCAAAGAAAAAGAAAAAAAATAGACTTTGTCTCCAAGGAACTTACATTCTATTTAGAAAAGGTGGGGGGGGGGAGAAGGGAGGGAGAGAATAAAAAAGGCAGAGAGAGGGAAAAAAAAAGGAGGGAGGAAAGGAGAAAGAAAAAGAACACACATACAAGATAAATGCAAAGTAGATGGAAGGTAGCTTCAGAGAGGAAGGCATAAGCTTCTTTGTGGGAATTGACAAAAATCTCCTGGGGAAGAACAATTTGACCCAAATCTTATCTTCAGTTGAGCTTTTAGAGGGAGAACATTGATCATGGGAGGCTATTAGTCTGAAGGATGACAGGAAAAGTTCAGAAAAGAAAGAGGGAAGTTCAGAAAAATGCAGGGCTTTGGAGCAAAGATATGAGTTCTGTTTTGCACATAGGATGTTCATCCATTTTGAAATGTCTAATAACCAGTTAGTGGTGATGGACAGGATCTTGAAGAGAGACTAGAACTGGATAAATATGTCTGGGAATCATTTCATCGAACCCATATGTATATTCTTGTTTATGGATTAATTCAGTAGCCTTTTTTCCTCCTAATTGTCACTTGTCTGATTTCTAAACAAAATGAGAACGAATCTTTCAAATCATCAACTATGCCAATTGCTAGGAAAACAAAGATAAAAATAAAAGTGTCTGTTCTCAGAGTCAGTGGTCTATTGGAGTGAAAGAGAGAAATGTGAAATAAAGATGGAGAAATTGGTTGTAGATAGCTTGTGATTAATAGGTATGTTTGTTGTTCATATTGTCTCCCCTGGTAAAAAGTGACTTAAGTCCTTTCATTGTATCCCCAACAATTAGCACAGTGATTGGCACATGGCAAGCATTTTATTAATACTCGTTGACTGATTGACTAAATATGGAAACATTGGAGTTAGGGGATGATTAAATGTAAAAGTAGTCAAAACTCTTTCCTATGAAGGTTGTCATGTAGGTGAGAACTGTATTGGAATGGGAAGATTAGTGGCATGGAGAACCTGAAGAGATTTTCATGTGGCTATTACCTTTTTGTATTTTCTCCTTTGAAAATTATTTGCTATGTCCTTTGACCAGTTTCCTATTGGGTAGTTTGTTACTCCTATATTAGTTCCTTTTAAATTCTAGATGTCAGATTTTGCTCTTTCTCAACTAAGGAGCCTTCCTCCTTCCTGAGAAAACTGGCTCTCCTGAACTCTCTTGAACTCCTTCTCCTTCCCTTTTTTTTTTTTTTTTTTTTTTTTTCAGAATCCCTTTACACTGTCATAATCTGTCTCTGTCCTTCTACCTCTGACAATGACATGGCCCTTCTCCATGCAAAGGCCAGTCCTTCTATGTGTGTGCTTGATCCTATTCTCTCTTATTTCCTTTTTACCTCTGTCACTTTAAAAAAAAAAAAAAAAAAAAATCTGTCATGCTCTCCAAACCTTCACTCTCTCTTTATCTGTGGTTTCCTTCCATACTGCCTTAAAAATGTCTAGTCTTCCCAAACATTAAAAAAAAAAAAAAAACTTTCACAGATCTAAAACTCCCTTAAGCTATTGTTCTGTATCTCTCTTCTTCACTTTCACAAATTCCTAAAAAAAAAACAAAAACAAAAAAAAACCTACACTTACTCTCATTCTTTTCTAAAATGTCTGTAATTTGACTTTTGACCATACAGCTAAAAGTGTTCACTCTCAGGTTACCTTTGATCTCTTACTTGGTACATCTGATGATTTTTTTTTTTCTTTTTTAAAATCAGTCTTCTTCCTTCTGGGCCTATTTGCTGTGTTTGGCTCTGTTGACCACCCTCTCCTCTTGAATTCTCTCTTTCCTGGGTTTTCTTAATGCTCATTTCTCTTGGTTTTGCTCCTGTGTGTCCAACTCTTTTTCAATTTCACTTTTAGCTCATTTAAACCCTAACTAAGGGGCAGTTAGGTGGCATGGTGGATAGAGTCACAAAGTAGCCAGCCCTAGTCTGCCTCCTTTCTACTGGTCAACATTACCTGCTGAATATTTCAAACTGGGTGTCCTAAAGATATCTCAAATGCAACACATTCTAGATTGGATTTCCCTCAAACCCCCCCCCCCCCCCATCTCTTCTAATCATTCCTATTTTTGTTGTTGGTCCCATGATTCTTCTGAGCCCTCACGATTAACCTGAGCATCATTGTACCTTATTCTGACACATCCTACCATGTCAAATTCCACATCCTTCCCAGCTCAAAGCTTCTCATTACTCACAATCACTGCTCACTACTTCTCTCCTAGACTATTTCAGTGGCTTCCTAATTCATCTCCTTGCCTCAAGTCTTTCTCCCATTGTAATTCATCCTCCACACTGCTTCTCAAGAGATTTTCCTTAAGCCCAGAGTTGTCTGTCATTCAGCTATCTTTTTAAAAAATGTTCCTTTTCTTTCAATTAACAAAATTATTTTCTCATCCTCCCACAAAAAAAAAATGTTTTAACAAATATAGATAATCAAGCAAAACAAACTCCTATTTAGCCATGTCCATTCTGCAAACTAAATCCATCTTGGAAATAAGCCCCTTATCAGAGAAACTTGCTGCAATTGGGGCATACTTCACTTAATAAACTCTTAATGCCTGGCTCCCTATTGCCTTTAGGATAAAATATACACCAATCTATTTGTCAAGGAACAGTTTAGTCCTTTCTAAATGCATATGTAATATTTCATGCCTATACCACTTCCTTCACTCCACCTCTTTAACAAAAGGATGGCAGCTCATTTTCTCATGCTTTCTCTGGGGCCATGCTTGGAAGTCTGTACTTTCAGAACACTGGTTTAGCAGCTGAACAGATGACGGTTTGAAGAGCAGAAGAGATTGGTTTGGAGAGCAAAGAGATTAGAGGTCGGGGAAACCATTTAGGAGGCAATTGTTTATTATTGGTGTTTTGGGTTTATTTGTTATTGTGTTTAGTTACAGGCTATCATCCATTTCCTTTGCCAGGCAGATTCCATTCATTTGAATTGGCCTCTCATGCAGTGATTGTACAAGAGAGCAGCACTATGTAGTACTCATGCCTTACTAATGATTCCTCAATTATTATCATGTCACGTATAATGTGGTAATGAGATAGCCCAAAGAAGTCCAGCCCCACCGACAGGAGGAAATAAACCTAAATTGTGCTGGGAGGAACTTAGCTGAGAAAATAAGAAATGATTACCTCATTGGGAAAGATAACAGAAACTAGGATGGATCACAGAAGTTAAAACTGTAAATCTGCTTCTCTTTTAAAAATCAGAGTTTAGAACAAATGTTATTAGACTCTCTGAATTCTGACTTTTCATTTTCTGGTCCTTTTGATCTGAAAGATAATCTTTAGTAAAATATAATGAATGGGAAGATATTTTGGGGAAAGATGAGCTCTGAATCATGGCAAGTTTTAATTCTTTCAGCCAAGATCATGTTAGTGTAATAGATAGTAACTATTTATTAGGTGCCTACTATGTGCCAGATATTATGCTAATTGCTGGAGATGCTAAGAAATGCAAATTATACAACTCTGCATACCCTTTGATCCAGCAGGTGTCACTGTTAGGTCTATATCCCAAAGAGATCCTGAAAGAGAGAAAAGCACCCACATGTACAAAAATGCTTGTGGCAGCCCTTTTCATAGTGGCAATTAACTAGAAACTGAGTCCATGTCCATCATTTGGAGAGCTAAGTGGCACAGTGGATAAAGTACCAGCCTTGAATTCAGGAGGACCTGAATTCAAATATGGTCTCAGACACTTAACACTTCTTAGCTGTGTGACCCTGGGCAAGTCACTTAACCCCAGCCTCAGGGGGGGGAAAATGATGAACAGACTGATTTTAGAAAAGCCCGGAAAGAATTTCACAAACTGATGCTTAATGAAGTGAGCAGAACCTGGAGAACATTGTACATAGTGCAACAAAATTATATGATGAGTAACCATGATAGATTTAACCCTTCTCAGCAATGTGGTGATCCAAGACAATTCCGCTAAAATGGAATGGAAAATACCATCCATATCTAGAGAAAGAACTATGAAGACTAAATGTGGATCAAAGAATATTATTTTCACCTTTTTTGTTTATTTGCTTTTATTTCTTTCTTTTGGTTTTTCCCTTTTATTCTGATTTTTCTCTCACAACTTAACTAATCTGGAAATATGTTTAAAATGATTTTATATATATATATATATATATATATATATATATATATATATATATATATATATATATATATATATATATATATATATATATATATATATATATAAAATTGCTTCTTATACTACACTTGATCTTAGCCAAAAGGCCGAGAAGTGATATATCAAATTGCTTCTGTTTGGGGAAGGAGGAAGAAAAAAATTTGATCACAAAATCTTTCAAAAATGAATGTTGAAAATTATCTTTATAAATATTTGGAAAAATAAAATACTGTTAAGAAGAAAGAAAAACAATAACAAATGCAGAAGAGTCTCTTCTTTGGAGGAAACAACACATAAACAGATATGTACAAATGAGCTACTTAACAGTACAAATAGGAAACAGTCAACAGGCAGAAGCAATAAGAATTAAGAGGGTCTAGAAAATGTGGAAGGTGAGATTAACTGGGTGTTGAAGAAATCCAGGGAAGCTAGGAGATGAAGCTGAGGAGCAAGAATATTCCTGACATGGAAAAAAGTCACTGAAAATGTCTGGATCCAAATGCCTGATTCAAGGACCAGTAAAGAGGCCAGTATCACTAGCTAAGGGATTATTTGGCAGGGTATAAAGTGTATGAAGACTAAAAGGGTAGGGGAGATGAGGATATAAAGGAGTTTGAATGCCCTTCTAAATTTTTTATTTTATATTTCACCCTAGAGGTAAGAGTTTTTGGAGAAGGACAATGACTTAGGCTAGTGCTGTAGGAAAATCACTTTGGAAGCTAAATGGAGTGGGCAGAGACTTGTGACAGGGAGATCAGCCAGCAGACTATTTTACTAGTTCAGGTGTAAAGTAATGAGAGTTTGCACTAGATGGTAGCAATGTCAGGGAGAGGTGTTCCAAAGGTAAAATTATTTGGCCTTGGCAACAGATTGGATGTGAGGGAAGAGAGAGAAAGAGATAGTGAAGAGTTGAGACCACTACTAAGTAGTGATTGTGGAGGACTGGGAGGAAGTGGTATCCTCTATTGTAATAGTGAAGTTTGGAAGGGGAGAGGTTTGGGATGGGGAAAGATGTTTGTTAAATTTTCAGCATGTTGAGTTTAAGGTGTTTATTTGGTATTTGGAGGTATTTTGGAAGTAAGCAGAGAATTTGGAGGTAGTTAAATAGATTTGAGACTCTGATGAATACTTGACTCTGTGGGAGCTAAGTAGTATAGAAGGAAAAGAAAAGATGTTGGGCAGAACCTTGTGGTACACCCCTGATTAGGAGTGTTGTGGATGAAGATCTAGTAAAAAAAAAAAAAAATGAGAGAAGTCAAGTAGGAGGAGAAATAGAAGGAAGAAATAAGTGTCTCCAAAAGCTAGGAAGAATAGAATGATCAACAGTGTCAAAGATTGTAGAGGTCAAGAAACATGAGAAAAATCCCATGTTTTTCAGGCATTTGTGACAGAAAGCCAAAGATGCTAAAAGGTTTCTGCCATGTGTTTGAAACATTATTATTCCACAGTGCAGCATTTAAAACATACTTAAGGAAACCACATAATATGTTTCCCATACCATTGCACTAAGCAATTGAAGCCTAAATTGCAAAAAATAAAAAAAAATAAATAAAATTATAAGAAATATTTGTTTAACATTTGGTTATAGTGGGGTAGGATGGAAAGGGTGAGGAATAACATGGAATCGTTAGTAACTATTAATAGATTTCCTCTCTCTATTTTCCATATAACATAGGATTTTGACTTTGAATCATTGAAATTAAAAAAAAATTGATAACTATTTCAACTTAATGTTTTTTTGTTTATTCTTTTAGGTAATTAAAATATTTTTCAAGTCAACAAACATTTATTACATGTTTATACTAGGAACTGGACTAAATTTTGGGAGTACAAATGCAAGAAAAAAAAAGGAAGATAGTGTTTTTAGCTCACCTCCTAATTGGGGAAGACAATTACAGAAAATTGAAAAATATGGACTCTGGAAAGGTGACCAGAGGCTTCGTCAGACTGCCAAAAGGGTGTATGACATACAAAAATATTAAGAATATTTGCCATAAAGTATATCTCTTCAGTCTAACTAATATCTCTTTATATTTCTTTATCTATATATGTGTAACTCTTCTTATAAGGTTGTCTTTATGTAATAACTCAGTTTTGTTTTTAACACACAACAGTATGAAAACATTGGCCATATAAGGAGTACTATCTCTAGTGGTTAAATATTCAATGACTTTGGAACTACTGTTCCAACTACTGTTACTATCTACTGTTGCATAATCTTATGCAGATAGCATTATAAGCATATTTTGTAAAACTATTGGATGCTGCAAAAACCTTATGGCAAGAAACAAATCTAGAATATCAATGAAGCACATCTAATTGATGAGCTGTGAAGAATCATTCTTCCAATTTCATTTAGCATCACAGAATTTTAATACTGGAAGGGGATCTTAGCATTGATTGAGTCTCACCTCTTCATTTTACAAATGAGAAAACTGACTTTTCCTTGCTGAAACACATTTGCTCCATAAAATACTTAAAATACAACCAAAATCAACCTGCAAGATAATGCTGAGATAATGTAATCTAAGAATCATTAACCTTCAAAAAGTAATGAAACAAAGCCTAACTAATATTTTTCAGGCCTTATTAAAATAAAATATAGCTAGAAGTATTTCTACCAAAGGGTGAGGTGTAGATAAATTGGATAAAGGACCAACACATTGAAATTACTTAGTAATGTAAATTGGGCAGGTAAGTAGCACAGTGGATAGAGCTCTGGATTTGAATATAGGAAGTTCTGAGTTCAAATCTTTGTCAGATACCCTGGGCAAATCATTTAACCTGTTTGCCTTCGTTCTATAAAATCTATAAAATGAGCTGGAGAAGGAAATGGCAAACTACTCCAGTATCTGCCAAGAAAGCCCCAAATCAGACTGAAAATGCCTGAACAGCAACAACAAAAGACACGTGCTTATCAAGCTCCAGAACTTCTAGGTCAAATAAAAAATAATGTACATAATCTAGTTAATACATCACATACTGAGGACCTCCAGTCAAAATCACTTATCATCAACAAGAAACAAATGGAGAAATTGAAATATGATATTGTACTAAAGAGGAAATCAGTTGTACTGAAGGAGAATTTATGGTTCAAAACAATATAATTCTACAAGAAAAAAAAGCTTTTTAACAACTCCAGATTTCCAAATGTTCCTTTCTGGGAAACTTTATTTTGTTTGAAAATACCATATATAATGAAACAATCAATATTCAAAACATGTTTGCCAAATTATATGACGTCTAAATACTTAAAAAGAAAAAAAAAACTATATTATTTTAATTTGCTTTCTTCAGACCTCAATAAATATACCCACAAAGATAATATAACATTATAAATAGAACTGTATAAAAATTAATATGAGAGCTTTGGAATGAATAGGAATATTCCTACTTTTTAACAAGACATAATATCTTAAAAGGGAGTAAAGGTTTCCTGACAGTATCTTCCCTTCTAAAACTTATAAAGTGCTTGTAACTTACAGTACCACTCTGGGTAGGCTTCCATTTATGGGGGTTACAGGTCTGTCTCTACAGCACTCCATATTGCTTACCTCCTTCAGACAACACTTGGCTGCTCTCAGTAAGCGTCACTTGTCAGCATTCCCATTGTTCTTTTCGTCTGATACCTTGCATTCTGCTATAGTTTCCCTTCACTTTCAGCATTTCATAGTCACTTTGCTGTCACTGACATCCTTGGCAGCTTTTGTTATTTAGCCTACTATCAGTTCTCTCTTTCCTGGTCTAGTCACTTAGGGGTTCTATTTGCCTTCAGAAAGTGCTGTGTATCACTGCTTTAGGTTGCTCAGTTTATAATTCTCAGCCGTTCTCTTCTTCAGCAAATATAACCTCATCCCTTTTTATGGAACTTAGTTGTTATAGGACAAATCTCTAAGAAATAGAATAAACATTATTTTTAGCCAACTTTTGTGTTATAGTACCCATTGATCCATCATCACATCAGTCAATTTAGGCATGGAAAGAAAGGAAATGCCCTGTTTTTAGTCCTAGAAGGCTTAAGAGTCCTGTGTTAAGTCATTGTTATCTACCTCCTCTGTCAGTCCTTTAAGATTTCATTTTAATAGTGTCATCATTTCTTAATAGGTCTTAGGGTCTGGGGGGAATATCCCCTTCTCTCTTCTATCTTGCTTCCATGTCAGTGAAGCTGCTTCTGGAATATCAAGAAAAAAAAGGAAATAGATAAAGATTAGCATTAATGAAATCTCTATAATTAGAGCATATCTGTATCAAGGAAAACCATATTCAAGGACTTTCACCCTCCTTGCTTTGATGCATCCATGACTTTTTTAGTGGAAGTACTCCCTCCACTGATGCAAATCATGTTAATTCCATGCCTTCTGCAATTCTTGTTGAGGTTTCTCTATTAATCTTTCATAGAAGATCAATTATTCAGAAGCCTTTGTTCTTATTGTTCAGCAATTCCAGCCATGCAAATTGCCTCCCTCTTCCCTCTCATTCAGCCCACATGATCAGTCTGCCTCCTTTGTTGATCATATACATCCTTGATAATACCTTATATTGGTCCCTGTGTACAGGTTACTCTTGATGACAAACTACAATCTGCTTATCTCTTCATGCCTCTTTCTATTTTCCTGTGGGTTGTTTGGAATTTAATGATAATCTCACAAATTGGCAGCCCCATGGCATTATTGATGGGAGATTAGCATGAAAGAGATAGTCTTTTACTGTGGTGGGAAGTTAGAGGTCAATGAGAGCATTAATTATTCATTTTCACCTAGTTAGTACAACTTGATGTCCTTCCTCTTTAATTTCCATTTTATTCATATGCAGTGCTTATTATCCAAAATATACCACATTGAAGAATTAGTTCATTGGTTCTTCATTGGTTCAAGCTGCTCATCCAGTTGCATGTTAATTTGACACTCATCCACTTTGTTTTTCAGTGTGGATAGTTACACTGATCTTTTTCTGAATAATTAGTGACTTATCTGAAGAGCATTTATAATATTCTAGGGCAAAGAACAATTAATACATCATCTAAGAATAAAGAATTTAATCATCAAGAGATTAATTACGCTTATGATGAAGAAACTTTGCTTGATATCACCATTCTGTAGTAATTTCTGTGTAATTATTTTGATAAATGCTGACCTATAGAGAGAGCTTTAAAAGTTGTGTTTCACATTTCATCTAGTCAAATGCTTGCTTGAAATCATCATACAATACATATAATAGGACCTACACCTCTAAATCTAAATCTATGGGTATTGTATACCCATAAAAATGTTTTCTGCTAGAGTCAGCTGAAAGCATACCTGCCCTCATGTTTTCATCAATACCACAATATAGACTTAATATATCCATAGAAATATTATAGCAATGAGAAAATAAGGTCATAGGTCTGAAGTTAATGACTGATCTCTTTGTAGCTGCTGTGGGGGTAGGATAGAGAACTAGGAACAGACCATAGGAAAAGAACATTTTAAAAATGTATTTCATTTTTTAACAGCAAAAATCTGCTTTCTTTCCTTCTCATCCACTTCCAATTTTTTTGAGAAAGCAAACAAATTATCAAAAAAATGATATTAAAACATGTATAGTCAAACAAAACAAATTTCCATATTGGCCATGTCAAAAATAAATAAACACACATATACATACATAAACATACATGTACAGACACACATGTATAGTTATAAAGATATGCATACATATATACATGTGTGTATGTGTGTGTGTGTCTGCCTTGATCTGTGCTCTGAGTCAAATCTTTATCAGGAGGAAGATGGCTCATTTTGTTATCACTCTTCCAGAATTATGGTTGGTCATTGTGTTGATGAGAGTTCCTAAGTCTATGAAAGTTGTTTGTCTTTATAGTAATGATGCTCTCGTGAATTTGTTCTCCTGGTTCAAAAATAACATTTTCATTCTGTTCTTGTTGTAATTATTCCTTTCTTGAAATGATCCTACATTGCCTTTACAGTTATATTTCTCCAACTAATTTTTCTTTCACATGTGAGAAAAAGTAACTTGCACTGAAGCTGAGATATTTATCTATGGAAAAGCCTTACTCTGCAATGAGAAAGTATCTTCTCTGTGTTCAATCATGCATAGGCAGGATAAATGGTAATCAGCACAATAAATCATACATTGTGACTCCAAAAAATGTGTGTTGTTTTGAAGATTTCTTATTATTAAGCCATTCTAAAATAGTAAGGGGAAACCTCTCTCAATCATACTTAGGAGTGACAAAGGAGGAATGGAGAAAAGTGTAAATGTCAAGTAATATATTAACTGCTGAATAGAATTACAAAGGGCATCATGAGAAAGTGCATTGTCTAATTGTTTATAGTTTGGGCCAAGATAAGTTTTCAGCAGCTAATTTTAAAATTGTTGCTATTTAGTTCTCTTGAAAAATATGATCATATTTCATATTGGACTATTAAGCAACAGTGCTTTCTCAATCATATGTTGACTGCATGTATGTAGTAGAAAATGGCTCTTAGATATCATAGATCTAGGGTTGGAAGGGACCTCAGAGGTATTCTTGGCCAGCCGCACCCATTTTAAAAATGAGGAAACTAAGTTCCATATAATATAGTTGGCTCACCCAAGGTCATAGATATGGAGTGTGCATCAGAGACAGGATTTGAACCCAGGTATTCTAAAGCTAGAGTCAGCATCCTTTTAACTGAAATTAGGGGAAACTGAGAGCTTAACTCTCACTGGAAGTAAACAAAGCTGACAGAGTTCACTTAGTTTAACAAAAAAAAAAAGTTGAAAATTCTGCTTCAAGTCTTTGGGGTTAAAACTTCATTAATTCGAACTTAATTCAAATTCAAAATTTGGTGAAGTGAAAAGAAGAATGGAAGGGGAGTCAAGACACCTGGGTTTTAATTTCAGCCCCATCTTTATTTTAAATTCTTCAGGCTTGAATTTTCCTCATCTGTACTACAAAAAAATTGATGATCTATTTTAGATCATTCTAAATTTTTAAATGAAAACCAATCTTATATTTATCTTTGCATTAGCTATTTAAAAGTATTTAATAAATACGTATTTTGAACAATATGTAAAACTTTCCCAAGGTTGTATGCTCTTTATCCTAGAATAGTATATCAGTTATCTAGCTGCTCTGGGTTCCTTTTTTAAAGAAAATTGGTGGGAAAAGCCTGGAGAAGAGAGGAATGAGTGATGTGAGGTATGGAGGTTTATGAGAGACCTCTTGAGGGTCATAACATGGAAAACTTTGAGAATTATTGCAATCTTATGACCTATATCACCCTCATAGCAGAAGGAGGGAAAAAATGTCCAGTTTTTCATTCAGGCATTGCCACCACCCAATAGCTTTAGAACCAATAGCACAGTCTCCACAAGGCCCTTAAATCTCTCCCAAGATCTACTGAGGATTCTTGTTTTCACTATGAGAAATACAGCTCTGGAGGGATATGGATTAAAAGACATATTTTTATAGTTTGCCTTAGAAGAGAGAGAGAATGTGTGTGTATGTGTTTACTTGTGTGTGCATGTTTCTGTGTATAGACACAAATTTTTCACATAGATCTCAACTTTCAACAAAATAATGATGCTCAGAATCCTGGTCCTGAAGGGACAAATTATATGACAAGAAATTTTAGTTTATTTTTCCACCTGTCTGCTAACTACTCCTAATCCCCCCCACCAATTTCTTCCATCTTCTCTTTTTAAATGATTGCATAGAAGTTGATTACATTACCTGACTTTGGAGAAAATCTCACCTCATTTAGATGCACCTGTGCATGCAGTAATATAAATATGTTTAAGAATTGAATTATAATTTTGTTTGTTGTGTTTGTGTATTTGTATGTGTATGTTTCCTACCAGATCACTGCAATGAATAGTGAGAAAGATTCCTGTTGGAATTTCCAAGAACTGCTTAATGGATGTGTTTACAGTGGTGTGGAAACTTTGGGGAAGGAGCTTTTTATGTTTTTTGGGTTAAAAGCTTTAAGGTAAGATAAATGTGTATCAGCATGTCTTTGTTTTTAAAGAGGTGCTTCTTGTAGGATTCTTCCTGCTATTATATGTCCTAGTAAACCATGACTGATAAAATCCTAAGTAAGTAACTGTAATTGTAAAGTTGTGAATAAATTCAGATTATGATGTCATCATAAATGGAGACATTTGGAGGAGGGGCACATAACCATATATTTTCATTTTTATATGTCAATTTATAAGAGATCGCAAAATGTATTTAGTGATATCTCCATTGTTTACTTTTAACTTTTTTTGTTCTTTAAAAATTAAGATTTTTAACAGTGGATAAAAACATAAATTTTTCAGAATTAATGAGGTTTTATTTCTCTCCTTCCCATTTTTCCCAATTGACAAAAAAGACAAAGAAATAAAAATATTCATATTCAAGCAAAACAAATTCCTATAAAACAAACATTTCAATATATAAAGAACATAAAATTATTATATATAAAACTATTTATATTTTGTAGATAGTAGCTTTGTGACCACTACTATTTCTCTAAGTATATGAAGCAACTCTTTAGTACTCTTAATTGGGATGAGTTGCTAACTTGTGTCAGTGGAGGGAGTTTCTACATATGGAAGTTGTTTACACAGATGAAATCAGCAGACTGAATCAATAAAAACCTGAAAAACAACTCCTCCTTACCTCTCAGGATTATTATAAAGAGAAAGCTTTGTAGAATTTAAAGCACATTGGAAAGAAGTTATTATTACGTCTAGAAATACCAATTTATTGTATATCTGTCTATATATCTACACAGAATATACATACATATGAAAAATTGTTGAGTTACAATTTTGATATAGCCTGACTTTGGGCTGATAAATTTTATTTACAAAATCTAAGATTGACTATCTTAAAAGTTAACATTCTATCTTGAGACATAATTATAAAATAAATAAAACATAAAATGAACAAATTGAAAACATGTAAACTTCTTTTAAAAAAAAAAACTAATGAATCCTATGCTCCTAAACAAAGGAGAATGAGTCACAAATATAGAATGTGACTACAGCATTTGTTAGTGTTTTCCCCTGGCAGTGTTTATCAGATTTGTGGTTTTGTTTTCTGGGTTTTTTTTTTTTTTTTTTTTTTTTGAGTTTTGTTTTTTGTTTTTTTTTTTTGGCTCCTCTTTTCTGTGAGGTCATGTGTTTCCTCTTTCTTGGCAGCTACTGTTATTGGATAACAGCATCAGCTTCTGATCTTTTTTCTAAAATTGGTAACATAATCAAATATCTGCAAGTGCATATAGTTATGATATATTGAAAGTTACATTATTGCTGTAAGAGATGGATGTGATGGGGGGGTGCTGTGGAATTTGGCTGTGACAATGCAATTTACCATGGAATCTGCTAGAGATATATAAGCATTGATACATTATCAATGAGCAGACATAAGGTATGAATTTATTTCTGTGGAATAAGAGAGTTTTTTTTTTTAATTTCAATTTTAACTTTTTAAATCAAATGTCCTTTACTATGCTTATAAGGGGGAAAAAACCCAACACTTCTAAATTCAGGGATATCAGTTGTCCCTCATGTAGTACTAAAATAAGAACACTTTTTGGCTTCTATCTGAGCATTCTGTTCTTATCCTTGAGAAATATGTGATTTAGCATCAAGATGGAGAAAATGCCTAAAGATTGCCTCTATTGTACTCTTTACCTACCAAAGGAAAACATAGATGTAGCATTTTGAAGCTGGTAGAAAGCCTCTAATTGAAGCTGAACTTGGGGACCTAAAATCAATTGTTTATTCTGTAGCAACTTAATTTAGTGTTTTGAATATAGAAGATAATTCAGTTTATTTGCTATATGTAGACTTGTATTGGAAATGGAAGAGATTTTTAGAATGAATTTAAATTAAATATTTTTATAATAAGACGAGTAAATTGACTTGCTCTAATTTAAGATGGTACCAGTCAAGATTAGAAAATGATACTGCTGTATTCCATCTTGCTTTCCTTTATTCATTCCTTTCTTCTAGTTTTATATTTTTCCTTTTAAAATGTGTCATTGATGTGCCTCTTTTTTTTTTATCATTTATATACTTTACAATAATTTTCCCAACTTCCTTATCTCATCCAAATAAGAACCCTCCCATGTAAAAATAAGAAGTATAATTAGACAGAACCCTCAAAACATTGGCCATGCCATTCCATACTTATACTCCAAGAAGTAAAACACGTAATTCATCATTATTACTCAAAAGTTAGGCTTATTCACTCCATCATAATTCTCAACACTCTTGTTCTCTTTTGTGCTATTGTGTGTGTGTGTGTGTGTGTGTGTGTGTGTGTGTGTGTGTGTGAGTGAATTGTTCTGGTTTTGCTAACTTCACTTTGTATCTATTCAAGTTTTTTCAAGTTTATCAAGATTTTTGATATTCCTCATTTTTGCTGCCTAATGATCTATTATATTCTTGTGCCATAATTTGTGTAGCTATTCCACAATCCATATGCAGTTTTCAATGCTTTGCTGTTACAGAAAGTGCTGTCATAAATGTTTGTTATTATATGAGGTAATTACCAATATCTTCAACCTCAAGATATTTTTGGGAGGATTTTTTACCCACTATTATGGTAGGTAATATGTTGAATTATGTTGTTAGTGAATTTTAAAAATTTAATTCCAGATTGCATTTCCTAATTATTGGACCAATTAACAACTTTAATAATGGAGTATTATTAATGTGGGGATTTTCTATAACTCTTCTAGTAGTGACTATTTCTGTCTTTTATCATCTTTGCCAATTTATTAAGTATGAGTTGGAACTACAAAGATGTTTGATTTCCTTCTCTGAATAATAACTTGAAAGACTCATTTTTCATTAACAGCTTGTATTTTGTCTTTTGAAAATTTTTGTCTTTTAATCACTTATTCATTGAAGAGTGGCTCTTGTTCATATCGACTTCCCCAAAATGTGAGATATAAATTGTACCTATGAAGTATACTTGCTGCAAAGATTTTTCCCGCTTAATTATATATCTTTTCCTTTTAGCTGCATTGACTTTGCTTATTCAGAAGCTTTTCACTTTTATGTAACTGGATCAGTTTAATGTTTTGTGATTATCTCTTTCTTTAATTTATTAAGATTTCTTCCCCTTGTCATAATTCTTTAAGACATTGTTTCATTCTCTTCTAGAATTAAAAAATAACATTTTATATTTAGGCTATCAATTTAGAGGTTATTGTGCTATATGATGTGTACAACACTGCTCTTTCACTTTGCTCTCTGTAGCTGACTGGCTATCTAAGCAGTGAAGTTTCAGTCTGGTACCACAGTTAGGAGAATTTATATTAATGTTGGATAAATCTTTCATATATCTTAAATTCCATGATTATAAATTTGCTAAAATCAGGATAAATTTGATTCTCCACTTTTTCACATATTAATTAATGTAATAATACTTCTACTACATACAAAAACTTTACCAATGTACAAATTAAGGGTATTTGGAATGAAGGAGCAGGAGTAGGAACCAAAAGGTTTTCACAAGCAGTATTCAACAATGTATTACATTGTTGTAATATGTAATAAGCAATTGTCATATCAGTATTGAGGTTTTTCCCCCAACAAAGTCTGAGTCACAAAAAATATTGAAGATGCAGGGCTGATTCAGTATCAGGAAAACTATCAGCATAATTGATCATATCAATAACCAAAGCAACAGAAATATGATTATCTCAATAGATGCCGAAAAAGCACCTGGTAAAATCCAATATCAATTCCTGTTAAAAACACTGGAGAATATAGAAATGAATAGTTTTTGATAAGTGGCATATGGCTAAAACTATCAGCAAGCTTATTTGTAGCAAGGATAAACTAGAAGCATTCCCAATAAGATCGGGGTAAAACAAGGTTGCCCATTATCACCACTACTTTTCAATACTGTACTAGAAATGTTAATTTTAGTAAAAGAGTAGAAAAAGAAATTGAAGGAATTAGAGTAGGTAATGAAGAAACAAAATTGATGAGTCTTTGCAGATAGTATGATATACTTAGAGAATCATAGAAAATCAACTAAAAAACTATTAGGAACAATTAACTTTAGCAAAGTTGCAGGATCTAAAAGAAACCCATATAAATTATTGGCATTTCTGTATGTAACCAACAAAGTACAGCAGCAAGTAAGTGTAATAAAAAGAGAATCCCCATTTAAAATATTTGTAGATAATATAAAAGTATTTGGGAGTCTACCTGCTAATACAAACCCAGGAACTATATGAACACAATTACAAAATATTTTTCACAGAAAATTACATGTAAACAATTTGAAGAATATCAAGTTCTTCATGGGTAGGCCAAGTTAATAAAATAAAAAAGACAATTCTACCTAAATTAATTTATATAAGTATATGATATTTGTATTGCCATACCAGACAGCCAAGAAATTACTTTTTACATTCATCTAGAAGAATAAAAGGCCAAGATTTTAAAAGAAATTTTTTGAAAATGCAAAGGAAGGTGACCTAGTTCTCTCAGACTTAAAACTATATTATAAAATAGCAGTCATCAAAACCATTTGGTATTGGCTAAGAAATACAATAGTGGGTCAGTGGAAATAGATTAAGTTCACAAGACACAGTCGTCAATGACTACAGTAATAATAGTGTTTGAGAAATCCAAAGACTCCAGCTTCTGGGATAAAAACTCACTGTTTGGCAAAAAAAAAAAAAAAAAAAAATATGCTAGAAAATAGTGAGACAGAAATTAGGCATTGATCAACACCTAATACCTTACACCAAGATAAGGTCAAAATGGGTTCATGATTTAGACATGAAGGGTGATACTATAAGCAAATTAAGGGGAACAAGATCTGTAGAAAAGACAGGGCTTATGGCCAAAGAAGAACTAGAGGAAATTATGAAATGCAAAATAGATAATTTTGATTCTATTAAATTAAAAAGGTTTTGTACAAACAAAATCAATGCAGCCAAAATTGGAAAGGAAGCAGAAAGTTGGGGGGAAATTGTTGCATCCAATGTTTCTAATAAAAGCCTCGCTTCTAAAATATATAGAGAATTGACTCAAATATATAAGAATAGAAGCCATTTATTGATAAATGGTCAAAGGATGTGAACATTTTTCAGATGAAGAAATTAAAGCCATTTTAGTCATATGAAAAAATGCTCTAAATCACTATTGATCTAGAGAAATGCAAATTAAGACAACTCTGAGGTACCATTTCACACCTCTCAGATGGGCTAAAATGACATGAAAAGATAATGATAAAAGTTGGAGGAGATGTAGGGAACCTGGAACATTAAAGCAATGTTGGTGGAATTGTGAACTGATCCAACAATTCTGGAGGGAAATTTGGAAACATGCCCAAAGGGCTGTAAAATTATGCATTCCCTTTGATCTAGCAGTGCCCCTAGTGAGTCTGCATTCCAAATAATTATAAAAAAGGGAAAAGGTGTAAGGGTCCAAAGAAAGGTCAGGCAAGCTCAATTGAGATGTAAGTAGACCACTGGTCTTTATCCGGGTATGTGCTTAAGAGTTGAGTACTTAGGGACTTCCTTCATGGGTGGGACCTCCACCTCTGGTGGGAACCTAATTCTCCCTCTGAAGTCTCGGTCAAGTTCAGGATATAGACTTCATCATTGATTGGCTTGTGTCTGTGACCTCATTGACCCTATTTAAGCTTGGGACAAGAAGCACCCTTCCCTTTTTCCCTCTCTTTTCTCTTCCTTTTCTCTTTCCTCTTACCACCTGGAGCCTGGACTGGGAGGTCACTACTATGGTAGAGTAGATGTGATTTAGGGGAATAAAGTTTAAGGTTGCTGATTTAAACTCTCGGGTGCTCTGTTATGCTTCAACTACTTTCTGTGAGATAGTAGCCAGAGGATTCTGAGGACCTCAAAATAGAGGTGAGATTGATGATATTATATTTGCCAGTTTTTCTCTGATAGGCCTGGAATAAGGATCCATTAGCATTAGTTAGGGAGAGTAAATATACCCTAGCAAAAAGGACCTACAAGTGAAAAAATGTTTGTAGCAGCGACTTATGTGGTAGCAAGGAAATTGAGTGGGTATCCATCAGTTGGGCAATGGCTAAATAAGTTATGGTATATGAATGTAATGGAATATTATAGTTCTATAAGAAATAATGAGCAGACTGATTTCAGGAAATCCTGAAAATATTTACAATGTTCAGTTAAGTGAGTAGAACCAAGGGAACATTGTACACAGTAGCAACAATAACATGTGATGATCAACTGTGATAGACTAGGTTCTTTTCAATAATAGGATAATTCAAGTAAATTCCAATAGACTTTCAGAGAGAGAATTATGGAGACTGATGATGGATCAAAACATAGTATTTTCATCTTTTTGTTGTTTACTTGTTTTTCTTTCTTTTTCATGTTTTCTTTTTCCCCTTTTAATCTAATTTTTCTTGTGAAGAATGGAAATATGTTTAGAAGAATTGCACAGGTTTAAGCTTGTTTGCTCTTTGGGGTGGGGAAAAAAGGGGAAGGAAGAAAAATTTTGAACATAAGGTTTTGAAAAGATGAATGCTGAAAACTATGTTTGCATGCATTTGGAAAAGTAAAAAAAACTATTATTAAAAATTGAAGCTTCCATACAATATGTAATAGAAATAATCATGTTCAATAATTACAAACACGATCATAAACATGAGATAAGGCGTAAAATAAGAAAAAAATGTTTATCATAAGCACTATGAAGGAGAAGATTCAGAGAATAGTTCCCAAAAGTCTTGGTATATTGTTTCCTTATTGTCATTTTCTTGGATGAAATTATTGATTGTTTTCATGATCTGTTGTTTGATTCATTTTTTTTTTAGGATTATTTGGTGTCCAATTAATTTTTAGTCTATCTTTTCATAGCCCTTTGTTACATTCAATGTTTAGTGCATCATAATCTGAAAAAATAAATTTAATATTTTTGCCTTTTTGGATTTGATTGTGAGTTTTTTTGTTTGGTTGGTTAGTTTTGGTTTTGGGCTTTTTTTTTTACTGAGACATTTGAGGTTAAGTGATTTGTCCAGGATCACACAGCTAGGAAGTATTAAGTGTCTGAAAGCAGATTTGAACTCAGGTCCTCCTGATTTCAGGGCTGGTGCTGTATCCCTTGTGCCACCTAGCTGCCCCTACTACTGATTGTGAGGATTTTAATGACCTAATATATGGTCAAGTTTTGTGTAGGGCAATGCAGCATTGAGCAAAAGGTATAATCCTTTCTATCATTTCTATTTCAAGTTTCTCTAGAGAGCTGCCATATGTAATTTTTCTAAAATTCTATTCACTTCTTTACTTCTTTTTTATATATTTTATGGTTAAACTTAATTAGATCTGAGAGGTAGAGGTTGAGGTCCCCCACTAGTATAGTTTTGCTGCTTGTTTCTTCCTATAATTCACTTAACTTTAACAAAATTTTGGATACTATACCACTTGGTGAATATCTGTTTAGCATTGCTATTACTCATTTGTCTCTGATATCTTTTGAGAAACTATAGTTTTCTTCCTTATCCCTTTTAATTAGACCTATTTATTCTTTTGTTTTGTCTGAGATCAGGATTGCTACCCCTGCTTTTTTTTTTTTTTTTTTTTTTTTTTCTTTTTACTTCAGCTGAAGCACAATATATCCTGCTCTAGCCTTTTACCCTATATGTATCTTTGCTTCAAATGTGTTTCTTCTAAATAGCATATTATAGCATTCTGGTTTTTATCTATTCTGCTATTTCTGTTTTATAAGAGAGTTCATCCCATTCTTATTCACAGTTGTGATTACTGTGCATGGCCCTCCATCCTGTTTTCCCCCATTTGTTTTTGTCTTTCTTTTTACTCTGTTTCTCTTTCAAAACTCTTTTTGATGAATAATGCAAAACAAAGGAAAATGAACCAATGCCTGATGAAATTCTTGCATAGGGAAACCTGGAAGTCACATGCAAACTATCACAAAGATTAGAGGAGCATCATTTACAAATTGTATCACATATTAACCAAAATGTGTACCCTTGTAATATATAATGAATGGAGAAAGCTTTCTAGGCTATGCTTGTCAAGCTTCCTGGTTTTTTATGCTATTTAAATTCTAGACCGTGAGAATATCTAAAAAGGTGCTTTGACATATTTTGAATATGTTAATGAGCTAACCTCACTGTGGCACAAATAGGTGTTGGTCTGTTCCCCACCACCACCAAAATCATATAAAAATGAGACCTCAAACTGTTGTCCCTGAGTCCATTTCCATTGGGTTTATGCTGCTTAAAGCTCTCAGCTCTAATTCATGTTTTTATGACGGATATTCTTGGTCTCTCCCCTTCCCCATCTTTGTTCTTATGTTATTTGACTCCTTTCATCATTCCGTCACCCTATTTCTGTCTTCTTCCTCTGTACTTTTGTTCCTGTTTGTTTTTATGCCTTCTGTGATTGCCATTTCATTTTCTGTTACCAGTTGTGGTTTTTCTTGGCAAGTACTCAAAGATCCAGGTGTGCATGCCCCCATTTTACAATTGACAAATTAATTATCAGTTCACCTATCCTTCCCTTTCTTAACCTCTCCAGATGCCAGTGCCTCCCACTCCCAAAATTCTTTTGTCTTTACTTTGTTACATGTATTATATTTGTTTACATATGTATGTCTTCCTTCCTTAAACGGAATTTAAAACTTCATTGAGAACTAGAACTGTGTCACTTTTGTTATTTCTGGTCCAAGTGCCTAATACAGTGCCTGATGGATGGCTACATAATAAATGCTGGTTGATTGCTCTTATTCACCCGACTTTTATCCCTCCTACAGTTAAAAACCATATCTCCTTACAAATGCTCCTTATAATTTCTCAGAATGAATTCTACTTTTATAGGCTACTATTCAATTACTAATATATGGCTCATTTCTCACCCTTAGGTAATTTTAAGCCTCTTGGTAATTTTCATGAGAAACTATCCCATTTACCATAATGCATTTCTCATTGACAGTAATGAGAAACCTAGTATTGATTCATTCAGGCTTACAGATGCTCAAAATGTATGCCTAATAGTGATATCACAGAAAAATGTTTGCTTTGAAGTTCTCTTTAATTATATTTAAAAATCACATCTTGACCAAAATGCTAAAATATTGTTTTAGGGAACTTTTTTGTTAAATGAAACTTTTTTACTTCCAAATAATTGTCTAATAATGGATCAGTTTTCTCACCTAAAAAAACTGAGGGATTGAACTACAACTTTAAATTTGTGAGTCTTTAAACCTAGGGAAAATTTTTGCGTATCAGTCATAATTGACTATCATGCTATATCCTTTTTTTTTTTTTTTTTTTTTTTTTTTTTTTTTTTTTTTTTTGGTTAAAAAAATTAAGTGCTTTACACCTAGCTCTTGGTCTGAAAGAATATACAATAAAGTGACTGATGATAATAATACAAATAATTATTGAGCATTCACAAATACAAAGGCATTTAAACTTTTTTTCTTAGTAAAGGAGGTAGGTTTGGCATTGTCAGCATTGTTAAGGGGACTGTATTTATAGAATCACTGAGTTTGGAAGGGGCTTTAGAAAATGTCTAATTCTAGTGTAACTCTAGTGAAAATTTATTTTGTTATCTCTGCAACTTCCATCCATAATTCTGCTGTTTGAGATTAAATTTTTAAAAATCTAATTCACAGGGTAAACTAACTTCAAATTGAATGAAATAGCAATTGATTTGCAGTTGACATAGTGGTAGCTAATCATTTGAAATTTTTTAAATTGTTAAATATTCTCTTATTTCTTTTTATGTTTTTAAGGCATTTTAATTTGCTATTTATATTCTTTTAATGAAATTTTTTTTGAAAAAGAATGTAATTTTGATATGAGAAGCAGCTTGGCAAAGTAGACCTGGGTTCTAGATCTGCACATAATCTTCTCTATGGCCATCAGCAAGGCACTTAACTCTCAGACAATTCTCAAAGACTATAAGTTTATTAAAAATTATAGGTCTGCAGTGGTAGAAGCATTTTCCACACTAGGAATTTCCTATGAAAACAAAATTATGCATGCACTCCAGAGTCCAAGATAATGAGGCCAACTGCACAAACACTAGTTGAAAAAGAGCTTATTTATGAGTATACTTTTTTTGTCAAAACAACATATGGCTGAAACCTGAAATAAACATTGGAGAGCATCTAATTCTCAGTTTTCAGTGATTTTCCTTATACATACATACATACATACATATATATGTATATGTGTGTGTGTGTGTGTGTGTGTATGTGTATATATAGATCCCCAGTTAGTAAACTCTGTATTTGTCTACTTCTTGTAATGTAATATATAAATTCCTATTTGTATTTATTGTTACCTTTTTCTTAACCCTACATCAAAATAATTTAAATGGAGTGATTTGTTTCCTTATTTATTCTTTCCATAATAATTGTACTTATTTAGCTTTTTTGTACTTATTTTCTTTGTTGTATTTTTATTAGGAATATTCTACTTATCCCTTTATTTAACATCGATATCTTTTCATTGGTAATTAAATTCAAGGTAGCAGGAGACATTAAATATACATATGTATATATAATAAATTATATACATAATTTTTCTAGTTACAAAACAATTATAAAGATTTGTTTTTAAAATTGAGTTCCAGATATTCTCCTTTCCTCTCCCTCCCCATTGAGAAGATACATTTCTATAAAAATCATGTTGTGAAAAAAAGCATGTCTCCCCTCACCCCCACTCCAAAAAAAATCTTTAAAAAATAAAGTTTAAAAAAAAAAAAAGTGTTGAGGACTTCCGGCCAAGATAGCTGAGTGGAGACAGACAGCTGCTTGAGCTCCACATTTACTCTCAGAACTTATTTCATGACAAGCCTTGGAGTTAATGCTTGACCGGAAAAGAAACCCACAAACAATCACCAACAGAAGATTTCCTTGAAATTTGACAGAGAAGGTCTGTGTTTGCTTGGGGGAGGGTCGAACAGAATGGGCCCAGGCTGAGGACAAGCAGCTCACTCAGCTCAGACCGTAGAGGGGAGGGGTATGATCTCTTCCGCTTCTACAAAAAGACTTTTACCCCAGTGTGGATGTTCCGTCTTGACAGCAACCTAGGAGCAGCAGAGAGGGTGTAAACACCGGAGGTGACGAATAAAACCCCAGAAAGCCAGTGTCTCTCAGAGCCCGGCCACCCCCAATCCCCACCTGGAGTGACTCAGTGCGTTCTCAGAGCCTCAGAGCAAAGAACAACACAGCCATCTCTGTCCACGATGCTCTCCTGGCAGTTACTATTACTAATCTGTCCTAGGCCCAACAGAGTACCTTTGACTACTGACCTTTGCAGTGTGAACTCTACCCAGCTCACCTCCTCTGAGGCCTTCAAAGGTCTCTGGCCATGATCTCGTGAATCTATAGCTTAATAACCAGTAGAGTGCTCAAGAACAGCCACGTGTAATCTTAAAAGCCTTTATTATACCTACTCACATAATGCCCTGACTTGTTGGTTCCCGAGTGAACATTTGGTCAGAAGACCCACGTGTTCACTACCAAAATCCTTACCTCTTTTGGCTATCCATCTTGGCTTGGCCACCCAGGCTAAGGAGCCAAGGCTAGTGGCTCGCTGCTGCCCTACCCCCAGTCTGTAGAGGAAGCTCGGTAACATCATCCAGCCCCATCCCCCCTAAAACAGACCAATTGTTTCTCTTGTCAATTTGTTTTCTTTGATTCCCACTCTGACAAAAGGAACAAAACATTTAAAAGGGCTCTAACCATTGACAGCTTCTGCATGGAGAGAAAGCAGACTTCAAATACTGAGGAGACTAAAAGCAGACTGTCCCCAGAGGAATCCCCTAAGGGGGATATGAGCTGCTCCTCAATACAAAATAATCTCATAGAGGAAATCAAAAAGGCTTTCACAAGAGAGCTAGAAGAGAAATGGGAAAAGGAAAGGGAAGCTTGGCAAGAGAGCCTGAAGAAGTTATCCAGAGTAGATAAAGAGATCAAATCATTGAGAAATAAAATTACTGCATTAGAAAAGATAAACAATTCCAAGGAAAACAGGATTAGTCAGCTGGAAAAAGAAAACAGCTCTCTAAAAAATAAAATGGATGAAATGGAAAAAAAAAAAATTCCATAGAAGATGATAAAAACTCAATTGGTCAATTACAAAAAGATATAAAAAAAGTGAGTGAAGAAAAGACATCATTGAAAATTAGAATGGAACAAGTAGAAATGAAAGACTCAAGGAGAAACCAAGAAGTAGTCAAGCAAAACCAGAAAAACGAAATAATTGAAAAGAATGTCAAGTACCTTATTGGAAAGACAACAGACCTGAAAAACAGATCCAGGAGAGACAATTCGAGGATAATCGGACTCCCTGAAAACTGTGATGAAAAAAAGAGCCTGGACACTATTTTCCAGGAAATTATCAAAGAGAACTGCCCAGAGGTTTTAGAAACAGAGGGTAAAATAGACATTGAAAAAATTCATCAATCACCTAATGAAAGGGACCCTAAAATCAAAATGCCAAGAAATATAGTGGCCAAGTTCAGGAACCATCAGATGAAAGAAAAAATATTGGAAGCTGCTAGAAAAAAGCAATTCAGATATGGAGGAGACACAATAAGGATAACCCAGGTTCTAGCAGCATCCACATTAAAAGAACGAAGGGCCTGGAACATGATATTCCGAAAGGCTAAGGAACTTGGTATGCAGCCAAGAATAACTTACCAAGCAAAAATGAGCATCGTTTTCCAGGGAAGAAGATAGACATTTAATGAAATGAATGAATTCCATCTATTCTTGATGAAAAAAAACCAGACCTACATAAAATGTTTGATCTTCAAATACAGAACTCAAGTGATTTCTAAAAAGGTAAAAAGAAATCTTGATAACTATACTTCTGCCATAAAAATATGTAAAGAACATAAGTATAATTTGTCCTAGAAACTAGAGGCAGAAAGGAAATTATATCATAAAAAAGTGTAAAGTGGTGGTACTACATCTCATGAAGAGGCAAAGGTAACCTATCATATCTGAGAGAAAGGAAGGAGAGAGATGAACATAGTGTGTATCAATAGACATATTCGATTTATGGTGAAACTTTCCACTTCATTGAAAAGTGAGAGGGAAGGAGTAAGCTAAGGGGAAGGGAATACAGAAATTGTGAGGTAAAGGGGTAAAATAAGGGGAGGAGCTTTAAGGTGGGGGAGGGATCCTAAAAAGGGAGGGCTGTGAAAAGCAAGTGGTGTTCACAAGTTTAATACTGGGTAGGGGGGTAAGAGGGAAGGAAAGGGGAAAAGCATAAGCAGGGGTTAATAGGATGGCAAGCAATATGGAATTAGTCCTTCTAACCATAAATGTGAATGGGGCAAACTGCCTCATAAAGAGGAAGCAGTTAGCAGACTGGATTAAAAGTCAGAATCCTACTATATGTTGTTTACAGGAAACACACCTGAAACAGGGTGATACATTCAAACTAAAAGTAAAAGGGTGGAGCAGAATCTACTATGCTTCAGGCAAAGCCAAAAAAGCAGGGGTAGCCATCCTCATCTCAGATCAAGCAAAAACAGAAAGGAGTATACTTTCTTCTCAGCAGTTCATGGAACCTATACAAAAATTGATCATATACTAGGACATAAAAACCTCAAAATCAAATGCAGTAAGGCAGAAATAGTAAATGCATCCTTTTCAGACCACAGTGCAATTAAAATTAAATTTAATAAAAAGCCAGGGGAAAATAGACCAAAAAATAATTGGAAACTAAATAATCTTATACTAAAGAATGATTGGGTGAAATAGCAAATCATAGGCATAATTATTAATTTCACCCAAGAAAATGACAATAATGAGACATCATACCAAAATGTGTGGGATACAGCCAAAGCAGTAATAAGGGGAAGTTTTATATCTCTAGAGGCCTACTTGCATAAAATAGAGAAAGAGCGGGTCAACGAATTGGGTTTACAACTAAAATCACTAGAAAAAGAACAAATTTAAAAACTCCAGACAACATGAAACTTGAAATTCTAAAAATAAAAGGTGAAATTAATAAAATTGAAAGTAAAAAGAAACTATTGAATTAATTAATAAAAATAAGAGTTGGTTCTATGAAAAAACCAAAAAAATAGACAAATCCTTTGTAAACGTGATTAAAAAAAGGAAAGAGAAAAAGCAAATTGTTAGTCTTGAAAATGAAAAGGGAGAACTCACCACTAATGAAGAGGAAATAGGAGCTACTTTGCCCAACTTCATGCCAATAAATTCGATAACTTAAATGAAATGGAAGAATACCTTCAAAAATATAACTTGCCCAGATTAACAGAGAAAGAAGTAAGTAGTCTAAATAGTCCCATTTCAGAAAAAGAAATAGAATGCTTGTTCTATTAACCAACTCCCTAAGAAAAAATCCCCAGGACCAGATGGATTTACTTGTGAATTCTACGAAACATTTAAAGAACAACTAAGTCCAATGCTATATAAACTATTTGAAAAAATAGTGATTGAAGGAGTTCTACCAAATTCCTTTTATGCCACAGACATTGTACTGATACCTAAACCAGGTAGGCTGAAAACTGAGAAAATCAATCTCCCTGATGAATATTGATGCTAAAATCTTAAATAAAATATTAGCAAAAAGACTACAGAAAATCATCCCCAGGATAATACACTATGACCAAGTGGGATTTATACCAGGAATGTAGGGCTTGTTCAATATTAGGAAAACTATTAGCATAATCGACTATATCAATAACCAAATTAACAAAAAACATATGATCATCTCAATAGATGCAGAAAAAGCATTTGATAAAATCCAACATCCATTCCTACTATAAACACTTGAGAATATAGGAATAAATGGACTGTTCCTTAAAATAATAAGGAGCATATATTTAAAACCGTCAGTAAACATCATATGTAATGGTGATAAACTAGAACCTTTCCCTGTAAGATCAGGAGTGAAACAAGGTTGTCCACTACACCATTACTATTCACCATTGTACTAGAAATGCTAGACTTGGCAATAAGAGCCGAGAAAGAAATTCAAGGAATTAGAGTAGGTAATGAGGAAATGAAACTATCACTCTTTGCAGATGACATGATGGTATACTTAGAGAACCTGAAAGACTCTGTTAAAAAGCTATTAGAAATAATTCAGAATTTTAGCAAAGTTGCAGGACACAAAATAAATCGACATAAATCCTGAGGATTTTTATACATTACCAACACAATCCAAGAGCAAGAGATACAAAGAGAAATTCCATTCAAAATAACTGTCGATAGTATAAAATATTTGGGAATATATCTACCAAAGGAAAGTCTGGAATTATATGAGCAAAATTACGAAACACTTGCCACAAAAATAGTCATATTTACATAATTGGAAAGACATTAAGTGCTCTTGGGTAGGCCGAGCAAATATAATTAAGATGATAATACTCCCTAAACTAATTTATTTATTTAGTGCTATACTAATCAGACTCCCAAGAAACTATTTTAATGACCTAGAAAAAATAACAACAGAATTCATATGGAAGAACAAAAGGTTGAGAATTTCAAGGGAAGTAATGAAAAAAAAAATTAAATGAAGGTGGTCTAGCTGTACCTGATCTAGAACTATATTATAAAGCAGCAGTTACCAAAACCATTTGGCATTGGCTAAGAAATAGACTAGTTGATCAGTGGAATAGGTTAGATTCACAGGGCAAGCTAGTGAATAAAAATAGCATTCTAGTCTTTGACAAACCTAAAGATCCCAACTTTTGGGATAAGAATTCATTATTTGACAAAAACTGCTGGGAAAACTGGAAATTAGTATGGCAGAAACTAGGCATGGATCCACATTTAACACCACATACTAAGATAAGATCAAAATGGGTCCGTGATTTATGCATAAAGAATGAGATCATAAATAAATTAGAATGAACATAGGATAGTTTACCTCTCAGACTTGTGGAGGAGGAAAGAATTTGTGTCCAGAGGTGAACTAGAGATCATTATTGATCACAAAATAGAAAGTTTTGATTACATCAAATTAAAAATCTTTTGTAAAAACAAAACTAATGCAAGCAAGATTAGAAGGGAAGTAACAAATTGGGAAAACATTTTTACAGTTAAAAGTTCTGATAAAGGCCTCATCTCCAAAACATACAGAGAATTGACTTTAATTTATAAGAAATCAAGCCATTCTCCAATTGATAAATGGTCAAAGAATAGGAACAGACAATTTTCAGATGATGACATTGAAACTATTTCCACTCATATGAAAGAGTGTTCCAAATCACTATTGATCAGAGAAATGCAAATTAAGACAACTCTGAGATACCACTACACAGATTAGCTAAGATGACAGGAACAAATAATGATGAATGTTGGAGGGGATGTGGAAAAACTGGGACACTGATGCATTGTTGGTGGAGTTGTGAAAGAATCCAACCATTCTGGAGAGCAATCTGGAACTATGCCCAAAAAGTTATCAAACTGTGCATACTCTTTGACCCAGCAGTGCTACTACTGGGCTTATTTCCCAAGGAAATACTAAAGATGAAAAAGGGACCTATATGTGCCAAAATGTTTGTGGCAGCCCTTTTTGTAGTGGCTAGAAACTGGAAAATGAATGGATGTCCATCAATTAGAGAATGGTTAAAATGGGTTAAAATGGGTTCATGACCTAGGCATGAAAAATGAGATTATAAATAATTTAGAGGAACATGGGATAACATAACATTCATATACCATAATTTACCCAACCATTCTCCAATTGATGGACATCCATTCATTTTCCAGTTTCTAGCCACTACAAAAAGGGCTGCCACAAACATTTTGGCACATACAGGTCCCTTTCTCATCTTTAGTATTTCTTTGGGATATTAGCCCAATAGTGGCACTGCTGGATCAAAGGGTATGCACAGTTTAATAACATTTTGTGCATAGTTCTAAATTGCTCTCCAGAATGGGTGGATTCTTTCACAACTCCACCAACAATGTATTTGTGTCCCAGTTTTCCCACATCCCCTCCACATTCATCATTATTTGTTCCTGTCATCTTAGCCAATCTGACAGGTGTGTAGTGGTATCTCAGAGTTGTCTTAATTTGCATCTCTCTGATCAGTAGAAATTTGGAACACTCATATGAGTGAATATAGTTTCAATTTCATCATCTGAAAATTGTCTGTTCACATGCTTTGACCATTTATCAATTGGAGAATGGTTTGATTTCTTATAAATTAGAGTCAGTTCTCTATAGATTTTGGGAATGAGGCTTTTATCAGAACCTTTAACTGTAAAAATATTTTCCCAATTTGTTACTTGTCTTCTAATTTTGTTTGCATTAGTTTTGTTTGTACAAAAGCTTTTTAATTTGATGTAATCAAAATCTTCTATTTTGTGATCAATAATTATCTCTAGTTCTCCTTTGGTCATAAATTCCTTCCTCCTCCACAGGTCTGAGAGGTAGACTATCCTCTTCTCCTCTAATATATTTATGATCTCATTCTTTATGCATAAATCACGGACCCATTTTGATCTTATCTTGGTATATGGTGTTAAATGTGGGTCCATATCTAATTTCTGCCATACTAATTTCCAGTTTTCCCAACAGTTTTTTCAAATAATGAATTCTTATCCCAAATGTTGGTATCTTTGGGTTTGTCAAACACTAGATTGCTATAGTTGTACCCTATTTCAACAGGATGATTTCAGAAAGGCCTGGAGAGACTTACATGAACTGTGTGAAATGATCCGGACCAGGAGATCATTATATAATTCAACAATGATACTATGTGATGATCAGACCTGATAGATGTGGCCTTTTTCAACAATGAGATGAACCAAATCAGTTCCAATAGAGCAGTAATGAACTGAACCAGGCATACCCAGCGAAAGAACTGTGGGAGATGACTATGAACCGCTACATACAGAATTCCCAATCCCTCTATTTTTGTCCACCTGCACTTTTTATTTCCTTCACAGGCTAATTGTATACTATCTCAAAGTCCTATTGTTTTTGTGCAGCAAAACACTTATTTGGACAAGTATACATATATTGTACTTAATTTATACTTTAAAAAATAAATAAATAAATGCTTATTGAAAAAAAAAAGTGTGCTGCTTCAGGCAGTATTAAGACATAATTCTTTCTTTGAGTGTAGATAGCATTTTTTCATTATAAATTCTTCAGAATAGTCTTAAATCATTGAGGATACATTATTTTTGAAATGCTATTTTAGTTCCTTTGCTTTTCAGACTGGTTTTCCATTCTTTCTTGTGCTTTCTCATTGCTGAGGAATAATCTTGTGTTTTTCAGATTTCCTTTATTTTATATTTGGAGAGCTTTCTCTTGGCTTCTTCTAGAATTTGTTGTTTGTCATGGACAGAATTAAAATTTAACTACTGTCTATCTTCAAATTAGAAGAGCAAGTTTTTCTTTTTATTTGTCTGGAGGCTATTTGTGAATTCTTTCCATTTATATTTTAGTTTTTATATTCAGAAATTCTGCACAGTTTTCTTGATTATGTCCTGCATTACAGAAGTTACTTCTACATATCCTGTCTTCACAATCAACTGCTTTAGTTTCATAGTTCATATATATATATATATTTTAACATTGTTGCCTTTTGTTTTATGCTAAACTTTTTCTCCTCAAAATTTTAATCATTCATTCCCTTGGAGAATTTTTTCATTGTAGATTCAATTTTATCTATTCTCCTAATAGACTTTTAAAAATTTTTCTTTGAGAACTCTAAATTTTAAACTATAGTCATTACTGATTCCTTTTTTTAGTGTTTTTTCATTCATCTATTGAATTGTCAAATTTCTTATCATTACACTAGATCTTTGGAGTGCAAGAATTTCATCAGGCTTTTGTTAGTTTTCCTTTGTTTCATATTATTTGTCTAAAGAGCTTTGAAGATTTAGTGCTATTCTTCCTAATGACCTTAGGATTCTTAGTGCCTAGCCTTCCTTTTAACCTTAAGATATGATTTATCCACTTGTATCCTAGGTTCTTTGGTTTGTTTATTTTGTTTGCTTCTTTGTTTGCTTCTTTGTTTGATTGTTTTTTTTGTTTGTTTGTTTGTTTTTGTTTTTTGTATTCTTGCTTTGGTTTTGTTTTTTTGGGGAGGGGGGTTGGTTAATTTTCCTTCATGAAATCTTTGTTTTTTCAGCTAAAAAATAGTCTTTCATCACTCACTTTCTGATTTCTCCTATCCCCATCCATATACTTTCTCCAACTGGTACATAAAGATATCCCACTCTTCTCAAACACTAGGGAATTAAACTTCATCTGCCTGAGTCTCAAGTAGCTTAGAGGAAAGACAGAACAGGCCTCTACCTTTGCTTAATGAAGACTCATGCTAGCTCCCCGACTTTCTTATTTGGTTCTCCTTTCCTTTTTTGCCTGAGCTAAATGAGTATTCCTATAATTAAATAAAATTTTTGCAGATGAGAGAATGATGAGACATTTTTAGGTAGAGTTCCTAATCAATTTGGAGCCCAAGAAGGCAATAGACTTTTATTCCTCTCTTCCTCCTCACATGAATAGACAAAGTAAGTGTTTGTTCTTTCCTGCAGAGTGAGGGACAGGCAAGAAATAGGGCATTCTGGCAGTCTGCCATGTAGAGAATCCCACAACATGACCAGGGCAAAAAATATAATTTAGTTTGTGCTTTCTACCTAAGCACAAAAGATTTGACTTCTCTAATGTACATTCATAAGGACTTTTACTTTAAGGGGATATTATCTTTATCTTATGACCTTAGTTGTAATTATTTTATATCTCCTACATAATCATACATACCCCTCTTTTTTTGGAGGCTTAGGGAATAAGAGAGCTCTGTAAAAAGTGATTTCTTTATAAAGTAAAAAATTATACAGCAGAGAATAAAAAAAAAATAACTCACAAAGAAGCAAAGAAAAGATGGACAGTCATAAATGTAAGATTTTCTATTATGTTATATGATTTCTTGGAATGGAAATTTATTGATATATAGTTTGAATCATCTCTGTTCTGCTGGGCACATGATAATGCTTTGTTCTGTATTTTTCTTTTCTGTCTTTTTGCACTTTGTTTTTTTCTTATTTTGTATTTAGTTTAATAAAAAAATTTCCATTTCTGCCAAAAAAAATTAACTTACTATGTCTGTTTATTTTTAAAGTCCCTTATAACTTGACACCAACATATCTTTCCAGCCTCAAGCTTTACTCTCTTTTCTGTATTCACTATTCACAAAACTAATTTTTCTATTTATTTATTTTTATGAAGCTTTTTATTTTCAAAACATATGCAAAGATAGTTTTCAACATTCACCTTTGCAAAACCTTATATTCCAATTTTTTCTCCCTTACTTCTCCCCACCTTTTTCCCTAGATCGTAAGCAATCTAATACATGTTAAACATGTACAATTCCTCTTTATGTATTTCCACAATTATCATGCTGCACAAGAAAAATCAGATCAAAAAGGAAAAAAGTGAGAAAGAAAACAAAATGCAAGCAAGCAACATTCACACAGTTCCCACAATCCTCTCTCTGAGTGCAGATGGCTTTCTCCATCAAAAGACCATTAGAATTGGCCAGAATCACCTTGTTATTGAAAAGAGCCGTGTCTGTAGAAGTGATTGTCATATAATCTTGTTGTTGTGAACAGTGTTCACCTGGTTCTACTCACTTCACTTAGCATCAGTTCATATAAGTTTCTCCAGACCTCTCTGAAATCATCCTGTTGATTGTTTCTTATAGAACAATAATATTCCTTAAGATTCATATACCATGACTTATTCAGTCATTCTTCAACTGATGGGCATCTACTCAAGTCTTCACTTTTTTGCCACTACAAAAAGGGCTGCTACAACTATTTTTGCACATGTCAGTCCTTTTCCCTTTTTATTATCTCTTTGGGATACAGGCCCATTAGATACTGCTGGATCAAAGGGTATGTACATTTTGAGCATAATTGGAATGGTTGGCTCAGTTCACAACTCCACCAATAATGTATGAGTGTCCCAGTTTCCCTACATCCCCTCTAACATTCATTGTTATCTTTTCCTGTCATCTTAGCCAATCTGAGAGGTATGCAGTGGTACTTCAGAATTGTCTTAATTTGCATTTCTCTGAATAATAATGATTTAGAACATTTTTCATATGACAATAAAGGCTTTTAGTTTCTTCATCTGAAAATTGTTCAAGTTCTTTATCAATTGTTTAACGACTTGAATTCTTACAGATTTGAGTCAATTCTCTATATATTTTAGAAATGAGGCCTTTATCAAAACCTTTGGATATGAAAAAATTTCCCAGTTTATTGCTTCCCTTCTAATCATATCTGGTTTTGTTTGTACAAAAACTTTAATATAATCAAAATTATCTATTTTGTATTCTATAATGTACTCTAGTTCTTCTTTGGCCACAAATTCCTTCTTCTCCACAGATCTGAGAGGTAGACTTTATTCTTCTAATTGTCTTATAATATCACTCTTTATGTCTGAATCCTGCGCCCATTTCAACCTAATCTTGGTATAGGGTGTTAGGTGTGAGTCAATGCCTAGCTTCTGCCATACTCATTTCCAGTTTTCCCAGCAATTTTCATCAAATAGTGAGTTCTTATCTCAGAAGCTGGGGTCTTTCTTTGGGTTTATCAAACACTAGATTTCTAATGGTTTTTATAATATAAAAGCTGATTATTCTTAATCTTAAGAATATTAAAGATGTAGAATGATGAGACTATGTATGAAAATTTCTAGATTTAACCAAAGAGCACCTGAGAAGGAAAATTATTTTCCTTCCCAAATGAGTAAAATAAAAGTTGGAGGATCAATGAACCACATAAAAAGTTTTTAAAAATAAGCCAAGAAAGGAGAAAGATGACCATTATTAAGTACCACAGAATAGTCGGGGAAAATATGGTCAGAGAAAAAATGTGGATTTAGAAAAAAAGGATAATATAAGAGTGCAATTTTAGCAAACTGGTAGGAAACGAAGATTGGTCTTAAATTATGGAAGAATGGATGATCAAATAAGAAAAATGAAAAGCCAATAAGTTTATTTTCTTATTTGATCATCCATTCTTCCATAATCTTTTTTGGATGTAGCTGGTGTCCTTGTGGGTTATAGAAACAGCATACTTAGTAGGTTTAGAGAATTTAGATTTAGGAAGGACTTCAGATATCACCTAAATCTTATTATTTTAGAGAAGAGGAAATGGAAGGGTTAAATGAAAAGATAAATCCAGATATTTTGAGGCTAAATCCAGTGGGGTTTTTTTGTTTGTTTGTTTTTTCCCATTATACAGCACTATATCTCTAAATGGAAAGTAGTAGTTCTTAATGCCAATAGGGTTATAAAACTGTTCATATATCTTTTGATCCATACTGAATCTGTATCCAATGAGAAAGCAAAAGAGGGAAAAGGACAAAATTGGGGCAGAAATGTTTTAGCAGTTCTTTTTGTAGTAGCCAGGAACTAGAAATTGAGTGGATACCCATTGGTTGGGGAATAGCTGAGTAAGTTATGATATATGAATGTAATGAAATATTATTCTTCTATAAGAAATGATCAGGTTGATTTTAGAAAAGCTGGAAAGACTTACATTAACTGATACTGAAAGAAATGAAAAGAACCAAGAGAACAATGTACACAGTAACAACAAGATTATGTGATTATCAACTATTATGGGCTTAACTCTTTTCAACAATAAGGTGATTCAAGACAATTCCAATAGGCTTGGGATGGAAAATGCCAATTACATCTAGAAAGAGAACTATGGAGATGGAAAAAATATTGTTTTTAACCATTTTCGGCATTTATTTGCTTTTTTTTTTCTTATGTTTTAAAATGATTTTTTTGTACAGCATGACAAATATGTCATGAATTGTACACATTTAAGCTATATAAGATGGCTTATTGTCTTAGGGGTAAGGCAGAGGGAAAAATTTTGGAACGCAAGATTTTGCACAAAGGTGAATGTTGAAAACTATCTTTGCATATATTTGGAAAAATAAAATATAAATTTTTTTATTAAAAGAAAACAATAATTCTTATTTTTAAAGTATTAAAAACAAAAACATGCTGACAGACTAATTCCTAATAATTATAAATTTTGAAATACATGAGATAATAACTCATTTATATATGTTTTCTCTAGAATGGTGCTGTAAGGTAAATAATATAAACTATCTCCCTTTTATGGATATGGAACCTAAGTCTCAAAGCAATAGAGTAACTTGTTTTTATCACACCAGTGGCAAATTTCAGAGCTAATCTTCAAAACCATTTGGATCTGTTGATGCCAAATATAACATGATTGCTACAATACACTCCAGCTCAAGTAGGTCATAACAAGATATATAACATAATATAAGTCAATGGTGCTTATTGTATGAAGTACCTATATGTGTGTGTGTGTGTTTAAAGATATACACACACATATATATGTGTGTGTGTGTGTGTGTGTGTGTGTGTGTGTGTGTGTGTGTATGTATGTATGTATGTATTGCTTAATAGCATCTGCTTATGGCAAAATAAAATCTGACAGATTTAAATCATTTCTCCCTAAGAAAAGAAAATTGCACAATTGAAGGATCTTAAATGTTATCACTATGGCTAGAACCCCAGTGTCAATTCTCCCCCCATCAAAAACCTTAGTAATCAGTCTTCATGAGTGACTGTGGCCAAAAATCCATCACTTTGTGCTGAACCTCTTTGTGAGCCTCCCCAAAGTTAACTAGACTGGTCCTTGGATAAAAGACAAATAGTTCTTGCCAAGCTTGTACTTGAAGTATTTCTAGCTTGATAGCACCTGCCAAAGCTTGTGCCCAATCAGTATGACCTTGGAGAACTCAGGGGTCACCTCCAAGACTAAATGAGAAAAGGACCTAAAATCATTTTTTTTAAAAGAATAATTTATTTCCAGGTACTTCTCTGTGTTAATACTGTTGTAGGACTAGAGGTTTTCCAGCCAAGTCCTCTAACCCAGATGAAGTTTCATTATAGAAAATGATGGAGGAGTTATTTTATGAGCCATGCAACTGAAAAGACTTTGGATATGATGACTTCTGGGCATGACAGTTGTACACCTTTTCCAGGGAGTGAATGTCCATGAAGTAAATTGTGGAGTACTTATAGGCCCTCATTTTTCCTTTCAGATACCATGGGCATGTTAAATGCACTTATGACGGATAGCAGGGCATACAGAGTTTAAAACCCACATTTTTAAAGTGAGCCTGCTTAACCTTGTATGATACTTTAACACGGCACTTTAGAATTAGAAGAATATAGCAGGAACATTTGTTGCCAACCTAGCTCTATTTATTAACTCAGCAGAGGTATGAGAATGAGTATTTGAAAGCCAAGATCTGGTTTTTTATCTTGAAAATCATCTTTGATCTTTCTTATCTGAGGTCTTACATAAGCACAGTTTAAAAAAAAAAAACTGGACATACTAATAATCAATCCTATATAAACTGAAAGCTTATGAATTTTTCATAGCAACATTGTAACTTTAAAGCTAACCGTAAATATTTATAAAGCTTTTCCTTCCAATACTTCTTAAAAGGAGATCAGTGCCTAGAGTGGCTAGGAGATAATGGTGTTTTAGCTCATTTTCCTTTGAAATGTAGAAAAGTCTTCAAATTTTCTTACATTATTCTCCCTAATGTACACTATGAAGGATAAATATTATGACTTATGGTTAGGATAAATCTTGTGATGGTAAATATTATTGAAAGTACACTTTTCCCACTGGAGTGAATGGAAATAAACTATATTAAGGGATTTAAAGTATTTTCTTAAACATATATTACAGATAATGCATCCTAGTCTTTTTTCCTCTTTTATAATTTTTGCTCACAATTCAGAAAAGCCTGGGCTGTCCGTACTCTGATGTTCTTAAGAAAACAATCCTTTCTTACAATTAAAAATGATCCAACTATAAAGGAAAAAGTAGGACTATATTTACTTGGATTTACTATTGTATCCTTTAGAAAAGAGTAATATTTCTCTTGGGAGGTCAATCTTATTTTAGTAAAAACAGTTCATTTGCAATTTTAATTTGAGATTAAAAAAAAACCTCAAAGTTTGAAGACTTGTGTTGAATAATTATGGTACCAAAATATTTGTTTTAAACCTAAAAACCACCATTTTTAGAAATTAGGCAGTTGGGAGTCAATACTTTGTATATTTCTGCCCCTGGCAAGTTAACATCTCTGAATTGTATTTGTTTTTCAGAATTCACTTTGGAATGAATGGCTCTGTACTGATTAATCCTCCCAAGAGTAAAGATCAAGCTAGAGCACCCCCTGCTTTTGAAGTGCTGCTCACCAAAGATTTGATTTGTTTCTATGACTCAACTGTAGAACTCAGGTGAGATGAAATCCCTTTTGAAAAAAAAATCAATATCCAGTCTTTGGAGACCAGAAACTTAGACAAAAAACAAATATATATATCAAATGGAAATGTTGATCAGTTCCTACCTAGAATGAGTTTTTTCTCTAGCTTCCTACCTTATTATAAGGCAGATTTGAGGGGGAAAAAACAATTTAATGTTTATTGATGCTCTTGACCTTTAACTTAATTTTTTTTTTTGCATTGATCACATCCTAATGATTCTCCTCTTTTCCTTTGCTAAGGACCTCTCAAATTAAATTACAACTGAGTAAACAAATCAAAACCTTGACCATGTTTATAAAATATACTCCTAATATACTCCATTTTATATCTATTCTTCATGACTTTTGTTGATAGAAAAAAGTAATACTTCAAAAATTGACTACAGTATGATTAGTCACTGCATTGATCAGAGTTTTAATGTCTTTCATTATTGTTTTCTCTTCAATGTAGGGAACTTTATGATCACCTCAAATTTTTCACAGGCTTATTCTCAGTACTGAAAAGCTGAAAGGGACTTTATAGGTCATCAAATCCAACTGGCCTCATCTTTTTTCAGATGAGGAAACTTGAGTCCGAGGCTGGATTTGAACACAGGAATTTCTGATTGCAAGGCCAGTTCTCTATTCTCTTTGCCAATAAGCTGCTTCATCATGAGGAACAAATTTACTCCAACTATTATGTCAATATTTCATATAAATTTGCACATTCAAGTTGCCATAATTTATTTGTATTTATGACAAAGCTCAAAAAATTTGTGATTTCTTTTTCTTAATTAACACAACTTGAAATTATTCAAAGGTGATATATTTTCCTTCTCTGCAGGAATTCTCTGGAAAGCAAACAGAAAATAAGAATGATGGAAGACTTAGATGTCTGCTCACCCAAATTTAACTTCTCAAGGGCAGAAAGTGAAGTGAAAAAACAGAAGGACCGGATGTTATGTGATGTGTTATTAGATCAGAATGTGTTACCTGGGGTTGGAAACATCATCAAAAATGAAGCCCTCTTTGATAGTGGACTTCACCCAGCTGTTAAAGTATGTTTTAAAGAGTTTTTTTTAATTTTTCATATTTCTTTATTTATAGAAACAGCAAGACCTCTTTATATTGTTGGGAATGAGGGAGTAGAACAAGCCTTCATCTCACATATTGTATCATATTGTTGTTCAGTCATTTTTCAGTCATGTCTAACTCTTCTTGACCTCATTTCAGGTTTTCTTGGCAAAGTACTGCAGCATTTTGCCATATCTTTCTCCAATATTTTCCATATCAACCTTTAAAAATTATTCATGTGTGACTGTGGCCAAAAATCCATCATTTTGTGCTGAATCTCTTTGTAAGCTTCCCCAAAGTTTACTAGACTGGTCCTTGGATGAAAGACAAATAATTCTTGCCAAACTTGTACTTAAAGCATTTCTTGCTTGATAGCACCTGCCAAAGCTTATGCCCACTCAGTGTGACCTTGGAAAAATCAGGGTCATTTCTATCCTATTTTTACATTATCTTTATTCTGAAATCTATATACCCTACTCACCCATTCAATGAGCATTCCCTTGTAACAGAGAAAAAATAATCATATCAGTAAAATAAATCATAACAGAAGCCATGGCTGATTGTAAACATAGTGTTCCCTCCTCATTGCCTCCCACCTCTGCCAAAAAGGGAGAAAGGTGCAGAGCATATATGACTTTTTACGGGTAATATAATAATGGTGGGCTGCTTTAATCCAGAATCAATCTGTGTAATGATGAACTATTACCATAATGTCCCTTTATATGTAAAGTAACATTTCACAGCCACCTATGTGACGAAGATATGCCTATCACATGTGATCTCTTGAAGAAATATGTGAAGAAAAATATGATCCATAGATCCTGGAATGGATACTCCTTTCACTGATGCAGCAGATTGTAACCTTGCCCTACCAAAGTGAAAGGCTTCATAAGCAGAGACAGAGAAAGATAAAGAGACAAAAATGAAGAGACACTAGAGGCTGGTAGACAAGAGAGATAAGAGAGAGACAGATGAGAGATAAGAAAGATAAGAAAAAGAGACAAACTAAAGACAAATAGAAATAGAGACAAATAAATAGAAACATAGAATATGCTGCCTGCTGATCAATCCTTTGATGATGTGCTATACTTGTAGACCAAATAATCTAAAAGAAGACCTTGCAAGAGCATGCATGTCGTTTATGAGATTGGAAAACATTAGAATAGGAAAAATTAGAATAGAATAGTTGGGTAGTGATGTATTTAAATACTTGTGAGAGTTATTTGTGATAAACGTAAAACAAACAAAAAAACAAGACTGTGTGTGTGTGTGTGTGTGTGTGTGTATTTAGCATCAAAGTATAGTCTGTGAAAACAAAGCTGCCTTATAGCAAGACTGATTGAGAATACTACTATGCCCCTGTCAATAGCACTTTACAAATATATATTTCATGTGGTTACTGTACTAGCAGACCATGGATTCTTACCCTGTTTTGTGTAATGGACTCTGGCGAATCTTGTGGAAGCATTCTCAGATTCATGTTGTTCATTTTTTTTCCATTCCTAATTGAAGGATGTATTAAATTTCAATTAGATTGTAGGGAACATAAGGATGAATTTTCTTCCATACAAGTTTATGGATCCCTTCAAATGTGTTCACAGACCCTATAGTTCATGGATCCCAGGTTAAGAACTAACCTCACAGCTTGACATTTTTTTATGGGTCTGACAACTATGCCTTACTCTCTGTGATCTGTGTCTGAATTCACTTATGTTTATCACATGTGACCACAGATCTCCATGTGATCCTAATGAACATTGATATTTGATCTAAAAGGTTTAGCAGGAAGTCAAGGATGGATCAGTAGAAATATATTTGTATAAGTAAAGAAAAGTTAAAGAAGTCAGTGCCCTGTTAATAGAAAATATGAGAAAACATCTATTTTTGTTGGTGGTAGTATTTTTTCTTTTTTTAAAAGCTAGTCATTATAAAACTGGAGAGTGAATTATTTTTTTGTTGATAATAGGCAGGTAGCAAAGTTTCACTGCAGTAAAGAAAAGAGGAAAGGATGTTACTTAGAATTATTAAATTGTCAAAATTCAGGTTGTATTATTGTAAGTAAATTAAACACATAAACTCAGTTTTACTTATTTAATTTCTTCATTGGTTTGAAATATGTTAGTCTGGCCTCTTAATAAAACAGAATCTTTTAACATTAACAAGCTGTTATAATCAGTATTTACACTGACTCCAATCGACTACAGCCGTATGAAAATAAATCTTAACAGATATTTTAGTAAGCATACCTTTCTTCCTTTAAATTTTCTTTATTCTTGGTATCTACTTAGAACCTCTTATAAGTTATTGAAGGCTTTCTCTGAGTCTTCATTGAAGTTTTGCATCTGTTTTCTAGAATTAGAAGTATATTGTGGAGATGAGGAAAAGGGGGAGAGAGGAGGATAATTGGGAATATTGTAAATATAAACTAAGCAGCTCCAAATCACTTCCCCTTCTTCATCACAAGCAAAAATACACCAATGGGGAAAGGGGAAAACTAACAAAAAAATATCTACAACTAACCAGAGACATCAAAGAAGTCTTGTGTCATTTGAAACTGTAGGCTGACGGAAGGAGGACATCTGAACTATCCAGGGTCCTAGACAGAACAAAACAGAGAATAAGCTTAATCTGCTATTCCTACAACTTTTTACCCCAGTCATTGGTCGGATGCAGATTAGGTAAGGTAAAATAAAGAAATGTGTGGTAAATGAAATTTAACAAAAGAGTAAATTGAGGCAGTTTCTCAAGCAAGATACTGTTTATTAATGGGGCATGCAGCCTGATATAAACGATGGAAGACCTCAAAGTGAAGTTGCAATATAAATTTTATAAGTATAGAACAAAGCAGTGCTAGTTACATTCTGAATTACTGGTTAATGCCAACTGGGGAATTAGATAGGACCCCTTAATTGTTCAAGATGGCATAAGGTTAGGTTGTTCTAGTTTTTTTAAGGATACCCCACAAACCTTGCAGGAAATGCTGAGATAATGTGTTATGAGAACATTGAAAACAGTTTTTCTTTAACTAATAAGCTTAAGCCTTTAGAGAGAGAGAGAGAGACTGAACTTTAGATCACATGAGCTGCTTTACTCAAACATCAGAGAAGATACTTCAGGTTTAAAAGAATATGGCTATAGAATAAAATCAAATATAAACTGTAGGAATTAATTTATTCATAAGTAATAAATCGAGGAAAGCAAGCCCATCACTACAGAAGTAGCCAAAGTAGTTTCATTAAGAGACTGTAGGATCATCATGAATCTAGAGGGATCTGAGAGACCATTGGATCTAATGCCCTCATTTTACAGATAATTAAATAGATCACGTGATAAGCATAAGTAGATTCATACAGAAATGTTAAGTGTTTGCTCAAGATCACTAGGTAGCAAGTAGGGAGGGCTAGCATTTAAGTCAAGGTCTTTAGACTGAAATAAGTGGTTTTTGTTTTTGTTTTTGTTTTTGTTTTTAATGTCCTGTAACAACCCAAATGGCTTATCCCTTGTAGACAAAACAACTTCAGAAATGCAAAGTAAATCTACACTAACAGTGTTATTAGAAATAGTAAATAATAACTTAAATTAGCTTGTAATCACATTTCAACCCTCTCCCCAAAAAGTACATAAGAAAAAACAAGGAATAAGCAATTAAATTGCAAAGTAACAGAGAACTAAAACATTGATAGAAACATTAGAAAGCCAAAAAACAAAAATATCACTAGGCATGTATTTGATTCAGTAGTTTTTATCAAAAGGAAAAAGATGATAAAATCTAAGAATAAGACAAGAAAGCCAAGAGAACAACAACAACAAACAAACAAAAAAAAAAAAAAAAATCATGGCAACACAAATAGAACTGGTTGTCTTAAAAGTAATGGAAGCAAAAGGCTTCTTCCCCCTAAAAAGAGGGTCAGGATGTCTCAGAGAATCATACCAAGTAGTAGTGTGAAACACAAATTTTTATTTTGGTTTAATTTGGTTCATTGATTTAAATTTTTTTTAATTCTGAATTTAATGAACATCAACAAAAGAAATTTTTCCATATACAAAGTTGAAAGGAAAAAAGAAGGCCTGTTTTATGCAGCTTGATCTTTTAGAAGAAAATAATAAAACGTTATTATATAACTATCAGAGCTATCTCAACTTGTTAGTATTTCTTTCTGAACTTCCTTTAGTTCTCTCCTGTACATTTTATTTTTAACTAATTTTTAATTGGCAAACATCGTCCTTTTCCTTTCTCCTCCAATGACAAAAAAAAAGAAAAAAAGAAAAAAATCCTTTGTTCCAGATGCATAGTCAAGCAAAACAAACTTATACATTGGCCATTTTAAAAATATATATATCTTATTCTTTTTTCATTCCTTTATCTCTTTTAGGAGATGGGTATCACTTTTCATGAGTCTTCCAGAATTGTAGTTAGTCAATACTCTGATCATTTTTCCTAAGTTTTTCAAGTTTGTTTTATATCATTGTTAAATTATAAATTGTTTTAATGAGTTACTTCACTCTGTATCAGTTCAAGCAAATCATCCTAGATTTCAAATCATCTTTTTCCTCATTTCTTAGAGTTATTCCATTTATTTGCCATAACTTGTTCAGCCATTCCCTTTTGTTTCTACTTCATTGCTACAACAAAAAGTGCTATTATAAAATTTATTATTTATTATAAATAAAATAAAAATATTATAAATAAAATAAATGCTTTTATGCATTCTACCTTTTGGAATTTGATTAGTTAATTAATAAGCATAAAAACCACATTTACATATATTCTAAGCTTGACTGAGCACTTTACTTACAACAATCCTGTAAGAGATACATTATTCCCATATTATTCTCATTTTTATAGATGAGAAAACTGAAAGTCAACAAGAGTAAGTAACAAACCCAAGATCCCAGAATTAATTAGCCTCTCCACTAGACCTGGACTCTGTCTCCTTATTTCAGATCTAGCACTTTTAACTACAACATATTATATATCTCAAGTTGTCTTATTGCATATATATATGAATTTCCCTTTTTATGTCCTGAATCAAAAGCCAAGCCTAAAGCCCTGTAACTTTATCTAACCCAACTTATAGCCTTGTAACTTTATTTGACTTATTAGAAGTAGTGACATTCTCACCTTCTAGATCTATATTTTAGTTCAACACAGAATATCCTTTTTTCTCCTGGCTCCAGTAAGGTTGTTGTAAAAAACCTACCATCAATATATTCAGTCCCTTACTCCCTTAGATTAGGTCATTTCATAGTCAATGTTAACTCCCCAGAAGTCACTTAAAAGAGTCAAAACTCCCTGAACTCTAGGAATTAAGTTGCAATGTGTAGATCAGTAGATATTTTAAAAAATCAAAAAATCTTGTATCTCTTCCATGCTCAAACTGTCAGAAGGCAGAATAAGTTCCTCATTCCTCTATAAAATAGGAATGCTGCAACTACAACTTTCAAGGATGTAATGAGGACTAAGAAATGAAGGATATTATCAAGGATATCTAATTATATTATTATATATATCATGTTGAATCTACATAAACTAAGAGTCTTTTAGCTTGAAGTGGCATTCCTCTGAAATAGTCTTACAAAGTACACATAAAATATAATTAATTCTTCAAGGATAATACTGAAGTTTATTTAGGACATTTATTTTTTAAAAAGTCCCTCTATCAGGTCTATGAATATGTTCTTCCATTAAAAAAAAAAATGCCAGTGATCATAGGATAATGACAGGAATGGGTTTAAAACTCATCTAGGTCAAATCCCTCGTTATGCAGGTTAGAGAACAATGATGGAAATATATTGAGTATATTGACTTTGAATGCATAATTTATATGTGTGTATAAAAATAATGTTCTGAGAATTGGAAATAGAAGGGATACCCATCAATTGAGGGGTGGATTAACAGACTGTGATATATGATTATGATGGAATAATATTGTGCTATAAGAAATGACAAGCAAGATGATTTTAGAAAAACCTGGAAAGATGTACATGAACTGATGGAAAGTGAAGTTAGCAAGACCAGGAGAATGCTGTACACAGTAACAACAATATTATTTGATGGAGAACTGTGAATAACAGTGATCCAAAATAATCCCAAAGGATTAAAGGTGAAATATACTATCCATTTCCAAAGAAAGAACTGATATTGATTGATTATACAAACTAAAATATGCAATTTTTCACTTCCTTTTAAAAATTTTATTGAAGTTTTCTAATACAAAATGACTAATATGGAAATGTTTTATATGATTGTACATATATAACATCAATTGCTTACTGTTGGCAGGGTGGTGAAAGGGTACATGGAAGGGAGGGTAGAATTTGGAATTCAAAATTTAAGGAATAAACAAATGTTAAATTGTTTTAACATGTTATTGGGGGAAATAAAATATTAAATAAAAATATAAAAGGATATTCTGTTTAATGCTGGAATTTCAGAATACAGTATTTATAAATTAACATGTGACACCAGTTAAGGATAGCAAAAATATTGGAATCTTGTTATCTGTTTGCTATATTTTGTTACCTTTATATGTTTATGTACTCATACACATGTGCATAATCATTTTACTGATGTGCTTTATATTTTTTAGACTTATACTTTTTTCACTTTTCTCTCTTCTGTATTTCTCCCCAAAAGAGGGGGAAAAACTTATAACAAACATAATATAGATAAGCAAATTTAATTCCCATATTATCCGTATCTTAAAAAATATGTCTCATTCTGCATATTAATCCTTCACCTCTCTGTCAGGTAGTGAGTAGCAGCCTTCATTGTCCATCTTACTGATGTGTTTTTAATTTAAATTTTAAAATAGTGAAGGAGTGATCAAAATATCCTTAAGCATTTTTCCTTCATTTTAAGGTTTCTCAGCTAAAAGACGAACAGACACATCACCTTGTAAAAATGATACGTGACTTCACAATTCTCTTTTATAGGGTAAGAGCAAAATGTTTGAACTTATCTAAATATTCAACTTTATTTTTTGTCGGCAACAAAATGTAAAGGTTGTTTATAGCCATCTAACAGAAAAAAATATATAAAGTTATCTTATGGTCCCATTGCTATTTTAAAAGAAGAAAGCAATCCTCTCCTAAATAATGTAGAGTGAGTGGGTGTTGGTCTATGTTTGACCAAACATGGCAAGGCTGATGATCTTATGCCAAATTGTCTTTCAAAGAGTCATAGGTATGGAGCTGGAAGAGATACATTAGAGGTCATCAAATCCAATTAAGTAATTGTCCCAGTGTCACATAGCTAGTAAACGTAAGAGGTAGGATTTGAATTCAGGTCTTCCTTACTCCAAACCATGTGTTTTATTCTCCCCTTGTATTTCATATAGAATGGACTAGTGTAGGTGAAAGATGGAGAATGGAGATGTTAGAATGGAGGAGATTGTCTTCAGAAAGTTAACAAAAATATTTTATTCTTTAAAAATATATTTAGACACATTCACCCTGGTAGTGACTATACAACATATATAATTATATTAACTTTTTTATATAGTGAATCTGTTGAGTACTCAGTTGTCATGTTTACTGTAATAATAATAATAATAATAAAAAAAGATGGCTTCAGTTGGATTTAGAGCATTTGACAATTTTTAGCATCACTTAATGAAAGGTATACATATACTTCTTGACTCATTAGTAGGTATCCCCAATGAGGACCCCTGACTATCATTTGTATTTCACATGCTCAATTTCTATTTTCATTTGTTCTCCCAGAGAGAATGGTTACAGAAATTTTCCTGTTCTGTAAAATTTGAAATTTCAGTACTATGCCAAATTAATATTAAGTCTGTATGTAATTTTCAGTTAATGTATGCTGAACAGACTTTCTGGGTTTCTGCAATTTCGTACTGCTGATTGAAAGCTACAGTGTTCTCTTTAAATAGTCTGTGAGTAGGATTATATCTGACAGAAACTGTCAAAATGTCTTTTGAAATGGCATTGAAATTGTGCATGTGTTGTACCTAAACAGAATACTTTCTGTACTGGAAACGTATTGAATGTTTTTAAAGTAGGTGTAAGATGATGAGGACAATGATAATAATATTAATAGCTGCTGACATTTATATAGTACTTTGTAATTAACAAAGTTATATATACATTATCTTATTTGAGTTGTACAACAACTCTTTGAGGTACGTTATAGTAATGACAACAGTTAACTTTTATACAGTGATTTTAAGGTCCACAATCTGCTTTATTTCTGTTCTTATAAGTCCTATTATTATTCCAGTTTTACAGATAAAGGACCTGTAAAGACAAAAAGCATAGGGATCTTGCACTTAGCTAGTAAGTAGTGAAGACAGGATTCAAACTTAAGTCTTTCTGAATCCAAATCTAATGTAATTTATACTGTAACATAAAGCTCAATACTTTAAACCATATCTACGCATGAAATTAGAATAAAACATTGCCAGTGAGAGGAAGATGTCTTCTGGTTTATTGAAATCTGACTTAACACAAGGATTAGATTTTTTGAAAAGTGACCAGGCATGGAATTCTTTTGATACCACTTCATTGCATTTGAAGTGGATCCCAGACAGTTTTTATATCCCATTATAGATAATAAGATAACTCTAAGCAGAGAACAAAAAATGGAAAGATATAAGATTATAAAGCAATTGTGTCAAATCACAGATGTTTAAGAATCTTGGCAATATTTTTTTTTTCCTCAAAAAATTAAAAAAAGTGCAGATCTTTTCAAATCTCTTTAGGATATCACATTTGTGAATAACTTTGAAGATTATAAATTTGATTCCTTAGCAAGACAACTGTTGTGGTAGTTTGTAATATAAAAGCATATGATTATTCTGTTTTTAAGTGCCGCAAAACAGGTTCAGCTCTTTATAAACACTATAAGGTGTACAAACGTTCTGACTGTGGTCAATGCTGCAGCAAGATAACTGTATGTCGCTTGGGGGAAAATAATAGAATGACATATTTCTGTCCTCGATGTCAAAAGGAAAATCCTCAGTTTCTTAATGTAAGGTAAGATATTCAATGCAGCTTTCTTATAATACTGCTTCCTAAGAATGCCAAGAGGATTAGTAAGAAACTATATCTAATATTGGTTACTCCCCTGTGAAGAAATCAACTATTGAATATTTGTTAAGTACTAATTATGTGCCAGTTTTGTGTTAGATATTAGTGATTCCAAGATAAAAACAAAATCATCTCTACCCTCAAGGAGCTTACATTTTAATGAAGAAAGTGGCATATATACAATAGGTATAATACATCTAAAGTAGACTCAAGATAACAATAGATGTGAAGATACTAGCAAATCACAGGTCAGGGAGGGTTTTTTGCAATAGTTGCCTTGAGAAAAAAAGAAAAAAATAATAATATCATAATAAAGTTAGAAGAATATTTCTTTAGGAGGTTTTGTGGCCCAAATTCCTGTCCTTGGGTAGTTTACCACCTGTCGGAGTTTTGGTCATTGGGTTAATTTCCATCCCAGCTAAATTGCATGAGACAACTACCAAGAGATCTAGAAGTATCATTTTGGAATCTCTGGAGGATGAATTGCAAAGGGGAGAAATTGGGTATAGGAAAGAATTATAGTAGCTTATGAAAGCTTGGAAGCAGGGCCTGAATAAATAAGGGTACTTGGGGTGTGAGTGAAGGGAATGAGAAAAGGTATAGGAGATGTAACAGAAGGAATTTACAAAACTGGTAAAATTGGAGGATATGGTTGTTAACTTAGATGACTGGAAAGTTGGTGGAACCCTGGAGAGAAATAGTGAAGTTAGAAAGAGAGATGGATGCGTTTGAATGGAAGACAATGAGTTTTTTTGAGGATTTTGAATTTGAAACTTCCTAGGGTTTTCTACAAGACAATTGACAAAATGAATCTGGCGGTTAAGAGAGGTGAGGGCTGGCTAGATATGTATGTAGAGTTACCTAAATAGAAATGATAGTTGTTTCCAGAAGTGATGATTAAATTCATTACTCAATAAACATTTATTAAGCATTATGTATCATTAAAATAGTGAGAAAAGGATAGAACTTAGGCTGAGGCCTAGGGTTGGCTTACCTATGCATAAGGAACAAGATACAAGTGATGATCCTACAATGCAGACCAAGAAGAGTTAGTCTAAAAAGGGAGAAGATAAATCACATTAGAGAATGTCAAGAAAACCCCAAGAGGAAAAAGTATCTCACAAGAGTGCACATTTGATACTATTAACCATTGGAAAAGGCTATTGCGTTTACCAATAAAGAACCATTGCTGACTGTGGGAGGAAACAGTTTCTATTTTGAGAGAAAAGAAAAAGTATCTAACAAGAGGGCATATTTGCTACTGTTAACCATTGGAAAAGGCTATTGGGTTTGTAATAAAGAAGCCAAACAGTTTCTGTGGAGTTAAAGAGAGAAAAGACAGATTTATTGAGTGGGATGGGGTAAGAAGTACATGGACAATGAGAAAATAGACATGGGTCTTGGCTTTTTTCTATCTATTTGGCTTTTAAGGGAAGGCCGAATATAGGGCAATTAATAGCTTGAGATGGTAGGATCAAGCAAGGCATGTTTTCTAGGCAGAAAGGAAGGAATTGGCGGGGGGCGGGGAGGAGGTGAATGATAATCAGGGGAAGAATATAATTAAAGAGACAAGTTCTTGGAAATATGGAAAAGTCAACAACAGAAGAAAATTATTTGATGTTGGCAAGAAAGGTTCCCTCATCCTCATCCAGCCATAGCAAAGTAGGAAAGAGTTGGTAATGATGCTAAGGAAATTTGAATTATAAAACTGGGGATGAGCTTGCACTGGATTCATTTTTTTTTTTTTTTCAGCAAAGTGTGATGTAAAGACCTTTGTTGATAGATATGAAAGAGAAGGGTGGTATGGGGACTTGAAAAGAAAAGGCTTAGAACCTCTATGAGAAATGTGGGATATAGAATTGATTAGGATAGAATAAAAATATTGACTCTGAGCAATAAGGGTCCAGGTGAAGTGAGGAGTAAGTTTGCATTTGGAAAGAGAGAAACAGAGATCAGAGATGAAGACTGAGAATGGTTTTATAAGAGGTGAGCTGGAAGGACAGGTACAGATGGTTAGAAAGGAATAACAGAGATATGGATAATAGAGAGAGAATGCTTGTGGGTGATGACATGATTAAAGTCATGGTTGTCCTCAGTGTATTATTAAGAGTAGATCATTCTAGTTGAGAATGACAGACTGCGAAACAAAGGTATTTGAGAGGACACCTGTATGCAAATTGGAAGTCTTCCAGTTTGTACACAAGAATTGGAATGAATAGGAAACTGTGAGCTAGATACTGGCCTCTTTGATGAAGGGAAAATGACCTGGTGATTGGGCACTAACATCCACCAGAATCAGGATAGATTGATGTATGTGGATTGAGTGGATTTCAGAAGGAAGACAGTTAAATGAGTAAAGGCAGTTGGGGGAGGGCCTGGAAATTATAATGAGGAGCAAGAAACATGATTTTATAGACAAATCTAATTATAGATGTACATAATAAAGGATCTTTCTCTTGTTCTTGTCTCTGCAATATTGAAAACCTACAGACAAAATAATTTATAGTAGATCTGCTTATAATGTTGATTTCTAAATGTTTCATCTTACAGCAAGTTGTCCACAAGAAACAGTCTAATTGGCTGGGCATATAGCAGGGGGCTATATCCTAATGAATATGTTGCTCAGAAAACTGAAGAGGAATGGACATGTGCTGTCTGCACCCTAATAAACAAACCTTCTGCTAAGGAATGTGATGCTTGCATGACTTCAAGGCCGAATGGTAAGATTGAGTCTGGGTTTCTTTGATCATGCTATCTGCAAGACTGTTAATTATACAAAGTCAAGTATCTATTTTATTCTTTCCTGCTGTTCAATAATCATAATATAAGAATAATACTTCCTGAAAGCTCAAAGAAATTATCTTTAATTTGAGCAAGTCTCCATTTTACAAGTATTCATTCATTGCAATATATGTATTTCTGCATGTAAACTATCTCCATAGAGCTCCATAAGCACCTGTTTTTTTTCCTCTTTTTATTTTAGGGGGAGGGAAAACATGCTTGTGCTAAAACAGTAAGTTCTTTTGTATCTCAAAAATTGAGATTATCACATCTGTTCTCCTCCCCTGTTTCTAATGAATTATTCAATAAAGCTTTGTTTTATGCAGATTTCAGCAACTTTCTAGTTTGTTATTCAGTCCAAGTGTTATAAATTGAAAGGGAGGTTTTCTGAAAGAATGTGTTTGCAGGTGGAATGGAAAAATTCCTCCTCTCTTCTTTATCCTTCCCACCCCTTGTTATTAAAAGCTTTACATAGACAATTGTACTGATTTCATTGAAATCCTTCAAAATAACTCTTTGCAACTTGCAATCTTGTATGTTCAGAGAAATATAAAACCCTCCATAGAAACCTGTGATTAAGACCCATCTCACTGATGTTGATTCTATTGTGTTCTCAATGTGTTATTTCCCCCCCTCAATTAGAACAGAACAAGTTCATTCTTGACTTATGTTCTCCCACACTTTGTAGGCTGAAATGCTGCCTCTCATTGTTTGGGCCAAGGAAGCAGGCCTTGCTGAGAGCAGGGATTCAGTAGAAGCTGCTGTGATGGTCTTTACCCTCATGTTCCAAGATTACAAAGCATTACAAATCCTATATAAGAGCAAACTTGAGTTTCTAAATTTACTTCTCCATTCACAACATTCTTACTCTTTGCTAATAATCTTTCTTACCATTTTCTTTGGTAACCTGTACAACAAATATATAGATCAGAATAACATCCTGATAGAACATGTTCTTTACACAGGTTCCATAGTTCTTAAATACAAAAAATTATGGTACAGACAGTGATTTCAGTTCAGGGATATTTAATAAATGTGAATAGCCCTTTTTATTCATTTATATTCATATTAAGCTTTTATTGTAAATCCTGTTAACCCATAGAAACAAGGCTTATAATGCCATTCAGATTCTATCCCTTTATGAACCATAATAACTTAAACACCTGTACTGATTTCAACTGCAGCTCCTTTGGAGAGAGTTTTATAAAACTCTACATCATTATTGGTATTTGTATAGTCTCCCCAGTTCCTAGAAGCTGATAGCTCAGTGTTACATATGGATTCTTGGAACATGGTAGAAGGCAATGGAAGACTCTATAGATCCCATCTGTGGTACCATAAACATATTCTGTGAAAATCATGAAACTCAAATTATAATTTTTTTTTTTTTGCTAACAACTAAGAGGGATAGTGAAAAGAGTCAGGAAAGCTGTGAGTTCTAATCAAGTTTAGATTTTAATTAAATCTTAAATTTAAAAATTATTTTTATTATTTTAAATTTTTATTTATTTAATGTTTTTCCCCAGTTACATTTAAAACAATTTTTTTACATGCATTTTTAAAACTTTTGAGTTCCAGGTTCTCTCCCTTACCCACCTTCAATTAAGAAACCACATGTGAAGTTATACAAAACAGTTCCATAAAAGTCATGTTATGAAAGAAAACATAGATCTCCCATCTTAATGAAAATAAAAATGCTCAAGAAAAATTAAGTTTAAAAAAGAGAGACTGCTTCAATCGATATTCAGACACAATCAGTCGTTTGGGTATGGATAGGAATTTTTTTATCCTAAGTTCTTCAGAATAGTCATGGATGATTAGACTTCTGAGAATAGCAAAGTTATTTACAGCTGATCATCCCAAAACATTGCTGTTAGTTTGTAAGTAGTAAGTTTAATTTTGGTTAAGGTTAACCATCCTCAACCCCAATTTTCTTACCTGTAAAGTAACATAATAATAGAACCTATCTCACAAGGTCATTGTGAGAATCAAACAAGTAAATCATTTTTCAGGCCTTAAAGCACTATATTGTTGTTCTGTCATTCAACAGTTGTGTGCAATTCTTTGTGGTCTCGTGGACCATACCATATCAGGACTGTCACCTGAAATGCTTACCTTCCGTTGTCAGATCTTTTAGCATTTTTAAAAATACCATCTATGTTGTTTTCTTGGCAAAGGTACAGGACTGGTTTACTATTTCCTTCTTGACTTTTATGTTGGTGGGGTGTCATATGATTTACTCAAGGTCACACAACTAATGTCTGAGATCAAATTTGAATTCTTGTCCTTTTGACTTCAGGCCTATTTCTCTATCCACTGTGCAGCTGTGCTGTTGCAAAGTGGTATATAAATGCTAGCTATCATTATTAACTGAAAATAGTTAAATTTTAAACATACAGAGTAAGTTTTATGCTCCAAGTAAGATATATTATTTTTCAATGTTTTTTCTAAAAATAACTAGCAAAACATTATGTGAAATATAATAACTAATGTGTTTATAACACTTTGAGTTTTCTAAAGTGCTTTACACTTTTCATTTCATTTTCATTAACTCATTTTATCTTCACAACAGACTTGGAAGATAAGTGCTATTTTTATCGCAGTAACAGATGAGGAAATTTAGACAAGCAGAGGTTAAGTGGCTAAGATACCAGAAAGTGTCTCCTGCAGAATTTGAACTCAGATATTCTTATTCCAGATATAGGGAACTCTATCTACTGCTCTATCCATTGAGCTGCTTCAATATATTAAAACTCTTTTTCTTTCCATTTTAAGATGCAAAAGCAGAGGAGGATGCCAATAATTCTGTTACCTATGACAACAGTTTGATGAAATATCCTTGTAATAATTTTATCAAAGGCCATCCAGAAGTGAAGATCAACCGGAAAACTGCATTTGGAATGACAACCCTGGTTTTGACAGACCTAAGCAATAAATCCAGTTCTTTAGAAAATATCCAAAACCAAAACCTGAAGCCCAGTGGAGATTTTCAAAACTCATCTGTTGGTAACATTTGTTTTAGCAATGAACAGCATACCTCCAAGAAGAAAGACAAATATATGACTCTAACATCAGACAAAGTCAATGGATCACCAGCATTTGACTCTCAGTCTAGTTTAATGAGTCCAGCACACAAAAAATTAAAGACTAACCATTCATTTCCAGAGTTCAAAAGTTGCAGCCCTAACTTCTCAAGCATGTATAATGCTTCCAACAATGGCCTTACTTCTTTCAGGTATTTCATTTAAAGTCATAATAAGGATGGTGCTATAGGGGAAGGGGAAATAAAGAATATTAATTGCTAAGATAGCTGTATTGATTGTGGGTAGCATAAGCCAGCCTTTAAGGGATGGCTATTATATTTACCAGCCTTTCTTTTTATTTTCTCTTCTGGTACTGCTAACCACTGGAAAAACACTATGGCATTTAGCAATAGAGAAATCATCAGTGACCTTGAAAAGGAGACACTTTCCATCTAGTCATAGAGACAAAAGCCAAATTACAAGGCATTGAGAAGTAAATGGATTATCAAAACTTTAAACTGCACTCAGACTTTTGGGACACTCTTTTTATATTACTTGAGTCCTGGAACTTGCCAAGCTCATAAAAAGACAGTTTTTCAAATTTATCATAAAAATGTCATGACTTATATGTATTTTTCAAGCATTCAACTACTTACTGATGGGACTCTGAGAAATCTTGAATGTCATAGCATAAAAAATCTAGGTTGAACCTTGGTCACTTCTTAGCTGTGGGACACTGGGCAAGATTTGTGAAATTAAAGAATTGGATTTATTGTCCTAAAAGGTCCCTTTCAGGTCTAAGATATCGTGATCCAATCTTTAAAACAAATGTTTTTTCTAATTTATTATGAACTTAAGAAATATAAACATTTCAACATACAAAGAATATAAAAATTGTGTATCTTACTTCGAACTTAATTATGCAAATGCTTTTTATTTGTTTTTGTGAGGGAAAAGTATATATTAACTATAATACTAATAAAATTGATTGAAAGCTAAAGGAAAAGGGAATAGCAGAGAATGAGATGGATAGATGGTGTCATGAAAATAATGAACATGACAGACTTCAAAACAAAGTTAAATAGATTTCAAAAGATAGTGGAGAATAGAAGAATCTGGCATGAAGAATAAGACACAGTTAAACAAGAGCTACAAAACTATTCTGCTTCTTTGTGGTGCCTTCTAAACTTCCTATTCTCCTGTATTTTAAAATCATTTTATTGATTTTCTTCCTATTTTCACTATTATTTATTTTCACTATTATTTTTCTCCCCCTTCATTTCGTACCTTCCAACTTCCCCAAATGGAAGACCTCTCCTTGTACAAATAAAAATGAATCCTATCTATATTTCAAATGAAGACTTCATTCCCAAAGTATATATTTTGCTTTTTGGTGAAAAATGTGAAAATATATAAGCTTGCTATATTATTATTAGATATGTAGTTATATGCAACAGTGATATCAAAATCAGATAGAAATGTGATCAGTAAACCGTACATTAGTATTCTTGTAGATTACATGCTGACTTAGGAAAAAAAAAAACCCACATGTTAACATAACTATATTTCATTGTATTTTATTTATTATTGATTGGTTGATTTTATTTGATATACTATTTCCCAATGACATTTTAATCTGGTTCAAACCACACTCTGAAGTGCTTTTGGCTGAAGAAGCCTCATGTTTGGTACTTATGGTGTGTGCTGCGATAGACTTACGTCTCAACCACTGTTTAATACCAGATTATTTTTTATTTTGGGACCCGAGATTTCATTGATATGTGCACTATATCCATTAGTGTAGACCAGAACTCTTCTTTGTCTTAGTCAACTGTCTTCCCAAGATGCTGTTCTCATTTCTCCAAAATTCATTAACTGTAATTTAACCTTCTTGTAATGCACCTCTCAAACAGACTAATCTTATGGAGACATTTGTAACTGAAACTCTTTCATCTAGGGTAGCTCTTACAAGAATTTTTCCTTAACTAGCATAGTTTTCAAGGACCAAGGGTTTCTATTAGAGCAGAACTTCAGTGGAAAGCCATACTTACACCATTATCAATAGCCTATTAGTGATGGTCAACATTGCCTTTGTCTTAGAGCTCCCTGTCACTCCCTTAAGTCTAAACAACTAACAAAACAGTCACTCAAGCCCTGAATTGTAATGTTTTCAAATTTTCGAGGTGTAAATACTCATACTAGAAATTTAACAAGGGACTTTGGTTCATACCTCTACTCCTCTACTCCTCTCAGGATTCTCTATGTAAGCAGTATATTTTATTCACAGAGAGACACATTCAGTGAACTTCTTTAAAAGTTTTTCACTTGTTCTCTAGGCATTTAGTTAGGCCATGTTCAACATCTTAGTTGCTTTGCAAAATGTTAAATAAGTAAGCAAAGTAGACCCTGATCTAATGGAACTTACATTCTGAATAAGTCATTCAATAAGAATTTATTAAGTTCTTACCTGGCACTTGGCAAAAGCACCAGGGATACAAAGAAAGGAGAAAGATAGTCCCTGCTGTCAAGGAACTTATAAACTAATAGGGAAGACAACATGCAAACTATATACAAAGAAGATACAGACAGAATAAATTGGAAATAATCAATGGAGGAAGATATTAGCATTAAGGGGAAATTTTCTTTGAGTTGAAATACATATTTCTTAGAAATATGTATTTCAAAAAGAAACATGGCTTAAGTTGAGTCATCAAATACAAAATAACATTCTTTTTTAAAAAAGTTTTAAATTGTTGCTTATGGATCTTTTTTTGGTTAGTACAACTTTTTTACTTCTCAATGATTCCTTTCTGGGCCAATGAGATCCTTCTTTATAAAAAATATATACAAATGTATAACCTATATCAAATTGATTACTGTCTTAGGGAGAGGAGAAGGGAGAAACAAAGGGAGAAAAGTGTCACTCAAAATATTATAAAAGTAAATTATAAAATCAAAATATTATAAAAATTGAAAACAAATAATTTTTAAAAAAATAAACATATGCATATTTACATAGCAATACAATAGTGTATAAAAAGGTATGCCTCATTCTATACTGATAGGCCACTACCCCACTGGTAAGATGGGAAGCATTCTTCACACAAAGGCACAATTAGCCTTGGCACTGATTAGTTTTGAGATGTTTCCATATTGTTTTCCTTTGTATCAGAACTCCTTAACCTTTATTGATCCTTTTGGCAGTCTAGGCAAATGCTGTGGATTCCTTTTTAGAATAATATTTTTAATTGCATAAAATAAAATACATAGGATCACAAAATAAACCCAGTTATGTTGAAATATAATTATCAAGATATTTAAAAGAAATCTTCACAGACTGGAGGTTAAGAATCTCTGATTTACATTATTGTGGCCATTTTGTAATTTGTTCCCCAGATTCTGTTTATATTACTCTACATTTGTTCCTACAAGTCTTTCCACATATCTTAATTCTTAATATCCATTATTTTTATGGTGTAATTGAGTATTTCATTATATACATGTAGTCTAAGTTGTTCAGCAAAATAGCATTTTCTTTATTGATATAGATTTGCTATGTAATTCCTTTTCTGACTAGTCAGATCAGCTATTCTTGAAGAGCTCAATAGACCTGCTATGGCTAGATTGACTTCTAGGAGTCATTAAAGCTTAATTCGTGACAAATGCCAATTCTACCATAGCTTATTGGCTTATCCCAAGTGACAACTCTCCAACCTGCTTGATACCAATTTAACTAGCTTAAACGAAGCTGTTTCTAAAATTTTAATACCTACTAGGCAAAGGAGAACACTCCTTATCCCTGACTTGTTCACTATTTGGTGGAATCACACATGATCTGTTCTTTTCAATTTGTTAATCAACATTTATTAAGCATCTACTATGTCAAGCACTATACTAAGTGCTTGGGGTATGCAAAAAGAGGCTAAAAATAGTCATCTGACTTCAACATATTCATAATTTAATATGGGAGATAATGTACAAGAAATACATACAAAATGAGAAATTTACAGGATAAATAGAATATAATAGAGGGAAGGCACTGGAATTAAGCATGGAGAAGGCTTCTTGTAAAAGGTGAGATTGTAGTTAAGGCTTAAAGGACTTTTTCAACAATATGATTACTTTCATTATCACCTCTAAGTCAGGTTATTTGGATAAAGAAAAAGTTGGAAATAAATCATAGAGATGGAGCTTTCAGGTGACTTGATGAATAAATGACATTTTTTTTTCCCATAGAGCTATTTGGAGCTAGGAAGGATCTTAGAAGCTACTTCATCCATCCCTCTTGTTTTTGAGATAAGAAAATGGAAGCTCTGAGAAATTCATTGATTTACCCAGGTCCCACAACTAATAGGAATCACAAGTAGGATTTCAATCTAAGTCTTTCTGATTGTCTTCACTCTATCCATTCCACTAAGCTACCTCTCTTAACTTTGACTTTAATTAGCACCCTAGCTAGTAAGCATCTGGCTAAATTTGAACTCCTGTATTCCTGACATCAACCCTAGCACTTTTCTCATCTTAGCTGCCTATCCTCTGGAATAAAATCTTTCATAAAGGAGGGAGATGACTAAAGAGCTTGCCTTGAAGTCAGGAAGATCTGGATTTAAGTCCTGCCTCTGACACATACTGGTTTTGTGACCCTGGACAAGTAATTTAACTATTCAGGCAACTTTCTAAGTAGCATAACATTTATAATATTCAATGAAACAAGGATTTCCTCAGTTGGAAGTTCTTGGTAGTGATAATAAGAATAGTAAATATTTATATTTAAGAACTTTATATATATATACTTTAATATAACTTTATAGAACTTTAAGGTTTGCAAAGCACTTTATACAAACTAAATCATTTTATCCTTATAACAACCTAATAGTTAGGTCCTATTATTGCTTCCATTTTACAGATGAGGAAATAGGGTAAATAGCAGAAGCTAAGTCACTTGTTAAGGATCACTTAGCTAGTAAGCATCTGGCTAAATTTGAACTCCTGTATTCCTGACATCAACCCTAGCACTTTTCTCATCTTAGCTGCCTATCCTCTGGAATAAAATAAAATCTGATTAAGCAAAGTATTCTGCCTAATTTAGGAAAATGTCTAATGCATGAAAATAATCTCTCAACATCCTGCTTGGCTCTATATTTTCAGAAAAGAGATAAATAGTGCTCATTTTTAAACACACTGAAATTATGTGAAATTATTAAATCTCTGTGTTTACTAAATTAGCAATCTTGAACGATTTAATTAATTGAGGGCTTAAAGTTGATAATTTAAAAATCATTTCTTTGCAAACCATTGGCAGACAAACTATATGATTAAACATGGCACAGCATACTCCTTAGAAATCCTGGTACTTTGTATATATACATCAGGGCTTCTTAAACTTTTTTTCAACTTGTAATCAATCCCTTTTCACCCAAGAAATTCTTTAAAAATATAAAAGAATTTCATCCAACTAGATTAAAAAATAGTTGGTTGAACCAGTTATTTTACTAGTTAAGAACTGTGAGCTGTCTTAACAAACATTTTAATAACTAATACTACTTTAGAATAAGAGCTTTTAAACTAGGGTTTATAAATAATGGAAATGGGCTTTTTAAGAAAATATTCTGATAGCTATTTAATATATTTGATTTTCCTTAATCCTATGTACTTTATGCATTTAAAAATATTCTGAGAAGGGGTCTATAATTAAGAAAAAAAGTTTTAAAAACTCCTGCTCTAAAATTTGAAGAAAATTTAGAGATCAAATTTAATTCTGTTTCATTTTAGAGATAAGTAAACTGAGCCCAGCACAGATATAATTTAAGGGGGTAAGAAGACTTTCAAAAAACCCACAAAAGTGGCATTTGTATTCAGTGATCTTTAAAGTGACGTTCAAGTGGTGTTATTTAAATGCCTAATGCAATGTCCAGTACTTGACCTATATCTGTTTTCTTTAATGCTTTGTTGTTGTTGTTGTTGTTGTTGTTGTTGTTGTTAATCTGCTTTTAGTTACTTGAGAAAGCCCCTTAGCTTTTTGGACCTCAGTTAAATCACCTTTAAAATGAAAGGGTTAAATAGGAGCTATGTCTGACTCTAAGATGTTATGATTTATTTTGTGCATGCATATTTAAGATCTGAATGTAATATTTCAGTTCTATCCTGATTATCAGGGAATCTGTTTCTTAGATAAAGATTATCACTTTGCTTTTTAAGTTTACTTATCATTCCAATTGTTTTTCTCAAAGTATTTTCACTTTTGTTCTTGTTATTGTTTACATGTGTTTTTTTCTCTCGTTATGATTTTTCTTTTTTAAAACATTTTTATTAATTTTTTAATTAAAGCTTTTTATTTTCAAAACATATGGATGGATAATTTTTCAACATTAACCCTTGCAAAACCCTGTGTTCTAAATTTTCTCCTGTTCCCCCAACTCTACCTCCAGATGGCAAATAATCCAATATATGTTATATTAAAATGTTAATACATTTAAAAAATATGTTAAATTATATGTTAAATACAATATATGTATATATATATATATATATATATATATATATATATATATATATAAAGGTTTATACAATTATCTTGCACAAGAAAAATCAAATCGAAAAGGAAAACAAATGAGTAAGAAAGCAAAATGCAAGTGAACGATAACAAAAAAAGTAAAAATGCTGTGTTGTACTGATTTACACTCAATTCCCACAGTCCTCTGTCTGAGTAGATAGCTCTCTTCTTCACAAGATTTGATCCGATTTTTCTTGCACAGAATGACAGATGTGGAAATATGTTTAAAAGAATTGCACATGTTTAATCTATATTGGATTACTTGCTGTCTATAGGAGGGGATAGAGAAATGAAGTGAAAAGATTTGAAACAAAGTTTTTCAAGAGGGAATGTTGAAAACTATCTTCACATGTATTTTTTTAATTTGAAAAATGGAGTCTCTTCCTTCTTTTTATTACCTATCTATCTTGTATAACTAAGACAGGTGTTTAAAATAGGTAAGTCACAGGAACAGTGTTTCTATTTATTTTGAAAATATTCATCTCTTCTTTTTACTTATTTCCCTCTACATGTCATTTATACTTTCCCTAGTCATAGGGAAAGTCATACATGTTTTCCTTGTCTAATCATGTATATGTTTTTCCTAGTCTAGTCATGAATATAATCCTTATTTCAAATATCTTTCTCATAGAGACTTTAGATACTCTTATCTTGCCATTGCAATGTTCCAGAAAGGTAGCTTGTGCTGGCAGTTTTGAGGTGTTGAAAAATGTCTTACCATGAATTGCTTTTCCTTATGGAGTCAAGAAGAGATTATAAGGTTTGGCTTTTGATTTATAAAGGTCTATGAGAGAGACTATCAAAAGTGATAATTTGAAAGAAATGAAGAGATTGTTTCCTATTGTGACTGAGAAGCTGGAGAAGACTGAAAGAAAGGAGATGGAAAGATATTCTTTTCTGGTGAAGTTATTTTTCACTTTTATCTTTAAGAGGATTTTTGAAAAGTGATTGTACTTATTTCTTGAAAGAAACAGCATAGTGTATAACTGAGTCTTTATAAGTAAAGAGAAATCAATGAATATTAGAGTGAGGAATCAAGTGGACTCTGCTCTTTAGCACTCCACAATAGTTTAAATAATATATGCATTGGTTTTAATATCATGTGAGGTTTTTGCTATATATTAAAATAAGAGTAAACTATTGGGAAAGGATAGTTCTCTAGTTTATTAACTAGCATATTTAATGAACTGGGAGGAAGACTTTAGCTAGTTCATTAGTAGAAAAAAATTGGCAACTTTACTCTGTATGTATCTTTTTGTGTCAAATGTGTTTCTGCAATCATCCTAGAGTTTGATATAATAAATATTTTAAAGAGTAACAATCAAGTGATAGTTTGAGGGTAAACTACAAGCAAGTGTGGCAGAAATATTTGAACTGACTAAATCTTATTATGAAATGGAGTTGTCCCTGGGTTCCCAAAGCCTGTAGCAATAAGAAAAAAAAAGACATAACTGGTCCTATCATGTTAGAAAACTTTTATTATTGGTCTCTGAGGTAAACTGTACCTTTTCCCCACTAATGACCAGATCAGAAAGGCAGATCATTAATCTGTCCACTGGGTGATGAAACTTTTTTTCAGTAACAACAATAATTAGATGTCACCTATGAAGTTCTAGATACATTGTAATGTGGCACATATGCTATTATCTAAATAGTGGAAAAATTAAGTAAATTATGAAATCAATAACCCTTTTGACTTTTCTTCTCTGTCACACTTATTTCACGAGTTAGTTTTACCAAGACTAACCTTTCTACTTGTTCAAGAGATTCCATTCTATCCTATTTCCTTCAATAGATAATCCCTTCTGTCATCCCCACTCTCACTTAATTTTCAATTTCTTCTGTCTACTCGCTCCTTTACTACTGTCTGCAAATATGTCCATGTCTCCCTCTGTCCTGAAAAAAAATCTTTACTTAGTCATTCTGTGCCCTCTATCATTCTATATCCCTTCTACCCTTACTAGCTAACCTCCTAGAAAAATCCATTTACAATAGGCACTTTCACTTTCTCTCTGACTCATTTCCTTATTCCTGACAATTAGGCTCCCAGCCTTACTCCACCAAAAGTAATCTTTCCAAGTTTTTATGCCCTAATACACAGTCAATTTTTGCATAAATACCATGTACTGTCAAGAAAAAGGTATATTCCTTTCTGTCTCTATTCAATTTTCTCCAGAGATTTCTCATATCTGTTTTTTTTCTAGGATTCTATTAACTTCCCTAGTTTCTTTCTTGTTTATTTTTGTGATTAGATTTGTCTGATTCTGAGAGGGGAAGGTTAAGGTACCCCACTACTATAATTTTTCTATTTGTTCCTGGAACTGGCTTAAAATCTTCTCTAAGAATTTGCTGGCTTTACCACTTGGTGCATACACATTTAGTATCATTACTACTTCATTGTTTATAGTAGTACTCTTTATCAAGATGTACTTTCTTCCTCATCTCTTTTAATAAGATCTATTTTTACTTTTGCTTTATCTGAGACCAGAATTGCTATCCCTGCTTTCTTTTTTACTTCAGCTGAAGTGTAATAAATTCTGCTCCAGCCTTTTACCTTTACTTCTATATGTCTTTCTATGTCAAATGAATTTTTGTAAACAATATATTGTAGGATTCTGGTTTTTTTTTAATCCACTCTGCTACTTGCTTCCATTTTATGGGAGATTTCGTCCCATTCACATTCACAGTTATGATTACCAGCTCTGAATTTCCTTCCATCCTATTTTCCCTCAGTATATACTTTTGCTGTCTTTCCACTCTTTAGTGTTTTTACCCACCCCACTCACTACTTTATCTTCTTGTTTCATGGAGTCATTAGTTTCCATTTGCCCTGTTCTGGTTTTTAATGTGTGATTTTCTTCAGTTAGCTTTTAATTAATTTTCCCATTTGATTAATTCTGCTTTTGAAGGTGTTTTTGTTTGTTTGTTTGTTTGTTTGTTTTTTCAGTGTGTTGAGTCTTTTGTTTGTTTGTTTGGGTTTTTTTGTTCTTTTTTTTTTTTTTTTTTTTTTTTTTTTTTTGCATTTGGCCAAATATTTTTTAAGGAATTATTTTCTTCAGTCCAGTTTCTTCTTTCTCTTTCTAAGCTATTGATTCTCTGTCATGCATACATTTCATTTCTTTTCTCCTTTTTTTTTCCCTTCTACCTCTCTAATTTGCCTTTTAAAGTCTTGTATATGAGCATTTTCAAGAAGCCTCTTTGGGCTTGAGACTAATTCATATCACTCTTTGATATTTCTTCTGTGAACATTTTGCCCTCATCCAAGTTGATGATTTAGTCTTCCCTGTCACTGTAGTAGTTTTCTAAGATCAAGGTTCTTTTTTGTTTGTTGCTCCTTTTCTTTCCTTTTCTTTTGATAGTTCTTCTTTTTTATTTTTATGGTTGAACTCTGCTCCTAGGGTAAAGGGGGCACTGTCTCAAGCTTCCTATGCAGCTCTGAACCATGACTTTGAGCATAGAGACTCTGTGTTTGCATGGAGTAGCTTTGATTATTCTTTTCAAGAAACAGCTTGGTTTCCTTCTGAGCTGGGACTAGAAACTGCTCTACTGATTTGCTCCTCTACTGAGACAGGACTGAGAGTCTTAGTTGCTAATTTGATGTGTTTTAAGACTTTCTTACTGGCTTTTCCAGAATCTGAGTTGGGGTGAACACCCTTTTCATCTCACTGAGAGTGACATTTCTTTAAGTTTTTCCAAATCTATCTTGAGCTGGAGAATGGTTTCATTCCTCCAGATTCTTATTCAGAGGCTTGCTTTCCTATGGTTTTTGACGGAAACTGGGAGAGCTTCCTGGCTTTATTCTGCCATCTTCTTTGCATGTATTTTGAAAAATAAAAACTATTGTCATTTAAACACTTAAGCCCTAAATTTAATATTAGTTGTTTCACTTATTTAAAAGAACCTGTGAGCTCATTAATGTACAATCCCTTTAGCCCATCCATGCCTGCTCATTTTCTGTGACATTAAGCTATAATCTAAAAATATTTAGCAGTAGGGATTATGCTAAAATTTTGTCAGAATGAGGAATTCTCTCATTGTAAAGACTTGGAATCCACTGAGATGTTATTCTTTCTCATAGGACTGTTCTAAGAGAGTTGTAAAGCACACTTTCATTTTAGATGCAAAAAATATTAAGTTCATTATAGTATTTACTATTTTTAAAAATGTAAATTCTTGAGGAAAGTCTCTATGGACATTATAGATAAAAATTTCATATTTTTATCACCATTATTATTATTGTTGACCTTTTATTTTAAAGGAGTACCTCCCTTTGTGATTCTTTTTAACCTTTGGTTTTAATAACTGCATAGCTTTATTTCCCTCTGACTGATTCCATAAAAGACTAAGTAAGCTATTAAAACAGCATTATGAAAAGATATAAAAATTAAAAAATAAAGAATCATCATCATAATGAAGGTATTAATTTCAAAGCGAGTACTCTGCAGACTTATAAAAACAATTTATTTTGGGTCTTCCTTTTTTGTTCCCTGTATATGCATGATGGCAAGTAGAATAAAATTTCTCTAGCAGCTTTATATAGTAGCCATCTCTACTCTGCTAGCCAGACTGGTTTTTGCTATAATGTGATTGGTACCATTATAGTGTCCCTTGACAAAAGAAGACGTGTGGAAAATTGCCCTTAATTGCACAGTAAAGAGGATTTTTTTTTATGATTAACAAGAATGACTTATTTGAATTTACTATCTATAAAAATAATCATTGGAAAACATGGAAGGAGGTTTTCTTTTTGTAGAATTTGGGGAAAGGCAAGAAAGATAGAAAATATGTAATAATTGGACAAAAATAAAATTTAATATTAAAAAAGAGCATTAATGGGAGAAAGAGAAATTGCAAATATTTTAAAGAAAGTAAAGTGGCAACACTTCATCATGGAGCAGGCAGGGCAAGTAAAAGGAGCATAAGAAAATAAATGTATAGCCATGCTGTTGTTTTTCTCTCTACAATATTCATTGTGGTGTTTAGATATGGAAAAATCTTGGACATCATGAAAATCATATGCAAAATGGCATAGAAAAGATTTATACCATTTACATTCCTGTCTATTGTTGACTAGAGGTCCATCATTTTATTAAGAATTGACTTCTTATAGATGGGGGGCAGTGGTGATGTTGTTAATGATCCCCTTGGAGCGAATAAGCTGGAGTTATTTTGTAACCTGTCATTTCAGTGAATTTCAAGTTAATATGACAGATAGTACTTGTACAAAAATCACTGACAGTCCTCGCTGCAATATCCATAAGCGCCTCTGCGTTCTTCGAGTTGTGAGAAAGGATGGAGAAAACAAGGGCAGGCAATTTTATGCTTGTCCTTTACCTAGAGGAAGCCAGTGTGGATTTTTTCAAGTAAGTATAAGGTTTATTGAGTATTACTTGATAAAGATAGTAAAATAATATTTTATTCAAAATGCTTGTATATATTGACTCTAGGATATAGGTAACAATTTTCCTCCAGACACCTTTTCATATTAGGAAAAAAAAAAAGGAAAGCTGCCCCCTTTCTGAGACCAGATAATGAATAACTTGAAAATCAATGAGACTCAGCAAAAAGTTTATTAAAAATACAGTTAATAGGACTTATCACATCCCTCCTCCACAGAAATTTTCAAACATTAATTTGTCCCCATGAGAGAAGTATTATCTTTAGCTTATGTATAAAGAATAGGATAAAGTGATTTACCCATATAGCAAATCTGTGATAAGGATGTCACAGTACTGACTTCTTGTGCTACGCGCCCCCCCCCCCCCAAATATGTGTAAGTGTGAATAATAAAGGATGAGGGAGAAAACATGCTGAGTTACCTGTGACTTTACTCCCCAGGAAGTTTCTATAGGTATTGGACATTTAATTAATACTAATGACAATATTAATATATTGGTATCTCACTGAAATATTGTTTTGTAAACTTCAGCAAAAGATATATCTATTTTACACCATTCCTCCTCCCTTTTGGTAAAGGGGAATTTAATATTGGACTATGCATTCAAAATTTTCCTTTAACAAAATATTGTCCCAGTGGAGACTATATTTGGATCATTAAGACCTGGGTTCAAATTCTGCCTATAATATTGACTAGCTATATGATTATGGGCTTAACTCTTAATCTGAGTCTCCAGCTACCTACTACAGAGTAATATGAAGGAAGTGAAATAGTTGACTCTTAAGGTCACTTCTGTCTCTAAAGGTATAACTCTGAAACTGGATTTAGCTGAAACATATTAATTATTTAACATTTGTTAAGTGCTTATCATGTGCTAGATGCTGGGCATATTATATCTTAGACATTGCTTCTTGTAGCAGGAATGCCACGACTTGCATTGCAATCAGTGTGCAATATAGTTTTCACTAACATCTTTATGAAAGTGGAGGAAAACCTATAAAAAGTATTTTTAGAAAAACTAATTGAAATTGAGAATTAATGGAATTATCCAGAACATTTTAGCTGATTAGGGAAGGGGGGAAAGAAAGAACTTACCTTTTTGAGAACTTGAGTTTCTTGGGGGCAAGAACTCATGTCTTTCTAAAGTTATCATAGTGTAGCTATTCCCAGCTATTATACTTATCCTTATATCATCTTTGTAAATTTTATAATATGTCTTTATTTTCCTTTTTCAGTGGGCTGATTTATCATTTCCATTTTGCAACCATGGAAAACGTTCAATCATGAGGACTGTGTTGAAAGTTGGACCTAATAATGGGAGAAAATTTTTTGTGTGTCCCCTCAGGAAGGATAAACAATGTGATTTCTTTCAGTGGGCCCAAAATGGACCAGGAATAGAGATTATCCCAGGATGCTAATTTTTTTTTTCATTTGTATAGCATATCTGGTTCTTAATCTCTTAAAATGGTATATCTGGTATTAATTTCTTTTTATTTAGTTTTGGGGTTAAATACTAGTTGTAGTTCACCATGATGCTTGAAGATTATTGTTGATATTGCAGAGCTTTTAATAGATTTCTTTTAACCTCTTCTGTATAAATATAATCATCCCTCTACTCCTGCTCTGTATTGCTTTTTCCTCATAAGAACACTGTGTTTTGTCAGATATATGAATACTTTCTGTGTAATGAATGTATTTAATGACACAAATAAAGCACTTTTAGTAAAATAGTTATTACTTGTAATGTTTGCAGAAAACCCTAGACTTTGGAGAGGGGATATCTAACTAATATCTTTTTCAGCTCTATGCCAAAGGGACAAAGTAGAGAGTGGTGATGGGTAGATGATAACAAAAGATGAATTTGTATTCCAACAGTGCCATTACCTATGGTATAATTTTGGATAAATCATTTCACCTTTATTAGCTTCAGTTTCTCCATTTATAAAATGAGGGAGTTAGACTAGATGAATGACCTCTTGGAATGGTTTCAAAGTAGCATGTATACATCCCATGGGGTGCATAAATGGATCTACTGAGGGTAAAGAACCAACCAATAAGAAAATGGATATAATTTCTCACCCCCACAGCAATATCCATTCATAAGACATGTCTCAAACACACTACCAAGATTCCTGTCACATTTTTTTTTTGCCTAATTGTCCCACATCATCTCTCTCTTATCCTCTACTCCCTTTCCCTAAGCTCTATACAAGTTCCCAGCTTCTCACAGAGCCTCTCTTCCTGTAGTTATAACTGTTACCAAGGCACTGTTGGGAAAATTTACACATCCCAGCTGCAGCATACTTCAGGTTTCCCACAAGATCTTTTCATTGGAATACCCCATAATGAATCCAGTGAAGTTAAAAAAAAAAAAAAAAAGCTGCCTTAGTTTCCAGCTTTGGTGGAAGTGTTATTCAGTGTTGAAATTTACTTCCTTAGCTAGGTGCATTGCTAAAATCTCTGTTTAATTACTACCAATTATTTAAAATTTTACTCTATCCCCTAGGGACATAAACAGGACTTTTTCAGAAATAATAAAACATTTAATCACATTATTCTCATTAAAATTATTGAGAACAAAGTTTTTATTACTATTAGTTTAATATTGTTTATTTCATCTTTACCTCATTCTTTAATATTTTTATTTCATCATATTTCATAAGAGGATTAGAAATGAAAAATGAAAAAGACTTGATTATGCAAATTATTTTCTCCATCAGAATAGTGGAAATACCATACCTGAACCTTAATGTTCTGAGTCACTAAGACACAGTGGAAACAGAAAAACTTTGAAAAGAAAGAAGGGAAAAGTATCCTGATTCAATCAAGTGTGTGTGTGTGTGCATTTAGATCTTACTCATTAAAAAAATAGTTAAGAAAAGACTGATACTTAACAATCTCTATGCCTGTTATCCCATCTGTACAATATCTTTAAGAGTCATTCATCTATGAATTGTGAACCTCTTCAGTGGCAGTATTAGGAAAGAAACAGAAGTTTCTGAATGATATTCAACAATGAAATATGTCTTTGCCATTTCAAAATTGACTGAAAAAGGGGAATGATATGATATCTTGTCCTTATTGTTTGCTAATAATGAAAAAACATTGGAATCAGTGGAACAAAATACAATCTTAAAAGATCCTTAAAACAAAATGGCTGCCAAACATCTATAAATAGATTCCTACTGGTTTGAAAGTTTTGACAAATTGCTTAACCTCTTAGTGCCTCTAGGTAACTTTCTAAGACTTTTAGTTTGCTATTTGAACTGGTAGTTGTAGTTTCACTGGGGGTTTCCTAAATGAAAATAATCACAGATCTAGACATTCCTCTTCCAATTCTGTAGTAATATTTTTCTGGTTTTCAAAGGAATGAAAGAAAAAGATTATACAAAGCTGTTCATCTTAATAATCTACAGGTATATTACAAAGTTGTCCTAACTGGTAGTCTCTTGCTGCATAATGGACTATTCATATCAATTCCTAGAACTGAGTAGTGTCCATGGTGCTGATTTAGCTATGCACAGTTTGGGAAGTATGTAAAGGGGATGAGAAGTTCTTACACAGTAAATGAGCCACTAAGTATCATAAAAATGGAGATGAGTGTGCAGATGGAATGTCCACGCCTATGAAATAACAATTCCCTAAAGTTTTTTTTTGTTTGTTTGTTTGTTTTTTTATTTTTGTTTTTTTTGCTGAAGCATTTGAGATTAAGTGACTTATCTAGGGTCACACAGCTAGGAAGTATTATGTGGCCAGATTTGAACTCAGATCCTCCTGACTTCAGGGCTGGTACTCTATCCACTGCACTTCCTAACTATTCCTGCCCCTAAAGTATTTTTAAAGAGGATTTTTTTCACATTTTTTCTTAGCAACACAATATGAAGGATCATTAAGGAATGTTGGCCCTCAAGGTTCAAAGGGCCAAGCCAAGCAAGGGAATTATATGGGACACCTACTCCCAGTATCCCTTTGAATGATTCCATGGATCTCAAATATGAGGTGAATACTTTCTTTTTTTTCTTTAGAAGAGCATATAGTACTTTGCCTTGCTTTCCTGAGAAAGTTTTGGAAATAACAGTGACGAAAAGCAAGGATTATATTTCCTGGGCCAGTCAGAATTAACATCAGTTCTTCTGGCCAAGTTTTCTAGAGACAACATTATTCTCAGGTTCTTCTTTTCACTTCCCCCAAAAATTCCTTTCATAGAACAATCTTCCATTCTCTATTCTTTGGAATCCTCTCCTTATTATGTATAAAAAATACACTCAAAGTGGTAAATAAAAGTTGGAAATGTGAGGGGAAAGCTTTCTGCATTCTAATTTCTAGGGAAAACTAGTACATATGTAGAAATAGTAGCTTACAAACAACTTAATCTCTTAGTTTTCTAGTAAACTCTCTAAAACTTATAAATTGCAGAGAATGTGCATGGTAAAGAGAATTTTCTCACTTAGAAGTTCTTTTTACCATTAAAATCATGGTCCAGACCCAACCTCTGCTCAAAGTCAGAAAGAACTGGGTTCTCTATAGCAAGACCAGTATCTGATATTTATATTTAGTCTTTGTGATTCTGGTCAAGTCATATAACCTGTTTAACCTGGCAATTCTCTAACATTATAAATTGCATTGTAGATGCAAGCTTGCACTGGTGAAAGGAATTATCTTCTCTGGGAGTTCCCTATCTAATGATATTATATGAGTAGTTTAAAGTTGTGGGAGAAAATTTTACAAAGATTTTTCCTTGCAAGTTAGTACTAGGAGGGTTAAATCAATTTTCTAGATGACAGTGAGGCTCAGAGGTAGTGACTATAGTCATTAGGAAGCATTAGAGCTGGACCTTGAATCCTGACTTTCTAGGTCTAACTATAATGCACTTTTCTCTAAATGACTCTCTAGAAATAAATTACTTATGTAGCATCTCCTAAATTACTTATGTACATATGCATATGTAAGTGTGTTATATATAATATATATGCACATACACACATATGTATGTGAAATGTTTAGTTGGAATATACTCTTCAATTCTGAAATGGTTTAAAGTGGACATTTTCTTTTTGGTTCATCCTTTTTAGATTTTTCTGAGATTATGCTCTGCTTTAAGTTCCCCTTTTCATGGGCTGAATTTTATGTCACTGCCTGCATATGTTAGTATTACTGAGAAGTTCAATGGGTATAGGACCTGAAATGAAAATACGTTCCAATCTGAGTCCCTGTAGATTTTCAACACAATCTGTCAGCTGCTGTTACACATTTTTTAACCTTGCTAACACTCTTCAAACATAAATTCCACTTAAATGTCATTTAAGGAGAGTATTTTGAGTTTATTACAAATGGAGGAAAATCTGCAGTGATTAAAGGCTGCTGAATCTTTTTGGTAACTTAAATGACAGTTCTCACAATTGTTATTTTCTTGAACAATTTTAGAGAAATAAGCTTACAAGAAGATAGGCCTAAACTAATCAGATTAAAGGGTATATATTCACAGAAAAAGAACAAAAGATAAAAATAACTCCATTTTAATGATTTATTGTATTGGATCACAGAAAGAAAATGAATAGATGATAATTATTACTCATGATGTCCATGATTTGTATGTGATGGAATAGCAAGCACCCTGTCCTTGGAGAGATGTAGTATTGGGTTCTGGCTTTGATGCTTACTTTCTGTGACCAGAGACAAGTTAGTTAGCCTCTCCATGCCCCAGTTTCCTCATTAGGATAATTAAGATAATACTTGTTTAATCATTATACAGTTGTGTTGCAAGGGAAGTTATTTAAAAGGCTTGATCACAGTATTAGAATTGTAAAGGATCTTAGAAACCATGAATGTCTTTTACCTTCTTTCTATCCCCAGCATTTAGCCCAGTGCCTGGTATATATTTCCTCTTAATAAATACTCATCTTGTTTTTTCACAGGTGAGGAAGCTGATATCTAGGAAGCTTATTTAATTTGCTCAAAATCATAGATGGTAGGATTTGAATCCAAGACCCCTAACTCCAGAGCCTTCTTTAAGTATATATATACACACATGCTAATTATAACATGATTGAAAAATAAACCAGATAATTAAGTCTCTCAAAAAGTAAGGCTATATCATAAAGCTACCTAGGAAACTCTCAGTTTCAAGATTCAGAATTCTGCTAGCTCAGAAATTTGAAGAGGGAACATTAAAACCCCATCACTCATAGGTCTCAGAAAAGATCATTGGGGCATAGCAAGGAGGTGACTGAAACTATCTCTGGAACCAGAGGACCTAAGTTCAAATCCTGCCTCTGATGATTAATTATGTGACTCTGAGCAAGACATAACCTCCCACATCTGTAAAATGGGAAGGGCTATATTTGTATGGCCTTTGTAGTCCCTCCCAACTCTAAATCCATAATCTTCCCAAAATGTTGAGCATTTTCTGATCTTGGGAGGAGCAGAGGAGTTAATAGACTGTAAATCCAAAGGGTAGATAGCACAGTATATAGAACACTAGGTCTAGAATCAAGAAGATTCATTTTCCTGAGTTTGAATAAGGCCTCAGACACTTACTAGTTATGTTACCCTGGGTAGTTCACTTAACCTTGTTTGTCTCAGTTTCCTCATCTATAAAATGAGCTGGAGAAAGAAATGGCAAGCTACTTCCACAATCTTTGTCAAGAAAACTCTAAATTGAGTTACACAGCTACTGAAAACAACCGAACAACAATAAAGAAAGGAAATTAAGGCCTAGGTAAACAGTCATTTGCCAAGGTACATGTAGTCAGGTAGTATCAAGCTGAAATTAGAATTAATTTTTATCAACAAGGTATACTTTTTCCACTTTCTGTAATTAATGGTGAAATAAAAAATACATATTATAATGCTCCACTTCACCAAGTGTACCCTACATCAATAGTATGTGGCAGCCTGATAAGAATGACAATAAAAATTTTGTTGAAAAGTTTAAAGACCATTCTTTGCTGAGCATACAAAAACAGGTGATTGGATTGGCAATTGACAGGTTGGATTTAGCATTCCAGAGACCCCTGGACTATAGAGTTTAGCCAGCATTTGTTTCCTGTCAAAAGGCAGCATACCAGTTGTTACATGGCAAATTTAAACTTAATTGATTAACCTTTGGCTTTTTATTACTGTACAAATTATCAAATAAGTAACGTTCTATGTAACATTTTATTTTGCAAAACATTTCACATGTAGATCTTTTGACCCTCACAATAACCTTATGAGGAAAGTATTATTGTCTCCATCTTTCCATCTGAAGAAACTAAATTGAAAAATAAGACTGTGCTTCTGGTTTCAGAGGCAGAGTATTAGCCAAGCTACAACAGATTTACTGCTATTCCCAAGTGCTATGTTCAGCTTTTCCCAGGATTCTAATAAGCCTCTTCTGGCTCTATTTTCCCCTTCTTTAATAGGCTTCCATGCACTGAAAACTGTGGGATTGCTTGGGCGAAATTTGAATATGTGCAAGTGATCTCTCTCTTTCTTTCCACTCCTTAGGAAAGGACAGACCATAAATGATCTAAAAAAGAGAAACTCTTGTCTTCCTGCCCAGAAGACCAAATAAGAGATTTAAACCCCTGAATAATTCTGTCACCCATTAAAATTCAACAACGAAAAAGGATGTAACCCTTGTGTCTTGGATTGCAGTAGCACAAAGAACTTGAGGTAAACTTTGAGGGATTTGTTTACTTCTTGGATTCACCCAAGATAGTTGAAAAAAAAAAATTGATGGCATTTCCCATAGTGAATCAAGATCAATTATTTTATTATAAGTTAACAGCATTCCTAAAGAAAATAATGTTTGTTTGTTTTTTTAAGGAGAAAAACAACAACCAAAAAAAAATAAATAAATAAAAAATAAAAAAAAAGATCCTTTGAGTAATCTTCAGTCTCAATAGTCGTATGTCAGGGATTCTTAACCAGAGTTCATGGGCTGCCAAAGACTCTGTGAATAGATTTCAGGGAATCTGTGAACTTGGAAGAGAGAAGAAAAAATTACATCTTTATTCCCACTAACTTTTGTAATCCTACAGATACAATTTTTTTTTATTGTTAAATTTTAATAAATGCCAGAATTATTCTGTCTCACCCACTTTGGAAGTGTAAGAGCTATTCTCTACTACAATCTCACTACTAATTAGCATAGAAGCTTTGACCTACTGGTTTCTCTTCTGCACCTGTTCACCCTTCAGGTAATCTTGTTCCCCACTGCCCCAAGAGTTTATCATCTTGATGCTGGATTAGGTGCAGTCACCTGATCAAATTAGCCCAGGGTGATTCAGAAGTCTCAAATTTAAAGATTCACCAGCCTCAATCTCCCCAGAAGCAGCAACTCCATGTGTGTAACTTCATGCCCAATATTCTATGTATTTTGTGCATTTAAAAAAATATTATCCTCTCAGAAAACTTCTCAAGGACTCTGTATTCTTCTTCAATCTGCTGTAGCGATTCATAAATCCACAGAATCACTTAATTTCACATAGAAAGACTTCTGGAGACAAATATTCCCTTCACCCCCAGCTCCTGTTAGCCTCTTGCTCTCTGTTGGTTAAAGTAGCTCTATTGTTCCATATCAGCTCCCTTCCTGTAGTATGGATTAGCCCCTGTGGTTTCTGAGGCAAGGCAAGGCAGGGATGTCTGTAGGTCTGCATAGGATAAAGGCAAAAGCTCCTGAGTCCCTGTTTCCCCAGAAGCAGCAACTCTATGTGTGTGTGTAAGTCCATGGTCTCCGCTGCCTTGCAGAGTTAGATTGTAGTTAGACTAACTACAGAATAAGTCACACATTATTTAGACATTTCCAGTATGGGAATTTATATTACTTGACTGTGCATATGTTACAAGGGTTTTGTTTTTTTTTTTTTCGTTCCCTCTTTTCCCCCATTAGTAGGTGGAGGGAAGATGGGAAGGAGAAAAAATGCTTGTTAAATAAAAATAAAAAATCAACCAAATCTGATTAAGGAGACCTTACAAATATAAGGAAGGGAGGGGAAACTGGCAGTATAAATCTGCCAACTCTAGTACCATAGAGGGTAGCAGACACAGCAAAGGAAAATAGCAAAAGAGAGAGTAACTTACTGGAGATATAGCAACAAAATCCATGTCCACATAAAAATGGAATATAATTATTAAACACTGAAGTAGAAATCTTAATACAAAGAGGCATTTTTTAATGCTTTACAATAAATAATACTGAGCTGATGTTTACTGATTAAATCAATTAAAGTTACTTCTGCATTTAATTCTATTCTTTATCCCTTGCCTTTCCTCAGGCTTCATTCCCTCATTCCTAAATGAGGCACAGAAGGGAAGGGGACAGAGAGAAGATGCAGACTAAATCACAGCTTTTCTAGGACATCGAATACAGAATTTTTCAACCTATGTATCTCTTGATACATGTTGATTTCTCCTAAATATGGGGGGAAATTGGAGAAGCTATCTCAGAAACCAAATACTATAAGGATTAGCAAACAATCAAGAATTTATTAAGTACTCACTATGAGTTAGGCAATGTGCTAAGTACTGGGAGTTACAAATACAAAACTTACTCTGAAGGAATTTACCTTTTAGTGGGGAGATTCAAAGATAAGTAATATGTAATCTCGATCCTCAAAAAGTTTAGTAATATGTAATCTCGATCCTCAAAAAGTTTAGTATCAAGAAATGGTTAGAATGGACACATTTCTTTTCTTTCTTTCTTTTTTTTTTTATCATTTATACTGCAAACAAACAGCTTAGTTAGGGATAGGAAAAGAAAAATAAAATCCATAGTTTTGATCTATATTTGCAGACAAAATACTTATAAATTGAATAAACTGCTAAAGAAGTCAGGTGTCCCTAGGCAACATTTCTATATCTACTAGATGATAAAAATATGCAACTCCAAATCACCAGCATAGGTATCTCAGTTTATATTTTAATAAATACTTGTCTGCTTTTAATATGTATTTATTTGTCACATTATTCCACTATACATAGCTTGTTTGGCAGTGTTTAAAAAAATTTATTTTGTTATCAATGAAAGAAAGCAATTTAGGAAACTGAACAGTGCAGGAAAATGTTACATCCAAGTATTTGAGTGGGTTATTGACTCATTAGTTTAATAACTCATTTTCTCCAAACTTGAATAATTTAAATGCATTAGAAATGATACAGCACTAAAAAGTGCATTCTTAAACTGGTAAACACTGGATCTTGGATCTGAGCTTGTAGTTATTACTTATTTAAAATAAACAAGCAAATTCCATTGAGATATGGTCTCATTTCCAGGAACGGTCTATTAGCAGGCAGCAGTGAGTGCAACAATTAACCATATCAGCACATTAAAGCCTGATGTGTAAACTCAAACATAGCAACAAACACACATCCTACCATGGCCTATTAAGTAATCAGAAATGATTGCAGATAATTAGCTTGTGAACAGCTGCATAAACTCAAGTATTCCATTTTTTATCAGTCATGGAGACTTCAAATAGAAGGGAGGTTTATCAAGTGTGGCTTGTATCAGGAATGTCAAAATGAAACAGATGGGCAACAAATTCAAACTTTTGCCAAATACTCCCCTCTCCTTCATTTGCAGAATTCCCTCAGATAAAATTTCTAATATTTCCATACTGTAGATATGAGGGGATGATGCTGAGAACCATCAATAAATGATTTTAAATAATTGCAAAGCTTGGTTGACGTGGAGCAAGCTGCTAAAAGGGCAACTCAAAACGAGATCTGGAACAGGGATGATCTTTAAAGAGGCCATTTGTTCCCATGTGTATCATTTCTACTTGATTGTATTTTTTAGTATAAATTTATTTCTTCCACACATGTATCACTTCTGAATGGAATTTTTTACTGAGCTCCAGGTTTTGAAAATTTGATTATATTTGGAGTGACAAGGAGCATAATTCATGACAAGCTTTTTAGTTTTGATAGAGACCCCTCTTTAAGCCTAGAGCAGATAAGGTTTAGGATTAGCATGAGATCTGCTTTTCTAATATTAGGCAGTAGAGTATGGTGGAAAGAGCCTTGGAGATAAAGTCAATGGTTGGCCTTCCATCTCTGTAAAATGATAGGATTAAGCCAGAAGACCAGGAACTCAGTGTATTTATGAGTGTAGATTTGGGTTTGAGCCCTGACTCTAGTTTACTACTTATGTAAGAAGTTATGTTCTGTGAGACTGTTTTTCAACCTGTTCTTTCCTCTAATCTGGAGTCTAATCTTCTATATAAATAGAAACATTAGAAATTCCCCAGTCTTGAGTGAAAAGTCAACTACACAAGCATGAGTAAAATAAAAACTTCAACCCTCCTTCTTTCCCATCACTCCAGAGTCTCTTCTATCCATTTGCTCCTGAGCCATGTTTGCACTTTAGTTCTGAAGTGTTAAGGATCATGCCTGGATGAAGAGGCAGGTCAATTCTCGGAGAGCCTCCACATCTGTGAATGATAATACTTGAAAGAGTTACAAAGCAGCCTTTATTAATGCGGAAGTTCCTTGTGGATTGGGAATAAAATAAATTGGAGGGAAGAGGGAAGAGGAAAAAGGTCAGGGAATACAACTGCCTCTTAGTCTCCTTGTATCATCATCATCATCATCATCATCATCATCATCATCATCATCATCACCATCATAATCATCTTCTCACTTGAAGAGATCCATTCTACAGGTCTGAGTTAGACCTCCAGCAGCCACTAGCAGGTGGCTTCCCTATCCCAACACTGAAAGTGTTGTTTTGTTGAGGTTTTTTTGTTTTTTTTTGACTTGACTTTGATTTATCAGGATCCACTCATCCTTTCCCTTTTTCAAACTTAAATTCCTGGAGGTGGAGCTGAATTGTCTTTTTGCCTATTTTTTTATAGTTCAGTGCCATTACTCTTCTGAAGTACAGGGCTTCTGCCATATTTAAATAAATACTAGGGTAATAATTAGGTGGCCCTGATGGATTAGCAGCTAAGTTTTTTTAAAAGTAGACGCTTTTGAAATGCAGTGGACTGCTTTAACTCCAGCTGTTTAGCATAATTAAATCAAATGCTGTGTCTTTTGACATTTCCTTGATCTTCCAAACTTCTGTCACATAATTTAAAAGTCTCCAGCCTCTATCTCCATTATACCCGACAGATTCTTTATCTTTTAGCCTGCTAATTTTTTGTTCCTCATTGCCATGTTGGTTTCCTGCTTTTAGGACTGTTCTATAGTTTTGTTCTGAATTATTTCAATTACTTCAGGTTTTCTCTATAAGAATACTTCCCCCATCTTGAAGATTGCCACCTCTGTATAATATAATAACTACTTTTTGAGAATTTCTGAGTCCTCTAAACTAGAAGAGAATAAAGCACAGAGCAGAGGTTTTTAACCAGAAGTATATGGATAGCTTTTAAGGAGCCCATAAAATTGGATGGGGGAAAAATACCCCTTTATTAATTTCCAACTCAAATTTAGTATCTCCTTCAATTAGGAATGCAGGCAACAAATATTGTAAGCAGGAGGTCACAGGTTTCATTGTATTGTCAAAGAAGTCTGTGATGCGAAAATGGTAAAGAAGCCTTAATGTAGAGGAAAGGAGAAGAGGTTATAAGTTTAAATTCTAGTTCTGCCATTTCCAAGCAGTGTGACCTTGGAAAAACTATCACCTTTCTAGGTTTTAATTGTAAAGGAGAGATTTGGAGCTTCAGTTTTAAATCTGTGAAATTTCCCATTATGAAAAATTGAAAACAAAAAAATTATGAAAAATTCCCTAGGTGGCCAACTCAGTGACAAGCATCTACACATTTAGCTCAGCAAATGCACACAAAACAGCATTAGGCCTTTATTCAAGGTATTTCTGGCTTGATAGACCCTGTTATATATTGTGTTCCATGGGCATAGCCTCCTCTAAGAACCCAGGGTCACCTACAGACTAGGTTGAGACATTAAAGGAGGACTTTCATTGAGGTCTTGAATTATTCAACAAATTGCTGCCAGCTCTCAACCTTTAAATATACACTTAACTCCCATCCTGACACTCACAATGTGCTATTAGACAAAAAGCACTCATAGTCAAATTGCATAGCGGTGCTTACTAGCAATGTGGACACAGTTAATATGGATACTAGTTCAACAAATTATAGGGAAAAAGAGCTCAGGAAAAAGGAAACTATTCTCCAGATTAACCACATAGTATATAGGAAAGGCAATAAGATCATGAGACATAAAGTTAAAAGATTTAGATTTGAAATCCTAGCTCTAAAAATTATTAACAAATCACAAAGAAATCCTGATCATTTTCTTTGTAAAATGCTATTATTCCTTTCAAAACCTACCTCAATTTTGAGGTGATCACTTTATAAATCTTAAATTGAATGAAGAAGTACTTAATATAAGCTAGGATCTGTGTAAAGTTCTGAGGATACAGAAATAGAATCCCTTTCCTTGTTTTGTTGTTGCTTTTTAATTGTAAGTGTATTTATTTTTAATACACATTACTTTATATATAAATCAAAGAATCCCTTTTCTCATGAAGCTTACATTTAAATGAAGGAGAAAATATATATGGAGACTATATGCATGTATACTCACATACACATGTACACACACATACACATAAATGAGAAAGATGGGGGAAGAGAGAGAAAGATAGAAACAAAGAGAGACAGAGACAAAGAATATAGGTATATAAGTGTTATGCTATGAGACTTGTAGCCAGAGAAAGCTATTTTGGCATGGAAAAATGTGAATAGTAAATGAAGCAATAGTATAATATTACATTCTATTCATATATCATAATTTGTTTATTTATTCCCCAATTGATAGGTAACCTCTTTACTGATATTTACTAAAGAATTGCTATAAATATTTTTAAGCATATAGTTCCTTTTCTTTCTGTTCTTTTGGGTGGTATTACTGGATCAAAGGATATGACCACTTTAATAACTTTTGAGGAATTCTTCTGCCACTTTTAACATAACTTTTATGTTATTCTTTTTCATCACAGCACTAAAATTGAAATTTTTCAGTTTCCTTATGTTTTTTTTTAGTTCTCTTTTAGTCCAATGCACAGATCTATTCTGTTCTACTCCTAAATATTATGCTGCTCCTACTTAAATATTCCTGAGAATATGCCTTATGCAATGTGCAGTTGATCTATAAATTTTCAATAACTCAACTGGGCTTTCAATAGGAAATTATAAGAGAAAACTCCATTTGAGCATCATTTTGCAACTTTGTCCTTAATACTCTACATTTTCCCCCTCCAAATTGGTGTAATGCTTACTTAATTTGCTTCTTCCTTATAAAGGGGGCTATAAGGTAATGTAGTGGGATCTTTTTTTTTTATTACTGTCCACATTTCATTATAGAAGAGAACATGAATGGTTTTGATCAATGATTCACTTCCTGGTATCGAGTCTTACAAAATGGACTTCTTTTTAAAAACTATTTCTTCATTAAATATATCTGACAAGTACAATCAGGATTGCCAGATCAATTTACCATTTTATGCCTGAGTAAGGAGATGATTGCTCATATTGTTTTTTGTTTTTTGTTTGTTTTTAACACAAGTTATGTAACCTCTTTGGGCTTTAATTTCTTCATCTTTAAAATGAAGGAAGTGGATTAGCAGGTCTCTCAGGTCTATGATCTATGGCACGATTTTATCCCAACATAATAATCCTGAATGGTCTCTATGTTTATCTCATATTTTGTCCCAAATACTTAAGTCCATCTAGACAGTTTAAAGTCTGGAAGACCTGAGTTCAAAGTCCTTCTCTTACAAATACTTTCTAGGTGGCTGGACAAAACCCATTGAACTTCTCAGAGTTATAATAAGCTCTCTAAGACTGCAAATTTTAGAAAAGATGTTCACCTGTATTGAAAGATGAGGATTTCCTCAACTGAGCATTCCCAATGTTAATGAAGCTACTGGGCCATTCCCTATCTAGTCCTATACTTTATCTTCTTGAGTAGCCTAACTTTGCTTTGCTTCTTCTACTTGCTTTCCTCCTAGTTGGTCTCCAACCCTCTACCTTAATAAGCTGTAGATTATTCAGAAAAAACTAAGTCATCCCACTACTTTATTAAATCCTGTATTATATTCTTCCTCCCAATCTTTAACTGTATCTCATGTTCTTTCTCCTCCCTCTCCCGCCCCAGTCCTTTTCAGAAAATGAAAACTCGTCTAAAAGGATCAATCAAGATGTCAGCTCTTTTCCCTTCTAAACAGATACTGCTACCAAGAGCAACCACTTTTCCCAATTATTCTTGGGATGTTGCTAGACAACCCACACTTTAAATTTTCCAAACAATGCATTAGATGACATTGCACCCTCCCATTCAGGCAAGCATTTTATCTTTTTATTCATAGGTAATTCTGCTCCATTCCTCCCTGCCTCCAATTTTAGAGGAAAACCTAGATGTAGGAGTTACATAAGTTATGTGTTTTTGTTCTAGTAAATGTATTAAGCTATGTGTTGATGGGGGGAATCCCGCTACTGTCCTGACTTGGGGAGGAACCATGAAGTGAAGCAATTGAGAAACTCCTTGAAGGGCTGGAATTCTCCTTGAATTCTTGCCTCTGTGAAAGACCTGCTCCAGGGAATCAAGATAAAGTGGTTTCATTCCATTATCTTGGTGGGACTAGTTGAGTCCAGGACCACTCCTATTTAGCTTGAACTTAAGTGGTCTCATTTAGCTGGAGATCTAGATTTCTAGGACCTTTACTTTTCTGTTGAGACCTTGCTTCTGAGGAAGTCCTCTAGCAAAGGCTGACTTCTCAGTGCCAATAAATTTCTTTTTGCCATCTAGCTTTAGGTTTGTAAATTGTTTTACGAAGGACCTGAGCCGACCAGAAGGCGTTCCCACAACTGTCTGCCCTGTGCCGAACCTCATCATTTGGTTCCCTGACCAGGAATTGAGAGGATCCGAACCTCATCATTATGATGAGGTATGTATTTTATAAGTTTAATCTAGATGATATTTGTAGTTTGAACTCCCAAGGCACCTAGTGTGAACTTTTCTTATGGCACTTAAATTTACTCTACACTATACTTGTCTTCAAAATTCTCCAACATGTACACATATGTCACTCCTACCAGTTTTCTAATCATAGGGGATTATGCCCTATTCATCTTTCCATTCTTCTCAGTGCCTTGTACACAAGAGGTATTTAATAAATATTTGCTTATTGCAATTATGATCTCTCATTTAAATGACACAAATTAAAATCAAGCAAATTCAGTCCAAGTTTATTAAGTTTCTACATAATAAACTCGATAGTAGGTTCTGGGGGCCAAAATTTTGTTAAGATATGGTCCCTGCTTTGATGAAGCTTACAGTGTGATGAGGAATGACATATGTGTGTGAAAAGATACTATGTGAAGTTTGATGGTTGGGTTGCCAATTAAAGATATCAGCAAAGGCTTCATGGAGAACATAGTAATTGAATTGACCTTAGGAGATCGGTAAAAATTTAAAACATAAATGATGGATGGGGTGGAGACATTACAGATATAATAAATAATGTGAATGAATGAATAAAGGCTCAGAAGTGAGTTAGATTAGCTAATATTCAGAGGGGGGAGAAAGAAGTCTAGATCAGCTATAACATACAGAATATATGGAGGAAAGTCAATTAATAAGCATTAATTAAACACTTATAATGCCAGGGCCTGTGCTAAGCATTGAGAATACATGATTCAGTACAGTTTGAACTTGAAAAGGAAGGATTGAGCCCAGTAACTGTGAGCCATAAAGACAAATGAAGTTTAGGCAGTAACTACATTATTTTCTTCTTTAGCAAAGGAATGTGATGGCTAGGACTATGAATAAGGAAGATGTGTCAAGCAGAAGAATGAAAAAGTGACTGGGGGATAGGGGATGGTAGAGACCTGAAAAAAAAAAAGACTTGAAAGAAGACTGACAACACAGGAGAATGCTAATGTGGTCAGGAATCAGTTTTATACTGGGAAAAAAATGAAAAGAATTAATATATTTAAGAGGTTCCTTTTTTTTTCCTTCAGTATCCCAGGAGCTTCCCAAGCTAAGGGACAAGAGACAACTCACAAAGCTATTTACTTGATGTGTTATTTATCTCTTAAATATCTCAAGGTCTTGTAGGGATAGAATTCCTCATCTCTTTTATTTCCTTTATGTGTCTACTGAGGGAAACATAGTGGGAACTGAAGGATTTTTTGTTTGTTTGTTTTTGTTTTATATTGTAAGATCTGAGGGTTAACAAAAGCAAGAATCTCCCTTCTGATTTTTGTTGTTGTCTTCAGGGCTTCAGAATGTAAACTACTAGCCTTTAGGACCTGAACTCATCTGCTTAGCATTCAAAATCCTCCATAGTCTAGTTCCTACCTATCTTTCTAGTCTTACTTCATTTATTCACTGTTCTTTTCATATCAGCCTGGTATTTATTCCTCATATACTAAATTCCTTCTCCCATCTCAGTGCCTTTGCATCTGTGGTCTTTTCATCCTCTACATCCAGGATATACTCCCTATTCACACCTGTATCTTAGAATCCCATTTCTTTTAAAGCAAATCTTGGGTTCTTCCTTCTGTGTGAGTCTTAACCTTGATAGAAGGTAGAATTAGAGTTTGTGCTCTCACCTCTTGAGATTTCTTTTCTTTAGCTGTATGTGCGCATGTGTGTCCAACTCTATTTGGGGTTTTCTTGGCAAAGATACTAAAGTGGTTTGCCATCTCCTTCTGTAGATCATTTTGATGAGGTGTGAGAATTGAGGGTAAAAGATCCCCTAACAGCAATGGTATCCCTTTGTGAAAGAAATTTGTGAAAGAATTTGCAAACCCCAATGAATACAAGCAGGAGGTTTGTGGCAAAGAGTGGGTTTATTATGCCAAGAAGACAGCTTTCTTAGTAGGCAAGGTCCTGTTAAGACTATTGTAAAGATGGGTTCACACTGAGAAGAAAATATCTTCATCAGTAGACTAAGTCCAGAAGGGCATTCTAACTAAGATGGGTTTACATTGAGAAGAACCAACTTCTCAGCAGGCCTTCCCGATTAGGAATTAGCTAAGATGGGTTAACAAACCTTTGATTATGTTGAGTTTAGTCTTGGTCTGGGGCTGGGGAGTAGTTTAAGTTACTCTATGTACCTCAGGCTGAGATTTCCAATTGAATGAGATTACTTATCTGGGAGTTGTCTAGGAAGGGTGCTGGTGATCAGGTTCAGCTTCCCTCTGTTCCTGGTCAGGAGTAACACTGAAAACAGAATGTCTTTTCAGCGGGCAGAGGGTCGCAGCTATACCAAGGGGAGAGAGAAGTTTCTTGGCATGATTAGGTCCTCTGCAAGGAATGAGCCCCAAGTTGCCTCTTTTTATAATTGAAACTTTGGCTAGAGGCTGGGGAGCACTTTGAGTTGAGATCAGACAGAGATTTTCGGATTTGAATAGAAATTTTCCATTTAAATGAGTGTCCCTGGACTAATCTCCAAATCAATAGAATTGGATAGAAATTTTAATCTTCAGCTCTAGCTAAGTAGGAGTGGTCCTGGACTCAACTGGTCCCACCCAGATAACAAAATGAAACCACTTTATCTTGATTCCCTGGGTAGAGCTTCTCTGAGGGAGTTTCCCAAGCTTTCCCCCCAAAGTCCAAGAGAATTAGAGAGAGTGCCCAGGCTCCCCTTATCACTGGGAGGGTTTTGAGAGTCAGGAACACCCTTCTCCCAAAGGAGACACAGTTTACATTAGGGCACCCCCAAACGTTAAATTTACATCAATTTTACAGGTGAGGAAATTGAAGCAAACAGAATTACACAGCTAGTAAATCTCTAAGGCTGATTTTCCTGCTGAATCTTAATTAGTCACAGAAAATATTTTACTCTATGAAGACTTATTGTTTTAGTGTTAAATTATTTGTAGGCTGTTAATTTTTAGGTTGAAAAGACTGAGAACTATTTTTTCTATGCTCTTTCCAACCATTGACAGAAAGATCAAAAAAAGTCAATCAAAACCATTATTTTCTTTTCAGCCTAAAGAAAATGAGTAGTGGTTAGAATATTGAGCTTGGAATTAAGAGTGGATAGAATCTTGACTAAGTATACACTGTGAATACCATTACCATGGACAATTCAATTCAACAAACATTTATTAATCAAGGTGCAAGATATTATTTTAGACCAAAAACAAGAAAGCAAAAAGAGCTAATTTGTGTTACTGACAACTTACTTACCCTATCAGAATCTGTTTCCTTATCTATAGAATGGGGATTTTAATATCTGTACTGTCTACCTCAAAAAGATTAAGAGAGCACGCTGCAAATATATAAATGTGTAGTAGTAGTAGTAGTGGTAGTAGTAGTAGTAGTAGTAGTAGTAGTAGTAGTAGTAGTAGTAGTAGTAATGTAGTAATGGCAGCAGCAGCAGTTATTATAGTAGTTGTTGTAGTGGAGGTTGTAGTAGTAGCAGTAAAGAATATTATAACATAAACATGAAACAGAATTAAAGACATAACTACTGAGTCTGTATCCCAAAGAGATTGCAAAAAAGGAAAAGTGCAGAAATATTTGTAGCAGCTGTTTGTGATAGCAAAAAATTAGAAATTGAGTAGATGCCCATGAATGAATAAGATATGGTATTTGAATGGAATTCTATAAGAAATGATGAGTAAGCCGGTTTCAGAAAAACCTAGAAAGTCTTACATGAACTCATGCTGAATGAAGTGAGCAGAACCAGGAGAATATAGTATAAAGTAACAGCAAGATCATATGATTATCATCTATTACAGACTTAGATCTTCCCAGCAATACAATGATCCAAGAAAATTCTTGGACTTAGGATGGAAAATACCATTTGCAAACAAAGGAAGAACTATGCAGACTGAATGTGGATTGAAGCATATTATTTCACCCATTTCCCTCCCCTTCTTGTTGTTTTTCCCTTTGGTTTTGATTTTTTTTTCACAATATGACTAATATAGAAATATGTTTTAAATGATTGCACTTATATACTCTATATTAGCTTACTTGCTGTCTTGGAGAGAGAGAGGGAAGTAAGGGAGAAAAAAAATTAGAACTCAAAATATTTTTTTAAAGTAAGGGTTGAAAACTATTTTTATATATAATTGGAGAAAAAATAATATTAAGCATTTTAAAAAAGAAAATAAAACCAAAATAGCAAATAAAATTTCAAAAACAGAACAAAGTTAAAGGCACAATAACACTAATACCTTAAATGGCTTTTCAGTGTCATTATTTAATATTATGGAGATTTTTCTGTGCTTTAAAATTTTACTGACTTAAATTTTCAAACTTTGTCCTAAATTGGAGTAGGGTTTATATTGCTTACACTTCAGAAATTTGCCAAAGACCTGAATGAAGTTTGAATCTTGCTGTTTACTTTTTTTTAATTCACATTGTTTTTGCTCTATATCAATTAACCAAAATATAGACAATTAGGGGAAAAGTAAAAGAGATATCACCACTCCACAGACAAAATTCATATACTTTCCATAGTAGTAAAGTCTTCAGGTCTTCATTCAGACCTTATTTACTCTTAATCTGTATACAATCCTAACAACTCTTTTTAAGAGTAACAGTTAAACAGTAAGTGTAAGTCAGTATTAAAAGTTATGTCAAAGAAGATTTAAAAAATGAATAAAAATCAGACATAAGAAATCAAAACCCTCAACAATTTAAGGTCTTCATATTTTAGTAAACTCAGACAACATCACTGAAAGAGACAATGCTATTGCTGACATTGCGTGTGCACACACACATACGAATTTCCATATACAAAGTAGAATAGAAGAAAGAGGCATTTAGTTGGCAAAGTGGGTAGACAGCTGGACTTAGAGTCAGTAAGATTAGAGTTCCTACCAGAAGCGTGACCCTAGGCAAGGAATTTAACCTTTTTCTCCATCACTTGATTTATAAAGTAGGGAAAATAATTGTAGCTACCTCCCAGAGTTTTGAGAGGATCAAATGAAATAATATTTGTAAAGTTCTTTGCAAACCTTAAAATGCTATATAAATGCTAGCTGCTGCTGCTGTGCTGCTGCTGCTGCTGCTGCTATTGCTGCTGCTGCTGTTGCTGCTGCTAAACTTCAATATCCTATTGGATTCCCTCAATATTTTCTTTATTCATTCTTACTTTTCCATTTTCATCATGAATGCAGAAAACATATTTCAATATTCTCTATGGTATTCTCTACCTTTTCTAGAACATAGTGCTATTTTGACCACCAAAGTTAGAGTCAAGTTATCATTGGATAATGGGTTTAGGATAATAAGATTTTGGAAAGAATAAGAAAAGACTTTTATGTGAGTACTATTATCACAAATCACACTAAAATCAGAGATTAAACAGATTTGTGTTATGATTTTTACAGTGAAATCCAAAAGTAAGATAAGGAAAAATTAAAGATCAAGTGGATACAAGCAAAGGTAAGTAAGCTGCAGAGGAAAACAGATAACGCAAATGAAAGCAGGTCTTAACTATGAAAAACAAAAGAAAGAAAGAAAGAAAAAGCCATTGAAAAAATATTGCAGAATAAAGTAAAAAATTGCGAGCCCTGTGTAAAGGGATAAAAAGATAAGGAATAGAGTCATCTGGGTGTGTAATTCAAATTCTTCTGAAATCAGAGATTAAAAATGTAAGAAATCTAAAAAAGGAAGAGACAAATATCTGATATAGAAAATGATTAACATATAAATAAGGGTCTCAGTAAAAGCAAAATTAAGATAACAATACTTTCTGTCAGTGCTCCAGAGTGGATAGCAGATGGTTGGGGTGGCAAAGACATAGGAGGTAAAAGGAAGTTCAAGGACAAGGAAAACTTAAAAATTTTTGGTCAAAAAAAAAAAAAGAATGATTAGTAGAAAAAAAAATCAAGACCAAGAGACTTGCCAATGTATTTAGAAGCTAGAATTTATTCTTTGAAAAATGAAGAATGACTTGCTGTAAAAGTACAGGGTGATATTAGAAGTACATCAAGATAAAAAAATAGTATGAAAGACAAGACCTTGAATATGGAAATGAAAAGAGTAGGTTTAACGAATATTGTCATTAAATTCTCTTTATCAAACCAAAATCCAAATTTTAATTGTTTAGAGAATATAAATTGCCATTTAAATTTTGTTTTGTTTTGTTTTGTCTTTGTTTTTACCATGGTGATTCACAAAACTGAGGTGTGGAGGGGTTGTTTATATAGTTAATTCAATTTTATGTTTTATCTTTATATAATCAGTGCCTGACACAGTACTTACAGATTGTTGGTGCTTAATTAATGCTTATTTCCTTGGGGAAAACATTTTTAAAAATTTAAATGGATAAATTGTTCAAGTATATCAGTGCTAAATATTTCTCTCAAAGAAATATTTTCTTTCTTTTTTTATTATAACTTTTTATTTACAAAACATTGACCCTTGCAAAACCTTCTGTTCCAAATGTTTCCCTCCTTCCCCACACTCCCTCCCCTAAATGGCAGGTAATGCAATATATTTTAAATGTGTTAAACATATGTTAAATCCAATATATGTATGCAAATTCAAAGAAATATTTTCAAAATTAGAATCAAATGAAATAGGAAGGGTTGACATGATGATTCAATTCAGTTCAAATGAACTAACATTTAAACATTTACCACATGCCAGACAGTGTTAGGCTCTGGGGAATACAAAAATTAATATGAAAGAATACCTACCCTTAAGGAGTTTATATTCTACTGGATGAAACAACATGTTAATGTAAAATATATGCAGAGTATTTTAAAAGAGAAAGAAGTTCTAATTAATGGAGGACTCAGGAAGGAAGTTTAAAAAGTGACTATTAACAGAATGAGTTTTCCAGGCATGGAAGACACCAGAGAGAACTATATCCTACTTAGATGCATGTGGGCTGTTGTACCAAGCGGTTCAACTAAGAGTATGTACCAACAAGTTCATTTTCATAATCTTTTCTCTGTCTCTCTGTCTGTCTCTCTCTCTCTCTCTTTCACAGACACAGATATACAGACACATATCTGCTAATTGGACAGTTCATAAAAAAGAGGAAGCTGCCAAACTTTGGTGCATATCTTTCAGGCAAACAATCATTTCTACCATGTGTGCACAGATAAAACAGGAATGTATCCTTTGCTTTGATCTATTCAACTTATTAATTCTGAAATTTTCATTAATTGCACAGAAGTGATTGTGCATGGTATTTTACAATAAATATTCAAGCATCAGAAGCAGTAAAATATAGCCATGCAATTTAAGTGACCTATTAATGCAGCATTATTCCTTAGACATTCCTTGAAACCAACAAAGTTAATTATTTGGAACAGAATTTTTAAGGCAATAAAAAAGGTTCCTTGAAACCAAAGAGAACTTGTAATTACAAATTCTGGACTGCAAAATATATAACTACATTTGGAACAAAACTAGAAAACAATTTTTTAGCATATTCTCCTACGTGAAAGTATTTTGAATGCTACACATTTAATATCTGAGAAACAAGAAGAGAACCATATCGGAAACCAATAGTTTATTGGACCATTTCCAGGGACTTAAAGGAATATAAATTTGGTCTTTTCCCTATTACTGAGTCAGTTGTTATAACAGGAGTATGCACATTTGCTATGCATGACAGAGTCTTTTAAGAATAAAAACAAAGGTAGCAGAAGTATTCACAATTTCAAGATGAAAATTTTAGAACATAATTTTTATGCCATGATTAAATGAATAGGCAAACTCCTCTCTTTTCAACATTTTACTAACAGACAACAGTTCAGTTAATTCTTATTAATGCTAATGGGAAAAGATCTTGGCATGGATAATCCAAACATGTCCAGAAATTTTTCCCATCTGAGTACAGATGTGGTTCGTGTTCTAAGACTTCACAATACTTTCAAGAAAATAATGGAGGTACACTCTGAAGACTCAATTTAGGAATAGCTGGAAAATTTCCCTGAGGGGTTCCTAGCTCAATTCTTCCTTTCACTACACTCACAATCCAGTTACTCAGTCAGTTTTGAATCCACATATTTGTATTATGAATCCAACTGGGACTTCTATATTTTGTCTACAAAGACTATCTTGAGAGACAGTGGGATGTAATGGAAATAACCAACTTTCAAGTTAGAAAACTTGGGTTTAAATCTCACCTCTGATACTTCTCATCTGTGAGACTTTAGGCAAATAATCTCCCTGGGCTTCCCTTATTTCTTCTATAAAATAAGACGTTTAGACTAGATAGCCTCTAAGATATCTTTCAGCTACATAGCCATCATCTTAGTCTATGACTTAATTAAGCGTTACTGAATTCAGATTCATTCCTTTGTAGACAGTTTTTGCAATGCAAATGTCCCCTTGCCCTGGATAGGCTGAGACTGATCAAAGTGCTTGCCTGGGCAAAGCTGTCCATTCCAGTTTGGGAGGAAGGAAATCAATGGGAGGTAATTAACTGGAGTTTGTATAAAATGAATGAATGAATAAAGTTCTTATTAAATACTTCCTATGTGTGAGCATTGTGCTAAACTCTGGGGAAACAAATGGAAAAATAAAATGGCCCCTGTTCTCAAAGAACTTTTATTACAACAGGGGAGACGACATAGATGAGAAGTTTCAGCTGCAAGTCAGTCAGAAATGTCCCATGGTCCTTGAAAGAGGCAAAAGAGATATTAATGCTTCTTCTTCAATGTCATTCTTACTGATAAAATCATATCACTTTGTATTTTCATGTAAAGATTTCAAAGTGTCTTCTATTATTGATCAGTAGGATTAACTACAGTTATTAGAAAATACCTAAGGAGAGTAGCATCTCTGGGTAATGATAATCAACAGTCATTCTAGACACTATCAGCAGATTAGTAATGTTATTGCTGATGACCTTCAGTTATAGTCATGCTTCCTTTAATGACTACTTAGGTGATGAGAATCAATCAGTGCTTCCTGCTGGCTTAGCCTGCTTGCTGATGTAGAATTTGCTGATGAAGAACATGTTCAGGGTTATTTTTATTGAATAAAGGGCACAAGGTTTTGATTTTAAAAAGAGAGAGAAAGAGAGAGTAATGATAACTACATCTTTATTCTTATTTCACTCACACTACATGGGACACATTTTCCAATATCTTTCCTAAGTGCTCACTGAAAATGATACCAAATATGAGATTCCATGTGATTAGGTCCATAGCAAGACCCCTAAAACAGTAATTTTTTCCCTTTTTTATTGATGTTTTTTATATGTGTTTTATAGCACAGTCATTTTACAATAACCTTGCTCAAGTATACACACACTTGTGTAACCTGGACATGTCTGAGCCTAGCCAGTTTGACTAACATGGGGCTCTATGTCCCCCTAAATTATGGGTTGGGTTACTGCCTTTGATCAGCTACCTACATCTTTAAAAGCTGGCAGATGAGAGATCCCATGCCAGTTCTCTTCTTTCTACTATGCTCTTTTCAGCAACTTTTGTCTGCTGCATCCTGAAAATATCACTGTTTGTCCTCAGCAAGGGTACCTTTAACTGATCCTTTGAGAGGGGAAGAGCTTTCCTTCCCTTGAATTCTCTCTTATCCTCATCTCAAGAAGTGAACCTGGGAGTGTTTGTGTCTATCATTGTTGTTTTTCCTCCTCAGTTTCAGGTGCTGGGTGTGATGCTTATGGGAAGAAAGTTGACCTTGGTCCACATTGACTTAGGAACTAGAATTGCAGCCAGGATAGTGCAGCCTTGAGAAGCTGGGATGGTTGAGACTCAAACCCAACGGGGATTTTGGATTTGGAACCAAGACTGAATTCTATGGGAACTGAGCTATGCTATAAACCAAATCCCCTTCCCCTCCATATTGAGAGATGGAGGGAACAACCATTAAACGTCCCATGATTTGAGGAAATAAGTTCGTGTACTTTTGGTAATACCTTCCGAAGTAAATATTTCTGTGTAAAAGCTAATCTTCAGCACAGAAGATAAATGAAGGAACTTCAATTCCCTGACAGCTTCCAAAGAACTCTGGGGAAGAGTGAAATCTAAGCTGCTTGACCTTCAGGCTGTGAGGGACACAATGGTCTCTGTTTCACTTGTAACAGAGAAAACCAAGCAATCACAATTGACCATCAAGGCAACCATGTCTCACAATATATGCAACATGTCAGACAGCAAATGCAGTATTCTCTACCTGTAGACTTCCAACTCTCCAAATACGACAGGGGCGTGTGCTGCAAGTGTTTCTGAATGAAATTTTGTGGTGAAGAAGGTAACCAAGAGTGTTCATTGCAATTAATGTGAGTTGTTTCCTTTTAGAGTTATCTACATTAACATTATTTCAGTCACTTTGCTCACATTTTATGTTCATGATATGTTTCCTTTAATTTGTCCAGGTCATAGCTTCTTAAGGAAAAATAATATTCCATTATATTTATAGACTATGATTTATTCAGTTGCTAGCCAATCAATAGGTACTCACTTATTTTTCCAGATTTTTATAGTGGAAATGAAGGCTTTATGGAAACTGGTGCTTTTTGTCCACCTCATCTAATTCCACTTCTGCCACTTAAATAGCCAGAAATAATCTCTATTTCTTCCTTCAGTGCTACAGATTTGTACAACCACAGGATCACAGATTTAGAGCATAAAGGAACCTTATAGGCCATCTAGTCTAACCCCTTTCACATGAAGAAACTGAAACTCCCGGAGCTTGTGACTTACCCAAATCAATACAAGTAGTAAATGAGAGAGGCAGAATTTGAACTCAAGTTCTCTGACTCCAAAGCTAGAGTCCTTGTAAAGAGTTTTTGCTCTTTACATTGCTATGATGCTAAAATTCCCAATGGAATCTCACTCACTAGCATTAAACTAATTTCAAAAATGGGATAATTCGCTCTCTGGGCTTCAGTTTCTCTTTGAATTGTTTATGAAAAAATAAAAATAAATGAATAGTGCAAATGATATTGTAAGTAAAATGTTTACCTACAGTAGAGGACTATTATCAAGTTCTTTTGAAGCGTTTACTTCCATGTAAGCAGCATAATTGCAATGTAAACAGAGGCTAGCTCTGCTTAGCTGCCCACTTTGGTATGCTAATTACCAATCATTTTTATCTTCTCATTAAAGTAGGGCTACCTCTACCAAGCAATACCATATTAGCTCTGCTCTCATTACTGTAGGCATTTGAAAGCAATGAAACTGAATTTCTTTAAAAAATATATTCTATGATTTTTACTTTTTATCTGTTCATACTGGCCTTTCTCCCAATTAGTTTTCGTTAATGAGGTTTCCCTTAGTTTCTGTTTCTCCTTTCCAAGACAGTATACTTTGCCTCAAGATGATATTCTGCAAAATAAGAATTCTGTTTTAATTTGACAGAGGACAATTGCTGGTGATCAAATTTAGCTTTGTCCAAGGGTGAGCATGAGGGCAACTGCCTCCCCTGAAGAAAGAGGCTAAAATTCCTTCCACATCCATTTCAAAGTTCTCAGCATCGAAGGGATGCTTCATAGTTTCCATCTTTTTCCTGGGAGGAAAAAAAGTGGGTACTCTATAGAGTCAACTAACCTTGTTTTCTCATTATCCTGACAATGATCAAGAAGGATTTATTCTGAATAAACAGAGGAGGAAAATCATTATATTGTTTATACACTTTTATCATCTCCCATAAATGGAGGGTTGTCCCCATAGTTCACTTTCCTCATCTATAAAATGAGGGGGTGGGACTGCTTGGTTTCTAAGGTCTCTTCTAGCTCAAAATTCTATGATAGTACAGTCCTGGTTATAAGTGAAAAGATAGAGATTAGGTTACAATAGAATATTGACATCCTCCAGCATTTCACTAGTTTATTTCCCCAATTCCCCACCTCAGAAAATTATTAAGATATTCTCTTAAATATATACCTTCTTGTGCTCTGATCAAGCTTTTGTTTGCTTCTTTTTAACCAAGTAGGTGATAGGAATAGTTTAGGGAACTCTAGGAGAAATGTCAATGCAAATTGGTATATGCTCTGCAATTTATAGTTTTCTAGGGTAGTCTAGGGGCACTTAGAACTTAAAAGACTTGCCCAGCGTCACACAGCCAGCATGTGCCCAGAAGTGGGACTTGCAAGCAGATCTTCTTGTCTCCAAGGGCAATTCTCTTCACATTACTCCAACTTGTATTTCTTTCTTTCTTTTTTTTTTTTTATTTAGTTAATTTTTACAAAAAATTTATGCATAGGTAATTTTCCAGCATTGACAATTGTAAAACCTTTTGTTTCAACTTTTCCCTCCTTCCTCCCACCCCTTCCCCCAGATGGCAGGTTGACCAATACATGTTAAATATGTTACAGTAGACTTATATTTCTTTCAAGCTTTCTTCCTTCCTTCCAAAAATCACTTCAGTGTATCTCTTTGTTGCAGAGCTAACCTGAAGTCCATTCCCTTAAGCCAGATCAAGCTTCAGGTCATCCAATCCATGTCATGTGGGGTGTTTCCTAAAGTCTGACATTTTGTTCCCATTTCCTAGGAAATGAGATGTGCGTACTTGCCTGGTTGTCGCCGCACATGGCAGCCTGCCCACATTTGATCACATCAGTGAATGGTCACTGTGTCTGACTCCGATGGGCAGCAGAGCGGCTAGAAGTAAAGTTACAGATGGGTAGTTTGGGGACAGAAATGATAGTTCAGAGACAAAAGCGACAGCACAATAGGGAACTTTTATATTATGCCTGGAGATGGTGGAGACTGCTGCTGAATATAGAAGTGTTTAGTTAAGGAAAGAGGATTTTTTTTCATATTATGCCTCCTCCTAACAGGATCATTTATTTTCAGAAGCAGTCTATGATAACTTACTTTGGTATTCTCTCCATGAGAACAAACCTCCAGGAGCTATACGAAGCTGGCTGCTTATTGCTCTACTGTGAAATAGTATACCCTGACCAATCTATTTCAAAAGACAATACTCCAGGCATGACATGGGATGCAAGTGCAATGGAACTGTTTGATTTTCAAGTAGCACAGGGTGGCCAAGCCGGAGCTGCAGACAACAGTCACCACACAAGAACGAATAGCTTCCTACAGAATTTTAACATTGCACAAGAAACAACATATTTATCTTCCCTAAAATAACCATTGAACCTCCTTTTTTGGGGTGGGATAAGCTTGGAAAATCCAGGTCAGTCCCTCCCTCTAAGTCACTCCTTTCCTCAAAACTGACCACAGAATGTTGATAACTCTACATACTAAAATGCAAGCTAGGAAAAAGGTTCTTTTTGATTAAGAGCTGCTAAAGAAAAGAAAATATAGATTAATATTTAATTTTTCCATCAAAACTCTTTTATACTACTTCCCACACTATGAAACATGTTTCTTTCGAATCACTTGTTCCAATACAGATATCTCAAGAACAATTTTGCCTCTTTACTTATCATACCACATGCAAATAATTATAAAATTCTGCCTCCTTTTTTTTCTATGACAGTTCTAATAGCTATACCTTCTTCTCCATGGTCAACTATTTGGCCCAAATCTTTGCCATCTTATGCCAGGTCTCCCGCAATTTTCTATTCCACTTAGTTCAAACTGCCACTGTGAAAATCCGTCTTTCTGGGCTGTCAGTTCATATTGGCCATGTCACTTAGCTCCTCCATCTCTCTGTGGCTCCCCTTTAGCCCAATGTATCAAATTCAATTTCATCTCTCTGGGTTTCAATCTGCCACTCTGTCCACAGCTTCATCCATTCATTCATCTTACTGTATTTTCTCACCTGCCCTGCATGATCATAGAACTGGCTTTCAAGTCACTGATTAGCTGGGTAATCCTAGGCAAGTCACTTTGTCTTTCAGAAGTAAGAAAAAAGTATTTCTTTAGCTGTTGAATGGACTCAGTAATAACAGAATTCTAGAAGTTACAAGAGTATTGTGAACAAAATGCTTTCTAAACCTCAAAACCTATATACATACCAAAACAGCCTTCTTGGTGATCCTCACACACTAATGTTCTGTCTCTTCTTCCCATCCTTTGTCATGAGAGCTGTCCCTCCCTCATTTCTGCGATGTATTCCCTCCTCAATTCTGTCAGTCAGAAAACCTTAAAATCTCTTGATTTTTTTCAAAGCACAGCTCATGTAGGGCAATACTATATTTATAAATAATACTTAATATTTACTTTACATGTATTTTATAGATACTGATATGCATAGCCATATCAAAAGAAAGAAGGTAAACTACTTGAGGACAAAGTAGTTTTTGTCTTTCTATCCTTAATACCTAGCAAAATACCCAGAACATCAAAGATATTTTAATAAATTATTGTTGATGAAGTGACAGAATTGTAAAGCTATTGCCTAGTTCTTGTAAGTAAAGTATTTTATAAAATTCAAGAAAGTTATTATTATTACTTGGCCTAGTCATTCAGATCTTGTGTCCTTTCTATTATTCTCCCACTTTGTATTCAGTACTTTTCCCCCTGCCAAATAATGTGCTTAGAATAGCCTCTCATTTACCAGGCCACTGACCCTAATTCATCCAAATCCCAATCTCTTCATAAACTCTCTCAGCTTTTGAGAACTGAGGAAAGTTACAATAATTCTGATTAACTATGAACCCACTGGCTGGAGCTGCTGTTCAATTTTAGGAGAAAGAAGCAAATAACAGCAGAAAACAAAATTCTTATCAAAAATTTAAACCCTCCAAAAAGCCCATAAAAATTTCTTGAGGTCAGAACCATTTTCCCTCGTAATCTCCTATAACTCTATAGTAGACTGACTTTTCAGAGTAATTATCCTGCAACCTCTAAAGATCCTGAGTAATAATAATTATGATAATATCAGTTTATACTTACAAAGGACTTAGAAATTTAAAAATACTTCAAATTTTCAGTAAATACATGACAATATTAAATTACGAAGGAATTATGGGCATAAAACAAAAAAAAAAAATCAGTCCCTGCTTATGAGGAGTTTTCAATCTAACAAGGAATGAAACATAATATTTTCTGTAGAAATATATATTATATATAATATAATGAATTATATATATATATATATTATAGTGATAATGCCATAAATTAGGCAGTGCAAATACAATTATCCATATTTTACAAAAAAAGAAAACAGATTGAAAGAAGTAAATTGACTGGTCCAAGATCAAAAGCCTTCCAGGACCTTGAGACTTTTTGAAATCAAACAAATGCTGTCAATTCTGGGCATGCCCTCAGTGAGATACTTGTTTTGGTAAGATCAGGAAAACAAACAAAATAAACAGAAATTGCCATGTATTCATAGCCACACAGAGATCAGGTAAATAAATAGGGCAACACCAAGCTAATGCACATTCATATGTATGTACAAGTCTCAGGGACTATCTTGAAATATTGCCCATCCTTCATAGTTGGAAAAATAGTAGAGCCCAGTGATTTTCCATTTTAGAACTTTTGTGTCATCAACTCTTAGCTCAGCAAATAATTAGGATACTCTTTGTTAGCATATATAGTATAAGCTACTCAGTCATGCATAGCAGAAGTAGGATCTTCCTAAATTACCACATTGATGAACCAGAATCAGCCCAGTTGGAATATCCATGTAGGTTTCAGGAAATGATCACTTCATCCATCATACACATACACATACATACACATATACACACATGAATGCATATATATGTATATATATGTATATATATATATATATATATACATATATATAGCATAGTACTTTCTATATGTATCCATGTACAAATATATGCATATTCATGCATAAAAACCCACACTGTACATACAGTGGAACATTGATTTGTATAAATAAGTCCATTCATTCATGTTCTGTATTTATATATGAATATCATAGGCTCTCATTTGCATAAGATCTAGCCCTATAGGCAAGTTCATTTATTTTTAAATTTGTATAAATATACATAGGGGAGTTTGGAAAAAGGGAGCATTTGGGAAAGGCTAATGTAATGCAATCTTTACTGAATATCACAGCCCATTCATTCCTATTCATCCTATACAAATCAGTCTTGCCTCACACAAAAGGAAAAGAGAGGAAAAGTGATCCCTAGTGGTCTGGACCTAAGAAATCACCTTCTTGGAGGCACTCACCATAGCCATAAGATATTAGATTGGGGAGGGGGGGATTTCCTGTAGTATTGGCCCAGCAGCCACTGCTATGAGTATTAGACTATATAGAAGTTTGTAACTGTTATAAAAGGCCTATGCTTTACTCAGAAGAGGGAAGAAGTAAGGAAACTTGGGGGAATAAGTAAGTGTGCTTGTGTTAGAGATAAGCCCCACACTTGGTCAACTGTAACCCATCTCCCTATGCTCTAGTTGTTTAATCATATCCTGTAGTTCCCACTTTAGAGACTACTGACCTAGTGGAATGAATATTGGACAGGAAGATTTGAATCTCATCTCTGACATTTAATCATTGTAAAAATTGAAAGTTTCCAGTGTATCATCTTACTATTATATATGATGCCTTGAAGCACTTCTCATTTCACAAAATGTTTTTGTCACCACTATCCTAAATTAAATCATACAAGCATTATTTTATTATTTCCATTTTACAGATAAGAAAACTGAGGATCAGGGTTATTTAACTTGCCCTGGATTACCTAGCTATCTAATGTCAGTGCTAGAACTCCAATCCAGTCTTCCAATGCTAAGCATAGTTTCCTTCCCATCGCATCAAAGAAGAGCAAAAAGGAGGGAATCTAGCAAAGTTTCCTAGAAGTAGCAAATTGAATTGATTGGATGTTTTTCTATCATATAGACACAACTGTGGAAGGAATACAATCTACCAGTGTTTGCCACAATCTAGACTCTCGCCACCTCATCTTTCACATTTTACCCTTTCCAAGAAGAATTAGTTTTCCCCTCAAAGGTGACAAAATTGTCCACAAGAGAAGACCTACCAAAGCTAAGTGCCACTATTGATATAATTTTTTAAAATATATTTTGCTTAGAAAACAGCTTTTGTTAACTGAAACCCAAAACATCTTATTTCATCCTAACATTGACCCTGGAATTAACAGTTGCAATTAGACAGACCCATTTAACCATCAAATTTAAACTTTGTAGACACGCCTATAATAGGCAATAATAGTACCTTGCATAAGCATAATACTTTACAAAGTTCTTTCACAAATATTTGATGTACACAACTACCAGTTGAGGGAAACAGGACAAAGATTATCATACCCATTTTATATGTAAAGAAATGGAGGCTTAGAGACACTAAATGTGTTTCCTATGATTGCAAGGGCAAGCAAGTGGCTGAGGTAGGATTTTACCCAAATTATCTGATGAGTCATGCTCATTCTATAAACAGTAGAAGTGTGAGAACAAATGGTAAGGAATGAATTTATAACAGATACCCAAAATAAATAGTAATAATTATTTTTTAATGCATATGACCACTTCCTTCTGAAAAATTTAAACCAATTTTAAAAGATTATCTAATTCATTTTCATGGTGTTCCTCCTAGCTTAGTGGCAAGCTTTATTGTTTTTTATTTAAGAATAATCTTGGGTTGATAGATTACTAAGGGCATCCACAAGAAGAATTGGATGGAAAATCCCAGGTCATTACTGACCTCCCTACGAGAACTCATAGGTGTTAAAGATTCAGCTATTAAGAAAATGTTATCTGGAAAAATGAATTGACCCATGGAACTTAAAGTAGAAATGATAAAAATATCCATTTTCTTACTCCCTCAAATGTGTATGTGTTTGCAGTTCTGAGTTGCTATGAAGTGATTATTTCAATAAAAGACCAAAGAGTGGATAGGACACATGACTTGATAGTAAAGAAGGGAGTTCCTTGGAAAAAATAAGAGAGTAATGATTTATCAAGATGGAAGCAAGAGATTGATGGTATGAAAAAGAATTTCAGGCAGGCAATGGAAATGACTAGAAATAAAAGTCTCAAGCTTCATTGGGACTTCTAAAGCTATGTTTTGGAGCTGCCAGAGGGAGCAAATTCATAACCTCATTGATCATATAGCTGATAAAAGTTCTACTAAGATCTGCTGAAGTGTCTCTGGTGTATGCTTTTGGCCAAATAGTAAAAGGTCATGGCTGCTGTTTCCTAAGTGTCTTTCTGAATTCTCTTCATATATTGACTTTCTAATATGTATTTATTCCACTATATTTTATCAGTACATCAAAAATTTAATATGAACAAAATGGTGTAATCTTAAGAGGACTTCCTCCTAATTCCCTTCTCTGAACCCTACTGTAAAATAGTTTTTTTAGGTTTAACCATTTTTAGATTTTAAAACTTTCTTAGGGGCTTTGACTGGATACCTTTGGGAGCTAGGGATCTGACCTCTTTACAGCAATGCAGTCATTTATATGAGTGAGAACTGAAAAAGATAAATTCAGGGGTCTCTTGGAAAAAAATTTTTTTTCTTTGCAGAAATTCAGATAATTGTTACATTTTAACCTTTGTAAATGGATAAAGACTCATTTAAGTTATCAGGTGATTTGATGGCTTTCTACTTCAGTTATTTCTCTTAATTTTATTTTTCCATCTATTTTCTTGTTTACTGAGTGACTTTAATTCCTCAATTAAGATGGCTTTACTTTATACTAGAATTCTTGTTTATAATCTTATGTGTTTAGAGTCAACTGGCTACTGCAGTGCACGGAGTCTTAGATTTGGAACCTGTTAACGAATAACTAAAGTTCTGACTTTGTACTTTTCTAGTTAATGCATTTCATTTTATATTTTTGACCACTGCAATTCCCAAAGACACTATTAAGATATGGAATGTTGCCAGTTTGCAGTCTTTTGGATAATTGAAATATTGAAGAAGCAAAGGGCTTTTATTGGAAAAGAAAAAGGTTCTGGACATCCTATCCAAGAGCAAATAAATTGCTATATCTGTCAGACCAAGAGTCTAGATTGCCTAGTAGTTCATTTCTGACAGTTGTATCAAGAGATATTTACTAGGAGAGCATAATAGTCCTTGGTCTCTTTATATCCTATGAAGAAGACACTTCATCTCTTGACTCTGGGCATTTTTTCTGGCTGTGTTCCATTCCTGGAATGTTCTACCTCTTCATTTCCTCTTCCTGGCCTCCTTGGCTTCCTTCAAATCTCAATCAAAATCTCATTTCCCTTCTATTTACTTCATTCCATCAGTCCATACAAGTTTTTCCATACTTCTTTGAATTCTTCATATTTATTGTTTCTTATGGCATGGCAATAACACCGCATTACATTCACAAATCACAATTTTTTTTTTTTTTTTACCATTCTTTAAGCAATGGACACTTACTTTAATTTACTTTATTTCTAGATCTTTGTTACAGCGAAACTTGTTGCTATAAATAATAATTACTTTTACATAACACTTTAAAGTTTGTAAAGCATTGCATATGCATTATCTCTACTATCACTACTTTCTAGAACTACTAAATCAGCTCAAAGTTCCACAATCAATTAGTGTATTTGTTTTCCTGTAATCCCTCCAGCACTTGTCATTCTTCTGTTTTGTCACCATAGCCAGTCTGATATGAGATAGAACTTCAAAGTTGCTTTAATTTGCATTTATCTTATCATTATTGACTTAGAATAATTTTCATATGATTGTTGGTAGCCTGAATTTCTTCTTTTGAAGACTGCCTTTTCATATTTCTCCTTTGACCATTTATCAATTGAAGAATGACTCAGTCTTATAAATTTAAGTCATTTCCTTTTTTTTCTTAGACATGAGGTATTTATCAGCGAAATTTGCTGCAAAAATCTTTTCCAGCTGTTTCCCTTCTAATTTTAACTACATTAAATTTGTTTGTGCAAAATTTTAAATTCTAGCAGTCAATCTCGGAGATAGGTGTTATTATTACCCCATTTTATAGATGTAGAAACTGAAGTAGACAGAGGTTAAATTACTTATCCAAAGTCACCCAGCTAATTTGAACTCAGGTCTCCTTGACAGGCCAAAGTTCTCTTCACTTTTCCATCTTTAAATATTTTGGTACTTTAGTACATCAGGCCTTTTGCCTTTTGTCTTTAATCTAATATTTCTAATAGTAGGATTTCTGGAATAAGGAAAATAGATATTTTAGTTGATTCTGGGTATAATTGTTTCCCAAAGTCATTAAATAAGTTAAGGACTCTAGCAATATTTCTATGTTTGTTTCTCTGCAGCAATCCCTACATCAGTCATTTTCATCTTATCTTATTTTATTCAGTTTTCTGGGTATTACATGACACCATGACATTTAAATTTGTTTTCATGATCTGTTATTGTCTAGATAGGAAGGTCTAGGAGAAAAAAACCCTAGATTAGTCTAGAGAGCTGAGTTCAAATCCTAAGTCTACCATTTAATAGTCACACAATCTTGAAAAAGTCTGCAAAGTACAATATCCCTTTGTAAGCAAAGAGTAAGATATTTGTCTTTCTTACTTTACAGGATTTCTCTGAAAATGAAATAAGAAAATGTTTGAAGACCGTAAAACACTATAAAAGTGTAATGCATTATTATAAATGGGGTACTTTAATCTTTCTTTAATCATCTTAGCTCTCTAGTTCAAAATGTCACTTTCAAATAGTTTATTCTGATTTAAAAAATGCTTGCTACAGGGGATGCAATGATACACATGCCTAATGTACTAAGGAAAAGATAATGTTAGGACTCACAGTAAACTACCAGAGGGTAGAAAAAGGATAGACAATGAAAATGTCTTCAGTCTGGAGGCAAAGGGATCACAGGGAGGACAGTATCTCTGGCTAGTGGAGGATGGACTAGAGTGAGGAGAGATTTTTGTCAGGCAGACCAACTACTATCACAACAATCTAGGGGTGAGGTGATGAAGGCTTGAACCTGGATGGTAGCAGTGTCAAAGTAGAGAAAAGAGCATATGAAAGAGATGTTATGAATGCAAAATTGATAACAGATTCAGAGTTATTGACAGCAAAGATATTTCTCTTTGCTATATCACCTCAGGTACCTTAGCCCTACCCCTCTACAATATATGTTATAATCTGCCCTCTCTTTCCATTGTGCCCTCTAAAACCTGGATTCTGTTTCTATCGAACTCTCCATTTTAAATATTTTCATTATAAACTGATATCTTCTAGTACTTACAGAAATTTGTTTTCCCTCATGTCTCTGGAATTCTCTATTACTAAGTATTCTTTCTCTTATGATCTCCAAAAGAGGGCCAGGAGAAGTGACAAAATGTTTTTTTGTCTTTATCACTGAGTAACACAGCCTCTCAGAGGTTTTCTCCCTGTGTCCATTTTGCCAGATACAGACTGCTGCTGTGGTCACTTTTTATCATCCAGCAAGATCATTCTCTCTCTCTTTCCTCAATAGTTCAGTATTTAGCTCAAAATCTTGACCTTTGAGAACTTCAATACATCACATTGATCTCTGCTCAATCACTCGTATCTCTCAATTCATCAACCAAGGCCTGTGAGCTACATGATTCATTCACATAGACAGTTGTATTGTGTCACATTTTAAATCTCAACATCATCTTTAACTGCTTGATCCATGATTTTAAGCTCTGAAACTTCTCCCATTAGTAATAATCTCCTTTCTATTTTCCTTTCCTCTTGTTTTCTCTTCTCTCTCTTCCTCTATTCTCCTTCCCTCCCCTTTTCTTTCTCTGTCTCACCCTCCATAATCCTACTCTTTATCCTGTGACCTCCAATTCCAATCCAATTTTATCCTACTTATTATTATCTAAGTCTATCCTTGCTCTGGCTTCACTGAAATGTTTTCCTGATTCACTCATGAAAATCTACTCTCAAATCATTTGTCCTCTTGTCTTATTGTTGCTCATTCTTTATGAAACTCCAATTTTGCGTACCCCCCATCATTGACCTTTTCAGCTCCTATTTACATGCAGGCAAATTCTATTAGGCACAATGCTGACTATAAGTACTACAAATTTATGTTAACTTTTCTCAGCTGGACCCTCACTATTATATGCCAATCTTTTTATTCTGTTCTGATTGAGTTTTTATCTATATTACTGGCAACTACTATTCTAAATCTTTCCTCTCCTCAAGTTTTCTACACTATCTCCTAGCCCCTCACTTTCATCCAAACTCACCTTCTATTTTGTTGAAACATTAGAAGACATCTGTTGTGAGCTCCCTTTTCTCTCCTGCTCCATCCTCAAAATCTTACTACATTTTCCCCATTTTTATTTTGCTCCAGTATCTTAGGAGTCAGCCCTTTTCCTTGCCAAAACCATAGTATTTGATTGAAGCATACTACACCTTCAAAAAAAAAAAATCTAAATTGAAGCCCAAAGTTCCTAAGAGAACATTCTTGCATAAGGTTTCATTTCCATTCTAATCTTTATTCTCTTGTTATTCAGCATGGCATATGTGGTTTTATGGGTGATTTGTATTCATCACAGAATTTTCCATCAGTATATTTGGAGCCTACTGGGGGATGTGTGGGGCCAGCAGAAAGTGGTTCATCACTCAAAATTTATGATGAAACTATGGTTAGGCAGCTTCCAGACACTCCGTCATATTAACACTTCTGGAGAACATCATGGGAAAAGAACATTGGCCTTCTGTCGGTATTCTTGTCATCAAGAGCTATTGAATTGACCTCCAAGCCCTCTATGTTGTGCTCTTATTGTAAATGTTATAGATACTGGAACTTTTTATGTCAATACCACAAATTCATCAAATGCCAAGTGACTTTTCTCTATTTTATTTCTAACTAAGTTTTTCTGTCACCATGGTAAAAAAAAAGCTGTTTCTTGCAAGCACTGTCCTTGACATGTCACTTAATTGGTCTGGCATAGCTGGAGAGCTTTATTTAAATCATTGACATTTTCTCAAGTTCTTTCAAGAGACGAAGGCTACATTCCTCTGCCCGAGTTTCAGTAATTATGTACATACATTGCTAAATGTTCCTCTTATGTTCATGGAAGAGTACTCTCAGCAAAGAAGATTTAGGCTGCCCTATTCCTCTTGAATAATTCTCCTTTCTACCAATTTCTACCAATGATGAATTGAGGGGAGATTTTTTTTTCAGACAGCTGGGTTTTATTTGTTTGGTTACTTATAAAAGGGGAAAAGATTATCTCCGGTGGGCACATCTTTTTTTCATTTTTCAGGTCTTAAGATAGATACTCTGACCAAACAGAAGATGGAATATCCAGAATTTTTTTGATTCAGTGACACCATCTTTCAGGAATGAGGCCTTTCTAGGCATCAGTATTTCAGAGGTGCAGTGACTCTACAATCTGAAAAAAGGAAAAGGGAAAACTGAATTAAGCTCTTTTCTCTGATTTTACTGAAGTTAAAATAAACTATTTATTAGGCTAAACCATTTATGAGCATTATTGCCTTTATATTTTTAACATTTAGCACAGTGCCTATCATAAGTTCTTTTTATGTGGGTTATTTTTTGCATGAAGTTTTTTCCCCCCCCTAAGGCAAGTAGGGTTAAGTGACTTACCCAGGGTCACACAGCTAGGAAGTATTAAGTGTCTGAGGACAGATTTGAACTCAGTTCCTCCTGACTTCAGAACTGGTGTTCTAGCCACTGCACCACCTAGCTTCCCCTACCTGGCATAAGTTCTTAATAAATGCTTGAAGAAAGTTTGTTGACATTTATGACTTTTTATTAATATCATCCCCTACTCTTCAATACTCCCCTCAACAACTCACTAAAAAAATACAAATTTTGACAAAATTGTCAGATCTTATGATCCAGTGCCCTCTATATTGTACCACAAGAATACTGGACTTGGAGTCAAGAAAAACCTGGGTTCATTTGTCACCCTCAACATTTACTAATCATGTTTCCAAAGAGCAATCATTTAATCTCTGAGCCTTAGTTTCTGATACTCATCTCGAAAACACAGGCAATAATACTTATAATACTTACCTAATAAGGTTATTGTGAGGAGTAAATAGGAAAAAGTGATCTGTAAGCTTTGAGTTCCTATTTTAATTTTAGAATTCATTATTATTATTATCATTAATTACCCTCTGAAATAGCATCATACAAACAGTTGCCTACTTTGCTTGCATATAGGAATGGATTGATTGAAGAATAGTCCCATATTAAGAAAGATGCTTTAAGTCCTTCACCATCACTTACTTCCCCAGATTCATAGCTATATTAATAATAATCAAATAAAGAATATCCTTTTGTAAGTCCTTCAATTCAGTAGCATTCTTTTATCCCTGATAACATTATCACTTTTTCACTCCTCATTCTTCCCCCTCCCAATTTCACCACTATCTCAGATGTGGAAGATTTCAGTTGATTTTGAGACTTTCCCAAAGGCCAGTCTACAGATTGACTCTGGCCTACAATAGATTTTTAACAGTCTGTAACACTTTTTTTTTTGGCTTTTGGTCAATGGTCCTTATTTATTAAACCTTTTATAAAATCTTCATCTTGTTTTTGACTTTTCCCTTGGCACTACTCTCCCCATTATTGATGTGTAGTTCTTAGTATCCCAGAACATAGATTATGAGCTAAAAAGGATATTAGAGACTATTCTAATCCTTAATTTTTAAGATAAAGAAATTGAGACTCAGAGAATTGAAGTGACTTATCTAAGATCATCTAGTAAGTGGTAGAACTGGGACAAGAACCCAGGTTCTCTAATTCCAAAATCAGAATACTTTCTACTGCTTTTCAATTGACTGTGAAAATAGGGCAGACTAGACCATAATACTGATTTTAGACAATTTGCTGGCTTGGCTTGTGAAACTTGGTGGTAGAGCATATCAAAAAGGACAGTGACAGTGAATTTTCCACCTAGTGGTTCTTAATAAACCTGACTGACAGGTAAACTCACCTAGAAAAAGAAGATTAATGAAGAGATACTGCTAACCACATTCAATATGCTTAAAGCAATTTAATAATCTAGACTGGCTTTCTCCATGTGCTAGGAAAACTATTCCCTACCTAGTATATATGTATGCATACAAATATACATATGTATATTTTATGCATGTATGTGTATTGTGTATTGCATAAATATATATGTAGATATGTAGATATAATATATATGTGTGCATGTATATATGTATGGAATTATGTGAAATATTTGGAGAATTCAACATTTGAGTCCCTCAGCCCTACCCTGCACTAATCTTAAGACAATACAGCACACTAACAAGTTTACCAGTTTATAAAGAATTCCATACAAATTTGGCACTTTTGATTAGTCAGTTAAAACATCAAATTGGTACAATTTTAAACTTGAAACTACTAAAATCTCCATGTTCTATTTCTTCAAGTACTCACTATTTTATAATTCCTGTTTCCTTTGACTTGAGTAAGGAACCCTCTCCCCTGCTATCAACATTATTGAGTACTACATATGAATATTAGGGGAATAAGAATTAAAAGTAGCTAATAATTATGATCACAAGATCATACATCATGGATCCAGAACCAGAAGAGATCTCAAAGGCCATTAATCTAATATTCTCATTTGGCAAATAAGTACACTGAAATATAGCAAACTACAGTGCTTGCCCTAAGTGTCAGAAGGAAGATAATGATACTCTATTCTGATGCCTTTTTTGATATAGAAATGAATAACTCACATTCTTGAAGGCTACACATACCAATGGAATACAAACCATGGATGATACTATCAAGCAAGACAAGTATGAACAGTATATCTATCCTTTGAGGTCTATCACAGTTAAGTGTGGACAGGCTTATTCCGTAGATGACAAAGGGTAAGGAACTTCTGTTTTTGGTTGAAGTAACTCAAGGCAACTACTAATGTGTAGATGGAAGGAATACCCATATAAATCAAATAACAGATCCCAGAAGTTTTAAAATAGCAAAAATAAATGGCCATTCTCTAAAAACATTTTCTATCTTAAAAAGGCATTTCCTCATCACAACTTTCTAAAGAAAGTATAAGTAATTCTGCTCTCATTTTACAGATGCTAAAATGGAGACTGAGATTAAATGCCTTGCCCATTGTCTCCTTATTTCAGGTTGGCTTGTTTCCTACTATACCCCACTGCCTCTCACTCAGACTAGCTTTGTTGTATGGGCGACGATCAAAAACACCAGCAAAATGGCCTGAATTCACAGGTGACTCACCAAGAATTACATTTAAAAGCAGATAAGTCAATTGCAATAAGTTCAGTCTGAATAAGCCTATCTAACCATTTTCTTTACCATTAACACTCTCCCCAAACACTCAAATGCCAAGGTGAATTTAAATAGTAGAGCCGGCTATACGAGAAGTCCAAAAGGGATGATGGAAATTGGAGGAAAACACTGGGGTCTGATGGATCAGTGGGCAGATTTTATAAAAAATTCAAAGATTGCCCAGGGGATAGACTGTGTATGATGTTTAATGCAGTATTTATGTGTGGAGAGCTGCCAGCATGTTCAGAAATGCTATAGGATTAGTCATTTTGAAATAAGTTAGGTATAAAGGAGATAATGGGGATTATAGGCCAATGTTGCTGATTAATGATAATTGCAAAATATCAGAAAAGTGCTATTATCCTTTGAAATATGGAACAATTTGCTTTTCCTCATTTCAGGTAAACCTAACTAGTTTCTCAGGTTGATGGTCCTTTATAGACCTAATTTAGACCCTTTCTTTCCCCACATCTAGTTTGGTGAATTACACTTAATCACATGGAGAAGTTTAGAACTATTTTCCCCTCTCCCCTAGGCATGACCACTTCACCCTGATGTAGAGACAAGACACATATTTATGATAATAGCACATTTAACCAATGATGAGAGAATCCAAGTAATCGGAACACTTTCAGATCTAAATTCTATCACTCTACACTTCAGGGGCTGGAGGAAAGAATCAAGTTATAAATCAAGCCTGAAGAAGAGAAAAATATTTCTTAGTGTTATAAAAGAGGACAGGCAGAGGTTTTTCTTGATTTCTTTTAGGAATGATAATCATTTTATTTTTGTTTAGTTGATAAATATCCTCATAGATAACCTTCAACACAAGTAATTAGAGAATATCTCTCCCCCCCCCCCTCCAAGAAGCACCATCTACATTGGAGAATCTTGTCTTAACTCCATTATAGGCATGCTGGAAATCACAGGCACTTAAAAGCATTCATGTGCATATGTGCATATTTATGTGTATGTCTGCTTTTAAATAATAATAAGATCACATTGCAGCTATTTAATAAATTTCAAGTAAATTTTCTCTATAATGTAATTGAAGAAAACCCTAATAGAGACTATACTTTCCCAATTTGTGTTGAGACTTACTATATAAAGTTTAGTTTAGAAAATACTTAACAGTATTTGCTTTTCAAATTTGTTTTATTGCTGTAGTCACTAAATGCTTCATTTATTGAATGATTGAATAACATTTCCCCCATCCTTTTCCTCCTTTGTCATTGACAAAGAAAGTCATATATTTCTTTTTCCTCTTCATACATCTCTTGCTTATTGCAAGTTATTTCCATGCTTCAGAATAGTAGTTTCTTAGAAGAGAAATCAAGGAGACAAATGTTGCAAACATGGGAAAAGAACTTGAAAGTATCCAAATATTGACAAACTAAAGACGCAATTTTCCTGCCTGGAAACCATCTTTTTACTCTAATCCCCAAGAATTGGAGTATTCATCTTTAATTTTTTAATTACTTTTTTTTTTCAAATGAAGCTCTGCCTTTTCTCTCTCCCTCCCTACTCACATTTGAGAAATCAAGAAAACTAAATCCCCTTCTAGAAACAAATATAACCAAACAAAATTCTAATCACATGCATTCATTCTGTGTGTGTTTGTGTATGTGTATATGTATGTAGGGGTGTGTATATGTTTCAATATGCACAGTGAATGCATTACCTTTTTCTGCCAGGAACTGGAGAGCCTCTGAAACTGAGTCCTCTGAAATTGTGGTTGGTATTTAAACTACTCTACAGTATTATTGGTTTTATATAAATGGGTTTTCTGGTTCTGCTTATTTCACACTGCATTAGTTCATACAGTTTCTCAGATTTCTCTGAAGCTATTTCTTTCATCACTTCTTATATCCATAATAGTAATCCATTATAATCATATACCATAACTTCTTCAGACATTCCAGAATTGATGAGCACTTTGAGGGACTTACCTTACTCCAACCCAAGGACTAAATAATCTAGCAACTAGAATGGGGGTTTAGCAAGGTGAGTTTGAGCTTGGGTCTTTTGTAATCTCTCTGCTCTGAGTTTCTTTGCTTAACCACAGATGATTAAATAGTGATCCTGAGTGATAGATTACCTTTGTTTTCGGTAATTCCTGAATTCCTTCTCCTTCTGTGCCAGATGTACTTGTAGGTACTATAGCACTTCTTTTGAAAAATAAGACAATCATAGTTTTTTTTTTTTCAAATTACATGCAAAGATAGTTTGCAACATGCACTCTTGCAAAACCTTGGTCCCAAATTCCCTTCCTCCTCACCTCCCTCTTCCCTTAGACAGCAAGTAACCCAATATAAGTTAAACATGTACAATTCTTCTAAACATATTTTCCTGCACAAGAAAAATCAGATCAAGAGGGGAAAATGAGGAAGAAAAATCACAAGTAAGTAAACAATAGCAACAACAAAAAAGGTGAAAATATGAATATTGTGATCCACATTCAGTCCCCATACTCCTTTCTCTGGATGGAGATGGTTCTCTCTATCACAAATCTATTGGAATTGGCCTGAAACACCTCATTGCTTTAGCACTTCTTGTAGAAGATTACTACTGGAAAGAGGATGAGTCTAAGTCCTGACCTGTTTTGGTAGAAGACATGAACCATACAAAATTGAAGTGAAACATAACATGGTCTACTCAATAGTCATGCAAACAGCTTCATGTTCTGATGTTTAAATCTCAACTTTTACTTTCCAGAATAATATAATAGTAGTTACACAGTTCAGTTTGTTTAGCTTTTCTTTTCTTTTTTTTTTTATCAACTTTCATCTATGAGTTTTTGTGTTATACATTTATTTTGTGCAAAGGAAAAAATAACTGTCCTATACCTGATATGCTTTGGACAGCAATTATCTTTCTGCTCCCTGCTTTTGAGGAGACAATGGAAATGAATCAAAATCAAGGGTTAAATAATTTTTCTCCTCAGGCTGCAGGGTAGGGGCAAAAAGAATCAGTAAATTCAGGGAAAACAAACCAAAACAAAACAGATCTTGACCCTTCTTTCTTTGAGGACTGGAATCCCTAAGAATTACCAAAAAAATACACATATGCCTGAGTTCAGTGCTGAGAGGGGCACTTAGAGGAAAGGGAGAGCATATGAGCCAGTTCCTCTTGGCCCATAAGAAGGTTATTTATTGCTTTATAAGCAAGCCAGAAGACTATTAAAAGCTATTTAGTCCAACGCTCTCATTTTACGGATAAAGAACTTCAAATCCAGGTGTTTTGATTCCAAAGCTAGTGTTATATTACTTCTAGGCCCCTGCTACCTTCCTTCATACTTTTTGTTGTTTTGCTATATATGGTCTTGTCTAGTTCTTTTGTACCCCAAACCCCAAATAGTCCTTTGGATTTTCTGATTCTTTCCCCTCATATCTTCTAGCTTTTTTTCTTCCTGTCACTAAAACCCAGAGGGAAAGAAATCCCCACAGAGATGTCTACGTGGTGCTTAGTAATAGTCCTAGTAATGCTCATTAGCTAGGGAAAATTGGGTCGCAAATAGGAAGCCATGTTGAGAATGGCTGGGTGAAATTTCTTTCTCTGGCAATGCTTAAGCACTGAGCTGGAGAAAACTGCCTACTAGAGAAAGTGAACTAAACCAATTCATCGTAAGAGAAAATAAAAACTAAATGTACAGCATACAGAAGACAAGAAATGAACAGAGCACTGGCAATGCGAGTGCATTTATTGAGATGCCCACAATGAGATGATACTCAGTTTAAATCAAAAAACATAGAGTTATCTTGATTTGATGGAATTCATCTGTCAATGGAGGATCATATATATTTAATACAAGCCTGCAAGTTATTGAAGTGTTTTCCTAGTTGGCCAAAGTAGAAGTACAAATCAAATCATCTGCTGGTCTCCCTTGTAGCAAAGGGTCAAGGCCTATTCTTGCACCTCAGGAAAATTCTCATCCATTTTGCAAAGAGAATGAAGAGGTCGAGCATAGGTTTAAACCACCCAATTCCATTGTATTCGTTTATGGCCTACAAACTCTTTCCTGCCATCTCACAGACAGCATTCTTAACTATAACACAAGGGCCTCAAATTTAACAACCCTACCATCATTTCTTGCTAACTCCCTATAAATAATGATTATTATTTCTTCTTAATCTCACGTCTACAATTACTTCCTTCCTTCATTTTACCCAGGCAGTTTTCTGGGAATTTCTGGGCTTCAGAAATATGCATGATTTTAAAATATTTTAATGTTCATGCAAATTATCACAATGGAAGGAAAAGTAATTGAGTTACTTTATCAAAAAATAAATTAGAAGTGCTATATTTTTTTAGAGAAGAATTAAATAATCATGAAACTTTTTATTTAAGACTATTTTTATTGTAGTAATTTTATTTCTTTTTTAACACACATTGCTTTATGAATCATGTTGGGAGAGAAAAATCAGAGCAAAAGGGAAAAAAAAACATGGAAGAGATTAAAAAAAAAAACAGAAAAAAGAAGTGAACATAGCATGTGTTGATTTACATTCAGTCTCCTTGTTTGTTTTTTTTTTTTTTTTTTTTCTGGATGCTGATGGCATTTTCTGTCCAAAGTCTATTGGGATTGTTTTGGATCACTGAACCACTGAGAAGAACCAAAGTCTTTTATAGTTGATCAAAATACATACTTGCTGTTACTGTGTACAATGTATTCCTGGTTTTGCTTGTTTTGTTCAGCATCAGGTCATGTAAATCTTTCCAGGCCTTTCTATAATCATTTTTTAAAGAGAAATAATATTTCATTATCTTCATATACTGCAACTTGTTTGGCTATTCCCCAATTGATGGGCATCCACTTCTTTTCCAATTATTTGCTACCACAAAAAGAGCTGCTACAAACATTTTTGCACATGTGGGTCCTTTTCCCTTCTTTATGATTTCTTTGTGATACAGACCTAGTAGTGGCACTGCTGGGTCGAAGTTTCCAGATGAGGAACAGCTTCCAATCTAAATTATCAAATGTAAAACAAAATCAAACAGAACACTGACATGCCTGCCCCAATTCAAAACCTTTGTAAAGGAACAAAAAAGTGACATTTGCATGGTCATATTTTAGCAAAATTGGCAGAAAATCTCTAATTCCAATGTTTGAAAAGAATTCTGCCTGTCTTACTCAAAAGTATACTTGAAGACCCATCAGTGAGAGGAAATGTCTCTCAAATCCTCCTTCAACAACTGTCACATTTACCAGGTGACATTTTCTTTTTCTTCACCTAACACCATTTGACACAGTAACATATCAGCAATATACTATAAGGAAGATAATTGAAATCAAGAAAGCTAAGTACTCCTTCTGCTTCAACTGTCAGGGAGAAAAACGAAGACACAGCAAATACTTTTAAAAGCACAACACTAAAATGTCAATTTCCTGACTCAGCACCTCAAACAAAAAATGATAAAACTGGTCCCAAAGATACCCAAACCTGACACATCTGACATTTGGTGGGTCATATTCTTTGACAGAACATTTTAATGACAATTGAATGTAGGGGAGCAGGAGAAACATCCCCTCTCTAAATTCCCCTACTCCACTTCACAGCATCTTCTCCCCAACTTTCAGTGAGATAAGAATACCTTAACATAATTCAAAGTACACATTCCTATAATTCCAGCTAAGCTATGGCTCAAAATAGACACTTAAGGTCCACAAATTTTAGCAGTCATTTCATGAGAGTGACTCTAAGGGAGAGAAAGAAGCATGCATTTGACTTTGGACTAATGCATATGGTGACTCTTTTCACAAAGCCATCATGGCTGCACAAGAAAAAGAAAAGATTTTAGATTTAGAAAGGACCTAAGAAACCATGTAGCCCATTCCACTTTCATCTTAATCTGATATATAGGATAGAAATATATATGTATATATAATCTTATATATATATATATACATACATATATATATATGTGTGTATGTATATATGTATATATATAAGAACCAGAGAGGTTCAACATCTTGCCCAATGTTATATAAATAGAAAAAGAGGTAGAATTTGAACTCAAGTCCTCTGACTCTAAACCAAGTAGTCTTTTTCCTCTGTCCTAAACCTTTCAGGAGTCACATACAAATAGCTAAAGTGGCTTAAGTTCTCCACTCCCTCATGGAAAACATCTCTTCACTATTCAGTATTCTTAAATAAAGATCTAGTATTTTTGTGCCTTTATCCATGACATTCACTATATCTGGGATATCCCTCATCTCTCTCTCTTCAGCCCCTACTCATCCTTCAAGATCTAACATATTTTATTTTCTCCATGTAGCCCTTCCTGATTCCCCTTGACTGGAAGTTTCTATTGTCCATGTCTTATTCTCTTCCTTTAAAGTGGGTTCTATCTCTCTCTCTCTCTCTCTCTCTTTTTTTTAAAATACTTATTCCTTTTCCCAAACCATCTAATTCACTTCCCAGCTTCAACCTGTCTACAAATGATTCACAAATCTATTCATCAGCCCTAGACTCTCTCCTGAACTCCAGTTGCCTTTGGCCATATTAGTAGTAGTAAGAACAGTGGATTTTGGGTCAAGAGACCCAAAAACAAATCCCAAATATGACAAGTACTATTACTAATGGAGAGTCACAGTTTCTGTAAATCTCAGGGTTTTTTGCTTTTGCTTTTTGTCCATAGAATGAGAATAAAAATCTGACTGGCCATGCTATTATGGGAAAACCATGTTATTATCCTTAGAGGGCAATGTAAATATACTGTGGATGGAATGCCAAGCCTGGATTCAGGAAGATTCGTCTTCCAAATCTGACCTCAAAAATTTATTAGCTGCTCAACTCTGGGCCAGTTTTTAAATGCTGTTTGCTTTAGTTTCTTATTCTGTGAATGAACTGGAGAAGAAAATGGCAAACCACTGCAGTGTTTTTACCTAGAAAACCCCAAATGGGTCATGAAAAGTTAGACATGACTACAAAATAAGCAATAAACCACAAAAAAGTATCATTGTGCAGGTGTGTCCGACCAACATCTTAAATATGTTACAAACAGTTTATTGGTTTTTCCCTAAACCTTTTCTGACTTCAACATTTCTGTGTAATCAACATATCATAGCACCAGAGTATCATGGATCTAGATCTAGAAAGAATCATAGAAGTCAGATAATCCAATTCCCCCATTTTTACAGATGAGGAAATTGAGACCCAGAGAGGTGAAATTGCTTGTGTAAGTTCATATGAGTAGTAAATGCCAAAGCCAGAATACAAACTGAGCTGAGTTTTCAGACTCTCAAGTCAGTACTCTTTCTACCATCAAATGTTATGTGGGACAGAACTATTTATGTAGCTTTCCAGGATCAAAGTTTCATGTCTTGTCAACTTTACCTCTACACTATCTCTTTTCTGTTTTCTTAGTGTCATTTATATAGCTCCTTATTACCATCTATCTGGACTACTGCAACAGTTTACTAATAATTTTTTTTAACATCCTGCTTCTTTGCTACCATCTCCCCACACACCTCCTCAATCCATCCTCCAACCAGTATTAAACATTTCCTCCACTGATCTGTTCCTGTTACTACTAAAATGCTGTGATGGCTTCTCATTACCTTTAATTGGTATTTAAAGCTATTTACAATTTAATATATTATTTCTCTCTATATACTCAATACTGCAGGAAATTTAGATTATTTTTTATAATATTATATGTCCCCATGTTTTCCAGTATCTACAGCTATGTTCCAAGTATTCCTTATTAGGATAAGGGGAACACTTCTTAAGTATATAGGAGGTGTTATTATTCAGACAAGATAAAGATCTTAGACCTCAGAAGGAATCAGGCAAGGAGGACAGATTTCAAAGTTACATGTTCAATGCTTTAAATACTTAAAAAAGGTGATTTCTACATAATTGTTTTATATATAAAGTTTTGTACATAATCTCCTCCTATTGAGCAATGCACTTGGAAATGTTCATTTAATTTGATATTTTTTTAGGTTCAGGATAAAAAACAATAAGGGGGAAAAAGCAGGTACTGTCAAACAAAGACAATAAATGAGCATGATATACTTATTGCTTTAGTATTTGCTATTTGCAGGAAGCTTTGCTTTGAAGGTTATTCTTCCAAAAGAGAAGCCTGTTTGTGAGAAGGTTTTTAGCACTACATAAATGAGAAGCAGCATGGAATATTAAACATTAGATTTGGTGTTTGAAGACCTGTATTTAAATCCCACCTTGCCCACTTATTAGCTGTTCGATCCTGGGAGATTCACTTAAATCTTGTTGTGCCTCGGTTTTCTCATCTGAAAAATAAGGAGAATGGACTTGTTTATATCCAAGATTCTTTCTAGCTATTACTCTAGGATTTTATGAACTTTTCTGTAAGCAATACCAAGAAGAGTTGGTTTTAGTGGATAGTGGTGAGTGACTTGGAGAATGTTAATGCCATAAACAGAAATAAGGAAGATGGAAGAAGGTCAGGTCTTAGGACATGTTGATTTTTGAGGTGCTGAATAGAGAGGTCCATCAGGCGGCTAAGGATGAGGAACTTGAGCTAAATGGAAAGATTGGGACTAGATATTTAGATCTGGGAGTAATTTGTGATGGATAACAGAAGCCATTGGAGTTGATGCATTCACCAAAGGAATAAATGTAGAGAAAAAATACCAGGAATAGAGTCCTGAGTGATTTAGATTAGAAAATGAACAATGAATCTGAGTTCCAACAATGAATGATTTTCCTCAGCTATGAAGGTTTCATGTAATTTCTTCATGACTGATTGTACCTCCTTGTCCCAAAAAGAGCCTACTTAAAGTACAGAGTAGCTCATCACTAGCAGGTTAGCCAGTAGGTGATAAATTCTTTGGCTATGGCATCCTACTGAAGAAATAAATATACAAAATACATGCTCTTTCTGTTTATGCAGTGGTGCTGACAAAGTGTTAAAAAAGAAAAATAAGGATTAAAAAATTAAGGAGTTTTAAGCTTTCTAGAAGCATTAGACAAAACAATTCATAGGGCTGCTTAGATTGGAGACTATATTTCTTAGATTGGACACTATATATGTCACCACAAGCTCTGATGTGTACAGCTTATTTTTAAAATGAATATCTATCTAATGATCAGTCTGAACTTAGACTTCCATAGTTAGGAAGTTTACATGTCTCCCTCAAGGTTCTGCAATTCTTCCTGAGAGGATGGATCTATTTCTCAGAGAAAAGTTTGAGCTCCCATTTTGGAGTTAGTTGTAAGAAATTAAGACTCTTGTTATACATATCAATTAGCTTGTACAAAGAATATTTAACACAAAGTGACTGCAAGAATGAAAGTATAAATGTTTCCTTCTAAAACCTAAGCATACTTCCTCCGACACACTTTAGTCCCTTTGGAGAGTGGGTTCTAGCAATAAAGTTTCTCTATAACTTTGATTCTGTCAAGTTCATTTCCAAATGAGGCATAGTCCACTATTCAGCAATTACTAGTCTGAGTTCTTAGTTGAAGTGAAAATTGGAGACAAGAAAGCGGATGAGATCGTCAAGAAGAATGCAAAGAGAGAGGGCCAATGACAAAATCTTGTAGGGAAGATGTCTTTCAGTCTCTGATCATTCAAAATTATCTAAAGAAGATATAGATGGACATTATAAGCAAATCAGGAGGGCAAGGGATAAGTTACTTATCCAATCTTTGGAGAAAGGAGGAATTAAAGGCCAAAGAAGAACCAGAGAACATTATGAAATGCACAATGGACTATTTTGATTACACTAAATAAAAAAGGTTTTACACAAATAAACTGATGTAGCAAAGATTAGAAGGGAAGCAAAAAGCTGGGGGAAATTTTTACAGCCAATGTTTCTGATAATGGCCTCATTTCTAAAATATATAAAGAAATGAATAAAATTTATAAAAATACAAGACATTCCCCAATTGAGAAGTAGTTATATGATATGAACAGAATTTTATTTTCAGATAAATTAAAGCCATCCATAGTCATGTGAAAAAATGCTCTAAATCACTATTAATTAGATAAATTAAATTATTACAAATTAAACAACTCCAAGGTACCAGCTTATACATCTCAGATTGGCTAAGATGACAGGAAAAGACAATGATAAATATTGGAGGGGAGGCAGGAAAATTAAGACACTGATGCATTATGATGGAGGTGTGAAATGATCCAACTATTCTGCAGAACAAGTTGAAACTATAACTAAAAGGCTATAAAACTGTGAATATCCTTTGATCCAACAGTCTCACTACTGGGTCTGTATCCCAAAGAGATCATAAAAGAGGGAAAACGACCCACATATGCAAAAATGTTTATAACAGCTCTTTTCATGGTGGCAACGATTTTGAAAATGAGCAGATGCTAACCAATTGGGGAATGGCTGAATGAGCTGTGGTATATGAAAGTAATGTTATTGTTATATAAAAATAATAAACAAACTGATTGTAAAGAGACCTGGAAAATTTACAAGAACTAATGCAGAATAAAACAAGCAGAACCAGGAAAGCATTGTACACAGCAACAAGAAGATTGTATAATAATCAGCTATGAGAGATTTGTTTCTTCTCAGCGGTTCAGTGATCCAAAGCAATCCCACCAAACTTTGGATGAAAAACTCCATTCTAATACAGAGGGAGAACTATGAAAACTGAATGTAAATCAACACATGCTATGTTCACTTTTTTTTTTCTCTCATGATTTTTCCCTTTTGTTCTGATTTTTCTCTCCCAACATGATTCATTAAGTAATATGTAAAAATGCAAATGTACATGTAAAGCAAAAAAAAAAAAATGTTTCTACATGTAACTGGGCAAAATAAAAAATGTGATGTTAATAATACAGATGAAATTTCAAAGTGAAAAAGGAAGATATAAATATAATTTCCTAGACATAACTTATGAGTAGAGGAGATGGGCCAGCTTTTCTTTCTGAGAAATCATGTCTGAAAGTGGAATAGGGAAAAAAAAAAAAAAATTAAACCTACTAATTTCTGCTTCCACATCACCACACCCAGTTTTGGAAGTCAAAGTAAACCCTGAGATTCTCCATCTTTACCACTAGATGGCAGGCACAGGTTGATAAGAAATGTCTGTCAGGTCTTCATTCTGCTGTTAGGAGATCAATAGAAACTAATAAATGAACAGACTTGTGTCCTGAGAAATGTTCTTGTCATTTAGGTATTCTTAGTAGATCAGGATAAGGTGAAATGCAGAATAATAGCTATCTTTTATAAAGAGAAAGCCAGAGGTAGTTAAATAATATGTGGGCACCTTCAGAGTTCATTTGGGCATTCATTGCATCATAGCAAGCATTCTGTGTAAACTTATTAGGAGTGGGATCATTGTTACTTTGCATAAATTAAGAGAGGACAGAGAAAGTCCCATTTAAAGGGCAGAGCTCCGGACTTTTTTCCACTTTCAGCATGCTTTTTCTTCATGGACTTTCCAAAGCTCTCATGTAGGTACTATGGCCCTATGCCCTTTAAAAGACCTACCTATTGTATGAATCTGGAGAGGTAGTAGAGGTAGGGTTTGAATCACCTTCTTTGAGGTCTGACCTCTTCCAAATGTCCTTTTTCCTTTGATTTAATGACCATTCTGCACGTCTTCTAGTTTGCTATCCATGATTCTTTTCTATTCACATCTCATATTCAATTAGCTGATAGGTCTTATTGCCTTTACCTCTAGAACATTTCATATCTGTCCCCTTCACTCTAATTACACTACCATCACCCTAGCTCAGGCTTTCAATACTTCTTGTCTCCAATCTTGTAATAAGCTCCTAATTGTCCTTTCTGCCTCTAGGCTATCCCTTTCCAATCCATTCTTCACAGAGCTGTCAAAATAATATTCTTAAAACACAGATACGAATATTGCTCCTTACTCAAAAGTCTTTAGTGAGTCCCTATTGACTGTAAAAACACAGACTCCTCAGCTTCCTTCTTAAGGCCTCCACAGAGTGATGCCAACCAATTTTTCTAGCCTTATACAGTCTTCCAAACGGTCTATATTCTAGCCCAGCTGGATTAATAGGAGGATAGGAGAGACTTTCCTGCCTGAATGCATTCACCCATTTCCCATGCCTAGAATTTACTCCATTATCATTGCTGCTTAGAATCCTCATCTTCCTAGTTCAGCTCACATGCTACTTCTTCTGTACTTTGATTTTATTCTCCTCAATTTTAACACAAGTGATATGGAGTGCTTTCTCCAGTCCCAAATTACTACATCTTTTTTTCTGTGTACCTTCTTCTTCTTCCACTCCAAGAATAATGTAAACTCTTTATAGCTAAGGACAATATTATTTTGGCCTTGTATGTCTAAAATGTAGGCACTATGCACTGTGCATAGTAGGTGCTTAACAAATGTTTGAATTGAATAAGGTTTAGTTGAATTGAATTGAAATGTATTTAAATTGACATGGAGAGTTGGGGAGTTGTACCCTGCAGAAAATTGTCCTGTTTCTCCATTGTCAAGTTGGATGGGAAAAAAAAGATTAATTTGAAGTGATATCCAAGATTTTCCCTACCTGCATGTCTCAAAGTAGTTGAAGAAAACAGATAAAAACAAATAATTATTAAGGGTTTTTAAAAATCAACTTGCAATGTAATATTTTATGTGTTGCTTTAGTAATTGTGCCCAACACCCTGAGAATGAATTACCACAAACTAATTCACAGTCTATTATAACCTACTGCTTAAATGTCATATACAGATGTAAACAGAGAACAATTTATTGAGTCTGTAATAGAGCATGTTTATATTATGGGTTCAATTCTCCACTTCAAGTTCAGGATAGTGAATGGCGGTCATTCAGTAGAGCGCACAAGGGAGATTGGGGCCTTATGGAGAGAAGCTAGCTAGAGCTGCTCCACATAGGCAAGGCAACCTAGACAGAGAGTCAGATGGCTGAGGTTCTGGTCCCGTCCTAAAACTACCAGTTAGGTCACACTACCTATGTAATCTTGGGCGAATAGATTAATTTCTCTGAATCTGTTTCTTCATCAGTAAAAAGGAAGGAAATGAACTAGATTCACTTTAATGAGCCTTCTAGCTCTGACATTTTCTGACTTGTATTAGTTATTTATAAAGTACCGATTTTCCTAATAACAAGTGAATGAAATAAACAATACAAGTGACATAATCTATATTTTACAAGTAAGCAAACTGAGACTCATCAGAGTTAACACATAAGTGGCAAGACTTTTTTTCTATTACCATTTATTGACGTGACATCTTTCTGACTTTTCCTCTTCCTGACCTAAATGATTTCAGGATAACCTGCTGCTCTGCATCAATAAGTTTCTTTCTCTCTTCTTTGTCCCCAACCAGGATTTCCATTTCCAGTTCCTATTTAATCTATATTTTTGACTTTGTCCCGGTAAGAGTTGATGGGAATAAACCACGGAACTGCTGCTGGCTCTCTAAGTCCTAGTAAAAGTCAAAAGCCCTGTCCACCTCTTAACTCCAAAAGTCACATCTTCACCTAGTGGGGAAAATAGCCAGGATCATGTGAACCTAGTTGTATGATGACATGTAATAAATTTAACTTGATTTAACTCCATTCCTTTGTGTGGAGCCATTTATAGCAACTGTGCTTTTGTCTTTTTCTGCGGGAGCAAGAAAGGAGGAAGGGAGGAGAAGGAGAGAGGAAAGTCTATTTATAGATAAGAGGGTAAGATTTGGAAAGGGATGAAGGTATGACAATTACTGAGTCCAGGAAGAAAAAAAGAGTAGACTAATAGAGAGCTGGACAGAGGGCTTTGGGGGCAGAAATACTCTCCCCCCACAAAATTGTTACCTCGATTCTCAGAAGTCTCATTTTTTATTGCTCTGGTACCAACTCTTCTCCCCAAGTCTCTCTATTTCAGTCAATGGAGAGCTATTGCCAATATTTTAGAGGTGAGATGGACAACCAGAATGAATAAAGAATTCAAAACCAGGACATCTAAAGAAAAGTTGAGGGAACTGAGTATACTTCAGCTGGAAAAGAGAAATAGGGGTAGGGTTAAAGGGAGAGACATAATCAAATACTTGAGAGGTTGTCCTGTGAAAGAAAGATGAGTTTTTCACATAAATCAGAGCAAGAACCAAAGAATGAAAGTTATAGAGAGACCAAGTCTATCTAGATAGGAAGGAAAAAGGAAAATAAAAACTGTGTGACAGAACTGTCCAAAAGTAAAATAGTATAATAATTCTCACAATGTGAGGTACCCTATTACTTACAGTGAGGTTTTCTGTCCTATTGCACATCACTCAGATGAACTGGAAGAATCATCTAACACTATCCACTATGTTGACATGTACTTCCCTGGCAAATACACAAGTTATTTAATAAAAGGTGTATTAGAATGTTGGAGAAAACAAAAGTGTGCAACACACAACTAAAAACCCCTTCAATAAACAACCATCTCTTAAAGATCTATGTGAATTCTCACTGGTAAAGTAGAAAGAGTGCTGAAGTTGAAGTCAGAGGATCTGGGTTTGAATGCCCATTTTAGCTCTGCCATTTTCTGTTTGTATAGTTTGGAGTAAATTTCAATATTTGTGGGGCCCAATTGGACTATGTGACTTCTAAGTTTTCTTGTACCTTTACTATAATTTTAAGATTTCATGTTAATATGGTATATGTGCCAAAATTTGTCAAAGTAAGGGGATTGAATTAGATGGCCCCTGAGATCCTCTCTAACCCTCCATCCTAGGTATACCAGATTGATGAATTGATCTTGAAACACCTAACTTCTAAATTGCATAACACTAGCAATCTACATCAGTAGCCTAAAGTAAGACACTTTTTCATTCTATAAATAGGGCTGGAGTGAGGATGGAGGAAGTAATCTTTGCTAGTATTAATAAAACATTGTCTATGCAATGCTATAGGGTATTTAGCTTCCTCATAAGAGAGTGGTTATGCTAATACAAACTATCAGACTTCGTATAATGATTCATTTTTAACTCTGATCATTTTTCTCCCCTTTTTTTCCCCCTCCATTGCTCATCTTCCTGACTTCCCCTTTTCAGTTCAGGACAATCTTTCTAAGTGAATTCTGAACTGCTAATCCTGCACTAACTCATTGTTGGAGTGGTGCTTCCCAGAAGTGATGCTGTCAGATAAGCCTAATCACTTTCACAGGCAGCAGGTGCCATGGTTAAAATATGCTCAACTAAGCGAACAAGAGCATACAATAAAGCCATCGCATAATACGAGATGGTTTTATGTCAGGAGAAGGAAAGGAGCAAGTTACTCATCAAAACATGACACAGGCAGTGCTTCAATTCAGTATGAAAGGTATCAACTTTAGACAAATGGTCAGTGCAATTGAGTTTAGCGAGGTGCTAACCCAGCTATTTCTGCCTGGCACACCAAGTTTAAAGCTTCTTTAAGGGCTGGTGAAGGACTTTTCATGCAAAGAAAAGGGAGAAAAATTGCCCCACTTGCAAGGCTTCTCATCTGTTCCTGGCCATTCAAACCATCTGTTCAAAATAGCTCTGACACTTAGAAGCAGAAAAAAAAAAAGACTTAAAAGGAGAGCACCTAGGGGTAAGGTGAGCACTCTATGTCCCATTCTGATATTTGCAGATCATGTCTTACTGATAAAAGGAAAGTAATGGGAAGATTTGTTGACTGTCAGAGAATGAGATGTGGATTTTGCTCAAATTGAGATAGGAAGCTCTGCCTAACCTTACATCAATATTCCAAATTTAAATAAGGGGGTTGGCAGAAAAAAGGGCATTATCTTCTGGCAAGTCACATATTAGATGAGTTCAGTTCTAGGAATCTTTTGTAAGATTCTCAAGTAACTCAGTGTTAACTTTTATTATTGATTCCAAAGGCATAGAGATTTTACTGGTGTTGGTATAGTCTCCTTTATTGTTAATAGCAACTATTCTATACTTTCTCATCTTATGTGACTCTTGTCTATATCTTTCCACGAATCTTCCATGGAAGATTTGCTAATGCACTGAAGGCCTTTTCTTTGGTTCTTTTAATATTTTATGGATGAGAGTGCAGTACTTTGGTTGTCGATAAATTGCTGGTTACTATTTTTGTATGACTAGAACCCTTCCTTTTCCAGTCATACATGTACATACATTTTTGACAGATCACTTACCTAGATCTGCTCAGAGTTCCAAAAGAAGTTGTTATACTGACTCAGGGTTCCAAGATTGCAGCAGTTGCTCATTTGAATATGACAAATTGTAATATACTGGGAACAAATGAAGAGCACAGCATGCCTCAGTGCTGTGATTCTGAAGAATTGTGGAACTTTTATGCTAATACTTGGGGAAATATGGCAGCAGAGCTGTTCTATGATAATAACACAACTGTAAATGATGTTATTATAGACAGAAGATGAGGATTTGGTAGCTAATTAAAAACATAACTATATTTCTAAGCATAAAGAACAACTTGGAAACATTTAAGAAAAGCTATCTAGCAGATCAGTTTGTCTAAGATATAATATCCAGGGAAGTGTAAGTCAAGTCTAGTATGGATCAATTCAGTTTAACAGTGAAGTATCTTTAAAATACAGAAGCTATATTCATGAAAGAACTGAGTCAGAAAGAAAACAATGAAGTTTACAGTTATCAGCTGTAGTTTATTCTTCTCACTTACCTTTTTCCTTGACAAGTTTCTGAGGGCCTACTCAAGAGATAATGAGTAAATTGGTAGAACAATGTGGCTCAAGTTTATATGTGGATTATATTTAAATTTTCTGAATTTTCTTTTACTATTTGTGACATTATTTGTTGCCTTATTGCTAAGGAAATAGCTATGTTTTAAGAGTTAAATGTGTCAGTGTTGCAACTGGTTATTTTTGTGTAGGAGTACATTAGTGGAGACTTGAGAACTACAGTCTGGAAGACAGGGAGTGTATTTCTAACTAGGTTACTCCTAGGACAATAAGAAAGTATAAATGTAATTGTGGTGGTGATTCTTTTGCCAGAAAAGGAAAGTTGGAATGAGTTAGCCAGCCCAGAGAAAGAATACATGTCTATATACCCTCTGTGAGAAATTCATGCTCCTACCTAGATGACAAATCCTAAATATTATTTTTTTTCTGTAATTTTTTCAGTAATAGCCAGCTTTTCAATACCCTTTTGAGTTTTTTTTTTTTTAAAGATACTGGAGTGATTTGCTATTTCCTTATCCAGCTGATTTTACAGATGAGGAAAGGGAGTATAACAGAATTTAGTGACTTGTCCAGGGTTGCACAGCTAGTTAATGTATAAGGCCAAATTTGAACTCAGGAAGAGGAAGGAGGCCCAGGCTTCATGAGTTTTTGATGGGAGCCCACAAGGTCAAAACTATTTTCATAATAATACTAAGATGTTTTAATTCCTAATACTGTACATGCTGATGATACTTACTGACACAGAAATAGGCAAAATATTGGACATGTGATTCCATTGGGATAGGAAACGCCCATGTGAGGAAAGTCCCTCAACCAACACAGATTAGTGCCTTTTTTATGCAACATAAAATATTAGTAGTTACCTAGAGAAATGGTATTAAATTTAAATAGAAAAATATCCCAGAGGACTTTATATTGACTAAGAAAATCAAAAATTAAGGTAATCTATGTTGCACTGTATTTTTTATGTTAAACATTCCCCAATTATATTTTCCCCTGGTTCTGACTGCTTATAGGCTTCTGGCAGTGTTTGATACCGCTGGCCTAGAACACTAAGAAGTTATGCCCAAGATCCACACAGTCGATCTACATAAGAAGTGAGACTTGATACCAGATCAACTTGGGTTAGAAGCCAGCATCTAACCATTAGGATATCCTTCTTTTATCCTGATATCTTAGAAAAAAAGAACAAAAACAACCCCCCTCCCTTAGAATTAGCTGAATTATGCTACAACTATTAATCATAATTAGGCTACCTCATTTGTACTCATGCTTCAATGTAAATTTGATGTTCTAAATTTGGCATAAAACTCAGAGAGAAATAGGAGCCACTAACTTTCCATAAGGATCACCATGACTCCATATTGATGTAGAAAACCATATGTTGGCATTAACGATGTCCTATTGTATTTTTTTGTGTGTGCTCTATTGGGCGTGGGAGAGTCTTCTAGTCAAGAAGCTACATCAAATTCTGCCTCTGACATAGAATAGTGCTATGACTATGAGCAAGTACATTAACTTCTCAGTATCCAAGCAGGTGTGATTTTTTAAGGTACAAATGAATTGGTCATCACCTTTGGTAAAGAGTTTTATTTACATTAAGTGTTGTCTATATAAGTGAATTCACTAGTCTGGACCAAAATAAATAAAAACAATCTCAGAATTTTATGTTACAAAATGCTTCATATATATTATCTCATATCTCAAAGAAAGACCCTTGAACTCTAAGTAGTGAAATTATCATTATCCCCATTTTACAGATAAATAGAGATTCATACTTGAGTCTGTGCATTTGAGGTCACAAAGTTTATACATAGCAGGCTTGGGAACTGAAATCAGGCCTTTTGACTTTAAGTTTAGGTGTTTTTTTTCCAATTAAAATATTCTTTTTCTCCTAAAACATACTCTCATATATTATTTCTGTTGTTTCACAGGCCCGAAAAACTCAATAGCAACAGATTATTATGAAGAAAAAAGAAAATATAAGGATGGCTGGTATGTTGTGCAAGTGCTCATAATATAATAAAAGTGTTAAATCCCTGCAAGATGGCACAATAAAATTCTTCAAAGGCTTTTGTTACCCTATAGACTGAAATAATACCAACAGAAATATTTTATTAATGATTTACTCAAATACAATTCCTTTTTTCAACACACTTTGTTAGAAGCATAATACAAATAATTAAATGTAAAGAAACAAAGCCATTAGAGAATATAGTTGTTAACCGAAGAACTGGAATCTCTTCTTGGCTTGACAATCCAAGTTCAAAGTATTTCTAGGCATGAGATCATGGTCTATTTTCATCTACATTCAGACATCTTATTCCAGGAAAAAGTTCTTTTGTCAGAATTTTTAAAGAAACAATGTTTGTAGTTTTGACAGTATTCTACTCTACAGATAATCTCCAACCAATTAAAGAAGATCTACCAGAGACCTTGTTCATAAAAGATTTAAAGAAAAGCCACAATGTGGTAGAACTCAAAATGTTGCATTCTTAGGATAAATGAATTGTTTTAAATAATATCTTCAGAAAACTACAAAAACATATAACCTCAAAACACAATAGGACAACATTAAAAAGATTTCTTAGGAAGTATAGTCTTGACAATGTAAATACAGCCTCACTCTCACTGAGACTTTAAAATATCCCATGGTGATCTGGAAAGCAGTATCAACAGCTACCCGACTGGGAAGAATACTTCAGGTATACATACATTCCTGTCTTGTGTTTAGTATACAACCAAGCCACCTATCAGGATTTGAGAAAAGTTATTTTGGAGGAGAGATGCAGTAAAGATATTGACCAAAACCCTCGTTTCCCAAGTGTAATAATAATGGAGAAGCTCTATTAAATCTTTGATCAATTCTGCTTGGTTGACATCTAGTAGCTATTTGCCTTTGGAAGGTAAATAAGTTGAGAACATCTGGGCTCCATGGTATTGTAGTTATTTCTGTCTCTCTGTCTCTGTGTGTGTGTGTGTGTGTGTGTGTGTTTTGAGGAGGAAAGGAGAAGGCTAAGACTATTTCTGTGTATATTTTCATATTATTTCCACTGGAATAGGTCAGAACACATCCATACTTCTTGTCTTTCAAGATTATCCCCCTTTCTCTTATCCCCCTAAAATTTACTACATAAAATCCACTCCATTCATGTCTTCCTCTGATTTTTTTTTTTTTTTAATGTCAAAGATCTCAGTGCTGACTATCTATTTATCTCTCTTGTTGTGGAGTTCCTTTTCTGATCTTGCATATCTTTGATTGTATCTCATGAGATCACAGATCCAGTAAGGGAAAATCCTCAAAGAGCATCTAATTCTGCGCTCATTTTACAGATGAGGAACCTGAAGTACAGGAAAATTTCAAGTGACTTGACAAGTAACACAAAGTGGTGACCATCAGTACTTCTGACACCAGAATAGGTTCACTTTCTGTATAGATTCTCATTTCAATTTTGCCACTTCTTAAACACAGTGGGCCACTGTATCCCCAGTACCAAGCATTATACTCGGTACTTAATAGGCATTTAAATGCTTGTTGATTGTCAATAAGCTGTAACTACTGGTATCAAACTCAAATAGATCCCTGAATGCTGCATATTGATTTAGGAAAACACAAATTCACATTATCTATGTTGTACTGTATTTTTGTTTTGTTAAATATTTCCCAATTACATTTTAATTTGGATTCCAGGGCTCACTTGAGGAGTTCGGAAGCCTTATTTGGCCAGTGGGCCAGGAGTTTCACACTTTTGCCATAAACTTTTTAGTTTTTTACTATAAACTGTTCCCACCCACCATCTGCTTTTCATTTTACTCTATCTGAAGTAGAAAAATAAAACAGCCTATAACACCTGTGTTCTCATCTGTAAAATGAAGGGGGTTGTTTCAGACAGCCTCTAAAGTCCCTTTAAATGCAAAATTTATGAGCCTTATGACCCTTCCACTTTTGCAGTGATGTTGGTAGAAAATTAGAAAAGAGAGTAATGCATATTCACAAGTTGAATGTCTTTTCAAACATTAACTGTTGCACAATGACCAATGAGTGGATGCACTCCTCCTGAAACTGAAATCAAATGATATTTTTGCTATTGTAAAAAATAAGAAACTCTAAAATCTTAACAAAAGGCCCAAAATGGCATCTTCATAGAAGATTATCTCACAGATCCTCATTAGAAAGACAAATAAAGAACTGGTGAAATTTTCATTTTGAATTCAAAAGTAAACAAAGACAAATAATTTCAGGGGATGCTTGACAATGAGCAAAAGCAAATAGAATATTATATAGATAAATGCAGGTTATATATAAAACACTTGAAACTCTGGAGTTATTAATTTAGGATTATCCCTAGGAGGTCTCATTTTCTTTCTCCTGGGCCAGGCTGAGTGTCTCTCTAAGTCCCAAATTCCTACAGATTATGCCCATTATAAAACCCCAATCTCCATTATACAGTATCTTTTTTTTTTTCTCATGGGAGCCTTTATTGGTAGCACATACTATCACCCATGAAGCAAGATTTATCTATTTCTTTCTTTTTCAATCCTGCTCTTTTCCTTCTAACCCATTCTCCTCTCTTTTTGTTAAATTTCTCCAAGAACTAATGATCACATTTTTTCTATTGTAGTTTCTATTTAGTTATTCTAGTTTCTATTCTAACCCAGAGGTGTCAAAGGCTGGGGCATCCAACATTCTTTGAGAATCTAGATTAAAATGTAACTGGCAAATATTTAACAAAACAAATAAAAAATACAATAAGATATAATTATAATTTGTGGTATTGCAAGTCAAGGTGAAGCTCTCAGGGATTCTTATATAAGGTTTAGTGACCTCTAATTCTATTTGTTTGATGCTACTATTTTAAACTAATGGTGACCTGGGATACTATTTCTTTTCAAGCTCACTTGTAAAACGTTTACAGATGAGGATAATGGAAAATCGTGAACTGTATTTTATCACAAAACAACAAAAAGGAGCCTGTACCAGTTCATGTCCAAATAATTTTTCACCTTGGATGAACTTTCTGGTGATAAACCCCTCTGGACTGAATTGTAGAGCCAGTCTTCCACAAACACCATTCTTGCAACCTCTCCAACTGAGAAAAAGCTGCCAGATCTTTCTCAGGGCATAATCTTCCTAGATTCAAGGTCTGTCACTCTTCCCTCTCCCCCCTACACACAATAAGGCCAAAGTAGACTATTTGTTGATATTGGGAGAAAAAAGAACTTCTAGCAGTCCACAAAATACTTTTTGGGAACCTTGGGATGGTAGGGGTGGGGAATGAATTTGAGATTAATAAGATCTAATATCTTTTTTTATAATCTTAGTTTTGCTGCTTACTGGCTATGTGACTGTGGCCTCAGTTTTCCATTTGTAAAAAGTCTAAGTATTCTCTAGAGTCTTATCTAACCCTAAAGTTATGATTCACATGGTTAAGAATGATCTTTGATGGCTCCAGAGAATATCTGGCTTCTTTTAGAGGGCTAATGCTAATGGGTTTATGTCAGTCACAGTAGAGATTCTATTTGCTATGAAAACTCTTTCTTAGGAACAGGAATTAATCTAAAACATCAGTTATCAAAATGCAGTAAATGGTCCTGTGGGAAATCCTGAGACTCTTTCAGGGAATCCATAAAGTGAAAACAATCTTCATAATAATATTTAAATAATTTTCCTATTAAAAAAAACTTTCTCATTTTCCCAACCACATTATCTGAAGCTAGATTTCTTTCATACACTTCAATCAAAAAATACATCACATCAGACTGAATACAGAAAATAAATCTAAGAATTCAGTTATCATAAGGCAGATATTAAAGAGATCTGAAAAAAGTAGAATTATGCTATTGTTTTTATTTTTGAAGCTGTTTTTCATAAAATGCTATTAAAATTAATAAATGCTTTATAAAATAATCAGTTTTAATTTCTAATATGTTATCGACAGAACCTACATAAACCAAAAATTTTTAGGGTCTTAAATAAAAGGATAAAGGAATCTTGACACCAAAACATTACAAGAAACCAGTGGAAGTGGAACACATATTTGGTTCTGCTCTGGTCCTGTTCCATCTCTTCAGGATATGTAAGAATTTTGATTTGAAGTCCCCTTACTAACTTTTTAACCTGGGAGATACCAAAAGTTAGAGTCTCTTGGGGGAAAAAAGCCACCAGATTGAATCCTGCTCACTTTTAAGGTGATCCTCTCCTTATTATGTGCCACCAAGATCTGGCTAAATGACGCACCCAATTAATAGCACCTATTTGGAAGACTATAGGAGGATAAATCTGCTCTGGCTTAGGAAGTGGATGAAGTCAGATTTTTTGCATCTCGTTTCACCTGCTGGGAATATCAACTACTGAATCAAACTTCTTTTTTTAAAGAGGTTTTTAGAAAGGCAGAACTGGGTTCATTATCTTCAAGGATTTCATTTTCTATGAGAATTATAGCTCTTGGGCAGTAGTTTTCTATTTGATGGCCACCCAACAACCCTGTGAATTTTTCCTAGGTGACTGAGGGCACCAGAATCATGAATGCAATTTATTCTTCAAAGAAAACGAAAAACTCCCTACTCTGAAGGAGTGCTGAGTACTGAATATGTAAAAGGTGGTTAAAGAACATAGACACCCAGGGTTAAGATGCCTGCCTAAGACCTAAGTTCTGTCACGGATAGAAGAGACTTTATGTGATTCTGATGTGATCTGTGTTAAAGCTTGAGAGCCTAAGGTTTTCTGAGTGCTATAGAGGAAGAAATGCAGCATGATATCCAGAGCTCTCAGGAATCATAACACATTTTGAGCTGAATAACTGACCCCTCCCCATCTGCAGCAAGCAAATTCACATCCCTCCTCTGAACTTCAGAGACGGAAAATAAGAATATGTGAAACATACAGATTTTGGAGGAGGAAGAGGAGAAAATGCAGCTGAGCAGATGATATTTAGATACAAAGTAGAGGTTTTACATGATAGAGGGAGGCAAAGAGGAAGAGACTTAGACGGATGGAGAGAAAGAGAAATAGTGACAGAGATAGAGAATGTAGAAACCATCCATACTACTATAGTTAGAGAGGAAGCAGATCTGATGATGGATCTGTAGCCACTGAATGGGGTAAACTGGAGAAGAAAACTTTTTATATTCATTATATTGAAACCTAAGTCTGCACTACTTAGTAACCTGTGCGAACTTTTGAAAGTCACTTAAGAACTTCAGAGATCTGGATGTCAAATGGTACAGATCCTTATTTTACAGATGAAGAAACTGAGTCTGGTGGGTTGAAATTCATCACTTGCCCAATCTCACACAAATAGTAAGCATCAAAGATTGAATCCAGGTTCTTGACTCCAAAGTCAATGCTCATTTTACCACAATACCCCTTTTTTTAGTCTAATTTCTTTATCATTAAGGTAGCCAATGGTTTCTAGAATCTTATAGTTCTGAAAATCTAAGCAATAGCTAGAATACTTTAAATAGCATGATTAAAAGAGAGTACATTCAGATAACCTGATAATAGTCCAGGGCATCGTTGTATTGGTTTTGCTTTCTTATAAGAAATTTTGAAAGTTATGTCAGGACAAGAATGTCTATCATGGTGCAAACATTAATTTATGGTATTATTGTAATTATGTTGCATTTTCTCTAACAATCATCATTATTCTGAATTTTCATTCTGGGTTTTATTTTGTTGTAATTAGAACATAACTAAATAAAAAAAAATTAGGTCAGTAATAGTCTTATTGGCTTTATTTTGAGATAGAAAGGGAGTATTTTGGCATTCGTGGTACTTAAGTATTTTATACAGATTAAAAAGCAACAAAGGAGAAAATAATTTGAAATAGATTGATTATTTCTAGATCTCACTAGTAAGATCTGATTTTCCTATCTATGCAGTCTCTGCCTGTTATTCATATCACAGAAAATGAATTTTAATTACTGAAATAAGCCAGAAACCACAGCTAATGCATAGAATAGAGGTCACAAGTTCAGACTATTTGACCAAGTTTTTTTTTTTTGTTGTTGTTGGTTTTTTTTGGTGCTGCTTTCATTATTTAGAACTATAAACTACTTCCTTTTCCTTTAATACAGAAGCAAATAGTTGATCACAGCAGCTTTAACTTCCATTATACCCACTTTGAATGTGGCAATTATTTTCCCCTTCAAATGAGCATGCATTTTCTAAACACTGAATTATAGCATTCCTCTCCCTTGCTGACCCTGAGTTGTATACGGAAGCATTTATCAACTGGCATAGTAGAAAAATGGTTTTCTAAATCTGTCTAGACTCTGCTTGGTGGAAGAGAGCATATTAACTGCAAATCAACCAAGCACACTTTTTTTTTTTTTTTTTGGTAGCCCTCATTAGCTCATGCTTTTTAAAAAAATTTTAACTGTCTATCATAAAGACAGAAAAGTATGCTCAACAGTACTAGAGCAGTAATAGCACAGGTAGGAGTAAAAAAAAGAAAACTGTACTTTTCCTGTATAACTTTAAAAAAAGTTTCTAAGAAGCTTATTTTTTTGACACAGGTAAAGTCAGTAAACCACATGAAGGGTAAAAATATATATCTTAATCTACCTTCACAATTAGTTTCTGATTAAGATATATTTATGTCACCCAATAGTTGCTTTATTCAAATAAACAGTTAATTAAAATATCAAAGTTATTAGATGAATCCAATTAAGTTCTCAGCTCTTAATCTAATTGATCAATATCAGACTCTAAGACACATTAAAAAGAAAATCAAAGATTAAAAGCATAGGATATATTTAGCATTTTCTGAAAACCCAAAGAGAAATCACCATATTCGATGTTAATTTTTCAACAACCGTTCCTTTAATAGATAAAATAAGTGCATTCTCTTACTGTCTTTCTCCTCCTCCCCGCCACCTTTTACACGCCTAAGCTTGCCCCAGTGCACACCCACAGGCTAGCTCCAACTTTGTAACTTCTATGTATTATAAAAGAACTAGACCAAGAGATTTTTTTTTTTTTTTTTTTACTGAGGCTGGGGTTAAGTGACTTGCCTAGGGTCACACAGCTAGGAAGTGTAAGTGTCTGAGACCACATTTGAACTCAGGTCCTCCTGACTTCAGGGCTGGTGCTCTATCCACTGCGCCACCTAGCTGCCCCCTAGACCAAGAGATTCTTAACCTGGAGTCCATAAAGACATTTTTTTCCCCAAAATAACTGGTTTGCTTTTTAATTCAATTTTATTTTATGCATTTTAAAGCCTTATTCTAAGAAGAGTCCCAAAGGCTTCATCAACTTGCTAAAGGGTTTGCCAAAAGGTTAAGAAATCCTGTTCAAAACAAAAGGAAGATATTGACAGCTAAAGAGGATGATAGAAGCAGCCTGCATTGCTTTCCTCTCACATCTCTTGCCCTATCTATCCTGCAACAAACCTGAATTGCACCCAAAGCACTGGTCTGACCACATTCCTATTCAACAAACACTAGTAGCTAACCATTAGCCACAGGAAAGGAGTTTGAACTCTTTTGCTTGGTATTTAAGGCATAATCTGGTTCTAGCCAACCTTTCCAGGCTGATTACATTTTGTACTTTATCATGTGATTGACACCACAGCCTAAATGACCTATTTGCTGATCCTCATATAGGACATTCCCTCTTTCACATATGCTTGGAGTGCTTTTCCTCCTCATCACTCAGTCCTGGAACTTAAGGATCAGTTCATTAAGAGCTGCCTTCCTCAAGAAACTTTTTCTGACTCCCCCAGTTAGTAATGGCAACCACCTCACCTACCCCTCATTCTACTCATTCACTTTGCATTTATTTTGCATATATTTACTTATCTGTAAATATGCACCCCCATTCTTCTTCCCTTTTTTGGTCTTTTTTTATCCCATCTTTCGAGTTTGAAATTCTTTGGTTTTTCTTGTAATGTATGGCTTTAAAAGGGCAGATATTCTAGGATTTTATCAGTGCAGTCAGTTGTATTTCATTACCATGTTTCTCCCCTTCCTCAAGTTTTTTTTTTCTTTCTTTCTTTCTTTCTTTTTTTTTTTTTTTTTTTTTTTTTTTGGTGTATGGCTTATTATCATCATTGGAATACAATATTCTTTGACAATCTAAGAACTAATTTCAAATGAATATGGTCAATTATTTGGGAGTTGCCTCCAAATACTGCATTTCACAGTCCATTCATATGTCCCTTTTTGAGGCAGCTAAATGGTACTGATGATCAAATGATGGTAGATACTAAAAGTTGGGTTTCAGTCATGTGAAAAATTCCAAATAGCCATTCTCTTTATCAAAAGATAGATTTATTTAGGGAAGTGGTTACAGACCAAATGAAGGGATACAACAGACATCTGAAACAGTAAATATGAAATTGAGTGGGAGAGCCTATGAAAGTCAAATTCCTCAGTGGATCCCACAATTACCAATAAAAAGGCAGTCCTCCATGTGGTTGGAGCATATCCTTAGCCGGTAGACTAAATCCTGAAAGGGACTTAGCACCCAAAAAAAGCTAGTTAGCTGTAGGGAGGAGAAGTGGGGAAGTATATTGGAATTGGAGGAGATACCCTGTGGCATGGAGAAGAAGAGGTAAGGAGAAAGACAACACAAGACAGAACAACACAAGGCAGCAGCCATGGGATGGACCACAAGTAGATTTTATAAGGAAAATTGAACCTCAGGAACATGACTGGGATTTCTACAGAGGATGGGTCTCAGGAGTTGGACTTAATTTAGATTTTAGACTAGATACCTCCCCAAAAGGTGGGACCATGGAGCTAAACTGACCTCTATCAGATCCTTCTGCCTGCTTGCCTCAGAGATCAATTCTTTAGTTTTTCTTAGTCTAAAACACCATTCAGGATCTCATTGGTACAGTGGCCAGTGCTAGGCCAAAAGTAAGGAAGAACTGAATTCATCCTTATTTACTAGCTCTGGGAAGATCATTTAACTTGTTTGGCTCAGTTTTTTCATCTGTAAAATGGGGCTAAAAAAAGCACCTATCTTCTAGGACTGCTAAGGATAAAATAACTATTGGAAATGCTTGGCAAATATTAAAGTACACATACTAGCTTATTATTATTACAGTGAATCACTTGTATCTTTCCCCAAATTTTATCACAAGGAGTCTAGTCAAGGTGTTAGAATGCTTCCTTTAATACTATTATCATGAGGAAAAAAGACCATTCTCCATATCTTCTGTTAGCTCACTTTTAATAAAGTTTTAATTTTCAATTAAATTCTGAAAACAATTATACCAGGTAATTCTTGAAGCAAAGAAATGAAGGGCATGCAGGAATGATGATACAGAACTGAGATTATTTAGCCTAGCAAGAGAGTCACAGTTTATTGATTGCCTTCTGTAATTTAAAAAAAATAACACAAGAAAACTAATAAATGTGACTGAGTCTCAGCTGTCAGTGAGAAGTAGGATACCAATACTGAGAACAGAAACCACTCCCTGTCCACCTAGGGCCTGTAGCCATTAAACTGATTTAGAATAAGCAAAAATCTAGCATACACCCTGCATTTTGAATTCTAATGAATTTGCAAATAAGTGTTAAGGTTTTACAAAGTCAGAAAGAATGTAGCCTTCTGGTTAGACTAGATTAAGAATCACAAACATCTAATTTGTGGTCTAAACATTGTCAAGAGTCCCTCTGGGAATCTTCAGATGCTTTGCATCCTATCTTCAGAAGGATATTTAACTGTGAAGTGTTTTTCAGTAGCCCAGGTGGAAGGTGTAATTAATCCTATATGGCTAGCAATGCTAAGAATTATTTTAACAGGAAATGAGCCACTAGTGTGTCCCTATGATCTACTCATCAAATTTATAGCCTGCTGAGCTTCTTCTATGCTATGTTATGTTAGCAGTAAAATCAGACAGAAGGGGGGAAACCACACACCCTGCACATCACCTCTGGGCACTTAATAGCTAGTATTTGTACAAATATTTAAGGTTTGCAAGAACTTTGCATGTGTTAATTCATTTGACTGGTAAATCTGACTAAAGTCTCTTTGACTGGAAATATTATCAGAACTCAATCCAAATCCCTCAGCCTTATAAATGGGTTAGGTTTATGTAATCTACATACTGAAATTATCCACTTGAGATGGGGATTTTATGGTTTCCTTAGCATAGGGAACTCCTAGGTATTGTGGATCCCTTCTCCCATGCAGAGTTGCACATGTTCCACAACTTAGTTTTAGAGAACTGCCCAAAACACAGAGAGATTGTGGGACTTGCTCAAGTTCACCAAGTATTAATATTCACAAATAGGAAGGACTCGGACTCAAGCCTTCCTAGTTTCAAGATTAATACTCTATCCACTAGACCCTGCTGCCTCCCTACTATGTATGAGGAAAGATTTTTGTAAACTGTAAAAGTACCATATAAATATGAATTATTATTATTTTTATAGCAAAGTGGAAATTTAACATTGCTTTGAAAGACACCCTTTAAGGCACCCTCTGCACAAACTCAAGTGTGCTGCACATCACAGGAGCCATTAAGGACTGATTACAATATGTGACAGTGTTAATGTTAAGTGTTAAGTGTAAAATTGTGACATTTTCCTGTGGCTGGCCTCCAAACCCAAATTTGTAGCTATAGAACAGTAAAAATTAATATGCTAAGAAAACTAAATGCCATCTAATAACAAGTAATTTGTATTAATAACTTCTAAATTACCACTGAGTGTGAACTTGAAGGATTCAAGAATACTTGTCAGGAGAAAGTGCACATACCCCAAGCAAAGCAAAGGATTTCTATATGCCAAATGGTGGTGGTGCTAGAGATAGGGGGTAGAGGTGGGGTAGAAGAAGAAAACCTGCAAGGGATGGGGAGAATCAATCAAAGATGATGTTTCCCAAATTAAAACACTTTTCACATGGACTACTACTATTAGAAATGCAACAAGTTGGTAAAAGATAATAATGGAAACGGTTTGAGAACCCTGCCTATCTACCACAAGGGCTCCTTCAGATGGACACAGAGCAAGTTAATCAATAAAACTGCTCATCAGCACACTGCCCACATTTTCCATTACACACACAAAAGCATCTAGAGTATTAAGGAAAAAGCAGAAATGGAAGGGAAATGAGATGCTATACTGAAATCTTCTCTTTCCAAGTTGCCAGAAGGCAGATGCTAAAGCTAGATATAAGAGGAACAATAATCAGTGATAAGGGATAAATCACTGTAACATACAGAAATTCAATCATGACTAATCATGCTTTGCCTCATTTTAGCTCCTCAACTAAAATACTTGGACATTTCAAAAAGAATGCCACTTATGGAGACATTTGTGGGTTTGTTTTATTTTTAAGGGGGTGGCAAAGAAGATTCCTAAAAAACGATTCGATGGTAATAGTGTGAACATTCACAGAATTAAAGATTTAGAGCTGAAGGGATGTTAGAGCAGGGGTTCTCAATGCTGTTTTCAACTAACTGCTCTCAGCAATCTGGTCAAGCTTATGGCTCCCTTCTCAGAATAAAACTTTAAAATTTTAAATAAGATAAAAAAATATTTAGGATAACAGTGTAAACCAATTAAAACAGTACTCATCTAGTTATCTTTTTCTCTTTCTCTGTTCATGAATTCTATGTTATAAGAGGCCATCTAGTCCTTATTTTACAAAAGAGGGAAACTGAAGCTCAGATAAGTTAAGTGATTTATCAAATATATATATATATATATATATATATATATATATATATATATATATTCCTCATATTCTGACAAAGTAAGAGAATTTAAATAGCATTTTGACAGGGTAAACAAAATTCAAGTGGAGAATGTGGAGAGTGCCATGTCAGCACAAATTTACTCTGATGCTCATACTGACACAAGGGAATATAGTATAGAGCAGGAACATGTTCAAAAATGGCAGCTAGTGAACCTTTACAGCCTTTGTTTCTTCCTTCATCTTTTAAATATAGATGTTGACAGAAAAGAAGAATTAAATGCAGTCTACTTTTTCTTCAATTGGCTGACTTTGCAGAGGATGATAAATCATGAAACGAAACTGAGAAAATCCTGGAAGTTTGTTGCAGGCGGCACCTGGAACAGAAGGGAGAGAGAGGAAGAGAAAGGGAGAGAAATGAAGAGAGAGATGGCGAGAGAGACTTGTCAGCACATATTTATTAAATTCATTTTACACTTAAGAATATAGAAGCATTATAGACCTTAGATGTTATCTGATTTAACTGTCTCAGCTTACAGGCCCAAGGCAGTAACACGGAATCAAAATTTGAACCCGGGTCCTGTATAATGCTCTTTCTCTAGAATTACAGTTCATTAACAGATAAGCTAGTTATTTATCTGGGGACTTTTCCCCTCAAGAGTCAATGTTTTTTAAAACCTTGATTCTGCCCAAAACTTATCAAAACATCTAAGTCTCTGTTTAGCTATTAGGTTGGTAAAAATCCCAGAGACTAAGGACCAAAGTTACAAGCAGACTCTGGCTATCAACCTTAGGATACTCACTGGATATTTATTCTGTATATCTGCTGCTTTCATTATTTTTACCTAATATCTTTAACAAAAAAATAATATGGGAACAGAACTCCATTAATGCTGGTGAAGGAGATAATATTATTCATACAGGCCAGTGGCCAGCCAGAATAACTTTTCTTCCTCCATCATTTCCTCAGCGTATGGGCAGTCTGATCCTTTGCTAAGTGATTGCTCTCATCTCACTACCTCAGCTCCCCCTTGGATATCTTTCCTTCTGTTCACACCTCCTGCTTCTGTTCTATTACCTGGATTCTGAAACCCTGTCATTATCACTGCTTGAATAAAAGCCCTTAAAATGAGAGAAACTATTTCTAGCTTTTATTCAAATCAATTTTAAATTAATCTATAATTACTTAATTATCATTGTTAAATCCTGTTAAATTCATCTTTGGGATTTCTGAGCAGCTTTTTTACTTGTTGAAGAAATTTGATGACACAGATATGTTCTACTCAAGTCCCTCTTTTCTGATTTAAATGTAATATGTATCTTAATACTTGGAAAGGAAAAACAAATTCCTCAAATTCAAGTTTTTCAAATAAGAGAACTGTAGGAAGGAAAACATCAAAGAACTACAATAAGCAGTCTAAGCTAATATGACACATTGATTAGTAAGTTGTATTTTTTAATGATCTAAAAAATCACTAATGAGCACCAGCACAGTAGTTGATTTCAAAGTGCTTTGAAGCTGTGATAGGTTTATAATGAAGGCAGATAAAGTAAAAGATATATATACAGTAAAATGCAAAACTAATTCTTTTATATATTCTTATATTTACACATAAGAAATACTTAATAAAAGGACAGACTCATGTACCTTCAAGACCTAAGTAAAATCCCTGAAGGAGCAGTGACATTTAAACGGATGGTGAAAAATAAAGAAAGAAAACTTTCACATAATTCATTCCACTCTGTTAAATGAACAAATAGTTCTAAGAAGTAAAAATCTGGTACATAAGTGAGAGGGGGGAACTAACTTGTAGTCAAAACCAAGGAAGAACCATGGTGTAGCCTGCTAAAGGCTGGCTTACTAGTATATTTCTAAGGTTGATGTATACATATCCAAAGGATATGTAAGGTAATCTATAGCATCACTAACAAATATCTGCTGAATATAAAATATGTTATGTATATTTTTATGTCCTGTACAAAGCTAACAAAAATGGTTCAATTTAATTTTAAGTATATCATCATAAAAATCTGTAAGCACAGTTATCAAGCATAACTCACCATAATTTCCAGTTGTATTGGCACATATAACTGCCCCAAAAAACTCAGGATAATATTTCTGGATTCTGGAAATAACTTTCTGACAAGCTAGAGTTGGATCTTCTCCTTTTCTCATATATTCTACTGCTTGGTAACTGATTAAAAAAGGAAAGAAGAAACTTAATAACAAGATCTGAGACAGGAATTCTTAACTTTTTTCATATCAGGAATTCCTTTGGCAGGCTAATAAAAGATTTCCCTTCTCAAGATAATGTGTTTAAATGCACAAAATAAAATGCACAAATTTACAAAGGAGACTAAAGGTTAGTAGAAAGACAAGTAATTTTTTGCTCATTCTAGTTCATAGATCTTCCTGATATTATTAGTTCATGGACACTATAAACATCCCTAGGCTCCCAAGTTAAGAATCCCTGGCTTACAATATGGATAAATTTAATATACCAGTTCCACAGATATATGAATAGGGACCAGCATGAGCTAGATCATTTAGGGCTTAAATGGACCAAAGAAGGGATCTATTTCAACTGTCTTATAGCTGAGGAAACTGAGATCCAAGAAAACTAAATGATTTGCCCATTGTCACATGGTTAATAATAAGTCCTCTGATTCCAACCAACATTTTTTTTTTTTACACTATACCACTCTATTTCAATAAATAATGCATTAAAATGAGTATACCTGAAATTATACAGTTCAGGCTACTTCAAAAGTTATCATATTCAGTAGAATGAATGCAATCATATAAGTAAATAAGTTGGCTCAGTTAAAAAATCAGCTTTGATACAATAGCTGTCTTTCCAACTAATCCACCAATTAATTTTAAATAAAAGAAGAATGAATTCTTTTTGTTATAGCTGAATAACTGTGTCAGCTAGGTCACTACAGCAAGAAGTCATAAAGCGTGGAAGTCCCATTTAAAAGAAAAATGCTGTTATAATCTAAGTGCAAAATGTCGTTAGTGTGCACAATGTCCAGTCATAATGACCACCTTTCAGCAATTACTTGTATACAATGACTACATTTCCCCTTTCTGCTATCAATAATCACAGTCTTTTCACTGAGTGGCTGAGTGACCTTGGGCAAATTACTTAAACAGTACTTAAGTTTCTTCATCTGTAAATTAGGGAAAATGCTACCCTACCCTAGAAGGACAAGTCATAAATACTTTTGATGACAATAATGGTCATTAATGAGAATACAAGCTAGTAACTCTATGGAGCCGGAAGCAAAACAACCCTGCACAGACAGTTCAAAGGCAAGTTCACAAACCTTGTGCAGGCATATTTAATTCAGAAAACATCCCAATATTATGCAAGGGAATTCAATCATTAATAACAATGTTAACTTATGATAACTCTAAATATGCTACCAAGAAGCATACCTAGGTAAAAAGCGCATCATGATGTCACCATCTCCAGTGGCAGCAGCCCCTCCAGCAGTGCTATCAGCATAAGAGCCAGCTCCTGCTATTGGAGAATCCCCAACTCGACTTTTAAAAGGGAAATAATTATTACAAAAGAAAAAGTTAGATTGTATATTTTTATCAGTTCAAGACTGCCAAAAAAAGGAAGACACTGAGCAAAATAAGATAGCATACTGGGTCTATACAAACCCCACAATTATTATTTCAAGTAGAACATTATTTTTAAACACTGCTCTTTAGGCCAGAATTTTACACAGACTAATCAAAATTGGATATGCTATTAGACAGTAAAAAGTACCAACTTTGAAGTTGTCATCTAGACCAGTGGTATCAAATTCCTGCATGGCATACCAACTTAGAAAACCATAAATTAACACTATTATGTTGTACTATATTTTTATTTACTTTGTTATGTTGTTATATAGAAATTACATTTTAATCTGGTTCCAAAATCTGGAGCTTAGCATCTCTAGTTGCCAAGACCCTAACTTAAGCCTTCAACATCTTACAGTGAAGGATTTCAATAGCATCCTACACTTCACTCTCTGCCTCTAGTCTCTTTCAACTTCAATCAATCCTGCTATATTCATCTATCACTCCACTCTGAACCAAAAACTTCAATGGGGACCCCCTGCCTAAGATAAAATTCCAAATTTCTGAAAGTGTTTTCAAGGCCTTCATAACATCATCCCAACTAGGTTCTTAAGCACAATAGATTCTTACAATAGATCCCCTCTATTCTATCAATGGGTCCTAAGAATACACCTTATAAATTTCAGCCTGACTCTGCACAAGCTGTTCTTGTAAAAATCCTTCCTTGTCCTTGCCACTCATTCTTAATCATCATTCAAAGCCTATATCAAGGGTAACATTTTGTCACTACCTCTGCCTACAAGTAAGGTCTGCCTGCTCTGAACTCCATCAGCAATTTAATGTCAATAATGCTTATGTGGCATTTATTACATGCTGTCAAACACCATTAGATTCTAACTCCTCCACTTGTACAAAGTTCACTGACAAGATGGAAGCTGGCATTTAGAGTCTGTTCAGTAGGAAGACAAAGGATATAGGAAGTAGTACAAGGCATATAGCTAATAATTGAAGCCTTCTGGAGGTTTTGCAGACAGCAGTTGTGGGAAGCATTTGTTTGTGCCCTGACTTGCTATGCGAGCATCACCAGTGTCCCCAAAGGCAGCAGGGTTAGCTAGTGTAACACCACAAAAGGACAGAAAAGGCCTGCTATAAATAAAGTTTCATTCTAGTGTCCCTAGGACAGCAAATAGGCATTTTGCCATAGCATCAAAGCTACTAACAAGAATTACAAGGACTGAGTAATTTTACTTCCAAGAATAAAGAGATTTTTAGGGATCTATAAAGTTATAAATTTTTTTGTACTTGGAAAACACAATACATACTTGGAAAAAATAGAGTTCTTGGAAAGGGATGAAATGCATTTAAAGAGGATCGTTTTTGTTTTTTTTTAAGTCCCTTTATCTGAAATCTTACCAAATAACCTAAAAAATAGAGGGAAGAGGGTGAGGAAGGATGGATAAATAAATCTGACAATATAGATATTCCAAGATAGATAGCACAGAGGATTCTAAGAAAAAAAATCTGGATTCGTGAGAAACAATAACTGATTACTGATTCTTATACACAAATGTAAGAAATGGAATAATAAACAAGATGAACTAGAGTTCCTATTGTAAAGAGGTAAATTCACCTGTAGAGACATGGTGGAGGTGGGTCTCAGGAGCAGAATATGGATATGGAGGAATATATCCCCCTTCCAAAGACACAGAAATGGTGAAATAACATTGCATATCAAGAAAAACTCTGATGAAGGAAATCAGACACTAGAGGGGAAAATGTAAAGTAAAAAGCTTTGGGATTAGATTCAATAGACAAAGAAACAAGCAAAATTATGAATACGCTACAATGGCCTGTAATCTAGGAAACAGATCACACACCTGGGACACAAGTAGGCATGAGATAGTACTGGAGGAAGTAAATTCCCTGAACATCTATCTGCTGAAGTCTTCTCTCCATTACAGGTAGACCTTACCTAAAGCCTTGCAACTTTGCCAGCACAGGCAACCTCCTACCCTACTATGATTTCTAACAGAGTAAATGAGGCCTGAGGAACAAGACAGCTAAGTGATTTATCTAGGACCACCCAACTGGTATAGGTCAGATCCACCATGCTGCCTTGATATGAAAGGTTGAGCAAATAATACTACGATCTACAGTAAGTAACTTAAGTACTTGCAACAATTTTCTTCCTGTAAAATGAGGGAACAGGATCAAGCAACCCTTAAGATCTCTTCTGATTCTAAATTTGTTGCTGCTTAAAGATAAGAATCATGGCTCAAGCTTCTTTTTATCCCTTACCCCTTCTTCCCAGAACCTCCACATAGCAGCCATTCAACACATATTTTCTAGTGATCAAACACTGACCCAGGTATTTTGAACTTCGCACCATTTGTGGATGTGCCAGAAGCAATATGTCCTGTCTTACTGATTACAACCATGCCTAGGAGTCAAAAAAAAAAAAAAAAAAAAAAACATAAACACATATACACACAACACAATCAGTAGGTACCAAATCAAAAAGATTTCTGAAATATAATTAAGAGGGTAATAAACACCATTAGAACACCATTATTTTTAGGTGTTTTCAGGCTAGGTGAAGGGACAGAAGCAGCAAAGTGGGGAAATGTGAAAATATTATTCCTGACATTTAATGTAAAGTCAATGAATCAGAGGATCCTGATTTTGGCTTTTAATGGGCTATTTTCATAATTTACTCTTTTGGCCAGAGTGATGCCACAACAATGGTTTATTTCCTCCTAAAAATGGGTTATCACCCTTTAATCTGCCTACAAAATGGCATTAAGGAAAATCACTGAGGCAGACTGATAGTGATTTTCTAATTACTACCTTAAGAAAAAACAATGTAAACAAAAAAACAAAGAAACCAAGAATTGAACTGAAAATAAAAAATGGATTTTTAAGCTTGCATTTGAATATTCATTAGCTGTGAAGCATGCTGATTGTCACTTAGTGTCCTGGAAGAGATAATTCACCAAATGGCAAGCAGATGCCATGGGAAAGAGGTCCACTCTTTCCTGGGAGTTAATAAAAGAAGTTTATTCCTAGATTGTATCATTTAAAAAAATTGTTACAAAAGTTTCAGGCTCTTAAAATATAATCATACATAAGTTAAGAGATGAGCAAAAACAATTTTAAAAAATTTAACTTCTTAAGATTAAAAATTTCATAAAAGCAAAATTACCAATAGTATCATGACTGTGAATATTTATTTTCTCAGACGTGTGAAGGTGCTGTTTTAAGACTCTAGATGGTTTGTATGGTCCACAGAACTTTGATGCATCTGGTATAACATTCTGTAAATAACAGTTCAAATATAATTTTTCTGTAAGTATGCTTTATCCAAAAACATCTACTAAAAACCCCCAACCTAACAATAATCATAGTCAACCATAAGAAAAGAACAAGAGGAATTTGGTACCGTGCAAAGTGGTATTTGAGGCAAAGTATAAGATGCTAGACATAGGGACATGAAAAGCTGAGTTCAAATCCAGCCTCAGATATATACTAGCTGTATGATTCTTAATAAGTCATTTAAGCGATTTGCGTCCATTTCCTCATCTCTAAAATGCATATAATAGTACCTATATCACTTAACTATAAGAAGTGAATAAGATAGTGTATATAAAAGCATTTTGAAAAACCTTAAATCATAATATAAATGTTGATTATATCTAAGATATCTATTCTGATATCTGTATTTTAAAATGTGATTTGGTTACACATATATTTTAATTTATTATATCTGAATTATATTGTATAGAATAGGTAGCAATCTCTCTCACCTAAACTATCAGATTCTCAGTAACCAACTAACAGCAAGGTCTCAATAAGAATCAGGAACATAGCTGATGATTAAATTTAAAGAATATCATTCTTTACTATGGCCAATATAAAGTTCCTGGATTTTTGAGGCAGCTAGGTGGTGCAGTGGTTAGAGCACCCACCATCCCTGAAGTCAGAAGGACCTGAACAAATGTGACCTCAGACACTTAACACTTCCTACCCATGGGACATTGGGCAAGTCATTTAACCCCAATTGCCTCAGTAAAAAAAAAAAAAAAAAAATCCTGGATATTTTAAAAAAGAAAACAAATTTATCATTTACTAATTAAATTTACAGAAATTTATTTTCAAAGTCATTTCTAAAACTTATTTCCCCTCCCCCTCCATTAACCTACCACTTCCTAAATCTAGACCTTTTATTTATCAGGATAGCGAATTTCCTATGAGAAAACTCTCCATGTTAATGTAAAGTAAGTCGATAAATTGCCAAACAGTTGTCACAGGCACTAAGAAATTAAGGGCCCAGAGTCTGCCAGAGTGGAATTTGAACCCGTCTTCCTGACTGAATATGTTCTACTATTCATTTCTTAATCTTCAATTCTTAAATATCATAGGAGCCCCATCATATATGTATGCATTTATACACAGGTATTTATGAGTATATACATTTATATGTATATATGTATACACACATTTGAATATATGTAGATACACACAAATACGCCCATAAAAATATACATATATATGTAAATACATATAATGTATATAGTGTAATATATGATGTATAGTATATATTGTATACAAGTATACAGTATAGTGTGTATGTACAGAGAGTATGTTACAGATAATATATATGTAGTATATTATATATGTATGTGTGTGTGTATGTATGTGTGTATTTATGGAGGTGAGAGAGAGAAAAAGAATGAGTATATGTGTGTGTATATTTTATAAAAAGTCTAGAAAATGCAAAAAAACACTGTGGAATAAGAGTTACAACCATAGAATTTTCTCTCAAGGAAAGTTCCATTTAAAGCCAGTTGTTAGGAGTTCATTCATATTTCATCATTCAAGGCAGCAGAGAACTGGATGCTTACCTATATCTATGTCAAACATATAAACTAATAGACACTTTTAAAGCCTTACATATGGCCTATGAATAGATTTTCAGGCACTAGGTTAATAATTCCAGTCTAGCTATTCTAATGGTGTTGATGGTGTGAAGGTGAAACAAAGGGCCAGATGGAGAACTAAGCATTTTCTGGAATGGAAAGAAACCAATTCTCAATGACAAAACTAGACCAATATAATAGTAAAGAATCTGCTAATGTAATAAATATACAATATAAACTAGCAATCAAATCACTAGCATCTGAAAGAAGCAAAACCTGGCAAGATGCAGTTACACTTCAAAACAAATAAACCTTTCTACACTTACAGGCACAGAAAATACCCTGATAGTAAAGTAGCAAATGAGTCTCAGATGTTGCTATAGGAGAAATTATTTAAATTGTTCAAATAATTCATATCTTAAAACCCAAGTCTTCTAACAATGTCAGATAATTAATACCATTTTCTGACAAAGCATACATACCTTCCAGAAATTTGGCTGACATTTGTTGCTTAGCCAGTTGTAATGGAGAGAACGAGAAGCATTAGTAGATAATTCCTCATTTGCAAATCCCATACTTTCAGCAAACTGGGTAGCTAAAGAGATAAAATAAAAGCAAAGTAACAGTATTCACGGAATTGATAATAACTACGATTTATATAAGCATCTTAAAATTTGCAAAATATTTTCCTTTTTTTTTTTTTTTTTTTTTTTTAGGCAATTGGGGTTAAATGACTTGCCCAGGGTCACACAGCCAGGAAGTGTTAAGTGTCTGAGATCACTTGTGAACTCAGGTCCTCCTGACTTCAGGGCTGATGCTCTATCCACTGCGCCACCTGGCTGCCCCAAAAATATTTTACCAAATTATATCTGTAATATGTAAAATTGCTATTACAAAAAAATTACTTGACACTCAATAAAAGACAGCACAAAAATCATATTTCCCCTAAGTCAAAAGTTTAATTGTTAAAACCCCATATTAAAACTGGAATAATAAAGGAATTTTTTATTTTAAGGAAATTATAGTGAATTATGAATTTATATAGAAAAAAAATTTCTTTGAACATCAAGATGTGAAGAAGGTACATAAACATTCCTGATTGCACCCTCCTCCCATTCTCCCCTATGAGCCACCCACTACCACTAAACAGAAAACATTTCTTTATTCACCAAAGTTATCTTTAACTTATTAAAGTTATCAGCCAGTTAACAAAATTCTTCTTCTACCTCTTGGTATACAAGGTATATGTGTCAGTGCTTGGGATACGAAGATGGAAAAATGATAGTCCCTATCCACAAGTATATGGGAAATACAATGAGAGTACAGATAAATCAAACACAAGATAGAAAGTGTGAAAGGCAAAGAAGGAAAAAGAAAATAGGAGGGGGTTATCTTTTTTTTGGCTGGGAGAAAGGGATAAATGGGATCCGGGAAGACTTTGTAGAGATACTATCTATGCTGGGTTTTGAAGGAAGAGAAGCATTTAAATAACAAAAACAACAACAATAATAGTTATATAGTATCTTAAGATTTGCAAAGGGCTTCATTTGTATTGATTAGGTGGGTGCCATCTTGTTCTACTTTTTACAGATGAGAAAACTAAAAGTGAGACTAAATGACTTTCCTAGGGTCACACAAATAAATAAATATCTAAATAAATGCCTAAGCCAGAATTTGAACTCAGATCTTTATGAGCAAAGATGTGGCACAGTAGATACAGTACTTGAGGTCAAGAAGAAGCCATCTTCCTGAATTCAAATGTAGCTTCAGACACTTAGTTGTATGCTTCTGGACCAATCAAATATTTCCTCATTTGTAAAATGAACTGAAGAGGGAAATGGCAAAACACTCCAATTTCTTTGTCAAGAAAAGTCCAAGTGGAGTTTAAAAATTTGAACACAATTAAAAAAAAAAAAAAAGACTGAAAAATACCTTTTCTGACTCTTAGATCAGTATATAAGTTATATTTCCTCACTGTGCAACACAAACAGAAAAGTTAGCAGCTGAAAAATTACCACAGGAAAGGGACCCAGAAAAGATGATTTAAAATAGGATAAATAGATGACGGGTAAAAACAATGTACTAAGCCCAGTAACTGTCAGCTGCCTAAGGAACAGAGAAACTGAGTTGTAAGGGTTTACTGAGATTTGAGGATTAGATTGGATTCTATTATCTTCTATATTTGTGGCTAGTAAAATCACTCTTCAACCATAAAACTCCACTGCAAAGTCAGGGAATCCACAAGTGTGAAATGTTACATATACTGTTTTAATAAGTTTTGTTTTGTTTTTGATGGGGATGTATGGGTTGGTTCTGCTGCATTTTTTTTTTTTTTTTTGGTCTTTCCTATATTAGTGTGTTGGAGCTTAAAGGAGGTAGTTTTAGATTCAAAGAAGTTTTAGGTAGTTTAAAGTAGGATAATTTTAGGCTT